>NC_053035.3:335628945-336888876 GCF_002575655.3 Aegilops tauschii subsp. strangulata
CCGTTATCGCAGTCATCATGGGGTGTGAATTGTCACCAGCTAACAACATGTGCACCTTGTTCTTGATCTCTATCCAACTGCAACCCTTTTCTTTCTTCAATCCCATATTCTTCATCTGATCCCTCACTCTGTTTACCCCGTCCCACATTTTTTTAGACGCATAAATGTTGGAAAGCAGGACATAGTTGCCGGTATTTTCTGGCTCTAGTTCAAATAGCTTTTCTGCTGCGACTTCGGCCAGGAACACATTTCCATAAACCCTGCAGGAGCCCAGCAAGGACCCCCAAATACAACCATCTGGCTCAAATGGCATCTCATTTATGAGATCGTATGCCTCATCAAGCTTGCCAGCCCGTCCTAACAGAGTAACCATACATGCATAATGCTCCATCCTAGGGGAAATGCCATGACTATGCTGCATTTCATTGAAGTAGCGACGCCCCTCCTCTGTCAGGCCAGCTTGGCCACAGGCACCAATGACACAGGTGAATGTGACTAGGTCGGGCTTCTGTTTGCACTTCTGCATCAAACAGAACAACTGCACAGCATTTGCAGCCTCCCCATGCATTGCATAGCCACCAATC
Organism: Aegilops tauschii subsp. strangulata; assembly: GCF_002575655.3. NCBI lineage: Eukaryota > Viridiplantae > Streptophyta > Magnoliopsida > Poales > Poaceae > Aegilops > Aegilops tauschii. The sequence continues at coordinate 335,629,530 of NC_053035.3, forward strand.
ATCGCATTCCACGAAACCGTATTTTTAGACGGAATTGCATCGAAGATCGTCCTCGCATCCCTGACCTTGCCACACTTTGCATACATGTCCACCAACGCACTGCCAACGTAAACGTCATGAAGAAATCCCTTCCTAAGAGAAAAACAGTGTGCTGACCGGCCATGCATAAGAGCAGCAACATTGGCAAATGCTGGCAGTACGCAGGGTATCGTGACTGAATTCGGCTCGATCCCTTTTGACTGCATCTTCCTGAAAAGATCCACCGCTTCCAAATCTTTCCCATTCTGCACACAGCAGGCAACAATCGAGGTCCAGGACACAACATTCAACTCGACTCCTCGGCTAACAAACTCGCTGAACAACAACAATGCCTCAGAGACCTGGGCGTTCCGAGAGAGCCCAGCGACGAGAGCGTTGCAGGAAGCAACATCCATGTGGCTGGACTCATGGAACACGTGAGAAATCTCATCGGCACGCCCACACTTGCCGTACATGTCGATGAGCGCAGTGACCACATGTTGATCTAGCCTGCACCCTGCCTTCACCACATATCCATGCAGCTGCTCGCCAACCGAGACCTCTTTCACATCCCCGACCGCAGAGAGTGCACACGAGACACCGGTGGCGTCCGGCAAGAACCCTTCCCCGTGCATCCTCACAAGTGCCTTGACAGCATTGAGGGCGCTGCCGCTCCGGTTCAGCCCGGAAACCAGTCCATTCCAGGTGATCACATTTGGCTCCATGCCGGCGCTCCGCATCCGCTCCAGAAGGCCCCACGCGGCCTCGGCGTCGCCTCGTGCAGAGTAACCGGCGATGAGTGCGCTCCAGCCGACGACACTCTTGTCCGGCATTCTTTCGAACACACCGCGGGCGTCGCTGGTGGCTCCGAGGCGGAGGTAGGTGTGGAGGAGCGAGGAGGCGACGAAGGGATCCTCCGCAAGGCCGGAGACCGCGGCGGCCGCGTGGAGCGCGCGGGCGAGGGGCTGCGCGGGGCATGACTTGAGCGCGGACGGCAGGAGGTGCGCGTCCGGCGGGAAGGAGACGTGGCGGAGGAAGTGCAGAAGTGTGTTGGAGTGTTGGCACATTGGCTTGGTTGGTACTACTTGGTGCCAGCTGATTGATCGACTCGACAAGTTTTGAAGATGGTGCTCCCGTAATGTTGTTTTATTACTTGAATGGAACCCTCACTTGATTAAGCATAAGTGAAGACGTGTCCGAGAGTAAGCAATCCCTTTTTCTTTTCTTTTTTGAAGGAACACAACGCATTCCATTAATATATTAAAACGCTGGACATATCGCCAGCTACAGCATCTGATACAAATTTGGGAAATTGGCCTAGCCAATTTTCAGAACAGCCAGCTTCCATACAAACACCCTGTGCTGCTAAAGTGTGAGCCGCCACATTACATTCCCGTTTACAATGTATTATGGAAACATCACTTAAGCCCACATGTAGGAGGAATTTAACCTCTTTAAACAATGTGCCCAGAGTTGATAGGTCATATTCATCACTAAGCAAAGTTTGCATCAACACCATGCAGTCTATTTCAAACATCACTTTTTGGCAGCCCATTTGAATAGCAGCATGCACAGCTTGTTGAAAAGCTAAGAGTTCAGCATGTAATGGTTCTGAAACATACTCGAGGTTACCTGCTCCTGCTGCCAGCAACACCCTTGGTCATTCCTAAGTGTGAAGCCCCATCCACCTGATTTTGTTGCTTCAATGAAGGCCCCATCAGTATTTATTTTCAGGATTCCTGCTGGTGGCGCCTTCCACTTTTGGTCTGCTTCCTTTGCTTGGTGGTTGCTCGCCTTTTTTACCTTCAAGCAATATGACAAATGATAATCAATAGAGGAAACTATGTCTGATATATTTCTCATCATATCCCCATTATTTACTTTGTTCCGTTCGTGCCACCATAACCATAAAAGAAGGCATACTTTCAGACACTCCTCCAGTTTTAGTTTAAAATTTTCTTCTAACACCATTTTTGAATCAGAGCATAGGAGAAGTTTTAGTCTAACATGTTCCGGTAAAGATATTCTCCATAATGCCTTGACTCTTTTGCATTTAAGAAAAATATGCCCTCCATCTTCATCTAATGTAAAACACATGGGGCATCTAGTATCCACGGGAATACCTTTTCTTTTAAGCTTCGTTCGCACTAGGAGACTATTTGTGGCCAGCCTCCATAGAAAATGCAGTACTTTATTTGAAAGAGGGAGCGCCCAAAGTTTCTTCCATTTGAAATCTGACATCTCCCCCTCTGCATTAGAAGATGGTGTTAGTCCAAAGGATGATTCTCTGGCTGCATTGTCAATTGCACCTTATATGCAGATTTAACAGAAAATAGGCCTTTTTATCAAAATGCCATGCAAGGAAATCACCTGTATCGTCTTGGAGAGGAATCTGAAGAATAACCTTTGCATCCTCGGCCCAGAAGGTTTGCCGAATCAGATCTTCATCCCACTGATTTGTTATGGGGTTAATTAGTTCAAACACCTTGGAGAGCAAGTTGTTTCCCTTTGGTGATATTATTCGCCTTGTACTACCTCTCGGGATCCAAGGGTCACACCAGATTTTAATGTCTTCTCCGTTCCCAACCCGCCATATTATCCCCTTTTTCAATAATTGGACTCCCTTCAGAATACTTCACCATGCATAGGATATGCCTGCACTTGGAGTTGCTTGCAAAAGCGAACCATTAGGGAAGTATCGTGCTGCTAGCACTCGTGAACAAAGTGAGGAGGGGTTCTGAATGATGCGCCATGCTTGCTTGGCCAGCATGGCAAGGTTAAAAAAATGTAAGTTCCTAAAACCTAAACCTCGATCCTTCTTTGGTTTTGTCAATTTGTCCCAGCTTACCCAATGAATTTTATTTTCTTTGTCCATCTGGCTCCACCAGTAACGATTGATCATAGAGCTTAAGTCCTCACAAAATGATTTTGTGAGATCAAAACATGACATGGCGTAAACTGGTATTGCTTGAGCAACTGCTTTAATCAATATCTCCTTTCCTGCTTTTGATAAAAGTTTCTCATTTCCTCCCTGGATTTTCTTCCAGACTCTCTCCCTTATAAAGTTGAAGGTCTTTGTTTTGTTCTTGCCTATGTATACTGGTAGACCTAAGTATCTGCCTGAAAAACCTTCAATATTGATGCCTAAGATCCTCTTCATCTCATTTCTTTTTCTTTCCTCGGTGTTCTTGCTGAACATTATTGCTGATTTTTCCTTATTGATCATCTGTCCTGAGCATGCTTCGTAAATATGCAAGATTCTGTTCACTTCCTCGACTGCATTGGCATTTGCCTCCATTAACAATAATGAATCATCTGCAAATAATAAGTGGCTGACACTTGGGGCTTGCCTACAGATTTTAATCCCTTTCAATCTTTGATTTGCTTCTGCTTTATGTAACATGGCTGAGAACCCTTCAGCACATATAAGCAACATGTATGGAGATAGTGGGTCTCCCTGCCGTAATCCCCTCTGCGGTACAAACACTTCTGTGACATCTCTATTGACCTTCACTTGATATTTTACTGTTGTAATGCACTTCATCACTAGCTTAACCCAACTCCTGTTAAATCCCATTTGGATCATCATATCATTTAAGAATTTCCATTCTACCCTATCATATGCTTTACTCATATCCAACTTGAGTGCCGCGTAGCATGTGCCTCCCTTTCCTCTTCTACGGAGAAAATGTGAAAGTTCATACGCCAATAGGATATTGTCTGAGATCATGCGGCCCGACACAAATGCACTTTGATTCAAGGATATGATGTCAGGTAGAATGGTTTTTAGTCTACGCGTTATCACCTTGGAGACCACCTTGTAAAGTACATTGCAGAGACTTATTGGTCTCAAATCTTTCAATTTTTCTGGCTTTGCTGTTTTTGGGATTAAGACAATCATCGTATTGTTCCAGCCTTCTGGCATTCGCCACCATTTAGGACATTGAGCACCTCCGACGTTATTTGATCCCCTACAGTTTGCCAAAACTTTTTGAAAAAGATTGCTGGCATCCCATCAGGACCAGGAGCTTTCAAATCTCCAATGCTGAATAAGGCCTCCCGAGTCTCATCCTCTGTGTATTCAGCGCAAAGGACTCTGTTCATGCCTTCATTTACCTTTGGATTTATTGCTTGCAAAATGGCCTCATTTTCCTGCCTGACTGTGGATGAGAAGAGACTATAAAAGTAGCCAGCAATGTGATTTTTCAGTTGCTCCTCTCCCTCTATCCAACTACCATCTTCCTTCTTCAGCTTTCAAATTGTGTTTTTGCGTTTTCTTTCTGATGCAAAAGCATGGAAGAAAGCAGTATTCTTATCTCCTGATTCAAGCCATTTGACATGAGCTCTTTGCTTCCAAAAAATATCCCTTTGATGTTCTAATCTGTCCAGCTTTTCCTTCAAAAAAAGTTCTCTTGACACATTAACCTGGTTGATCTCTTTCCTCCTTACTTCCTCTAATTCTCTTTTGAGTTGATTTATCCTCTTTTCTAGATTGCCTAAGACGTTTGTGTCCCACTCTTTTAGGTCACAAGCTACTGCATGCAACTTGTCGGCTGCTTTATTTACTCCTCGCGCTGCAGCAGTAGCCCATGCATTGTTCACCACTGCCTCGCAATCCTCCTCTTGCAACCATTTGGCTTCAAATCTAAAAGCTTTGGCATACCCTCCTGTATTGTGTCTATGATTTGTACTCTCCATCAATATAGTTACAGGACGGTGATTTGAGTGTCTTGGATCCTCATTTACGACTTTGTAGTTTGGGAATCGATTGCACCAGCTACGATTCCCTGTTGCCCTGTCCAACCTTTCTTTTATGTATCGACTTGCTATATGGTTGTGGTTGCGCCATGTGAATTTATCACCTGAATAACCCAAGTCTCGCAGCCCACATTCAGCAAGTGCCAGCCTGAAACTCTCCATTGCTTTTTGTGATCTACTCGGACCTCCTCTCTTTTCATGGTTGTACATAATCTCATTGAAGTCTCCAGCACATAACCAAGGAAGATTCATCTGCTGATTAAGAACACTTAAAAGTCTCCAGGTTGTATGCTTTTTATCACTTGCAGGTTCACCGTAAATTCCTGTGAACCGCCATTTGAAACCGTCCTTTTCGTTTATTACCACATCTATATGGAGCCTTGAGAAATTTTGGAGCTCAACTCTCACTCCTTTCTTCCACAGTAGAGCTAGTCCACCACTCTTTCCTTCACAGTTCCTTATCAACATCTGGTCCATCCCTAACATTCGTTTAAATCTTTCCATATTTTTGCTGTTCATCTTGGTTTCAGATAGGAAAAGCATGTCAGGGTCCACCTGCTTCTGGAGGTCTAGAAGCCCTCTCACTGTCGGGCCGTTCCCCAACCCCCGGCAGTTGCACACCGTGATTTTCATTTTGGTCCGCGGGACTGTTCCGACAGCCCCGCATTCAACTCAGCTTTGAGCTTTTCATTTGTGACTCTTTCTTGGTCCTCCCCATTCCTATCCTTCTCTGCATTATTAACACTTGCGTCGGCTCCATCTCCTGAGTCAATCTCCATCTTGTACTTTTTCAGTGTCTCCAGTTCCATTTCAAATTCTATATCCGAGTATGCTCTCTTCTTTGGTTCATGGTCATTGGCGTCTTTTGTATGTGTTTGTTGTGTTCTCTTGAAGCGCTTGAAAGTGCCCCGTTTTTCCTTTACATTGTTCAAAATTTCACATGTCTTCCTTTCCCCTACAGTCTACATATTTTGTTCATTTCCTCGTCCCTCATTGACCGGAGGCCCCTTTGGGTTCACCTTCTCATATGTTGTGGCCTGCTTTCCCCCCTTCTCTCCTCCGCTGGAATCTCCTCTACTCTCCCTTCCCCCTTGTCCTTGAGATATTTTAGGATCCACCACCATTGGGACTGACGGGGCTTCACTATTCCTTACCTTCTATACAATCCTTTCACTCGGAATCCCTTCCAAAAGAAATTTCTTTCCTCCAGATTCTACCTCTTCCTCATTTGCTTGTTTATTTAGTGGGCTGGTTGCTTCCTTTTCCTCCCTCTTACCTGAGACCCCCACTCCTTCACCATCAAATGAATTCTTCCTCCACGTAATTGCATCGCTACCCCTGTTGCCTCCAGTACTATTTTTTCCAAAACCCCATTTATCTCGAGAGTTCCTGCTCCTATCCTCCTCACTTGGCCTCCTTCCCCAGTCTTCTGCCTTGAGCCACGATCCAAATTCATGCCCAACTCCCAGGTTCTGTTTATTTGGACAGCCTCTATCATTGTGGCCGATGACGCCGCAAATATAGCAGAAGTCCGGCAAGTGTTCATATGTAAATAAAATCTCTTTCCCCTTCTGTTCATTGTTCTTTTCTTCGCCTGTCATCTCTTTGTCTTGCCTTTCCTCCTCATCATCTTCCAGGAAGATACTAATACCCCTCATCAAAGGTTTTGTGATATCTAGCCGGACTTTCACCCGCATAAACTCTCCTGCTGCCATGCCACATTCATCTACATCAACATCTAGCACCTCCCCAATTTCCTTCCCTATGGCTTCACCTGACTCCCTATACATCGATCCCATAGGAATACCATGAAGTCTTACCCAAATAGGAATTTTCTTGAACTCGTACTCATTGAGCGTTTTTGCTGGATCAAAATCTTCAACAACCAGAAGCCTCTTATTGAAAGTCCAAGGTCTGTCATTCAACGCCTTAAGTTTCCCTGCTTCATCTCGGAATGAGAACAAAAATCGATTCATACCTAGGTTCTTGCACTCCACTCCTTTGAACGGAGACCAAATCCTTCCCAAGGTGCTCTCTAGGGCCTCCTTCGGCGCAGGTCTGTCAGACATCAATTTACCAATAGCTTGTGGCTTCTCTGACCCTGCTAGGTTTGTGTTCCTTCGTCCAATCTTGATTTCTTTCTTCTCTGCATCTGAGAGCTTCATGGACTGCAGTTTTTTTGGACCCCCTCCATGGCCCCTATCCCGGCCGCTCCGAGCTGGGACGAGCACCGCCCACACCACCCCCCGGTGCCGCACCGCACCCGGCACCTGCTCCGCCACCAACTACCTCCTCGTAGATTCAAATTGGTAAAAGCCAACTCTGGTTTCAGTAGTAGATGGAAGTATGGTTGGATTGGAAAGGAAAAACGGAAAATACGCCTGTAGATGGCCAAAGAGCTGGGCGGATTAAAGATCCAGAGAGTATTTCCCCTTCTGCCTTAGTTCGTGGCAGAAACGGAGAGACTGTCGCCTACACTGATTCAACAGGGAAGAGAGAAAAACTCAGATTAAGAGAAAAACGGGATGCAAGCGGAGCTCGGGCGATGTTGAAAGTTGTTGAAAAGCGATGGAATTGGGTTAGAAAGCGATGGAATTTGGTGGGATTTGGTGATTGTCGCCGGACCAAGCCAGAGTTCGCCTTAGTCGCTGGAGGCACTAGAACCGTCAGGAAGGGACGGAAAGAACGAGTGAACCGTAAGCAATCCCTTTTTCTAATCACACTTGAGGAGCTGTTCGGGTAACCACCGGCTCCGCCAAATCCAAAGATATGCGGAGTACCTGTTTCCCCGCTTCATAAATTTAAACTGTGGCTCCAGCTGCTCCAAGAGCGAAGTCACGGTGCGGGAGGGACTTCAAACAGGCCCTAAATCTTGATTATGTCTTCGTCGTAAATGATATATTCTTTCTGTTCCTAAATACAAGTCTTTTTAGATACTCAATAGGGATTACATACGGAAGTATATAGACATATTTTAGAGTGTAGATTCACTCATTTTGCTTCGTATGTAGTCCATATTAGAATCTCTAAAAAGACTTATATTTAGGAACTAAGGTAGTACTCCCTCAGTCCCAGAATATAAGAGCGTTTTTGACATAGTGTCAAAAACGCTCTTATATTATGGGACGGAGGGAGTAATTCATAAGGTCTTACATTGAGATCCATGCAGAATTTTCTTTCTAATTTTTTATTAATTTCTTACACGTTATGTCATTTGATTGAGACTTAGTTAAGTCTCAATCGACTAAGATATAGTTGAGTAATGATTAAAAATATTGCAAAACAAAATGCTTGTTGGACACTTTCAAAAACTATGCTTCGCTAGGCGCTAGGCGGTGCAGAGTGAGAAGAAAGCCACCGCGATGTCGTCGTGGCAACTAATACCTAGTCCTTACAGAGGAAATCCATTTCGACTCTTAGGAGCATATTCACCCGCAAGAAAAAGACTCTTAGGAGCATATTATTATATTATGTTTCCATATTCATAATTCGGTTGTATTATTATATTTACATATTCATAATTGAGTGTTTATATTTTATGCTATAACTGCTATGATTCTGGAATATGTGATTTGGAAACTCATATGCACGTGTGCAATGATAAAGGGATAAAATAAAGGTTCCTAGTCTCGCCTAAGACTAGCTCAAGTGTTGTTGGTGATCACATTTTCCGGATCTTAGGATATCGTTAAGTGTAACGGTAGTCCTAAAACAACATTGAGATTATAACGTTGGAAGAACGATCATATTGAGTCGACTCAAACTTGTTTGTTATGAATTGAGATAATATTGTCTATAATCAATTGTAATAACACGGAGTATTAACATGTGATTTTGCTCCTTAGACCATGAGAGTATCATAGTCACTTCTTACCGTACGGTGGACTTTGGGGTTGCTCAAATGTCACATGTAACACGGTGATCATAACGACAACTTATAGACTCATCGAAAAGTTTGACAAGGAACTAGATAGCTCAAGAGTGGGATTTGCTCCTCCGCTGATGGAGAGCTATTCTTAGGGCCCTCTCGGTGTGACGGAATCCATTATCATCTGGCCAGACACAGGTGACTACGTCACAGGGATGTTGGAACACAATAACGAGAAAGATGAACAAAACCGGTAACGAGGATTTCGGTATAGTAAGCATGTGATGACTTAGGAGGATACCGATGCATCCCGGGTTTTGTAAAGTATCACGAAGCAAAGGGAACATCACACGATAACCAAAGGTTCACTCAAATATCATTCGTGTGCTCATAGGGATCGATATGGATGTCCACGGTTCCATTGTCGGTCATTGAACTAACGGTTTCATTCATGTCTATGAGTTACCGAACCTACTGTGTCGTGGTTTTGTCACGGCAGATGTCCTAGTGTGAGGACTTAGTCGTGAGGCTATTGCAATTAGGTAGTAGCTTGACCGGGGTTGGTTAGAATCGAGAGACGCGAGATTTTACCCACACTAACAAAAAAAGACACATCCGTGACATTTTGGGCCGAACGATTTTTTTTTCTGTCATACATATGACACTTCTATGACGATAATTGTGACAAAACCCGGTATCATCATAGATGTGGTGGGCTCCTACTTCTATGACCAAAAGTCATGACAGAAAATGGGCTTTTCGTCCTGGGTGGGCCGGAGACGCAGCTGCATGACATTCTTTGGGCCGTCCATGACGGAAAAAACCGTGGTAGAAGCGAGGGCGAGGAAAATTTCGGGGAGTTCCCGGTTACGGTGTGAGGTCGGGGGCCGAGTGATGCGCGTTTCTCTCATACACGTAAGCACGTGTGTGCGAGGTGTTGGCTCTAACTGAACCCGAGTGAGGCGTTGGGCTCTAACTGAACCCGAGCGATTGCACTGCAGGCTACGCGTTACTGAACCCGAGCGATCGATCGATGGTTGTTAACTGAACCCGATCGAGCGATTCCTTCGCTACTGCTGCTAACTGAAGCCGATCGATTGGATGAACAGTGAGCGTTGCGGGGGGGGGGGGGGTTGGATGAACAGTGAGCGGTGGCGTTGCCTCTGGATGAACAGGACCCCGTGGTGTGGAGGGCTGGATGAACAGTAGATGGTGGAGGGGTTCCCGTGGAGGGGTGGTTGAATAGGACCCCGTGGTGTGGAGGACTGGATTAAAAGTAGACGGTGGAGGGGTGGTTGAACAGTAGCCGGTGGAGTAGCGCGCGGTGGAGGCTGGATGAACAGGAGCCCGTGGAGGCTGGAGGAGGTCAACGGTAGCCCGTGGAGGCTGGAGGAGGTCGACGGTGGAGATGAACAGTATCCCGTGGAGTCCCGTTTTGCGGTACGCCACACCCCTCCCGATGAACAGGACCCCCGTTTCGACTGTAGGATGTCCGTTTCGTCCATTTTGCGGTACGCCACACCCCTCCCGATCAACAGGACCCCCGTTTCGACCGTAGGAGGTCCGTTTCATCCGTTTTGCGGTACGCCACACCCCTCCCGATCAACAGGACCCCCGTTTCGACCGTAGGAGGTCCGTTTCCTCCGTTTTGCGGTACGCCACACCCCTCCCGATCAACAGGACCCCCGTTTCGACCGTAGGAGGTCCGTTTCCTCCGTTTTGCGGTACGCCACACCCCTCCCGATCAACAGGACCCCCGTTTCGACCGTAGGAGGTCCGTTTCCTCCGCTCTGCGGTACGCCAACCTCGTTTCCATCGCCTGTTCCGTCCAAGCCCTCCCGATGAACACGACCACGCATTCTGTTCTGACCTAGCCGGTTGGCTCCCACGCGTTCCGTTGCCTCCCGATGAACACGACGCATTCCGTTGCCTCCCCATGAAAACGACGCATTCCGTTGCCTCCCCATGAACACGACGCATTCCGTTGCCTCCCCATGAACACGACGACGACGCTGTTTCTCCGTTCCGACCCAGCCATGTACACGAGCCCTAGCCGTACGTATGCGCGAGTAGGCGTTCGAGACCCCGCCCGTATGTACACATACGTGGCCGTATTTTCCTTCTTGCACCCTGGCCGCTGTACGTACATGTACATGCTACGTGCGCGCCTCTACTACGACACGTACGCGCCTCTACTACGACACGTGCGCGCCTCTACATCCACCAGTATATATGTACGTACACGTTCGCGACCAGAATGACAACGCTACGTACGCTTCGACCAGGTGGGTCCCGACTGTCAGGCACTTCCTTGCGTGCGAATATGTAGCTGGTGGGTCCCAGCAGTCAGGGGGCGAATCGTTTTGTTTTTTTTGCCCGGACGCACTTCCTTGCGTGCGAAGGTGGGTCCCAGCAGTCAGGGGGGAAATGTTTTTTTTGCAAAATACGGTGGCCCGTCCGGTGGGTCCCCGCTGTCTGGTGGAGGAATAATTATTTTGCACGTAATAAGGAGGCACTTCCTTGCTGCGGCCGTGGACCCAGCTGTCAGCCTCTCCACGTACAGTCCACGTCCGATGGAAGCCGTTCCTTGACCATGTTGACCACGCCGCGCCGAGAGCACCAGGGCGGTGGACGACGGCGAGGCCTTGGAAGGGGACGATGCGGAGCCGGGGAAGACGCGGCAGTGGATGCCCACACGTAGAGGAGTCCGAGGGTTCACTGGTTCACTGCGGTGTGAGGCTGCCGTCGCCACAGAATAACAGGGGGTGTGGGTGAGTAGAGGGATGGCCTGGCCAGCGGTGGGAGTAGTAGGGGGCGGTGAGGCCTCCGCCGCATCGCAGCCGGCCACGGGAGGCAGGAGCACGAGGCACGACCGACGCTGGTTTGGGCGGCTGGAGCAAGAAGACCAGAGGTTGAAGAAGCACTACGGCTGTTGGATGAACATCGTACGGTCACTGGAGCTAGAATCGTGCATATTGACTAAGTTGACAAAGCCCTCCGTCCCCGTCAGCTTAGTAGGCCCACAAGTCAGCCTGCCACTATACTGGGTCCCAGCTAACAGGGGGAGTATTCATTTTTTTGTGCGTAATAAGGAGGCACTTCCTTGCGTGCGAAGATATAGCTGGTGGGTCCGAGCTGTCAGCGGCGGTAACGTTTTTTTCGTGAAATACAGAGGCCCTTTCGGTGGGTCCCTGATGTCAGGTGGAGGAATCATTATTTTGCGCGTAATAAGGAGGCATTTTCTTGCGTGCGGCCGTGGACCCAGCTGTCGGCCTCTCCACCTACAGTCCACTTCAGATGCATGTCGGTCGTTGACCACGTTGACCAGCCTGCGCCGAGAGCACCAGGGCGGTGGATGACGACGAGGCCTAGGAAGGGAACGACACGGAGGCAGGGAAGACTCGACAGTTGTTTCCCACACAGAGGGGAGTACGACTGTACGAGGGTTTACTGGTTCGTCTGCCGTCGCCAGAGAATAACAGCAGGTGTGGGTGAGTAGAGGGATGGCTAGGCCAGCGATGGGAGTACGGTGGGGCGGTGAGGCCTGCACGGCAGCAGAGCCGGCCGCGGGGAGGAGGGAGCAGGCAGTCCCGCCGACGCTTGTTTGAGCGGCTGGAGCAGGAAGAGCAGAGATTGAAGAAGCACGACGGCCGTTGGATGGACATTGTACGGTCACTGGAGCTAGAATCGTTCATATTGACTAAGCTGACAAAGCCCTCCATCCCCGTCAACTTAGTAGGCCCACAAGTCAGCCTCCCACCATGGTGGGTCCCAGCTAGCAGGGGGAGTATTCATTTTTCTGTGCGTGATAAGGAGGCACTTCCGGTGGGTCCGAGCTGACAGCGGGGGGAACATTTTTTTTCACGAAATACGGTGGTCCGTCCGGTGGGTCCCAGCAGTCAGGGGCAAACGTTTTTTTCGCGAAATACGGTGGCCCATCCGGTGGGTCCCAGCAGTCAGGGGGGAACATTTTTTCCGTGAAATACTGGTGCCCGTCCGGTGGGTCCCTGCTGTCAGGTGGAGGAATAATTATTTTGCGCGTAATAAGGAGGCACTTCCTTGCGGCTGCCGTGGACCCAGCTGTCAGCCTCTCCACATACAGTACTCTTCCGATATAAGTCGGTCGTTGACCACATTGACCACGCCGCACCGAGAGCACCATGGCGGTGGACGACGGCGAGGCCTAGGAAGGGGACGACGCGGATCCGGGGAAGACGCGGCAGTGGATGCCCACGCGGAGAGGAGTACGAGGGTTCACTGGTTCGGCTGCGGTGTGAGGCTGCCGTCGCCGCAGAATAACAGGGGGAGTGGGTGAGTGGAGGGATGGCCTGGCCAGCGGTGGGAGTAGTATGGGGATGGTGAGGCCTCCGCGGCAGCACAGCCGGCCACGGGAGGCAGGAGCATGCGGCACGACCGGCGCTGCTTTGGGCGGCTGGGGCAAGAAGACCAGAGGTTGAAGAAGCACTACGGCCGTTGGATGGTCATCGTTGACCACGCCGCGCCGAGAGCACCAGGGCGGTGGATGACGGCGAGGCCTACGAAGGGAACGACACGGAGCCGGGGAAGACACGACAGTGGCTGCCCACGCGGTGGAGAGTACGAGGGTTGATTGGTTCGGCTGCCGTCGCCGGAAAATAACAGGAGGTGTGGGTGAGTAGAGGGATAGACAGGCCAGGGATGCGAGTATGATGGGGCCGTGAGGCCTGCCCGGCAGCACTGCCGGCCACGGGAGGCGGGAGCAGGCGGTTCCGACGGCGCTGGTTTGGGCGGCTGGGGCAGGAAGATCAGAGACTGAAGAAGCATGATTGCCGTTAGATTGACATCTAACTGTCTGACGCTGGTAGAGTCGATTGTTGACTAAGTTTCTTTTTTGAGAAACCTTGTGTACGCATGAACTTAGTAGGCCCACAAGTCAGCCTCCAAATCTATGGCAGACAACATAAAGCCCATTTGCTATTTTTTATAATTTGCAGCCCATTTGCTAATTCTTAGTAATTTATTACAGCCCATTTTCTGCCCAGGACCACGGTCAAAAAGTTCAACCTTATTTTGCATATTTCGGTGGAGTCCGAACTGTTGTAATCCCGAAATGATAAACATTTTTTAAGAACTTATTGATTTGCCAAAAAAATCGTTTTGTTTTTGTAAGAAAATAAGACGTGGGACAATTGAGTTGGTTTAAGGGAAAACCAGTGGTAAAAAAATCAGCGCTGGGTGGGAAAAAACAACAAAAATAAGGATGTAAATATGAAAAGGGAATTTTATGTGTTTTCAATATAATGATACGTGTATATGAACTAGTAAAACTATAGGTAGAGATTAGAAAACGGATGTAGGACATGCGTTTCAAGAGGAAAATAGAACTGGGCTGTGTGTTTGATTCAGTAAAAAAACCTGCCTGCGGATGTTGTAAGACAAAATATAACTAACGCTGGCGGGCCAGAGGCCAGTAGATACCTGCTGGATCTTTGTGCCCCGTTGTCGTCATGGGCTGGGCCTGTTAAAAACAAAACCAACCCTGGGCAGTCTACAGCCCAGTTGAAACTTACTCGACCTGAAAAAACAATATACGTGCTCAATAAACGAGAGAATTCTGCAAGTACAGACTGATAACTGGGATGCAGCACGGATATTGTCTTTTTATCGTGATAATAAGTGCATGCACTTGTTTCGAAAAAATTGGAGAACTGGGAATTCGAACGGTGGGTGCTTATGCTACCCATCAAATAAAAATCAGGTGCCTGAAAATTCGTTTCGAAACAAATGATTCAGCTTTATATCCACGTCGATCCTCGGCATGATGGTTGGAAGCAAATGCAAGTTCATACCAAAAGATCGTTAACAACAATACCAACTTGCGGACGACAAGGTAGTACAACTACCAATACCAAACTAACTTATAATCTTTTTACTCCTGGCCCTAGTGTTCATCTGGTAGAAAATCTTGAAGAGGACTAGCTCCCGCTCCTTCTCTTGCTCCAGGTCCCCGAGGTGGTACTGGTGCATCACCCAGTTGGTCCTCTGCTGGTCGAAGTTCTTGTTGGTGTGCAGCACCAGAACCTTTTTTGCTGCCCGTCTGCCGGCCGTTGACCATCACCGGCAAGGTATTGCCGGTCCTATGCCACATCGCGTGCATGCCGCACTCCGACTGTATCTTGCGACGCGTCCACGTGCCCCTTTTGAACGCCCTGGAACTGTGCTGGAAGAAATGGTTCCTTAGGCCACTCAGTGTGATACCTGCAGTATTGTGGAATACAGGTTTTAGTGTACCTAGTTGGCATTTTCATAACATCTTTGGCATGTTGCAGTCACTTGTTTCACTTTTTATTAACTGTCAAATTGTAATTGCTTCACCAGGTCTGCGTCTAAAAGAAAAATAGAGCTATAAACAAAGGAATATGTTTGTGCAAGTAGACGGCCGATCGGTGTCTTACCTGGAAGTTTCTCAGGTGGGGTGTAGCATATGCCGTGCTCGCTGTCGATGGTTGGTATGAACAAATCGATGAGAGACTGAAATCTCGCGCTGTCAGCACTCACTTTGGCCTCAAGGTGCTCGATCAACTCTTGATCCGTGGGATCGAACTTGACGCCAGCCGGCAGCACCGGCCAATCCTTCTTCGACTTGCATCGGTAATTCCAGTTATATGGTACCCAATGTATGATCAATCGACTGTTTTAAGTGAATGATGAAAGATTTCGACAGATAAGTGGTACTTCAAATCTGAAGTCCAGAATACCCGAACACGCCGCCGGGATTCTTGTGTCACCTCACGTGCAGCGTGTTGTCACGTCAATTCAATGTGTGGACATGATGAATAATTTGACCGACGTATACTAGTACTGCTACTGTACTACTTACTAGTCGTATTTAGTGTCACAATTTATACATAGGTTTAACTAAAAAGTACGCACTTGAAGCCTAACTTATATATATATATATATATATATATATATATAGATATTATTCATCACCCAGGGTGCAGAATAAGTTATTCTTCACCCAAGGTAATTTAACGATCATTTCATAATTAAATTACGTTTAGAATTCAAATAGTTACATTTTTATTGATCCACTACGTAAAATTTGGTATAAGAAAATAAAAATATAGGTCATAAGACAAGAAAAATTGCAGTTTATGTGTATTTTACACTATGTTTTTACGTTTGTAATTTTACATAACATAAAATATTTTTTACGACGATCATATTTTTTTTACGGTCTCTTTTTACGTCGGAAATAAGACAAAACTTACGGAACGTAAAATTACGGTGTATTGATGGTAAAATAAAGGGGGTGAAGACCCAGGGTGACGAATAGTCAATCCCACACACACACACACACACACACACACACACATATATATGGCTTCTGCACAACATCTCCATCATCATTATCAGTACATCCTACGCAGGTGAGTTAGGATGCACTTGATCCCAGGAAGGTATCTATCCTTCAAACCAGAGGAGTGCTTCAAACTAACAACAGTACAGAATATCCAACAAAAGAGGGTCGTGCTACAGCAGCAGAATACATGGCTCAGTCTAGATATCAGCACGAATCAAGTTGTGCATATTTGCTGTTGGCATGAACCACATCGCCGCATGTCGGGTTTGCAAAAGCCATCCATCGCATGGAAGCTTGATGCCTTTCACACACTGAAGATTATCTGGCAACAAGCTGTGTCGACGAATCTCTGGATATGGTGATTCATGAAACCCATGGTATGATGTGTAAACACAGCCCCCCCTCGCGAATGGAAGTTGCATAGCACAGTAATCATCGCCGGTGATATGATCGATGATTGGTTGGATGATCGGATAACTGAGCCCGAGGAACAAGGAGTGGTTGCCGAGGCTGTAAACCCGCCTCCAGTTGAATACGCCTGGCCCAACGGAGCTGGGATCTTTCTCGAACACGAAGCAGCCATAGCCATCAATGTCACGAACGCCCCATGCATTGTACTGCATGTGGTTTGATGTAATGGTTTGGTCAATTTGGTACGTGCGAATGAGCATCAAATGACCGCCGTCAGCTGAACGAGCGATAAACCACCACCCATCGGCTGGTATGATTCCATGTCCTGGAATCATGAAGGCCAGCGCATTTGCGTCTGCTGCAACAATTCAAATTGGAGACCAAAAGGACAAAAATAAACAATCATGTTCAGAGTATGTGTGGAATTAAGATTATTATAACGGTGACACATATCATAGACAGAGAATTGCAATGCTGTGGTCATAATCATACCCCAAGTTAAAAAAATAAGCCAATGGCTTTCATATTCTAGCAATATGCCATGGTTCAAACATCATGTAACAATGAGAGGAAAACAGCTATGACAGCGCCTACTCATATTCTACCATAGCACTTACTACTACTGTTCTCATATCAACTCTAAGCAATAACATGCGTTGTTATAAAAATCTTGTAAACGAGAGTAACATATAGCAATCATGATGTTATGCTCATAATATGTATTCTAACAATCATTAGATGCCAATTGTTCTCATATCAACTCTAACAATAACATGTGTGGTCATAAAAATCTAGGAAATGAGAGGAACATATAACAATGATGTGGTTATAGACATGCTATGCATTCTAAATTTGTAACAAATGAACAGGCAGTCGTATTCATAAGGTAAAGATGAGATGAGATAGAACAATTACACGACGATAGATTCCACCAGTATAGGCAGCCAATCTGTGCGTCGACCGCGTAAACGATGCCACCGTGCACTATAGCATCAGACAGAAATGTTGCCTCAATAGGATTGATGATGAGCCATAACCATGTATGGCGACCGGATTCCAGATAGACTAATCCCATGTTGAACAAGGCAATGAGCTTGTAATCCATGTAGTCTTCTGATGGTGTGGGCACTTCGCAGATTGCAACTTTCTGCAAATAGAGGTCGAGCCAAAAGCTTGACGCGTCTCGTGCGTAGTAGGCAGGAGTGTCCGGCGGGCCGCGAGGCTCGATGGCGGCGGTATCCAACGATGGAAGGGTGATCTCTCGCTGGGTGTAGATATCCACGAGACGCCACGGACTACCGGTGTGGTGGATGAGGACGATCCAGTTGGCCTTCATGCCCGCCCAGTAGTGGCCGCGCATGAAGGACAGGTGGACGGGTAGTGGTAGCATGTCGAGGGGCACCACGGCAACCTCCGTAGGATCGTCAAGTCGGTGTCTGGGCCACCTGCGAGGATCGGCATCAGCAAGCAGGGTGTCTTGAAAAGAGCCGACCGGTTGCAGACGAGTAGACGGTACAAAGACACCGAGCATGCGGCCAGACGGACGGTGCTGAGTTGGTCCATACGACTACAGATCTGCTCCAAGAGAACATCGGGGAGGGAATTCCAATCGTGGCTCTGTGTCACGACCGGTTTTCCAATAAAAATATTTATTGAGAAATCGATCCCTTTTACGGACCAGTAGAGAAGAATCCTTCTTACTGGTAGACAAAGTCTTAATCATAGAAGAAAAATACCAGGAGAACTGAATATAATACAAGGTTGAGCGGAGACTGCTCAACAATTTATTACAAACTCGCCAAAACTACATAAAGGCGGATAGGGTGGCATCACTACTAACTCACGATAGAAGCGGTGATGGGTATATCACAGCGAAGTGGGTGATATGACTCCTGAATCGAACAACTCTTCGAGCGTCGGAGTGAGGCTCGAGGATACTTATTGTGGGTGGCAGAAGCGTATACAATACAAGTGACCAATATCCAGGATCGCACGGGACTGACTGGGATTCCTCTAGGCGTCGCTCACTATCAAACTCTTCATCCATGAGATCGCCTTCGTCAACATCTGGCCAAATCAACAATCCAGGTGAGTACTATGAAAGTACTCGCAAGACAGTTCGGACATAAGATATAACAAATGTAAACATGATGCACATGAACAAATCAACAAGCGCACTCAGATAATGAGATAATAACGCATGGGAAATAAAAGAGGAGTCGGGCGGTAGTCCCCCCGAAATCCCAAAATAATACTGAGAGCCAATCGAGTGTCTGAAAGACTCCTCGGAAGGGTAAAGATAAAATAACAATGCCGCAGTCGGGCGTCAAGGCGACACCACATAAAGGGCTTATAATAAAATATAAATGACAGTGCATGCCACAGTCGGACATCTGAGTGACATCACATAAAGGGCTTATATCAAAAGTAATTAACAAGCGTGCCACAGTCGGACGTCTGAGCGACATCACATAAAGGGCTTATATCAAAAGTAAATAATAAGAGTGCCACAGTCGGACGTCTGAGCGACATCACATAAAGGGCTTATATCAAAAGTAAATAACAAGAGTGCCACAATCGGACGTCTGAGCGACATCACATAAAGGGCTTATATCAAAAGTAAATAACAAGAGTGCCACAGTTGGACGTCTGAGCGACATCACATAAAGGGCTTATATCATAACTTAATAATTCAGTAGTTCAAGAATATGCATCATTACAAGTACGAGATAAATAAAAGGTTAGTCCATCCACAGGAATAACAATTAAACTGGGTTTACCACTCAAGCTTGTTCACCGGGGATTTACCATGAGGATTGACATAGATATGGATATACTGGCCATGGTCCTCGACCATAGATACGATGACTCGGAAGGAATTTGACTCTGCAGAGTTTGTACTTTAACCACAGCCAACGGATTTCAGTAGTCACGGGGACTAGTTCCGTTTACGGTGTTTTAGAAGAAACACATCTAACCAGTACACACCCATTTAACATCCCGAAGCCAGGAATCACCCTCGGCAACGTTCAAGAAAAACCTTGAGACGGGGAGGCTACAACCTCGCGTAGCATGGGATCAAATTTATATACGCGCGCTCTAAGGGGTGCCCCCCTCTCGGTCCCAACCGGAAACACCCATGCCCCCTGACCGGATGACTGGCTTTAATCCAGGGCCATGGAACCCTCATCCCGGCCCCTCTATTTGGTGTGTACACGGAAAGAGGTTACCAACTTACTAAACCATATTCATGGAAGAAAACATGTGGCGGCACGGAAAGGGGAAGAACGATAACGTGACTCAGTCCACGTTAACGTCGGAGTTTGTCGGATATCGTAAGGCTGGCATGCTACAACAATACCACCTTACTGCCTTTCATGTCACCACATGGCTAGGCCATCACTCATCAGAGATCACAGTAACTTCGGAACACACGGATAGTTGCCTTACATGCAACGAGATACTCACCGGTGCTCATATGCCATGCACAACCATTCAAGCAAACATGCAAAACACCCGTCATATCAAAGGTTCAAACATGCTGGCCTGGTTCGGAGAAGTCGGAGTCTAGCTCGGCGAAGTTCGCGGCTCCGTCACCTCTTCCAGAACCTACGGTATAGCGAAAACGTATACTAACGTGAAAATCAACGCGTGCACAAAATTTGTCCCAATTTTTTTCCAAATAAATACTATAAAAAACTAGATAAAAATACAAGACTAACAGAAAAAGAATCACTCAAAAATCATCTTTTGTTAAAAAGTTATAAGGGTTTTAGTCCAGGGACTAATCTGTGATGAAACAGAAAAGATCCAGGGGCTTAACTGAGAAAACAGAAAACGGTTCGGAGTAAAAGACGTCAGTCCAAAGAGAAAACGTATTTGCCCGAAGGCGTCAACAGAAAACGGTTCGAGAGGGAAACAGAAGAGAGGCTGACGGGGGGGGGGGGGGGGGTCCCACATGTCAGGTTTAAAACTTCGCTGGCACCCGAAGACTGTGGTGGTCGCCGGCGTTGATCCACGGCGAGGCAGGGAGATCGGAGTGTACCAAGAGGTTCAGTGCGTCCTTCCGCGTCGGTGGGTGGTGGACTTGACCGACGGAGAGCACCACGTCGACGGCGACACTTTCACCGGCGGACGGCGGCTCGGGCGATGGTGGAGAACTCCGGTGGGTGCTGCAAACTCCGAATTGAAGCGCGGGTCAGGAGAGTGGATGCATAAGGAAGCTACTGGCAAGAGTTGAGGGGCGGAGGTGCACGCACGGGAGCGCATCGAGCTGGGTCCCGTGGCGGGTCGAGGCGGCCAGAGTTGGGGAAGAAGGCTCCCTCGGGGCTCTTCCAGTGGCTTGGCGTGGTGTTGGTGGAGTGCAGAGGTGGTGTGGGTTCGAGTTCGAGCTCGGGGCCTCTATTTATAGGCGATTCGAGGGGGTGGCCGTGAACGGGAAATCTCCGGCGAGCGATTACGGCGAGGCAGTGGTTGAGCAGGGAGTTTAAGTGGCCAGGCAGCATCAGGGAGGTTCACTGGTGCCGTTCCACTGCTAACCTTGGTCGGGCTTGGCGTAATTGCGCCGGTCCTCGACGGGGCGGCCGTACGGGCACGGCGGCGGTAGAGAGCGCACTTCGCGCCTAGCAGTCCACGACGAAGGGTGGCAGCGTGCACGGGGGAGTGGGTGGCCACGCGGCGGCCTCCGGTGGCTTGGGCGGCGCTGGACGGCGCCGTCTACGCTGCGCCCCTCTCTGGCGGCCGCAAAACCGCCGCTGCCGTCGCTCACGGGGTGGCGCACCTCCTCCTGCTCGTCGCCGACGCCCGCAACGTTCCAGGCGTTCGTGTGGCGCAGGGACAAGAGGGAGGGGACGGGGAGCAAGGCGCCACCGCGACACTGGCGAGATCGACGTCCGGCTCTGAAGAAAATGACAGTAGATCACTGAACTGTTTATCTGAATTTACTGAACATGATAGCAACAGTTTCCAGGAGGTGTTCGATGAAATGATTTGGCAAGAAGAAAAAAATTTCTGGAGCTGGGACTTGGTGAGGTGACCTCTCAAAGCACCCAGAGGCTGCCTGATTTTTCTCAGATTTTTAGGAGAAGAATTCAAATGGATTTCATCTAATTTGGCAAATCTGGTCCAAACTTGCAGCAAGTATAATTTGAAAAATTTGAACTGGAGACCAGTGGATCTTCATGGATCCTGGTTGAGGGCTCAAAGGACTAGATAGGGAAATTGGTTTGGAGGCAAAACTCAAAGCAGAAAGGGTAGCTCCTTCGTAAATCTCCAAAAGCTAGAATAGAGGGCAGAAATTGTTTTTGATGGGAAATAAATGGAAACAAAAATATGGAGAGGTTCAACTTGCTGGATTTGAGGTATATCATGATCCAAAGATGGGGAAAGGTTTATGGAAGTGGATTTCCACTTAAGTCATGGCAAGAGGGATTTTGAATGGGGGGAAAGGAATCATTCCAAATGCCATAGGGCTATTTAAAAGGATTTTTCAAAAGAAAATTCCCAAATGAAAAGCATTTGGTTTTGAGTCCACATAAGATGGAAAAACCTCCAAGACCAAAATCAAGTCTTGGGTGAATCCAAAACAAAACACTTGTCACAAAAGAAAATATTTTGAGAGGGAAAAATCCTTTTAGAAGAAATTTTTTAATACCCTCCTCAAATCAAATAAAAGATTTTGATAAAACCAATAAAAAAAATTTGGGTGTCACAACACCTACCCCCTTAGGAAAAATCTCGTCCTCGAGATTACTTCTGATCCTCAAATAGATATGGATACTCTGCCTGGAGAAAATCTTCCCTTTCCCATGTAGCTTCATCCTCGGTGTGGTTGCTCCACTGAACCTTGAAAAATTTAGTTGTTTTCTGTCGGGTCCTCCGTTCAGACTCTTCCAATATCTTTACTGGCCATTCTCTGTAGGTGAGATCTGGTTGCACATCAATGCTCTCATGAGACACATGCTTTTCCGGGTTACTCATACATTTCCTCAACTGTGAGACGTGGAACACGTCGTGGACGTCTGACAGCTCCTTGGGTAGGTCTAGTTGGTAGGCTACTGTGCCTCTTCGTGCAATCACACAGAATGGTCCAATAAATCTCGGGGCTAGCTTCCCCTTAATTTTGAACCATTGTAGGCCCCTCATAGGAGATACTCGTAGGTATACGTAATCACCGGGTTCAAAGCTGACCTCACGATGTTTCTGATCATAATAGCTCTTCTGCCGGCTTTGGGCTGTCTTGAGTCTGTCCCTGATCTGTTTAACCTTCTCCTCGGCCTCCTTGAGCATGTCTGGGCCGAAGATACGACTGTCACCCGTTTCTGACCAATTCAGTGGGGTACGACACCTCCGTCCGTGCAATGCTTCAAAGGGTGCCATTTGTAAGCTGGCTTGGTAACTGTTGTTGTAAGCAAACTCGGCATATGGCAAACTTTCTTCCCAACTGGATCCATAGGTGAGCACACAGGCTCTCAGCATGTCCTCTAGGATTTGGTTCACGCGTTTCGTTTGTCCATCAGTCTGAGGGTGGTACGCTGTACTGAAAGTTAGTTGCATGCCCAGAGCTTGTTGCAAGTGATCCCAAAATTTTGAGACAAATTGAGTGCCTCGGTCGGATATTATAGTCTTTGGGACTCCATGCAGACAAACTATACGGGAGAGGTAAAGCTTGGCTAGCCTTTGTGTGGAGTAGGTCGACTTCACGGGAATGAAATGGGCTACCTTGGTTAGTCGATCTGTGATGACCCATATGGCATCATTTCCGTGTTGCGATCGAGGTAGTCCGACGATGAAGTCCATTCCGATTTCATCCCATTTCCACTCAGGTATCCTGTTTGGTTGTAGCAGCCCTGCTGGCTTTTGATGCTCGGCTTTAATGCGCTGACAAGAATCGCAACAAGCAATGAATTCGGCTATATCCCTTTTCATACCGTGCCACCAAAATCTTTCCTGAATGTCTTTGTACATTTTGGTTCCTCCAGGGTGGATCGAGTATGGAGCGGTGTGGCTTTCGGTTAGGATTTGTTGCTTGAGTTCCTCAATGTTTGGTACGCAAAGTCTGTCCCCGTACCATAATATTCCTTCATTGTCTGTGACGAACTCTGAAGCCTTGCCAAGGCTCACTTTTCTCTTTATACCTTCGATGCTGGGATGTCCCTGCCGAGCCTTCTTAATTTGTTCCATTAGGGTGGGATGTATCTCCAGATTTGATACGGTGCCCTCAGAGACTAACACCATGTTGAGTCTAGCGAACTCCTGCTAGAACTCAGGTCTCAAGTTCTGCGGACTGTCGTTGCCCGGGCTGGGGTTCCGACTAAGTGCATCTGCCACTACATTGGCCTTCCCTGGATGATAGTGAATACCGACATCATAGTCCTTGACCAATTCCAACCAGCGTCGCTGCCGTAAATTTAGCTCTGGTTGTGTGAAGATATATTTGAGGGCCAGGTGCTAGTTCAATGCTGAACTCTATCTCTCGGTCTGGTGGCATGCCTGGTAGTTCTTCAGGGAATACGCCGGGAAATTCGCACACCACTGGAATTTTTCTCAATTCTGAAATGTCTACTTTGTTCAGCTTTGGTTGCCGTGACCGTGGTCTCTCTTGAGCTGTAACCTTTATTGTCTTACCATGATGATGAGTGAGGATCACAGTCCGATTGAAACAATCAATAAATCCCTTGTTGGTGGTCAACCAGTCCATCCCTAGGATGACATCCAGTCCTTTATTTTCCAACACGATGAGATTAGCCTGAAACTTTATTCCTTCGAACGCAATGGTCACTCCTTGGCAGTAACTCTGAGCGATCTGCTTATTCCCGGGGGACTTGATGATCATAGATTTTTCCAAGGGAAGTATCGGAAAACCATGTTGTGAAACAAAACTCTTCGAAATGAACGAATGAGAAGCTCCAGAATCAAACAAAACCATGGCAGGTACTGTGTTGACAGGGAACGTACCGAGCACGATGTCTGGGGCATTCTGCGCTTCTTCCCTGGTCACATGGTTCAGGTTACCCTTCCTGTGGTTGTTGCTGGGATTGAAATTGTTGTGCTTGGGGGCTGGATTGTTCCCACCATTGTTTGGCTTGGGGGCCGAGTTCCTTGGTTTTGGGCACTGTTTGGCATAGTGCCCTTCTTCACCAGAAGCATAGCAAGTGACCCCTGGACGGTACGTGAAGTCCTTGTCCCTTGAATGAAACTGCCTGGTTGGCCTTAGATCAGTAGTCGTGGATTTTCTTGCTTCATTCCTCGAAACCTCAGTCTTGCTTTGATTGTTGCGAGCAAGGGTCGTCTTGTCCCTTTTCCGCTTACGGATATCCTCCAGACTGCGGCGCTCATTCTCCAAGGTAATGGCCTTGTCAACTAGAGTTTTGAAATCTGGGAGAGTGTGTACAACCAGTTGGCATCTTAGTGCCGGTGCCAGGCCGTCCAAGAATTTTTCCATCCTCTTGTTCTCTGTCATGTGCTCGTCGTAGGCATAACGAGATAGCTGGGTAAACTGACCGTTGTATTCTGTTACGGACATGCCTCTCTGCTTGAGGTCATCAAATTCTCTTTTCTTGATCTTTGTGATGCTCATGGGGATGTGTGCCCCACGAAAGCCTTCCTTAAACTCCTCCCAGGTGATGTTGTGTTCACTGGGGTGCATGTGTAAGAAGTTTTCCCACCATGCTGCAGCTGCTCTAGTGAGGTAGTGAGGTGCATAAAGCACCTTCTCATGATCTGAACACTGAGCAATAATCAGCTTTCTTTCGATGTCGCGAAGCCAATCATCGGCTTCAAGTGGCCTATCAGTGTGAGCAAACGTTGGAGGGCGAGTCTTCTGTAATTCAGACAACTTGGAGTGTGGTTGATATGTCTCACGGTGGTTTCCCATATTGATGACGTGATTCATCATCTCTTGGTGTTGCTGTTGGCTTTGTTCGAAAAGGCGGCACACTTGAGATAAGGCTGCTTCGCTGTCCTGTTGACTAGACTGTCCCTGAGTGAAGTTGTTGCTGGTCTGTGTTCCATAAACTTCTTCTGGTTGATTGGGCATGGAACGAGTCCACGGACGAGACATTTTCCACTCTGGGGTATTATTTAGCAAAACTCATGAGAAGAACTATGTGGCACATGGAAAATCTTGCAAAGGCAAAAATTTAAAAGACCTCAAGATTTTTCAAGAAAACATAAACGGTTTCGCACGGAGAAGAACTGCTTAGACCATATCTTACACGCGAAACGCAAACATACGATACAACACTCAGGACGTGCGTACACATTCCTGACATGTTATTTAGACTAGCACACTCCTCCGGAATGCAGCGCACACAACTACTACAAACTCAAGTACATGAAACATAACGTACATGCAGACACAACGCGCGGCTACTCGGCGCACTCAGTCGGAGATGGTGAAGATGTCCTTCCCCCTGCCGAGGGTAAGACCCAGCGGTGCAGGAGACTCAACCTCCACCTCTTCCTTAGTAGGCTCCAGGCGCGTAGCACTGCGCTAAGGTGATGGCGCGGGTGCGACAGGCGGTAGTGCGGGTGCGGCAGGCGGTGCAGCTCTGACTGGAGTAGGAGCGATGACTCGATCGAACTCCTCAGTGGTAGGCAGACGGCGAGCAGTGGCTAAAATGTCCGGTGAATAAGATGCCGAGGACGAGACGAATGTCAGCGGCGGTGCCATGTGGAGAAGCTCCTTCCTGCTGGCAGGACCGCCCCGAACTAAGTCCATGCGGGCAGCCACGAGATCGTCCACGAGGTTGTCGAAAGATTCCTCCAGAGCTTTGAGATACTCCACAACCATCTCGATGGCTTCATCTCGCTCTCCCCTATGGCAGGTGAATGCATAGTGACAAGTATATGGCACATGGCATGGGAGGTAGCGGTAGCGACGAGTCTTCATCATAGGAAGAATGTCCCGAAGGCGAGCTATCGCCTCACGGGCAGCCATCTGCATGGCATGCCTCTCCGTAGGCATGACCCTTCCCACAAAACGGAAGTGGCGAGACGCAGAACGTCCTCCCTTGAATTGCACCACGGCCTGGTACATAGACACGTCGTCGCTGAGCTTGTGCTGGTAAAGCGTGAACTCCGGACGAGTCGCTGGCCCGATCGCGAGCTTGGTGATGGAGACGAGGAGTTTGACAAACCCCTCGGGCACATTAGTGAAAACCCGAGTCTCGCAGTTGCTGCCAGCCATCTACAAAAGTAGGCAAAAATTCTGAGTAGTCATGTCATAAATTTATGATGACCAACAGAAAATAGCTACATTTGCAAAATGCTGAAAAAGCACAAAAGACGCTAATAACCGATTAGCGATCGCACCTAGTGGCTTCCTACAGTCAGCCTGGCTCTGGTACCAAGCTTGTCACGACCGGTTTTCCAATAAAAATATTTATTGAGAAATCGATCCCTTTTACGGACCAGTAGAGAAGAATCCTTCTTACTGGTAGACAAAGTCTTGATCACAGAAGAAAAATACCAGGAGAACTGAATATAATACAAGGTTGAGCGGAGACTGCTCAACAATTTATTACAAACTCGCCAAAACTACATAAAGGCGGATAGGGTGGCATCACTACTAACTCACGATAGAAGTGGTGATGGGTATATCACAGTGAAGTGGGTGATATGACTCATGAATCTAACAACTCTTCGAGCATCGGAGTGAGGCTCGAGGATACTTATTGTGGGTGGCGGAAGCGTATACAATACAAGTGACCAATATCCAGGATCGCACGGGACTGACTGGGATTCCTCTAGGCGTCGGACTCACTATCAAACTCTTCATCCATGAGATCGCCTTCGTCAACATCTGGCCAAATCAACAAGCCAGGTGAGTACTATGAAAGTACTCGCAAGACAGTTCGGACATAAGATATAACAAATGTAAACATGATGCACATGAACAGATCAACAAGCGCACTCAGATAATGAGATAATAACGCATGGGAAATAAAAGAGGAGTCGGGCGGTAGTCCTCCCGAAATCCCAAAATAATACTGAGGGCCAATCGAGTGTCTGAAAGACTCCTCGGAAGGGTAAAGATAAAATAACAATGCCGCAGTCGGGCGTCAAGGCGACACCACATAAAGGGCTTATAATAAAATATAAATGACAGTGCATGCCACAGTCGGACGTCTGAGCGACATCACATAAAGGGCTTATATCAAAAGTAATTAACAAGCGTGCCACAGTCGGACGTCTGAGCGACATCACATAAAGGGCTTATATCAAAAGTAAATAACAAGAGTGCCACAGTCGGACGTCTGAGCGACATCACATAAAGGGCTTATATCAAAAGTAAATAACAAGAGTGCCACAGTCGGACGTCTGAGCGACATCACATAAAGGGCTTATATCAAAAGTAAATAACAAGAGTGCCACAGTCGGACGTCTGAGCGACATCACATAAAGGGCTTATATCATAACTTAATAATTCAGTAGTTCAAGAATATGCATCATTACAAGTACGAGATAAATAAAAGGTTAGTCCATCCACAGGAATAACAATTAAACTGGGTTTACCACTCAAGCTTGTTCACCGGGGATTTACCACGAGGATTGACATAGATATGGATATACTAGCCATGGTCCTCGACCATAGATACGATGACTCGGAAGGAATTTGACTCTGCAGAGTTTGTACTTTAACCACAGCCAACGGATTTCAGTAGTCACGGGGACTAGTTCCATTTACGGTGTTTTAGAAGAAACACATCTAACCAGTACACACCCATTCAACATTCCGAAGCCATGAATCACCCTCGGCAACGTTCAAGAAAAACCTTGAGACGGGGAGGCTACAACCTCGCGTAGCATGGGATCAAATTTATATACGCGCGCTCTAAGGGGTGCCCCCCTCTCGGTCCCAATCGGAAACATCCATGCCCCCTGACCGGATGACTGGCTTTAATCCAGGGCCATGGAACCCTCATCCCGGCCCCTCTATTTGGTGTGTACACGGAAAGAGGTTACCAACTTACTAAACCGTATTCTTGGCAGAAAACATGTGGTGGCACGTAAAGGGGAAGAACGATAACGTGACTCAGTCCACGTTAACGTCGGAGTTTGTCGGATATCGTAAGGCTGGCATGCTACAACAATACCACCTTACTTTCTTTCATGTCACCACATGGCTAGGCCATCACTCATCAGAGATCACAGTAACTTCGGAACACACAGATAGTTGCCTTACATGCAACGAGATACTCACCGGTGCTCATATGCCATGCACAACCATTCAAGCAAACATGCAAAACACCCGTCATATCAAAGGTTCAAACATGCTTGCCTGGTTCGGAGAAGTCGGAGTCTAGCTCGGCGAAGTTCGCGCCTCCGTCACCTCTTCCGGAACCTACGGTATAGCGAAAACGTATACTAACGTGAAAATCAACGTGTGCACAAAATTTGTTCCAAATTTTTTCCAAATAAATACTATAAAAAACTAGACAAAAATACAAGACTGACAGAAAAAGAATCACTCAAAAATCATCTTTTGTTAAAAAGTTATAAGGGTTTTAGTCCAGGGACTAATCTGTGATGAAACAGAAAAGATCCAGGGGCTTAACTGAGAAAACAGAAAACGGTTCGGAGTAAAAGACGTCAGTCCAAAGAGAAAACGTATTTGCCCGAAGGCGCCAACAGAAAACGGTTCGAGAGGGAAACAGAAGAGAGGCTGACAGGGGGGGGGGGGGGTCCCACATGTCAGGTTTAAAACTTCGCCGGCGCCCGAAGACTGCGGTGGTCGCCGGCGTTGAACCACGGCGAGGCAGGGAGATCGGAGTGTACCAAGAGGTTCAGTGTGTCCTTCCGCATCGGTGGGTGGTGGACTTGACCGACGGAGAGCACCACGTCGACGGCGACACTTTCTCCGGCGGACGGCGGCTCGGGCGATGGTGGAGAACTCCGGTGGGTGCTGCAAACTCCGAATTGAAGCGCGGGTCAGGAGAGTGGATGCATAAGGAAGCTATTGGCAAGAGTTGAGGGGTGGAGGTGCACACACGGGAGCGAATCGAGCTGGGTCCCGTGGTGGGTCGAGGCGGCCGGGGTTGGGGAAGAAGGCTCCCTCGGGGCTCTTCCAGTGGCTTGGCGTGGTGTTGGTGGAGTGCAGAGGTGGTGTGGGTTCGAGTTCGAGCTCGGGGCCTCTATTTATAGGCGATTCGAGGGGGTGGCCGTGAACAGGAAATCTTCGGCGAGCGATTACGGCGAGGCAGTGGTTGAGCAGGGAGTTTAAGTGGCCAGGCAGCATCAGGGAGGTTCACTGGTGCCGTTCCACTGCTAACCTTGGTCGGGCTTGGCGTAATTGCGCCGGTCCTCGACGGGGCGGCCGTACGGGCACGGCGGCGGCAGAGAGCGCGCTCCGCGCCTAGCAGTCCACGACGAAGGGTGGCAGCGTGCACGGGGGAGTGGGTGGCCACGCGGCGGCCTCCGGTGGCTTGGGCGGCGCTGGACGGCGCCGTCTACGCTGCGCCCCTCTCTGGCGGCCGCAAAGCCGCCGCTGCCGTCGCTCACGGGGTGGCGCACCTCCTCCTGCTCGTCGCCGACGCCCGCAACCTTCCAGGCGTTCGTGTGGCGCAGGGACAAGAGGGAGGGGACGGGGAGCAAGGCGCCACCGCGGCACTGGCGAGATCGACGTCGGGCTCTGAAGAAAACGACAGTAGATCACTGAACTGTTTATCTGAATTTACTGAACATGATAGCAACAGTGTCCAGTAGGTGTTCGATGAAATGATTTGGCAAGAATAAATTTTTTTCTGGAGCTGGGACTTGGTGAGGTGACCTCTCAAAGCACCCAGAGGCTGCCATATTTTTCTCAGATTTTTAGGAGAAGAATTCAAATGGATTTCATCAAATTTGGCAAATCTGGTCCAAACTTGCAGCAAGTATAATTTGAAAAATTTGAACTGGAGACCAGTGGATCTTCATGGATCCTGGTTGAGGGCTCAAAGGACTAGATAGGGAAATTGGTTTGGAGGCAAAACACAAAGCAGAAAGGGTAGCTCCTTTGTAAATCTCCAAAAGCTAGAATAGAGGGCAGAAATTGTTTTTGATGGGAAATAAATGGAAACAAAAATATGGAGAGGTTCAACTTGCTGGATTTGAGGTATATCATGATCCAAAGATGGGGAAAGGTTTATGGAAGTGGATTCCCACTTAGGTCATGGCAAGAGGGATTTTGAAAAGGGGGAAAGGAATCATTCCAAATGCCATAGGGCTATTTAAAAGGATTCTTCAAAAGAAATTTCCCAAATGAAAAGCATTTGGTTTTGAGTCCACATAAGATGGAAAAACCTCCAAGACCAAAATCAAGTCTTGGGTGAATCCAAAACAAAACACTTGTCACAAAAGAAAATATTTTGAGAGGGAAAAATCCTTTTAGAAGAAAAATTTAAATACCCTCCTCAAATCAAATAAAAGATTTTGATAAAACCAATAAAAAAAATTTTGGGTGTCACACTCTGCGTGTCAGTCGGTTCTGCCATTGGGGTTTTCGGTGCCTGCGAGCCAGCGGGGAAGTGGATTCGGGCGGGCGAGCGAAGAAGCTTCTCCTCGTGTGGCCGAGCAGTGAGCGAGGGGATATGGTACGCGCGAGCTACCAAGGAAGATGGCGCAGGCGGGCGAGCAGTGAGCGGGGGTAAATGGTGTGCGGCCGACGATGGGGAAGAGAGGAGGAAGAAGAAGAGAGGAGGAAGAAGAGTGGAAGACAGGGAAGAAAGTGCATTCAATCTCAATTCTACTAGTACTACTACCAGGATATACCGTCCTTCGGAGTGTAAATAGTTACACCGATGACATGTGGGTCTACCACAACAGGGCCCATATGTCAGTTAATGGAGGACAAAGGTGCGCAGGCGTATTTGCGGAAGCGTGCTCTACTGGCGAACATGATGGCAGTACTGGGTAAGGCTGATTTAGTAACACCAACATGCTGGTTCAGCTTATTAATTACGTGTCCCATCTGCTGCAGCGTGTATTGTCACTTCACTGCGAAGACTAGTTGAATAGTTCTCTCTGACCGAGATGGGGAATAATGGATCGCGAGGACTTCCTTTCTACAGTATCCCTATGCCTCAACGCTCACTTCACTCATTTTGCTCCGTACCTAGTCACTTGTTGAAATCTGTAGAAAGACAAATACTCCGTATTTGGGAACAGAGGGAGGCTTTTACTCTGTACTATTTGGGAACGGAGGGAGTATCACCATATGGAGGGAACAGAGGAAGCTTGAAATATGAACATGTCAATGGGAGGGAGTAAGCCCCATGCATGCATGCAACATGCAACACTCACACGTACACATGGACGCACGCAACACTCACGCACCCATGCGACACACAACACACGACGCAACACACACGCTCACGCTCAAGTGCTCAACCTACTCCCTACGTCCGTGAAAGACTGTACATTTAGAGATTTACACATTGACCAGGGCATAATTAACGCCCAAAAGTAGCAGACTTATGTGTGCATGCGACCATTGAGATAAGAAGATTAAATGAAGGCCGTTGCATGCTGTAATTAAGGATAGACATGTAGCCTATACCTACAGCACAAGTTGGTGCATTAGTCAATCAATATAGATTTAGATTAAAGGCTAAATGCATTGGAAGTGTAGATGTACATCATGTACTACACTCTTTGTTTTATAGCCGATGTACACTCTTTGTTGGAAGACCGAGGGAGGACACGTGCATGCACTCACATACACAGCCAGGGCGGTTCACGCGCAAGGGTTCGACTCGTGTCACGCCTGCGTAAAGTTTTGTTTAACTGATTTCTTTGCTCTGCCAACTAACAGGTGGGACCCAAAAACCAGGTGACAATTTAACCAGTCAATAAAGTGCCACGTCGACTATGTGGCCGGTCAGTAGGGTGCAATATGGTGCTCTACGATGAGCTAGTGATCGTATAATCGCCGCAAAACTATATATAGTGACCGTAAAGAGCGTATTGTTACATACGTTGACCGCCAGTGTATTTTTCTCGTTTCAAATTAAGCCATATTAATCGGAAAGGACGCAGTATGGACTACTACTACTAGTACTAGTACTGCTTTGATGTGTCCCGTCAACTCGCCGAACGAGGAGAAGCTTGCTTACCACGCCTCTCCCTCGCCCACGCGCACGGTGGTTCGCAGGACGAGGAGAGGGTTTTGACTACAGCACCCTCTCCCTCTCCCTCTCCCTCGCCCTCGCGGTGGACGTGCAACAGTTCAATTGGTGTCAGATTGCCAGAAGCATATTGTACTTTAGTATCATCATTGTTGGACCTTCCGAAGAGGCGAAGAGCCAAGTGCAAGGTTCACACGAGTACGAACTGTTGAACCTCCCGAAGAGGCAAAGGGCCAAGCGCAAGGTTTTATAGGAGTTGTCGTCCTAGTAGGAGTGTACTACAACTATAGCGAACGATGCTACTGTATGATGCCGCCACGTCACGTATATCCAAAGCGGTGCCACCTTTTTTTCTCAAAGAGCATGTTGGAGCCCGTGCAACAACCACACAAGTTGCACGTACACATAACACATTTACTAGTAATAAATTCTAAAGGACAAATGCCAGTATGCCACACAAGTTCTTCTCCAATTCATGTGATAAATTTGTGCACGACTAGTCTACATATATTCACAGCGCTACCGTTCACAATTACCGTACTCCACTTACACGTTATAGATGGGCTACATGTCCTCCTCCAGGTTCCAGTCCCAGGTGTTCTTCATGGATGGAACGATCCATAGCGGTGGGCAACGGGAATCATTGTCGCAACTTTCTAGTCCGGTTCCACACGATGGAGACTCATCCAAGCTGAAGCGGCATAAATCAGGGATAGCGTGTCCCAGCATGTCGTTCATCCGGCGGTGCGCACTGAAGACACAACCATGCTTCATGAACGGCAGGCCTTCTGTGTCGTGCACGGAAGGTGGCATCCGCTTCACAATGGGGTAGCTGTCCCCGATGAAAAGCGAGTACTCTCCAAGAGTGTTCCTCGGCACCCACGTAGCATCACGGGGGTCGAACTCGGCGCCGTTCATCTGGTACACGCGGCATCCCAGATCTGGACACATGGTGACGTACATAGTCATGGTCCATGCATAATAATGTTGTGCTCAAATATGGCGGTCAGTAATACTGTGCAGCAAATAGTACTACTCCGGTATAGAGGAAGTAAAATAACCGGCTTATTATATATAGCCACTCTTGGCTACATGGATGAGATAGTAATACATGGAAAAACAAAAATGGTGGCAGCTAGTGGGTTCAAGTCTTCAAGGGCCTAGCTAGCTATACGCGTCCTCCAAGGTAAAAAGTACTCCTACTAGTACTACAAAGTATACTACTAGTACAACAATGAAAGAGAAGGCGAGAGGGTTAAAAATGGAATACCTGGGTAGATGGTGACGGTCCGATTGTAGTAGATTGTGTGACCATGTTGCACATCAGTGGTACCATGGGTAATGACTGCTAAGATAGTTGATCCCAATATGCCAAAGTCAGCTACAAGGTTCCAGGTTAGACCGAATCGCGGATGCAAATGCACATCCAGGATCGGCGATCTTATTTTGATCGGGGGATGACTGGTCCCTGCAAAATAATGGAGTACCGTTAGGGATGCAAATGATGGTTTGTGCATTCCGTTTGTAATCTCCCGTACAGTAGGATGGCAACCAGATGAAACAAGTCCCCTGGCTTGTCACCACGAAGATGCGGCCTAGATGGCACACGGCGTCTTCGAACGTGTAGGGGTACAAATCTGCCGCCGCCAACATGCGCCAGCCTCTGCTGTTACTGCCTCTTGCATTGATGGCAATCCTTATGTCGAACACCGCGATGAGATAGTAATCGTCTTAGCCGCGTCGCTTTGTCGGCGGGTCGGCAATTGCTATCTTCTTCAATCTCATGTAGGCATCATCATACGTATTCAAGCCCAGCCAGTCCGGAAGGCTGATCCCAATGGTGGAGAAGGGGTCTACCGGAACGGCCGCACTGCTGTGGATGTTGTGCAAAATGATGGTGGTATCCGGCCGGAGGTATGCAAGCCAATCTTTGTTGGCACCGACCCAGACCTATATATAAGATGGTGGGCAGCGGAGAAATTACGGGATGGAAATGGAATAACTAAGTACTACATGATCAAACTCCATTACTGACCTGCTCATCGGACAAAATCCGACTACCTCTCAACGTCGGCAACTCTAGCGGAGTCAACGTGCAACCATGGCCAGGGAGCGGTGGACTGTTCGAAGGATTGTCCCATAGAAGAACCTTCTCCTCGAGGACGCATGGAAGACCAACAAGCATGGCCTTTTCCCAAGCCTGTTTAAGCAGCGTCTTGAAAAAGTTGGTGTAGGAAGCACCGAGTCTTGCGGCGGTGAGGACGTCGGAGCGGCGTGCGATTTCTCCCAGAGGATCGTCGTCCAAGGTCTCCCAGCCCCGACGAGGAGGAGAACCGCCTGGCGAATCCATGGGAGCAGCGACGAACTGCCTTCTCTTCGAGGGGAGGGGAACTGGCGAGGAGGAGATAAGAGCGTAGTAACCGCAGGGCCTCGTCCCTTCCAACTGTAGATCGTTCCTCAGCGAAGGGGTGAGGCTATTATTTACTACTAGTACTAGCATTATGGAACGTTATGGGATTGCATTATACTGTAAATAATAGCACTAGTAAGAAATTTTTGGCACTAGGTAGTAGTTTTTGGCGTGGATTAAGAAATTTTGGGTATGTTTTTGCCATTTTTTGTACACGCCAACTAGTGTCAAAAAACGTCTTACATTATGTGACGGAGGAGTACGTACTCGTACTGTAGCAGTACTAGTACTACTTTTCTCAACTAGTAGTGCGATGTACTGTACTTCTAGTCTAGTCTAGTATAGTGCACCAGTTTTGAACTCTTGAATCTCAGGGCCAAGGAGCTACAGTTGGAAGTGGAGGGTACTACCGTTCTCTAGAACCATCGCTGTACTATCAATGCAGGGGAAGTACACCTGCGTAGTGGCCTAGTGGGTACTCCCGGTGCTCTATTCAGCCGCTCCTCTCACGTAGCTGGCCTACTCAGCCGCTCCTCTCACGCACACACTAGCAGCCTATTTATCAACGACGGTTACTGCGGGGGCAGAACATTTGAGTTATTTGATACAACGAGACTAGGCTTTTCGCTTCCATTTGTGGAGGTGTAATGGATCTCGTCGAACTTTGTTAGTAGTTCCTTCTTTATGAATGAGATGAAGCAAAGCTTTTGCCTCCGTTTAAAAAAAACACGTCAAGAGGAATTTCTTTTATAGTAGAGCCGATAATGGAGTGAAGTCCATGCGTGCAACGCCACAAGCTACAGAGTAGTAGTAGAGCACTTTACGTACAGAGCCATATGCATAGTTCCCAATGCCCCGCCAGGCTTTTCCGGCTCCTCGGGCTTAATTGGGAGGCGCTAGTTTAAATATGCTACTAGCTGGAAGCTGCAAGCGAGGTGCGGCTAGGGCGAGCACGCGAGCCACGGGATGCTGGGAAGGAAAACCCGTTCACGTGGCTAGGCTGTCCAGTGCACCCAGATTGTGGGGCCGCACGTCCGTTTGACTTCAAAACTCAAACTACCGTGTAAAATATTGGCTCGCAGCGAAGTGTAGTAGTACTATTTTTTAAAAAAAGGCCGCCGTGCGTTCGGCCGGGATCGAACCCACAAAACGAGGTATATACTCCCGCGACCACTAGTAGTACTCGTTGGAGTACAACACAACCTAGAATCGCCTTTTGTCGCTAGTAGTACGTACATTGTTCCTTATAAGAAACCCCTAAGAGCATGGCTAATAAAATAGCCAGCTGCTGGCTATAAGCCAGTGCTATGTCATCTACAACCCATCTTATAGCCAACGTGTACAATAATAGATCAAAAGAGTATACTACTTTTTTATTATGTGGCCCACTTCTCATTCTCACAAAGTGCCTAGGAGCACGTGCTAGAGCTGGCTCTTCACGAAGAGCCCGCTTACCTTCTCTCTCCTATTCTCTTTCCTCCAACTAAGCAGAAATATACTAGTTTATTTCTTATAGCCCGCTGACTCAGCTCTATGTACTTGCTCTAATAATGCAAGAAACCACTAAAATGCCAAGAAACTACTACCACTTGCATACGTGGCAGACTTAAGATAAGACTACCTTATCAACCAGTGTACATGCTCTTACCAACAAAAATCCTCGAGTGACCTCCTACCTCCGGCCCGTCCACCTAGTCATCCTCGGCCATGGGACGCAGCTACCGCCGCCGGCAGAAGGCGAGGTCAAAACCGCCGGCGGTGCGGAGCCCATGTTGCGGCAGCCCGGATGTCAGCTCCGTCCGGCGCTCGCGGCCGCTAGCTAGCCAAGATAGCTCCGTCCAGCTGCTTGTCTGCAAGGTTTGCTAGCTAGATTGGCACGACAGCGTGGCTGCTTGCTCGCGCGCGCTGCGCTAAGGCCAGCCATCTGGCTCGAGCGAAGGCCAGCGTGGCGGCTTGCTCGCTCGTGAGTCACGCTCGGGCCAGCCTGAAAACCCGTGCGGAGGCCAGCGCGGCGTCCGGCCCGTCCGACGAAGCGGCGGCCAACTCGCTCATCACCGGCGCCACCGACGAACACGCATTAGTACTGTTTGAAGTAATGTTCAGGAAAAATAATGATTTGAGGGGGAATAACATGATAGAAGGTCAGATGTCGGTCCCTCGTGTCAACGGTCAAACAAAATGTGTTGGTTTAAGCTGCCTCGTCAGCATGGACGTGTGGGCCAACCCTGTCATAAATGGGTTTAAACGAACCTAATCGGTAGGAGTACTAGGTAGTTTTTGGCGTGGATTAAGAAATTTTGGGTATGTTTTTGCTATTTTTTGTACAATAGATTCTTCCTAGGGCTGGTTGAAAGTGGTAGTTTTTTGTTAAATACTCTACATATTGTAAGTAGGAGTGAAAGTTAAGCTTTGGAAGCCAATAAGCAAGGCTAGTTACATAGTGATATGTGTACATGATTGAAAGTAAATATCAACCATGAGTGACTAATATCTTGATGGAAAACTCGAAACTATGGAATACTAGGAAAAAAATGCATGGTTGGAAATACTAGCAATGTTCATGTCCGTTGCAACGAATCATAATTAGAATAATACTTATTCACAAACTTGGTACAAAACACTCTAATTTTGATATACATATGTCACTAGAGATATATTATGTTTCAATTAGAATATATTCCTTGGGCTGTTTTGGTGAGGTCAGGGAGGGATGTGGTTGGTTTTAAGATACTAATTATGGGTTTTTTTTGCAAATTGGTAGACAAGTGGGATGTTGGTGAGAAAAGGCAACAACTTACCTCACAATCATTAGATGTAGATCTAATGGTCAGAAACGACGGATGGCAGACACACCAGCATCACCAACTTAGTCTTGTGTAGGAGTACTAGCAAGATCCGTGCATTGCACAGAACATCAAGATGCATTTTTTATAAAACACTTGTTGTGATTGACCCTTGCGGGAGTAATCCCATGTGTCAAAACTAATGATATCTTGAGAAATATGAGATAAGGTGAAGA
Source organism: Aegilops tauschii subsp. strangulata (assembly GCF_002575655.3). Classification (NCBI taxonomy): domain Eukaryota; kingdom Viridiplantae; phylum Streptophyta; class Magnoliopsida; order Poales; family Poaceae; genus Aegilops; species Aegilops tauschii. The sequence goes on from NC_053035.3 coordinate 335,667,465, forward strand.
GGAGTGGGGTGTGGTGGTGGTTGGTGGTCGGACTGAGCGGAGGCATGGGGATTGACGACGCCGGCAGCAGCCACCAGGCCAGTTTGTTCCAGAGGCTTCCTTTCTTAATTGCTCAACAAGGAGGTTTGTTGGAGATAAGGATGAACGAGGGAAGGCCTTGTCTGCAAATGTGGAGAGGGGTGCGGGTATCTTTTAGTTTAATTTCCATCCGCCAGATATAGATCGGACGGTCTATATTGCAAGATGGCACACGTACCATCATCACCAACTCGGTTTTTTATAAGAGAAGAAATATAAGTATGGAGATACAAACGTATTATCGATACTTGCTTCCGTAAACTAGCATCTACATTCTATTCAACGCCTCGGCATGTGGGGCCTTAACACAATGACTTCTCGACTGTGTAAAACAAAGATTTTCCCGTCGCCGACAAGGAGGGGGTGACGGCGGCGCGCTTTTTGGCTTGCTCTAGTCCTAGTAGTCATACTAGGTGGTCTAAGCACGTGTAGATTTATTCTTTTTCACGTCTCGTGTTCGCCGTACTGCCACGACTGTTGATGAATAGACGGTAAGTTATTCACGGGGAAACCCTTGTTGAGCGTGTTTGAGAGAGAGAGAGAGAGACAGTGTGCGTGTGTGATATGTTAGAGACTGAGGCAATGATAACAGATTCTTTGTGTCTATGTGTGTGGAGGATACAGAGAGACATGTACATGGGGCTTTGTGTTGTGTAACGTGGAGACACATATACATAATTAGAGAGTGAGTGTGTGAGATACACATGCGGACATGAGGAGAGATGAGGATCCAGATAAATGGGTGTTTGTGCATGTCTGTGTGTGTTTGTGCACGCGTTTGTGTGTGAGAGGGAGAGAGTGTATGTGGAGTAGAGAGACCACTGATGATGTAAACCTAGTATAAGGGAAGGGGGAATGGTGTGACATGTGTAGTAGCGAGATAGCACGAGTGTGGGCGGGGGAGCAGACTATTTGGAAGAGACATCGAGTGTGTGTGTGAGAGGGGTGTGAGAGCGAGAGAAAGAGAGAGCTAGCGACGGAGAGAGAGAGAGAGAGAGAGAGAGAGGAAGAGAGGGGGCGAGAGGGGTCGTTTGTGTCCATAAATGGCGTATAGATAGGGAGACAATGTTGATGTTGTCCGAAATTGGCCTATGAACGGAGACGCAAGGGAAGCGAGTCATCGTGTGTGTGATAGGGACTTCATGAGAGATCTAGAATAGATGGTGTAGAGAACAATGTGCGAAATCGAGAACGATTATACATTAGGGAGCTATGCAAAGAGTCACGACATATATGTATACAGGGAAGGAGCTGGGGCTGGTCCGCATGTGGGAGAGATAGAAAGAGGAGAGTGGTGCACAAGGAGACAAAGTGTGCTTGTTTGTAGTGGGGGTGGTGTGTGAGGTGAGTGCGCGAGAACCACATAACTAGGGAGATAGACGTTTGGGGGCGACGTTTTGCGTGTATGGGAAATATACACTCTACATAGTGCATGTGCTTGGGTAAGAGAGATAGCGGGAGACCTAGAGAGTGAGGGAAGAGATGTGTGCATGCCCGAGACTCCGAGAGACAAAGTGATAGAGACCTATGTTGGGGTCCGGACTTTACAAGAGAGAGGGGTGTTAATGTGCTCGTGTGTTGGTGTTTGGGGGAGAGAACGACTTCTCTATGTGTGTGTGTGTGTGTGTGTGGTGGGCGGGGGGCGTTGACTTCAGATAAAGAGTGAGGTGTCTATATTTGAGGGACTTTAGCGTCATTGAGATATTGTGCACTCATGGTTGATCAATTTGTTTCACTGTTTGTACTATGAGATAACGATACTTTTGAACATGCGTGATATACCTTGATGTACCAGAATTACAAAACTAAGATTGGAATTTTGGAATTCGACTCCATCATTAGCTTTTGTAATTCATTTAAACGGAGGTACATTTTTTAAGCCGGGATTTCGTGATTTCAAATTCATATATCAAACCTAGATATATACACATACGGGCATGTTCAAACTTTATAATCATCCACTTTATTACACATACACATTTTTGCTTTTGTCATCATATTTAGGATAAACACATTTGGAATTTCATTTGAATTGGACCGTATGATGGTATTTGCTTGTAGTAGCTCAATGATCCATATTTGAATTGAATGGACAATCTAAGTTTCGAGTTGGAGACATTGATTTTCAAAACTTGCACACTTTTTTTGCGTACAAAACAAACAAATTGTCGGCCATGATATCATAGTCGGTCGTACGAGAGCAGAATACTTATAATTTTAGGCGCCAAAACCTTTCAAACTTCCCGCTCACATCAAAATATCACGCGCCCGAAAGTTTAGCCCTACGATATTCCTGTTTTACCCCTGCCACATGAACGGAAAAGGGCTGCTTTGGTAACTCCATTGTTTTCCCCTCTTTGCCCCCAACATTCTTCCCCAGAGCCCCTCCCCTTCCCCTCCCCGACCCCAACCACGGCAAGCCGCCGAATCTAGTCCTCCGCCGCAGCGGTGGACCTCACACCCCGCCGGATCTACCTTCCACACCTTGGAACCCCCAACTGCCAACTCACCACTTCACCGGAGCCGCTTCAGCGACTGGCTTGTCCACCGCTCCAGATCTCCTTAACCGCCATCATGGTCCACCGCACCGGATCTGCTTAACCGGCGCCCTCATCCACCACCGCGTAGGCCCTTCATTGACTCCCTCGTCCGCCCCTTCGCTGGCCCTTCATACAAGCCCTCGTCCACCGCAACAGATCCGCCTCACCGAAAGCACTGTACAACGCGCCCGCCGAAGCCTTCGTCCACTGCACCGGACCCGCTCCACGGACGCCATATTCAACTCCACCGGCCCTGCTTTATCGACGCAGCAGCCTCATCAGGTTATTTCGATTTGTACTCCTTCGGTTTTTCTCTTTATCGTGCAACTGTTCACTTACCACAGATGAGCTTTCCTGTATGTCGACAGGCGCTGCAACCGTAGCACTGGAGCCGCTTCAGCGACGGCGACAGCCGGCCCAAACTCAACCGCAACACGAGCACCGTCGATGATCCTTACCTATCAAGTATGACAACGATACCCATATGCCGCCGAGAATCAGGTACTATTATCCAACGGCCGGCGCCTACGTTCACTTTCCTAGCATAAGCACCGCACCTTTGAATTTCTTCAGGGCATCATTCAATTTTTCATGAGACGCGTTATTCTGCTTGCACCTGTAGGGCCATACTTCTGGCAGTGAACATGTTACATGTGCTAAATTACATACCAGTGCACATATAGTTAATATGCTTTAGTTTTGTTCTGATGCCACATGTTGGTTCCATCAGACTGCTTAATGTTCTCTATGCTTAATTACACATCAGCAAACTAGCATGTGGTTCCGCTGCTTTTTGTTTGTTTTACCCTACATTTTCTGATGCTAGCTATTATATCACTGCTCCGAGCCTCTGTTCATTACTTGTTTGTGTGTTCTTGATCTTCGAAAGTTGCATGACTAATTTGATGCTTCTATTAATTATGGAGCTGCCAACCCCATCAAGCAAAATATTTGTTCTTTTGGGGTTGGCACCTCGAACAAGCATAAAAATAGAGGGAAGCAGATATATTGTCGTGTATGCACACACCCTTCTTTCATTAGTTTAGATGAACCATTGATGATCAATTCGGACCAGTGCATGCGATTAAAATTAATTTTACCTAAATAGATGGTGCAGAATAAACTACAACAACTAGATTTGCAACCACGGGATGCTGACGATATCTTCAAAGAACATTGCAACAGCAGCTAGGCTTCACAGCAACATATGGTAAGCCAGTGTGTTTTAGTACATGTGAAATGTAATGCGAGTGGGCTGCTTTCTTGGCTTGTGCCCTCAACGTGTAATCCTACCGAATTACAAATAGTTCAGTTGTCTGCTTTGCTGTATTGCTTGATTCGAATGCTTATTTGTTGTTACGCTATACCTGAGTTGGCCAATATGTCAGCAGTGCCTGCTGTACTATCATAAAGAAATGCATGCCTATTTCATTTGAGTCCTTAACTTTTCCTCTCAACTTCATCACAAGACTGTCTTCGTAGTTTATATGAGGCCACACTGTTAAGTGCTTTCTCAGATTATTTCAACTGCTTAGATGCCTTGGCAACTTAAATATAGCGGTTGTACACTCCCTTTCAACTAGGGATGTCAACTGGGTCCCATTTGATCCCGATTAAAGTCCACTAGTGGTATGATAGTTCAAAAGAGTTTTTGTTTTTTGAGGAAAATGAACTAGGGAGGTAGCAAAAACTAACTAGATGGGACTGGCGGATGTCGTTTATTTGCCACTTACATCCCTAGTTTCATCTTACCATTTTAATTTCTTTTCGGCTGATGCTGCTTCGAACCATTTAAATATAGTTTGCCATGCTCGGCAATAATTCGTCCGTCGTTTACCATGTAAGCTTACTGCCTGGATCATACGATAACTATCTCTTACTGATGTCCAGCGGAAACCTTTCAGGATGTCGTTCACACTAGGACACAATGTACAACCCTAGAATATATTTGTGGAAGCAGTGCGCCATCCATGTTACCAGATGGTAGCAGTTCAGAGGCAACACCGCCGGAGAGGAGTCTGAGCACAGATATTATAGTGCTTGAGGCTCTACTAGAGGCAGAAAGAGATGGTGTGGCTGCCATGAATGAGGTAATCTTTATCTTGAGGCTGGAAATTACGGAATTAGCGGCACGCATGCAAGCAACCCAAGAATTGGAGGAAGTAAGAATGTTGCATTTGAAGACGGAGGAGGTCCTGCTGTTTCTACTATCTGAAGCCCAAGGTAATCCCGGTTCTTCTTTAGATACCAGTTGAAATTGTCATTAGATTATTGTACTTGCATGTTGTGTCATGTCTCTGAATGGATTATGTTGCAAGACCCCCTATGTTGTCCATGTGTTGTAATGATCCGAATTTTTTAGGCGAGGTAATCCTCAGTACTTGGATGATTGACATAAGGTGAACTATTTTTCGTGTGAGCATATTGTATTCGATGAAATAACTGTTTGACTCAGAGTGTATCCAACCTACTGAATTCGAAGATCACGACATTTCGAAATCATAATCATATATAAAGGTGGAATAAATCTTTGTTGTGTTTTTGAAGAAATAAATAACAAAATGTATAATTATCTGTGGATATTCGTAATCGAATACAAATTGGATTTGAATTTAGTTTGCCAGGTCCCAGGGCAAACGTGAATGCTAATTCTCTCAAGTTTTGAACGAAGCGGCTAAACACCCACTATAATTTGTGGGCTGCCCGAAGCAAGTGTTTGCGAGATGGAAATTACTGTCTACCCCTGACACTTGACATCCTTATCGACCGGATTTACACTGCTGTCGATAAGGGTAGACTAGTAACTTCAATCAGATGTGACACGACGGCCTCTGAGCCCATTTAGACACGGTGGGCGCCAAATGTGGGCGGCAAAACACATTTGATTCAAGCTCGTCCGAAAGACATGTGTCTCTTCCTCAATTTCCCCATTCATACACGGTGGGCGGCAAAACAAACTCTCGTCCGAAATCGATGTAGGCTAATATTTTAAATAGGGGCAGATGTGTAACTTCCATCAGACGTGACACAACCGCCCTACCTGTCAGCCTCGTTCATACACCGTGGGCGCCAACCATGGGCGGCAAAACACCCTCTCCTTGCCCGAAATAGTTACTGGCAAATATTTGGGAGATGCGAGATTACCGTCCTATCCCCAACCGACGCGATGTCCGAAATTTTAAACGGGGGATAAGTTCGTAACTTTCCCCCATTTCAGAGAAGCGCGTCCCAAAGTTTGAGATCCCTCCTCCCCTCCATTTCCCCATTCATACACCGTCGGCGGCACGAAAACCTCCGCACTGCGGCCAGCCTCCTCCGTCCGCCACCCCATCCTCCACCTTGCCGGAGCCGCTACCCCTACCCCGTCGTCCACTGCAAGAGATGGACATCTCTCATCCACGGCACTGGACCAGGATCCTTTCATCGCCTCCTCTCGCTTCATCGGCGTCGTCGTCCACCTTGCCGTTGCCGCTCCTACGACCGCCTCGTCCACGGCAATAGGATATATCCCCCGACCTGGCCGTCTGCCGTCTAAAGTCTTCTTCCCCGCTGCCGACAGCCATCGCACCTGCAGCACCCTCAATGTATCAGCATAGGCCTACACGGCGTCGCAAGAGAGGTGGTACTCTTCCATATGTGCTTAAGTTATTGATCTCACCCGGAAAATAGATCGTAATTTGTTTACTGTACTTTTCTTGTCCGTACCAAATCGTAGTGACAAGTTGAAAGCAAACATTGGTTGCGAAGTAGCTTTGTCCGGTTTGCACCTTCAGATCCGCCATGGCACGGGCACTATACTCGTAAAGCTTATGGTTTCCCCCCTTTATATTCACTACCATCATCGTAGGTGCTTCGTGTCGTGCTAGCTCTGCTCCTCAAGACCTCAACCCAAAGCATACGTGTTGAAATACGAATCTGATATGATGCTCATATCACTAAAACAGAGAACTTTTAATTGGTCACCTAGTGTTCCTCTATTCGTTTCGAAAAGCATGTGCGCCACCCACTGGTCCAGCTAGTTCCACTTTCCTGATTTTTCTCTTGATGCTTAGGTTTTTCCCCTTTTATCTACTCTACTATGATCTGCGTAGGTGCTTTCTGTCGTACTAGCATTACTCCACCCTTCAAGCTAAAGAACACAACACTCAGAATTCAAAAGCTTAGTTGTTCAAATATGATTGTGATATGATACTGATATTAGTTAAACGACACATTTAATTGGTTAGCTAAAGGTCCCACTTGAGTTTCCAAATGCATGTCGCGACATATAGAGAGACAACATAATTGCATTTCTTTGTCACTTGTTGACCATACTTTTTTGTCCATACCAAATCTTAGTTGTTATTTCAAAGCAAACATCGGTTGCTAACTACCCTTTGCATGGTTTGCAGCTTCAGATCTGCCATCCCACTGCCATGGTCAACACTGTACTCATCATGCTTATGTTTTCCCCATTTTATGATGACCACAATCAGCCTACATGGTTCGTGTCGTAATAGCACTGCTCCACCCATCGAGCTAAACAAGCTTAGTTGTACAAATTCATATATGATATTATTGCTGATATTAGTAAAACTGAGAGATGTTTAATTGGTTAGCTAAATGTTCCTACTTTAGTTTCGAAATGCATGTGAGCCACATATGGAGAGACCGGAAAGAATAGTATTTCTCTGTGCGCTCTGGTTCATCATGGGTGGCCAACCGACATTGTATTGAAAGACTTGTAATATCTTGAATCTGCTTGCTCTTCTGCTCTTTTTTAAGAAGATACTCTTCTCTTGCGGTTGACTGGTCAGGTCAAGTTGTTCTCCCTTAGTATATTTTGAATCTGTCAGGTCAGGTCGACTTGTTCTTCTTTACTATATGTTGAAGCTATCATCTCCGAAGTGTCATCACTTCTGGAGCTCTCATGTTTTGAGTAGTAGGCCACATTATATTAATGCACACAACAAATTACAGCATGCATGGCATCTTTTAAAAGAATTACAGAGATAGCACAAAGGGGTTTACAGGGAGGCAGTATTGGATTGGAATCACTTTTGCATTACAAAGAAAATCTCACTTGTTTTTATGTTTTCATGCATGTCAGATATTGAACATTATCAAAATGAATATGAGAATGGGCGCACGAGAGAAATATTGCGGAACGATCCACTGGCTAACAAACTTGGCATGGTGGAGGATGGCCTATCTTATTCACCCATCAAGGTGCTTGCTCTAACTTTGCAAAGTTGTATTGGTCGCACATATTTTGCATCTGACCTCTTGCATTACTTCTACTTTGTTACACCATCTGCTTAGTTTAAGCATCATATATGAGTATATGCCATACCTATCCATTTTCTGTACCTATTCCATGTGTCGTCACACTATGTTTTTCCAGTCAAATGTTGTTCTTTCGTAATAGATGTCCAAAAGGAAGAGGGTGAGTGCAGATCCTCAAGGAGTACAAACTAGGTATTTGGAAAAGGTAGTGATACCTGTTAAATCAGATAGATCAGCAGCCACAGAAAACACAGGCCCAACTGTACCACACTTTACCCCTACTCCAGTGGCCAAACCCCTATTAGAACTGCTGGGAGCCCAGCGTCAGGTACTGTCTATGATATCAATTCAAAATTTGAACTCCTAAATTTCTGCTTGTGCCTTACCTTCTCTCTTGTATGAAAACTAATTTCAGATGAATCTCCTTGCTCAAAGGATCATACGATCTCAAAACAATAATGGGCTCTGCATTGCTCTTGTCAGTACCTCTCTCCCTTTTGCCTTGTAATGATGTACTTAATTAATTGTTATTTGATTATGTATCATTAGTCTGCACCTGAGCTTCATTATCCTTTGTTTCTTCCAATATTATTTGATCTATATTTACTCTTTGCAAAATGTAGAATAATGGCAACGCTTATAAAGAATTTTCTTTGGGGAATTTATTGAATTATCCTTCCATGAACATGGAGAAGGGCTTTGTCCAGCCCGTGTTAACATGTAATGTAAGTTCATCCTTCTCAAGCCTTCAAACTCTGTTCTAGTATAGATTTGGATAGGCATCATTTCCTCCACTGATGTTTGGTTTGCTGTTTACATCTGATTGGATGTTTGCAACAACTACCAGTTTCAAATTGTAGTTGTAAAAACATGTTCCTTATGCAGAACAGATCCATTTATTTGCTTATATAATTGTGAAACCTGTTACGTGTCTCCTTGTTTCTCTTTCAGACTCGTATCTCTTACGCCAGGTAGAACTTTAGGGAAGATAGTGAGCCAAACCATCTTGAGGACAGTGAGATGACCCCAAGGTCCTGTCTTGATGAAGACAGTGAGTTGAAGCTACTCACCAGCAGGTGTGAGACAACCTCTGTGCAGTTGCTGCCTCAATCAGTTCGACTTCTTCAGTCTCAACTTAAAGCGGAAAGGCTTGCTTTAGCTCAGCTTCGACTTGAAGTCAAAGATGCAATGAAGATGTCAGAGGACTGCCGTGCGCACCATCATGCCTTAAATCTAGTGTTGATGCATCTATCGTTGACACAACTGAGGTCTACTCAGCTTCTTCAGCTGTTTGGGGGGCCCGACGTGGCCAGGCCTAGTGCCTTCTGAAGTGCTCTCAGTTTTGTATATTCTTTTGTCGGCGCGTTTATTTGCACTGGTGGCGAACTTTGATGCCCAGTGGATGTAATATGTGTGATAGCCGTGATAGCCTAGCGTAAGTTGCTTGCTTATTTATTTCCTTGTTGTCTTGTTTATTTGTTTGCTTGTAGTCATTGCAGTTCTTTTTCCGCGGTTTGCTAGTGGCTGCAATAACCTATTTTTTAAAACTAGGCCACAATAACCATGGGCTAATATTTACTGTAGTGACACTTGGCCTCCTACGGGCCGTAGAAACAGTGGGCCTTCTACGGGCCGTAGAAACAGTGGGCCTTCTATGGGCCGTAGAAACAATGGGCCTTCTACGGGCCATAGAAACAATGGGCCTTCTACGGGCCGTATCATCAATGGGCCTTATACGGGCCGTATGATTGATTGGCTAAACATGGGCCAAACAGACCGCATTCTGGCCGTAAACGGGCTAGAGTTGGAATCGTCCGTTCATGGGCCGACCATAACGGGCCATCGTTAATAGGCCGTATTTGATGACGCTATGAAAACGGCCCAACGTATTAACGGACCACAAATAGGCCGACTGTAACGACGGGCTGAATTTGGCCCACAAGCAGAAAATGATAGTATCGGGCCGTAAGTAAACGAATGCTGGAAAATAGCCCAAGAATAAATGGGCTCTGAGAAGGCCGAAAGATAACATGGGTTGGAATCGGCCCAACAGAATAACGGACCGTTAATGAGTATAAAGTGATACACTGTTCATTACGGGCCAGTTTCACCACGGGCCGTTAATGGGTGTAAAGTAATACACTGTTCATTACGGGCCAGTTTCAGCACGAGCCGTTAATAGGCCAAGAGTTACATAGGGCCTCATATGGGCCGAAAGACGTCATGGGCCATACATGGGCCAGAAGTGAAAATGGGCTGGAATCATATTGGATGGCCCAGATGACGCTACTAGGCCTAATTCGAATAGGGCGTAACGGGCCTTGGGTTAGCGGGCTGTAAATGGGCTATATGCGAACAGGCCGTTAACAGGCTTTCCATGGGCCGGCCCGCCAGCTTTTGACCAAGTCAAACGGGCCGGCCTTTTCACAGGAATGGGCCACTGTTGGGCCGTGCCACGTGTCGACGTATCATAGGCGCCTTCTGTCCAATGAGTGGATGACATCTGTCCCAACGATGAGCCGACACGTGTTTCCTCCAGCCAATGATGATTTTACACGTGGAAAATCCCCATTGGTCGGGGCTGTTAACGGGTTATCGGATCCAAAACCCGACCCGATAGCTTAACGGCGTTCCGTTACGGTGGATGCCACGTGTCGGTCACCCTTGACGAAAGCACTTCTGTGACGCGCGATTTATCGTCATGGAAGTGGACACTTCCGTGATGATAATTTTGGTAATGTCATGGAACACTTCTACGACAGCACATGTATGACTATCTTGATTCTGTCATAAATTTTTCATGGATGTACATGCATGACAAAAAACCCGACCTACTGTGACAAACACGTATCATCACGGAAGTGTATTTTTTTTGTAGTGCCAGGTTCGGCCCCTCACGGTGGAGGTAAAGGCCTACATCCTGCTTGATTGATATTGATGATGATGATGATCTCGGTTAAAAGGGAGGTGTTTCGCTACCTCTATATCGAGAGCATCTACCTTGATCTTGTCTAAGACTTGTCTGTCTGTCTCAAACTTGTCCCTCTTGGGGTGCCCTGCCCCTCCTTATATAAGTTGAAGGGGTGACTTCCATGTAGAGTCCTAGTAGGATTAGGACTTAACATATTCTGGCTTCCCATCGCGGGCTTCTTACTGCGGGCTTCTTATCACGGGCTTCTTAACCCTGGGCTTCTTATCTCCGGCAACTCATCTTCCGGGACTCATCATGGCGGGTTAAGATGGCTGGTTAAGATGGATGGTTAAGATGACTGGTTAAGATGACAGGTTAAGTCTATAGAAGACTTAACAGGGTTGCTTAAGTCCAGGGAAGACTTATCAGGGCTAATTAAGCCCAGAAAGGACTTATCAGGGCTGCTTAAGTCTAGAGAGGACTTACCAGGGCTGCTTAAGCCCAGAGAGGACTTACCAGGGCTGCTTAAGTCCAGAGATGACTTAACGTCATGAGTCGGGTTTAACCGCGGGTAATTCCCCCAACATTAGCCCCCAGATTAGCTTGAATACAGGCTTGGCGTGCATTCATGCTAAGCTTCTTCAAATAAGAATAGATAGTGAGCCGGCTTCTGAAAATCTGGGTCTCGGTCATATCCACATGCCAATGGTAACTCCATGCAGAAAATATAACCCATATGACATCTTGAATTGTCTGCAAAAATGCCTTGGCTTTATAAAAAGAAAAAAATTCTAACGTTGTACCAACTTTCAATGCTTCAGAGTTGTCTGAATAGCTTAGAGGAAATAATCTTTGTAAATTTCTCCCTCAAAAACTATGAGACCTGGTTTACTCATAACTGAGAATTTGAAGGTATACCTTCCTTATATCCATATTACCTGTAGCCCCCAAGTCTTAAGAGGGGAATGTAGTGATAGCTTAAGACTTGCTTCAACATAAATATTGCAAGTCCGGAGAAATCTGGGCTGTTCATCTAAGTCACCAGTCATAAGTTAAATGTTTTGTATTCCACATATGTAGCCCCCAAGTACCGGGTTGTCTTGCCTGCAGCAACCTGGGACTTGTAATTGTCTTATGCTCATAAAACTTCAGCCAGTGTAGCCCCCAAGGGCCGGGTCATTATGCAACAATGAGCAGTGACTTTTGCAGATCCGATTATATAGACTTGAAGAGTGATACTTCTCCAACGTATCTATAATTTTTTATCGTTCCATGCTATTATATTATCTGTTTTGGATGTTTTATATGCATTAATATGCTATTTTATATTATTTTTGGGACTAACTTATTAACCCAGAGCCCAGTGCCAGTATCTGTTTTTTCCTTGTTTTTGAGTTTCGCAGAAAAGGAATATCAAACGGAGTCCAAACGGAATAAAATTTTACGATGATTTTTCTTGGACCAGAAGACATCCACGGAGCTTGGGGGCCAAGTCAGAAGAGTCCCAAGGACTTCACAAGCCTCCAGGGCGCGCCCTAGCGGGGGGCGCCCCTGGCTTGTGGGCCCCTCGAGAGTCCACCGACCTCCCTCTCAGCTCTATATATAAATCCTCAAATATTCCATTATCAACAGAGGCATCCACGAAAATACTTTTCCGCCGCCGCAACCTTCTGTTCCCATGAGATCCCATCTTGGGGCATTTTTCGACGATCTGCCAGAGGGGGATTTGATCATGGAGGGCATCTACATCAACCCTATTACCCTTCCGATGAAGCATGGGCAGTTTACCTCAGACCTACGGGTCCATAGCTAGTAGCTAGATTGCTTCTTCTCTCTCTATGATATTCAATACCATGTTCTCCTCGATGTTCTTGGAGTTCTATCCGATGTAATATTCTTTTGTGGTGTGTTTGTCGAGATCCGATGAATTGTGGATTTATGACCAGATTATCTATGAATATTATTTGAATATTCTCTAAATTCTTATATGCATGATTTTATATCTTTGTATTTCTTTCGAATTATCGGTTTGGTTTGGCCAACTAGATTGGTATTTCTTGCAATGGGAGAGGTGCTTAGTTTTGGGTTCAATCTTGAGGTGTCCTCATACAGTGGCATAGTAGGGGTAGCGAGGCATGTATTGTTGCCATCAATGGTAAAAATATGGGGTTTTCATCATATTGCTTGAGTTTATCCCTCTACATCATGTCATCTTAATTAATGTGTTACTTTGTTCTCTTGAACTTAATACTCTAGATGCAAGCAGAAGTCAGTCGATGTGTGGAGTAATAGTAGTAGATGCAGAATTGTTTCGGTCTACTTGACACAGACGTGATGCCTATATGCATAATTGCCTTGGATATCGTCATAACTTTGCACTTTTCTATCAATTGCTCGATAGTAATTTGTTCACCCACCGTATTATTTGCCTTCAAGAGAGAAGCCTCTAGTGAAACCTATGGCCCCCGGGTCTATTTTCTATCATATATTTTCAGATCTATAAACCAAAAAAAACCAAAAAACACCTTGTTGCAATTTATTTAGTTTTTTTTACGTTTTAGTTATCTTTTATATCTATCTCTATCAGATCTCACCCATTGCAATTGACCGTGAAGGGATTGACAACCCCTTTATCGCGTTGGGTGCAAGTGTTTGATTGTTTGTGTTGGTGCATAGATTGGAGACTTGCTTGTACCTCCTACTGGATTGATATCTTGGTTCTCTAACTGAGGGAAATACTTATCTCTACTTTGCTGCATCACCCTTTCCTCTTCAAGGGAAAAACCAACGCAAGCTCAAGAAGTAACAGGAAGAATTTCTGGCGCCGTTGTTGGGGAGGTCTACATCAAGCCTACCAAGTACCCATCATAAACTCTTATCTCTTGCATTATATTATTCGCCATTTGCCTCTCATTTTTCTCTCCCCCACTTCTAAAACAATTTTTAGAAAAATACAAAAAGATTTGCCTTTTTATTCGCCCTTCTTCCATTCGTCTTTTCGTTTGCTTTTTGTTTGCTTGTGTGCTAGATTGCTTGCTTTGTCACGATGTCTCAATAAAATACCAAATTGTGTGATTTTCCAATACTAATAATAATGATTTTATTATTACTCCGATTGCTCCCGCCACTAGTGCAAAATCTTATGAAATTAATGCCGCTTTGTTGAATCTTATTATGAAAGAGCAATTTCCCGGCCTTCCTAGTGAAGATGCCACATCCCATCTAAATACTTCCATTGAGTTGTGTGATATGCAAAAGAATAAAGATGTGGATAATGATATTGTTAAATTGAACCTATTTCCGTTCTCACTACGAGATCGTGCTAAAACTTGGTTTTCATCTTTGCTTAAAAATAGTATTGATTCATGAAATACGTGTAAAGATGCTTTTATTTCCAAGTATTTTCCACCTGCTAAGATCATCTCCCTTAGAAACGATATAATGAATTTTAAGCAACTTGATCATGAACATGTTGCACAATCTTGGGAGAGGATGAAATTGATTATAAGAAATTGCCCTACGCATGGTTTGAGTTTATGGATGAAAATACAAAACAAATTATGCCGGATTGAATTTTGTATCTAGAAATCTTTTAGATTCGGTTGCGGGAGGTACTTTTATGGAAATCACATTAGGAGAAGGTACTAAACTCCTAGATAATATTATGGCTAATTACTCTCAATGGCATACCGAAAGATCCTCTACTAGTAAAATAGTGCATGCGATTGAAGAAATTAATGTTTTGAGTGGAAAGATGGATAAACTTATGAAATTGTTTGCTAGTAAGAGTGCTCCTATTGATCATAATGATATGACTTTTTCCACTTTGATTGAGAATAATAATGAATCTATGGATGTGAATTTTGTTGGTAGGAACAATTTTGGTAATAACGCGTATAGAGGTAATTTCAACCCTAGGCCATTTCCTAGTAATTCCTCTAATAACTATAGTAATTCCTACAACAATTCTTATGGAAATTATAATAAGATTCCTTCTGATCTTGATAACAATATTTAAGAATTTATTAGTTCCCAAAAAGTTTTCAATGCTATGGTTGAAGAAAAATTGCTCAAGATTGATGATTTGGCTAGGAACGTGGATAGAATTTATCTTGAGATTGATTATTTGAAAATTAGATCTATTCCACCCAAGGATGATATTAATGAGTCTCTAAAATCTATGCGTTCTATTGATGAATGTAAAGAAAGAACCGCTAGGATGCGTGCTAAGCGAGAATGGTTTGTAAAAGCGTGTTCTTCGATTTCTTGTGAAAACAATGATGAAGATCTTAAAGTGATTGATGTGACTCCTATTCAATCTTTGTTTTCTAATATAAATCTTGATAAAGACGGGACTGGAGATGAGACAACTTTAGCTAGAAGGCGTCCCACTGATTCGGAGTTTATAGATCTTGATGCAAAAATTGATAAAAGTGGGATTGGAGAGGTCAAAACTTTAAGTAGCAATGAACCCACTCTTTTGGATTTCAAGGACATTAATTATGATAATTGTTCTTTGATAGATTGTATTTTCTTGTTGCAATCCATGTTGAATTCTCCTCATGCTTATAATCAAAATAAAACTTTTACCAAACATATTGTTGATGCTATGATGAAATCTTTTGAAGAAAAACTTGAGTTGGAAGTTTCTATCCCTAGAAAGCTTTATGATGAGTGAGAACCTACTATTAATATTAGAATTAAAGATTGTGAGTGCCATGCTTTGTGTGATTTGGGTGCTAGCGTTTCCACGATTCCGAAAACTTTATGTGATGTGCTAGGTATCCGTGAACTTGATGATTGTTCTTTAAATTTGCATCCTGCGGATTCCACTATAAAGAATCCTATGGGAAGGATTAATGATGTTCTTATTGTTGCAAATAGGAATTATGTGCCCGTAGATTTCATTGTTCTTGATATAGATTGCAATCCTACATGTCCTATTATTCTTGGTAGACCTTTCCTTAGAACGATTGGTGCAATTATTGATATGAAAGAAGGAAACATTAGATTTCAATTTCCATTAAGTAAGGGCATGGAACACTTTCCAAGAAAGAAAATTAAGTTGCCATATGAATCTATTATGAGAGCTACTTATGGATTGCATACCAAATATGACAATACCTAGATCTATTGCATTATGCCTAGCTAGGGGCGTTAAACAATAGCGCTTGTTGGGAGGCAACCCAATTTAATTTTTGTGTTTTTTGTTTTGCTACTGTTCTTGAATAAAATAAACATTATTACCTCTATAGTAGTTGTGTTTTGGTGTTTTAATTAGTGTCTGTGCCAAGTAAGACCTTTGGGATGGCTTACGGTGATAGTTGATTTGATCTTGCTGAAAAATAGAAACTTTTGCGCCCAGTAAAACAATTTTGAAAAATCACAGAAGCGTGATTTTGATCTCAATGTTTTACACAGGGTTGATATACCAATTTCCCAGGTTGTCCTAAGTTTTCAGAATTTTTGGAGTTACAGAAGTATTCAAAGTTTACAAATTGCTACAGAATGTTCTGTTTTTGATAGATTCTGTTTTCTATGTGTTGTTTGCTTATTATGATGAATCTATGTTTAGTATGGGGGGTTATGAACCATGGAGAAGTTGGAATACAGTAGATATTACACCAATATAAATAAAGAATGAGTTCACAACAGTACCAAAAGTGGTGATTTTATTTTGTTATACTAACGGATCTCATGAGTTTTCTGTTGAGTTTTGTGTTGTGAAGTTTTCGAGTTTTGGGTAAAGATTTGATGGACTATGGAATAAAGAGTGGCAAGAGCCTAAGCTTGGGGATGCCCAAGGCACCCCAAGGTAATACTCAAGGACAACCAAGAGCCTAAGCTTGGGGATGCTCCGGAAGGCATCCCCTCTTTCATCTTCAATCCATCAGTAAATTTACTTGAGGCTATATTTTTATTCACACATGATATGTGTTTTGCTTGGAGCGTCTTGTATGATATGAGTCATTGCTTTTTAGTTTGACACAATCATCCTTGCTGTACACACCTTTTGATAGGTACACGCTTAAATCGTGAATTTATTAGAATACTCTATGTGCTTCACTTATATCTTTTGAGCTAGGCAATATGCTCTAGTGCTTCACTTATATCTTTTTAGAGCACGGCGGTGGCTTTATTTTATAGAAATTGTTGAACTCTCTTGCTTCACTTATATTATTTTGAGAGTCTCTAAACAGCATGTTAATTTGCTTTGGTTATGAATTTAGTCCTAATATGATGGGCATCCAAGAGGGATATAATAAAAACATTCATATTAAGTGCATGGAATACTATGAGAAGTTTGATTTCTTATGATTGTTTTGAGATATAAAGATGGTGATATTAGAGTCATGCTAGTGATTAATTGTGGATTGGTAGAAATAATTGTGTTAAAGTTTTTGATTCCCGTAGCATGCACATATGGTGAACCGTTATGTGATGAAGTCGGAGCATGATTTATTTATTGATTGTCTTCCTTATGAGTGGCGGTCGAGGACGAGCGATGGTCTTTTCCTACCAATCTATCCCCCTAGGAGCATGCGTGTAGTACTTTGTTTTGATAGTTAATAGACTTTTGCAATAAGTATGTGAGTTCTTTATGACAAATGTTGAGTCCATGGATTATACGCACTCTCATCCTTCCACCATTGCTAGCCTCTCTAGTACCGCACAACTTTTGCCGGTGCACTACACCCACCATATACCTTCCTCAAAACAGCCACCATACCTACCTATTATGGCATTTCCATAGCCATTCCGAGATATATTGCCATGCAACTTCCACTGTTTCGTTTATTATGACATGCTTCATCATTGTCATATTGCTTTGCATGATCATGTAGTTGACATCGTATTTGTGGCAAAGCCACCATTCATATTTTTTATACATGTCACTCTTGAGTCATTGCACATCCCGGTACACCGCCGGAGGCATCCATATAGAGTCATATATTTGTTCTAGTATCGAATTGTAATTCTTGAGTTGTAAGTACATAAAAGTGTGATGATCATCATTATTAGAGCATTGTCCCATGTGAGGAAAGGATGATGGAGACTATGATTCCACCACAAGTCGGGATGAGACTCCATACGAAAAATAAAAAAAAGGAATAAAGGGGAAAAAGAAAGGAAAAAAGAGGCCAAAACAAAAAAAGAGAGAAAAGAGAGAAGTGGCAATGCTACTATCCTTTTTCCACACTTGTGCTTCAAAGTAGCACCATGATCTTCATGATAGAGAGTCTCCTATGTTGCCACTTTCATATACTAGTGGGAGATATTCATTATAGAACTTGGCTTGTATATTCCAATGATGGGCTTCCTCAAATTGCTCTAGGTCTTCGTGAGCAAGCGAGTTGGATGCACACCCACTTAGTTTCTTTTTGAGCTTTCATACACTTATAGCTCTAGTGCATCCGTTGCATGGCAATCCCTACTCACTCACATTTATATCTATTGATGGGCATCTCCATAGCCTGTTGATACGCCTAGTTGATGTGAGACTATCTCCTTCTTTTTGTCTTCTCCACAAACACCATATTCTATTCCACCTATAGTGCTATATCCATGGCTCATGCTCATGTATTGTGTGAAAGTTGAAAAAGTTTGAGAACATCAAAAGTATGAAACAATTGCTTGGATTGTCATCGGGGTTGTGCATGATTTAATATTTTGTGTGATGAAGATGGAGCATAGCCAGAATATATGATTTTGTAAGGATAACTTTCTTTGGCCATGTTATTTTGAGAAGACATGATTTATTTATTAGTATGCTTGAAGTATTATTGTTTTTATGTCAATATTAAACTTTTGTTTTGAATATCATGGATCTGAATATTCATGCCACAATAAAGGAAATTACATGGATAAATATGTTAGGTAGCATTCCACATCAAGAATTCTATTTTTATCATTTACCTATTCGAGGACGAGCAGGAATTAAGCTTGGGGATGCTTGATACGTCTCCAACGTATCTATAATTTTTGATCGTTCCATGCTATTATATTATCTGTTTTGGATGTTTTATATGCATTAATATGCTATTTTATATTATTTTTGGGACTAACTTATTAACCCGGAGCCCAGTGCCAGTTTCTGTTTTTTTCCTTGTTTTTGAGTTTCGCAGAAAAGGAATATCAAACGGAGTCCAAACAGAATAAAACTTTACGATGATTTTTCTTGGACCAGAAGACATCCACGGAGCTTGGGGGCCAAGTCAGAAGAGTCCCGAGGACTCCACAAGCCTCCAGGGCACACCCTAGGGGGGTGCCCCTGGCTTGTGGGCCCCTCGGGAATCCACCGACCTCCCTCTCAGCTCTATAAATCCTCAAATATTCCATTATCAACAGAGGCATCCACGGAAATACTTTTCTGCCGCCGCAACCTTTTGTTCCCATGAGGTCCCGTCTTGGGACTTTTCCGGCGATCTGTCCGAGGGTGATTCGATCACAGAGGTCATCTACATCAACCCTATTGCCCTTCTGACGAAGCGTGAGTAGTTTAACTCAAACCTACGGGTCCATAGCTAGTAGCTAGATGGCTTCTTCTCTCTCTATGATCTTCAATACTATGTTCTCCTCGATGTTCTTGGAGTTCTATCTGATGTAATATTCTTTTGCGGTGTGTTTGTCGAGATCCGATGAATTGTGGATTTATGATCAGATTATCTATGAATATTATTTGAATCTTCTCTGAATTCTTATATGCATGATTTGATATCTTTGTATTTCTCTTTGAATTATCGGTTTGGTTTGGCTAACTAGATTGGTATTTCTTGCAATGGGATAGGTGCTTAGTTTTGGGTTCAATCTTGCGTTGTCCTCACCCAGTGAAATAGTAGGGGTAGCGAGGCATGTATTGTATTGTTTCCATCACCGGTAAAAATATGGGGTTTTCATCATATTGCTTGAGTTTATCCCTCTACATCATATCATCTTACTTAATGCGTTACTCTGTTCTCTTGAACTTAATACTCTAGATGCATGCTGGAGTCGGTCGATGTTTGGAGTAATAGTAGTAGATGCAAAATCGTTTCGGTCTACTTGACACGGACGTGATGCGTATATGCATAATCATTGCCTTGGATATTGTCATAACTTTGCGCTTTTCTATCAATTGCTCGACAGTAATTTGTTCACCCGCCGTATTATTTTCCTTTAGGAGAGAAGCCTCTAGTGAAACCTATGGCCCCCGGGTCTATTTTCCATCATATATTTTCAGATCTATAAACCAGAAACCCCAAAATACCCTGCTGCAATTTATTTACTTTTATTTTGTTTTACGTTTTAGTTATCTTTTATATCTATCTCTATCAGATCTCACCATTGCAATTGACCATGAAGGGATTGACAACCCTTTTATCGCGTTGGGTGCAAGTGTTTGATTGTTTGTGTAGGTGCATAGATTGGAGACTTGCTTGTACCTCCTGCTGGATTGATACCTTGGTTCTCCAACTGAGGGAAATACTTATTTCTACTTTGCCGCATCACCCTTTCCTCGTCAAGGGAAAAACCAACGCAAGCTTAAGAAGTAGCGAAGAGCAATGTGTAGCCCCCAAGGGCCAGCTCAGTAAGATAATATTGGGCTGGGACTTAGAAAATGATGGAAGGCCGGCTCATCTCCCTGAGATAATCGGGTCTGTTGACAACATGATGATGTGAAAAGAAACTAGCATTAGCCCCCAAGTGTCGTGGTGTATGCTTGAAGTGACATGGGACTTGCATACTTGAAGTAATGTTAATTTGAATAATGTAGCCCCCAAGTGCCAGGTCATGTGCCTGCAACGACTCGGGACTATTCCTTCCATTGTAGAATAAAATCATATCCACTGTCTGGATGGTGTTACTGAATGCTTTGCATCGATATTGTACCATGCTCCTTGCTGTAAGCTGGTATTTCTGGATGAAGAAATAACAGCCATTTTCTGAATCGGCTTTGAAAACCTCAATCATTAAATATTGGTTATGATAACCATAATTAAAATCCAGCCATGTTGGCTATTAAAGATTTGAATAATGTAACCCAGTTTGAAAACCGGCTCCTGCAACATAAACCAGTATATCCATGCATATATGATGCATTGTATGATGATGCAATGTATGATGTATGATGATGTATGTGTATGATAATAGAGTATAAAAAATGCAGGCTTTTGAGGCACGACAAAAAGACCGGCTTTAGAGGCTCGAGTCTTGCTTTAGTGAAGCTGGCATGATAGCCTTGGTTTATTTTTACTTCCTGTAAGCTGGCTCTCACGTGACATAAGCCACCGTTTTAACCTTGACTAGTTCAGGGTCATAAAGATTGACTGTCAAGAGTATGGCGGGTCACCTTTTTGGAGTAGCATCAAGCGAAACAGGTAGGTTTAACCCATATTGTGGCATTTATTTACCGGTTAAGAGGGTAAGATAGCTAAACTCGGTGAGTTGGAAGCCCCCAAGTGACCTTATGATCAATTAATAAAAGACTCATGCACAATATATGTGATGAAACGACAGAGGCCCCGAGTTTCGGGGATGCCGGCTTTATTACGTTGATCATAATATGATAAGCCAATAAGGCAGGATACCCATGTTTGAATCGCACATCTTGGCAGCTAGTCCTCTTTGGCAACCTTTAATTTTTTAGCCAATCTGGCAGGATACCCATGTTTGAACTACGCGTCATGGCATCAAGTTCTCTTTGGCAACCTTTAATTTTTTCTGAGAACTCGAACTTGCGAGAGATGGATTCCTCTTGAACCGAATGTTGAGACAGATATTGATATCTCAAAACTTTGTGAGAGACAGATTTCTCTTGAGCCGGATTTTGAGCCGAAACCTTTTTTGATAACCCGAAATCTTTCTTTTTGAGCCGTAAATTTCCTGACAATCTTTAAATTTTCACTAATGTGGTAGCAATCCCTGGGTACGGGTTGTCTTCCCTGCAATGACCTGGGGTTCTTGAATTTGTGAAAGCGGCCAAAGTTGCCAAGTCTTGTATGTGTAGCTCCCGAGTCTTAAATCAACTTGAGGAGTCAACTTAAAATTCTTCATACTTGGCCGGGGCATAACCGGCGTATAATTGTCAGCTGATAGCTGGAAGCAATGTGGCATGTTGATGACTTTTGTGATGTTTGTCATATGTCCTCCCATTCCTTGCAACTCTCTCTTGGTCCAGCTCATCTGGTACTTCTAGGGCCGTTTTCTTCTCTTTTTTCTTTTGCTGGTTTTTGAATTGCCGGCTCAAACATTGGCATGGCTCATCCATCCTCTCCAGGGACAATGCATCTATGGCCTAGTCTCTTATTTCTTCAATATACTAAAGCAGACCGGACCGCAAGGCGGCGACTTGCACATGTCCATTGGGCAGCTTGTGTGAGTGGGCATGGCCCTGATATGCTGATGTAAATAGGTCCGCAAGGGCGGCAACTTGTGTGCTTCCGTTGAGTGCCATGACACGGACAAACCTTAGTACAGAATGACGCTGTCATGTGCTCCGTATCCACGGTATAACGCCACTTTGGAGTGAATAATTGTCCTGGTGTATTTGGATGATAGATGATCTTTGTGACGCTGGCTTGCACACATATTTGGCGAGCAGTATGACATGGTCAGATGCTGGCGCATAATAATGTTGGCGTGAGCTCTATATCCATGGCACGACGATCGCTCTTGCAGTGAATATTTGTCCTACATAAAAACTACCACAAGCCAAATTAATTGTTCTCGGATGAATTAATATTTACTGAAAAGTAAATAAGGAGGATAGCACCTAGTATTTTCATGGGACATCAATACAGTCGTGTAAGTCGCTGGTGAGGCGGCTGAGGCTACAGCGGCTCAGACGCAAACGGCAGCGGTGAGGCCGCGGTCGTAACCGTGGGGGCGACGACTTGTGGCGGAGGCAAAGGCCGGCTGGGGAGGCAGCAGAAGCCTGTAGCGACTCAGATGATGGAGTCCAGCGAGGCGAGTCGACAAGGTGACTCAAGGCGAGGCCATGCGGGTCACCCAGCGGCGAGGACACGGAGGCAGCCTGCTACAGAGGCTGATTTTTTTTATTTTTTTACAAACACCTGGCCCCTTTATCTCTTCCAACCGGCAGGGGAGTGTGAGGGAACCGTGCTACTTCTTGAGCTTGTGTTGGTTTTTCCCTTGAAGAGGAAAGCGTGATGCAGCAAAGTAGAGATAAGTATTTCCCTTAGTTTGAGAACCAAGGTATCAATCCAATAGGAGGTACACACAAGTCTCCAATCTATGCACCTGCTCAAACAATCAAACACTTGCACCCAACGCGATAAAGGGGTTGTCAATCCCTTCACGGTCACTTGCAAAGGTGAGATCTGATAGAGATAGATATAAAATATTACTAAAATGTTAAACAAAGTAAAAAAATTGCAGTAAGGTATTCTTGGGTTTTTTTGGTTTATAGATCTGAAAATATATGATGGAAAATAGACAAGGGGCCATAGGTTTCGCTAGAGGCTTCTCTCTTGAAAGAAAACAATACGGTGGGTGAACAAATTACTGTTGAGCAATTGATAGAAAAGCGCGAATTTATGACAATATCCAAGGCAATGATTATGAATATAGGCATCACGTCCGTGTCAAGTAGACCAACTCCTGCCTGCATATACTACTATTACTCCACACATCGACCGCTATCCAGCATGCATCTAGAGTATTAAGTTCATAAGAACGGAGTAACGCCTTAAGTAAGATGACATGATGTAGAGGGATAAACTCAAGCAATATGATGAAAACCCCATCTTTTTACCCTTGATGGAAACAATACAAATACGTGCCTCGCTACCCCTACTTTGTCACTGGGTGAGGACACTGCAAGATTGAACCCAAAACTAAGCACCTCTCCCATTGCAAGAAGAACCAATCTAGTTGTCCAAACCAAACCGATAATTCAAAGAGAAATACAAAGATATCAAATCATGCATATAAGAATTCAGAGAATATTCAAATAATATTCATAGATAATCTGATCATAAATCCACAATTCATCGGATCTCGGCAAACACACCACAAAAGAAGATTACATCGGATAGATCTCCAAGAACATCAAGGAGAACTTTGTATTGAAGATCAAAGAGAGAGAAGAAGCCATCTAGCTACTAGCTATGGACCCTTAGGTTTGTGTTAAACTACTCACGCTTCATCGGAAGGGCAATAGAGTTGATGTAGATGCCCCCATGATTGAACGCCCCTCCGGCAGGATGCCGGAAAAGGCCCCAAGATGGGATCTCACGGGAACAGAAGGTTATGGTGGCGGAAAAGTATTTTGGTGGACGCTTCTGGTCGTTTGGGAATATTTGTGAATTTATAGAGCTGAGAGGGAGGTCGGTGGACTCCCGAGGGGCCCACAAGCCAGGGGGCGCGCCCTGAGGGCTTGTGGAGCCCTCGGGACTCTTTTGACTTCATCTCCAAGTTCCATGGATGTCTTCTGGTCCAAGAAAAATCATCGCGAAAGTTTTATTCCGTTTGGACTCCGTTTGATATTCCTTTTATGTAAAGCTCAAAAACAATGAAAAAACAAAAACTGGCACTGGGCTCTAGGTTAATAAGTTAGTCCCAAAAATAATATAAAATAGCATAATAATGCATATAAAACATCCAAAACAGATAATATAATAGCATGGAACAATAAAAAATTATAGATACGCTGGAGGCGTATCAAGCATGCCCAAGCTTAATTCCTGCTCGTCCTCAAGTAGGTAAATAATAAAAACATAAATTTTGATGTGGAATGCTACCTAACGTATTTATCCATCTAATTTTCTTTATTGTGGCATGAATATTCAGATCCATAAGATTCAAAACAAAAGTTTAATATTGACATAAAAACAATAATACTTCAAGCATACTAATAAAGCAATCATGTCTTCTCAAAATAACATGGCCAAAGAAAGTTATCCCTACAAAATCATATAGTATGGATATGCTCCATCTTCATCACACAAAAGTATTAAATCATGCACAACCCCGATGACAAGCCAAGCAATTGTTTCATACTTTTGATGTTCTCAAACTTTTTCAACTTTCATGCAATACATGAGCGTGAGCCATGGATATAGCACTATAGGTGGAATAGAATATGGTGGTTATTGAGAAGACAAAAAGAAGGAGATAGTCTCACATCAACTAGGCGTATTAACGGGCTATCCCATCAATAGCTATCAATGTGAGTGAGTAGGGATTGCCATGCAACGGATGCACTAGAGGTATAAGTTTGTGAAATCTCAAAAGAAACTAAGTGGGTGTGCATCCAACTCGCTTGCTCACAAAGACCTAAGGCAATTTGAGGAAGCCCATCATTGGAATATACAAGCTAAGTTATAAAAAATTCCCACTAGTATATGAAGTGACAACATAGGAGACTCTCTATCATGAAGATCATGGTGCTACTTTGAAGCACAAGTATGGTAAAAGGGTACTAGCATTGTCCCTTCTCTCTTTTCTCTCATTTTTTTGTTTGGGCTCTTTGGCCTCTCTTTTTTGGGATTCTTTGGCCTCTTTTATTTTTTGTAAAGTCCGGAGACTCATCCCAACTTGTGAGGGAATCATAGCTTCCATCATCCTTTACTCACATGGGACAATGCTCTAATAATGATGATCATCACACTTTTATTTACTTACAACTCAAGAATTACAACTCAATACTTAGAATAAAGATATGACGGAACGGTGGAAGATGCATGGAAATATATCTCGGAATGGCTATGGAAATGCCATAATAGGTAGGTATGTTGGCTGTTTTGAGGAAGGTATATGGTGGGTGTAATGCACCATCGAGAGTTGCGCGGTACTAGAGAGGCTAGCAATGGTGGAAGGGTGAGAGTGCGTATAATCCATGGACTCAACATTAGTCATAAAGAACTCACATACTTATTGCAAAAAATTATTAGCCATCAAAACAGAGTACTACGCGCATGCTCCTAGGGGGGTAGATTGGTAGGAAAAGACCATCGCTCGTCCCCGACCGCCACTCATAAGGAAGACAATCAATAAATAAATCATGCTCCCATCACATAATGGTTCAACATACGTGCATGCTACGTGAATCACAAACTTTAACACAAGTATTTCTAATAATCCACAATTACTTACTAGCATGACTCTAATATCACCATCTTTATATCTCAAAACAATCATAAGGAATCAAACTTCTCATAGTATTCAATGCTCTTTTTATGAAAGTTTTATTATATCCCTCTTAGATGCCCATCATATTAGGACTAAATTCATAACCTAAGCAAATTACCATGATGTTTAGAGACTCTCAAAATAATATAAGTGAAGCATGAGAGTTCAACAATTTCTATAAAATAAAGCCACCACCGTGCTCTAAAAAGATATAAGTGAAGCACTAGAGCAAATTGCCTAGCTCAAAAGATATAAGTGAATCACATAGAGTATTCTAATAAATCATGATTCATGTGTTTACCTCTCAAAAGGTATGTACGGCAAGGATGATTCTGGCAAACTCAAAAGCAAAGACTCAAATCATACAAGACGCTCCAAGCAAAAAACATATCATGTGGTGAATAAAAATATAGCCTCAAGTAAATTTACCGATGGATTGAAGACGAAAGAGGGGATGCCATCCGGGGCATCCCCAAGCTTAGATGCTTCGTTGTCATTGAATATTACCTTGGGGTGCCTTGGGCATCCCCAAGCTTAGGCCCTTGCCACTCCTTATTCCATAGTCCATCAAATCCCAACCCAAAACTTGAAAACTTCACAACACAAAACTCAACAGAAAACTCATGAGATCCGTTAGTATAAGAAAATAAATCACCACATTTTGATACTGTTGTGAACTCATTCTTTATTTATATTGGTGTAATATCTACTGTATTCCAACTTCTTCGTGGTTCATAGCCCCCGATACTGCCCATAAATTCATTAAAATAAGCAAACAACACATAGAAAACAGAATCTATCAAAAACAGAACATTCTGTAGCAATCTGTAAACTTCGCATACTTCTGTAACTCCAAAAATTCTTAAAAATTAGGACAACCTGGGTAATTTGTATATTAATCTTTTGTAAAACATTCAGATCAAAATCATGCTGTAACACCCACGATGCGGCTATATCTCCCACGTGTCGAGGCACGACTTAGAGGCATAACTGCATTGTAGGTAATTTCGCAAGAAGGGTCATCTTCGCACAATCCCATGTAATGAACAAGAATGGGATAAAGAGAGTTGGCTTACAATCGCCAGTTCACACAATACATAATTAATTCATACATCATCCAAAATTCACACATAGACCGACTACGGTCAAATCCAAATGATAATAAGATAACCCCAAATGCTAGATCCCCGATCGTCCCAACTGGGCTCCACTACTGATCATCAGGAAACGGAACATAATAACGACCACGTTCCTCGTCGAACTCCCACTTGAGCTCGGTTGCGTCATCTACACTGGTATCGTCGGCACCTGCAACTGTTTTGGTAGAATATGTGAGTCACGAGGACTCAGCAATCTCACACCCGCGAGATCAAGACTATTTAAGCTTATAGGAAAGGATGGTGTAATGAGGTGGAGCTGCAGCAGGCACTAAGCATATATGGTGGCTAAGATACGCAAAAGAGAGCGAGAAGAGAAGCAACGCAACGGTCGCGAAGCTAGAAATGATCAAGAAGTGATCTTGAAACTACTTACGTTCATGCATAACTCAAACCGTGTTCACTTCCCGGACTCCGCCGAAAAGAGACCATCACGGCTACACACACGGTTGATGTATTTTAATTAAGTCAAGTGTCAAGTTCTCTACAACCGGACATTAACAAATTCCCATCTGCCTCATAACCACGGGCACGGCTTTCGAAAGATAATACCCTGCAGGGGTGTCCCAACTTAGCCCATTATAAGCTCTCACGATCAACGAAGGATAAACCTTCTCCCGGGAAGACCCGATCAGTCTCGGAATCCCGGTTTACAAGACATTTCGACAATGGTGAAACAAGACCAGCAAAGCCGCCCGAATGTGCCGACAAATCCCGATAGGAGCTGCACATATCTCGTTCTCAGGGCACACCGGATGAGCAGTCCATACAACTAAAACCAGGCCTCAAGTTTCACCGAGGTGGCGCTGCAAAGGGCTCTAGTTTGGACCAGCACTCAGAGGAACACTGGACCGGGGGTTTAAATAAAGACGACCCTCGGGCTCGCGAAAACCCAAGGGAAAAAGGCTTAGGTGGCAAATGGTTAAACAAAGGTTGGGCCTTGCTGGAGGAGTTTTATTCAAGGCAAACTGTCAAGGGGGTCCCATAAATCACCCAACCGCGTAAGGAACGCAAACTCAAGGAACATAATACCGGTATGACGGAAACTAGAGCGGCAAGAGTGGAACAAAACACCAGGCATAAGGCCGAGCCTTCCACCCTTTACCAAATATATAGATGCATTAATTAAATAAGAGATATTGTGATATTCCAAAATAAATATCCATGTTCCAACATGGAACCAACTTCAACTTCACCTGCAACTAGCAACGCTATAAGAAGGGCTGAGCAAAAGCGGTAACTTAGCCAAACAACGGTTTGCTAGGAAAGGATGGTTAGAGGCTTGACATGGCAAATATGGGAGGCATGATATAGCAATTGGTAGGTAGCACAGCATGGTAAAAGAACGAACAACTAGCAAAGCAAAGATAGAAGTGATTTCGAGGGTATGGTCATCTTGCCTGCAAGGTTCTCAGAGTTGTCGAAAGCTTGATCCTCGTAAGCGTACTCAACAGGTTCCTCGTTCACGAACTCGTCTCCCGGCTCTACCCACAGCAAGAACACAAGCAATGGATCCACAATCAATCACGGAAAATGCACAAGCAACATGATGCAATACATGCATGATATGCGAGATGTGAAATGCGATGCATATGCGTGCTCCGGAAGAAAAAGGATGAAAAAGGCAGTAACTTGGAAAACCAAGTATGGCACTGGAAAGATGAGATGATTTCGGTCGAAATCGATATAAAGATCACCGGAAACGGATGCACGGTTTGCAAATGGCAAGCAAAACAAGAATGACACGAATCTGCGACTAACAGCATGATAACACTTAGAATACATCAAGTAACTATGCTACAGTACCCCAACATAGCAACAAAGCATATGGCAGTGATCTACAGGAGATGCTGACAAAAGATGAACACTGAGCTACGGCTAGATCACAACATAACAGGTTCATACAAGCATGGCAAAAGTGCAAAAGATATCAGCTTCACAGACTTGGTGAAAATACTGAACATGGCTGAAACAGCATCAGGTAGCAATGTTCAGAGCAAGCAAAACACATGCTACAAGAACTTAACATAGCAAAACAAGGCATCGCATGAATCTACTAAATGCATAGAACAAAAGTCCCTTACTGACCATGAGCCAAAAAGGCACAAAAGATATGATGGCACCTGTCGTGGAATTGTCACGGCAGATGTCCTCGTGCTAGGACTTAGTCGTGGAGCCATCGCTACTAGGAAGCTTGAAGGGGTTAAGTGGGACAAGGAACACGAGGGTTTATACTGGTTCGGCCCCTTACGGTGAAGCTAAAAAGCATACGTCCAGTTTGAGGTGGTATTGATTAGGGTTTCGATGACCAGGGAGCTTAACTGCTATGCCTGGCTCTCGATGAGATCTTTCTTGTCCCTAAACCGCTGCCAGGTCGTCCCTTTATATAGGGAGGCTGACGCCGAGCAGCTCTCAGAGTCCCGGCCGGCTCATAAGAGTGTCCGGCTCGGACTCTCAACTATTCTTGCCTTACACTACAAGTTCTACCATGATAATAATTGCAACTACAGGCCTTAAGCCGTATCCGGGTCTTTAAGCCCATCTCTGGCCCACCGTCTTTAAGCTTAGCGCCGGGCTTCTGGCAATGACCATATGAGTAACCCGGCCCCTTCTGGCGGGTGACTCTAAGGTCTATATCCTCAACACCACCCATGTAAACATAGCAAGTTTCGTTAACAGGTTTCAGACTTGGCAGAAAACAGAACATGGCATTAACAGAATTATGAAGGCATCTTGGTGAGCTTGATTCACTCATCACAAAGCAATGGATGACAAAAAAAGCATACCTATAGCAAGATGGCATGTTTATGAAGCTAACCATGGCAAGAGCAAGTTCATAGCATGTATGGGTCAACTACAACAGCCTTGGCAAAATTGAATATCATGTTAACAATCTGCCAGGAACATTTTATAGCAAAAGTAGAGCACGACTGAAACATGCTACGACTCTCCATAATTTCAAACAGGGGCATGGATGGATAGAGCACAACTATATCTAGAAAACATCCTTACTGAACATGCCCAAAAGAAGCATGGATCTCTCTGTAGCCACATGGATACATGGCAACAAAATAACAGCAGTAACAGACTTAGCAAAATCCTAAGTCCCTGAAAACAGAAACATCAGGAAGCCTAGTTTGCATGCTTGTGCTAGTCACAACATAGATCACAAAAATACATGGAATACACCTATGTAAAGATGGCATGGCATAGATCAAAACACATGTAGATCTCATGCCCATAAGATGCACACATCAAATGCAACAAAAATAACAAAACATCAAGTTCTGATAATTAACAGCAGTAACATCATATAGCACTCTTGCACCAGAGATTTGAGCATCAAGATGGACTCAAACGAGCATGGCACAATGGAACAAAATGAAGAGCATCTCGTGATGAACATTTCGATATATCATGCATGCAAAACGGAGCAGTATGCAATGAGATATGCCATGATGAACTAAGCAACATATTGTGATATCCTCGGGACTTAGCAGAAAACGAGGGGGGGAGTCAACCCCGTCAGATCCAGATCCGGCGCGGTCTTCGAGGATCTCCTGAGTCGGAGCGCGCGGCGGCCGGAGAGGTACTCGGGGAGGTCGGAGGAGGCGGGGTCCGGCGTCGAGATCGGCGGGGACAGCGTCGCCGGAGATGGAGGCGGCGGGGACGGGCGAGGACGGCGGGAACGGAGCGCGCGACGGGCGGCGAGCTCGCCGGTGGGCGGCGCTGGAGATCGGGCGGCGGAGACGGGGCGACGGCGGGCGGCGGAGACGGGGCGACGGCGGGCAGCGGAGCGCGCGAGTGCGCGGGCGCGGGCAGCGGCGGCTCGGGCCGCGGGGGCCGGCCTCGGGCCCCGGCGGGCTTCGGCGGGGGAGGCGGCGCTGCGACACGTGGCGCGGCTCGGTTGGCTCTGAGCGGCGGCGGCAATGTGTCCGACCGGACCGGACGTGTCCGGCGGCGGAGAGGGAGCGGGTTAGGGTTTGATCTGCGCGAAAAATCCGGGGGCTCAGTTATTTATAGCTAGAGGGAGCTAGGAGACTCCAAATGGAGTGCGGTTTTCGCCCACACGATCGTGATCGAACGACCGAGAGCATGGAGGTGACTTAGGTGGGTTATTGGGCTGTTTGGAGGGGTGTTTTGCTGCAACACACAAAAGGCCTTTGCGGTTACCCAGTTAACCGTTGGAGCATCAAACGACCTCCGAATGGAACGAAACTTGACAGGTGGTCTACCGGTGGTATACCAAGGCCACTTGGCAAGACTCGGTCCATTCCGAGAATGTTTAACCCCCGCTCACGAAAAGATACAAGAGGGGGTGCGCCGGTGTACGTGGGAGTGTCAGATTGCAAAACGGACAACGGGGAAAATGCTCACATGCATGAGACAAACACGTATGCAAATGAGGTGCACATGATGACATGATATGAGATGCATGACATGAACAAAATGCAAAACGAGAGACAAAACCCAACCACGAAGGGAATATCATAACACATAGCCGAAAATGGCAAGAGTTGGAGTTACAAATATGGAAAGTTACATCCGGGGTGTTACAACACTCCACCACTACGAGAGGATCTCGTCCCGAGATCTAGGACTGAAAGAACTCCGGATATTCGGAATGGAGGTGGTCCTCGCGTTCCCAGGTGGCTTCTCGGTCGGAATGGTGCGGCCACTTCACTTTCAGGAATTTGATTGACTTGTTGCGAGTCTTGCGCTCAGTTTCTTCAAGAATAGCAATGGGGTGCTCATGATAAGACAGATCTTCTTGGAGGTCAATCTCTTCGAAGTTGATGGTGCGCTCAGGAGTCTTGAAGCACTTGCGAAGCTGTGACACGTGGAACACATCGTGCATGTTCTTGAAGTTGGAGGGAAGCTCAAGTTGATAGGCGAGGTCGCCTCTTTTGCCAATGATCTTGAAAGGACCCACATATCTAGGGGCAAGCTTCCCTTTGATACCGAAGCGACGAGTGCCTTTCATTGGAGAGACGCGGAGGTAGACATGGTCTCCAATCTCGAAAGTCAAGTCACGGTGCTTGCTATCATAGTAACTCTTTTGGCGCGATTGCGCGGCTTTGAGATTTTCACGGATGACTTTACACATTTCTTCAGCCTCTGTGATTAAGTCATTGCCAAGAAGTTGGCGTTCACCAGTCTCTGACCAATTAAGAGGAGTACGACACTTTCTGCCATATAGAATTTCGAATGGGGCCTTGCCCGAACTCGCTCGACTTGGCATATGGAAGACAATCTTCCCACTTCATGCCAAAAGAAATGACATAAGCCCTGAGCATATCTTCAAGGATTTGATTGACTCGCTCGACTTGGCCACTAGTTTGAGGATGGAAAGCTGTGCTGAAGCGAATGTTGGTGCCCATGGCCTTCTAGAAGGAGTCCCAGAACTTAGAAGTGAAGATGCTTCCACGATCTGAAGATATCAATTGTGGAATGCCGTGCAAGGAGACAATCCTGGAGGTATATAGCTCTGCCAACTGAGCTTCTGTGATAGATTCTTTGATTGGAAGGAAATGAGCCACTTTTGTAAGCTTGTCGATGACAACGAAGATAGCATCATTTCCACGCTTGGACTTTGGAAATCCAGTCACGAAGTCCATTTCAATATGATCAAACTTCCATTCTGGGATAGCAAGAGGTTGGAGGAGACCAGCTGGTCGTTGGTGTTCTGCTTTCACCCTTCGACAGACATCACATTCATTCACGAATTGAGCGATTTCTCGCTTCATTCGAGTCCACCAATACGACTGCTTGAGGTCATGGTACATCTTCGTACTTCCAGGATGAATGGAAAGAAGAGAATTGTGTGCCTCATTCATAATGACTTTCCTTAGATCACCTTTAGGAACCACAAGCCGGTCCTCGAAGAATAAAGTGTCTCTATCATCAATGCGATGGCACTTGTATTTGGAAAGACCCTTGTCAATACCACGTTTCACCTTCTTCACCATGGTATCCAGGAGTTGTGCCTCACAAATTTGATCTTCCAAAGTAGGAGAGACTAGGAGGTTGGCAAGAAAGCCTTGAGGAACAACTTGGAGATTCAGCTTGCGGAAAGCTTCACAAAGATCCGGTTGGAAGGGCTTGAGAATTAAGCTGTTGCAATAAGCCTTCCTGCTCAAAGCATCTGCAATGACATTGGCCTTGCCTGGAGTATATTCAATACTCGGATTGTACTCTTGAATCATTTCGACCCATCGAGTTTGCCTGAGGTTGAGGTTGGGCTGAGTGAAGATGTACTTGAGACTCTTGTGATCGGTGAATATGTCCACTTTTCTTCCCAACAAGAGATGTCTCCATGTTATTAATGCATGGACAACTGCCACCAACTCAAGATTGTGAGTGGGGTAGTTCTTTTCGTTAGGCTTCAACTGACGAGAGGTATAGGCCACAACTTTCTTCTCTTGCATTAACACAGCACCGAGACCTTAAAGAGAAGCATCGCAGAAAACTACGAATGGCTTGGATTCGTTAGGAGGAGTTAAGAGAGGAGCTGTGACGAGTTTCTCTTTGAGAGTGTTGAAAGCAACGTCACACTCAGGAGTCCAGACATACTTCACATGCTTCTGGAGGAGGTTGGAAAGAGGCTTTGCAATCTTAGAGAAATTCTCAACGAATCTTCGGCAATAGCTTGCAAGACCAAGAAAACAGTGAAGCTGCTTGACATTCCGAGGAGGTTCCCAATTCACAATTGCAGACACCTTCTCGGGATTAACAGCGATGCCCTTGGCAGAGATGATATGACCAAGTAAAGAACTTCATCAAGCCAAAACTCACATTTGGAAAACTTCGCATAGAATTGATACTCTCTGAGCTTGTCGAGCACCAATCGCAAATGTTTGGCATGATCCTTCTTATTCTTGGAGAAGACCAAGATATCATCGAGATACACCAGGACGAATTCATTGGTATAGGGGTTGAAGATGAAATTCATCATTCGAGAGAATGTTGGAGGAGCATTGACAAGGCCGAAAGACATGACAGTATATTCATAAGAACCAAAGCTTGTTCTGAATGCTGTCTTGGGAATATCTTCTTCACGAATGTGAATCTGATGATAACCCATACGAAGGTCAAGCTTGGAGAATACTTTAGCACCCTTAAGTTGCTCGAATAGCTCATTGATGTTGGGAAGTGGATACTTGTTCTTGATTGTCTTCTTGTTCAATGGACGGTAGTCGACACAAAGTCGGTCCGTGCCATCCTTCTTCTGGACAAAAAGAACACCACAACCCCATGGAGATGAACTCGGTCTGATCAAACCCAGACGTTCTTGTTCATCGAGCTGTTTCTTCAATTCTTTCAGCTCCTTGGGTCCAAGCTTGTATGGACGCTTGCAAACTGGTTCAGTGCCAGGCTCAAGATCGATAACGAACTCAACTGGCCGGTGAGGAGGCATACCCAGAAGCTCTTCTGGAAAGACATCTTGGTACTTACAAATTACTGGAATTTGAGAAATAGCATCCAACTCGCCCTTCTGATTGAGAGAAAATAACCGAATGGTCTCATCACGAGCGGCATAAATGATCACATCCTCAGAAGAGTGTGTCAATTGAATTTCCCTGGCAGCACAATCAAGTTGAGCCTTGTGCTTAGAAAGCCAGTCCATCCCGAGAATTAGATCAATATCCGAGTCACCAAGAACAATTGGAGAAGACAGAAATTTATAATCGCCCATCTTGATAACGGAATCCTGAACGAATACTCGAGAAGTCATTTGCCGAGCCGGGGAAACAATAGACAAAGGACTCGACAATACTTGAGTAACCAAATCATGCATAGCCACAAAAGGTCTTGAAATGAAAGAATGCGATGCACCAGTATCAAATAAGACTTTTGCAGGAATATCATTAACTGAGAGATTACCCATTATCACATCAGTAGATTCCTCCGCTTGAGCTGCATTCATCATGTTCACCTTTGCAGACTTGGGATTATGCTTGACCACTGCATTGCTGGAAGATCTCACAGGAGGAGGAGGCGGAAGGCGCCTTTGGTTGAAGCATTTGTTAGCGTAGTGACCTTTCTGCTGACACTTGTTGCAAGTCAGCTCTAAGAGTGGACGATGATAAGGAGCATTCGACTTTGGAGCTTGATTCTGAGACTTGTTCTGATAGCCAGGGTTGGGTGGGTGGGAAGATCCATGGCCACCTTTGTTGTTCTGCTGGAAAGGCTGACAAAACCGAGGAGGAGGAGGCAACCATAACTTCTGTTGCTTAGCAGCCACTAGTGAGGAAGAAGAAGACTGAACTGTGTCCCTGACTCTCTTCTTAGAAGCCTCACACTTGAGCTGAGCAGCCTCTTGCTTCAGTGCCATATTGTAGAAATCATCATACTTGGTCGGCTCAAAAAGCACGAGAGGTAATTGCAGATCTTCTCTGAGGCCACCTTTGAATTGATAGATCATACTCTTTTCATCAGGAACGTCTTGCTTAGCGAAGCAAGCGAGTTTCTGAAACTGGGTATTGTATTGATACACGGACATGCTGCCTTGCTTGAGATTGCGGAACTCCTCACGCTTTCTCTCAACAACACTTTGTGGAATGTGGTGAGCTTTGAAGTCTCGGCGGAAATCATCCTAGGTAATCACACGACCTCCTCTAGAATCTTTGTATTGTTGATACCACTCGGCAGCTTGATCCTTGAGTTGAAAAGAAGAGAACTTGACAAAGTCCTCAGGCCTGAGATTGTTACATTCAAAATGCTTGTTGATGTCCACGAGCCAATCATCGGCGTCTGTGGCCTCGGCACAGTAGCTGAAAGACTTTGGCTGATTTGTGAGGAACTGGTTGAGGGTAGCGAAGTGAGGCTGATTGTTGCCTTGGCCTTGATTTCCTTGATTGCCTTGCCCTTGGGTGCGTTCTTGCAAGAGTTGCAAAATCATCTAAGCATTGGCGTTGGTGGCTGCTATGATAGCTTGCCATGCCTCCGGAGGCGGAGGGTTCGCCTGACTCCCCTCATTGCGTTCCGGATTCTGACGCGTTGGCGGAGCCATCCTGAAGAGGGTGACATCCGTTAGCATCTTGATAGACAAATAGACAAGTTGAATCAACGGATAGAAATTGCAACATATAGTCTTCACAATAAACATTCGAACGAGGATGAATGAATGAATTCCATAGTAAATCATCACACTTCCATAAGGCGAGAAGCCACTTGATAAAGGGTTGATGAATAAAATAACAAGGTGCAACCGGAACAAATAAGTGGTAAGGATTACCCAATCACAAACCAAATATCTGCGGGAAGAAATGCTAAGAGCTACTTGAATCCCACCTATAAACTCCTGAAACTTTCTGGTTATGCAATCTGGTGTTGGGGATACAGGGGACACAAAATATATCACCCAAACTAGCAATCCCTAGATCCAGCTGTATCCATCCGTCAACACATAACCAAGAAACCTTCGGAAATCGTGTACCTCAACCTTCAAAAAGCATCCGTTATACGAGTTATGGCAATACTCCCGAACTCCCGCCCCGGTACTGGGTGGCGTCGAGGTGATCTCACCAACAACTGCATAAGAGAGATTTTCGATGTCGGCGAAACTCAGGTATTCCAGAACTGCAACGATAAAATTGTGACGACAACACCTCGGAGCTCAACTCCCCGGGACACTGCCACAACCCCTATTGAGGATATAACCATTAGAGTCACCCGCCCAGGAGGGGCCGGGTTACGTCATAATGGTCATCACGTGAAGCCCAGTACCAAGCTTGAAGACGGCGGGCCAATAATGGGCTTAAGACCCGGAGATGGCTTAAGGCCCGTAGTTATAAACCGCCGTTATGGCAAGACTTGTAGTGTAAGGCAAGAATAGTTAGGAGTCCGAGCCGGACACTGTTATGAGCCGGCCGGGACTCTGAGAGCCGCTGGACGTCAGCCTCTCTATATAAAGGGACGACCCGGTGGCGGTTCAGGGACAAGCAAGATCAAATCGATAACCAGGCAGGGCGGTTTAGCTCCTGGTCGTTGAAACCCCAAGCAATACAACCTCAACTGGACGTAGGCTTTTACCTTCACCGCAAGGGGCCGAACCAGTATAACCCTCGTGTTCCTTGTCCCGGTTAACCCCTTTAAGCTTCCTAGCTGCGATGGCTCCACGACTAAGTCCTAGCTCAGGGACATCTGCCGTGACAATTCCACGACAGTTGGCGCCCACCGTGGGGCCAGCGCACAGTGGATTTGAGTTCTTGAAGGGCAGCTTCGAAGGGCTCAAGGGATACGCTGTGGGCCGGATGACCAAGAGTCGTCGCGGCAAGCTCTACATCGACGATGCAACCTGGGGCCCCGACGCCGGCTCAATCGAGTACGATTACAGGGTCCCCTTCGGCGGAATCCACGTCTTCATTGGCAAGATTGGTGAGCCGGGCCCTGAGCCGGATCTCTGCACCGATCTCATCGAGACGGCTCAGCGTGCACGACCCGCCCGGGCTCTACCTGCCTTGAAGCATGCTTTCGTGGGATGTGTCCATGGAGGACTCTCTGAAGGATCTGGATCTGGTGATGAGACGGCCGCCGGCTCTGACGGCGAGTCGGCTATGGATGAGTCAAATTCGTTATATCAACTTCAGGATGGCAGGCTCAGGGGCTGTTCCGACGGCGACAGCATTTCGGACCCCTTTGAGCCGCCGAGCAGGGTTGGAATCTTCATGGCCGCCGCACAACCTATTCCAAACCCCGCCCCCGGGTCAGGAAACCCTGTGCCCTCGCCGGCTCAGGTGCTGATGGATCTCACAGACAAGATGACGGTCCTGTTGACCGCTACGGTCGCCCCAGCGGATCAAGTTCAGCATGACGCGGAGGTGGCACAGTTAAAGTTGGACCTAGCAAAAGCCAAGGAGGATCTGGCGGCGGAAGGGATCAGGATGGCTGCAGAGAGGGCGGCTCTCGACGCCCAGACTCAGCTGATTCAGGCACAATCTTTCCGGCTCACGACGGATCAAAACGCGTCCAATGAGGTCATGAGAAGGAGGCATCAAAAGGCCCAATCTCGACTCCCTCCGGTTTACGATCCTCGAAACCTCTTCAACACGCCTGGTGCAGGGCCTAGTAACCCGCCGGAGATCATAGCGCCCGGGACTGGAACGCCAATTCAACCCCAAGTGATGGGGCCTCCCCGGGTGAACCCTGCCCCGCCTCAGTACGTGCCAATACCCCCGGGTCATTATGCCAACCCGTTGGAAAACATGGTCGCCGCAGCGGCGCGGCTGGCGGCTCTCCCAATTGACGGTGACTCTCCAACGGCGGTTGAAACCCGCCGGGTCAGAGAACTCCTTCAGACGGCTCTGGCACAGCAAGAGGCGTATTCTTATAGCCGGGACAGGATTCATTCAACCCCTCGTCCAGGCCAGAGCCCGAGTTATAGCAGGCACATGGTTTCAGCGACCGGCTCAAGCAATGTCCGACGCCATGACCTGCCTCCTGGCCACGGCCCGGCTCATAACGGAGCTTTTCATGCGGTAGACCAAGACAGAGCACGACAAGAGGCGGAGCAGGTGCCTCAGTTGACGGCTTACCAGCCACCCCCAGCTTATCCGACGGCTTCCATCGACGTGGGTATACCTACAAGGACCGGAGGTGTTCCTTGTCTGGTGCCGGCTCTCTGTAACGAACGTCTGCCCAAGGATTTCAAAGGGCCAAGGAAAGTGCCTAACTACATAGCTGATTTACAACCCGGAGCCTGGATCGAGAGTTATGAGAAGGCCATGGAGTTGTTGGAGGTCAGCGAAGCGGCAATGGCCAAGTACTTCACCATGATGTTAGATGGGACTGCCCGCACATGGCTGAAAGGGCTGCCACCGAATTCCATCGGGTCTTGGGCTGAGCTGAAAGCCCGGTTCATCCAAAACTTCAAAGATACCTGTAGGCAGTCTATGTCCATTGTGGATCTGACTAACTGTAAGCAGCAGGAGGGTGAGTCTACAACCCATTGGGTTCGCCGGGTCAAAGAGATAATACATTCATCTGATAAGATGGATGCCGGCTCTGCAGTCCTAATGTTGGAGCAGAATTGTCGTTTCCTGCCCCTAAAGAT
The DNA here is from genome assembly GCF_002575655.3 of Aegilops tauschii subsp. strangulata. Taxonomy (NCBI): domain Eukaryota; kingdom Viridiplantae; phylum Streptophyta; class Magnoliopsida; order Poales; family Poaceae; genus Aegilops; species Aegilops tauschii. Next base: position 335,706,603 of record NC_053035.3, read on the forward strand.
GAAACTCGGGCGGCTCAAGCGCGATTGCAATGATATGGGTACGCTGATGGCGGCTCTCGTCAAGTACGCCGATTCTGATAGTACCAAGGACCCCGCGTCAGATGATGAAAGGACAGGGAAGGGAAAGAAGAACGGCAATGGCAAGGGTCCTCAGCATAACCCGGCGAACCAAGGAGGTAGCAAGCGTAAGGCTGATGGCAGCATGGAGTTTGTGGCTAACACCAGCTCACAGGGTAACAACCAGCGACGTAAGGGGAGGCCACCTCCCCGAGCCGGCGGGTCAGGCCCGACGCTGGAGCAGTTGTTGAATGAGCCTTGTCCAAGGCATGGCTCTAGGGAGAAGCCAGCTACTCATCTATGGAAAGATTGCGCAATCATGAAGGCCTTTTAGAATTCCAATGCCTTTAATGGCAACAATGGCTCGGGCGGCGGCTCAGGCGCTGGCGGCTTTCATGGCCCGGGCGGCGGCTCAAATTCCAATCCTCAGAATGTTCAAGGGGGCTTTAATCAGCAGTCCGGCCAGGGTCATCAACAGCAGCAGGGGGGTTACCAGACCAATCCAAAGCAGCTCAATGGTGGACAGTATCATGTGTTTACCACCAGTCTGTGTAAGCGAGATCAGAAGCTTCATAAGAGGGCTGTGAATGCTGTTGAGTCGGCGGTTCCACGCTATTTAAGGTGGTCTGAGCAGCCTATTGTGTGGAGTAGGGAGTACCACCCTCCCCAGGTTGATAATCTGGGTCACCTGGCCCTGGTAGTGGCTCCTCAGCTGGGAGGATATAAGTCCACTAAGGTGCTCATGGATGGAGGTAGCAGCATCAACATCCTCTATTATGAAACCTTCCGTCGTATGGGGTTGGTTGATAAGAACCTCAGCCAGTCCAATACTGTTTTCCATGGTGTGGTGCCTGGTAAGTCGGCTTATCCAGTTGGTAAGATCGAACTGGAAGTGGCCTTGGGAGATGAGTACAACTACAGGGTGGAAAAATTGACCTTCAAGGTGGTCAAGATAAGAAGCCCGTATCATGCCATATTTGGGCGGCCGGCTTACGCCAAGTTCATGGCACGGCCGAAAGATAGCCTTGGAGTGTGAGGAAGGTGACGCGGCTTATGCAGAATCTGTTTGTGCAACGGAGGAGCTGAAATTTTACAAGGACAATGTTGACCCAACAGATATGACATCTCTGAAAAAGCCGACCACGGAGCATGAGCCGGCAATGAAATTTAAGTCAGCTGATGAGACTAAACTTGTTGATTTCGTTCCAAGTGACTCATCTCAGTAGTTTAGCATCAGTGCCAATCTGGATCCAAAATAGGAAAGCACGCTCATCGAGTTCATCCGTGAGAATAGGGACATTTTTGCATGGAAACCTTCTGACATGCCAGGTGTACCTAGAGAACTTGCTGAGCACACTCTCAATATTGATCAGAAATTTAAGCCGGTCAGGCAATTCCTTCGGTGGTTCAATGAGGAGAGGCGGAAAGCCATTGGTGAGGAGGTGGCCCGGCTCTTGGCGGCCGGGTTTATTGTCGAAGTTTTTCATCCAGAATGGTTAGCTAACCCGGTGCTCGTGCTCAAGAAGAATGGCACCTGGCGGATGTGTGTGGACTACACGGACTTAAACAAGGCGTGTCCGGCTGATGCTTTTGCTCTCCCCCGTATTGCTCAAATCATTGATGCCATGGCGGGTTGTGAGCGTTTAAGTTTCTTGGATGCGTATTCTGGATACCATCAGATTAAAATGGCAGTTAAGGACCAGGAGAAGACGATGTTCATCACTCCCTTTGGAGCCTTCTGTTATGTGTCTATGCCTTTTGGACTCAAGAGTGCATAGGCGACTTACCAGCGTTGTGTGCAGAATTGTCTTCATGACCAGATTGGGCGCAATGTTCACGCCTATGTGGATGATATCGTGGTTAAGTCTAGGGAGAAGGAGACCCTGGTCGATGACCTTAGAGAAACCTTTGATAATCTCCGGGTTTACAAGATGATGCTTAACCCGGCCAAGTGTGTTTTTGGTGTTCCCGAAGGCAAGCTCTTAGGTTTCCTGGTTTCTAATAGAGGAATTGAAGCTAACCCGGAAAAAATCAAGGCAATCACCTCTCTGGCTAAGCCGGCGTGTATAAACGACGTCCAGCGTCTGGCAAGCCGCATCGCTGCTTTGAGCCGGTTTATAAGCCGTTTGGGTAAAAAGGCCATGCCACTGTACCAGTTGATGAAGAAAACCGATGCTTTTGTCTGGAACGATGCTGCTAATACTGCTTTTGAGGATTTGAAGAGATAGCTGGCCGGGCCCCCAGTCCTTGCTGCTCCGGTTGACAAGGAGCCCTTATTACTGTATGTAGCTGCTAACGCACGAGCCGTCAGTGTGGCTGTGGTGGTGGAGTGCAAGGAAGAAGGTAAGGAGTATCCGGTCCAGCGGCCGGTTTATTACGTCAGTGAAGTGCTCATCAAGTCCAAACAGAAGTATCCACATTGGCAGAAGCTTGTTTATGGTGTGTTCATGGCAAGCTGGAAGCTTAAGCATTATTTCCAAGGTCACCCCATCACTGTGGTTAGTTCTGCTCCCCTTGGAGATATCATCCAAAACAGAGAAGCCACAGGAAGAGTGGCTAAGTGGGCTATAGAGCTTGGGCCTCATGGTCTGAAATACGTACCGCGCACTGTTGTTAAATCTCAAGCTTTGGTGGATTTCATCAACGATTGGACAGAGCTACAGGTGCCGAAGAAAAGTCGGATAATACATATTGGACTATTCACTTCGATGGGTCTAGAGAATTGGAGGGCTCGGGGGCTGGAGTTGTCTTGGCTTCCCCCAAAGGTGACAAGTTTCATTATGTGCTACGGTTGCTGTTTCCTTGTACTAACAATGCGGCTGAGTACGAGGCCTTGCTCCATGGTCTTCGGATGGCTAAGGAGATGAGCTTGAGCCGAGTAAGGTGCTTCGGCGATTCAGACTTAGTGGCTCAACAAGTATCAGGCAAGTGGGATTCCAAGGACCCTCTCATGGTGGCTTATCGCCGTGAAGTTGATGCCATTGCTGGACATTTTCAGGGTTACCAAGTAGAGCACATCGATCGCTGGAAAAACGAGGCGGCTGATGCACTAAGCTGGCTGGGCTCTCAGCGAAAGCCGGTGCCGCCTAATACTTTCTTGGACATCTTGCATAACCCTTCTGTTAAGTTACCTACAGAGGAAGACTTGGCTATGCCTGACCCGAAACCACAGTTGGTGGCGGCTCTCCACATCACCCCGGACTGGACAGTACCATACTTGGCTTACATGACCCGGGGAGATTTGCCTGAGGATGAAACTTTGGCCAGACAAATAACCCGGCGGTCTAAGTCAATGGTCATTATCAATGGTGAGCTACATCGTCGCAGTGTCACTGGAACTTTCCAGCATTGTGCTTCCCCTGAGGAAGGCCAAGATATTTTGCGTGAGATTCACGAGGGGGATTGTGGCCATCATGCCGGCTCAAAATCCCTTGTGGCCAAAGCTTTTCGTCATGGTTTTTATTGGCTGACGGCTCATGCTGATGCGGAGGACTTGGTCAGTAGATGTGACGGTTGTCAGAGGTTCTCGCGACGGGCTCATGTGCCGGCTCAAGAGCTGAGGATGATACCAATCACTTGGCCATTTGCGGTCTGGGGGCTTGACATGGTTGGGCCTTTTAAGAGGTCCAAGGATAAGAAGACCCACCTTTTGGTGGCAGTTGACAAGTTCACAAAGTGGGTTGAGGCAGAGCCAGTTAGCAAGTGTGACGCGGCCACGGCGGTTCAGTTCATGAAAAGGGTGATATTTCGCTTCGGCTTTCCACACAGCATTATAACTGACAATGGTACCAATCTGTCTAAGGGCGCCATGGAGGAGTTTTGTCAACGAGAGCATATTCGACTTGATGTTTCATTAGTGGCTCATCCTCAATCCAATGGTCAAGCTGAGAGAGCTAATCAGGAGATCTTGAAGGGCATTAAGCCCCGGCTTTTGGTCCCTTTGCAACGGACGCCGGGTTGTTGGGTGGACGAGTTACCCTCTGTGTTATGGAGCATCAATACTACTCCTAACAGGTCTACGGGTTACACACCTTTCTTCATGGTATATGGAGCGGAAGCAGTCCTCCCCAGTGACATCCGTCATGACTCGCCTCGAGTGGCGGCTTATGTTGAGGCGGATAATGAACAGGCGCGCCAAGATGCTCTTGACTTGTGGGACGAACAGCGTGACGTGGCAGCAGCTCGCTCGGTGATTTACCAACAAGACCTGCGCCGTTATCACAGCCGCCGGGTTAAGTCCCGGGTCTTCCAGGAAGGTGATCTGGTGCTCCGGCTCATCCAAGATCAAACAGATGCACACAAGTTATCCCCGCCTTGGGAAGGGCCCTTTGTGGTCAGCAAGAACTTGCACAATGGGTCATACTACCTTATTGACGTTCGGGAGCATAAAGATTCACGCAAGTCGGAGGAAGAGACCCGTCGGCCGTGGAACATAGCTCAGCTTCGGCCTTATTACACTTGAGCCACCGGCTCTCATAATGTACATATTTCTATAGCCATGTATATATTATGTTAAATAATAAAGCAGGACCTCTATCCTTTTCTCCTCCAAAGGTAAACGTGTTATTTCCATTACAACATCACATGGTCACTTGGAGGTGGATCCGGCTTATGATCGTATTCGAATCTAGCCGTAAACAATATAATCACCTGGGGGCTTCTTGTTCAAACATAGGTCGTATTCGAACCAAAGAGAACATAGCTGTCGATACCCACTTGATTGGCAAAGTGCCGAGCTCATTGGGGAGTTTTCTTTGATCATATTTGAATCATAGCTCAACCCCCTTTGGGAACCGACGTGGATTGTATTCGAATCAGCGTCGTTAAACAACTCTTAAGGTCATTGGGGGGCTTCCTGTTCAAACATGGGTCGTATTCGAACCAAAGAGAACATAGCTGTCGGTACCCTCTTGATTGGCATCGCCAAAGCCACTGGGGGCTATATGATCGCATTCGAATCTTAGCTTAACCCCTTTGGGACGGTTCTCTGGTCGTATTCGAACCGGAAGCCCCTAAGTTTTTGATCTTCTGACTTACAACAGGTTCTGTTGGTCACATCAAGGGCGGCTTTTACTTTGCCGACTTAATTTTGATTCACAACGTTGATAACACATAGTAAGTATTCTTGATGCTGGTAAACCGGAATTGAGATCTTCATCTCATTATTCGGGTTACATAAACTGGAAGTATCCTTGAAGGCTTGTAAGTATGCTATTATGGTTACATCAAAGATATAATTGAGGGCAAGTCTTTGGTGACTTCGGTTCATATTCCGGGTTATATATATAAGGTCTATGACTCTCAGTGCGGTAAGCCGCCTAGAGACTTGTGACTTGTTTTCTATGCAGGATGGTTAAAGACAGCTATTCGAGCTTAAGGAAAATAACTGATCAATTATAACCCGGAGGGATCAGAAGAAGCAGCTTCAATGGAGTAAGCATTCAACACATGCACGATGGCACGACAAAATTAAGTGTTTGTCCTACTCTATTACAAGACTCCCCGAGTCCAAAAGGTGAGGCATTGTTTTAAAGTGCAACCATGAGCCGCCTAAAGATCAAGGTGCTTGTGGAGTTGAAGCTTCCGGCTCATCCCTCTCCGCTCCTCCGGCTGATTCCATGACCTGGAAGGTTGATGATTTCTAGTCAATGCCGCTCAAGGCTTCAAATTGAGCCTCGTCATCAATTAACCCGGCCGGGTCAACTTCTGGGGCGAAGGTGTGCTTACGCGTCGGAGGGATCAAGCTGATGGCTTCATAACGTGGAGTGGGGATCCTCTGATTTTCCGCGTCGTAGCCCGCCTGATACTTGGTAAGGTTAGTGTCATTCCCAATCAGGGTGGCCACCGGGCGCACGATCTTCACACAGGCAGCAAAGTCTTTTTGGTCGAAGGGGGTGCCGTCTTCCTTCAGACTGGGGTATCCAAGAGTGATGTCGGCCGGGTCTAGCTCCGGGAGGAAAGCCTTGGCCCAGCTCAAAGCAAGCTCCGGCTCTTGCAGAGGCCCGTCTTAGCTCTTGGAAGCGCTGAGGAAGAACGGCTAGCCGCCTGAGTACATCCGCCAGGTGAGTCAGAACCTCGTTGGACAGAGCCACAACGGCTAACACACGCTATGACCCGGTATAGAGTTGCTCCACCAAGGTGTACACGGCCTTCAGCTTGGTCAGAATATTCTAGTTAAGGTTGGAGCTTCTGGGACCTGTTTAAACAAAGTCAGGTAAGCCGGAGACAGTAGGGGGATTTATGATACATAAAGAATGAAAACTTGGTAAAAGCTTGCAGAATGACTTACCGAAGATTGCGGAGACCATCTGTGACACATGGCGCTTTAAGCCGGAGAGTTCGGCGGTTCTCTCAGTTAGAGCAGCCTCTGCTTTTTCGGCCCGGCTCAGCAAGGCGGCTCTCTCTTCAGCCCAAGTCTTCCTCTCTGTCTCAAATTTCTTCTTCAGTTTTTCTTGTGTAGCAACACTGAACTCAAATTTGGCGTTGGCCTTCCGGGTCTCAGTTTCCTGAGTCTTCAGGCGGTTCTTCAGCTCAGAGATTTCAGCTTCAAATTTTTTGCAGGCAGCCTGTACAAATTCCGGGTTACAGTTTGAGTAATTATTATGAAACATTAAAGTCCCAAGCACTTTGCAAGCAAAGGCACTTGGCACTTGGGGGCTAATGTATGCTGAAAGATTCAATTGGAGATTGCCGGGTCATGAAGGTAAGCCGGAAGCTAAGTCTACAACGTACTCAATCATAAGTAATAGACTTGGGGGCTAGCATGGTAAGGATGGCTATGGAGTAAGCAAGAGAGTTGTACCTCAGATTTTTGCTGTATCTGCTTTACCATGTCAATCTCCAGGTCCCGGCTGTTGTGCACCTGATTAACATAGCCGGAGACAATATCTCCAATGCTCAAGTTAGCATAGTTGGTGATATCCAGCTTGGCCCTGCGGCGCTCTAGCAACTCTTCCTTGGCAGAGCATTTAGCCAGCGCAGTGGGTCTCCCCGGCTTGACATATTCCGTCCGGGTGATTACAACGTCCGGGTCATCGGCCGGCTGAGCTGGGCTGGAGATCTCCGGGTTAGTTGAAGCTTCTATGACTGGCTCGTCAGTTGGAGCGGTGGCTTCAGGAGCTGAGGCAGATGGTGGTTCTTGAGCTGAAGCTTCCGGTTCAGTCAGGACCCGTTCTTCGACCGGTTTATTCTTCTTCGCCCTCTTGCTGAGCTTTGCTTGAGCACTGAAAGGACAGAAGGTTAGTACAAAAGCATGAGTAAAGATAAGCACAACATAAGATGATCATCATTACCCGGGCGCGGTCTTGAAAGCCGGCAAATTCGATTGCATAGAATCACCAGAGGACGGTGAAGTTTCCTGATAATTTGAATCAGAAGAATTGAGCGGTTGACGGGTTACACCCGCCAAAGGATGAAATGGATATAAGTTGGAGATAACCTCGGTCCGGCGCTTCCTTGATGCTTCGGGTAAGCCGGAGGAGAGGTCCGCATCCTTGTTGGTCCGGGTGTGCCGCCGGCTCTCATGAATCTATCGCTTCAAAATAAATTGAGGATCTTGATAAGCTAAAGGACGTGAAAATCTTACTTTCCGGGTTACTCTTCGGACTTTCAGCCTTGGCAAGGGCTCCGAGTAGGAGGAAAGTGTAGTTACCTCTTCAGTCACCGGGTTACTCGCTCCGCTGTCCTCCTGCTGATAATCAGTATCGATAAGGCGGATAGGAATAAATAAGAAACAAAAGAAGAGCCTAAAGAATCAAGGGTTACCTCTGACTCGGAGCTATCACTTAGCTGAAGTAGCTCTGAGGCAGTAGGCCTGCTTCCCTTCTTGCGGGGAGCGGCTCTCCTGGCGGTTTTCTTAGCCTTCCTGGCTTTTTTAGCCGCTTCATGGTCATATTTGACCTTCCAGAACTTGTCATTAGCCTAAAAAATACAACAAAGATTTCTTAAAGTTCAGATGAAAACTGTTACAAGGAAAACCAAGGTGTTCAGGTCAGTGACTTACCGCCGGAGCCGGGTTAGCTTGGCAGGAGGGGTTTAAGCCGGTCCTCCCACAGTCGGCTAAGCTCTCATTCAGGAGAGACTTGGTCATGTCGTCCACGACGTCTTCAGGAAGATCCTTGGGACTGTGCCGCAGAGGGTCATCCTTCCGGCCCGTGTAAGCACACATTAAGCCGGGGCGGCGGCTCAAGGGGATCACCCGCCAAGAGATCCAGACCCGGACCAGATCAATGCCGTTGAGGCCATTTCCCAGGAGAGCCTTGATCTTATTGATGGTGGGGATCAGAGGTTGACGCTCAGCTTGAGATAGCTTGTCTGGCAGGGGGTGATTTGGCTCCAGACGCAGGGCACGAAAGCCGGGCTGAGGGCTCTCGTCAGCCGGAGAAGTATCCTGGAAGTAGAACCATGTCTGGTTCCAGTCCTTTGGATGGCTTGGTGGCTCAGCATAAGGGAAGAGGCAATCTCTTCGTCGTTGAATGGATATTCCACCAAGTTCCAATCTCGGCCCGTTGGCGCACTCGTTCTGGCAGTTCAGATAAAAAAGCTCCCTAAAGAGCAGTAGGTTGGGCTCTTCTCCAAGATAGACTTCACAGAATACTTGAAAATTGCAAATATTTGACACAGAATTGGGTCCTATGTCTTGCGGCCGCAGATCAAAGAAGTTCAGAACCTCTCTAAAGAATTTTGAGCCGGGCGGTGCGAAGCCCCGGCTCATGTGATCAGCAAATATCACTACTTCTCCATCTCTAGGTTGAGGTCTTTCCTCTGACGGGTCAGGGGCACGATAAGACATGACCTCCTTCTTGGGCAGGTAACCCGTCTTCACGAAATCGGCTAAAGTGTCATCAGTGACATTGGATCTCATCCAGTTGCACGTGATGGGTGCCTCGGGAGCCTTGGGTGGCATTGTGAAAGATGAAGCCTATGACAAAAGGGAAATGTCCGGTTCAATTATAAGCCGGAGGAGATTTACAGTTCAACGCTCAAAATGGCAGCTTATGAAGGGGCCTAATGATACATGGCTAATTCCGTCGGGTTATCTAAGCCGCTGTGGGCGTCGTGAGTAATTCAAGTTGTCTACAGCTTGATCATAAATGAGCCGGAAGCTTTACAGCGCGTGGATTCTTTTAAGCCGGAAACATGAGCCGCCATAGCTAAACAGATGCAATTTTGACTAAGTGTGGCGCAAACAAGTTTCACAGATCGCAGTAATTATTTTGGATCAAACGGTCGGTTAAAAAGAAAAATTTCTAGACCTAGAACTGACGCAGAATAAGTTCATGGATTCAGAACGAGATCTTATTGCAGACAAAGGGGATCTACTAGCGTAAAAATGGATGCACAACAACTACCACAGGAGCTCCGTACTACTTTTGGATCAAACATGACTGTAGTGGAAGAACTACAGGGAACTCGAGAAGAACAACAAAGAACAGAGGAAGAACAGCGGAACCCTAAATACGGATCTACGGTGGAGAGGTGCAGGGACTTACAGATGCGAAGTTACTGCGGAGGTTCGTCGCGTTTTTTTGGTCACGTCAGGTTGATGCAGCGGCCTGAGTTGGTGAAGACGAGGAGACCCGCGGCGGTGGTGGCGGAGCTCGCGCGGCAGTATAGTGGCGAGAGGAGGAAGAAGATGGAGGCGACAAGTGAGGGAAGGCTCATGGGCCGGGCTTATTTATAAGGTGCGGCTAATAAGTGGGCGCGAGAAACGAGGAGGCCGTGATGTGATTATCGTGCCACGAAAGCGCCTCGATTTTCGGGATAGCCATTAAAGATAAGATCCGTTGGAGTACAACAGAATAAAAAAATGGACTTAATGGAAGATGACGTCATGGCGGGTTACCAGGAATCCAGAAGATGACGTCACGGCGGGTTATAACCTTCGCACGACCATAAGCCGGAAGATTTTCTCTCTCAAAGGAATTGAAGATTGACATGAACCGGTTCAAATCAATCTGGGGCCTAATGTTGAGGATATAACCATTAGAGTCACCCACCCAGGAGGGGCCGGGTCACTCATAATGGTCATCATGTGAAGCCCAGCACCAAAATTGAAGACGGCGGGTCAATCATGGGCTTAAGACCCGGAGGTGGCTTAAGGCCCATAGTGTTAACCGCCGTTAGGGTGAAACTTGTAGTGTAAGGCAAGAATAGCTACGAGTCCGAGCCGGACACTGTTATGAGCCGGCCGGGGCTCTGAGAGCCGCTGGGCGTCAACCTCTCTATATAAAGGGACGACCTGGCGGCGGTTAGGGGCAAGAAAGACAAGACCGATAACCAGGCAGGACGGTTTAGCTCCTGGTCATCGAAACCCTAATCAATACCACCTCAACTGGACGTAGGCTTTTACCTTCACCGTAAGGGGCCAAACCAGTATAACCCTCGTGTTCCTTGTCCCGTTTAACCCCTTTAAGCTTCCTAGTTGCGATGGCTCCACGACTAAGTCCTTGCACGAGGACATCTGCCGTGACAATTCCACGACAGTATCCCTTGATCCCTTCGAAGTTACCCTATGAGAACTTGAAACCACCGTGTCGCTGGCCCCACGGTGGGCGCCAATTGTCGTGGAATTGTCACGGCAGATGTCCTAGCAGAAGGACTTTGTCGTGGAGCCATCGCAACTAGGTTAGCTTGAAGGGATTATACGGGACAAAGGACACAAGGAGTTTATACTGGTTCGGCCCCTTTCGGTGAAGGTAAAGGCCTAATCCAGTTTGAGGTGGTATTGCTTATGTCTCGATTACCAGGGTGCGAATACGCTTGACCTAGCTTTCGATCTATTCTCTCTTGTCCTACACCGCGAAGTCGTCCCTTTATATACACAGGATGACGCCCCGCGGCTCATAGAGTCCTGGCCGGCTCATACACAACGTGTCCGGCTAGGTGACTAACTATACATGCCTTACATTACAAGTCACACCTATAGGGCGGTTTACACCTGTAGGCCTCAAGTCGCCTTTGGGCTTCGGGCCTTTTAGTAAGCCTGCTTCGTGACCCACCGTCTTTAATCATGTTCATGGGCTTTGCTATTGTTAAACCGCCAGTGGAATGACCCGGCCCCTCATGGGCGGGTCATACCCAATAGTTATATCCCCAATAACTAGTAATTCCCATAATGGAGATTTCAACATGTGCATAGTCCAGTCAAATTTATCTGGTGTCATGAGTAAATGGACTATGAAATTGAACCATGTGTCAGGTACCTTAACAGAAGAGTGCTTGACATTTGGAGCAGGCTTAGTAGAAAAATGCTCTTTCCAAATCAGCAGGCCCTCATCAGAAACTGTTATCAAGTTTGAAGAACGAGCCAACAACTCGACCTTCTTAAGTTCAAGTAATGTGTAATCACAATTTTTTTGGAAGAAATGCTCATTTAAGAATTGCAGACAAGTTTGTTGATTATCATCACCATGTTTCTCAGGGACAGTAGGCAGAGAATCACCTGGCATTGTAGCTTGGGACTCCTGTTGTGCAACAATTTTCTCAAATGGTGCTGGGCCTTGAACTTCTGCAACACTGACATCTTCAGCTGCAATAAGCACATGAGGAGCTGCAACAAAGATCTCATCCTTCTCCCTGACCACACTTGTCTCAACAGTAATCACGTCAGTTTGGCCCTCAAAAACCGCAGGAACTTGCTCTGCTTCAATAGCAACATCAGCAGAATTGTCTTGAGGGGCTAGCTGCACAATAGTCTCTTGATCCTCCTCATTATAGGCATTCATGAGATTCAAAAGGACAATCCCCCAACAGGAGATGGTGGTGCTTGTGGGGCAGGCAAAGGAATGACAGGTGCATGGTATGTGACCAGGTCTGCTAATTCATTGACAGAGGCCCCATCTGACATTGAAATGACAGAAGACAAGATGTTTCCATTAGCATGAAGCTCTTCATTATCCACAACCAACTCTTCCTGAATTTGTGGCTGCATGACCTCTTGTCCTTCTTGTTTGGGCATGTCCCAATGTCCCCCATCATCCCACTCACCATCATCTGCCATATTATTGTTTAACTAATTGTTGTCTTGTACAAAAGCTGGAGGATTTTCAGCATTTTTAGGCAAGGGGTGGGGATCAACACGAGGTGGTGGAATGGGGTCCTAATCAGCTGGTCCACCCCCAGCATCTGTTCTAGCAAAACTTCTACTGAATAGGACCAGGTGTCTTCTTCAAAACCCTCTCCCGCATACCATCTTAGGCTCTTGGGGATACTAATCAGATCTATCACAGCAACAACCTACCAAACTTGCTAATGGCATGGGTCAGATATTCAGTAGTCCAGAAATCAAATGGAACACCAGTAAGCAACAACCAGACATCTCTATTGAAATAGGCACGCCTCCAATTCCTCCCTTCATTATGCTTGACAAAAGAGAGGAAGATATTGCCAAAAGCATGCGGACTGCCCCTAACTAGTCTGTCTCTGTCTCTCACCCTCACAAACTGCACGTAGGCTTCACCAAAAGGACACTCTTGAATATCACGTACATAAGCATGCACAGAGAGAAGGAACTCCTCAACAACATCTCTAACATTCTGGAAGAAAACCTCGTCTGGCAGCGGATTGATAGTCACAATAGCCCAATCTTCATGACGACGGGCGCGGTGAGGGAGCACTACTCTCTGCACAGAGTTTCTTCCCTCGATGTGCTGAATCTCAAAACCATGGGGCACAAATGGCCGAGGGTCGATTGGAATGTTGGCCATGAGAGGAGCGGAGGTGGAGATGCAAGGCCGAGCTGCCTGTGAGGTTTGAATAGTGGTGATAGCAGAGGAAGGTGAGGAGACAGGGGGCTGACGGGGGTGGAAATTAGGAAACAATTCCTCAATCATCTCGCTAAAGGAGGAAGCAACTTTGACTGGAGGTGCCGGCCCAGCCGCACAGAACTAGTCTCCCACGACTCCATCGGCCCAAGCAAATTTAGGCGGCCCAGGAAAGGTGTCAAAATAAAAGAAAGGCCAAAGCCCAGAAAGGCGCGGTGCATCACAAAATTTGGCGACATGGCCCAACTGGCTGCATGCATGGCATCAGACGTTGTGACGACGTGCACCACTTCTACTCCCACCCGGTGATGAAGCACCGGTGTTAATCATGTCCCTCAAAGGAGGATTAGCGGTCTCCCTATGATTGCTCCGAGAATTAGGAGGCATTGAAAGCCTAGCAAAAACTGAAATGTCACCGTTGACCCGGACCTGCCGAGCACGGTGATCACCGGAGTTGGCAGGGTTCACCGGACGACCATTACGGCCAACTAGGGTCCAGGAATTTCTTCCTCCTTGTAGAACAAGGCTTCTTCACGACACCAGTTAGGGCCACCATGACCCCAAAGGCTAAAAACTAACTCGAAATCATTCTCAATGATACGACCCGCATTATAGATCTCAAATCCCACTTCCTTGGAGGCCACCGAGGACCGAAAGGAACGATCCTTTAGCCAAACAACACGGAAACCTTGTATGTAACTACCGAAGCAAGATTGGAGAGCAACACTAACCGTGTGGCAGTCAAGCTTGAATGTAGATTGGCAGAAAGATGCCACCAATGTGAATTCTCTCTTGCGAAAGCTAGGGGAGAAAACCACTGGGTGTCCAAACTTTCTTCTCATCTCACTTTGGAAAGCCTTGCCCCGATCTAAGTTGAGCTTAACTGTTCCCATGGTTGGCGACTTGAGGAAGGTTGCTATGTGGCTGCCGGAGCCAAAGTGGCAGCCGGTAGGAGAGGTGCCCGCGGGGGATTGGCAGCAATGAGGAGATGAAAGAGCTTGTGAAGATAATTGGCATGATCTCCATTGTATCTACTTTTCCTAACACTTTTCCTCTTGTTTTGGACTCTAATTTGCATGATTTGGATGAAACTAACCTGGACTAACATTGTTTCAAGCAGAACTACCATGGCGTTGTTTTTGTGCAGAAATAAAAGTTCTCGGAATGGAACAAAACTTTTTGGAGATTTATTTCAGAATAAAAGAGAAATACTGGAGCCAAGAACCACCTGAGTGGCCCACTGGGTGAGCACAACCCACCAGGGCGCCCCCCTCTAGGCGCGCTCAGGTGGGTTGTGCCCACCTGGTGGCCCCATAGACCCTATCTCCGACTCCACAAATACCTATATTTGTACAGAAAAACTAGGGAGGAAGAATTATCTCATTTCATGATACGGAGCTGCCGCCACCTCCTCTTATTCATCGGGAGGCCAGACCTGGAGTCCGTTTTGGGCTCCGAAGAGGGGGATCTTCAATCTTCGTCATCACCAACCCTCCTTCATCACCAATTTCATGATGCTCCCCATCGGGACTGAGTAATTCCTTCGTAGGCTCAATGGTCGGTGAGGAGTTGGATGAGATCCATCATGTAATCGAGTTAGTTTGGTTAGGGTTTGATCCCTAGTATCCACTATGTTCTGAGATTGATGTTGTTATGACTTTGCCATGCTTAATGCTTGTCACTTTGGGCCCGGGTGCCATGATTTCAGATCTGAACCGTTTATGTTTTCACCATTATATCTATGCTCTAGATTCGATCTTGCAAGTCATATTCACCTATTGCGTGTTATGATCCGTAAACCCCGGAGTAACAATAGTCGGGATACTTTCCGATGATGACCGTAGTTTGAGGAGTTCATGTATTCACTATGTGTTAATGCTTTGTTCCGGTTCTCTATTAATAGGAGGCCTTAATATCCCTTAGTTTCCTTATGGACCCCACTGCCATGGGAGGGTAGGACAAAAGATGTCGTGCAAGTTCTTTCCATAAGCACGTATGACTATTTACGGAATACATGCCTACATTATATTTATGAAATGGAGCTAGTTTTGTATCGCCTGAATATCATCCAACAAATTGACCGATCCAATGCATACAAATTTCCTACATATTTCCCTTGCTAAGTTACTACTGCTAATGTTACTATTACACTTGTTACAATATCATTGTTATCATTGTTACCGTTAGTGTTACTGCTACCACTACTATCAAAACTATCATACTACTTTGCTACTGATCACTTTACTGCAGATAATTAATCTCCAGGTGTGGTTGAATTGACAACACAACTGCTAATACTTGCTAATATTCTTTGGCTCCCCTTGTGTCGAATTTATAAATTTGGGTTGAATACCCTACCCCCGAAAACTGTTGCAATCCCCTATACTTGTGGGTTATCACTTCGCCATCAATAAACTAATGAGCTGCCATCGCCTGATGATCTAAGTAAACCTTGGGAAAGCAATGATCATGTTGGTGTATCAGAATGTTAAAGTGACTCGCTAAGCGAGTAGCGTAAATACCGCCATGAATTTTACCCTTGGTCCCGTTAAGGTGTGGACGACGTGCAATAATAGCCCCTAGGCTAAAGGTGTTATCACCGTATAGTGCACGGCATAAGACAGCGAAATCGGGGGCACTAAGTGCACCAATGTTCTCTCTAGCAAGTAAACACTTCGCAATGAATAAAGCAAAATAATGCATAGAAGGAAACTGCAAGCTAGTGGAGGTAACACACGATACCCCTCTCTCATCTCCCACTGACAGAGTACGATAAAAGTCCTCAAATTCTGCAGGCCTAGGCTCTCTTATTTCCCCGTCAGAAGGGATCAAGCATTAATAAAAAAAATCAGTAAGTGGTATCTGACGGGTTTTAGCATATAAATTAGACTGCACCTTAGGGGGGTTATTCGTACTTAGAAAATGAAAATTTTGCACAAAAAAATTTGTAAGGAGATGATATTGTTCACACTCAGCTGCGATGAAGTCGGTGAGGCCAGCATTAGCAGCAAATTGTGCAAACTCTTGACGGATTCCGCCTCCATCCATGAAGGGGTTATGCGGCCATTCGCACGGCCGCACCTCCGCCCTTCTCCGAGTATGGAGGTCATTGTCCGATGATTCCCCAATCACTCTCTTGGCACTTTTCTTGGAGGCAAACTTCCTAAAGAAACTCATCTTATTCCTATAAATAAAATTCTGAAATTTTTAGTCCACAAAATTTCTGTCAACAAAACTTCACAAGATTGATAGCAACTACCCATAAGCATGCATAGAGGCTATATTGAGCATTCAAACTACTTAGAAGTCTAAGAATTTAACATGCAAGCTCATCTACTGCAGCACCAAGAGTAGCTAATTATTCAAAATATAAACCACTACAGCAAAAACTAATTGGACCAATGGAGGAGTCACATACCAAGTAGCAATCCCTCAAAACAGTTTTGGAAACGGAGCCTCGAGCAAAGAGATTGAAATCCGCGGGTTTGATGGCAAGAACACGAGAGAGAGAGAGAGAGAGAGAGAGAGAGAGAGAGAGAGAGAGCAATGGTGATTTTTTTCTGGAGGTAGGATATGACATGGGCTAAAGAGATAAGTGAGGGGGGCCACATGGGGACCTAATGCGGCTTGAACTACGTCGGTATTTCCCCAAAGAGGAAGGGATGATGCAGCACATCTACGGTAGGTATTTCCCTCAGTGTTGAGACCAAGGTTATCAAACCAGTAGGAGAACCACGCAACACTACGTGAATGGTACTTGCACACAGGGAACAAGTACTTGCAACCCAACGTAAAAGAGGGGTTGTCAATCCCTCCCAGGTAAAAAGATAGATAATTGTACTAGATTGGATAAATAGATCTCGCGGGAACGCGAGATAAAATAAATAACAAAAAATGCAGCAAGGTATTATTGGGTTTTTGGATTAATAGTTCTGAAAACAAAAGCAAATAAAAATAGATCTCGAAGGAAAATATGATAAAGAAGACACCGGGGGGCCGTGGATTTCACCAGTGGCTTCTCTCGAGAAAAATAGCATACAGTGCGTAAACAAATAACTGTTGGGCAATTGATAGAACTTCAAATAATTATGACGATATCGAGGCAATGATCATTATATAGGCATCACATCCAAGATTAGTAGACCGCTATCCAGCATGCATCTAGTGTATTAAGTTCATGGAGAAATGGAGTAATGCAATAAGAACGATGGCATGATGTAGACAAGATCTATTCATGTAGGAATAGACCCCATCTTGTTATCCTTAATAGCAATGATACATATGTGTCATTTCCCCTTCTGTCACTGGGATTGAGCACCGTAAGATCAAACCCATCACAAAGCACCTCTTCCCACGGCAAGAAAAATCGATCTAGTCGGCCTAACTAAACCAAAGATTCAAAGAAGAAATACGAGGCTATAAGTAATCATGCATATAAGAGATCAAAAGACTCAAATAACTTTCATGGATAAAACATAGATCTCATCATAAACTCAAAGTTCATCAGATATGAACAAAAACACCGCACAAAGATTTACATCAAATAGATCTCCAAGAGACCATTGTATTGAGAATCAAAAGAGAGAGAGAGGAAGCCATCTAGCTACTAACTACAGGCCCGTAGGTCTACAATGAACTACTCACACATCATCGGAGAGGCACCAATGAGGATGATGAAGCCCTCCATGATGGTGTCTAGATTGGATCTGTGGTTTTTGGAACTTGCGGCGGCTGGAATTGTGTTCCGTCGACTCCCCTAGGGTTTGTGGAATATTGATGTATTTATAGAGCAAAGAGGTGGTGCGGGAGACCGAGGTGGGCACAACCCACCAGGGCGTGCCTGGGCCCCCAGGCGCGCCCAGGTGGGTTGTGCCCCACTCGGGGCACCCCTATGGTACTTCTTTTGCCCATCCTGTGTCTTCTGGCCAAGAAAAATTCTCCAAAAGTTTCCCTGCGTTTGGACTCCGTTTGGTATTGATTTTCTGTGAAGTAAAAAAACAGCAACTGGCACTGGGCACTATGTCAATAGGTTAGTCCCAAAATGATATAAAGTTTCTATAAAATGATTGTAAAACATCCAAGAATGATAATATAACAACATGGAACAATAAAAAATTATAGATACGTTGGAGACGTATCGGCATCCCCAAGCTTAATTATTGTTCATCCTCGAGTAGGTAAATGATAAAAACTGTCTAACATGTGCATCACATATTCTTTTCTTTGTAGTATGGACATTTGGACTTTTATATGATTCAAAACAATAGTCTAGTTTTGACATGAAGATTTCAATACTCAAGCATATCAAGAAGAAACCATGTCTTTCAAAATATCAACACTAAAGCAAGTTATCCCTAGCCCATTATGCTCAATCATTGAACCATTCATGAAACACACTCGCATATTAGCTAGACCCAATGCTCAAGTATGATCATAGTGCCCCTTAATTGGTGCTTTATAAGAGAAGATGGAGACTCAAGTAAAAATAAATTGCATAAAGTAAAATAGAAAAGCCCTTCATAGAGGGAAGTAGGGATTTGTAGAGGTGCCACAGCTCAAAGTGAAAAAGATAGAGATAAAACATTTTGTGTGGCATGCTTTTACTACCAACAAAAACGATCGAGTAGTTCCCGATACTTTCCATGCTAGATATGTCATAGGCGGTTCCCAAATAGGAAATAAAGTTCATTCCTTTTTCCACCATACTTTCACATTCCGCGGCCAACCGAATCCATGGGTGCCGTCCATACCAACACTTTCCAAGGAATTTATTATTTGACAACATAAAGTAAATTCATTTTCCTTTCGGGACTAGGCATCCCTAATACCTTTGTCGTACTCTCATGCAATGACAAGTGAATAAACACTCATCTTGAGAATAACACATCTAGCATGGGAAAATATCAGCCACCCCCTACCGTTTCATGAGTGGTACAAGCAAACAAAAAGGAAATTTATTTTCAAAATTAGAGATGGCACATACAAATTTGCTTAGAACAAAAAAAGAATACCGCATATAGGTAGGTATAGTGGACTCATATGGCAAAACTGGTTTAAGGCTTTTGGATGCACAAGTAGTAATCATACTTAGTGCAAATGAAGGCTAGCAAAAGATTGAGAAGCATCCAACCAAGAAACAAAAAAGCTCATAAGCGAGCATTAAGCATAACTAACACTGAATAATGCACCATAAGTAGGATGTAATTTCATTGCATAACTATTGACTTTCGTGCTTACATAGGGAATCACAAACCTTAACATCAATATTCTTACTAAACCATAATTACTCATCAACATGACTCACATATTATATCATCATATCGCAAAACTATTACAAAGAATCAAATTTATTTTGTCCAATGATCTTCAGGAAAGTTCTTATAATAGCCCTCTTGAATATCTATCACTTTGGGACTAATTTCATATGTTGTTTTTGATAGCTCAAACAAATCTAAGTGAAGAACACGAGCATAAAAATATTCTTGTCTCAAAATAATTTAAGTGAAGCATGAGAGAATTTTCTTAAATTTTTTGCTAACTCTCAAATAAATCTAAGTGAAGCATGAGAGCATTTCTTCAAAAATACCAAAGCACACCATGCTCAAAAAGATATAAGTGACGCACTAGAGCAATTCCATAGCTCGAAAAGATTTAAGTGAAGCATATAGAGCAATTCTAACAAATCATAGCATAATTTTGGCTCTCTCAAATAGGTGTGTCCAGCAAGGATAGATGACACAAAATAAAAAGCAAAACAAGCAAAGACTCATATCATACAAGACGCTCCAAGCAAAACTCATGATATGTGATGAATAAAAATATAGCTCCAAGTAAAATACCAATGGTCGTTAGAAGAAAGAGGGGATGCCACTCGGGCATCCCCAAGCTTAGTTGC
Source organism: Aegilops tauschii subsp. strangulata (assembly GCF_002575655.3). Taxonomy (NCBI): domain Eukaryota; kingdom Viridiplantae; phylum Streptophyta; class Magnoliopsida; order Poales; family Poaceae; genus Aegilops; species Aegilops tauschii. The sequence goes on from NC_053035.3 coordinate 335,726,319, forward strand.
TTGCTTCACTTTTAGATAATAGCTTGGGCTGCCATGGGCATCCCCAAGCATAGGCTCTTCTTACTCCTTATTCCTTCATCCATCATGATCTCACCCAATACCGGAAAACTTCAATCACACAAAACTCAACAAAACCTTCGTGAGATCCGTTAGTATAACAAAGCAAACCACTACTCTAAGTACTGTTGCAAACCCATTCATATTTTATTTTTGCATTATATCTACTGTATTCCAACTTTACTATAGCATATACCCTTCAATACAAACTATAGATTCATCCAAATAAGCACACAACGCAAAAAATAGAATCTGTCAAAAACAGAATAGTCTATAGTAATCTAAAATCTTCGAATACTTCTGTAGCTCCAAAAATTCTGAAAAGTTAGGACAACGTGGGAAATTTGTATGTCAATCTTGTATAAAAAATTCAGAATTTTATCACGCTTCTGTGATTTTTTAAAATTCTGCGACTTGCGCACAAAGTTTCTGTTTTTCAACAAGATCAAATCAACTATCACCCAGCATGATCCCAAAGGCTTTGCTTGGCACAAACACTAATTAAAACATAAAAACACAATCATAACAGTAGAATAATTGTGCAAACACTCAAGAACAGAAAGAAAAAGACAAAAATAAATTTTATTCATTGGGTTGCCTTCCAACAAGCGCTATCGTTTTATGCCCCTAGCTAGGCATAATGCATAGATCTAAGTGTTGTCATCTTTGGTTTCATTTTCCTTAGAGGTTTTTTCGTCGGGAGCTTTTGCAAAAACAACATAAAACACCTTATCCATAGCGAATTTAGCACTATCAAGTTGCTTATCATCATATCCCCTTTGATTTCCGGCAACAATCCAAGAATAGTGTTGATTAGCATCATTGAAAACTTGTTGGATTATATCTAAAACAGGGACTTCCTTTTTAAGATTCTCATCAAAGATTTGATTATCCCCAAGCAAATGTCTTACCACATAATCACTATTATAACAAATTTCATCTATCACCGGTTTTTCACGATTCATACCATAGAAATCAAAAATTTCCCCAGCTTCTCGTACCATGTAATCAAATTCATTCATAAGAACAAGGGTGGCCAACTTTTTAGCTTCGGGATTCTTTATAACTAGTAACTCAAAAAACAATCTTTGCAAGGTAGGATGGGTACGGATAAATTTATTTTCAAGTTTTAGAACTAGTGCTGAAATAGCTTCTGCATAAGATTTAGTTCTTTTAAGTATAGGAACATTGTCAAGACTTAAATTTCCAACACCATTGAAAAATTCTTGGATACGTTCTTTTCCTATAACATTCCCTTGTCCCAAAAAAAAAAGTTTTAGAATCCAGATTGCCAGATCGTCCAATTCGTGGAGTTAGGCCATCATCTATTTCTGCCATATCAAAGTCACTCATGGTGACAAATCCTAGCAAACAAAATTTCCAATGAGAGACGCGGATGAAAAAGATGGCAAATAAAACGGAAAAAAATTATGAAGTGGGGGAGACGAAAACACGAGGCAAATGGCAAATAATGCAAATTGCAAGGAGATGAGATTTGTGATTAGGAACCTGGTAGATGTTGATGATGTCTCCCCGGCAACGGCGCCAGAAATTCCTTTTTATGCGGCTTGAACTACGTCAGTATTTCCCCAAAGAGGAAGGGATGATGCAGCACAACTATGGTAGGTATTTCCCCTCAGTGATGTGACCAAGGTTATTGAACCAGTAGGAGAACCACGCAACACTACGTGAACGGTACCTGCACACAAAGAACAAATACTTGCAACCCAAAGTAAAAGAGGGGTTGTCATCCCTCCCGGGTAAAAAGATAGATAAAATTGTAGTAGATTGGATAAATAAATCTCGCGGGAACGCGAGATATAATAAATAACAAAAAATTGCAGCAAGGTATTTTTGCCTTTTTTGATTAATAGATCTGAAAATAAAAGCAAATAAAAAAAGATCTTGAAGGCAAATATGATAAAGAAGAGACCCGGGGGCCGTAGATTTTACTAGTGGCTTCTCTCGAGAAAAATAGCATACGGTGGGTAAACAAATTACTATTGGGAAATTGATAGAACTTCAAATAATTATGATGATATCCAGGCAATGATCATTATATAGGCATCACATCCAAGATTAGTAGACCGACTCCTGCATGCATCTACTATTATTACTCCACACATCGACCACTATCCAGCATGCATATAGTGTATTAAGTTCATGGAGAAACGGAGTAATGCAATAAGAATGATGACATGATGTAGACAAGATCTATTCATGTAGGAATAGACCCCATCTTGTTATCCTTAATAGCAATGATACATATGTGTCATTTCCCCTTCTGTCACTGGGATTGAGCACCGTAAGATCAAACCCATCACAAAGCACCTCTTCCCACGGCAAGAAAAATCGATCTAGTCGGCCTAACTAAACCAAAGATTCAAAGAAGAAATACGAGGCTATAAGTAATCATGCATATAAGAGATCAAAAGACTCAAATAACTTTCATGGATAAAACATAGATCTCATCATAAACTCAAAGTTCATCAGATATGAACAAAAACACCGCACAAAGATTTACATCAAATAGATCTCCAAGAACCATTGTATTGAGAATCAAAAGAGAGAGAGGAAGCCATCTAGCTACTAACTACAGGCCCGTAGGTCTACAATGAACTACTCACACATCATCAGAGAGGCACCAATGAGGATGATGAACCCCTCCGTGATGGTGTCTAGATTGGATATGTGGTTTCTGGAACTTGTGGCAGCTGGAATTGTGTTTCATCGACTTCCCTAGGGTTTTTGGAATATTGGGGTATTTATAGAGCAAAGAGACGGTGCGGGAGGCCACCGAGGTGGGCACAACCCACCAGGGCACGCTTAGGTGGGTTGTGCCCCCCTTGGGGTACCCCTCTCGTACTTCTTTGGCCCATCATGCGTCTTCTCGCCCAGAAATATTCTCCAAAAAGTTTCGCGCGTTTCGACTCTGTTTGGTATTGATTTTCTACAAAGTAAAAAACAAGCAAAAAATAGCAACTGGCACTGGGCACTATGTCAATAGGTTAGTCCCAAACAATGATATAAAGTTGCAATAAAATGATTGTAAAACATCCAAGAATGATAATAGAATAGCATGGAACAACAAAAAATTATAGATACCTTTGGGACATTCTGAGAACTTTTATTTTTGGGTCATTTGTTTATTGCACGGAAAATCCAGAAAACAGGATAAACATGGCATTTTATTTTATTTAACTAAGAAAATCAGAAAATAAAAGGTAAGAACAGACGGTAGTGCCTACTAAATTCATGAACTTCATACCTCTCAAAAATGATCCATTATAAGGTCGATCAAGTCTTATTATCAACCACCTTTGATTAGCATGAAACCGAAGAACTTCCGTAAAATGCTAAGTTACCCCTATGAGGGATATTCATGTCCCCAACAATGAGTATATCATATTTCTTTTTGGCAATAGGTAGAGGTAGTTGAAAACTTCCAATAGTGAGCATCGAAATTTTTTCAATAACATTAATACCATTCACTTGGAATTGTTTCTTCGGAAAGTGCACCGTATGCTCATTACCATTGATATGAAAAGTGACCTTGCTTTTATTGCAATCAATAAGAGCCCCTACAGTATTTATAAATGGTCAGCCAAGGACAATCGACATGTTGTCGTCCTCGGGCATCTCAAGTATAACAAAGTCTGTTAAGATAGTAACATTTGCAACAACAACGGGCACATCCTCACAAATACCGATAGGTATGGCAGTTGATTTGTCAGCCATTTGCAAGGATATTTCAGTAGGTGTGCATTTATTCAAGTCAAGTCTTTTATATAAGGAGAAAGGCATAACACTATCACCAACTCCCAAATTACACAAAGCAGTTTTCACATAGTTTCTTTTGATGGAGCAAGGTATAGTTGGTATTCCCGGATCTCCAAGTTTTTTAGGTACTCCATCCTCAAAAGAATAATTAGCAAGCATGGTGGAGAGTTCAGCTTTAGGTATTTTCCTTTTATTAGTGATGATGTCTTTCATATATTTTGCATAAGGGTCCATCTTCAAAATATTAATCAAGCGAGTGCGCAAAAAGGCTGGCCTAATGATTTCAGCACACTATTCAAATTCCTCATCATCCTTTTTCTTAGTTGATTTGGGTGGAAAAGGCATGGGTTTTTGAACCCGTGGCTCTCTTTCCCTTCCATGTTTTCAAGCAACAAAGTCTCTTTTATCATATATTTTATTTTTGGGTTGTGGGTTATCAAGATCAACAGCTGGTTCTATTTCAATATCATTATCTGGTTCTTTATCTTTGTCTAGTTGAGTGTCTTCATGAACATCATCATTATATTTTTCATTATCACTAGATGAATGTTCATTACCAGATTGAGTTTCAGCATCAGAAATAGAAGTGATCTTATTTTCTAATGTAGTTATCAAACTCATAAAGGCAATGACTGGGATGTTTGTTGTAAGGGATGTCACTTTCATCAAATTTTATTAAGGAGTTTACCTCTACCACCTGTGGTGGTGGTGTGTGTGTCAAGTCCATGTATTTCTTCGATAGGAGGTAAATTTTGACATCTTTAGCTTTAATACATTTTTCTTGCATACTTTTCTTTGCCTCTTGCATATCTTCGGGACTAAGATATAAGATACCCCTCTTCTTTGGAGTGGGTTTAGCAGGTGGTTCAGGAAGAGTCCAATCATCATAATTTTTCAATATGTTATTCAATAATTCCTCAGCTTGTTCAACAGTTCGTTCCCTGAAAACACAACCAGTAGAACTATCTAGGAAGTCCCTATAAGCATCGGTTAGTCCATTATAGAAGATATCAAGTATTTCATTTTTCTTAAGAGGATGATCAGGCATTAAGCAATTGGAGAAGCCTCCCCGAAGCTTGTGGGAGACTCTCTTCTTCAATTTGCACAAAGTTAAAAATTTCCTATAAGGCAGCTTGTTTCTTATGAGCAGGAAAATATTTTTCAGAGAATTAGTAAATCATATCCTGGGGACTACGCACACAACTAGGAGCAAGAGTATTATACCATATCTTAGCATCACGCTTTAATGAGAACGGAAATAACTTGAGGATATAATAGTAGTGAATTTTCTCATCATGAGCAAAAAGGGTGGCTATATCATACAACTTAGTAAGATGTGCCACAACAGTTTTAGTTTCATAACAATGGAAAGGGTCAAATTCAACCAAAGTAATTAACTCTGGGTCGATAGAGAATTCATAATCCTTATCATCAACAAAGATAGGTGAACTACCAAACTTAGGATCACATTTCATTCTAGCATTCAAAGATTTTTCCTTTAGTTTGCATAATAATTTCTTAAGATCATCTCTATCATTGCGAGCCAGAAAATCTATAGTTGTCTCCTCATCCATAACATAACCTTCAGGTATCTTAGGCAATTCATATCTAGGAGAGCTAGGTCTAATAGGTGTTTCATGATTTTCAGTTTCAAGTACTTCATTAGTTTCAGCAATTTCATTAGTTTCAATATTCTCAATATCTTTAGCTCTAGCAAGTTCATCAAGAAATTCACCTAGTGGCATATTATCATCAAGCAAGGTACTAGCATCATCATGAGTATCATTCATAGGAGAAGTAGCATCATTAATAATTTGCCACATATCAGGATTAATAGCATGTGGTGGCATTGCAAGTCTACTCAAAATAGAAGGTGAATCAAGTGCGGAGCTAGATGGCAGTTCCTGACCTCCCCTCATCTTAGAGGGAAAAACCTAGTCTTGGTATCTTTCAGATTCTTCATAGTGATAAATAGATAATAATCCCAAGTGACTCAACAAATATAGCTATGCTCCCCAGCAACGGCGCCAGGAAAAGGTCTTGATAACCCACAATTATAGGGGATCGCAACAGTTTTCGAGGGTAGAGTATTCAGCCCAAATTTATAGATTCGACAAGAGGGGAGCCAAAGAATATTTGCAAGTATTAGCAGCTGAGTTGTCAATTCAACCACGCATGGAGATTAATTATCTGCAGCCAATGATCAGTATCAAAGTAGTATGATAATTTTGATAGCGGTGGTAATAGTAACAGTAACGTTAGCAATGATAGCAATAGTTTTGTAACAAATGAAACAGTAACAACATCAATAGTAAATTAGCAAGAATAATATATGAGAAATCCGTAGGCATTGGAACGGTGAATCCGTTGGATGACATTCATCATATAACAGTCATAACTTAGGGCGATACAAAACTAGCTCCAGTTCATAAATATAATGTAGGCATGTATTCCGTAAATAGACATACGTGCTTATGGAAAGAATTTGCATGACATCTTTTGTCCTAACCTCCCGTGGCAGCAGGGTCCATAAGGAAACTAAGGGATATTAAGGCCTTCTTTTAATAGAAATCCGGAACAAAGCATTAACACATAGTGAATACATGAACTCCTCAAATTACGGTCATCACCGGAAAGTATCCCGACTATTATCACTCCGGGGTTTACGGATCATAACACGTAATAGGTGAATATGACTTGCAAGATCTGATCTAGAACATAGATATAATGGTGAAAACATAAACGGTTTAGATCTGAAATCATGGCACCCAGGCCCAAAGTGACAAGCATTAAGCATGGTAAAGTCATACCAACATCAATCTCAGAACATAATGGATACTAGGGATCAATCCCTAACAGAACTAACTCGATTACTTGATGAATCTCATCCAACTCCTCACCGACCAGTGAGCCTACAAATGAATTACTCACTCCTGGTGGGGAGCATGATGGAATTGGCAATGAAGGAGGGTTGGTGATGACAAAGGTCGAAGACCCCCCTCTCCGGAGCCCAAAACGGACTCCAGATCTGGCTTCCCGATGAAAAACAGGAGGTGGCGGCGGCTCCGTATCGTGAAACGAGATAATTCTTCCTCCCTGATTTTTCTCTCCAAATATAGGTATTTAAGGAGACGGAGATAGGGTCTGCGGGGCCACCAGGTGGGCACAACCCACCTGGGCATGCCTGGAGGGGGCGCCCTGGTGAGTTGTGCTCACCCAGGGGACCCCTCCGGTGGTTCTTGGCTCCAGTATTTTTCTTTTATTCTGAAAAAATCTCGAAAAAATTTAGTTCCATTTTGAGAACTTTTATTTCTGCACAAAAACAACACCATGGTAGTTCTGCTAAAAACAGCGACAACCCGAGTTAGTTTCATTCAAATCATGCAAATTAGAGTCCAAAACAAGAGGAAAAGCATTAGGAAAAGTAGATACGACGGAATGCAACCAGACTATGCTCTTGTGGCAGGGCCTATGAGGTCCTAATTTAAATTAAAGAATATCATATGGTTTGTTTGAGTTTGAATCAAATTTGATCAATTTCATTAAATTTTGTTTGAAATGCAACCAGACTATGCGACTAGCTTTAAATGGCTTGCTCTCACATCTGTATCCACGGACATATCCCTCTGTGTGTGAATGAATTGCCTATCAGTTTGCGGGTCAGATTTGGAGATGCTCATAGCATCGTTCCACCAGGCCCACAGCCGGGTACCGATCTAGTAGTGGCAAAATTTTGTGTTTTTACCCTTTTGTGGTACTATTTCGGGATATGACCCCCGTTTGAAAAAATTCAAGATTTGACCCTTTTGCCTACCGCCAGGGGTCCCGGCGATAGCTCCCCACACCCTACCGCCGGGGTCCCTGGCGGTAGGTGACCTGATGGCGCTTGACGGACGCCAGCTGTAGCTGACATGGAAAAGAGCCCTACCGCCACATATCCTGGTGGTATGCTACTCACACCTACCACCAGGGGCCCTGGCGGTAGGGTCCTGGGGTGGATAAGGTTGGAAGGGGGGACCTTTGGTCCCCCCATACTCACTCATTTAGCACAAGTCACCCCACACCTGTCCCCCGAGCTCAAGTCACCCCCTCTCTCTTTCTACCACAAGAGCCGCACAAATCTCTCTCATTTGGTTGACATTTCTCCAGTGGATTCGTAGCACTTTCATCACCCAAGGTACCCCTCTCACTTACCCTCATTTTGATTGGTTGAGATCATTATTTTGTGTGCATTTCCTCATTTTATTGCATACCCTAGTTCATCATTTTGGTGTGGTCAAATCAATTAGTATGATGCATTTAGGGTTATGTTTGTGATTTCCTTATATATTATGTGCCTAGAATTGTTTGTAGAATTGTTTTTGTACTTAGATCTAGTTTTGTGATAGTGGTCATCTTAGGGGTTAGGGTTAGGCTTAAGAAAATAATTAAGGCTAAGATCACCTTAATAGTAACCAAGTGTTGTGCTCCATTTGATTTATTTTGTGTTTTGTTGATTGTCATCTTAGACCCGTATATTCATGTAGGATGGACATTGCAGCTATGAGTCTGGCGGTAGCGTGTGAGAAGGTTGTAGCGAAGCGACACCATGGTATGTTGAGGGAGAATACTTTAGCACCCTTAAGTTGCTCGAATAGCTCATTGATGTTGGGAAGTGGATACTTGTTCTTGATTGTCTTCTTGTTCAATGGACAGTAGTCGACACAAAGTCGGTCCGTGCCATCCTTCTTCTGGACAAAAAGAACACCACAACCCCATGGAGATGAACTCGGTCTGATCAAACCCAGACGTTCTTGTTCATCGAGCTGTTTCTTCAATTCTTTCAGCTCCTTGGGTCCAAGCTTGTATGGACGCTTGCAAACTGGTTCAGTGCCAGGCTCAAGATCGATAACGAAGTCAACTGGCCGTGAGGAGGCATACCCAGAAGCTCTTCTGGAAAGACATCTTGGTACTTACAAACGACTGGAATTAGAGAAATAGCATCCAACTCGCCCTTCTGATTGAGAGAAAATAACCGAATGGTCTCATCACGAGCGGCATAAATGATCACATCCTCAGAAGAGTGTGTCAATTGAATTTCCCTGGCAGCACAATCAAGTTGAGCCTTGTGCTTATAAAGCCAGTCCATCCCGAGAATTAGATCAATATCCGAGTTACCAAGAACAATTGGAGAAGACAGAAATTTATAATCGCCCATCTTGATAACGGAATCCCGAACGAATACTCGAGAAGTCATTTGCCGAGCCGGGGAAACAATAGACAAAGGACTCGACAATACTTGAGTAACCAAATCATGCATAGCCACCAAAGGTCTTGAAATGAAAGAATGCGATGCACCAGTATCAAATAAGACTTTTGCAGGAATATCATTAACTGAGAGATTACCCATTATCACATCAGTAGATTCCTCCGCTTGAGCTGCATTCATCATGTTCACCTTTGCAGACTTGGGATTATGCTTGACCACTGCATTGCTGGAAGATCTCACAGGAGGAGGAGGCGGAAGGCGCCTTTGGTTGAAGCATTTGTTAGCGTAGTGACCTTTCTGCTGACACTCGTTGCAAGTCAGCTCTAAGAGTGGACGATGATAAGGAGCATTCGACTTTGGAGCTTGATTCTGAGACTTGTTCTGATAGCCAGGGTTGGGTGGGTGGGAAGATCCATGGCCACCTTTGTTCTTCCGCTGGAAAGGCTGACAAAACGGAGGAGGAGGAGGCAACCATAACTTCTCTTGCTTAGCAGCCACTAGTGAGGAAGAAGAAGACTGAACTGTGTCCCTGACTCTCTTCTTAGAAGCCTCACACTTGAGCTGAGCAGCCTCTTGCTTCAGTGCCATATTGTAGAAATCATCATACTTCGTCGGCTCAAAAAGCACGAGAGGTAATTGCAGATCTTCTCTGAGGCCACCTCTGAATTGATAGATCATACTCTTTTCATCAGGAACGTCTTGCTTAGCGAAGCAAGCGAGTTTCTGAAACTGGGTATTGTATTGATACACGGACATGCTGCCTTGCTTGAGATTGCGGAACTCCTCACGCTTGCTCTCAACAACACTTTGTGGAATGTGGTGAGCTTTGAAGTCTCGGCGGAAATCATCCTAGGTAATCACACGACCTCCTCTGGAATCTTTGTATTGTTGATACCACTCGGCAGCTTGATCCTTGAGTTGAAAAGAAGAGAACTTGACAAAGTCCTCAGGCCTGAGATTGCTACATTCAAAATGCTTGTTGATGTCCACGAGCCAATCATCGGCGTCTGTGGCCTCGGCACAGTAGCTGAAAGACTTCGGCTGATTTGCGAGGAACTGGTTGAGGGTAGCGAAGTGAGGCTGATTGTTGCCTTGGCCTTGATTTCCTTGATTGCCTTGCCCTTGGGTGCGTTCTTGCAAGAGTTGCAAAATCATCTAAGCATTGGCGTTGGTGGCTGCCATGATAGCTTGCCATGCCTCCGGAGGCGGAGGGTTCGCCTGACTCCCCTCATTGCGTTCCGGATTCTGACGCGTTGGCGGAGCCATCCTAAAGAGGGTGACATCCGTTAGCATCTTGATAGACAGATAGACAAGTTGAATCAACGAATAGAAATTGCAACATATAGTCTTCACAATAAACATTCGAACGAGGATGAATGAATGAATTCCATAGTAAATCATCACACTTCCATAAGGCGAGAAGCCACTTGATAAAGGGTTGATGAATTAAATAACAAGGTGCAACTGGAACAAATAAGTGGTAAGGATTACCCAATCACAAACCAAATATCTGCGGGAAGAAATGCTAAGAGCTACTTGAATCCCACCTATAAACTCCCGAAACTTTCTGGTTATCCAATCTGGTGTTGGGGATACAGGGGACACAAAATATATCACCCAAACTAGCAATCCCTAGATCCAGCTGTATCCATCCGTCAACACATAACCAAGAAGCCTTCGGAAATCGTGTACCTCAACCTTCAAAAAGCATCCGTTATATGAGTTATGGCAATACTCCCGAACTCCCGCCCCGGTACTGGGTGGCGTCGAGGTGATCTCACCAACAACTGCATAAGAGAGATTTTCGATGTCGGCGAAACTCAGGTACTCCAGAACTGCAACGATAAAATTGTGACGACAACACCTCGGAGCTCAACTCCCCGGGACACTGCCACAAGCCCTGTTGAGGATATAACCATTAGAGTCACCCGCCCAGGAGGGGCCGGGTTACGTCATAATGGTCATCACGCGAAGCCCAGTACCAAGCTTGAAGACGGCGGGCCAATAATGGGCTTAAGACCCGGAGATGGCTTAAGGCCCGTAGTTATAAACCGCCATTATGGCAAGACTTGTAGTGTAAGGCAAGAATAGTTAGGAGTCCGAGCCGGACACTGTTATGTGCCGGCCGGGACTCTGAGAGCCACTGGGCGTCAGCCTCTCTATATAAAGGGACGACCCGGCGGCGGTTCAGGGACAAGCAAGATCAAATCGATAACCAGGCAGGGCGGTTTAGCTCCTGGTCGTTGAAACCCCAAGCAATACAACCTCAACTGGACGTAGGCTTTTACCTTCACCGTAAGGGGCCGAACCAGTATAACCCTCGTGTTCCTTGTCCCGTTTAACCCCTTTAAGCTTCCTAGCTGCGATGGCTCCACGACGAAGTCCTAGCTCAGGGACATCTGCCGTGACAATTCCACGACAGTTGGCGCCCACCGTGGGCCAGCGCACAGTGGATTTGAGTTCTTGAAGGGCAGCTTCGAAGGGGTCAAGGGATACGCTGTGGGCCGGATGACCAAGAGTCGTCGCGGCAAGCTCTACATCGACGATGCAACCTGGGGCCCCCGACGCCGGCTCAATCGAGTACGGGTACTTATAAGACATAAAGAATGTAAGCTTGTTAAAGGCTTGCAGAATGACTTACCGAAGATTGCGGCGACTATCTGTGACACATGGCGCTTTAAGCCGGAGAGTTCGGCGGTTCTCTCCGTCAGAGCAGCCTCCGCTTGTTCGGCCCGGCTGACCAAAGCAGTTCTCTCCTCGGCCCAAGTCTTCCTTGCGGTTTCAAACTTCTTCTTCAGCTTCTCTTATGCAGCAACACTGAACTCAAATTTGGCGTTGGCCTTCCGGGTCTCAGTTTCCTGAGTCTTCAGGCGGTTCTTCAGCTCAGAGATTTCAGCTTCAAATTTCTTGCAGGCAGCCTGTACAAATTCCGGGTGATTATTATGGAACATTAAAGTCCCAAGCACTTTCCAAGCAAAGACACTTGGCACTTGGGGGCTAATGCATGTTGAAAGATTTTATTTACAAATTGCCGGTTCATGAAAGTAAGCCGGAAGTTAAGTCTACAACATATTCTATCATCAGTGGTAGACTTGGGGGCTAGCATGGTAAGGATGACTATGGAGTAAGCAAGAGAGTGGTACCTCAGATTTTTGTTGTATCTGCTTTACCATGTCAGTCTCTAAGTCCCGGCTGTTGTGCACTTGACCAATGTAACCAGAAACAATGTATCCAATGCTCAAGTTAGCATAGTCAGTGATCTCCAGTCTGGCCCTGCGGCGCTCTAGCAGTTCTTCTTTGGCAGAGCATTTGGCCAGCACAGTGGGTCTCCCCGGCTCGACAAACTCTGTCCGGGTGATTACGACGTCCGGGTCATCGGCCGGCTGAGCTGGGCTGGGGATATTCGGGTTAGCAGAAGTCTCTATGACTGGCTCGTCGGTTGGAGCGGTGGCTTCAGGAGCAGAGGCAGATGGCGGCTCTTGAGCTGAAACCTCCGGTTCAGTCAGGACCGGCTCTTCGACCGGTTTATTCTTCTTCGCCCTCTGGCTGAGCTTTGCTTGAGCACTGAAAGGACAAAAGGTTAGTACAGAAGCATGAGTAAGATAAGCACAACATAAGATGATCATCATTACCCGGGTGCGGTCTTGAAAGCCGGCAGGTTAGATTGCATAGAATCACCAGAGGAAGGTGAAGTTTCCTGATAATTTGAATCAGACGAATTGAGCGGTTGACGAATGACACCCGCTAAAGGATGAAAAGGGTATAAGTTCGAGATAACCTCGGTCCGACGTTTCCTTGATGCTTCAGGTAAGCCAGAGGAGAGGTCTGCATCCTTGTTGGCCCAGGTTTGCCTCCGGCTCTCATGAATCTGTTGCTTCAAAAGAAATTGAGGATCTTGATAAGCTAAAGGATGCGAAAATCTTACTTTCCGGGTTACTCTTCGGACTTTCAGCCTTGGCAAGGGGTCCGAGTCGGAGGAAAGTATAGTTACCTCTTCAGTCACCGGGTTACTCGCTCCGGTATCATCCTGTGGATAATCAAGTCAATAAGGTGGTTAAAAAAACAGACGAAAAGCAGAAACAAAAGAAGAGCCTAAAGAATCAAGGGTTACCTCTGACTCGGAGCTATCATCCAACTGAAGCAGCTCGGAGGCGGTAGGCTTGCTTCCCTTTTTGCGGGGAGCGGCTCTCCTGGCGGCTTTCTTAGCCTTTCTGGCTTTTTTAGCCGCCTCATGGTCATACTTGACCTTCCAGAACTTATCATTAGCCTGAAAAATACAACAAAGACTTCTTAAGGTTCAGATGAAAACTATCCAAATGGAAAGTAGAAGTGCTCGTATTGGCAGCTTACCGCCGGAGCCGGGTTAGTTTTGCAGAAGGGGCTTAAGCCGGTCCTCCCGCAGTCTGTCAAGCTCTCATTCAAGAGGGACTTGGTCATGTCGTCAACGACGTCTTCAGGTAGATCGTTGCGGCTGTGCCGCAGAGGGTCATCTTTCCGGCCTGTGTAATCACACATTAAGCCGAGGCGGCGGCTCAAGGGGATCACCCGCCAAGAGATCCAGACCCGGACCAGATCAATGCCGTTGAGGCCATTTCCCAGGAGAGCCTTAATCTTGTTGATGGTGGGGATCAGAGGTTGACGCTCAGCTTGAGATAGCTTATCTGGCAGGGGGTGACTTGGCTCCAGACGCAGGGCACGAAAGCCGGGCAGAGGGCTCTCGTCAGCCGGAGAAGTATCCTGGCAGTAGAACCATGTCTGGTTCCAGTCTTTTGGATGGCTTGGCGGCTCAGCATAAGGAAAGAGGCAATCTCTCCGTCGTTGAATGGAGATTCCACCAAGTTCCAGGCTCGGCCCGTTGGCGCACTCGTTCTGGCGGTTCAGATAAAACAGCTCCCTAAAGAGCAGTAGGCTGGGCTCTTCTCCAAGATATACTTCGCAGAATACTTGAAAGTTGCAGATATTTGACACGGAATTGGGTCCTATATCTTGCGGCCGCAGATCGAAGAAGTTCAGAACATCTCTAAAGAATTTTGAGCCGGGAGGTGCGAAGCCCCGGCTCATGTGATCAGCAAATATCACCACCTCACCATCTCTAGGTTGAGGTCTTTCCTCCGACGGGTTAGGGGCACGATAAGACATGACCTCCTTCTTGGGCAGGTAACCCGTCTTCACGAAATCAGCTAAAGTGTCATTAGTAACATTGGATCTCATCTAGTTGCACGTGATGGGTGCCTTGGGAGCCTTGGGTGGCATTGTGAAAGACGAAAGCCTATGACAAAAGGAAATGTCCGGTTCAATTATAAGCCGGAGGAAGTTTACCGTTCAATGTTCAAGATGGCGGCTTATGAAGGGGCCTAATGACATATGGCTAATTGCGTCGGGTTATCTAAGCCGCTGAGGGCATCGTGAGTAATTCAAGTTGTCTAAAGCTTTATCATGAATGAGCCGGAAATTTTACAGCGTGTGGCCTCTTTTAAGCCGGAGATATGAGCCGCCATAGCTAAACAGATGCAATTTTTGACTAAGTGTGGCACAAACAAGTTTCACTGATCGCAGTAATTATTTTGGATCAAACGATCGGCTAAAAGGGAAAAATTTCTAGACCTAGAAAGCTGATACAGAGAAGTTCATGAGCTCTAAGGGGATCTCTTTGCAAGTAAAGGGGGCGTGCTACTATTGAAAATGGATGCGCAACAACTACCGCAGGAGCTCCGCACTACTTTTGGATCAAACTGGACTGTAGTGGAAGAACTACAAAGAACTCGAGAAGAACAGCGAAGAACAGAGGAAGAACAATAGAACCCTAAATGCGGATCTACGGTGGAGAGGTGCAGGGACTTACTGGCGCTGAGGAGTCGCGGAGGTCGCCGCCGTTTCTCTGGACCAGGTCAGGGTGATGCAGCGGCCAAGGTTGAGGAAGACAAGGGACGCGGCGGCGGCGGAGTTCGAGCTCTCGGGTGTCAGAGGAGGAAGACGATGGAGGAGTGAATGAAGGTTCATGGGCCGGGCCTATTTATAAGGTGCGGCTAATAAGTGGGCGCGAGAAACGAGGAGGCCACGGCGTGATTATCTCACCGCAGAAGCGCCTCGATTTTCGGGATGGCTATTAAAGATAAGATCCGTTGGGATATAACGGAATAAAGAAATGAACTTAATGGAAGATGACGTCATGGCGGGTTACCAGGAATCCAGAAGATGACGTCACGGCGGGTTATAACCTTTGCACAGATATAAGCCGGAAGATTTTCTCTCAAAGGGATTGAAGATTGACATGAACTGGTTCAAATCAATCTGGGGCCTAATGTTGAGGATATAACCATTAGAGTCACCCGCCCAGGAGGGGCCGGGTTACGTCCTAATGGTCATCACGCGAAGCCCAGTACCAAGCTTGAAGATGGCGGGCCAATAATGGGCTTAAGACCCGGAGATTGCTTAAGGCCCGTAGTTATAAACCGTCGTTATGGCAAGACTTGTAGTGTAAGGCAAGAATAGTTAGGAGTCCGAGCCGGACACTGTTATGAGCCGGCCGGGACTCTGAGAGCCGCTGGGCGTCAGCCTCTCTATATAAAGGGACGACCCGGCGGCGGTTCAGGGACAAGCAAGATCAAATCGATAACCAGGCAGGGCGGTTTAGATCCTGGTCGTCGAAACCCCAAGCAATACAACCTCAACTGGACGTAGGCTTTTACCTTCACCGTAAGGGGCCGAACCAGTATAACCCTCGTGTTCCTTGTCCCGTTTAACCCCTTTAAGCTTCCTAGCTGCGATGGCTCCACGACTAAGTCCTAGCTCAGGGACATCTGCCATGACAATTCCACGACAACCCCTAAATGTCAGGAGGCACCAAGAACAATGTTCTCATCACAAAACCATCGGAACGATTCTAAGATACCCGCGTGATCCTAAATTTTTTTAGTGAAATTTGAGGAGAGAAGAGTCAAAACTTCTACGTCAGGAGGCCTCACCAGAGTGACGAAGGGACTGAGGAGTAAAAAGAATCCTACTCTCCTATATATATAATCCTAAGACTCAAAACATTTTTGTTCTAGACTCAACAATGCCAGCGATTCGATCAATTAGGGGGCTCCTAAGTCGGGGATGGCTCTGATTACCAACTTGTAATGCCCACGATGCGGCTATATCTCCCACGTGTCGAGGCACGACTTAGAGGCATAACCGCATTGTAGGTATTGTCGCAAGAAGGGTCATCTTCACACAATCCCATGTAATGAACAAGAATGGGATAAAGAGAGTTGGCTTACAATCGCCACTTCACACAATACATAATTAATTCATACATCATCCAAAATTCACACATAGACCGACTACGGTCAAATCCAAATGAAAATAAGATAACCCCAAATGCTAGATCCCCGATCGTCCCAACTGGGCTCCACTACTGATCATCAGGAAACCAAACATAATAACGACCACGTTCCTTGTCGAACTCCCACTTGAGCTCGGTTGCGTCATCTGCACTGGTATCGTCGGCACCTGCAACTGTTTTGGTAGAATCTGTGAGTCACGAGGACTCAGCAATCTCACACCCGCAAGATCAAGACTATTTAAGCTTATAGGAAAGGATGGTGTAATGAGGTGGAGCTGCAGCAGGCACTAAGCATATATGGTGGCTAAGATACGCAAAAGAGAGCGAGAAGAGAAGCAACGCAACGGCCGCGAAGCTAGAAATGATCAAGAAGTGATCCTGAAACTACTTACGTTCATGCATAACTCAAATCGTGTTCACTTCCCGGACTCCGCCGAAAAGAGACCATCACGGCTACACACACGGTTGATGTATTTTAATTAAGTCAAGTTTCAAGTTCTCTACAACCGGACATTAACAAATTCCCATCTGCCTCATAACTGCGGGCACGGCTTTCGAAAGATAATACCCTGCAGGGGTGTCCCAACTTAGCCCATTATAAGCTCTCACGGTCAACGAAGGATAAACCTTCTCCCGGGAAGACCCGATCAGTCTCGGAATCCCGGTTTACAAGACATTTCGACAATGGTAAAACAAGACCAGCAAAGCCGCCCGAATGTGCCGACAAATCCCGATAGGAGCTGCACATATCTCGTTCTCAGGGCACACCGGATGAGCAGTCCGTACAACTAAAACCAGGCCTCAAGTTTCCCCGAGGTGGCGCTGCAAAGGGCTCTAGTTTGGACCAGCACTCAGAGGAACACTGGCCCGGGGGTTTAAATAAAGATGACCCTCGGGCTCGCGAAAACCCAAGGGAAAAAGGCTTAGGTGGCAAATGGTAAAACCAAGGTTGGGCCTTGCTGGATGAGTTTTATTCAAGGCGAACTGTCAAGGGGGTCCCATAAATCACCCAACCGCGTAAGGAACGCAAACTCAAGGAACATAATACCGGTATGACGGAAACTAGAGCGGCAAGAGTGGAACAAAACACCAGGCATAAGGCCGAGCCTTCCACCCTTTACCAAATATATAGATGCATTAATTAAATAAGAGATATTATGATATTCCAAAATAAATACCCATGTTCCAACATGGAACCAACTTCAACTTCACCTGCAACTAGCAACGCTATAAGAAGGGCTGAGCAAAAGCGGTAACTTAGCCAAACAACGGTTTGCTAGGAAAGGATGGTTAGAGGCTTGACATGGCAAATATGGGAGGCATGATATAGCAATTGGTAGGTAGCGCAGCATGGCAAAAGAACGAACAACTAGCAAAGCAAAGATAGAAGTGATTTCGAGGGTATGGTCATCTTGCCTGCAAGGTTCTCAGAGTTGTCGAAAGCTTGATCCTCGTAAGCGTACTCAACAGGTTCCTCGTTCATGAACTCGTCTCCCCTGGCTCTACCCACAGCAAGAACACAAGCAATGGATCCACAATCAATCATGGAAAATGCACAAGCAACATGATGCAATTCATGCATGATATGCGAGATGTGAAATGCGATGCATATGCATGCTCCGGAAGAAAAATGATGAAAAAGGAAGTAACTTGGAAAACCAAGTATGCCACTGGAAAGATGAGATGATTTCGGTCGAAATCGATATAAAGATCACCGGAAACGGATGCACGGTTTGCAAATGGCAAGCAAAACAAGAATGACACGAATCTGTGATTAACAGCATGGATGGATAGAGCACTACTATATCTACAAAACATACTTACTGTACATGCCCAAAAGAAGCATGTATCTCTCTGTAGCCACATGGATACATGGCAACAAAATAAAAGCAGTAACAGACTTTGCAAAATCCTAGGTCCCTGAAAACAGAAACATCACGAAGCCTAGTTTGCATGCTTGTGCTAGTCACCACATAGATCAAAAAAATACATGGAATACACCTCTGTAAAGATGGCATGGCATAGATCAAAACACATGTAGATCTCATGCC
This sequence comes from Aegilops tauschii subsp. strangulata, assembly GCF_002575655.3. Taxonomy (NCBI): domain Eukaryota; kingdom Viridiplantae; phylum Streptophyta; class Magnoliopsida; order Poales; family Poaceae; genus Aegilops; species Aegilops tauschii. Next base: position 335,744,782 of record NC_053035.3, read on the forward strand.
CATAAGATGCACACATCAAATGCAACAAAAATAACAAAACATCAAGTTCTGATAATTAACAGCAGTAACATCATATAGCACTCTTGCACCAGAGATTTGGGCATCGAGATGGACTCAAACGAGCATGGCATAATGGAACAAAATGAAGAGCATCTCGTGATGAACATTTCGATATATCATGCACGCAAAACGGAGTAGTTGCAATGAGATATGCCATGATGAACAGAGCAACATATTGTGATATCCTCGGGACTTAGTAGAAAACGAGGGGGGAGTCAAACTCGTCAGATCCAGATCTGGCGCGGTCTTCGAGGATCGCCGGAGTCGGAGCACGCGACGGCCGGAGAGGTACTCGGGGAGGTCGGAGGAGGCGGGGTCCGGCGTCGAGATCGGTGGGGACGGCGTCGCCGGAGATGGAGGCGGCGGGGACGGGCGAGGACGGCGGGGACGGAGCGCGCGACGGGCGGCGCTGGAGATCAGGCGGCAGAGACGGGGCGACGGCGGGCGGCGGAGCGCGCGAAGGCGCGGGGACGCGGGCGCGGGCGGCGGAGCGCGCGAAGGCACGGGGACGCGGGCGCGGGCGGCGGCGGCTCGGGCCGCGGGGGCCGGCCTCGGGCCCCGGCGTGCTTCGGCGTGGGAGGCGGCGCTGCGACACGTGGCGCGGCTCGGTTGGCTCTGAGCAGCGGCGGCAATGTCTCCGACCGGACCGGACGTGTCCGGCGGCGGAGAGGGAGCGAGTTAGGGTTTGATCTCCGCGAAAAATCCGGGGGCTCACTTATTTATAGCTAGAGGGAGCTAGGAGACTCCAAATGGAGTGCGGTTTTCGCCCACACGATCGTGATCGAACGACCGAGAGCATGGAGGGGACTTAGGTGGGTTATTGGGCTGTTTGGAGGGGTGTTTTTCTGCAACACACAAAAGGCCTTTGCGGTTACCCGGTTAACCGTTGGAGCATCAAACGACCTCCAAATGGAGCGAAACTTGACAGGTGGTCTACCGGTGGTATACCAAGGCCACTTGGCAAGACTCGGTTCATTTCGAGAATGTTTAACCCCCGCTCACGAAAAGAGACAAGAGGGGGTGCGCCGGTGCACGTGGGAGTGTCGGATTGCAAAACGAACAACGGGGAAAATGCTCGGATGCATGAGACGAACACGTATGCAAATGAGATGCACATGATGACATGATATGGGATGCATGACATGAACAAAATGCAAAACGAGAGACAAAACCCAACCACGGAGGGAATATCATAACACATAGCCGAAAATGGCAAGAGTTGGAGTTACAAATATGGAATGTTACATCCGGGGTGTTACATATGCATATGCATTTTATAAGCAAAAAATTATCAAGACAAGCAAAAACTAGCATATGGAAGGAGGAAGAAAGAAGCAATAGTAATCTCAACATAATGAGAGGTAATTTAGTAACATGAAAATTTCTACCACAATATTTCCCTCTCTCATAATAATTACATGTGGGATCATATTCAAATTCAACAATATAGCTATCACGTAAAATATACTCTTCATGATCCACATGCATGCAAAGTTGACACTCTTCCAAAATAGTGGGAGTAACATCAAATAAAGTCATGACATCTCCAAGCCCACTTTTATCAAAAATTTCATAAGATTGATCATTCTCCAAAGTAGTGGGATCATTATTACCTAGATTTGACACTCTTCCAATCCAACTTTCAATATTATGCAAACATATTCATCATGAGGCTTAAATAAATTTTCAAGATCATAAGAAGCATCATCACCCCAATCATGATCATTGCAATAAGTAGCGGACATAGTAAAACTAGCATCCCCAAGCTTGGGGTTTTGCATATTATTAGCACAATTGACATTAATATAATTTATAATAACATCATTGCAATCATTCTTTTGATTCAAGGAACTATCAAGTATGGGTGCAATAGCAATAATCTCATGTTTAACATAAGGAACTATAGCAAATTCATCTCCATAAATATTGGCATCATGGCCATAAGAATTACAAGCATCATGTTCATCAAGGGATATTTCAATCATATCAACGGAATCATAATTATCTATAGATTCATGCATATCATTATTTTCTTCCAAAGCAGCGGACATTCTATCAATAAATTCCTAAACATAGGCATTATGAGCATAGTTTTCATAGTAATATTTAAGTATGTCAAATTTTCAGATTTGTAGAGAGTAATATCATAGTTTTCAATCAAAGAAGCAACTTCATAAGCACCCATAAAAGCAACAAATTCTTCAATTTGTTCGATGTCATAGTGATAACCCACAAGTATAGGGGATCAATTGTAGCCTCTTTCGATAAGTAAGAGTGTCGAACCCAACGAGGAGCTAAAGGTAGAACAAATATTCCCTCAAGTTCTATCGACCACCGATACAACTCTACGCATGCTTGACGTTCGCTTTACCTAGAACAAGTATGAAACTAGAAGTACTTTGTAGGTGTCATAGGATAGGTTTGCAAGATAATAAAGAGCACGTAAATAAAATCTAGGGGTTGTTTAGATAAAGACACAACTAAGTTAGTTTTAGTAGAGAGCTTTTGTCAACAAGAAAGTCATTTGTCCCTAGGCAATCGATAACAAGTACCGGTAATCATTCTTGCAATTTTTTATGAGGGAGAGGCATGAGCTAACATACTTTCTCTACTTGGATCATATGCACTTATGATTGGACCCCTAGCAAGCATCTGCAACTACTACAAATCATTAAGGTCGTGAAACCCAACCATAGCATTAAGTATCAAGTCCTCTTTACTCCCATACGCCATACCCAACTTACTCGGGTTTAAGCTTCTGTCACTCTCGCAACCCACCATAAGCGAACCATGAACATATTGCAACACCCCACAGCAGGGGCCCTCACGTTTGTGCGAGAACAGAGGGCACCGTAGGACAGCACCATAAATAAAATATACAATCATACCAACCAAGATAATGATTAACCCACAGGACAAAACGGATCTACTCAAACATCATAGGATAACCATAGATCATTGGGAAATAATATATGGAGTTGTGCACCATGTTTAAGTTGAGATTACAGTCGGGGGAAGAGGTGTTACACCGCTGCATAGAGGGGGAGAAAGTTGGTGTTGACGGTAGCAAGATTATTGATGTAGATCACCGTCCCGATCGTTGCCCCGGCGGCACTCCGGCCACTAGTACGCGTCGGTGCTATACAAACGGTTTTTAACCCCTTTCCGCGACGGCATTTGGAACCGTTGACTAGTGAGTGACAGCGATAGGGGGGTCCTTCCCACACGACCCAGAAACCATCGGGGATGTGCCCTCCTGGCACACACGCTCGGCAAAATGAGGCCGTGTGCGACCGACGAGCGCTCTGATGACCCAAAAGTATAGGGGATCAATTGTAGCTCTTTTCTATAAGTAAGAGTGTCGAACCCAACGAGGAGCAGAAGGAAATGACAAGTAGTTTTCAGTAAGGTAATGTCTGCAATTGCTGAAATTATAAGTAGTGGAGTAGTTTGATAGCAAGATAATTTGCAACGAGCAAGTAACGATAGTAGTAACAAAAGTGCAGCAAGATAGCCCAATCCTTTTGAGGCAAAGGACAGGCCAAAACGGTCTCTTATGATAAGCAAAGTGTTCTTGAGGGTACACGGGAATTTCATCTAGTCACTTTCATCATGTTGATTCAATTTGTGTTCGCTACTTTGATATTTTGATATGTGGATGATCGGTGCTTAGGTGCTGTTCTTACTTGAGCAAACCTCCTACTTATGCTTAACCCTCCCGCAAGCATCCACAACTACGAGAAAATATTAAGAATAAGTTCTAACCATAGCATTAAAATTTTGGATCCAATCGGTCCCTTACGGAGTAGCGCATAAACTGGGGTTTAAGCTTCTGTCACTCTCGCAACCCATCATCTAATTGCTACTCCACAATGCATTCTCTTAGGCCCAAATATGGTGAAGTGTCATGTAGTCGACGTTCACATGACACCACTAAGGGAATCACAACATACATACTATCAAAATATCGAACACATATCAAGTTCACATGATTACTTGCAACATGATTTCTCCCGTGACCTCAAGAACGAAAGTAACTACTCACAAATGATAATCATGCTCAAGATCATAGGGGTATTAAATAGCATAATGGATCTGACATATAATCTTCCACCAAATAAACCATATAGTAATCAACTACAAGATGTAATCAACACTACTAGTCACCCACAAGCACCAATCTATAGTTCCGATAACAAGATTGAACACAAGAGATGAACTAGGGTTTGAGATGAGATGGTGCTGTTGAAGATGTTGATGGAGATTGCCCTCCCCAAGATGGGAGAGTTGTTGGTGATGATGAGGATGATGGTTTCCCCCTCCGGGAGGGAAGTTCTCCCGGCGGAATCGCTCCACCGAAGGGCAAAAGTGCTCCTGCCCAAGTTCTGCCTCGAGACGGCGGCGCTCCGTCTCGAAAGTCCTCCCCTTATTTTTTTCTAGGTCAAAATGACTTATATACTAGACGATGGGCACCGGAGGTGGGCCTGGGTGAGCACAACCCACCAGGGCGCGACAAGATGTGTGTGATACGCGACAAACAGGTCCGTAATCAGAAATGTGTGAGAAGACCAATAATAACAGAGACGATTGCTGCTAATTAATAAGCCGTGTGATTTGATGTCTATAGTAGAATAACATGTATGTATGTATATATATATATAACTGAAATAAACATCCAATTACATAAGTGACTATACAGATCATTCACACACACCTCAATAAACAATTGCATGCATTCTAAAGTAGGAGAAACGATCGTCTAGTAATCTACTTCTTGTGACGCTCCCGCCACTGCTATGTGGCTCGATCCCTCGTCTGGGGCAGGAAGAAGGCACTTCATCATGTCAACGATCCTCCTGTACATCTCGTAGCTTGTGCACGTGTCCATGGCTGCGTACTTGACATGTTGTTCATCCAGTCTCTCATGCCAGACACTGTGCCAGGCGTTCTTGTCCTTATTGCTCTCATTCTTCATCTTCATGTAGTAGGGGTCGATGATGGCCAAGGCGAGGTCAACCAGGGAGTTCAGTTTGTTTTTGTCGCTGCCCCAGACCTTGTAGTGGTGCTGGATGTTGACAAGATTCGGGCATTTCAAGTCCAAAACCTTGAGCGCTTTAGATCGTTGGTGGTGTCCACCGTAGCAAAACTGTAGTCGGAGCTGTTGATAAACCTGGAGAAATGCTTGCAAGGCCTTGTGGCAAGGTGGTAGTGGTAGCCGAGGACGTCATGTCACACGCACAATTGGGCGAAGGCAACCTTCTGATCGTGCCCGGCATGACCGATGGTGTACTCAAGGTCGAAGCCGACCACTCGGTACTTGTCCTCGGCAAGGAACTGCTCCATAGTTTGGATGGAGCTCTCCACCAAGACCGCACCACCGAGAGGGCCTTCCCCTCACGTGGGTGTCCACTACGTGATGCGTGGTGAACTGCGAGCCGTTGCGGTCGTCGGCCGCTGGGAGCGCCATTGGAGCCACGTGGAGCGCCATTGGAACCGCTGGATGTCCTCTCTGTATGTGTCGTCGTGGGTGTGCTTATTGTGTCATGTGACGCGCGAGATATAAGGTAAATGGCCGCAGGAAAAAACAGGGGTCGGGCGGCCTGGATTCTCTGCGCGTCCGCATGCCAGTTTTTGCAGCACGTAACTACATCGTCGTGCCGCGCCCGGCGCAACCGCATGCACACGAACGTGCGTGATCGTGCGCTGGCCCCAAACACTGGCAGCGCGCGTGGAGGGACGAGGCCAGAGCACCCGGAGGGACGTGAGAGTAGAGCGCGTGTGGCGGGTCGCGAGTAGAGCGCACCACGACCGCCTGAACCGGAAGCAACCACACGCATAGAGTAGTTGAACACGCAGGAAATGGTCGCATACAAGCCGGCCAACAGTTGTGTCGCTGCATAGAGAGCGGCCGTGTGCTACCACCTCCATCTAGTCTATAGTCCCCTTTATATTCTGTGCCATACTTTGCCCTCAAATTTAACCAATGAAATGTTAATGCACGTTATAAAAATTATATAATTGGAAACTATGTTCAAATACGAATCCAACTATATAATCTTTGGCGACATGCATTCGTATTTTATTAGTTAAATCATACTTATAAACCAGGATGGGGGTATAGTAGGTAATTAAATCGCAAACGTTTTTTTATTAACCGTATGTGTACGTGGCCTTTCGTCCTCCTCTCGCACATCTTGTCACCCTGCTGCCGCAGACGGCTTACAACGCAAGCTTGCGCAGCACGCGGGGGCGTTCTTTTGGCCAAACGGTGGCGCCAATGAATCGTCGGTGAGCCTGTTCGCGCGCAAGCTTCCCGCCCGACTCGGTGAAATCCCCCAAAATTCCAATGCTTACCGGCCTGCTATAAAAACCCTCACGGGCGGCGAGTCCTGCGTCGCATTTCCCCTCCCTCACTATAGCTTATCTCGTCTGCTTCTCCCACAATTGCCAATGGCACCGGTCCGTCGTCGTCGCTCAGCCACTCCGCCGTCATCAGTGGACAACTCCAGCTGGGAGGTTACACCGCGGCGGCGGTGCAGTCCTCGGCGTAGTGTAGTGCATGTGGCCTCCCTGTTGGGTGTGCCCGGAACACCCACCACACACTCCGCCGCCGGTGCCCGTCAGCAGCTATTACCGGCCGCCGTTGCCGCCACACCGCCGTCGAAAGCCAGGACCATCGCCCGCTTCGCCGTCGCTGCCCGAAGGCGGGAGGTGGCCGTCGTGGCCGCCAACCCACAGCCGGCCACCGTGGCCATCACCCGCTCCGCCACCGCGGCCCGAAGGCGGGAGGTGGTGGTCGTGGCCGCCACCCCATCGTCGGCCGCCGTGGCCGCCAGCCCACCGTCGACCGCCGGGGTCATCACCCGCTCTGCCACCGCCGCCCGAAGGCGGGAGGCGGAGGTGGATGCCCGCACGTGCGTCAGCAACCTTGCGCGCTACACCGAGTTCTTACGGGAGGAGGAGGAGCGCCTCGTCGAGCACGCAAAGAGCCTTACCGCCGCCATGGCCGCGGCACACGCCGCCTCAGAGGCGAGGAATCAGGAGATCTACGAGGAGAACCACCGCTTCGAGAGGGGTCGTATGGAGCGGCAGAGGGCGTTCGAGGTGAGCATCACTGAAGCTGCAACAGCGGCAGGCACCGTACTGCGGTTGCCTCATACGTCTCCAATGTATCTATAATTTTTTATTGTTCCATGCTATATTATTCTGTTTTGGACATTAATGGGCTTTATTATACACTTTTATATTATTTTTGGGACTAACCTATTAACCGGAGGCCCAACCCAGAATTGCTGTTTTTTGCCTATTTCAGAGTTTCGCAGAAAAATAATATCAAACGGAGTCCAAACGGAATGAAACCTTCGGGAACGTGATTTTCGGAACGAATGTGATCCAGAGGACTTGGACCCTACGTCAAGACATCAGCCAGGAAGGCACGAGGTAGGGGGGCGCGCCTACCCCCCTGGGCGCGCCCTCCACCCTCGTGGGCCCCATGTTGCTCCACCGACGTACTTCTTCCTCCTATATATACCTACGTACCCCCAAACTACCAGATACGGAGCCAAAAACCTAATTCCACCACCACAACCTTCTGTACTCGTGAGCTCCCATCTTGGGGCCTTTTCCGGAGCTCCGTCGGAGGGGGCATCGATCACGGAGGGCTTCTACTTCAACACCATAGCCTCTCCGATGATGTGTGAGTAGTTTACCTCAGACCTTCGGGTCCATAGTTATTAGCTAGATGGCTTCTTCTCTCTTTTTGGATCTCAATACAATGTTCTCCCCCTCTCTTGTGGAGATCTATTCGATGTAATCTTCTTTTGCGGTGTGTTTGTTAAGACCGATGAATTGTGGGTTTATGATCAAGTTTACCTATGAACAATTTTTTAATCTCCTCTGAATTCTTTTATGTATGATTGGTTATCTTTGCAAGTATCTTCGAATTATCAGTTTGGTTTGGCCTACTAGATTGATCTTTCTTGCAATGGGAGAAGTGCTTAGCTTTGGGTTCAATCTTGCGGTGTCCTTTCCCAGTGACAGTAAGGGCAGCAAGGCACGTATTGTATTGTTGCCATCGAGGATAACAAGATGGGGTTTATATCATATTGCATGAGTTTATCCCTCTACATCATGTCATCTTGCTTAAAGCGTTACACCATTCTTATGAACTTAATACTCTAGATGCATGTTCGATAGCGGTTGATGTTTGGAGTAATAGTAGTAGATGCAGGCAGGAGTCAGTCTACTTGTCTCGGACGTGATGCCTATATACATGATCATACCTAGATATTCTCATAACTATTCTCAATTCTGTCAATTGCTCAACAGTAATTTGTTCACCCACCGTAATACTTATGCTCTCGAGAGAAGCCACTAGTGAAACCTATGGCCGCCGGTCTATTTTCCATCATATTTAATCTCCCAACAACAAGCTATTTCTGGCGTCGTTTTATTTTGCTTTCTTTACTTTGCATCTTTATCATAAAAATACCAAAAATATTATCTTATCATATCTATCAGATCTCACTCTCCTAAGTGACCGTGAAGGGATTGACAACCCCTTTATTGCGTTGGTTGCGAGGATTTATTTGTTTGTGTAGGTGCGAGGGACTCGTGCGTGGCCTCCTACTGGATTGATACCTTGGTTCTCAAAAACTGAAGGAAATACTTACGCTGCTTTACTACATCACCCTTTCCTCTTCAAGGGAAAACGAACGCAGTGCTCAAGAGGTAGCAAGAAGGATTTCTGGTGCCGTTGCCGGGGTGTCTACGCAAAAGTCAACATACCAAGTACCCATCACACACCCTTATCTCCCGCATTACATTATTTGCCATTTGCCTCTCGTTTTCCTCTCCCCCACTTCACCCTTGCCGTTTTATTCGCCCTCTCTTTTCCTTTCGCCTCTTTTTCGTTTGGTTGTCGTTATGGCTAGTCCCCTATCTTCTCTGTTGTCTCCCGAGAATGAAGTTCTTAGTTTTAAACAAAGGGAGGGAGAAAATCTAAAAGATGCTTGGTATAGAATTTGCAATGCTCAAAATAGATCTACCAGGAAGCAATCTACTTCTGTTCTTCTCCACAATTTTTATGTAGGCGCTACTCCTTGGTACAGATACATCCTTGATACCCTTACCGGAGGGAATTTCTTAGGTAGCCACACATTTGATTCTTATAATGCTATGATAGATTTGTTTGGCTCACCACTTCTTTTGGTTAATGGAACTATGTTAACTTTGGAGCATGTAATGCAAAAACTTGAAATTATTGAAAATAAAGTTGCTACCGTAGAGTTAATTGAAAATTTGGATAAAAAGATCCACAACCAGATTACCCAATATGGATCTAAAGTAGGAGTCACTTTTAAGGAGAAGGAACCCATAGTTAATGAAAGAATAAATCATGATTCCACTAGAATCGATAAACTTGAGGGTATCATTACCAACTCGGGAATCGCCTTTTCTTCCGTAAAGAATCCTCCAAGTCCTCCAACTAAAATTGCCAAGCTTATGTATGTTCCTAAAAATAAGGGTGAATCCTCTAGCAAGGAAACTGCAGATCTCAAATCTATAAGTATTCATCCCAATCTTTTTGCTATCATTAAGGAACCATTTGCTACGCATGAATTTTTCGATTTTGTGCCTAGAAGTTTGATAACTAATAAAAAGAACGAAACTCCTAAGGATGATAGATGTCTCATTGAAGAATTGCCCACCAAAGATGGCAATACCTAGATCTATCCTTACTTTTATGCCTAGCTAGGGGCGTTAAACGATAGCGCTTGTTGGGAGGCAACCCAATTTTATTTTTAGTTTTTTGCTTTTTGCTTCTGTTTAGGAATAAATATTTGATCTAGCCTCTGGTTAGATTTGTTTTTATGTTTTAATTAGTGTTTGTGCCAAGTTAAACCTATAGGATCTTCTTGGATGATAGTTATTTGATCTTGCTGAAAATTCCAGAAACTTTCTGTTCACGAAAATAATTGTTAAAAATCACCAGAACGTGATAAAATATTGATTCCAATGGCTGCTGATCAATAAAAAAATTGTCTAGGTCGTCCTATTTTTGCTGAATTTGTGGAGTTCCAGAAGTTTGCATTAGTTATAGATTACTACAGACTGTTCTGTTTTTGACAGATTCTGTTTTTTGTGTGTTGTTTGCTTATTTTTATGAATCTCTGGCTAGTAAAATAGTTTATAAACCATAGAGAAGTTGGAATACAGTAGGTTTAACACCAATATAAATAAAGAATGAGTTCATTACAGTACCTTGAAGTGGTGTTTTGTTTTTCTTTCGCTAACGGAGCTCATGAGATTCTCTGTTAAGTTTTGTGTTGTGAAGTTTTCAAGTTTTGGGTAAAAGATTTGATGGATTATGGAACAAGGAGTGGCAAGAGCCTAAGCTTGGGATGGCCATGGCACCCCAAGATAATCTAAGGACACCTAAAAGCCAAAGCTTGGGGATGCCCCGGAAGGCATCCCCTCTTTCTTCTACTTCCATCGGTAACTTTACTTGGAGCTATATTTTTATTCACCACATGATATGTGTTTTGCTTGGAGCATCTTGTATTATTTGAGTCTTTACTTGTTAGTTTGCCACAATCATCCTTGCTGTACACACCTTTTGAGAGAGACACACATGATTCGGAAATTGTTAGAATACTCTATGTGCTTCACTTATATCTTTTGAGTTATATAGTTTTTGCTCTAGTGCTTCACTTATATCTTTTAGAGCACGGTGGTGGATTTGTTTTATAGAAACTATTGTTCTCTCATGCTTCACTTAGATTATTTTGAGAGTCCTACAAAACAGCATGGTAATTTTCTTTAATTATGATAGGCATTCAAGATTAGTAAAAAAAATCTTATGAGTGTGTTGAATACTATGAGAAGTTTGATACTTGATAATTGTTTTGAGATATGAAGATGGTGATATTAGAGTCATGCTAGTTGAGTAGTTTTGAATTTGAGAAATACTTGTGTTAAAGTTTGTGATTCCCGTAGCATGCACGTATGGTGAACCGTTATGTGATGAAGTCGGAGCATGATTTATTTATTGATTGTCTTCCTTATGAGTGGCGGTCAGGGACGAGCGATGGTCTTTTCCTACCAATCTATCCCCCTAGGAGCATGCGCGTAATACTTTGCTTTGACAACTTGTAGATTGTTGCAATAAGTATATGAGTTCTTTATGACTAATGTTGAGTCCATGGATTATACGCACTTTTCTTCCTTCCACCATTGCTAGCCTCTCTAATACTGCGCACTTTTCGCCGGTATCATACACCCACCATATACCTTCCTCAAAACAGCCACCATACCTACCTACCATGGCATTTCCATAGCCATTTAGAGATATATTGCCATGCAACTTACCACCGTTCCATTTACTATAACACACTCCATCATTGTCATATTGCTTTGCATGATCATGTAGTTGACATTGTATTTGTGGCAAAGCCACCGTTCATAATTCTTTCATACATGTCACTCTTGATTCATTGCATATCCCGGTACACCGCCGGAGGCATTCACATAGAGTCATATTTTGTTCTAAGTATTGAGTTGTAATTGTTGAGTTGTAAGTAAATAAAAGTGTGATGATCATCATTTTTTAGAGCATTGTCCCAAGTGAGGAAAGGATGATGGAGACTATGATTCCCCCATAAGTCGAGATGAGACTCCGGACTAAAAAAAAAGAGGCCAAAAAAAGGAAAGGCCCAAATAAAAAAAATGAGAGAAAAAGAGAGAAGGGACAATGTTACTATCCTTTTACCACACTTGTCGTGGAATTGTCACGGCAGATGTCCTCATGCAAGGACTTAGTCGTGGAGCCATCGCAGCTAGGAAGCTTAAAGGGGTTAAACGGGACAAAGGACACGAAGGTTTATACTGGTTCGGCCCCTTACAGTGAAGGTAAAAGCCTACTCCAGTTGAGGTGGAATTACTTGGGGTTTCGATGACCAGGGAGCTAAACCGCTATGCCTGGCTATCGATCTGATGTTACTTTTTCTGAACTACCGCCGGGTCATCCCTTTATATAGAAAGGTTAACACCCAGTGGCTCTCAGAGTCCCGGCCGGCTCATAAACTGTGTCCGGCTTGGACTCTTAACTATTCTTGCCTTTCACTACAAGTCATGCCACAACGGCGGTTTATCACTACGGGCCTTAAGTCGCCTCCGGGCCTTAGACCTATTACTAAACCGCCATCCTCAACCTGTCCTTGGGCTTCTGAATGAAGAGTTGTCGCAACATAACCCGGCCCATCTCGGGCGGGTTACACCAGTAGCTATATCCTCAACATTAGGCCCCAGATTGATTTGAACCGGTTCATGTCAATCTTCAATACCTTAAGAGAAAATCTTCCGGCTTCCATTTGCGCGAAGGTTATAACCCGCCATGACGTCATCCTCTGGATTCTTGGTAACCCGCCGTGACGTCATCCGCCATTAATGCACGTTCTGCCCAACTATCTCAACGGATCCTTATCTTTAATAATTATCCTGAAAATCGAGGCGCCTCAGCAGCTGGATAATCTTGTCTTCAGTCTCCTCGTTTCTCGCGCCCACTTAACAGCCGTCCCTTATAAATAGGCCCGACCGGGTCCTCTCTCACTCTTCCCTTTCCATCATCTTCCTCCTCTCACCGCCTCAGAGCCCGCGTGTTCCTCAGCCTCGGCCGCTGCATCAACCTGAGCTAGTCCAGAGAACGGCGGCGACTCTCCGCAGTGAACCTGCAACCGTAAGTCCTCTTCTTCTCAAACGTCAGATCCGCATTAGGGTTCCGCGTTCCTCCCTGTTCTTCATAGTTCATCTCAGTTCTTTTATAGTTCCTCCACCGCGACTTCTTTTGATTCGAAAAACAGTACAAAACTCCTGCGGTAGTGGTTTCGCACCCATTTCCAATACTCGCAGATCCCCTTTGCTTGCAAGAAGACCTCATTAGAACTTATAAACTTCTCTGTGCCAGTTTTTAGGTCTAGAAATTTTTCCTTTCTGGTCGACCGTTTGATCCAAAATAATTACTGCAACCTGTGAAACTTGTTTGTGCAACACTTAGGCAAAAATTGCATCTGTTAGCTATGGCGGCTCATATCACCAGCTTAAAAAAGGCAACGCTTCATGAATATTCCGGGTCATCCATAACAGAGTCAAATAACTTAATTGCTCACGATATCCATAGCGGCTTAAATAACCTGACACAATTGGCCATATATCATTAGGTCCCTTCATAAGCCGCCACCTTAAATACTGAGCCGAAATTTTCCTCCGGCTTAAATTTGAACCGGAAATTTTATTTTGTCCTAGGCTTCCATCCTTCACAATGCCGCCCAAGGCTCCCAAGGCACCCATTACATGCAACTGGGTCAGATCCAACGTTACTGATAGCACCTTAGCTAACTTCGTGAAAACGGGTTACCTGCCCAAGAAAGAGGTCATGTCCTATCATGCTCCTGACCCGTCCAAAGAGAGACCTCAACCCAAGGATGGAGAGGTTGTCATATTTGCTGATCACATGAGCCGGGGCTTTGCTCCTCCCTGCTCAAAATTCTTCAGAGATGTTCTGCACTTTTTCGACCTACGACCTCAAGACATTGGACCCAATTCCGTGTCAAACATTTGTAACTTCCAAGTGTTCTGCGAGGTCTATCTTGGAGAAGAGCCCAGCTTACTACTCTTCAGAGAGTTATTCTATCTGAACCGCCAAAAGGAATGTGCCAATGGGCCCAGCCTGGAGCTTGGTGGAATCTCAATCCAACGACGGAGAGAATGTCTTTTTCCTTCTGCTGAGCCACCAAGCCACCCGAAGGACTGGAACCAGACATGGTTCTACTGCCAAGACACTTCTCCGGCTGATGAGAATCCTCTGCCCGGCTTTCGCGCCCTGCGTCTGGAATCAAATCACCCCTTGCCAGACAAACTATCTCAAGCTGAACGTCAGCCACTTACTCCCACCATTAACAAGATCAGAGCTCTTCTGGGGAACGACCTGAATGGCATTGATCTAGTCCGGGTCTGGATTGCTTGGCGGGTGATTCCTTTAAGCCGCCGCCCCGGCTTAATGTGCGATTATACGGGCCGGAAGGATGATCCTCTTCGGCACAGTCCCAACGACTTACCCGAGGACGTCATTGATGACATGACCAAGTCTCTTCTGAATGAGAGCCTGGCAGATTGCGGGAGAACGGGCTTACGTCCTTTCTGCAAGGCTAACCTGGCCCCAGTGGTAAACTATTGACCTGAACACCTCACCTTCCATTTTAACGATTTCGCCTTAACTTCAAGAATCTTTGTTGTATTTTACAGGCTAATGATAAATTCTGGAAGGTCAAGTATGACCATGAAGCTGCCAAGAAAGCCAGAAAGGTTAAGAAAGCCGCCAGAAGAGCCGCTCCCCGTAAGAAGGGCAGCAAACCTAGCGCCTGGAACCTGCTTCGTCTGGAAGACACCTCCGAGTCAGAGGTAGCTCTTGATTCTTTAGGCTCCTTTTTTAATCATCTTATTGACACGGATTATCAGCAGGAGGACACCGGAACAAGTCGTGAAGTGAATAACGAGGTAACTATAATTTCCTCCGACTCCGAGCCTTTGCCGAGACGGAAAATCCGAAGAGTAACCCGGAAAGTAAGATTTTCACATCCTTTAGCTTATCAAGATCCTCAATTTCTTTTGAAGCGACAGATTTATGAGAGCCGGAGGCAGACCCAGACCAGTAAAGACGCAAACCTCTCCTCCGGCTTACCCAAAGCATCAAGAAAGTGCCGGACTGAGGTTATCTCCGACTTATATCCTTTTCATCCTTTGGCGGGCGTCACTCATCAAGCACTCAATTCTTCTGATTCAAACTACCAGGGAACTTCACCTTCCTCCAGCAACTCAATGCAGTCTAGCTTGCCGGCTTTCAAAACCACACCCGGGTAATGTTGATCAGCTTATTTTACGTTTATCTTACTCATGTTTTTGCACTAACCCTTTGACTTTCAGTGTACAAGTAAAGCCTAGCAAGAGGGCGAAGAAAAATAAGCCGGCCGAAGAGCCGGTCCTGACTGAACCTGATGCTTCTGCTCATGAGCCGCCGTCTGCACCAGCTCCTGAAACCACCACTGCTCCATCTGATGAACAAGTTATGGAAGGCTCTAATAACCCGGAGATCCCCAGCCCGGCTCATCCAGATGATCCGGACGTTGTAATCACCCGGACCGAGCATTGGAGATATTATCTCTGGCTATATTAATCAAGTGCACAACAGCCGGGACCTGGAAATTGATATGGTGAAGCAAATACAGCAAAAGTCTGAGGTATGACTCCCTTGATTGCTCCATAGTTATCCTTACCATGCCAGCCCCCAAGTCTATTACTTATGATGAAATATGTTGTAGACTTAATACCGGCTTAATAATCACTGCAAGAAAACCGGCTTACCTGGTAACACTCAAGGGCCGGTTTAAACAGCATAGTTGAACCGGTCCTTACCTTATTTTAATCAAGTAATTGAGCAACTTTATGCATTAGCCCCCAAGTGCCAAGTACCTTTGCCTGCAAAGTGCTTGGGACTTATTTTCATGAACCGACACTGTAAATAGAGCTTTTCAGCATACATTAGCCCCCAAGTGCCAAGTGTCTTTGCTTGCAAAGTGCTTGGGACTTAATGTTGCGTTATAATCACCCTAAGTGTAACCCGGAATTTGTACAGGCCGCCTGTAAGAAATTTGAATCGGAAATCTCTGATCTAAAGAACCGCCTGAAGACTCAGGAAAGTGAAACCCAAAAGGCCAACTCCAAATTTGAAGTCAGCATATCTGCACAAGAGAAACTGAAGAAGAAGTTTGAAGCAGAAAGAAAAGCCTGGGCGGATGAGAAAACTGCTTTGCTCAGCCGGGCCGAACAAGCGGAGGCCACTCTTACTGAAAGAACCGACGAGCTATCCGGCTTAAAACGCCATGTATCTCAGATGGTCTCCGCAATCTTTGGTAAGTTACTATGTAAGTTTCTAGCTAGTTTACATCATTCATTTCCCATAAGTACCTCAATTGCGATCAGCTCACCTGACTTTGTAATGCAGGTCCCAGGAGTTCCAATCTCAACCAGAATGTGCTGACCAAGCTGAAGGCGGTTTACACCTTGGTAGAACAACTTTATACCGGGTCACAATGTGCCTTAGCCATTGTGGCTCTGTCAAACGAGGTTCCCACTCATCTGGCGGATGTACTCAGGAGGCTTGCCGTGCTTCCTGAACGCTTCCAAGAGTTAAGACGAGCTTCTACAAGAGCCGGAGCCATAGCCGCTCTAAGCCGGGGCAAGGCGTTCCTACCGGAGTAATAGAGTAGGACGAACACTTAACTTTGTCGTGCCATCGTGCACGTGTATAGCGCTTAATTCTATTTAACCTGCCCTTTTACATTCTTCTGGGTTATGTTTGATCCTCTGCTTTCCTTAAGTTTAAAGAGCTATCTGTAATTGTCCTGCATAGAAAACAAATCACAAGTCTCTAGACGGCTTACCGCATGGAGAGTCATATATTTTACATATAACCCGGAATATGAATCAAAGTCATAATAAACCGGCTCTCGATTATATCTTCAAGATAACCATAACAGCATACCTGCGAGCCTTCAAGTACACTTCCGCTTTATGTAACGCGAATAATGAGGTTGAGAACTCAACTCCGGCTTACCGGCACATATAATGCTTATTATGTGCTATCAACATTATTAATCAAGGTTAAACCGGTGGAGTAAGAACCACTCTTGAATACTTTTGATATCATCAAAAGAACTGGTTTGCAAATCAAGAGATCTCAAAAATTTAGGGGCTTCTGATTCGAATACGACCAGAGAACCGTCCCAAAGGGGTTAAGCTAAGATTCGAATGCGATCATATAGCCCCCAGTGGCTTTGGCGTTGCCGATCAAGAGGGTACCGACAGCTATGTTCTCTTTGGTTCGAATACGACCTATGTTTGAACAGGAAGCCCCCAAATGACCTTAAGAGTTGTTTAACGACGCAGATTCGAATACGATCCACGTCGGTTCCCAAAGGGGGTTGAGCTATGATTCAAATATGATCAAGAGAAACTCCCCGATGAGCTCGGCAATATGCCCATCAAGTGGGTATCGACAGCTATGTTCTCTTTGGTTCGAATACGACCTATGTTTGAACAGGAAGCCCCCAAATGATCATATTTTGAACGGCTAGATTCGAATACGATCATAAGCCGGATCAACCTCCAAGTGACCATGTAATATTACAATGAAAGTAACAATGATACTTTTACCTTTTGGAGGAAAAAAGGACAGAGGTCCTGCTTTATTATTTATCACAATATATACATGGCTATAGAAATATGTACATTATGAGAGCCGGTGGCTCAAGTGTAATAAGGCCGAAGCTGAGCTATGTTCCACGGCCGGCGGGTCTCCTCTTCCGACTTACGTGAGTCTTTGTGCTCCCGAACATCAATAAGGTAGTATGACCCGCTGTGCAAGTTCTTGCTGACCACAAAGGGCCCTTCCCAAGGTGGTGATAACTTGTGTGCATCTGTTTGATCCTGGATGAGCCGGAGCACCAAATCACCTTCCTGAAAGACCCTGGACTTAACCCGGCGGCTGTGATAGCGGCGCATGTCTTGTTGGTAAATCGCCGAGCGAGCTGCTGCTATGTCACGCTGTTCGTCCAACAAGTCGAGAGCATCTTAACGTGCTTGCTCATTATCCGCCTCGACATAAGCCGCCACTCGAGGCGAATCATGACGGATGTCGCTAGGGAGGACCGCCTCAGCTCCGTAAACCATGAAGAAAGGCGTGTAACCCGTAGACCTGTTAGGAGTAGTATTGATGCTCCATAATACGGAGGGTAACTCCTCCACCCAACAACCCGGCGTCCGTTGCAAAGGGACAAAAAGCCGGGGCTTGATGCCCTTCAAGATTTCCTGATTGGCTCTCTCAGCTTGACCATTGGATTGAGGGTGAGCCACTGATGAAACATCAAGCCGAATATGCTCTCGTTGACAAAATTCCTCCATGGCGCCTTTAGACAGATTGGTACCATTGTCAGTTATAATGCTGTGTGGAAAACCAAAGAGAAATATCACCTTTTTCATGAACTGGACCGTCGTGGCTGCGTCACACTTACTAACTGGCTCTGCCTCTACCCACTTTGTGAATTTGTCAACCACCACCAAGAGGTGGGTCTTCTTATCCTTGGACCTTTTGAAAGGCCCAACCATATCAAGCCCCCAGACTGCAAACGGCCAAGTGATTGGAATCATCCTCAACTCTTGAGCCGGCACGTGAGCCCGTCTTGAGAACTTTTGACACCCGTCACACTTACTGACCAAGTCTTCTGCATCAGCATGAGCCGTCAGCCAATAAAAACCATGGCGAAAAGCTTTGGCCACAAGGGATTTTGAGCCGGCGTGATGGCCACAATCCCCCTCGTGAATCTCACGTAGAATTTCTTGACCTTCCCCAGAGGAAACACAACGCTGAAAAGCTCCCGTGACACTGTGATGATGCAGCTCGCCATTGACAATTACCATTGACTTAGACCGCTGGGTTATTTGTCTGGCCAAAGTTTCATCCTCAGGCAATTCTCCCCGGGTCATATAAGCCAAGTATGGCACTGTCCAATCTGGGATAACGTGGAGAGCCACCACCAACTGTGCTTCTGGGTCAGGAACAGCTAAGTCTTCCTCTGTAGGCAACTTGACAGAAGGGTTATGCAGAGTATCCAAGAAAGTATTAGGCGGCACCGGCTTTCGCTGAGATCCCAGCCGGCTTAATGCATCAGCCGCCTCGTTCTTTCTGCGATCAATGTGCTCTACTTGGTAACCCTGAAAATGTCCAGCAATGGCATCAACTTCGCGGTGATAAGCCGCCATGAGGGGGTCCTTGGAATCCCACTTGCCTGATACTTGTTGGGCCACCAAATCTGAGTCACCAAAGCATCTTACCCAGCTTAAGCTCATCTCCTTGGCCATCCGAAGACCATGGAGCAAGGCCTCGTACTCAGCTGCATTGTTAGTACAGGGAAACATCAACCGTAGGACGTAACAAAATTTGTCACCTCGAGGGGAAGCTAACACGACTCCAGCCCCCGAGCCCTCCAATTGCCTGGACCCATCGAAGTGAATAGTCCAGTATGTATTATCCGGCTTCTCTTCAGGCACCTGCAGCTCTGTCCAATCGTTGATGAAATCCACCAATGCTTGAGATTTGATAGCAGTGTGTGGCACGTACTTTAGACCATGAGGCCCGAGTTCTATGGCCCACTTAGCAACTCTTCCTGTGGCTTCTCTGTTTTGGATGATATCTCCTAGGGGAGCAGAACTAACCACAGTGATAGGGTGGCCCTAGAAATAATGCTTAAGCTTCCGGCTTGCCATGAACACCCCATAAACAAGCTTCTGCCAATGTGGATACCGTTGCTTAGACTCAATAAGTACCTCACTGACGTAGTAAACCGGCCGCTGAACCAGATGTTCCTTACCCGCCTCCTTACGCTCCACCAACACAGCCACACTGACGGCCCGTGTGTTAGCGGCTACATACAACAACAAGGGCTCCTTATCGATAGGAGCAGCAAGGACTGGCGGTTCAGCTAGCTGTCTTTTCAAATCCTCAAAAGCAGCATTAGCAGCGTCATTCCAGACAAAATTATCTGTTTTCTTCATCATCTGATATAGTGGCATGGCTTTTTCGCCCAACCGGCTTATAAACCGACTCAAAGCAGCGATGCGACCCGCCAGACGCTGGACATCATTTATGCACGCCGGCTTAGCCAGAGAGGTGATTGCCTTGATCTTCTCCGGGTTAGCTTCGATGCCTCTGTGAGAAACCAGAAAACCCAAGAGCTTGCCTGCAGGAACACCAAAAACACACTTGGCCGGATTAAGCATCATCTTGTAGACCCAGAGATTATCAAAGGTCTCTTTCAGATCATCTACCAAGGTTTCCTTCTCTCTGGATTTTACCACAATATCATCCACGTAAGCATGAACGTTGTGCCCAATCTGATTATGGAGACAATTCTGCACGCACCGCTGATAAGTCGCCTGTGCACTCTTGAGCCCAAAAGGCATAGACACATAACAGAAGGCTCCAAAGGGAGTGATGAACGCCGTCTTCTCTTGGTCCTTAACTTCCATTTTGATCTGATGGTATCCAGAGTAAGCATCCAAAAAACTTAAACGCTCACA
This sequence comes from Aegilops tauschii subsp. strangulata, assembly GCF_002575655.3. Lineage (NCBI taxonomy): Eukaryota > Viridiplantae > Streptophyta > Magnoliopsida > Poales > Poaceae > Aegilops > Aegilops tauschii. The sequence goes on from NC_053035.3 coordinate 335,765,032, forward strand.
ACCCGCCGTAGCATCAATAATTTGATCAATACGGGGGAGAGCAAAAGGATCAACCAGACAAGCCTTGTTTAAATCCGTATAGTCCACACACATACGCCAGGTGCCGGTCTTCTTGAGCACGAGCACCGGGTTAGCTAACCATTCTGGGTGAAAGACTTCAACGATAAACCCGGCCGCCAAGAGCCGGGCTACTTCCTCACCAATGGCTTTCCGCCTCTCCTCATTAAACCGGCGGAGGAATTGCCTGCCTGGCTTAAATTTCGGATCGATATTGAGAGTGTGCTCAGCGAGTTCTCTTGGTACACCCGGCATGTCAGAAGGTTTCCATGCAAAGATGTCCCTGTTCTCACGAATGAACTCGATGAGCGCGCCTTCCTATTTCGGATCCAGATTGGCACTGATGCTGAACTGCTTAGATGAGTCACCTGGAACAAAGTCAACAAGTTTAGTCTCATCGGCCGACTTAAATTTCATTACCGGCTCATGCTCCGTGGTTGGCTTTTTCAAAGACGTCATATCTGTCGGGTCAACATTATCCTTGTAAAACTTCAATTCCTCTGTTGTGCAAACAGATTCAGCGTAAGCAGCGTCACCTTCCTCGCACTCCAAAGCTATCTTTCGGCTGCCGTGGACTGTAATGGTCCCGTTGTGACCCGGCATCTTGAGCTGCAAGTATACGTAACACGGCCGTGCCATGAACTTAGCGTAAGCCCGCCGCCCAAATAAAGCATGGTACGGGCTTCTTATTTTAACCACCTCAAAAGTCAGTTTTTCCGCCCTGTAGTTGTACTCATCTCCAAAGGCTACTTCCAGCTCGATCTTACCGATTGGATACGCCGACTTACCGGGCACCACACTATGGAAAACGGTGTTGGACTGGTTGAGGTTTTTGTCAGTTAACCCCATACGACGGAAGGTCTCATAATAGAGGATGTTGATGCTACTGCCCCCGTCCATGAGCACTTTAGTGAACTTATACCCCCCGACCCGAGGAGCCACCACCAAGGCCAGGTGACTCGGATTATCAACCCGGGGAGGGTGATCTTCCCTACTCCATACAATAGGCTGCTCAGACCATCTTAAATAGCGTGGAACCGCCGGCTCAACAGCATTCACAGCTCTCTTATGAAGCTTCTGGTCTCGCTTGCACAGACTGGTAGTAAACACATGATACTGTCCACTATTGAGCTGCTTTGGATTGGTCTGGTATCCCCCCTGCTGATTACCCTGGCCAGATTGCTGGTTAAAACCTCCTTGATTACCTTGAAAATTCTGACGATTGGAACTTGAGCCGCTGCCCGGGCCATGAAAGCCGCCACCGCCTGAGCCGCCGCCCTGCCCATTGTTGCCATTAAAAGCGTTGGAATTTTTGAAGGCTTTCATGATTGCGCAGTCCTTCCATAGATGAGTGGCCGGCTTCTCCCTAGAGCCATGCCTTGGACAGGGCTCATTCAACAATTGCTCAAGCGTCGGGCCTGACCCGCCGGATCGGGGAGGTGGTCTCCCCTTACGTCGGTGGTTGTTACCCTGCGCATTGGTGTTGGCCACAAACTCCATACTGCCATCAGCCTTATGTTTGTTACCTCCCTGGTTCGCCGGGTTATGCTGAGGGCCCTTGCCGTTGCCATTCTTCTTTCCCTTCCCTGTCCTTTCATCATCAGACGCGGGATCCTTGGTACTATCAGAGTCGGCGTACTTGACCAGATCCGCCATCAGCATACCCATATCATTGCAATCGCGCTTGAGCCGCCCGAGCTTCATCTTCAGGGGCGCAAAATGACAATTTTGCTCCAAAATTAAGACTGCAGAGCCGGCATCCATCTTGTCAGACGAATGTATTATCTCTTTGACCCGGCGTACCCAATGGGTTGTAGACTCGCCCTCTTGCTACTTGCAGTTAGTCAAATCCACAATTGACATAGACTGCCTACATGTATCTTTGAAATTTTGGATGAACCGGGCTTTTAGCTCTGCCCATGACCCGATAGAATTAGGCGGCAGTCCCTTCAACCAAGTGCGGGCAGTCCCATCCAACATCATGGTGAAGTATTTGGCCATTGCCGCTTCGCTGACCTCCAGCAGCTCCATAGCCATCTCGTAGCTCTCGATCCATGCTCCGGGTTGTAAATCAGCTGTGTAATTAGGTACCTTCCTAGGTCCTTTGAAATCCTTGGGCGGACGTTCATTACAGAGAGCCGGCACCAGACAAGGGACACCTCCGGTCCTCGTAGGTATGCCCGCCTCAATAGAAGCCGTCGGATAAACCGGGAGGGGCTGGTAAGCCGTCAGCTGAGCCGCCTGCTCCGCCTCTTGACATGCTCTATCTCGGTCTACTGCGTTAAAGGCTCTATTATGTGCTGGGCCATGGCCAGCTGGCAAGTCATGGCGCCGGACGTTGCTTGAGCCGGTCGCTGAGACCATGTGTCTGCTATAACTTGGGCTCCGGCTTGGGCGAGGGGTCGAATGAATCCTGTCCCGGCTATATGAATATGCCTCCTGTTGCGCTAGAGCCGTCTGAAGAAGTTCTCTGACCCGACGGGTCTCGACCGCCGTCGGAGAGTCGCCCTCAACTGGGAGAGCCGCTAGTCGCGCTGCCGCAGCGATCATGTTCTCCAATGGATTGGAATAGTGACCCGGTGGTATTGGTACATATTGAGGTGGGGCAGTATTCACACGAGGAGGCCCCATCACTTGCGGCTGAACCGGCGTTCCATCCCCGGGTGCCGTGATTTCTGGCGGGTTACTGGGCCCTGCACCAGGCGTGTTGAAGAGGTTTCGAGGATCGTAAACCGGAGGGAGTCGGGATTGAGCCTTCTGATGCCTCCTTCTCATGATCTCATTGGATGCATTCTGATCCATTGTGAGCTGGAAAGACTGCGCCTGAATCAGTTGAGTCTGGGCATCTAGAGCCGCCCGTTCTGCAGCCATCCTGATCCCTTCCGCTGCTAGATCTTCCTTGGCTCGTGCTATATCCAGCTTTAACTGTGCAACTTCTGCATCATGTTGAGCTTGATCCGCCGGGACGACTGTGGCAGTTAACAGGGCCGTCATCTTATCTGTGAGATCCATTAGCACCTGAGCCGGCGAGTGCGCAGGGCCCCCTGCCCCAGCGGTGGGGTTTTGAACAGGTTGTGTGCCGGCCATGAAGATTCCAACCCGGCTGGGCGGCTCAAAGGGGTCCGGAATACTGTCGCCATCGGAACAACCCCTGAGCCTGCCATCTTGAAGTTGATATAACGAGTTGGTCTCATCTGTGGACGACTCGCCGTCAGAGCGAGCGGCCGTCTCATCGCCAGATCCAGATCCTTCAGAAAGTCCTCCAAGGACGCATCCCACGAAAGCACGTTTCAAAGCGGGCAGAGCCCGGGCGGGTCTCGCACGCTGAGCCGTCTCGATGAGGTCGGTGCCGACGTCCGGCTCAGGGCCCGGCTCACCGATCTTGCCAATGAACACGTGGATTCCGCCGAAGGGGACCCGGTACCCGTACTCTATTGAGCCGGCGTCGGGGCCCCAGTCTGCGTCGTTGATGTAGAGCTTGCCGCGATGACTCTTGGTCATCCGGCCCACAGCGTATCCCTTGAGCCCTTCGAAGCTGCCCTTCAAGAACTCAAATCCACCGTGCGCTGGCCCCACGGTGGGCGCCAACTGTCGTGGAATTGTCACGGCAGATGTCCTCATGCAAGGACTTAGTCATGGAGCCATCGCAGCTAGGGAGCTTAAAGGGGTTAAACGGGACAAAGGACACGAAGGTTTATACTGGTTCGGCCCCTTACGGTGAAGGTAAAAGCCTACTCCAGTTGAGGTGGAATTACTTGGGGTTTCGATGACCAGGGAGCTAAACCGCTATGCCTGGCTATCGATCTGATGTTACTTTTTCTGAACTGCTGCCGGGTCATCCCTTTATATAGAAAGGTTAACGCCCAGCGGTTCTCAGAGTCCTGGCCGGCTCATAAACTGTGTCCGGCTTGGACCCTTAACTATTCTTGCCTTTCACTACAAGTCATGCCACAACGGCGGTTTATCACTACGGGCCTTAAGTCGCCTCCGGGCCTTAGACCTATTACTAAACCACCATCCTCAACCTGTCCTTGGGCTTCTGAATGAAGAGCTGTCGCAACATAACCGGGCCCATCTCGGGCGGGTTACACCAGTAGCTATATCCTCAACAACACTTGTGCTTCAAAGTAGCACCATGATCTTCATGATAGAGAGTCTCCTATGATATCACTTTCTTATACTAGTGGGAATTTTTCATTATAGAACTTTGCTTGTCTATTCCAATGATGGGCTTCCTCAAAATGCCGTAGGTCTTCGTGAGCAAGCGAGTTGGATGCACACCCACTTAGTTCCTTTTGTTGAGCTTTCATATACAAATAGCTCTAGTGCATCCATTGCATGGCAATCCCTACTCACTCCCATTGATATCTATTAATGGGCATCTCCATAGCCCGTTGATATGCCTAGTTGATGTGAGACTATCTTCTCCTTTTTTTGTCTTCTCCACAACCACCATTTTATTCCACATATAGTGCTATGTCCATGGCTCACGCTCATGTATTGCGTGAAGATTGAAAAAGTTTGAGAACGTCAAAAGTATGAAACAATTGCTTGGCTTGTAATCGGGGTTGTGCATGATTTAAATATTTTGTGTGGTGAAGATAGAGCATAGCCAGACTATATGATTTTGTAGGGATAACTTTCTTTGGCCATGTTATTTTGAGAAGGCATAATTGCTTAGTTAGTATGCTTGAAGTGTTATTATTTTTATGTCAATATTAAACTTTTGTCTTGAATCTTTCGGATCGGAATATTCATACCACAATTAAGAGAATTACATTGAAATCATGCCAACTAGCATTCCACATCAAAAATTCTGTTTTTATCATTTACCTACTCGAGGATGAGCAGGAATTAAGCTTGGGGATGCTTGATACGTCTCCAACGTATCTATAATTTTTTATTGTTCCATTCTATATTATATTCTGTTTTGGACATTAATGGGCTTTATTATACACTTTTATATTATTTTTGGGACTAACCTATTAACCGGAGGCCCAACCCAGAATTGTTGTTTTTGCCTATTTCAGAGTTTCGCATAAAAAGAATATCAAACGGAGTCCAAACGGAATGAAACCTTTGGGAACGTGATTTTCGGAACGAACGTGATCCAGAGGACTTGGAACCTACGTCAAGACATCAACAAGGAAGGCACGAGGTAGGGGGGCGCCTACCCCCCGGGCGCACCCTCCACCCTCGTGGGCCCCACGTTGCTCCACCAATGTACTTCTTCCTCCTATATATACCTACGTACCCCCAAACTACCAGATACGGAGCCAAAAACCTAATTCCACCGCCGCAACCTTCTGCACCCATGAGATCCCATCTTGGGGCCTTTTCCGGAGCTCCGCCGGAGGGGCATCGATCATGGAGGGCCTCTACATCAACACCATAGCCTCTCCGATGATTTGTGAGTAGTTTACCTCAGACCTTCGGGTCCATTGTTATTAGATAGATGGCTTCTTCTCTCTTTTCAGATCTCAATACAATGTTCTCCCCCTCTCTTGTGGAGATCTATTCGATGTAATCTTCTTTTGCGGTGTGTTTGTTGAGACCGATGAATTGTGGGTTTATGATCAAGTTTACCTATGAACAATGTTTGAATCTCCTCTGAATTCTTTTATGTATGATTGGTTATCGTTGCAAGTCTCTTCGAATTATCAGTTTGGTTTGGCCTACTATATTGATCTTTCTTGCAATGGGAGAAGTGCTCAGCTTTGGGTTCAATCTTGCGATGTCCTTTCCCAGTGACAGTAGGGGCAGCAAGGCACGTATTGTATTGTTGCCATCGACGATAACAAGATGGGGTTTATATCATATTGCATGAGTTTATCCCTCTACATCATGTCATCTTGCTTAAAGCGTTACTCCGTTCTTATGAACTTAATACTCTAGATGCATGCTGGATAGCTGTCGATGTGTGGAGTAATAGTAGTAGATGCAGGCAGGAGTCGGTCTACTTGTCTCGGACATGATGCCTATATACATGATCATACCTAGATATTCTCATAACTATTCTCAATTCTGTCAATTGCTCAACAGTAATTTGTTCACCCACCGTAATACTTATGCTCTCGAGAGAAGCCACTAGTGAATCCTATGGCCCCCGGGTCTATTTTCCATCATATTTAATCTCCCAACAACAAGCTATTTCTGGCGCCGTTTTATTTTGCTTTCTTTACTTTGCATCTTTATCATAAAAATACCAAAAATATTATCATATCATATCTATCAGATCTCTCTCTCGTAAGTGACCGTGAAGGGATTGACAACCCCTTTATTGCGTTGGTTGTGAGGATTTATTTGTTTGTGTAGGTGCGAGGGACTCGTGCGTGGCCTCCTACTGGATTGATACCTTGGTTCTCAAAAACTGAGGGAAATACTTACGCTGCTTTACTGCATCACCCTTTCCTCTTCAAGGGAAAACCAACACAGTGCTCAAGAGGTAGTATTGCCCAGCTTGTCGGTAGGCTCCTCCTCCTCCGCCTCGTACCGAGCGCGCTCGACAGAGGAGAGGCAGTCGGAAGTAGTACAAAGCCCCTCCGCAATAATAGTAGTATTTAATTAGGGGCTATTTTGTTCAGTTCATCTGACTATAGATGTGGTGCAACTGTACAACGTACTTAAAATTAGCTAGTATATATAGTTGAACTAGCTATTTCAGTACGTGGTTGGCAACAATTGGGGAAAAGTTTGGTCGGTTCAGCTGTCGAGTTGAACTGTTTGTATAAATTAAAAACGACTGCTTAATCTATGAATGACATCTATGCTTAATTACTGAATTTTAGTTGCAAAAATTAGATACTGCTAGTGATTTTTAGCTTCATATTTTGACAAATCGCAGTGTTACAAGGTTGACAAATGGCAATGTTACTAGATCAACAAATGTCAATCTTTCCAGTTTGACAAATGGCAACATACCCAATATGACAGATTCAAATCTTACCAAATTGTTTGTAAGTGGTTGCACACGGGTCATCCAAAAGAACCGTTTGTGTTGAAGAGATGCACAAATCCTGCTCTCACTTTGCATCATGTCGTCCCGAGATCGACGGGCGGGGCGCGGGAGGACGGCAGCTGGCGGCGCTGAGAGGTAGCGTACGACGGCGGCATCCCATGCCGCTGAGGGGGGAGCGCGCACGGAGAGGAAGGCGGGCGGCCATGGAAGTCAAAGGGCTCGCTTCCCAGTGAGCCTGCGCATTCGAGGATAGCTTGCACGTCTCTCGGTCAGCCTGCGCCGGACTGCGCTCGCACGCTTCCCGTTCATTCAAGGTCAAGCAGCTATCCGCACGGCACCTCCTACAGCCATTAAAACCAAGACACGTGGCGTCATGTGAATGGTTAACAGAATGCACACGGTTTGAATTATACAAACGTTTGAGATATTAAAGTGGCAACTATTTTTTCAAAATGCCTTTGTTGGCTGTCATTATTCGAGTGCACCTTCTCTCAAAATGGACACGAAAAATACCACAGCATGTCGGGTGCCATTCCATCATAGTATCCCAAGTTTCATGAATTTTAGATGAGTTTTGGATTTACAAGAATTTAAAAACCAGGTATCTCAATGTTTTGCCGGCAATCAACGGTGTCGTCGTGTTTGAAATTCATTCCCATTTCTTGCATGGGACCTAAGCATGCACCCAAGGACATAGATTTGATTTTTCAACCAATTTATATGCACTGGAGCATTTTCATGTAGTTCAAATTTGAATTATGCACATAGATGCAATTAAAACTCAGTTAATGCATAAACATGTCCAAACGAACCCCGAAAAATCACAAAAATTGACACAACACTCCTTTTGTTCTATGTTGACACGAGAAATTTTTTGAAAGCAATAAGAGGCAATGGATATCGTTTTGTCCCCAAAGGTGGGACGTTCCCTACCGAAACCATCATGCTTGTTGTGAGAAGCTATGGTTTGTGAGAAGCATATACCCAAACCTGCCCCAAATGGGACAAAAATTTTACCACGGCATGTTGATGCCGCTCCATTATAGCATGCCAAGTTTCATGAATTTCAGATGAGTTTTGGATTTACTAGAATTTAAAAACCAGGTATCTCAATGTTTTGCGGTCGAGTGACGGTGGCAGGGTGCTTGACATTCATTCCCATTTCTTGTATGGGACCTAAGCATGCAACCAAGAACACATATTTGAATTTTCAATCAATTTATATGCATTAGAGCATGTGCATGTAGTTCAAATTTGAATTATGCACATGAATGCATTGAAAACTCAGTTAATGCATAAAAATGTCCAAACGAACCCAGAAAAATCACAAAAATTGACACAACGCTCCTGTTGTTCTATGTTGACACGAGAAACTTTTTGAAAGCAATAAGAGGCAATGGGTATCGTTTCGTCCCCAAATGTGTGACGTTCCCTATCGAAACCATCATGCTTGTTGTGAGAAGCTTTGGTTTGTGAGAAGCATATACCCAAACCTGCCCCAAATAAGACAAAAGTTTTACCACAACATGTTGATGCCGCTCCATGATAGCATGCCAAGTTTCATGAATTTCAGACGAGTTTTGGATTTAATAGAATTTAAAAACTAGGTATCTCAATGTTTGCGGCCAATGACGGTGGCAGGTGTGGCACCCCAAACATTTTGACCTTGTTTTATTGATTTAAATTTTGCCAGGAAATTAAACTTTTCTATTTGTCTAGATTTCCCCTTTTTATTTTAAGGGTTTTTACCTCAAGTGAAAGCTTTCCAAAAATATTGTTGGACTTGCATGCTCTCTCTATAAAACAATTCTTTACCAGTGGATTTATTTGCATAATTAATTTTCATGAGCTTTATTCTTTTAAAATGATCTTTCATAAATTTGGAGCCCCTTTTGCACTGCAACCTTTTGATAAATGCATTTAAAATTTCCACCAAAATTTGGGGATGTCATGTGATGTTTCCACATCACTTTTATGCAAAAATATCTTTTGGTTATTATAGATTTTGAGCTCTGCATCAGCTTTTCAAATCTGGTCCAGTAGGCATTTTTGCACTACAACCTATTTAAATATTCCTTTAAAAATTCTTCCAAGAGTTTGGAGAGGTCAGTAGATGCATATAATTCATCTTCATGCAAAAATCCAGTGATGTTCTTTGAAACTTTTGAGTGTATCAACCTCCTTTTCATTTTGGTCCAGTTTGGTGATTTGTACTGCAACCCTAGTTTATTTTGCTCTAGTGCCCATGACCTTTTTCCTGCTTGTAGCCCTCCCTACAAAACCCTTAAGTCCAGGAGAATGGACCCATTGGAAGATTTTAAGTGCATGCAATGAGACCTCTTTCTTTCTGTCCAAAACTGTAGTTTTGCAAAACTTGCACTAGCAAGTTTCTGGTTTTGCCCAAATGATCTTTCCATCCTCACCTACATCCAGGGAGACCCTGATCTGGAGATTTTGGCCACTCCAAGAGTTACCTAGATGCACTTGGCATTCTGTCGAACACTTGGGGTGCATAGTCAGTTTTGACATGAGTTTCTAGTTTGCATTGTGATCTTGTTCCACTGACCCAGCAACCTTGTCCCCTAAGCTCCAGCTATCCCTACCCTAGTCCTGTTAATTGCCAGTCTCCCTCTCGCACTCTAGGCTGCCCTGGCATTTCGTCGAGCATGTCCCGTGCGTGCTCTGGGCGCGCCCAGAGCGCACGTTTTGCACGCGCGCGCACTGTGCCGCCGCGTCGCACTGCCGCCCTCGTCGCGTCCCGTCCCTGGCCCCTGCTCGCCTGCTGAACCGCGCCCTACACTCGCCCACTCTCCACGCTACCCCTGGAGCCCTACAGCGCCGCTGGCAGAGCTTTTGGCGGCACGCCGGCGTCAGTAGCGAGCTCCTGCCATGGTCGGCGCCGCCCAAACCACCCCAGCGCGCCAGCTGCCCCTGTGAACAGCTCAAGCTTATCCTGAAGCTCGCCGGCACGCGCTCGTCGCCGCCACGTCGCCCTGTGGCTACAGCACTGCGGTCGCCGGCGTTCTTATCCACGGCCGCCGCAGGACCAGCCTCGAACGCCTATAAAAGGAGACCCTGAACCCCCTCCGAGCGCTCAGGCGACCTCAAGCCTTCCCCCTAGAGCTCCCCTAGCCGTGGATTGACCGGAAGAGGCCATCTCCCCCAACTCCGGCCGGTTTGGCCGCCGCTGCCTTCCGGTGCCATTCGCCGCAACCAGGCTATCCCCCGCCCATCCAACGCCACCACTAGCTTCCCCTTGTTCTTGCGGAGCTGCCCAGCGCCTCAGCCTCGATCGGAAACCACCGGAGCCCAAAACCCACTTCACTCCCGTAGCCCTCTCCGCCGTGGAGCTCGCCGCCGGCGACTCCTTTCACCATCGTCGACCCAGCGACCACCGAGAGGACCGCCCCGGTCTGGCGGGTCCATCCCTGCCCTCAGGTGCCCTCGAGGAGCCGCCGTTCGTCGACGGCGATCGCCGGAGCCCCGCCCCGTTCGGGCAGGGGAAGAGGAGGGAGAGGGGAGAATGGTCAAACCTGACCAGTGGGCCCTCTGGACCCACTGTCAGTGACCCCTGCGCCACCCGCGCTGGCTTAAGTGGAAGCGTATTTCCGCAAGTGCGTATCCCCTACCCCGAAAGCGTATTCTCCCCGAAACGTTTTCCTTTTCTGTTTTATTTTAGAACAGAACTTTGACTGGCTATATCTTTTAAAATAAAACTCCAAATGAGTTGATTCTTTTTCCTACCTCTCTCAAATTTCATCTAGTTTATTTTAAGATTTATTTCAAAAATATTTGGGGCAACTTTTTGTACTGGTTTTGAGATATCTGTTATTTGTATATTTTTCAAAATAGGAAAATGGAGAGACGAGAAAACTTTCAAAAAGTGCACCCCTTGCATACTCTTGCACTACTGGAATCAGCTAATTTGCCATCTGCCAGCTCTTTGCCGTCTGCTAGCTGACGGCAAAGAAGCTCTTTGCCATCAGCTAACCAAAAGCAGACGGCAAAGAAATGGCAGACGGCAAAGAAGCTCTTTGCCATCTACGAGCTCTTTGCCGTCCGCTGGCAGACGGCAAAGAGAGAGGTGGCCCCCACCCCCCGCCCGTTTGGAAAAAACTTAACGGCCCACCTCTTTGCCGTCTGCCAGCAGACGGCAAAGAGGCAAAAGGGCGGACGGCAAAGAGTGGCGGACGGCAAAGAGGTGAGTACCTAACGGCCCGTACCCCCCGCCCGTTACTCTGTTCTCTCCTCGCCGAGCCCCGCCACCACTTCCCACCCCACCGCCGCCCGCCGCGCGCCGCCGCCCCCACAACTCGCCGCCGCCCGGACGCCCCACCACCCCGCCGCCCCACCGCCCCCCGCCCCGTCGCCACTGCCGCCCGGCGCCGTCGCCCCCGCCGCCCCCGCCGCCCCGTCGCCCCACCGCCCCGGCCCCCCGGCGCCCCGGGGCCCCGGCGCCCCACCACCCCGTCGCCCCCCTCCCGCCCCGGCGCCCCGGCCCCCCGCGCCCCGGCCACGCCGTCCCGCGCCCCACCGCCCCAGGCCGCCCCCGCGCCCCGGCCACCTCCTCCACCGCCCCGCCCCCCTCCTCCACCGGCCTCCTCCTCCACCGGCCCTGCCCCAGGGGAGCCCCCCCTCCTTTTTTCTGTTTTTTTCCTTTTTAGTTTTAGTTTTAGTTTAGATTTAGTTTTAGTTGTACTTTTAGGTTTAGTTTTAGTTTTTGGTTTAGTTTTAGGTTTAGTTTAGTTTGAGGAAAGAAGAAGAAGAAGAGAAAAAGAGGAGAGGAGGAGAAGAAGAAGAGGAAAAAGGAAAGGAAGAAGAAGAAGAGGAGGAGGAGGAGAAAAAAGAAGAAGAGGAAGAAGAAGAAGAAAAAAGAGGAGAGGAGGAGAAGAAGAAGAGGAAAAAGGAAAGGAGGAAGAAGAAGAAGAAGAAGAAGAAGAAGGAAAAAAAGGAAGAAAAGGAAGAAAAGGAAGAATAGGAAGAAGAAGAAAAGGAAAAAAGAGGGGGAAACCCCGACCCGACACGGCACCCCGACCGACACGGCACCCCGACCCCGACCCGGCACCCCGACACGACACCCCGACCCCTAGACCCCGACCCCGACACCCCGACCCCGACCCCGAAACCCCGACCCCGAGCCTGACCCGACACCCCGACCCCGACACCGACACGGCACCCCGACCCCGACCCGGCACCCCGACCCCGACCCCGACACCCCGACCCCGAGCCTGACCCGACACCCCGATCCCGACACCGACACGGCACCCCGACCCCGACCCGGCACCCCGACCCGACACCCCGACCCCGAGACCCCGACCCCGACACCGACACGACACCCCGACACCGACACCCTGACACCACACCCACCCTTACCCGACACCGACACGGCACCCCGACCCCGACCCGGCACCCCGACCCGACACCCCGACCCCGAGACGGCACCCCGACCCGACACCCCGACCCCGAGACCCCGACCCCGAGCCTGACCCGACACCCCGACCCCGACACCGACACGGCACCCCGACCCCGACCCGGCACCCCGACCCGACACCCCGACCTCGAGACCCCGACCCCGACCCCGACACCCCGACCCTGAGCCTGACCCGACACCCCGACCCCGACACCGACACGGCACCCCGACCCCGACCCGGCACCCCGACCCCGAGACCCCGACCCCGACCCCGACACGGCACCCCGAGACCGACACGACACCCCGACCCCCGACACCTCCCGAAAAGGTGTTCTTTGGCCTTCCAGAAGCCGACGGGGTCATATATTTGTGAATTATTAGTTAGGTCATATATCTTTCGATTTTGTTAGGAAAAACATCATATATAATTGTGTTGATCGGGTAGTTTTAAATGTGCAGTTGTTTCATCGCTGCGAGGTTTGGTGTTCGACGACCTCGCCGTGCGTTTGACGAGCTCTGCCCCTTCGTTCGTGGGTGAGCACAAATGACATGTCCTCCTCCCCCATTAATTATTTGATCTATTCTGATGAAACTTGATAGCTAGCTATATATGTGTCTTGAATCATCAGTATGCGTAACCAATATGTGTCTCCCGTTCGAAAGCGTCATAGTTATAAATATGCATGCGTTTGCATATTTATAACCTTGATTCTTTCGAATTGTCCAACGCTATCCATGGACAGCCCGAGTATGTTTAGATTGGGTTCGTTTTCCCATATGCTTTGCTCCGGATCCGACGCGTAAATTTCGTCAGTGCCTCCCCTGTTGTTCTTCGGGTACACATCCTCTCTGTTTATTGCAGAGACGTGTATCAGGAGAACAGCGGGGAGGTGCTGCCGAAATTTTGCGTAGGATCCGGAGCATAGCATGGGAAAATGAACCCAATCTAAACATACTCGGGTGGGATTAGGACCTATCATTACCTATTAGAGTGTAGGTTGCATGGACGTAATAAAATTGACAAAGTAGATCAACTGATGAATATATACATGGTGAATTATATATATATATATATATATATTTGTTGTGTGTCTAGTAGCTCTGAAAGTCAAGATGAGTGATCGTGCGTGGATGTACACTGGTCACACTGGTCAGAACAAATGGAGCACTGAATGGTTCACAAAAACCAAGGGGTTTGTGCGAGCCGCATTTGCAAATGGCCAGAGGAAAACCTGGTGCCCCTGTTTACGGTGCGGCAATTGGGAAAAGAGGACAGAGGCTGGAATGGGCAAACACCTGCAGAAGAGTGGTTTTACGCCCGATTATACGGTGTGGACATTTCATGGTGAGTCTGCCCAACGTGAACGAGCTGAGGTGGATCGTCGTCGCACCGACGAGCATGGTACCGGGATGGAAAACATGGTGCAAGACTTCGATGATGCTCGGAATTCGGACGAGGAGATGGAGGAATCTGCAAAGGCCTTCAATGAAATGTTGGAGTCTTCAAAACGTCCGCTCCATGAGCACACTGAGCTTTGTCAGTTGGATGCCATCTCACAAGTAATGGCTCTGAAGGCTCAGTTCAACTTGGGCAGAGAATGCTACGATGCAATGATGACAGTATTTGGACGCTTTCTACCCAAAGGCCATGTAATGCCTGCAAACCTGTACCAGTCGGACAAAATCCTCCGTGCACTGAAGATGCCCTATGATAAGATACATGCCTGTGAGAAAGGATGTGTCTTGTTTAGGCTTGACTATGCGGACTTGAACTATTGTCCCATTTGCAAGTCTTCCAGGTATGTTGTGGTAGACAACGGTATGGGTGAGAAGACACAGACCAAAATCCCCGTTAGTGTTCTTTGGTATATGCCAATCGTACCAAGACTTCAATGTCTTTTCATGGTCGAAGAGACGGCCAGACAGATGACATGGCACAAAACAGGCAAAAGAACCGAACTACATCCAGATGGGAATCTGATGATTGTACACACATCGGATGGTGTTGCGTGGAAAAAGTTTGATGAATTACATGGTGACAAAGCGGCAGATCCGAGGCATCCTCGAGTCGGCATCAGCACGGATGGGTTCAGTGTGTTTGGTATGACGGCAGCCCAATATAGTTGTTGGCCCGTATTTGTCTTTCCACTCAATCTCCCCCCCGGACAGATTATGCAAAGAAAGAACATTTTCTTGACGTTGATAATTCCAGGGCCCAACTATCCGGGGAAAAATATGAATGTGTACATGCAACCGCTTAAGGACGAATTGCAGGAAGCCTGGGATAATGGGTTCAAGACATACGACGCCTATAGCAAACGGAACTTCATAATGCGTGTCTGGTACATGTACTCGAAGCATGACTTGCCGGCGTATGCGCTATTCGTTGGCTGGTGTGTGCATGGAAGGTTCCCGTGCCCCACATGCAAGGGAGCTCTTGAGTTTCGTTGGCTTTAGGCCGGTCGCAAGTTTTCTTGCTTCGACATGCATAGACAGTTCCTAAATCCTCGCCATAAGTTCAGGAAAGACAAGAAGAACTTCATCAGAGGTAGAGTTGTCAAAAACTCTGCACCACCTGCATTGACAGGCCAACAGACCCTGGATCAGTTAAACGCTCTCGAGCCAGATCCAGAGCGTCCAGGGTACTTCAAGGGGATAATTCTAAGCACGCCTGGACTCACAAAACATGCTTATGGGATCTGCCTTACTTCAAAGACCTCCTTTGCCCACACAACATCGACGTGATGCACACTGAGAAGAATATCGCCGAGGCACTTTTTGGTACATTGTTCGGCATAGATGGGAAGTCAAAGGATAATACTAAGGCTAGAGTCGATCTGGAGGCGCTATGTGATAGGCCGTTACAAAACATGAAAGAACCGAAAGGAAAGCAGAACTGGACGAAGCCAAAGGCATGGTTCAATCTTGGAAGGCCAGCTATGAGGGAAATTATCTTGTGGGTGAAAATGCAGTTGATGTTCCCCGATGGGTATGCAGCGAATCTACAGAGGGGAGCCAGTCTTGATAAATTGAAGATATTTGGTCTCAAGAGTCATGATTGGCACATATGGATTGAGCGGGTAATGCCGGTGATGTTGCGTGGCTTCATCCCTGAGGATGAATGGCTAGTACTGGCAGAACTCAGCTATTTCTTCCGTGTTCTTTATGCGAAAGAACTATCGCCTGGCGTGCTAGAAGAAATGAAGAGTTGGCGCCGGAGTTGATCTGCAAGTTAGAGAAGATCTTTCCACCGGGCTTCTTTAATCCAATGCAACATTTGATTTTGCATCTCCCGACCGAGGCAAGATTGGGGGGGGCCCATGCAAAATCGTTGGTGCTACCCAACTGAGAGGATGCAGAAGACGCTTCGACAAAAATGTAAAAATAAACGTAGAATTGAAGCATCGATGGCTGAGGCATTCATCACTGAGGAGGCGGCAAACTTCATGACAGCACACTACGAAGCCAAAAATCGTCATTTGCATAATCCGAAGCCTCGGTAGAATGCTGACGACCCTAAAAAGGGTGGATCCAACCTCAGCCTATTCAAAGGGAATCTCGCACCAGCCAGTGTTTCAAATCCAGTATCTTTGGATAACGAACAATGGCGGACCATTTCGTTGTATATCTTCAACAACCTGATAGAAGTGCGGCCGTACATCGAGTAAGTTCTCGGTACATAGTTTCGCAACTTCTATTTCCTTTGAACTGCTCTTATTCCTGGATATTTCATACAGTCGATACGTTGCCTTATTCTCGTATGGAGCGGTGATCCAAAAGGATTCTGTCGAAGAGTATGAGCTTCTCGCAAAGCAAGGAGGCGGCTATCCCGGTTTCATCTCTTGGTTCAAACAAACGGTAATTTCTATTAGACTT
This sequence comes from Aegilops tauschii subsp. strangulata, assembly GCF_002575655.3. Taxonomy (NCBI): domain Eukaryota; kingdom Viridiplantae; phylum Streptophyta; class Magnoliopsida; order Poales; family Poaceae; genus Aegilops; species Aegilops tauschii. The sequence continues at coordinate 335,781,333 of NC_053035.3, forward strand.
GTAGGCTAATTTGTAGGCGGCTATCCCGGTTTCATTCGCTAATTTGTGCGTAATGCAACAATCCTTTCATATTAAACTTGTAGGCTAATTCAGAGTCTATGGACGCCGAATTGAGACAAGTCGCTAATGGTTTTGAATATAAGGTCCGTTCATTTGACAAATACGACATCAACGGGTATCGCTTTCGTACCTATGGCAAAGAGCTATCTATGGCCGACTGAAAGTCTACAAATTGTTGTGTATCTGCTATCGGCGAAGGAGGTACCGAGTATTATGGGAGAGTTGAAGCAATTTATGAACTTCTATTCTATGGTGAAAACCCACCGAATGTCGTAGTCTTCAAATGTTATTGGTTTCAGCCGAAGGAGACTAGAAGGACTCATGAACATATAGGGCTAGTTGAAATCAACCAAAGCACCCATTTAGATGTTCCTGATGTCTATATTACGGCTCAACAGGCGACCCAAGTATTCTATCTACCGTGGGCCTGCCAAACTAATCCAAATCTGAAAGGTTGGGATGTCGTTTATGAAGTGTCGCCACGTGCTAGACTATCTCCCCCAAAGGAAGAGGATTATGAACCTCACATTAACCCAGACACATATGAAGGAGAATTCTTCCAAGAGACACGTCTTTCCAAAAAGCATTTCAAGAACCGCTATACTTCACCCCAAAACATTGAAGTAGACAGCGACAGTGAATCCGACATCACCCCAGAGGAGGAACAAGAAGAGCCGGAACAAGATGAGGTTACTGCTGCGGATGACCTGTCATTGCTTGACCGATTACGTCAAGGTGGCCTTGCACATGTTGATGCCACTGAACCCTATGAGCCCGTCATTGATTATAGTGATAATGATGATTATGCATTTATTGATGATACTGATCGAGATTATTAGTAGTGTCAGGTATTAAATTTTTTAATGTTGTACTTGATGATGATACACTTAAGTGATACACATATTATTATTCATGTCGGTCTTTTTTTATGTTGTACTAATTTCGTTTACTGTATGTCATGGCAGGTGTTGAAAGATGGTGGGCGCTGGTCGGGAGCGCGCCAAGGCCCCTTCTTCGTCGGCGCGTGGTCTGAGGTCTTCCATTCCAGACGCACCTCTCTGCCGAGCGTTGCTGGACAGTATGGCCACACCGCCGGGCCCTTCTTCGTCGACCGCGGTGCCCAGCAGGGGACGAGGTAGGAAGAGAGGAGGTGGGGCATGTGGTCGCGGGAGAGGAGGTAGGGTGACTGCTACGGCGCCTTCCTCGCCGCCACCCCCAGCTGTTTCACCCGAGCACGTGACTGCTAGGGTGGACTCGTCCGAGGAGGAGGCTACACGGACTCTAGTCCACGAGCCTCCGGTCCACGGACTCCGGTCCACGAGCCTCCGGTCCATGGGTCTTGGGCCCACGAGCCTCGGGTCGACTGGCCTTCGGCCCACGAGAGTTCGGCCCACAAGACCCCGGAGGAGCACACGTCCGGATGGGGTACCTGGCCGGATCAGCCCGAGGAGCCGAGTGGCCATGCTGATGATGGCGGGGAGCCGACTGATCTTGAGGAGGAGGGGGGCACCGTCTACCAGCGTGGTGCTACACGGCTCCCGTCCGTGCCGGCGACCCGCGAGCAGAGGTGGTTGATTTTCCCTGATGGGGAGAGGTACGTAAGTGCATTTAATATTTTTGTACCTTGTGCATTCACGTTTCTTCAAATAACTAATGCGTTGGCCTTGTCATGCTGCAGGGGTTGGGACCACCATCATAGTGTCCGCCGGTCCAACTCCGTCCTTGGAGTTCTTTGCCGGCAAAACTTCCCGGGGTTTGTCACGTTGCCTGGTGAGGGTCGGCTTCTAGAGCTTGGATTGAGCTGGGAGCACTACGTGGCTGCCCCGGCCCCGCCGGATGAGATTATTGACGGTGTCGTGTGCGACACGAGGGCAGACATGGTGATCAGAAAGTTCTGGGTAATTTCTCCTTTACACATTTAAAAATCTTCAACTAGCTAGTTATTAATTGTACTAATCAATATTGCCTCATTTGATTGCAGACATTCTACAGGTGTGAGGAGGGATACGAGGAGGACGCGGCACATGTTATCGAGAACGTCTGCAAGCGCCTACTCCAGAACTTACGGCACGAGGCTCAGGTGCAGGCTGTTCGAGACTACTACGCCTTGCGTGGTATCAAGAAGACCAAGCCGGCGTGCCGCGATAAGTTCCTGAGTAAGGAGCAGTACATGAAGGTAATTCTTAAGGCCTTCTACTTAAGTTCCTTCATTTAGTAATTCTTAGCTGTAGCGCTCAAGTTTCTATTTGCTAACTTAGGCGCCTCCGAGATGGTGTGCGGATCGGATAGATTGTTGGGAGGTGTTGGTCGATGAGTGGTGCTCAAAAGAATGGCTAGCCCTCCACAACGAGGCCAAGGACAAACGTGCCCAAATGGAAGGTGTGCCACACCATCAAGGCAGCTCCACTTATATCAGTTCGGGCGCAACTGGGTATGTGGTTTGCTTCATGATTCATGCAATTCATTCATCATGCTAGCTTGAGCCCTTTAATTACTAATTTTCATTGTTTCTCTCTTTCAGGCACGCCACAATAAGGTGGATAAGGTGCCAGAGGTGTACGACCTGTATGCCATGGCCCACACTGCCTCTTTCAAGAAAGTCAAGGCTTTCTCTCAGTCTGACCTCGATGATGCAAACAACTTCACCAACATCTCCTCCCACAACAAGCTCGTGAGATATAGAGATGAGGGGAAGGCGAGGAAAGGGAAGGACTTTAACCCGAGCCAGGGTCCCATTGATCCAGAGTTGGTGATGATATCTGGTGGCGGGAGGTCCCATGGCTCCATAGCCATTGGAGATGGACTTCTCCGTTGTCCTAGCACTCTCCCGGAGATCAAGGCGCACCAGTCGAGCTCCGCTCCTAAGATAAGGCCTCATGAACGGCCAGTGCAACTCGCCATCAAGGTTAGTGATACGTACTCAGTTATCTTTCTCCATTACATTGTGTGCACTTCCATCAATGATTACAAATGGTCATGTGAGTGGTGTTGCAGGCTGCTATACAGAGTGACAGAGATAGAACGGAGAAACTTCTGGCGGAGGCGGCGGAGAGGCAGCGGGAGTTGGAGGAGAGGACGACAAAGATGATGGAGGAGGAGAGGGCACGGAATGACATCCAGGCAAGGGCCATGTACGAGCTCCTTGTGGTAAGTTTCTTCTGCAGATTAGCCAAAACATTCATGTAGTGTTTGTCTCATTACTAACTAGTATGACTGAGTCGTCGAAACCAAATGTGCAGTCTGTGTGCGAGAAGACAGGTCAGACCGCTCCGCCGATGCCAGTGATTGCTCCTGGGACCACGGTGAGTTTTATTTGAATGGACATTACTTGCTAGTCTTAACATTTGAGTGTCATCATGCTAACAAGACATTGGAAATGATCTTTGGTGCAGCGTAACTCCAGACAAGCATCGCACGATCCTTCTCCAGCTACCGACACGAGCCACCCCGCTCCTACACCTCCTGGATCTTGGTAAGTTTATCTAGTGTTTTGCTTAACACATGCATAAAGACCTAGACTTAGCTTTATTTCCTCCAATGCTTACCATAATGACCTAGACTTAGCTTCTTCTCCTCCAAAATGACTTAATAAGCTTACTGACCTCCAAAACCATCCATTTTACCTAAGTTAGCTCTAAAACGATCTGTACTTAGCTTACTTATGTCAAAAATTGCATAATTAGCTTAGTTAGCTCATAAACGATTTACCTAAGTTAGCTCTAAAATGAACCATTTTACCTAGGTTAGCTTATAAATGATCCAGTTCATCCAAGTTAGCTCAAAAATGACCCATTTTACCTAGATTAGCTCCTAAATGATCCATTTTACCTACGTTAGCTTTAAAATGACCCATTTCACCTAGGTTAACTCCAAAATGACACATCTTGCCTAGGTTCTCTCATAAACGATCCATTTCAACTAATTTAGCTCATAAACGATCCATTTCACCAAGTTAGCTAAAAAACGATCCATTTCACCTAAATTATCTCTTAAATGATCCATTTCACCTAAGTTAGCTCAAAAAGATCCATTTCAACTAAATTAGCTCATAAATGATCCATTTCACCTAAGTTAGCTAAAAAACGATCCATTTGAACTAAGTTAGCTCATAAATGATCCATTTCACCTTAGTTACCTCAAAAAGATCCATTTGACCTTAGTTAGCTCATAAACGACCCATTTCAACTAAGTTAGCTCATAAATGATCCAATTCACCTTAGCTAGCTCATAAACGACCCATTTCAACTTAGTTAGCTCATATATGATCCATTTCACGTAAGTTAGCTCATAAATGACATACTCTTCTTGTTCTAGTCTTCTTCTTGTTCTACTCTTCTTGTTCTAGTCTTCTTCCTATTCTACTCTTCTTCTTGTTCTACTCTTCTTGTTCTAACTTTCTTATTTTTCATTTTGCAGATTTCATTCACTTGACGAAAGCTTGCATAGATGGAGTGCTCCTTATCCCTTTCTCTGTTTCTTTTGTATCGTTGAACTATGCATGTATCGTTGGATGAAACTATTGTAATATATATGGTTGGATGCCTCTATGTTGAACTTGTTATGTATGATGGAACTATGCATGTAATATATATGGTTGGATGATGAAGTTATGTGTTGGATATCTTATATGTTTGCTCTGTAATGGCCTTTTGAAATATATCTATATATGTCATATATATTTGTGATGAAAATTGTTGGATTTAATAAAAAGCAGAAAAAAGAGCCAATATGCAGGCTCTTTGCCGTCTGCCACCGACGGCAAAGGGCTCTTTGCCGTCTGCCGCAGACGGCAAACAAGCCACGTGGCAGCCAGTTGTGCTTCCTGGGAGCTGACCCATTTGGTCAGTTTGCCTACAGTGGCAGACGGCAAAGAGTAAACGAGTTTGCCGTCAGCGGCGGATGGCAAAGGCCTGCCATGTAGTGACGTGTAGATGACATCATACGGCGGACGGCAAAGACACTAGAAAGTTTGCCGTCCGCTGGCAGACGGCAAAGGAACTAGAAAGTTTGCCGTCCGCGGCGGACGGCAAAGGCCTGCCGTTAGCCACTTAACGGACCGAGAGCACAATTATTGCCGTCCGCTCTCTTTGCCGTCCGCTGCAGACGGCAAAGGGCCTTTGCCGTCAGCCGCCAGGAAGCAGACGACAAAGTAGCTGTTTACCGTAGCCTACTTTGCCGGAGCCTTTTGCCGTCCGCGGCTGACGGCAAAGGCCTTTGCCGTCCGCCGTTCATGCCTTTGCCATCCGCTGTGGCAGAAGGCAAAATAGCTGATTCCTGTAGTGTTGAAGGCAAGCACCTTGAACTCTGGCATAATATTTTTGTGAGGTGTTTTGATACGGTTACAACACCACTTTGACTTGGAGCATTCGTTATTTTTATGCAATGATAAAGTCACATGCATGAGTGCATATTGGAGATGCTTTTCTGTTAGTAATGGATATGCTAGTGATAGTGATCATCCTCGCGAGCTTTTCATGCATACCGGCAGGAAGCCGGGAAAGTCGTGGTCTTGGGTAGACACGAGCTTGTCCCTAGTTCCTCGTCGAGACGAGTGTGGCCGGTATGGCATGATGAGGTTTGATGAGCGGTGATTTCTGTCTGTTAATGGATATATTTTGGTTATACTAATCATTCGGAGAATACTTGGACCTCCTGAGTCGGTCGTAGGTCGAGTCTTGTCCAATAACTTCCCCTACTTGTTTTGTACTACCACTTGTCCCTGTCGCAGGTAGGGTACGGTTCAGTAAGTTGTCAACCCCTTACCAAAGCACACACCGTACAGAGAGGCCATGGTGGAAGATACCGGAGGCCTCCGGTAGGCATGCCACCTGGTCCGGGGGCATGGGTGTTTCCGGTTGGGACCGAGAGGGGGGCACCCCTTAGAGCGCGCGTATATAAATTTGATCCCATGCTACGTCGAGGTTGTAGCCTCCCCACTTAGAGTTTGGCTTGACAGGTGTTGTGGGTGATTCCAGACACCGGTAAGTTAAGCTGGTGTGTGCAGGTCAGGCGTGTTTTCAAATTAAAAGGCCGTAGGCGGAATTAGTCCCGATGGACTAAATAAATCCGTTACCCGTGGGTAAATAGTACACCCTCTGCAGAGGATATATCCATTCGGATAGCCATGTTCATGGGTAAGGGCCACAGTCTGAGATGGGTCTAGCGATGGTCTTCGGATGGAGAAACGGCTAGACTAGATATTGTTTATGTCCTGTGACATATGAGGATTATGTTTATTATTATTATGGACTAACCATTTACATTATTTGAATTATTTGAGTATCCCTGGGACGCTTCTACCTCCTGGATATTCACTGTGATTATCCTTTATAAGCCCTTTATGTGGCGTCGCTCAGACGCCCGACCGCGGCATGTTTGTATTTATTTATCCTTTATAAGCCCTTTATGTGGCGTCGCTCAGACGCCCGACTGCGGCATGTTTGTTATTTATTTATTCTTTATAAGCCCTTTATGTGGTGTCGCTCAGACGCCCGACTGCGGCATGTTTGTTATTTATTTATTCTTTATAAGCCCTTTATGTGGTGTCGCTCAGACGCCCGACTACGGCATTGTTAATTTTATTTGCACCCTTTCGAGGAGTCATTTCAGACACTCAATCAGTATATTCTATTTCTACTCACGTATTGCATGTTCATATATTTCCCACATGCGTGCATCACGGATTTCGTTTGTTTTGTGACAGACGTTATCATCATAAAATATTTCGGAGCATGATTACCCCTTGTTATATTTTACCCGTGTTCTGAATGTTTGCGAGTACATTCAAACGTACTCACTGGCTTGTCCCTGGCTATTGTCTTGGCCAGATTCCTTGCTTGGAGATGAGCATTGCGATGACAGCCCCGGGAGCCTACGCAATGACGATAGCAGCCTCGCGAAGAGAGGAGTTACCTTGGTCAGCTGTTGTTGTGGGAAATGGAGTCTCATAGGCGCAGATGTACCACAAAATGCTTCCGCCATCAACCACTAGAAACCAAGTGTTGTACTCCTAGGCCACAATGGTCTTGTACTTCATATTGTGTACTTTGCTTGGAATTCTTGTATCAAGTTGGTGCCTCATCAGCTAACAGTAATTGTCACGACCGGTTTTTCGGGATATTAATTCTCCAAAAAATGGCCGTTGTGCTCACCAGCCCCAGGATTACTGTTAGCTGATGAGGCACCAACTTGATACAAGAAAATCCAAGCAAGTACAAAAATATGTAGTACAAGACCATTGTGGCCTATGAGTACAACACTTGGTGTCTAGTGGCTGATGGCGGAAGCGGTTGAGGTTCATCTGCGTCTATGGGACTCCATTTCCCACAAGAACAGCTGACCAGGATAACTCCTATCTTCGCGAGGCTGCGAATGTCAACACGTAGGTTCCGAGGTTGCCACCGCGATGCTTATCTCCAAGCAAGGAATCTGGCCAAGACAATAGCCAGGGACAAGCCAATGAGTACGTTTGAATGTACTCGCAAACATTAAGAACACGGGTATAATATAACAAACATGCTCCGGGTTATTATGCGATCACACGTCTGTCACGAAATATACAAAAAACCATGATGCACACATGTGGTTAAAAATAATCCATAGTAAAATACTGGGTGCCAAACGAGGGTCTGAATGACTCCTCGAGAGGAAACTGCAAGAATAGTAATACTGGTGCCAAATGAGGGTCTGAATGACTCCTCGAGAGGAAACTGCAAGAATAATAATGCCGCAGTCGGGCGTCGGGGCGACACCACATAAAGGGCTTATAACAGAAAATAAAAGACAGTGCGTGCCACAGTCGGGCGTCTAGGCGACACCACATAAAGGGCTTATAAACAATAAATAAATAACAAGCATGCCGCAATCGGGCGTCTGAGCGACACCACATAGAGGGCTTATAAATAAAAGGAATAACAAGCATGCCACAGTCGGGCGTCTGAGCGACACCACATAAAGGGCTTATAAAGAATAATAATAATAATGGGTATCCAGGAGGTAGAACCATCCCAGGGATACTCGAAATTACAAATAAAGTAAATGGTTAGTCCACAATAATAATGATCATAATCCACATATGTCACAGTTCATAATCAAAGTTCCGGTTTAACAGTTTTCCTCCGAAGACCGACACTAAGACCGACACTTGACCTATCCCAGACTGTAGTCCTTAACCATGGACACGGCTATTCGAATAGATGTATAATCTCTGCAGAGGGTGTACTCTTTACCCACGGGTAACGGATTTCTTTAGTCCTTCTGGACTAATTCCGTCTACGGTCTTTTGATTGAAAACACGCCTGACCTGCACACACCAGCTTAACTCACCGATGTCTGGAATCACCCACAACACCTGTCAAGCCAAGCTCTAAGTGGGGAGGCTACAACCTCGACGTAGCATGGGATCAAATTTCTATACGCGCTCTAAGGGGTGGCCCCCCTCTCGGTCCCAACCAGAAACACCCATGCCCCCGGACCGAATGACAGGCTTTAATCCGTGGCCATGGGACCCTCATTCACGGCCTCTCTATACGGTGTGTGCTGGGACGGGGTTGACAACTTACTGAACCGTACCCTACCTAAGGCAGGGACAAGTGGTAGTACCAGACAAGTATGGGGGTTACTGGACAAGACTCGATCTAAGGCCGACTCAGGAGGTTTAAGTGTTCCCTGCATGATTAGCACAACAAAAGTATTTCCATTAACAGGTAGACTTATCACTCGTCAAGCCTCACCATGCCATACCGGACATACTCGTCCCGATTAGGTACTAGGGACAAGCCCGTGTCTACCCAAGACCACGGCTTTCCCGGCTTCCTTCCGGTATGCAAGGGAAGCTTACGAAAATGAATACCCTGACCAATATATCCATTCATCACAGCAAGGAAAACTCCACTATGCACTCATGCATATGATCTTTTTATCGTCACATAAAAATAATGTATGCTCCAAGTCAAAAGGTGCTGTAACCATATCAAAACACCACACAAAATATTATGCCAGAGTTCAGAAATGCTTGCCTTCAAGTGTATGCATGTGGGGGTGCACTTTTGAAGGATGCCTTTTCTCCAAAAAATCCTATTTTGAGAAATATATAAAATACACACATTTTAAATACAGTACAAAAAGTTGTCTCAAATATTTTTAAAAAAAATCTTAAAATAAACTAGATGAAATTTGAGAGAGGTAGGAAAAAGAATCAACTCATTTAGAGTTTTATTTTAAAAGATATAGCCAGTCAAAGATCAGTCAAAGTTCTGTTTTAATAAAATCAGAAAAAGGAAAACGCTGCGGGGAAGGATACGTTTTCAAAACAGAGGTGACGTACTGTGGATCTTTGCGCTTTCACTTAAACAGAGAGTGAACGGGCGCGCGGGTCGCTGACAGTGGGTCCAGGGGGCCCACTGGTCAGGTTTGACCGTTTTCCCTCGCCCTCCCTTCTCTCTGCCCGAATGGCGCGGGGCTCCGGCGATCGCCGGCGACGAACGGCGGCTCCTCGAGGGCATCTGAGGGCAGGGATGGGTTGGCCAGACCGAGGTGGTCCTCTCGGTGGGCGTTAGGCAGGTGGGGACGGAGGGGGTCACCGGCGGCGAGCTCCGCGGCGGAGGGGCTACGGTGGTGAAGTGACATTTGGGTTCCGGTGATCCTTGGCCGAAGCTGAGGCGCTGGGCAGCTCCGCACGACCACGGGGGATTTCTTGGTGGCGTTGGATTGGCGGGGGAAGGCTTGGCTACGACGCATGGCACGGGATTGCGACGGCGACCGAGCTGGCCGGAGACGAGGAAGGAAGGACTTTCCCGTCGATTGCTGGCTGTGGGAGGGCTATGGGGGTGGCTGGGGTAGCTTGAGTGATCGGTTGAGCTCGGGGTCCCTTTAAATAGGCGCTCGAGGCAGGCTCCCGTGGTGGCCGAGGATAAGATCGCCGGTGACCACTTTTCTGTAGTTGCAATGCATCGTGGCGGCAACGAAAGCGTGCCGACGAGCAAGTGGATAAGCACGGGCTGTGCTCTGGGGCAGCTGGCGTGCGCTGGTGGTTTGGGCGGCGCCGTCCGCGGCAGAATCCGCTGCCGACGCCGGCGTGCTACCAAGGGGGCTCTGCGGCGGCGCTGCAGGGTGCCAGGGAGAGCTTGGAGGGTACTGGAGAGAGGGCGAGTGCTTGGCGTGGTTCAGCAGGCGAGCAGGGGTCAGAGATGGGACGCGACGAGGGTGGCAGAGCGGCGCGGCGACTCAGTGCGCGCGCGTGCAAAACGTGCGCTCTGGGCGCGCCCAGAGCACGCACGGCAGGTGCTCGACGGAATGCCAGCGCGCTCTAGAGAGCTTGGGCGAGGCTGGCAGCTAACAGGCCAAGGTTAGGGACAGCTAGGATGCTAGTGGACATGCTGGATGGGTCAGGGGTTCAAGTCCACAATGCAGACCAGAGGACATGCCAAAAATTGTCCCTGCACACAGGGTGCTCGACAGAATGCTATGGTCAGCTAGGCAACTCTTGGGGTGGCCAAACTCTCCAGATCCTAGTCTCCTTAGGAGCTCAAGAAGGTGGTAAGGTTAGTTTGGCAAAAACAGAAAGTTGATAGTGCAAGAATTTGAGAAAACCAGTTTTGGGCAGAAACTAAAGGTTATCATTGCATGCACCAAAAACATGCCAATGAGTCCAATCTCCTGGACTTAAGAGTTTGGTAGGGAGGACTATAAGTAGGAAAAAGCTCAAAGATACTAGAGCAAAATAAAATGGGGTTGCAGTACAAATCACCAAATTAGACCAGAATGCAAAAGAGGTTGATCCACTCAAATATTTCAAAGAACATCATTGGGTTTTTGCTTGAAGATGATTTGTATGCATCCACTGACATCTCCAAACACTTGGAAGAATTTTTAGAAGAATAATTAAATAGGTTGTAGTGCAAAAAACCTACTGGACCAGATTTGAAAAATTGATGTAGAGCTCAAAATCTCCAATGACCAAAAGATGTTTTTGCATAAAAGTGATGGGGAAACCTCACATGACATCCCAAAATTTTGGTGGAATTTTTGAAAGCATTTATCAAATGGTTGCAGTGCAAAAAGGGGCTCCAAATTTATGAAAGATCATTTTGAAAGGATAAAGCTCATGAAAAATTAATTATGCAAATAAATCCACTGATAAAGGATTGATTTTATAAAGAGGGCACACAAGTCCAATAATACTCTTTGAAGGTTTTTTCCACTTGAAGTAAAAATTCACAATAACAAAAGGGTAGATCTTGACAAATGGAAAAGTTTTATATCCTGGCAACATTTTAATAAATAAAACAAGGCCAAATTTTTTTGGGTGTCACAACACTACCCCCCTTAAGAAAAAATCTCATCCTCGAGATTTGTTAAAAGCTGTTACGATGATGTGCGAATAAAAATCTATGTCGTGAAAATATATATACGCAGCGATAACTCGGGGAAAGAAATCTCCTCAAAAACATATTGCGAGAGAAAAAGATAATTAAAACAAAACTAACAGCAGTAAAACTGCTCACATAACAGGAACTAAAGAAAGTCGGATCTGTCACACAAAATTTTTACGAACATGCTGCAACACATAAATACAAGTACTGGGACAATAAATACATCGGAGGCGTTTACAAGAAAAACGGCAAAAAGACCGGGTCCTGAGAAAATGCCTCTGGCACTGGGGCATACTCCTCTTCTATCGGGGGAAGCGGGTTGACCAGTCGATGAATGCGCCCTTCTTGGTCAGGCCTCAGTGGCCTGCCAATAGCGATCCGAGGATTTAAATCAGCGAGGCTCTGGAGATAGCCCATCACTCGCTGAGTTAAACGCTCCTGGGCAATAACGTACTGGGCAAGGTTGGCCAGTACTGGATCTCTCTCAATACGTCCACCGGGAAAAGATGCAACTTCTCTGGGTGCTGCACGACTTGCAAAATAATAGTATCCTCGCTCGCTGGCATAGGGTACTGCGAATCGAAGACGAGTGAGCGCCTCGTATGCAGCAGCTTCTATGGCCATATGCGGAGTCGGCATGGATTTCCCCACGAAGGAGACTTCCGTTGGGTCTTGGTTTGGGTAGGCGGGAGGGATGTGCACCACTACCCAATATTTCGAGGTGGACGGGGTGATCCTCGATTTGAGCAATTCGTACTGGGGTGGACGGGTGGCACTCATAGTACTGCAGGTAAAGTCCCACAATAATTTGACAAAACTGCCCGGGGTTGCGTCAGGGGTTCTCAGATAAATACTGGGGGTCGACATGGCAAGGAATGGCTGTGAGTGCTGCGCACAATGGTGAGGGGTGCTCGGCAAGGTCACGAGGTGGCCTTTATATAGCACCGGGCTGGGTTATCTACCGGGGTGAAGGGTAACTGGTTGTCGATCCTGTTCTCGGGTCAAAGCCACAGATATACACATCACATAAATGTGACGCATTACTGTGTGTGCTGTCGGGGTTGGTCTTGGTAGTTGCGCCCGAAATTTAAAAATGCATCTGTACAGTAACGTACACATGCATAGCTACTACTCCAACAATAAGGGCGCTCAAGCAGATAGCATGTAATAAAAGCGATACAAGACCACACCACTACAAGGCGTAGGAAAACTAAGGCTCGATACAACTCGAGCGACTTAGTCTACTTCGTTAATGTCTAAGTGAGCTGGCCTTGCGGACGCCGATGCTTCTCCACGGTTCTCACCGTCGGGATATGCTGGCTGAGGCTGAGGGGCTGCAGGGTCGGGGAAACGGTGATGACCATCGCGGGGGTTGTTGGCCACAATCCCGTTGGAATGGGTTCCCAAAAGGCGACGAAGCGCTTCTGGGGTCACCAAAGCACTCTGGTTGGGGGCTGGCGCAGACCTCAAGGGATCGATCGGGTGTCCGAACAGCACGACTGGGTTGTCGGCGTCGGGCTCCGCTTCTCTTCTCGCCGGGGCTCGGTGAACCAGCTCTCCACGAGCTGCGATCAGATCAAGGGTGACCTGATCGAAAAGTTGCTCTAGTGCGCTTACATAGCGTACCAGATGCAACAACGCAGGATCTGACTCGTGGTCTCCGTTGGCAACCTGGGGCGGCCTACCATACCCGTCACGACTGGGGTAGTAGTAGAACGAGCGATAGTTAACTCTGGGCGACAAGTGCCGGAGTTGAACTATAGCTTCGCGGGCTGCCAGTTGGATGGCTTGTGGCTCAAAGGAAGTTGTCCTTCCAGTGAACCTGTAGGGGCGTTCTGGCGACAGACCCCTACCGTAGATGTGCACAGTGGCCCAGTACTGACGGCTCTCACCGTACATGGGTCCCTGGTACACAACATACTCAGGAGGCTCCTCTAACGCATAGGCACGGCGGGTGAGGTTTGCGAGCACGGTCACAAAACCTCCAAGGTTGGTTGCTGTGGTCTCGTTGTGAACAATGGGACCAGGCATCGCGGCTGGGTTTGGGGAAAAAGGGTTGTGCGGTGCTGTGTTTGAGGCTAGCGTGCCCTTTTTATAGGGAAAGGGGACGGGGTCTTCCTGCGCACACTTGCGATAGAGACTGGTTGGGTGTCGGTCACTGGCGCGTGATCGACGGGCTAGGTTGATAGGTTGGGCACCGTCCGCCGAAAAGGGCGTCGGGTCACTGTGGGGCTATCTTACGCGGGAAGCTTGGCTGGGGTTTGGTTAAGGTCTGATGGTTTGGTTAACCTAGGTTTATTGACCTGGCCAAGATAGGATTAGCCAATGGTCAGCCTGGCTCTGATACCAAGTCTATCACGACCGGTTTTTTGGAATATTAATTCTCCAGAAAATGGCCGTTGTGCTCACCAGCCCCAGGATTACTGTTAGCTGACGAGGCACCAACTTGATACAAGAAAATCCAAGCAAGTACAAAATATGTAGTACAAGACCATTGTGGCCTATGAGTACAACTCTTGGTGTCTAGTGGCTGATGGCGGAAGCGGTTGAGGTTCATCTGCGTCTATGGGACTCCATTTCCCACAAGAACAGCTGACCAGGATAACTCCTATCTTTGCGAGGTTGCGAATGTCAACACGTAGGTTCCGAGGTTGCCACCGCGATGCTTATCTCCAAGCAAGGAATCTGGCCAAGACAATAGCCAGGGACAAGCCAGTGAGTACGTTTGAATGTACTCGCAAACATTAAGAACACGGGTATAATATAACAAACATGCTCCGGGTTATTATGCGATCACACGTATGTCACGAAATATACGAAAAACCATGATGCACACATGTGGTTAAAAATAATCCAAAGTAAAATACTGGGTGCCAAACGAGGGTCTGAATGACTCCTCGAGAGAAAACTGCAAGAATAGTAATACTGGTGCCAAACGAGGGTCTGAATGACTCCTCGAGAGGAAACTGCAAGAATAATAATGCCGCAGTCGGGCGTCGGGGCGACACCACATAAAGGGCTTATAACAGAAAATAAAAGACAGTGCGTGCCACAGTCGGGCGTCTAGGCGACACCACATAAAGGGCTTATAAACAATAAATAAATAACAAGCATGCCGCAATCGGGCGTCTGAGCGACACCACATAGAGGGCTTATAAATAAAAGGAATAACAAGCATGCCACAGTCGGGCGTCTGAGCGACACCACATAAAGGGCTTATCAAGAATAATAATAATAATGGGTATCCAGGAGGTAGAACCATCCCAGGGATAAAGTAAATGGTTAGTCCACAATAATAATGATCATAATCCACATATGTCACAGTTCATAATCAAAGTTCCGGTTTAACAGTTTTCCTCCGAAGACCGACACTAAGACCGACACTTGACCTATCCCAGACTGTAGTCCTTAACCATGGACACGGCTATTCGAATAGATGTATAATCTCTGCAGAGGGTGTACTCTTTACCCACGGGTAACAGATTTCTTTAGTCCATCGGGACTAATTCCGTCTACGGTCTTTTGATTGAAAACACGCCTGACCTGCACACACCAGCTTAACTCACCGATGTCTGGAATCACCCACAACACCTGTCAAGCCAAGCTCTAAGTGGGGAGGCTACAACCTCGACGTAGCATGGGATCAAATTTCTATACGCGCGCTCTAAGGGGTGGCCCCCCTCTCGGTCCCAACCAGAAACACCCATGCCCCCGGACCGAATGACAAGCTTTAATGCGTGGCCACGGGACCCTCATTCACGGCCTCTCTGTACGGTGTGTGCTGGGACGGGGTTGACAACTTACTGAACGGTACCCTACCTAAGGCAGGGACAAGTGGTAGTACCAGACAAGTATGGGGGTTACTGGACAAGACTCGATCTAAGGCCGACTCAGGAGGTTTAAGTGTTCCCTGCATGATTAGCACAACAAAAGTATTTCCATTAACAGGTAGACTTATCACTCGTCAAGCCTCACCATGCCATACCGGACATACTCGTCCCGACGAGGTACTAGGGACAAGCCCGTGTCTACCCAAGACCACGGCTTTCCCGGCTTCCTTCCGGTATGCAAGGGAAGCTTACAAGGATGAATACCCTCACCAATATATCCATTCATCACAGCAAGGAAAACTCCACTATGCACTCATGCATGTGATCTTTTTATCGTCACATAAAAATAATGTATGCTCCAAGTCAAAAGGTGCTGTAACCATATCAAAACACCACACAAAATATTATGCCAGAGTTCAGAAATGCTTGCCTTCAAGTGTATGCATGTGGGGGTGCACTTTTGAAGGATGCCTTTTCTCCAAAAAATCCTATTTTGAGAAATATATAAAATACACACATTTTAAATACAGTACAAAAAGTTGTCTCAAATATTTTTTAAAAAAATCTTAAAATAAACTAGATGAAATTTGAGAGAGGTAGGAAAAAGAATCAACTCATTTGGAGTTTTATTTTAAAATATATAGCCAGTCAAACATCAGTCAAAGTTCTGTTTTAATAAAATCAGAAAAAGGAAAACGCTGCGGGGAAGGATACGTTTTCAAAACAGAGGTGACGTACTGCGGATCTTTGCGCTTTCACTTAAACAAAGAGAGAACGGGCGTGCGGGTCGCTGACAGTGGGTCCAGGGGGCCCACTGGTCAGGTTTGACCGTTTTCCCTCGCCCTCCCTTCTCTCTGCCCGAATGGCGCGGGGCTCCGGCGATCGCCGGCGACGAACGGCGGCTCCTCGAGGGCATCTGAGGGCAGGGATGGGTTGGCCAGACCGAGGCGGTCCTCTCGGTGGGCGTTAGGCAGGTGGGGACGGAGGGGGTCACCGGCGGCGAGCTCCGCGGCGGAGGGGCTACGGTGGTGAAGTGACATTTGGGTTCCGGTGATCCTTGGCCGAAGCTGAGGCGCTAGGCAGCTCCGCACGACCACGGGGCAGTTCTTGGTGGCGTTGGATTGGCGGGGGAAGGCTTGGCTACGACGCATGGCACGGGATTGCGACGGCGACCGAGCTGGCCGGAGACGAGGAAGGAAGGACTTTCCCGTCGATTGCTGGCTGTGGGAGGGCTATGGGGGTGGCCTGGGGTAGCTTGAGTGATCGGTTGAGCTCGGGGTCCCTTTAAATAGGCGCTCGAGGCAGGCTCCCGTGGTGGCCGAGGATAAGATCGCCGGCGACCACTTTTCTGTAGTTGCAGGGCATCGTGGCGGCGACGAAAGCGTGCCGACGAGCAAGTGGATAAGCACGGGCTGTGCTCTGGGGCAGCTGGCGTGCGCTGGTGGTTTGGGCGGCGCCGTCCGCGGCAGAATCCGCTGCCGACGCCGGTGTGCTGCCAAGGGGGCTCTGCGGCAGCGCTGCAGGGTGCCAGGGAGAGCTTGAAGGGTACTGGAGAGAGGGCGAGTGCTTGGCGTGGTTCAGCAGGCGAGCAGGGGTCAGAGACGGGACGCGACGAGGGTGGCAGAGCGGCGCGGCGACTCAGTGCGCGCGCGTGCAAAACGTGCGCTCTGGGCGCGCCCAGAGCATGCACCGCAGGTGCTCGACGGAATGCCAGCGCGCTCTAGAGAGCTTGGGCGAGGCTGGCAGCTAACAGGCCAGGGTTAGGGACAGCTAGGATGCTAGTGGACATGCTGGATGGGTCAGGGGTTCAAGTCCACAATGCAGACCAGAGGACATGCCAAAAATTGTCCCTGCACACAGGGTGCTCGACAGAATGCCATGGTTAGCTAGGCAACTCTTGGGGTGGCCAAACTCTCCAGATCCTAGTCTCCTTAGGAGATCAAGAAGGTGGTAAGGTTAGTTTGGCAAAAACAGAAAGTTGATAGTGCAAGAATTTGAGAAAACCAGTTTTGGGCAGAAACTAAAGGTTATCATTGCATGCACCAAAAACATGCCAATGGGTGCAATCTCCTGGACTTAAGAGTTTGGTAGGGAGGACTATAAGTAGGAAAAAGCTCAAAGATACTAGAGAAAAATAAAATGGGGTTGCAGTACAAATCACCAAATTGGACCAGAATGCAAAAGAGGTTGATCCACTCAAATATTTTAAAGAACATCATTGGGTTTTTGCTTGAAGATGATTTGTATGCATCCACTGACATCTCCAAACACTTGGAAGAATTTTTAGAAGAATAATTAAATAGGTTGTAGTGCAAAAAACCTACTGGACCAGATTTGAAAAATTGATGTAGAGCTCAAAATCTCCAATGACCAAAAGATGTTTTTGCATAAAAGTGATGGGGAAACCTCACATGACATCCCAAAATTTTGGTGGAATTTTTGAAAGCATTTATCAAATGGTTGCAGTGCAAAAAGGGGCTCCAAATTTATGAAAGATCATTTTGAAAGGATAAAGCTCATGAAAAATTAATTATGCAAATAAATCCACTGATAAAGGATTGATTTTATAAAGAGGGCACACAAGTCCAATAATACTCTTTGATTGTTTTTTCCACTTGAAGTAAAAATTCACAATAACAAAAGGGTAGATCTTGACAAATGGAAAAGTTTTATTTCCTGGCAACATTTTAATAAATAAAACAAGGCCAAATTTTTTTGGGTGTCACAGTAATCCTGGGGCTGGTGAGCACAAAGGCCGTTTTTCTGGGAAACTAATATCCCGAAAATCCGGTCGTGACAGACTTGGTATCAGAGCCAGGCTGACCATTGGCTAATCCTATCTTAGCCAGGTCAATAAACCTAGGTTAACCAAACCACCAGACCTTAACCTAACCCCGGGCAAGCTTCTCGCGTAAGATAGCCCCACAGTGACCCGACGCCTTTCGGCGGTCGGTGCCCAACCTATCAGCTTAGCCTGTCGATCACGCGCCAGTGACCGACACCTAACACGTCTCATTCGCAAGCGTGCGGAGGAAGACCCCGTCCCCTTTTCCCTATAAAATGGGCGCGCTAGCCTCCAAACAGCACATCACAACCTCTTTCCCCAAACCAAGCCACGATGCCTGGCCCCATTGTTCACAATGAGACCACAGCAACCAACCTTGGAGGTTTTGTGAACGTGCTCGCAAACCTCACCCGCCGTGCCTATGCATTAGAAGAGCCTCCTGAATATGTTGTGTACCAAGGACCCATGTACGGTGAGAGCCATCAGTACTGGGCCACTGTGCACATCTATGGTAGGGGTCTGTCGCCAGAACGCCCCTACAGGTTCACTGGAAGGACAACTTCCTTTGAGCCACAAGCCATCCAACTGGCAGCTCGAGAAGCTATAGTTCAACTCCGGCACTTGTCGCCCAGAGTTAACTGTCGCTCGTTCTACTACTACCCCAGTCGTGACGGGTATGGTAGGCCGCCCCAGGTTGCCAACGGAGACCACGAAACAGATCCTGCACTATTGCATCTGGTGCGCTATGTAAGCGCACTAGAGCAACTGTTCGATCAGGTCACCCTTGATCTGATCGCAGCTCGTGGAGAACTGGTTCGCCGAGCCCCGGCAAGAGGGGAAGCGGAGCCCGACGCCGACAACCCAGTCGTGCTGTTCGGACACCCGATCGAGCCCTTGAGGTCTGCCCCAGCCATCAACCAGAGTGCTTTGGTGTCCCCAGAAGCGCTTCGTCTCCTTTTGGGAACCCGTTCCAACGGGATTGTGGCCAGCAACCCCCGCGATGGTCATCAGCACTTCCCCGACCCTGCAGCCCCTCAACCTCAACCAGCAAATCCCGACGGTGAAACCCGTGGAGAAACCCCGGCGTCCACCAGGCCAGCCCACTTAGACATTACCGAAGTTGACTAAGTCGCTCGAGTTGTATCAAGCCTTAGTATTCCTACGCTTTGTAATGGTGTGATCTTGTATCGCTTTTATTATATGCTGTCTACTTGTGCGCCCCTATTTTGGAGTAGTAGCTATGCATATGTACGTTGGCGTACAGTGCACTTTTAAATACCGGGCGCAGCTACCAAGACCAACCCCGACGGCACCCACAGTAATGCGTCACATTTATGTGATATGTATATCTGTGGCTTTGACCCGAGAACAGGATCGACAACCAGTTACCCTTCACCCCGGTGGATAACCCAGCCCCAATGCTATATAAAAGGCCACCTCGTGACCTTGCCGAGTACCCCTCATCTTGTGCACAACACTCACAACCATTTCTTTGCCATGCCGACCCCCAGTATTTATCTGAGAACCCCAGACGCAACCCCGGGTAGTTTTGTTAAATTATTGTGGGACTTTACCTGCAGTACCATGAGTGCCACCCATCCACCCCAGTACGAGTTGCTCAAATCGAGGATCACCCCTTCTACCTCGAAGTATTGGGCAGTGGTGCACATTCCTCCCGCATACCCAAACCAAGACCCAACGGAAGTTTCCTTCGTGGGAAAATCCATGCCGACTCCGCATATGGCCATAGAAGCTGCTGCGTATGAGGTGCTCGCTCGTCTTCGATTCGCGGTGCCCTATGCCAGCGAACGAGGATATTATTATTTTCCGAGTCGTACAGCACCCGGAGAAGTTGCATCTTTTCCCGGTGGACGAATTAAGAGTGATCCAGTACTGGCCAACCTTGCCCAGTACGTTATCGCTCAGGAGCGTTTGACCCAACGGGTAATGGGTTATCTCCAGAGCCTCGCTGATTTAAATCCTCGGATCGCTATTGGCAGACCACTGAGGCCTGACCAGGAGAGACGCATTCATCGACTGGTCAACACGCTCCCCCTGATAGAAGAGGAGTGTGCCCCAGTACCAGAGGCGTTTTCTCGAGACCCTGTCCTTTTGCCGTTTTCATTGTAAACGTCACCGCTGTGTTTGTTATCCCAGTATTTATTTATGTGTTGAAAATTGTGCGACGGATCAGATTTTTGGTTTCATTTATGTGAGCAGTTTTACTGCTGTTAATTTTGTTTTAACTAATTTTATTTTTCACTCGCGGTAAATTTTGTAATGAGTTTTCTTTCCCCGAGTTGCTGCAGCGTATATATCTTCACGACATGGATTTTTTATTCACGCAGCACCGTAACGGCACACTCACAACCACAACCACTCGACCTCGTACGCTAATTCCAAATCCTCGTACACATTTTTGCGCCTAACTGATCACACTCAAGGACACCACAGTCCCAGTAAGAGAGATTTGTGAGTAATCATTCGGGCGCAAGTTGCCCCAGCACACCGACAGCAGTTAGCACTCGATGCCGCACCTAATCCTCGTGATCGCCGCCACCGCGAAGTGATAACACCCGAGCGGCAGCATCACGACGATCATCCAGGATCATCGCGCACAGGAGCACGGAGAGCCCCAGCAGCGTCGCTAAACCTCCACACAACAGGACCACGAACCAGTCCGGCATCGCCTCCGCCATTAGGGCCTCGCCTCGAGCTCCTGCTAACAGCAATGGAGGAGAAGGAAGGAGAAGTAGAAGCAAGGCCAGGTGTGAGGAAGAAGAGAGGAGGACTGCGATCGTTTTATAGCTCGAGATCGGTGTACGGTGGGCGAGGTCCACCAGCGTCACTCGTCGCTCGATCGCCGGTGTTCGGAGGCGAGTCCGCGAGCAGTGCCGACAATGCACTGGCCCGCAAGGTGAGTGCACGCTGCACCGGCAGCTAGCACGCCGCGCACTACCGCAGTACAGCCTAGATGCCCTACGCGCTAGGCGTCGCCGGTGGAGGAAGCGCGGGAGGGCACGCGAGAGAGAAGAGAGAGCCAGAGGTAGAAGAAGAGGCCGAAAGTGGGCCCCGGGTCCACCTGTCAGCCAGAGAGAGCACTGTGCTCTCGGGTACGACCAGCATGTTTTAGTAATTTAGAATTATCCTAAATTACTGTATCCACGTAGAAATATCTCGTTTTTCCCCCACCCATGGACTTTTCCATGCTACGCCAGTGTACCACACTGTGGTTTTACACCACTAATTGCCCTCTCACTGTAGCCACTTTTTTATTGCACAGTTGAATGATTTCTTTTGGTAAGAGCAATGTTGGTTCAAACCAGCTTTTAACAAATCTCGAGGACGAGATTTTTCTTAAGGGGGGTAGTGTTGTGGCACCCAAAAATTTTTGACCTTGTTTTATTGATTTAAATTTTGCCAGGAAATTAAACTTTTCCATTTGTCTAGATTTTTCCTTTTTATTTTAAGGGTTTTTACCGCAAGTGAAATCTTTCCAAAAATATTGTTGGACTTGCATGCTCTCTCTATAAAACAATTCTTTACCAGTGGATTTATTTGCATAATTAATTTTCATGAGCTTTATTCTTTTAAAATGATCTTTCATAAATTTGGAGCCCCTTTTGCACTGCAACCTTTTGATAAATGCATTTAAAATATCCACCAAAATTTGGGGATGTCATGTGATGTTTCCACATCACTTTTATGCAAAAATATCTTTTGGTTATTAAAGATTTTGAGCTCTGCATCAGCTTTTCAAATCTGGTCTAGTAGGCATTTTTGCACTACAACCTATTTAAATATTCCTTTAAAAATTCTTCCAAGAGTTTGGAGAGGTCAGTAGATGCATATAATTCATCTTCATGCAAAAATCCAGTGATGTTCTTTGAAACTTTTGAGTGTATCAACCTCCTTTTCATTTTGGTCCAGTTTGGTGATTTGTACTGCAACCCTAGTTTATTTTGCTCTAGTGCCCATGACCTTTTTCCTGCTTGTAGCCCTCCCTACAAAACCCTTAAGTCCAGGAGAATGGACCCATTGGAGGATTTTAAGTGCATGCAATGAGACCTCTTTCTTTCTGTCCAAAACTGTAGTTTTGCAAAACTTGCACTAGCAAGTTTCTGGTTTTGCCCAAATGATCTTTCCATCCTCACCTACATCCAGGGAGACCCTGATCTGGAGATTTTGGCCACTCCAAGAGTTACCTAGATGCACTTGGCATTCTGTCGAACACTTGGGGTGCACAGTCAGTTTTGACATGAGTTTCTAGTTTGCATTGTGATCTTGTTCCACTAACCCAGCAACCTTGTCCCCTAAGCTCCTAGCTATCCCTACCCTAGTCCTGTTAATTGCCAGTCTCCCTCTCGCACTCTAGGCTGCCCTGGCATTTCGTCGAGCATGTCCCGTGCGTGCTCTAGGCGCGCCCAGAGCGCACGCTTTGCACGCGCGCGCACTGAGCCGCCGCGTCGCACTGCCGCCCTCGTCGCGTCCCGTCCCTGGCCCCTGCTCGCCTGCTGAACCGCGCACTACACTCGCCCACTCTCCACGCTACCCCTGGCGCCCTACAGCGCCGCTGGCAGAGCTTTTGGTGGCACGCCAGCGTCGGCAGCGAGCTCCTGCCATGGTCGGCGCCGCCCAAACCACCCCAGCGCGCCAGCTGCCCTGTGAACAGCTCAAGCTTATCCTGAAGCTCGTCGGCACGCGCTCGTCGCCGCCACGTCGCCCTGCAGCTACAGCACCGCGGTCGCCGGCGTTCTTATCCACGGCCGCCGCAGGACCAGCCTCGAACGCCTATAAAAGGAGACCCCGAACCCCCTCCGAGCGCTCAGGCGACCTCAAGCCTTCCCCTAGAGCTCCCCTAGCCGTGGATTGACCGGAAGAGGCCATCTCCCCCAACTCCAGCCGGTTCGGCCGCCGCTGCCTTCCGGTGCCATTCGCCGCAACCAGGCTATCCCCCGCCCATCCAACGCCACCACTCGCTTCCCCTTTTTCTTGCGGAGCTGCCCAGCGCCTCAGCCTCGATCGGAAACCACCGGAGCCCAAAACCCACTTCACTCCCGTAGCCCTCTCTGCCGTGGAGCTCGCCGCCGGCGACTCCTCCCACCACCGTCGACCCAGCGACCACCGAGAGGACCGCCCCGGTCTGGCGGGTCCATCCCTGCCCTCAGGTGCCCTCGAGGAGCCGCCGTTCGTCGACGGCGATCGCCGGAGCCCCGCCCCGTTCGGGCAGGGGAAGAGGAGGGAGAGGGGAGAATGGTCAAACCTGACCAGTGGGCCCTCTGGACCCACTGTCAGTGACCCCCGCGCCACCCGCGCTGGCTTAAGTGGAAGCGTATTTCCGCGAGTGCGTATCCCCTACCCCGAAAGCGTATTCTCCCCGAAACGTTTTCCTTTTCTGTTTTATTTTAGAACAGAACTTTGACTGGCTATATCTTTCAAAATAAAACTCCAAATGAGTTGATTCTTTTTCCTACCTCTCTCAAATTTCATCTAGTTTATTTTAAGATTTATTTCAAAAATATTTGGGGCAACTTTTTGTACTAGTTTTGAGATATCTGTTATTTGTATATTTTTCAAAATAGGAAAATGGAGAGAAGAGAAAACTTTCAAAAAGTGCACCCCTTGCATACTCTTGAAGGCAAGCACCCTGAACTCTGGCATAATATTTTTGTGAGGTGTTTTGATACGGTTACAACACCACTTTGACTTGGAGCATTCGTTATTTTTATGCAATGATAAAGTCACACGCATGAGTGCATATTGGAGATGCTTTTCTGTTAGTAATGGATATGCTGGTGATAGTGATCATCCTCGCGAGCTTTTCATGCATACCGGCAGGAAGCCGGGAAAGTCGTGGTCTTGGGTAGACACGAGCTTGTCCCTAGTTCCTCGTCGAGACGAGTGTGGCCGGTATGGCATGATGAGGTTTGATGAGCGGTGATTTCTGTCTGTTAATGGATATATTTTGGTTATACTAATCATTCGGAGAATACTTGGACCTCCTGAGTCGGTCGTAGGTCGAGTCTTGTCCAGTAACTTCCCCTACTTGTTTTGTACTACCACTTGTCCCTGTCGCAGGTAGGGTACGGTTCAATAAGTTTTCAACCCCTTACCAAAGCACACACCGTACAGAGAGGCCATGGTACAAGATACCGGAGGCCTCCGGTAGGCATGCCACCTGGTCCGGGGGCATGGGTGTTTCCGGTTGGGACCGAGAGGGGGGCACCCCTTAGAGCGCGCGTATATAAATTTGATCCCATGCTACGTCGAGGTTGTAGCCTCCCCACTTAGAGTTTGGCTTGACTGGTGTTGTGGGTGATTCCAGACACCGGTAAGTTAAGCTGGTGTGTGCAGGTCAGGCGTGTTTTCAAATTAAAAGGCCGTAGGCGGAATTAGTCCCGATGGACTAAATAAATCCGTTACTCGTGGGTAAATAGTACAC
The DNA here is from genome assembly GCF_002575655.3 of Aegilops tauschii subsp. strangulata. Taxonomy (NCBI): domain Eukaryota; kingdom Viridiplantae; phylum Streptophyta; class Magnoliopsida; order Poales; family Poaceae; genus Aegilops; species Aegilops tauschii. The sequence goes on from NC_053035.3 coordinate 335,805,822, forward strand.
CCTCTGCAGAGGATATATCCATTCGGATAGCCATGTTCATGGGTAAGGGCCACAGTCTGAGATGGGTCTAGCGACGGTCTTCGGATGGAGAAACGGCTAGACTAGATATTGTTTATGTCCTGTGACATATGAGGAGTATGTTTATTATTATTATGGACTAACCATTTACATTATTTGAATTATTTGAGTATCCCTGGGACGGTTCTACCTCCTGGATATTCACTGTGATTATCCTTTATAAGCCCTTTATGTGGCGTCGCTCAGACGCCCGACCGCGGCATGTTTGTTATTTATTTATCCTTTATAAGCCCTTTATGTGGCGTCGCTCAGACGCCCGACTGCGGCATGTTTGTTATTTATTTATTCTTTATAAGCCCTTTATGTGGTGTCGCTCAGACGCCCGACTGCGGCATGTTTGTTATTTATTTATTCTTTATAAGCCCTTTATGTGGTGTCGCTCAGACGCCCGACTGCGGCATTGTTAATTTTATTTGCACCCTTTCGAGGAGTCATTTCAGACACTCGATCAGTATATTCTATTTCTACTCCCGTATTGCATGTTCATATATTTCCCACATGCGTGCATCACGGATTTTGTTTGTTTTGTGACAGACGTTATCATCATAAAATATTTCGGAGCATGATTACCCCTTGTTATATTTTACCCGTGTTCTTAATGTTTGCGAGTACATTCAAACGTACTCACTGGCTTGTCCCTGGCTATTGTCTTGGCCAGATTCCTTGCTGGGAGATGAGCATTGCGATGACAGCCCCGGGAGCCTACGCAACGACGATAGCAGCCTCGCGAAGTTAGGAGTTACCCTGGTCAGCTGTTCTTGTGGGAAATGGAGTCCCATAGGTGCAGATGTACCACAAAACGCTTGCGCCATCAACCACTAGAAACCAAGTGTTGTACTCCTAGGCCACAATGGTCTTGTACTTCATATTGTGTACTTTGCTTGGAATTCTTGTATCAAGTTGGTGCCTCATCAGCTAACAGTAAACCTGGGGCTGTGTGAGCACAAAAGCCATTTTTCTGGGAAACTAATATCCCGAAAATCCGGTCGTGACAGCAGGGTGTTTGACATTCATTCACATTTCTTGCATAGGACCTAAGCATGCAACCAAGGACACATATTTGAATTTTCAACCAATTTATATGCATTAGAGCATGTGCATGTAGTTCAAATTTGAATTATGCACATAAATGCATTGAAAACTCAATTAATGCATAAAAATGTCCAAACGAACCCTGAAAAATCCCAATAATTGACACAACACTCCTGTTGTTCTATGTTAACACTAGGGAAAAAATTGAAATCGAGAAGAGGCAATGGATGTCGTTTCGTCCAGAAAGGTCAAACGTTCCCTACCGAAACCATCAGGCTTGTTGTGAGAAGCTTTGGTTTGTGAGAAGCATATCCCCAAACCTGCCCCAAATGGGACAAAAAAAATTACCATGGCATGTTGATGCCGCTCCATGACAGCATGCTAAATTTCATGAATTTCAGACGAGCTTTGGATTTACTAGAATTTAAAAACCAGGTATCTCAATGTTTGCGGCCGAATGACGGTGGCAAGGTGTTTGACATTCATTCTCCCATTTCCTGCATGGGACCTAAGCAGGCAACCAAGGACACATATTTGAATTTTCAACTAATTTATATGCATTAGAGCATGTTCCTGTAGTTCAAATTTGAATTATGCACATGAATGCATAGAAAACTCAGTTAGTGTATAAAAATGTGCAAGCGAACCCTGAAAAATCCCAAAAATTGACACAACACTCCTGTTGTTCTATGTTGACACTAGGAAAAAAATTTGAAATCGAGAAGAGGCAACGGATATCGTTTCATCCAGAAAGGTGAAACGTTCCCTACTGAAACTATCAAACTTGTTGTGAGAAGCTCTGGTTTATGAGAAGCTTATACCCATACCTGCCCCAAATGGGACAAAAAATTTACCACGGCATGTTGATGCCGCTCCATGATAGCATGCCAAGTTTCATGAATTTCGGATGAATTTTGGATTTACTAGAATTACAAAAGCAAGTACGTTGACGTTTGCCGGAGAGCCACGGTGCTGTGGTGTTCGAATTTCATCCCCATTTCTTGCATGAGACATAAGCATAAACCCATGGACACATATATGATTTTACAACCCATGTTGGTGCACCGCAGCATGTGCATGTAGTTTAATTTTGAATTGTGCACCTGAAATGGCTAGAAAACCAATTTAATGTATAAAATGTTCAAACGAACCCTGAATAATTCCAATTCTTTTACGACACACATATAGTTGCATGTTCACTGCAGATAAAAGGTCTAGCAATTCAAACACCATCCATTGCCGATGTGACACCATTATGTAATTCAAATCAAGATGAAAAATCAAGTAGATCACACACAGTTTATTATCACCAACCGTGTGAGATGCAACACAAAATATCCTGGAGCACCGTCGGTGTATAGTACGCCTATGGCTTACGCAAGAAGGTGCGTCGGCTATAGTCGAAAGCCGGCGTCTCAAGCACACTAGCTCGCTCTCCAAATATCATTTCACTGTTCCATTGTCGCCGGTGAAAGATGGGCACGTGGACCCGCGTCGTGAGGGCAACTTCGGAGGCCCACTCCGGCGAGAGCGCGGCCGCAGCCGCCATGTGCATGCTAACAAGGTGCATGAGCGCGGCCGCAATCTGCGACCGGTCTACCAAGGCAGCCCAAACGGCCGCTGTTGCTTCTCAGGTGGCGGCAGCAACATCTGCCTCGGTGATAGCAACTGGCAAGAGCGGCACAGCAGCTGTCCGTTCCGCAGGGGCGACCTTAGCCATGATGGAGGCCGCCCACGACCATGTCGAGGCCGCCCACGCCCAGCTCATGGCGGTCACCGCACAAATCGAACGAAGCTTCTGCGACAACGGTCGGCAACCCACGGCCGAAGAGTTGGCAATCGCCGAGAGCGTTCGAGCAGCCATCCATTCCTCCGCCGCATACCTTGCAACGACGAAGCCCGTCCAAGCGTAGATCGCGGCCGCCCATGCCCAGCTCGTGGCGGCCTTTTCCAAAGAGATGGCGGACGCGGATGGCGAGATGCTTGCCGAGTATGGTGCGATGGATGCCATGGAGCCCCTTCCCTAGGAGACCATCGGGTGCGAGCTGGACATGGAGGCGGCAGCGGAGATCGACGAGCACCAGCCGTAGTACTAGTACTCTTTGTTTTGTTTAATTAAGAGTGCCAGTCTTTAATTTGTTAGAGTAATGTTTAGGTCAGCTAGCTTTGTTTAATTGCTGAACTTGCTCGATTAAGAAGTGTGTGTGTGTTATAGTCTCCTTTGTGTACCCAAATTATGCAATGACGTGGATGACCACTGTAACCATAGAAATTCGAACCAAATTTTTTGACGTTCAAACTCATCACACACGGGTTAAGCTATCTGAATTGTTTGTGATGTTTACATATCGTACACAGTTCTGAATAAGGGACCGTGTCTGATGACACCTTGCGTGCTAGTTTTTTCGCTGAAGCGATTCTAAATTTTTGGCTTTTGAGGAAATATCTACCTCCCCGCCCCCTCCCCCTTACCAAAAGCCACATTTCCCCTGTTTCCGCCTTCCTTTCCAAGTTGAAACCTTGACTCCTTGCTTGCAGCGCCGCCGCCTTGCAGGCGACCCTCCTTCACGCTGCTCGGCCTCGTCTATCTAGGCAGGTAATCCACACCCGACCCCCATCCTCCTCCTCCTTCCACATCCCACATGCCCCAACCGCCGGCGCGAGCGTGACACCTTCCACTCAAATCACCGACCCCTCCACCAAATAAGCGCCGCCCTAAGCCATGGTGCACGCAGTATAGCCAGGATCTCAAGGAGCATTTGGCAGCAGAGAAGCAAATCGCGGCCGCACGTGCGGATGAGGTCGCGATGGCTACCATTCGTGCCAACCCCCAGATCTTGGAGGAGCACCTTGCCATTTGCTAGCTATGCCAGTTAAGCATGCTCGGTTTACCTGTTGCATGTGTTGCTCCTTCCTTTCCTTCACAAATTCTAGTGAATTGTGCTATCTAATTTTACCATGCAATCTGTTGCTCTAGTGTATATGTTCTATATGTCGTGCAGTGTGGTGCTCACTTATTAACTATTTTGTTAATAAGTTGTCGTCTTCAGTTAACTGTTTGGTTCAATTCTGCAAATGTGATGTTCAATTCTTCAGGCTGCAATTTTGTATTGTCTTCCATGTGATAAATAAATCGAATTTATCTTTACAAAATACATGAGAAACGAATACAATTGCTATTTTTCCAAGTTGTCAAGGATGCTTGGTTTGGTCATACATTGTGCAATGTGGTGCTCAGTTGACGTTTGGTTTATTTGTGTTGTGGTGTTTAGTTAACTGTTTGGTTCAATTATGCAATGCGATATTCAATAGTTGTGGGTGCATTCTGTTATTTTATACCATGTGAGGAATAAATTGAATTTGGATAAATGGGTTTCCATGTGGCTTGAATTAATCTAATGAATCTGCAATGTTCTTATTTTTCATTAACATATTTTACTGATAGCATGCGAACCATTACTTAACCTGATGACTAACTACCTTATATGTGTTGTAGGGAAACAATGGGAAGCACTGAGGTTTACAATCGAGGTTAGCACCTGCATGGTCCGTTGTCTAATAGCACATTATTGTGCAATTGCAAGAACCATTCTAATATTTTGGTTTTTAACAATTTGGTCTTGCACATGTAGGTCCTGCTATAAGAGGTTTTGACCCACTGTTCGACCCTTTTTGCATATGGGGAAATGAGTTGTCCATGAATATCAATCAAATCAAGAAACTCAGAAAGATTGTTAGGATAAAGAAATTAGTGACAAAAAAACAACAAGATCTTTGTCTGCATAATGAAGAAGACATCAGTTCACTACAAGATGGTACTAACTATTATACCTTGCCTTTTTTTATTCCTTTGCCCCATTTCCAATATAGAGAAGATATTTATGCACATCCTTGTTTTCAGGTCTTTCCAAAGCAGTTCACTGATGATTACCTCTCAAAGCACCTCTATGGTCAGGAGGCGAGGAAGGTTTACATACAACACCCATGGTTAAATATGAAGTGTTCCTGAAGAGGACGAAGGATGTACAGTCAATCATCCACAGGCACTGGCCTAAAGTTGCAAAGATCTTCAACATGAATGAAGGCTCAATATTCACCTTTCGCTTCAGCAGTTTTCCAGATGCGATGCATCTGTCTATATACCGTCTATGATGCTAATTTCGAAAGGTTCTACATGTTGCATGTGAAACTTGGTGCTGGTGCAGTTGTATAATGGGGTAGCTAAGTGCTAAAGCTATATCATGTTTTACTCTCATGTATTTCAATCATGAAATTCTGCTTCCTTAATATGGAAATGAAATATATTATGTGCTTAATATGAATGTCAATTAGATTAATAAATGGATTATTAATAATAGGGCAATTAGCCTGCTAATTGGGTTTTGCTATTGCAAACGGTTATTAAAAAATACCATGGGTGATGACCTCAGGTAACGCACACAGTTTCTAGGAATAAACTGTGTTGGATCAATGAACAATCACACACGACTTTCTCTTGAAAACTGTTTGCGTTAGGCCACCTTGCGCAAATGCTTACCACATAAAAACTGTGTGTGATGGACATCCTTTGCCACACAATTTCTTCAGCGGACCGTGTGTGATGCATTCAATAGCGCAAACGATAAAATTGTTAATATCATGTGCAATGGCAATGCTATCACAAACGATTTAACAGGAAAAATGGGGTGTGATGTATCTGTGAACGAAAACGTTTTCCTTGGAGCGACTGTGTGGGATGTACATACGAACGGAAATGTTTAGCGGGGACTGACTGTGTGGGATGTACTTGTGACCGGAAACAATTTCGCCTTTATAATTGTATTTTTAGCTCTACTATACGTATTTCCGTATTTGAACGCTCGCCGGTCGCACACGACCTCATTTTGCTGAGCGTGTGTCACTACTGCAGGATGCTGCTAACGCGACACTATAATCAGAGACCCTTCGACGAAACTGCGTGCGATGCAATAATCGCAAACGGTGGTGTAAAAAACCGTCAAAAAAGGTGCAAAACGTTTGCGATGGAGGATGCATCAAACACGGTTCAGATTTTAGTTGCGTGTGCGATGCAGGGCATACGGTTCAGTTCAATTAACTTTTTGTGATGATGAGGAACAAAAGAAATGGGCAGCCAGATGAAGGTGTGTGCGATATACAGCATACGGTTCACTAGGATGAACTGTGTGTGATTAGGCAACACAATGGAAACGGTTCAACTGAACAAGATGTGTGTAATACGCAGCAAACAGGTCCGTAATCAGAAATGTGTGCGAAGACCAATAATAACATAGACGATTGCTGCTAATAAGCCGTTTGATTTGCTCTGTCTGCAGAAGAATAACATGTATAAGGACTTGATTCCATAAACATATTGAACATCGAATTACATATGTGGCTAGTACACACATGACCTTTGCACACACGAAAGTACGTTCCAAAATGCCTATGAAACTCAAAGAATGTATAAAAAGGCAAAACAAACCGTGATTAATTTCATATTTTTAGGACGATGCTACTATATATAGTTGCATGTTGCCTCTGTAAAATAAATCAAGGCGGGAAGAGACATCGTATGTCGTTTTGCACACATAGGTGACAAGGTCCCTCTCGGAAGCATGAGCCTCTTTGAGAGAAGCTCCGGTTCGTAAGAAGATTGTACCAAAACTTGTCCCAAATTGGACTAATTTTTTACCACAACATGTTGGTGCTATGACATAACACCATGCCAAGTTTCATGATTTTGAGGCGAGTTTTGGATTTATAGTAATTTTAAAACTAGGTTTCCCAATGTTTACTGTCGAGTCGGCACCGCCCTGGATAGGCTTTTTCCTCGTAGGTCCCAAATGATAAATCCAAATCTGTGACTACCATGCAACTTTTCTTATTAAGAATTACAGCCCTTGGTGTGCAAGCTGAAAATAAGTTTGTAGGTGCTGGTGGGCACTAAAAACTTGCGGTTCCGTAATGAACAAAGATCTCAAGGATTCCGCGAGAGTGATGTTCTTTGCCTATTTTGTGAATGCTTATAATATTTATGTCTTAATTAAAGAAATGGCAAGCCATTGGCCCAGTATGAAAGAAAATATGGGTCAAAGCCGAGTTGAAAAGGGCAACAATATCTAACTCCAGCTAACAAACAGTACAAAAGTATGAGGATTAATTGCTCATCAGGTTTAGACAAAATCCAGATTGAACAGGACAATGTCATCTAACTCAACCAAAGTTTTCGGCAGTCACAATCAAATGGATCGGTCTGATCCATAAAATCAAGATCCCCGTCAAGAAATTCTACTAGTCCATGATGACAAGCTGTTGTAAATAGAAGCCGAGCACGATTAGAAGCCCTTAGGTCCACATGAAACTTCTTTTTATGTTGTTCAACACCTGCAGCCGTAAGAAATTTCTTGTTGAAAAACTTAAACCTCATGGACAATAGTGCCCTCGTATTCAACATGAAGAATGTGACAAAGCTAGTGTTTGCATTGTTGGATGCATATCCTACCAGTGTTACTGTCTTCAAATGAATGTCGTGAGATCTGAGAAAATCCCGGTGCTTCTTGAACCATCGATTGGTTATACCTTTTTCTCCATGTGTTAGTGCCTAAATAGAGATGAAGATTGAAAACAGTTAATGTCTAAAAAATATTATGTTGAAAGAGTGATAGCTGAACGATTAATTATAGTACATCATATATGGGTATTCAATGTGCGTGAAATCATCACCTTCATATACAAATTCTCCAGACATGGAAAGCATTGCAGCAAGGCAATAATGATGTTGAGATCAAAACACCACATAGTCATATATAAGGTCTTGACAGAATCCACCACCATCGATAGGATGGACAAGCGCTTCATTGAGCATAGAACATAATATTAGCACTGAAAGTGTACTCAAGATGATACTTAACTTATGCGCACAAATGAAAAATGCAAATTACAGAAGTGTACGTGAATAATATACAGTACCTCAATAGGTGTGGAGGCAAACACCATCTCGAACCATTCAAACGGATCACTAATTGCACCCAGGGTCTCCAGTTTAGGCACAGAGACCACCGTTATTTGTGAAGGTTTATAACAACAATTAAGGAGCAACCTTTGAAGTGAAGGGGCGTCTTCGATGATGAGCTCCTGTCCTTCAAAATGAATTCCAATGCTTACAAGGTGAGACGAATTTATTTTGAGACAAGGGATATGGATTCCTAGTCCAAAAACAAGCACCAAACGCTGCAGTGCAGGGCAGCTAGAGTGGATGATGCTGTGAAGTGAGGCCACCGACAGATCAACCAACACAAGCGCAAGTTTTTCAGCACTGGCAGTCGAGGCATTTGTACCAGATAGTCTGCTAGATGGCACCGGGTCAAGGTGAGGGTGTGGAGAGAGGAGGAAAACCATGAGATGGGCATCGGTGGTGAGGGCACAGATGCAGCTCTTGGTGGTAACCTATCGCTGTAGTGATGGTATAACTCAAGCTGGTGGAGTTTATCGAATTGACGGGATGTTAGCCAGGCGGCCACCATGCAGGGTATGTCCAGCAGGTAGCATGCCGGGATGCAGATGCGTTGAACGGAACCCTCATGGGAGGAGATGATGGCTCCGGGGTATTCAGAATCATCATCGACAGATAGCTGACGACAGTCGAGATTAAGAGGCGCGGTGCACCACAGAGTGCGCCACCGAGATGCGAGGACTTGTGTGCGGCAGCCATCCTTGGTGGGGAGAAGGGAGATGATCTCCCCAAGGATTCCGTCCGGGAGATCACTGATGCAGTCCGTCGGAGATTCTAATGGTTCCTCAGGTCCAGGGGGCGCTTCTGGCCGCACAGCCGGGTCCAAGATCTACATCCGGCGGCGGCACTGGTCAGAGCCTCATCTGTGTACATACCAATCTGAAAGAAAAAAAGGCATAACATGTAGGACATTCGAAATTAATCACACAAGATAACCCTAGTCGGATTATTAGCAAGAATCATTTGTACAGAACAAACAACTGATCACTAACTCTATACGGATAACATTCAAACAATCAATACACTACGTGAATCTAACGGATCTTAATTACTCTGATTTCATGGAATGAGAGAACTAACCATAGGATTTGTATTCCAGAAAAATTATAGAGGGGCGGGGTGGGGTGGGGGGATTAACCAGAGAAAACACTTGATATGTTTGCCGCACAAATGGGTATATAGATGACTAACCGGTTTTCCGTCGGAGTCGCGGTTGTTGCCGGAGTTGCTGTTGACCTCCGGCTCCGGCTTGGGGGGGGGGCACGATGGTGCCGACGAATTCAAGGTCGTGCCGCTGCCCGCGCGAGACCTCATCGGCGGCGACGAAAACCTCTATGGCCAGCTTCACGCGTTGTGCGGGTGCTTCACCGGCCCCGGCGTCGGCACTCCCTCCGATGGTGCGCTTCGGCGGCATCGTGATACACTCCGGAGTCCAGACGTCGGTGACCACTGTGGACAGGGGGTGCGGCCGCCTATTATGGCCGGCGGCTCGGGCGCGCAATTAATACGGACCAGTGGGAGCGAGGCAGGCTGCGGTCAAAAGTTGTCTCGCCTCCCGGTGAGCCTGCGCGGCGGACGTCTGCCATTCCTACCATCATTTCACACAGCTACTCGCACGCCTCCCCGTCAATACACACACCTACACGCACACCTCCTGGTATGCCTGCGCGGCAGACTGCTCGCATGCGTCCCGTCAACTCACCCCTGCTCGCACGGCACACGGGGCGTGTGGTAGCACGTATATTTTTTGGTGTATTTTGTGCCACTTTACTGCTTCACTGAACCGTTTGCATTGAAGAGATGCACAAATCCTGCATTGAACATCTCGCAAGCTTCCCGGTGAACCTGCGCACTGGACGAGTTTTGGATTTACTAGAATATAAAAACCAGGCATCTCAATGTTTTGCCGGCAATCAACAGTGCCCTGGTGTTTGAAATTCATTCCCATTTCTTGCATGGGACCTAAGCATGCACCCAAGGACACATATTTGATTTTTCAACCAATTTATATGCACTAGAGCTTGTGCATGTACTTCAAATTTGAATTATGCACATAAATCCATTGAAAACTCAGTTAATGCATAAAAATGCCCAAACGAACCCCGAAAATCACAAAAATTGACACAACACTCCTATTGTTCTATGTTGACACGAGAAAAAAAATTGAAAGCAATAAGAGGCAATGGATATCGTTTCGTCCCCAAAGGTGGTACGTTCCCTACCGAAACCATCATGCTTGTTGTGAGAAGCTCTGGTTTGTGAGAAGCATATACCCAAACCTGCCCCCAAATGGGATAAAAAATTTACCACGGCATGTTGATGCCGCTCCATGATAGCAAGCCAAGTTTCACTAGAATTTAAAAACAAAGTATCTCAACATTTTGCCGGCAATCAACGGTGCCATGGTGTTTGAAATTCATTCCCATTTCTTGCATGGGACCTAAGCATGCACCCAAGGACAAAGATTTGATTTTTCAACCAATTTATATGCATTGGAGCATGTGCATGTAGTTCAAATTTGAATTATGCACATAAATGCATTGAAAACTCACTTCATGCATAAAAATGTCGAAACGAAACCTAAAAATGACAAAAAAACACAACACTCCAGTTGTCCTATGTTGACAGGAGAAATTTTTTGAAGGCAATAAGAGGCAATGGATATCGTTTCGTCCCCAAAGGTGGGGCGTTCCCTACCGAAACCATCATGCTTGTTGTGAGAAGCTCTGGTTTGTGAGAAGCATATACCCAAACCTGCCCCAAATGGGACAAAAAAATTACCACGGCATGTTGATGCCTCTCCATGATAGCATGCGAAGTTTCATGAATTTCAGACAAGTTTTGGACTTACTAGAATTTAAGAACCAGGCATCTCAACGTTTTGCTGGCAATCAACGGTGCCCTGGTGTTTGAAATTCATTCCCATTTCTTGCATGGGACCTAAGCATGCACCAAAGGACAAAGATTTGATTTTTCAACCAATTTATATGCACTGGAGCATGTGCATGTACTTCAAATTTGAATTATGCACATAAATGCATTGAAAGCTCACTTAAAGCATAAAAATGTCCAAACGCACCCCAATGAATCACAAAAAACACAGCACTCCTGCTGTTCTATGTTGACACGAGAAATGTTTTGAAAGCAATAAGAGGCAATCGATATCGTTTCGTTCCCAAAGATAGGGCGTTCCATACCGAAACCATCATGCTTGCTGTGAGAAGCTCTGGTTTGTGAGAAGCATATACCCAAACCTGCCCCAAATGGGACAAAATTTTTACCAGGACATGTTGATGCCGCTCCATGATAGCATGCCAAGTTTCATGAATTTTAGACGACTTTTGGGTTCACTAGAATTTAAAAACCAGGCATCTCAATGTTTTGCCGGCATTCAACGGTGCCCTGGTGTTTGAACTTCATTGCCATTTCTTGCATGGGACCTACGCATGCATCCAAGGACACGGATTTGATTTTTCAACCAATTTATATGCACTGGAGCTTGTGCATGTATTTCAAATTTGAATTATGCACATAAATGCATTGAAAACTCAGTTAATGCATAAAAATGCCCAAACGAACCCTGAAAAATCACAAAAATTGACACAACACTCATGTTGTTCTATGTTGACACGAGAAAAAAAATTGAAAGCAATAAGTGGCAATGGATATCGTTTCGTCCCCAAAGGTGGGACGTTCCCTACCGAAACCATCATGCTTGTTTTGAGAAGCTCTGGTTTGTGAGAAGCATATACCCAAACCTGCTCAAAATGGGACAAAATTTTTACCACGGCTTGTTGATGCCGCTCCATGATAGCATGCCAAGTTTCATGAATTTCAGAGGAGTTTTGGATTTACTAGAATTTAAAAACCAGGCATCTCAATGTTTTGCCGGCAATCAACGGTGCCCTGGTGTTTGAAATTCATTCCCATATCTTGCATTGGACCTAAGCATGCACCCAAGGACACAAATTTGATTTTTCAACCAATTTATATGCACTGGAGCATGTGCATGTAGTTCAAATTTGAATTGTGCACATAAATGCATTGAAAACTCAGTTAATTCATAAAAATGTCCAAACGAACCCCGAAAAATCACAAAAATTGACACAACACTCTTGTTGTTCTATGTTGACATGAGAAAAAATTGAAAGCAATAAGAGGCAATGGATATCGTTTCGTCCCCAAAGGTGGGACATTCCCTACTGAAACCATCATGCTTGTTGTGAGAAGCTCTGGTTTGTGAGAAGCATATACCCAAACCTGCCCAAAATGGCACAAAAATTTTACCACGGCTTGTTGATGCCGCTCCATGATAGCATGACAAGTTTCATGAATTTTAGACGAGTTTCGGATTTACTAGAATTAAAAACCAGGCATCTCAATGTTTTGCCGGCATTCAACGGTGCCCTTCTGTTTGAAATTCATTTCCATTTCCTGCATGGGACCTAAGCATGCACCCAAGGACACAGATTTGATTATTCAACCAATTTATATGCAATGGAGCTTGTGCATGTAGTTCAAATTTGAATTATGCACATAAATGCATTGAAAATTCAGTTAACGCATAAAATGCCCAAACGAACCCTGAAAAATCACAAAAATTGACACAACATTCCTGTTGTTTTATGTTGACATGAGAAAAAAATTGTAAGCAATAAGAGGCAATGGATATCGTTTCGTCCCCAAAGGTGGGACGTTCCCTACTGAAACCATCATGCTTGTTGTGAGAAGCTATGGTTTGTGAGAAGCATATACCCAAACCTGCCCCAAATGGGACAAAAAAATTACCACGGCATGTTGATGCCTCTCCATGATAGCATGCCAAGTTTCATGAATTTCAGACAAGTTTTGGACTTACTAGAATTTAAAAACGAGGCATCTCAACGTTTTGCTGGCAATCAACGATGCCCTGGTGTTTGAAATTCATTCCCATTTCTTGCATGGGACCTAAGCATGCACCCAAGGACAAAGATTTGATTTTTCAACCAATTTATATGCACTGGAGCATGTGCATGTAGTTCAAATTTGAATTATGCACATAAATGCATTGAAAACTCACTTAAAGCATAAAAATGTCCAAACGCACCCCAATGAATCACAAAAAACACAACACTCCTGTTGTTCTATGTTGACACGAGAAATGTTTTGAAAGCAATAAGAGGCAATCGATATCGTTTCGTTCCCAAAGGTAGGGCGTTCCCTACCGAAACTTTCATGCTTGCTGTGAGAAGCTCTGGTTTGTGAGAAGCATATACCCAAACCTGCCCAAAATGGGACAAAATTTTTACCAGGACATGTTGATGCCGCTCCATGATAGCATGCCAAGTTTCATGAATTTCAGACGAGTTTTGGATTTACTAGAATTTGAAAACCAGGCATCTCAATGTTTTGCTGGCATTCAACGGTGCCCTGGTGTTTGAAATTCATTCCCATTTCTTGCATGGGACCTACGCATGCATCCAAGGACACAGATTTGATTTTTCAACCAATTTATATGCACTGGAGCTTGTGCATGTATTTCAAATTTGAATTATGCACATAAATGCATTGAAAACTCAGTTAATGCATAAAAATGCCCAAACGAACCCTGAAAAATCACAAAAATTGACACAACACTCATGTTGTTCTATGTTGACACGAGAAAAAAAATTGAAAACAATAAGTTGCAATGGATATCGTTTCGTCCCCAAAGGTGGGACGTTCCCTACTGAAACCATCATGCTTGTTTTGAGAAGCTCTGGTTTGTGAGAAGCATATACCCAAACCTGCTCAAAATGGGACAAAATTTTTACCACGGCTTGTTGATGCTGCTCCATGATAGCATGCCAAGTTTCATGAATTTCAGAGGAGTTTTGGATTTACTAGAATTTAAAAACCAGGCATCTCAATGTTTTGCCGGCAATCAACGGTGCCCTGGTGTTTGAAATTCATTCCCATTTCTTGCATGGGACCTAAGCATGCACCCAAGGACACAGATTTGATTTTTCAACAAATTTATATGCACTGGAGCATGTGCATGTAGTTCAAATTTGAATTGTGCACATAAATGCATTGAAAACTCAGTTAATTCATAAAAATGTCCAAACGAACCCCGAAAAATCACAAAAATTGACACAACACTCTTGTTGTTCTATGTTGACACGAGAAAAAAATTGAAAGCAATAAGAGGCAATGGATATCGTTTCGTCCCCAAAGGTGGGACATTCCCTACCGAAACCATCATGCTTGTTGTGAGAAGCTCTGGTTTGTGAGAAGCATATACCCAAACCTGCCCAAAATGGCACAAAAATTTTACCACGGCTTGTTGATGCCACTCCATGATAGCATGACAAGTTTCATGAATTTTAGACGAGTTTTGGATTTACTAGAATTAAAAACCAGGCATCTCAATGTTTTGCCGGCATTCAACGGTGCCCTTCTGTTTGAAATTCATTTCCATTTCCTGCATGGGACCTAAGCATGCACCCAGGGACACAGATTTGATTATTCAACCAATTTATATGCACTGGAGCTTGTGCATGTAGTTCAAATTTGAATTATGCACATAAATGCATTGAAAATTCAGTTAACGCATAAAAATGCCCAAACGAACCCTGAAAAATCACAAAAATTGACACAACATTCCTGTTGTTTTATGTTGACATGAGAAAAAAATTGTAAGCAATAAGAGGCAATGGATATCGTTTCGTCCCCAAAGGTGGGACGTTCCCTACTGAAACCATCATGCTTGTTGTGAGAAGCTATGGTTTGTGAGAAGCATATACCCAAACCTGCCCCAAATGGGACAAAAAAATTACCACGGCATGTTGATGCCTCTCCATGATAGCATGCCAAGTTTCATGAATTTCAGACAAGTTTTGGACGTACTAGAATTTGAAAACCAGGCATCTCAATGTTTTGCTGGCAATCAACGGTGCCCTGGTGTTTGAAATTCATTCCCATTTCTTGCATGGGACCTAAGCATGCACCCAAGGACAAAGATTTGATTTTTCAACCAATTTATATGCACTGGAGCATGTGCATGTAGTTCAAATTTGAATTATGCACATAAATGCATTGAAAACTCACTTAAAGCATAAAAATGTCCAAACGCACCCCAATGAATCACAAAAAACACAACACTCCTGTTGTTCTATGTTGACACGAGAAATGTTTTGAAAGCAATAAGAGGCAATCGATATCGTTTCGTTCCCAAAGGTAGGGCGTTCCCTACCGAAACCATCATGCTTGCTGTGAGAAGCTCTGGTTTGTGAGAAGCATATACCCAAACCTGCCCAAAATGGGACAAAATTTTTAGCAGGACATGTTGATGTCGCTCCATGATAGCATGCCAAGTTTCATGAATTTTAGACGAGTTTTGGATTTACTAGAATTTAAAAACCAGGCATCTCAATGTTTTGCCGGCATTCAACGGTGCCCTGGTGTTTGAAATTCATTGCCATTTCTTGCATGGGACCTACGCATGCATCCAAGGACACAGATTTGATTTTTCAACCAATTTATATGCACTGGAGCTTGTGCATGTATTTCAAATTTGAATTATGCACATAAATGCATTGAAAACTCAGTTAATGCATAAAACTGCCCAAACGAACCCTGAAAAATCACAAAAATTGACACAACACTCATGTTGTTCTATGTTGACACGAGAAAAAAAATTGAAAGCAATAAGTTGCAATGGATATCGTTTCGTCCCCAAAGGTGGGACGTTCCCTACCGAAACCATCATGCTTGTTTTGAGAAACTCTGGTTTGTGAGAAGCATATACCCAAACCTGCTCAAAATGGGACAAATTTTTTACCACGGCTTGTTGATGCCGCTTCATGATAGCATGCCAAGTTTCATGAATTTCAGAGTAGTTTTGGATTTACTGGAATTTAAAAACTAGGCATCTCAATGTTTTGCCGGCAATCAACGGTGCCCTGGTGTTTGAAATTCATTCCCATTTCTTGCATGGGACCTAAGCATGCACCCAAGGACACAGATTTGATTTTTCAACCAATTTATATGCACTGGAGCATGTGCATGTAGTTCAAATTTGAATTGTGCACATAAATGCATTGAAAACTCAGTTAATTCATAAAAATGTCCAAACGAACCCCGAAAAATCACAAAAATTGACACAACACTCTTGTTGTTCTATGTTGACACGAGAAAAAAATTGAAAGCAATGAGAGGCAATGGATATCGTTTCGTCCCCAAAGGTGGGACATTCCCTACCGAAACCATCATGCTTGTTGTGAGAAGCTCTGGTTTGTGAGAAGCATATACCCAAACCTGCCCAAAATGGCACAAAAATTTTACCACGGCTTGTTGATGCCGCTCCATGATAGCATGACAAGTTTCATGAATTTTAGACGAGTTTCGGATTTACTAGAATTAAAAACCAGGCACCTCAATGTTTTGCCGGCATTCAACGGTGCCCTTCTGTTTGAAATTCATTTCCATTTCCTGCATGGGACCTAAGCATGCACCCAAGGACACAGATTTGATTATTCAACCAATTTATATGCACTGGAGCTTGTGCATGTAGTTCAAATTTGAATTATGCACATAAATGCATTGAAAATTCAGTTAACGCATAAAAATGCCCAAACGAACCCTGAAAAATCACAAAAATTGACACAACATTCCTGTTGTTTTATGTTGACATGAGAAAAAAATTGTAAGCAATAAGAGGCAATGGATATCGTTTCATCCCCAAAGGTGGGACGTTCCCTACTGAAACCATCATGCTTGTTGTGAGATGCTATGGTTTGTGAGAAGCATATACCCAAACCTGCCCCAAATGGGACAAAAAAATTACCACGGCATGTTGATGCCTCTCCATGATAGCATGCCAAGTTTCATGAATTTCAGACATGTTTTGGACTTACTAGAATTTAAAAACCAGGCATCTCAACGTTTTGCTGGCAATCAATGGTGCCCCGGTGTTTGAAATTCATTCCCATTTCTTGCATGGGACCTAAGCATGCACCCAAGGACAAAGATTTGATTTTTCAACCAAATTATATGCACTAGAGCATGTGCATGTAGTTCAAATTTGAATTATGCACATAAATGCATTGAAAACTCACTTAAAGCATAAAAATGTCCAAACGCACCCCAATGAATCACAAAAAACACAACACTCCTGTTGTTCTATGTTGACACGAGAAATGTTTTGAAAGCAATAAGAGGCAATCGATATCGTTTCGTTCCCAAAGGTAGGGCGTTCCCTACCGAAACCATCATGCTTGCTGTGAGAAGCTCTGGTTTGTGAGAAGCATATACCCAAACATGCCCAAAATGGGACAAATTTTTTAGCAGGACATGTTGATGTCGCTCCATGATAGCATGCCAAGTTTCATGAATTTTAGACGAGTTTTGGATTTACTAGAATTTAAAAACCAGGCATCTCAATGTTTTGCCGGCATTCAACGGTGCCCTGGTGTTTGAAATTCATTCCCATTTCTTGCATGGGACCTACGCATGCATCCAAGGACACGGATTTGATTTTTCAACCAATTTATATGCACTGGAGCTTGTGCATGTATTTCAAATTTGAATTATGCACATAAATGCATTGAAAACTCAGTTAATGCATAAAAATGCCCAAACGAACCCTGAAAAATCACAAAAATTGACACAACACTCATGTTGTTCTATGTTGACACGAGAAAAAAATTTGAAAGCAATAAGTGGCAATGGATATCGTTTCGTCCCCAAAGGTGGGACGTTCCCTACCGAAACCATCATGCTTGTTTTGAGAAACTCTGGTTTGTGAGAAGCATATACCCAAACCTGTTCAAAATGGGACAAAATGTTTACCACGGCTTGTTGATGCCGCTCCATGATAGCATGCCAAGTTTCATGAATTTCAGAGGAGTTTTGGATTTACTGGAATTTAAAAACCAGGCATCTCAATGTTTTGCCGGCAATCAACGGTGCCCTGGTGTTTGAAATTCATTCCCATTTCTTGCATGGGACCTAAGCATGCACCCAAGGACACAGATTTGATTTTTCAACCAATTTATATGCACTGGAGCATGTGCATGTAGTTCAAATTTGAATTGTGCACATAAATGCATTGAAAACTCAGTTAATTCATAAAAATGTCCAAACGAACCCCGAAAAATCACAAAAATTGACACAACACTCTTGTTGTTCTATGTTGACACGAGAAAAAAATTGAAAGCAATGAGAGGCAATGGATATCGTTTCGTCCCCAAAGGTGGGACATTCCCTACCGAAACCATCATGCTTGTTGTGAGAAGCTCTGGTTTGTGAGAAGCATATACCCAAACCTGCCCAAAATGGCACAAAAATTTTACCACGGCTTGTTGATGCCGCTCCATGATAGCATGACAAGTTTCATGAATTTTAGACGAGTTTCAGATTTACTAGAATTAAAAACCAGGCACCTCAATGTTTTGCCGGCATTCAACGGTGCCCTTCTGTTTGAAATTCATTTCCATTTCCTGCATGGGACCTAAGCATGCACCCAAGGACACAGATTTGATTATTCAACCAATTTATATGCACTGGAGCTTGTGCATGTAGTTCAAATTTGAATTATGCACATAAATGCATTGAAAATTCAGTTAACGCATAAAAATGCCCAAACGAACCCTGAAAAATCACAAAAATTGACACAACATTCCTGTTGTTTTATGTTGACATGAGAAAAAAATTGTAAGCAATAAGAGGCAATGGATATCGTTTCATCCCCAAAGGTGGGACGTTCCCTACTGAAACCATCATGCTTGTTGTGAGAAGCTATGGTTTGTGAGAAGCATATACCCAAACCTGCCCCAAATGGGACAAAAAAATTACCACGGCATGTTGATGCCTCTCCATGATAGCATGCCAAGTTTCATGAATTTCAGACAAGTTTTGGAGTTACTAGAATTTAAAAACCAGGCATCTCAACGTTTTGCTGGCAATCAACGGTGCCCTGGTGTTTGAAATTCATTCCCATTTCTTGCATGGGACCTAAGCATGCACCCAAGGACAAAGATTTGATTTTTCAACCAATTTATATGCACTGGAGCATGTGTGCATGTAGTTCAAATTTGAATTATGCACATAAATGCATTGAAAACTCACTTAAAGCATAAAAATGTCCAAACGCACCCCAATGAATCACAAAAAACACAACACTGCTGTTGTTCTATGTTGACACGAGAAATGTTTTGAAAGAAATAAGAGGCAATCGATATCGTTTCGTTCCCAAAGGTAGGGCGTTCCCTACCGAAACCATCATGCTTGCTGTGAGAAGCTCTGGTTTGTGAGAAGCATATACCCAAACCTGCCCCAAATGGGACAAATTTTTTACCAGGACATGTTGATGCCGCTCCATGATAGCATGCCAAGTTTCATGAATTTTAGACGAGTTTTGGATTTACTAGAATTTAAAAACCAGGCATCTCAATGTTTTGCCGGCATTCAACGGTGCCCTGGTGTTTGAAATTCATTTCCATTTCTTGCATGGGACCTACGCATGCACCCAAGGACAAAGATTTGATTTTTCAACCAATTTATATCCACTGGAGCTTGTGCATGTAGTTCAAATTTGAATTATGCACATAAATGCATTGAAAACTCAGTTAATGCATAAATTTGCCCAAACGAACCCTGAAAAATCACAAAAATTGACACAACACTCATGTTGTTCTATGTTGACACGAGAAAAAAAATTGAAAGCAATAAGTTGCAATGGATATCGTTTCGTCCCCAAAGGTGGGACGTTCCCTACCGAAACCATCATGCTTGTTTTGAGAAACTCTGGTTTGTGAGAAGCATATACCCAAACCTGCTCAAAATGGGACAAATTTTTTACCACGGCTTGTTGATGCCGCTTCATGATAGCATGCCAAGTTTCATGAATTTCAGAGTAGTTTTGGATTTACTGGAATTTAAAAACTAGGCATCTCAATGTTTTGCCGGCAATCAACGGTGCCCTGGTGTTTGAAATTCATTCCCATTTCTTGCATGGGACCTAAGCATGCACCCAAGGACACAGATTTGATTTTTCAACCAATTTATATGCACTGGAGCATGTGCATGTAGTTCAAATTTGAATTGTGCACATAAATGCATTGAAAACTCAGTTAATTCATAAAAATGTCCAAACGAACCCCGAAAAATCACAAAAATTGACACAACACTCTTGTTGTTCTATGTTGACACGAGAAAAAAATTGAAAGCAATGAGAGGCAATGGATATCGTTTCGTCCCCAAAGGTGGGACATTCCCTACCGAAACCATCATGCTTGTTGTGAGAAGCTCTGGTTTGTGAGAAGCATATACCCAAACCTGCCCAAAATGGCACAAAAATTTTACCACGGCTTGTTGATGCCGCTCCATGATAGCATGACAAGTTTCATGAATTTTAGACGAGTTTCGGATTTACTAGAATTAAAAACCAGGCACCTCAATGTTTTGCCGGCATTCAACGGTGCCCTTCTGTTTGAAATTCATTTCCATTTCCTGCATGGGACCTAAGCATGCACCCAAGGACACAGATTTGATTATTCAACCAATTTATATGCACTGGAGCTTGTGCATGTAGTTCAAATTTGAATTATGCACATAAATGCATTGAAAATTCAGTTAACGCATAAAAATGCCCAAACGAACCCTGAAAAATCACAAAAATTGACACAACATTCCTGTTGTTTTATGTTGACATGAGAAAAAAATTGTAAGCAATAAGAGGCAATGGATATCGTTTCATCCCCAAAGGTGGGACGTTCCCTACTGAAACCATCATGCTTGTTGTGAGATGCTATGGTTTGTGAGAAGCATATACCCAAACCTGCCCCAAATGGGACAAAAAAATTACCACGGCATGTTGATGCCTCTCCATGATAGCATGCCAAGTTTCATGAATTTCAGACATGTTTTGGACTTACTAGAATTTAAAAACCAGGCATCTCAACGTTTTGCTGGCAATCAACGGTGCCCCGGTGTTTGAAATTCATTCCCATTTCTTGCATGGGACCTAAGCATGCACCCAAGGACAAAGATTTGATTTTTCAACCAAATTATATGCACTAGAGCATGTGCATGTAGTTCAAATTTGAATTATGCACATAAATGCATTGAAAACTCACTTAAAGCATAAAAATGTCCAAACGCACCCCAATGAATCACAAAAAACACAACACTCCTGTTGTTCTATGTTGACACGAGAAATGTTTTGAAAGCAATAAGAGGCAATCGATATCGTTTCGTTCCCAAAGGTAGGGCGTTCCCTACCGAAACCATCATGCTTGCTGTGAGAAGCTCTGGTTTGTGAGAAGCATATACCCAAACATGCCCAAAATGGGACAAATTTTTTAGCAGGACATGTTGATGTCGCTCCATGATAGCATGCCAAGTTTCATGAATTTTAGACGAGTTTTGGATTTACTAGAATTTAAAAACCAGGCATCTCAATGTTTTGCCGGCATTCAACGGTGCCCTGGTGTTTGAAATTCATTCCCATTTCTTGCATGGGACCTACGCATGCATCCAAGGACACGGATTTGATTTTTCAACCAATTTATATGCACTGGAGCTTGTGCATGTATTTCAAATTTGAATTATGCACATAAATGCATTGAAAACTCAGTTACTGCATAAAAATGCCCAAACGAACCCTGAAAAATCACAAAAATTGACACAACACTCATGTTGTTCTATGTTGACACGAGAAAAAAATTTGAAAGCAATAAGTGGCAATGGATATCGTTTCGTCCCCAAAGGTGGGACGTTCCCTACCGAAACCATCATGCTTGTTTTGAGAAACTCTGGTTTGTGAGAAGCATATACCCAAACCTGTTCAAAATGGGACAAAATGTTTACCACGGCTTGTTGATGCCGCTCCATGATAGCATGCCAAGTTTCATGAATTTCAGAGGAGTTTTGGATTTACTGGAATTTAAAAACCAGGCATCTCAATGTTTTGCCGGCAATCAACGGTGCCCTGGTGTTTGAAATTCATTCCCATTTCTTGCATGGGACCTAAGCATGCACCCAAGGACACAGATTTGATTTTTCAACCAATTTATATGCACTGGAGCATGTGCATGTAGTTCAAATTTGAATTGTGCACATAAATGCATTGAAAACTCAGTTAATTCATAAAAATGTCCAAACGAACCCCGAAAAATCACAAAAATTGACACAACACTCTTGTTGTTCTATGTTGACACGAGAAAAAAATTGAAAGCAATGAGAGGCAATGGATATCGTTTCGTCCCCAAAGGTGGGACATTCCCTACCGAAACCATCATGCTTGTTGTGAGAAGCTCTGGTTTGTGAGAAGCATATACCCAAACCTGCCCAAAATGGCACAAAAATTTTACCACGGCTTGTTGATGCCGCTCCATGATAGCATGACAAGTTTCATGAATTTTAGACGAGTTTCAGATTTACTAGAATTAAAAACCAGGCACCTCAATGTTTTGCCGGCATTCAACGGTGCCCTTCTGTTTGAAATTCATTTCCATTTCCTGCATGGGACCTAAGCATGCACCCAAGGACACAGATTTGATTATTCAACCAATTTATATGCACTGGAGCTTGTGCATGTAGTTCAAATTTGAATTATGCACATAAATGCATTGAAAATTCAGTTAACGCATAAAAATGCCCAAACGAACCCTGAAAAATCACAAAAATTGACACAACATTCCTGTTGTTTTATGTTGACATGAGAAAAAAATTGTAAGCAATAAGAGGCAATGGATATCGTTTCATCCCCAAAGGTGGGACGTTCCCTACTGAAACCATCATGCTTGTTGTGAGAAGCTATGGTTTGTGAGAAGCATATACCCAAACCTGCCCCAAATGGGACAAAAAAATTACCACGGCATGTTGATGCCTCTCCATGATAGCATGCCAAGTTTCATGAATTTCAGACAAGTTTTGGAGTTACTAGAATTTAAAAACCAGGCATCTCAACGTTTTGCTGGCAATCAACGGTGCCCTGGTGTTTGAAATTCATTCCCATTTCTTGCATGGGACCTAAGCATGCACCCAAGGACAAAGATTTGATTTTTCAACCAATTTATATGCACTGGAGCATGTGTGCATGTAGTTCAAATTTGAATTATGCACATAAATGCATTGAAAACTCACTTAAAGCATAAAAATGTCCAAACGCACCCCAATGAATCACAAAAAACACAACACTGCTGTTGTTCTATGTTGACACGAGAAATGTTTTGAAAGAAATAAGAGGCAATCGATATCGTTTCGTTCCCAAAGGTAGGGCGTTCCCTACCGAAACCATCATGCTTGCTGTGAGAAGCTCTGGTTTGTGAGAAGCATATACCCAAACCTGCCCCAAATGGGACAAATTTTTTACCAGGACATGTTGATGCCGCTCCATGATAGCATGCCAAGTTTCATGAATTTTAGACGAGTTTTGGATTTACTAGAATTTAAAAACCAGGCATCTCAATGTTTTGCCGGCATTCAACGGTGCCCTGGTGTTTGAAATTCATTTCCATTTCTTGCATGGGACCTACGCATGCACCCAAGGACAAAGATTTGATTTTTCAACCAATTTATATCCACTGGAGCTTGTGCATGTAGTTCAAATTTGAATTATGCACATAAATGCATTGAAAACTCAGTTAATGCATAAAAATGCCCAAACAAACCCTGAAAAATCACAAAAATTGACACAACACTCATGTTGTTCTATGTTGACACGAGAAAAAAATTGAAAGCAATAAGTGGCAATGGATATCGTTTCGTCCCCAAAGGTGGGACGTTCCCTACTGAAACCATCATGCTTGTTTTGAGAAGCTCTGGTTTGTGAGAAGCATATACCCAAACCTGCTCAAAATGGGACAAAATTTTTACCACGGCTTGTTGATGCCGCTCCATGATAGCATGCCAAGTTTCATGAATTTCAGAGGAGTTTTGGATTTACTAGAATTTAAAAACCAGGCATCTCAATGTTTTGCCGGCAATCAACGGTGCCCTGGTGTTTGAAATTCATTCCCATTTCTTGCATGGGACCTAAGCATGCACCCAAGGACACAGATTTGATTTTTCAACAAATTTATATGCACTGGAGCATGTGCATGTAGTTCAAATTTGAATTGTGCACATAAATGCATTGAAAACTCAGTTAATTCATAAAAATGTCCAAACGAACCCCGAAAAATCACAAAAATTGACACAACACTCTTGTTGTTCTATGTTGACACGAGAAAAAAATTGAAAGCAATAAGAGGCAATGGATATCGTTTCGTCCCCAAAGGTGGGACATTCCCTACCGAAACCATCATGCTTGTTGTGAGAAGCTCTGGTTTGTGAGAAGCATATACCCAAACTTGCCCAAAATGGCACAAAAATTTTACCACGGCTTGTTGATGCCGCTCCATGATAGCATGACAAGTTTCATGAATTTTAGACGAGTTTCGGATTTACTAGAATTAAAAACCAGGCATCTCAATGTTTTGCCCGCATTCAATGGTGCCCTTCTGTTTGAAATTCATTTCCATTTCCTGCATGGGACCTAAGCATGCACCCAAGGACACAGATTTGATTATTCAACCAATTTATATGCACTGGAGCTTGTGCATGTAGTTCAAATTTGAATTATGCACATAAATGCATTGAAAATTCAGTTAACGCATAAAAATGCCCAAACGAACCCTGAAAAATCACAAAAATTGACACAACATTCCTGTTGTTTTATGTTGACATGAGAAAAAAATTGTAAGCAATAAGAGGCAATGGATATCGTTTCATCCCCAAAGGTGGGACGTTCCCTACTGAAACCATCATGCTTGTTGTGAGAAGCTATGGTTTGTGAGAAGCATATACCCAAACCTGCCCCAAATGGGACAAAAAAATTACCACGGCATGTTGATGCCTCTCCATGATAGCATGCCAAGTTTCATGAATTTCAGACAAGTTTTGGACTTACTAGAATTTAAAAACCAGGCATCTCAACGTTTTGCTGGCAATCAACGGTGCCTTGGTGTTTGAAATTCATTCCCATTTCTTGCAGGGGACCTAAGCATGCACCCAAGGACAAAGATTTGATTTTTCAACCAATTTATATGCACTGGAGCATGTGCATGTAGTTCAAATTTGAATTATGCACAAAAATGCATTGAAAACTCACTTAAAGCATAAAAATGTCCAAACGCACCCCAATGAATCACAAAAAACACAACACTGCTGTTGTTCTATGTTGACACGAGAAATGTTTTGAAAGAAATAAGAGGCAATCGATATCGTTTCGTTCCCGAAGGTAGGGCGTTCCCTACCGAAACCATCATGCTTGCTGTGAGAAGCTCTGGTTTGTGAGAAGCATATACCCAAACCTGCCCCAAATGGGACAAATTTTTTACCAGGACATATTGATGCCGCTCCATGATAGCATGCCAAGTTTCATGAATTTTAGACGAGTTTTGGATTTACTAGAATTTAAAAACCAGGCATCTCAATGTTTTGCCGGCATTCAACGGTGCCCTGGTGTTTGAAATTCATTTCCATTTCTTGCATGGGACCTACGCATGCACCCAAGGACACATATTTGATTTTTCAACCAATTTATATCCACTGGAGCTTGTGCATGTAGTTCAAATTTGAATTATGCACATAAATGCATTGAAAACTCAGTTAATGCATAAAAATGTCCAAACGCACCCCAATGAATCATAAAAAACACAACACTCCTGTTGTTCTATGTTGACACGAGAAATGTTTTGAAAGCAATAAGAGGCAATCGATATCGTTTCGTTCCCAAAGGTAGGGCGTTCCCTACCGAAACCATCATGCTTGCTGTGAGAAGCTCTGGTTTGTGAGAAGCATATACCCAAACCTGCCCAAAATGGGACAAAATTTTTAGCAGGACATGTTGATGTCGCTCCGTGATAGCATGCCAAGTTTCATGAATTTTAGACGAGTTTTGGATTTACTAGAATTTAAAAACCAGGCATCTCAATGTTTTGCCGGCATTCAACGGTGCCCTGGTGTTTGAAATTCATTCCCATTTCTTGCATGGGACCTACGCATGCATCCAAGGACACGGATTTGATTTTTCAACCAATTTATATGCACTGGAGCTTGTGCATGTATTTCAAATTTGAATTATGCACATAAATGCGTTGAAAACTCAGTTAATGCATAAAAATGCCCAAACGAACCCTGAAAAATCACAAAAATTGACACAACACTCATGTTGTTCTATGTTGAGACGAGAAAAAAAAATTGAAAGCAATAAGTGGCAATGGATATCGTTTCGTCCCCAAAGGTGGGACGTTCCCTACCGAAACCATCATGCTTGTTTTGAGAAACTCTGGTTTGTGAGAAGCATATACCCAAACCTGCTCAAAATGGGACAAAATTTTTACCACGGCTTGTTGATGCCGCTCCATGATAGCATGCCAAGTTTCATGAATTTCAGAGGAGTTTTGGATTTACTGGAATTTAAAAACCAGGCATCTCAATGTTTTGCCGGCAATCAACGGTGCCCTGGTGTTTGAAATTCATTCCCATTTCTTGCATGGGACCTAAGCATGCACCCAAGGACACAGATTTGATTTTTCAACCAATTTATATGCACTGGAGCATGTGCATGTAGTTCAAATTTGAATTGTGCACATAAATGCATTGAAAACTCAGTTAATTCATAAAAATGTCCAAACGAACCTCGAAAAATCACAAAAATTGACACAACACTCTTGTTGTTCTATGTTGACACGAGAAAAAAATTGAAAGCAATGAGAGGCAATGGATATCGTTTCGTCCCCAAAGGTGGGACATTCCCTACCGAAACCATCATGCTTGTTGTGAGAAGCTCTGGTTTGTGAGAAGCATATACCCAAACCTGCCCAAAATGGCACAAAAATTTTACCACGGCTTGTTGATGCCGCTCCATGATAGCATGACAAGTTTCATGAATTTTAGACGAGTTTCGGATTTACTAGAATTAAAAACCAGGCACCTCAATGTTTTGCCGGCATTCAACGGTGCCCTTCTGTTTGAAATTCATTTCCATTTCCTGCATGGGACCTAAGCATGCACCCAAGGACACAGATTTGATTATTCAACCAATTTATATGCACTGGAGCTTGTGCATGTAGTTCAAATTTGAATTATGCACATAAATGCATTGAAAATTCAGTTAACGCATAAAAATGCCCAAACGAACCCTGAAAAATCACAAAAATTGACACAACATTCCTGTTGTTTTATGTTGACATGAGAAAAAAATTGTAAGCAATAAGAGGCAATGGATATCGTTTCATCCCCAAAGGTGGGACGTTCCCTACTGAAACCATCATGCTTGTTGTGAGAAGCTATGGTTTGTGAGAAGCATATACCCAAACCTGCCCCAAATGGGACAAAAAAATTACCACGGCATGTTGATGCCTCTCCATGATAGCATGCCAAGTTTCATGAATTTCAGACAAGTTTTGGACTTACTAGAATTTAAAAACCAGGCATCTCAACGTTTTGCTGGCAATCAACGGTGCCCTGGTGTTTGAAATTCATTCCCATTTCTTGCATGGGACCTAAGCATGCACCCAAGGACAAAGATTTGATTTTTCAACCAATTTATATGCACTTGAGCATGTGCATGTAGTTCAAATTTGAATTATGCACAAAAATGCATTGAAAACTCACTTAAAGCATAAAAATGTCCAAACGCACCCCAATGAATCACAAAAAACACAACACTGCTGTTGTTCTATGTTGACACGAGAAATTTTTTGAAAGAAATAAGAGGCAATCGATATCGTTTCGTTCCCGAAGGTAGGGCGTTCCCTACCGAAACCATCATGCTTGCTGTGAGAAGCTCTGGTTTGTGAGAAGCATATACCCAAACCTGCCCCAAATGGGACAAATTTTTTACCAGGACATATTGATGCCGCTCCATGATAGCATGCCAAGTTTCATGAATTTTAGACGAGTTTTGGATTTACTAGAATTTAAAAACAAGGCATCTCAATGTTTTGCCGGCATTCAACGGTGCCCTGGTGTTTGAAATTCATTTCCATTTCTTGCATGGGACCTACGCATGCACCCAAGGACACATATTTGATTTTTCAACCAATTTATATCCACTGGAGCTTGTGCATGTAGTTCAAATTTGAATTATGCACATAAATGCATTGAAAACTCAGTTAATGCATAAAAATGCACAAACAAACCCTGAAAAATCACAAAAATTGACACAACACTCATGTTGTTCTATGTTGACACGAGAAAAAAATTGAAAGCAATAAGTGGCAATGGATATCGTTTCGTCCCCAAAGGTGGGACGTTCCCTACTGAAACCATCATGCTTGTTTTGAGAAGCTCTGGTTTGTGAGAAGCATATACCCAAACCTGCTCAAAATGGGATAAAATTTTTACCACGGCTTATTGATGCCGCTCCATGATAGCATGCCAAGTTTCATGAATTTCAGAGGAGTTTTGGATTTACTAGAATTTAAAAACCAGGCATCTCAATGTTTTGCCGGCAATCAACGGTGCCCTGGTGTTTGAAATTCATTCCCATTTCTTGCATGGGACCTAAGCATGCACCCAAGGACACAGATTTGATTTTTCAACAAATTTATATGCACTGGAGCATGTGCATGTAGTTCAAATTTGAATTGTGAACATAAATGCATTGAAAACTCAGTTAATTCATAAAAATGTCCAAACGAACCCCGAAAAATCACAAAATTGACACAACACTCTTGTTGTTCTATGTTGACACGAGAAAAAAATTGAAAGCAATAAGAGGCAATGGATATCGTTTCGTCCCCAAAGGTGGGGCATTCCCTACCGAAACCATCATGCTTGTTGTGAGAAGCTCTGGTTTGTGAGAAGCATATACCCAAACCTGCCCAAAATGGCACAAAAATTTTACCACGGCTTGTTGATGCCGCTCCATGATAGCATGACAAGTTTCATGAATTTTAGACGAGTTTCGGATTTACTAGAATTAAAAACCAGGCATCTCAATGTTTTGCCGGCATTCAACGGTGCCCTTCTGTTTGAAATTCATTTCCATTTCCTGCATGGGACCTAAGCATGCACCCAGGGACACAGATTTGATTATTCAACCAATTTATATGCACTGGAGCTTGTGCATGTAGTTCAAATTTGAATTATGCACATAAATGCATTGAAAATTCAGTTAGCGCATAAAAATGCCCAAACGAACCCTGAAAAATCACAAAAATTGACACAACATTCCTGTTGTTTTATGTTGACATGAGAAAAAAATTGTAAGCAATAAGAGGCAATGGATATCGTTTCGTCCCCAAAGGTGGGACGTTCCCTACTGAAACCATCATGCTTGTTGTGAGAAGCTATGGTTTGTGAGAAGCATATACCCAAACCTGCCCCAAATGGGACAAAAAAATTACCACGGCATGTTGATGCCTCTCCATGATAGCATGCCAAGTTTCATGAATTTCAGACAAGTTTTGGACTTACTAGAATTTAAAAACCAGGCATCTCAACGTTTTGCTGGCAATCAACGGTGCCCTGGTGTTTGAAATTCATTCCCATTTCTTGCATGGGACCTAAGCATGCACCCAAGGACAAAGATTTGATTTTTCAACCAATTTATATGCACTGGAGCATGTGCATGTAGTTCAAATTTGAATTATGCACATAAATGCATTGAAAACTCACTTAAAGCATAAAAATGTCCAAACGCACCCCAATGAATCACAAAAAACACAACACTGCTGTTGTTCTATGTTGACACGAGAAATGTTTTGAAAGAAATAAGAGGCAATCGATATCGTTTCGTTCCCAAAGGTAGGGCGTTCCCTACCGAAACCATCATGCTTGCTGTGAGAAGCTCTGGTTTGTGAGAAGCATATACCCAAACCTGCCCCAAATGGGACAAATTTTTTACCAGGACATGTTGATGCCGCTCCATGATAGCATGCCAAGTTTCATGAATTTTAGACGAGTTTTGGATTTACTAGAATTTAAAAACCAGGCATCTCAATGTTTTGCCGGCATTCAACGGTGCCCTGGTGTTTGAAATTCATTTCCATTTCTTGCATGGGACCTACGCATGCACCCAAGGACACAGATTTGATTTTTCAACAAATTTATATGCACTGGAGCATGTGCATGTAGTTCAAATTTGAATTGTGAACATAAATGCATTGAAAACTCAGTTAATTCATAAAAATGTCCAAACGAACCCCGAAAAATCACAAAAATTGACACAACACTCTTGTTGTTCTATGTTGACACGAGAAAAAAATTGAAAGCAATAAGAGGCAATGGATATCGTTTCGTCCCCAAAGGTGGGGCATTCCCTACCGAAACCATCATGCTTGTTGTGAGAAGCTCTGGTTTGTGAGAAGCATATACCCAAACCTGCCCAAAATGGCACAAAAATTTTACCACGGCTTGTTGATGCCGCTCCATGATAGCATGACAAGTTTCATGAATTTTAGACGAGTTTCGGATTTACTAGAATTAAAAACCAGGCATCTCAATGTTTTGCCGGCATTCAACGGTGCCCTTCTGTTTGAAATTCATTTCCATTTCCTGCATGGGACCTAAGCATGCACCCAGGGACACAGATTTGATTATTCAACCAATTTATATGCACTGGAGCTTGTGCATGTAGTTCAAATTTGAATTATGCACATAAATGCATTGAAAATTCAGTTAGCGCATAAAAATGCCCAAACGAACCCTGAAAAATCACAAAAATTGACACAACATTCCTGTTGTTTTATGTTGACATGAGAAAAAAATTGTAAGCAATAAGAGGCAATGGATATCGTTTCGTCCCCAAAGGTGGGACGTTCCCTACTGAAACCATCATGCTTGTTGTGAGAAGCTATGGTTTGTGAGAAGCATATACCCAAACCTGCCCCAAATGGGACAAAAAAATTACCACGGCATGTTGATGCCTCTCCATGATAGCATGCCAAGTTTCATGAATTTCAGACAAGTTTTGGACTTACTAGAATTTAAAAACCAGGCATCTCAACGTTTTGCTGGCAATCAACGGTGCCCTGGTGTTTGAAATTCATTCCCATTTCTTGCATGGGACCTAAGCATGCACCCAAGGACAAAGATTTGATTTTTCAACCAATTTATATGCACTGGAGCATGTGCATGTAGTTCAAATTTTAATTATGCACATAAATGCATTGAAAACTCACTTAAAGCATAAAAATGTCCAAACGCACCCCAATGAATCACAAAAAACACAACACTGCTGTTGTTCTATGTTGACACGAGAAATGTTTTGAAAGAAATAAGAGGCAATCGATATCGTTTCGTTCCCAAAGGTAGGGCGTTCCCTACCGAAACCATCATGCTTGTTGTGAGAAGCTCTGGTTTGTGAGAAGCATATACCCAAACCTGCCCCAAATGGGACAAATTTTTTACCAGGACATGTTGATGCCGCTCCATGATAGCATGCCAAGTTTCATGAATTTTAGACGAGTTTTGGATTTACTAGAATTTAAAAACCAGGCATCTCAATGTTTTGCCGGCATTCAACGGTGCCCTGGTGTTTGAAATTCATTTCCATTTCTTGCATGGGACCTACGCATGCACCCAAGGACACAGATTTGATTTTTCAACAAATTTATATGCACTGGAGCATGTGCATGTAGTTCAAATTTGAATTGTGAACATAAATGCATTGAAAACTCAGTTAATTCATAAAAATGTCCAAACGAACCCCGAAAAATCACAAAAATTGACACAACACTCTTGTTGTTCTATGTTGACACGAGAAAAAAATTGAAAGCAATAAGAGGCAATGGATATCGTTTCGTCCCCAAAGGTGGGGCATTCCCTACCGAAACCATCATGCTTGTTGTGAGAAGCTCTGGTTTGTGAGAAGCATATACCCAAACCTGCCCAAAATGGCACAAAAATTTTACCACGGCTTGTTGATGCCGCTCCATGATAGCATGACAAGTTTCATGAATTTTAGACGAGTTTCGGATTTACTAGAATTAAAAACCAGGCATCTCAATGTTTTGCCGGCATTCAACGGTGCCCTTCTGTTTGAAATTCATTTCCATTTCCTGCATGGGACCTAAGCATGCACCCAGGGACACAGATTTGATTATTCAACCAATTTATATGCACTGGAGCTTGTGCATGTAGTTCAAATTTGAATTATGCACATAAATGCATTGAAAATTCAGTTAACGCATAAAAATGCCCAAACGAACCCTGAAAAATCACAAAAATTGACACAACATTCCTGTTGTTTTATGTTGACATGAGAAAAAAATTGTAAGCAATAAGAGGCAATGGATATCGTTTCGTCCCCAAAGGTGGGACGTTCCCTACTGAAACCATCATGCTTGTTGTGAGAAGCTATGGTTTGTGAGAAGCATATACCCAAACCTGCCCCAAATGGGACAAAAAAATTACCACGGCATGTTGATGCCTCTCCATGATAGCATGCCAAGTTTCATGAATTTCAGACAAGTTTTGGACTTACTAGAATTTAAAAACCAGGCATCTCAACATTTTGCTGGCAATCAACGGTGCCCTGGTGTTTGAAATTCATTCCCATTTCTTGCATGGGACCTAAGCATGCACCCAAGGACAAAGATTTGATTTTTCAACCAATTTATATGCACTGGAGCATGTGCATGTAGTTCAAATTTGAATTATGCACATAAATGCATTGAAAACTCACTTAAAGCATAAAAATGTCCAAACGCACCCAAATGAATCACAAAAAACACAACACTGCTGTTGTTCTATGTTGACACGAGAAATGTTTTGAAAGAAATAAGAGGCAATCGATATCGTTTCGTTCCCAAAGGTAGGGCGTTCCCTACCGAAACCATCATGCTTGCTGTGAGAAGCTCTGGTTTGTGAGAAGCATATACCCAAACCTGCCCCAAATGGGACAAATTTTTTACCAGGACATGTTGATGCCGCTCCATGATAGCATGCCAAGTTTCATGAATTTTATACGAGTTTTGGATTTACTAGAATTTAAAAACCAGGCATCTCAATGTTTTGCCGGCATTCAACGGTGCCCTGGTGTTTGAAATTCATTTCCATTTCTTGCATGGGACCTACGCATGCACCCAAGGACACAAATTTGATTTTTCAACAAATTTATATGCACTGGAGCATGTGCATGTAGTTCAAATTTGAATTGTGAACATAAATGCATTGAAAACTCAGTTAATTCATAAAAATGTCCAAACGAACCCCGAAAAATCACAAAAATTGACACAACACTCTTGTTGTTCTATGTTGACACGAGAAAAAAATTGAAAGCAATAAGAGGCAATGGATATCGTTTCGTCCCCAAAGGTGGGGCATTCCCTACCGAAACCATCATGCTTGTTGTGAGAAGCTCTGGTTTGTGAGAAGCATATACCCAAACCTGCCCAAAATGGCACAAAAATTTTACCACGGCTTGTTGATGCCGCTCCATGATAGCATGACAAGTTTCATGAATTTTAGACGAGTTTCGGATTTACTAGAATTAAAAACCAGGCATCTCAATGTTTTGCCGGCATTCAACGGTGCCCTTCTGTTTGAAATTCATTTCCATTTCCTGCATGGGACCTAAGCATGCACCCAGGGACACAGATTTGATTATTCAACCAATTTATATGCACTGGAGCTTGTGCATGTAGTTCAAATTTGAATTATGCACATAAATGCATTGAAAATTCAGTTAGCGCATAAAAATGCCCAAACGAACCCTGAAAAATCACAAAAATTGACACAACATTCCTGTTGTTTTATGTTGACATGAGAAAAAAATTGTAAGCAATAAGAGGCAATGGATATCGTTTCGTCCCCAAAGGTGGGACGTTCCCTACTGAAACCATCATGCTTGTTGTGAGAAGCTATGGTTTGTGAGAAGCATATACCCAAACCTGCCCCAAATGGGACAAAAAAATTACCACGGCATGTTGATGCCTCTCCATGATAGCATGCCAAGTTTCATGAATTTCAGACAAGTTTTGGACTTACTAGAATTTAAAAACCAGGCATCTCAACGTTTTGCTGGCAATCAACGGTGCCCTGGTGTTTGAAATTCATTCCCATTTCTTGCATGGGACCTAAGCATGCACCCAAGGACAAAGATTTGATTTTTCAACCAATTTATATGCACTGGAGCATGTGCATGTAGTTCAAATTTTAATTATGCACATAAATGCATTGAAAACTCACTTAAAGCATAAAAATGTCCAAACGCACCCCAATGAATCACAAAAAACACAACACTGCTGTTGTTCTATGTTGACACGAGAAATGTTTTGAAAGAAATAAGAGGCAATCGATATCGTTTCGTTCCCAAAGGTAGGGCGTTCCCTACCGAAACCATCATGCTTGCTGTGAGAAGCTCTGGTTTGTGAGAAGCATATACCCAAACCTGCCCCAAATGGGACAAATTTTTTACCAGGACATGTTGATGCCGCTCCATGATAGCATGCCAAGTTTCATGAATTTTAGACGAGCGTTTTGGATTTACTAGAATTTAAAAACCAGGCATCTCAATGTTTTGCCGGCATTCAACGGTGCCCTGGTGTTTGAAATTCATTTCCATTTCTTGCATGGGACCTACGCATGCACCCAAGGACACAGATTTGATTTTTCAACAAATTTATATGCACTGGAGCATGTGCATGTAGTTCAAATTTGAATTGTGAACATAAATGCATTGAAAACTCAGTTAATTCATAAAAATGTCCAAACGAACCCCGAAAAATCACAAAAATTGACACAACACTCTTGTTGTTCTATGTTGACACGAGAAAAAAATTGAAAGCAATAAGAGGCAATGGATATCGTTTCGTCCCCAAAGGTGGGGCATTCCCTACCGAAACCATCATGCTTGTTGTGAGAAGCTCTGGTTTGTGAGAAGCATATACCCAAACCTGCCCAAAATGGCACAAAAATTTTACCACGGCTTGTTGATGCCGCTCCATGATAGCATGACAAGTTTCATGAATTTTAGACGAGTTTCGGATTTACTAGAATTAAAAACCAGGCATCTCAATGTTTTGCCGGCATTCAACGGTGCCCTTCTGTTTGAAATTCATTTCCATTTCCTGCATGGGACCTAAGCATGCACCCAGGGACACAGATTTGATTATTCAACCAATTTATATGCACTAGAGCTTGTGCATGTAGTTCAAATTTGAATTATGCACATAAATGCATTGAAAATTCAGTTAACGCATAAAAATGCCCAAACGAACCCTGAAAAATCACAAAAATTGACACAACATTCCTGTTGTTTTATGTTGACATGAGAAAAAAATTGTAAGCAATAAGAGGCAATGGATATCGTTTCGTCCCCAAAGGTGGGACGTTCCCTACTGAAACCATCATGCTTGTTGTGAGAAGCTATGGTTTGTGAGAAGCATATACCCAAACCTGCCCCAAATGGGACAAAAAAATTACCACGGCATGTTGATGCCTCTCCATGATAGCATGCCAAGTTTCATGAATTTCAGACAAGTTTTGGACTTACTAGAATTTAAAAACCAGGCATCTCAACGTTTTGCTGGCAATCAACGGTGCCCTGGTGTTTGAAATTCATTCCCATTTCTTGCATGGGACCTAAGCATGCACCCAAGGACAAAGATTTGATTTTTCAACCAATTTATATGCACTGGAGCATGTGCATGTAGTTCAAATTTGAATTATGCACATAAATGCATTGAAAACTCACTTAAAGCATAAAAATGTCCAAACGCACCCCAATGAATCACAAAAAACACAACACTGCTGTTGTTCTATGTTGACACGAGAAATGTTTTGAAAGAAATAAGAGGCAATTGATATCGTTTCGTTCCCAAAGGTAGGGCGTTCCCTACCGAAACCATCATGCTTGCTGTGAGAACCTCTGGTTTGTGAGAAGCATATACCCAAACCTGCCCCAAATGGGACAAATTTTTTACCAGGACATGTTGATGCCGCTCCATGATAGCATGCCAAGTTTCATGAATTTTAGACGAGTTTTGGATTTACTAGAATTTAAAAACCAGGCATCTCAATGTTTTGCCGGCATTCAACGGTGCCCTGGTGTTTGAAATTCATTTCCATTTCTTGCATGGGACCTACGCATGCACCCAAGGACACAGATTTGATTTTTCAACCAATTTATATCCACTGGAGCTTGTGCATGTAGTTCAAATTTGAATTATGCACATAAATGCATTGAAAACTCAGTTAATGCATAAAAATGCCCAAACAAACCCTGAAAAATCACAAAAATTGACACAACACTCATGTTGTTCTATGTTGACACGAGAAAAAAATTGAAAGCAATAAGTGGCAATGGATATCGTTTCGTCCCCAAAGGTGGGACGTTCCCTACTGAAACCATCATGCTTGTTTTGAGAAGCTCTGGTTTGTGAGAAGCATATACCCAAACCTGCTCAAAATGGGACAAAATTTTTACCACGGCTTGTTGATGCCGCTCCATGATAGCATGCCAAGTTTCATGAATTTCATAGGAGTTTTGGATTTACTAGAATTTAAAAACCAGGCATCTCAATGTTTTGCCGGCAATCAACGGTGCCCTGGTGTTTGAAATTCATTCCCATTTCTTGCATGGGACCTAAGCATGCACCCAAGGACACAGATTTGATTTTTCAACAAATTTATATGCACTGGAGCATGTGCATGTAGTTCAAATTTGAATTGTGCACATAAATGCATTGAAAACTCAGTTAATTCATAAAAATGTCCAAACGAACCCCGAAAAATCACAAAAATTGACACAACACTCTTGTTGTTATATGTTGACACGAGAAAAAAATTGAAAGCAATAAGAGGCAATGGATATCGTTTCGTCCCGAAAGGTGGGACATTCCCTACCGAAACCATCATGCTTGTTGTGAGAAGCTCTGGTTTGTGAGAAGCATATACCCAAACCTGCCCAAAATGGCACAAAAATTTTACCACGGCTTGTTGATGCCGCTCCATGATAGCATGACAAGTTTCATGAATTTTAGACGAGTTTCGGATTTACTAGAATTAAAAACCAGGCATCTCAATGTTTTGCCGGCATTCAACGGTGCCCTTCTGTTTGAAATTCATTTCCATTTCTTGCATGGGACCTAAGCATGCACCCAGGGACACAGATTTGATTATTCAACCAATTTATATGCACTAGAGCTTGTGCATGTTGTTCAAATTTGAATTATGCACATAAATGCATTGAAAATTCAGTTAACGCATAAAAATGCCCAAACGAACCCTGAAAAATCACAAAAATTGACACAACATTCCTGTTGTTTTATGTTGACATGAGAAAAAAATTGTAAGCAATAAGAGGCAATGGATATCGTTTCGTCCCCAAAGGTGGGACGTTCCCTACTGAAACCATCATGCTTGTTGTGAGAAGCTATGGTTTGTGAGAAGCATATACCCAAACCTGCCCCAAATGGGACAAAAAAATTACCACGGCATGTTGATGCCTCTCCATGATAGCATGCCAAGTTTCATGAATTTCAGACAAGTTTTGGACTTACTAGAATTTAAAAACCAGGCATCTCAACATTTTGCTGGCAATCAACGGTGCCCTAGTGTTTGAAATTCATTCCCATTTCTTGCATGGGACCTAAGCATGCACCCAAGGACAAAGATTTGATTTTTCAACCAATTTATATGCACTGGAGCATGTGCATGTAGTTCAAATTTGAATTATGCACATAAATGCATTGAAAACTCACTTAAAGCATAAAAATGTCCAAACGCACCCCAATGAATCACAAAAAACACAACACTCCTGTTGTTCTATGTTGACACGAGAAATGTTTTGAAAGCAATAAGAGGCAATCGATATCGTTTCGTTCCCAAAGGTAGGGCGTTCCCTACCGAAACCATCATGCTTGCTGTGAGAAGCTCTGGTTTGTGAGAAGCATATACCCAAACCTGCCCAAAATGGGACAAAATTTTTAGCAGGACATGTTGATGTCGCTCCATGATAGCATGCCAAGTTTCATGAATTTTAGACGAGTTTTGGATTTACTAGAATTTAAAAACCAGGCATCTCAATGTTTTGCCGGCATTCAACGGTGCCCTGGTGTTTGAAATTCATTCCCATTTCTTGCATGGGACCTACGCATGCATCCAAGGACACAGATTTGATTTTTCAACCAATTTATATGCACTGGAGCTTGTGCATGTATTTCAAATTTGAATTATGCACATAAATGCATTGAAAACTCAGTTAATGCATAAAAATGCCCAAACGAACCCTGAAAAATCACAAAAATTGACACAACACTCATGTTGTTCTATGTTGACACGAGAAAAAAAATTGAAAGCAATAAGTTGCAATGGATATCGTTTCGTCCCCAAAGGTGGGACGTTCCCTACCGAAACCATCATGCTTGTTTTGAGAAACTCTGGTTTGTGAGAAGCATATACCCAAACCTGCTCAAAATGGGACAAACTTTTCACCACGGCTTGTTGATGCCGCTCCCTGATAGCATGCCAAGTTTCATGAATTTCAGATTAGTTTTGGATTTACTGGAATTTAAAAACCAGGCATCTCAATGTTTTGCCGGCAATCAACGGTGCCCTGGTGTTTGAAATTCATTCCCATTTCTTGCATGGGACCTAAGCATGCACCCAAGGACACAGATTTGATTTTTCAACCAATTTATATGCACTGGAGCATGTGCATGTAGTTCAAATTTGAATTGTGCACATAAATGCATTGAAAACTCAGTTAATTCATAAAAATGTCCAAACGAACCCCGAAAAATCACAAAAATTGACACAACACTCTTGTTGTTCTATGTTGACACGAGAAAAAAATTGAAAGCAATGAGAGGCAATGGATATCGTTTCGTCCCCAAAGGTGGGACATTCCCTACCGAAACCATCATGCTTGTTGTGAGAAGCTCTGGTTTGTGAGAAGCATATACCCAAACCTGCCCAAAATGGCACAAAAATTTTACCACGGCTTGTTGATGCCGCTCCATGATAGCATGACAAGTTTCATGAATTTTAGACGAGTTTCGGATTTACTAGAATTAAAAACCAGGCACCTCAATGTTTTGCCGGCATTCAACGGTGCCCTTCTGTTTGAAATTCATTTCCATTTCCTGCATGGGACCTAAGCATGCACCCAAGGACACAGATTTGATTATTCAACCAATTTATATGCACTGGAGCTTGTGCATGTAGTTCAAATTTGAATTATGCACATAAATGCATTGAAAATTCAGTTAACGCATAAAAATGCCCAAACGAACCCTGAAAAATCACAAAAATTGACACAACATTCCTGTTGTTTTATGTTGACATGAGAAAAAAATTGTAAGCAATAAGAGGCAATGGATATCATTTCATCCCCAAAGGTGGGACGTTCCCTACTGAAACCATCATGCTTGTTGTGAGAAGCTATGGTTTGTGAGAAGCATATACCCAAACCTGCCCCAAATGGGACAAAAAAATTACCACGGCATGTTGATGCCTCTCCATGATAGCATGCCAAGTTTCATGAATTTCAGACAAGTTTTGGACTTACTAGAATTTAAAAACCAGGCATCTCAACGTTTTGCTAGCAATCAACGGTGCCCCGGTGTTTGAAATTCATTCCCATTTCTTGCATGGGACCTAAGCATGCACCCAAGGACAAAGATTTGATTTTTCAACCAAATTATATGCACTGGAGCATGTGCATGTAGTTCAAATTTGAATTATGCACATAAATGCATTGAAAACTCACTTAAAGCATAAAAATGTCCAAACGCACCCCAATGCATCACAAAAAACACAACACTCCTGTTGTTCTATGTTGACACGAGAAATGTTTTGAAAGCAATAAGAGGCAATCGATATCGTTTCGTTCCCAAAGGTAGGGCGTTCCCTACCGAAACCATCATGCTTGCTGTGAGAAGCTCTGGTTTGTGAGAAGCATATACCCAAACCTGCCCAAAATGGGACAAAATTTTTAGCAGGACATGTTGATGTCGCTCCATGATAGCATGCCAAGTTTCATGAATTTTAGACGAGTTTTGGATTTACTAGAATTTAAAAACCAGGCATCTCAATGTTTTGCCGGCATTCAACGGTGCCCTGGTGTTTGAAATTCATTCCCATTTCTTGCATGGGACCTACGCATGCATCCAAGGACACGGATTTGATTTTTCAACCAATTTATATGCACTGGAGCTTGTGCATGTATTTCAAATTTGAATTATGCACATAAATGCATTGAAAACTCAGTTAATGCATAAAAATGCCCAAACGAACCCTGAAAAATCACAAAAATTGACACAACACTCATGTTGTTCTATGTTGAGACGAGAAAAAAAATTGAAAGCAATAAGTGGCAATGGATATCGTTTCGTCCCCAAAGGTGGGACGTTCCCTACCGAAACCATCATGCTTGTTTTGAGAAACTCTGGTTTGTGAGAAGCATATACCCAAACCTGCTCAAAATGGGACAAAATTTTTACCACGGCTTGTTGATGCCGCTCCATGATAGCATGCCAAGTTTCATGAATTTCAGAGGAGTTTTGGATTTACAGGAATTTAAAAACCAGGCATCTCAATGTTTTGCCGGCAATCAACGGTGCCCTAGTGTTTGAAATTCATTCCCATTTCTTGCATGGGACCTAAGCATGCACCCAAGGACACAGATTTGATTTTTCAACCAATTTATATGCACTGGAGCATGTGCATGTAGTTCAAATTTGAATTGTGCACATAAATGCATTGAAAACTCAGTTAATTCATAAAAATGTCCAAACGAACCCCGAAAAATCACAAAAATTGACACAACACTCTTGTTGTTCTATGTTGACACGAGAAAAAAATTGAAAGCAATGAGAGGCAATGGATATCGTTTCGTCCCCAAAGGTGGGACATTCCCTACCGAAACCATCATGCTTGTTGTGAGAAGCTCTGGTTTGTGAGAAGCATATACCCAAACCTGCCCAAAATGGCACAAAAATTTTTACCACGGCTTGTTGATGCCGCTCCATGATAGCATGACAAGTTTCATGAATTTTAGACGAGTTTCAGATTTACTAGAATTAAAAACCAGGCACCTCAATGTTTTGCCGGCATTCAACGGTGCCCTTCTGTTTGAAATTCATTTCCATTTCCTGCATGGGACCTAAGCATGCACCCAAGGACACAGATTTGATTATTCAACCAATTTATATGCACTGGAGCTTGTGCATGTAGTTCAAATTTGAATTATGCACATAAATGCATTGAAAATTCAGTTAACGCATAAAAATGCCCAAACGAACCCTGAAAAATCACAAAAATTGACACAACATTCCTGTTGTTTTATG
The DNA here is from genome assembly GCF_002575655.3 of Aegilops tauschii subsp. strangulata. Lineage (NCBI taxonomy): Eukaryota > Viridiplantae > Streptophyta > Magnoliopsida > Poales > Poaceae > Aegilops > Aegilops tauschii. The sequence continues at coordinate 335,847,195 of NC_053035.3, forward strand.
TTGACATGAGAAAAAAATTGTAAGCAATAAGAGGCAATGGATATCGTTTCATCCCCAAAGGTGGGACGTTCCCTACTGAAACCATCATGCTTGTTGTGAGAAGCTATGGTTTGTGAGAAGCATATACCCAAACCTGCCCCAAATGGGACAAAAAAATTACCACGGCATGTTGATGCCTCTCCATGATAGCATGCCAAGTTTCATGAATTTCAGACATGTTTTGGACTTACTAGAATTTAAAAACCAGGCATCTCAACGTTTTGCTGGCAATCAACGGTGCCCTGGTGTTTGAAATTCATTCCCATTTCTTGCATGGGACCTAAGCATGCACCCAAGGACAAAGATTTGATTTTTCAACCAATTTATATGCACTGGAGCATGTGCATGTAGTTCAAATTTGAATTATGCACATAAATGCATTGAAAACTCACTTAAAGCATAAAAATGTCCAAACGCACCCCAATGAATCACAAAAAACACAACACTGCTGTTGTTCTATGTTGACACGAGAAATGTTTTGAAAGAAATAAGAGGCAATCGATATCGTTTCGTTCCCAAAGGTAGGGCGTTCCCTACCGAAACCATCATGCTTGCTGTGAGAAGCTCTGGTTTGTGAGAAGCATATACCCAAACCTGCCCCAAATGGGACAATTTTTTTACCAGGACATGTTGATGCCGCTCCATGATAGCATGCCAAGTTTCATGAATTTTAGACGAGTTTTGGATTTACTAGAATTTAAAAACCAGGCATCTCAATGTTTTGCCGGCATTCAACGGTGCCCTGGTGTTTGAAATTCATTTCCATTTCTTGCATGGGACCTACGCATGCACCCAAGGACACAGATTTGATTTTTCAACCAATTTATATCCATTGGAGCTTGTGCATGTAGTTCAAATTTGAATTATGCACATAAATGCATTGAAAACTCAGTTAATGCATAAAAATGCCCAAACAAACCCTGAAAAATCACAAAAATTGACACAACACTCATGTTGTTCTATGTTGACACGAGAAAAAAATTGAAAGCAATAAGTGGCAATGGATATCGTTCGTCCCCAAAGGTGGGACGTTCCCTACCGAAACCATCATGCTTGTTTTGAGAAGCTCTGGTTTGTGAGAAGCATATACCCAAACCTGCTCAAAATGGGACAAAAATTTTACCACGGCTTGTTGATGCCGCTCCATGATAGCATGCCAAGTTTCATGAATTTCAGAGGAGTTTTGGATTTACTAGAATTTAAAAACTAGGCATCTCAATGTTTTGCCGGCAATCAACGGTGCCCTGGTGTTTGAAATTCATTCCCATTTCTTGCATGGGACCTAAGCATGCACCCAAGGACACAGATTTGATTTTTCAACCAATTTATATGCACTGGAGCATGTGCATGTAGTTCAAATTTGAATTCTGCACATAAATGCATTGAAAACTCAGTTAATTCATAAAAATGTCCAAACGAACCCCGAAAAATCACAAAAATTGACACAACACTCTTGTTGTTCTATGTTGACACGAGAAAAAAATTGAAAGCAATAAGAGGCAATGGATATCGTTTCGTCCCCAAAGGTGGGACATTCCCTACCGAAACCATCATGCTTGTTGTGAGAAGCTCTGGTTTGTGAGAAGCATATACCCAAACCTGCCCAAAATGGCACAAAATTTTTACCACGGCTTGTTGATGCCGCTCCATGATAGCATGACAAATTTCATGAATTTTAGACGAGTTCCGGATTTACTAGAATTAAAAACCAGGCATCTCAATGTTTTGTCGGCATTCAACTGTGCCCTTCTGTTTGAAATTCATTTCCATTTCTTGCTAGGGACCTAAGCATGCACCCAAGGACACAGATTTGATTATTCAACCAATTTATATGCACTGGAGCTTGTGCATGTAGTTCAAATTTGAATTATGCACATAAATGCATTGAAAATTCAGTTAACGCATAAAAATGCCCAAACGAACCCTGAAAAATCACAAAAATTGACACAACATTCCTGTTGTTTTATGTTGACATGAGAAAAAAATTGTAAGCAATAAGAGGCAATGGATATCGTTTCATCCCCAAAGGTGGGACGTTCCCTACTGAAACCATCATGCTTGTTGTGAGAAGCTATGGTTTGTGAGAAGCATATACCCAAACCTGCCCCAAATGGGACAAAAAAATTACCACGGCATGTTGATGCCTCTCCATGATAGCATGCCAAGTTTCATGAATTTCAGACATGTTTTGGACTTACTAGAATTTAAAAACCAGGCATCTCAACGTTTTGCTGGCAATCAACGGTGCCCTGGTGTTTGAAATTCATTCCCATTTCTTGCATGGGACCTAAGCATGCACCCAAGGACAAAGATTTGATTTTTCAACCAATTTATATGCACTGGAGCATGTGCATGTAGTTCAAATTTGAATTATGCACATAAATGCATTGAAAACTCACTTAAAGCATAAAAATGTCCAAACGCACCCCAATGAATCACAAAAAACACAACACTGCTGTTGTTCTATGTTGACACGAGAAATGTTTTGAAAGAAATAAGAGGCAATCGATATCGTTTCGTTCCCAAAGGTAGGGCGTTCCCTACCGAAACCATCATGCTTGCTGTGAGAAGCTCTGGTTTGTGAGAAGCATATACCCAAACCTGCCCCAAATGGGACAATTTTTTTACCAGGACATGTTGATGCCGCTCCATGATAGCATGCCAAGTTTCATGAATTTTAGACGAGTTTTGGATTTACTAGAATTTAAAAACCAGGCATCTCAATGTTTTGCTGGCATTCAACGGTGCCCTGGTGTTTGAAATTCATTTCCATTTCTTGCATGGGACCTACGCATGCACCCAAGGACACAGATTTGATTTTTCAACCAATTTATATCCACTGGAGCTTGTGCATGTAGTTCAAATTTGAATTATGCACATAAATGCATTGAAAACTCAGTTAATGCATAAAAATGCCCAAACAAACCCTGAAAAATCACAAAAATTGACACAACACTCATGTTGTTCTATGTTGACACGAGAAAAAAATTGAAAGCAATAAGTGGCAATGGATCTCGTTCGTCCCCAAAGGTGGGACGTTCCCTACCGAAACCATCATGCTTGTTTTGAGAAGCTCTGGTTTGTGAGAAGCATATACCCAAACCTGCTCAAAATGGGACAAAAATTTTACCACGGCTTGTTGATGCCGCTCCATGATAGCATGCCAAGTTTCATGAATTTCAGAGGAGTTTTGGATTTACTAGAATTTAAAAACTAGGCATCTCAATGTTTTGCCGGCAATCAACGGTGCCCTGGTGTTTGAAATTCATTCCCATTTCTTGCATGGGACCTAAGCATGCACCCAAGGACACAGATTTGATTTTTCAACCAATTTATATGCACTGGAGCATGTGCATGTAGTTCAAATTTGAATTATGCACATAAATGCATTGAAAACTCAGTTAGTTCATAAAAATGTCCAAACGAACCCCGAAAAATCACAAAAATTGACACAACACTCTTGTTGTTCTATGTTGACACGAGAAAAAAATTGAAAGCAATAAGAGGCAATGGATATCGTTTCGTCCCCAAAGGTGGGACATTCCCTACCGAAACCATCATGCTTGTTGTGAGAAGCTCTGGTTTGTGAGAAGCATATACCCAAACCTGCCCAAAATGGCACAAAATTTTTACCACGGCTTGTTGATGCCGCTCCATGATAGCATGACAAATTTCATGAATTTTAGACGAGTTCCGGATTTACTAGAATTAAAAACCAGGCATCTCAATGTTTTGCCGGCATTCAACTGTGCCCTTCTGTTTGAAATTCATTTCCATTTCTTGCTAGGGACCTAAGCATGCACCCAAGGACACAGATTTGATTATTCAACCAATTTATATGCACTGGAGCTTGTGCATGTAGTTCAAATTTGAATTATGCACATAAATGCATTGAAAATTCAGTTAACGCATAAAAATGCCCAAACGAACCCTGAAAAATCACAAAAATTGACACAACATTCCTGTTGTTTTATGTTGACATGAGAAAAAAATTGTAAGCAATAAGAGGCAATGGATATCGTTTCGTCCCCAAAGGTGGGACGTTCCCTACCGAAACCATCATGCTTGTTGTGAGAAGCTCTGGTTTGTGAGAAGCATATACCCAAACCTGCCAAAATGGGACAAATTTTTTACCACGGCTTGTCGATGCCGCTCCATGATAGCATGCCAAGTTTCATGAATTTCATAGGAGTTCTGGATTTACTAGAATTTAAAAACCAGGCATCTCAATGTTTTGCCGGCAATCAATGGTGCCCTGGTGTTTGAAATTCATTCCCATTTCTTGCATGGGACCTAAGCATGCACCCGAGGACACAGATTTGATTTTTCAACCAATTTATATGCACTGGAGCATGTGCATGTAGTTCAAATTTGTATTGTGCACATAAATGCATTAAAAACTCAGTTAATGCATAGAAATGTCCAATCGAACCCTAAAAAATCACAAAAAATGACACAACACTCCTGTTGTTCTATGTTGACACGACAAATTTTTTGGAAGCAATAAGATGCAATGGATATCGTTTCGTCCCCAAAGGTGGGACGTTCCCTACAGAAACCATCCTGCTTGTTGTGAGAAGCTCTGGTTTGTGAGAAGCATATACCCAAACCTGCCCCAAATGGGACAAAAATTTTACCACGGCATGTCGATACTGCTCCATGATAGCATGCCAAGTTTCATGAATTTCAGACGAGTTTTGGATTTACTAGAATTTAAAAACCAGGTATCTCAATGTTTGCGGCCGAGTGATGGTGGCAGGGTGTTTGACATTCATTCCCATTTCTTGCATGGGACCTAAGTAGGCAACCAAGGACACATATTTGAATTTTCAACTAATTTATATGCATTAGAGCATGTGCCTATAGTTCAAATTTGAAATATGCACATGAATGCACAGAAAACTCTGTTAATGTATAAAAATGTCGAAGCAAACCCCAAAAATCCCCAAAAATTGACACAATAATCCTGTTGTTTTATGTTGACACTACGAAAAAATTTGAAATCGAGAAGAGGCAACGGATATCGTTTCGTCCCGAAAGGTGAAACATTCATTACCGAAACCATCACACTTGTTGTGAGAAGCTCTGGTTTATGAGAAGCTTATGCCCAAACCTGCCCCAAATGGGACAAATTTTTTACCACGGCATGTTGATGCCGCTCCATGATAGCATGCCAAGTTTCATGAATTTCAAACGAATTTTGGATTTACTAGAATTACAAAAGCAAGTACGTCGACGTTTCCAGAGAGCCACGGTGCCGTGGTGTTCGAATTTCATCCCCATTTCTTGCATGGGAGATAAGCATAAACCCATGGACACATATATGATTTTACAACCCATGTTGGTGCACCAGAGCATGTGCATGTAGTTTAATTATGAATTGTGCACCTGAAATGGCTTGAAAACAAATTTAATGTATAAAATGTTCAGACGAACCCTGAATAATTCCAATTCTATTACGACACACATATAGTTGCATGTTCAATCCTGATAAAAGGTCTAGCAATTCAAACACCGTCCATTGCCGCTGTGACCCCTTTATGTAATTCAAATCAAGATGAAAAATCAAGTAGATCGCACATAGTTTATTATCACCAACCGTGTGAGATGCAGCACAAAATATCTTGGAGCACCGTCGGTGTATAGTATGCCTATGGCTTACGCAAGAAGGTGCGTCGGCTATAGTCCACAGCCGGCGTCTCAAGCACACTAGCTCGCTCCCCAAATATCATTTCACTGTTCAATCGTCGCCGGTGAAAGATGGGCACATGGACCCGCGTCATGAGGGCAACTTCGGTGGCCCACTCCGGCGAGAGCGCGGCCGTAGCCACCATGCGCGTGCTAACAAGGCGCATGAGCGCGGCCGCATTCTATGACCGGGTGGCCATGGTAGCCCAAACGGCCGCTGTTGCTTCTCAGGTCGCGACAGCAACATCTGGCTCGGGGATAACAGCTGGCGAGAGCGGCCATCAGATGTTCGTTCCGCAGCGGCGGCCTTAGCCCTGATGGAGGCCGCCCACGACCATGTCGAGGCCACCCATGCCCAGCTCCTGGTGGTCACCGCACAAATCGAATGAAGTTTCTCCGACAACGGTTGACAACCCATGGCCGAAGAGCTGGCAACCGCCGAGAGCGTTCGAGCAGCCGTCCGTTCCTCTGCCGCATACCTTGCGACGATGGAGCCCGTCCAAGCCCGGATCGCATCCGCCCATGCCTAGCTCATGGTGGCCTTTTCCAAAGTGATGGCGGGCGCGGATGGCGAGATGCTTGCCGAGTATGGTGCGATGGATGCCATGGAGCCCCTTCCCCGGGAGACCGTCGGGCGCGAGCTGGACATGGAGGCGGCGGCGGAGATCGACGAGCACCAGCCGTAGTAGCACTCTTTGTTTTCTTTAATTAAGAGCGTCGGTCTTTAATTTGTTAGAGTAATGTTTAGGTCAGCTAGCTCTGTTTAATTGCTGAACTTGCTCGATTAAGAAGTTAGTCTCCTTTGTGTACCCAAATTATGCAATGACGTGGATGACCACTGTAACCCAGGAAATTCGAACCAAAAATTTTGACGTTCAAACTCAACACACACGGGTTAAGCTATCTGAATCGTTTGCGATGTTCACATATCGTACACAGTTCTGAATAAGGGACCGTGTCTGATGACACTTTGCGCGCCAGTTTTTTCGCTAAAGTGATTCCAAATTAAATATCTACCTCCCCGCCCCCCTCCCTTACCAAAAGCCACATTTCCCCTCTTTCCGCCTTCCTTTCCAAGTTGAAACCTTCACTCCTTGTTAGCGGCGCCGCCTCCTCGCCGGCGACCCTCCTTCACGCTGCTCGGCCTCGCCTATCCAGGTAGGTAATCCACACTCGACCCCCATCCTCGTCCTCCTCCTCCTTCCACATCCCACATGCCCCGACCGCCGGTGCGAGTGCGACGCCTCCCACCCAAATCACCGAACCCTCCACCAAATAAGCGCCGCACTAAGTCATGGTGCACGCAGTATAGCCAGGATCTCAAGGAGCATTTGGCAGGGAAGAAGCAAATCGCGGCCGCACGCGCGGATGAGGTTGCGATGGCTGCCATTCATGCCGACCCCTAGATCTTGCAGGAGCACCTCGCCGTCGTGGCCACCGTTGATGCCTCGCGCGCCGACGCCGCGAGGCAGTTGCCTGCTTTAAACGACAGTTCGTGGCGTTCTCTCGAGGCCACCGTCGGTGCCTTTGACGAAGACTACGAGGTGTTTCTCAGCGTGGACGTGCTTACCTCATCTTGAGAGCCAGCAGGTTGGTGCCCGGAGTGGCTCAGGCAACTCACCACTACAACGAGGGCACCCACGATGCGGAGGCCTCGCCCTCTTCCATGTCCAAGGATCCAATCATCATCGATATCTCCGACAATGAGGAGTAGCTTGTCTTATTAGCTCACTATAAGGACCCTTGTTCGGTTTGCCAGCTACTGCCTTTCCTTAACAAATTTTAGTGAATTGTGCTATCTACTTTTACCATGCAATCTTCTGCTATAGTGTATATGTTCTATATGTCGTGCAATGTGGTGTTTAGTTAACTGCTTGGTTCAATTCTGCAAATGTGATGCTCAATTCTTTAGGGTGCAATATTTCCAAGTTGTTAAGCATTCTTGGTTTGGTTAACTGTCTGATCTTCTATTAGGAGTATGTTATATTGTGCAATGTGGTGCTCAGTTAATGTTTGGTTCATTTGTTGTGGTGTTTAGTTAACTGCTTGGTTCAATTCTGCAATGCGATGTTCAATTGTTGTGGCTGCATTCTGTTATTGTATACCATGTGAGGAATAAATCGAATTCGGTTGTACTAAATACATGAGAAACAAATAAAATTGCTATATTTCCAAGTTGTTAAGCATGATTAACTGTCTAGTCTTCTAGTAGGAGTATGTTATATTGTGCAATGTGGCGCTCAGTTAACGTTTGGTTCATTTGTTGTGGTGCTTAGTTAACTGCTTGGTTCAATTATGCAATGCGATGTTCAATTGTTGTGACTGCATTCTGTTATTGTATACCATGTGAGGAATAAATCGAATTTGGCTGTACTAAATACATGAGAAACAAATACAATTGCTATATTTCCAAGTTGGTAAGCATGCTTAGTTTGGTTAACTGTCTGATCTTCTATTAGGAGTATGTTATATTGTGCAATGTGGTGCTCAGTTAATGTCTGGTACATTTCTTGTGGTGTTTAGTTAACTGCTTGGTTCAATTGTGCAATGCGATGTTCAATTGTTGTGGCCGCATTCTGTTATTGTATACCATGTGAGGAATATATCGAATTTGGCTGCACTTAATACAAGAGAAACATATACAAGTGCTATATTTCCTAGTTCTTAATCATGCTTGGTTTGGATAAATGGGTTTTCCATGTGGCTTGAATTAATATGATGAATCTGCAATGTGCTTATTTTTCATCAACATATTTTACTGATAGCATGCGAACCCTTACTTAACCTGATGACTAACTACCTTATATGTGTTGCAGGATAACAATGGGAAGCACTGATGTTTACAATCGAGGTTAGCATGTGCATGGTCTATTGTCTAATAGCACATTATTGTGCAATTGCAGGAACCATTCTAATATTTTGGTTTTTAACAATTTGGTCTTGCACATGTAGGTCCTACTGTCAGAGGTTTTGACCCACTATTCGACCCTTTTTGAATATGGGGAAATGAGTTGTCCATGGATATCAATCAAATCAAGAAACTCAGAAAGATTGTTAGGATAAAGAAATGAGCGACAAAAAAAACAAGATCTTTGTCTGCACAATGAAGAAGACATCAGTTCACTACAAGATGGTACTAACTATTATACTTTGCCTTTTTTTTCCTTTGCCCCATTTCCAATATAGAGAAGATATTTATGCACATCCTTGTTTTCAGGCCTTTCCAAAGTAGTTCACTGATGATTACCTCTCAACCCACCTCTATGGTCAGGAGGCGAGGAAGGTTTTCATACAACACCCATGGTTTAATATTGAAGTGTTCCTGAAGAGGACGAAGGACAGACGGTCAATCATCCACAGGCACTGGCCTAAAGTTGCAAAGACCTTCAACATGAATGAAAGCTCAATATTCGCCTTCTGCTTCAGCAGTTTTCCAGATGAGATGCATCTGTCTATATACCGTCTATGATGCTAATTTCGAAAGGTTCTACATGTTGCATGTGAAACTTGGTGCTGGTGCAGTTGTGTAATGGGGTAGCTGAGTGTTGAAGCTATATCATGTTGTACTCTGATGTATTTCAATTATGAAATTCTGCTTCCTTAATATGGAAATGAAATATATTATGTGCTTAATATGAATGTCAATTAGATTAATAAATGGATTATTAATAATAGGGCAATTAGCCTGCTAATGGCGAATTAGCCTGCTAATTGGGTTTTGCTATTGCAAACGGTTGTTGAAAAAATACCGTGGGCGATGACGTCAGGCAAGGCACACAGTTTCTAGGAATAAACCGTGTTGGATCAATGAACAATCACACATTTTCTCCTGAAAACTGTTTGCGTTAGGCCACCTTGCGCAAACATTTACCACATAAAAACTGTGTGTGATGGATAGCCTTTGCCACACAGTTTTTCTTCCGGACCGTGTGTGATACATTCAATAACGCAAACGATTTAACGGGAAAAATTGTGTGTGATGTACGTGTGAACGGAAACGATTTCCTTGGAGCGACTGTGTGGGATGTACATACGAACGGAAACGTTTAGCGGGGACTGACTGTGTGGGATGTACTTGCGACCGAAAACAATTTCGCCGTATAATTGTATTTTTTTAGCTCTACTGTAAGTATTTCCGTATTTGAGCGCTCGCCGGTCGCACACGACCTGATTTTGCCGAGAGTGTGTGCAAGGAGGGCATATCCCCGACGGTTTCTGGGCTGTGTGGGAAGGACCCCCCTATTGCCCACACTCACTTGGCGACGGTTCCAAATGCCGTCGCGGAAAGGGGTTAAAAACCGTTTGTTTAGGACCCACGCATACTAGTGTGTGCCAGGAGGGCATATCCCCGACGGTTTCTGGGTCGTGTGGGAAGGACCCCCCTATCGCCCACACTCACTAGGCGACGGTTCGAAATGCCGTCGCGGAAAGGGGTTAAATACCGTTTGTATAGCACCTACGCGTACTAGTGTATACCTTGCAAATATGAGAGAAAAGGCATTAGAATTACTCCAAAAAGCATTATTATGAATAAAACCATTATAAACAACAGTAAGAAAACATGATGCAAAATGGATGTATCAACTCCCCCAAGCTTGGACCTTGCTTGTCCTCAAGCGAAAACCGAAATCGAAAAACATGTCCACATGCTTTGAGAGAGAGAGGTGTCGATAAAAACACAATACGAACATAGAAGCATCATGTTGATTATTATAACAGCAACAAATTTAAACATAGGAATTTTATAATAGAACTTTTATCACACAATCTATGAATAAGTAACAGTTCATCACACTATCGAAGTACAAAGCAAAAACTCTATTAGAAACCAACAAACTATGTTCTCAGTCAACTTTGCAACTACAATTCAACATCTCTTTAGGAAGGGTCACGTGTCGGAGCCTTTAGGAAAGTCCAGATACTCAACCATCATATAGTCTTCTATGATTGCTAACACTCACCGTGTACACATCAGCAAAACATTTCAACCGGACACATAGGAAGATAGGGGCTTATAGTTTTGCCTCCCAACGTACTCACCTCAAGGGTGATGTCAACAATAATAACTTATGCTATCTATATTCAACTGGACATATGTGCCTAGATCTTTCCTCACCACATGATGCTTGCCAAAGGAGAAAAATAAAAGGGAATAGAAGAAAAACTTTGACTCTTTGCATAAAAGTAAATACATAAAAAGTAAAAGATAGGCCCTTCGCGGAGGGAAGCAGAGGTTGCCATGCGCTTATTTGTTTGTATGCTCAATCCCTTAGTGCAAAAGAACATCACATTGTATTGCCCCTTAAGATGACAACCTTTATTATGCAGTCTGTCGCATGAATTCTTTGTCATCCAAGTTCGTACAACGCTCAATTTTTACACTAAATGATCTCACATTTTTTGAAGCAATTTTTACTGCCTTTTTGCACCGATGACAACTTACTTGAGGGATCTTGCTCAATTCGTAGGTAGGTATGGTGGACACTTGAAAATAAGATTTGGGTTCAAGGGTTTTTGGACACACAAGTAGTATCTCTACTTAGTGCGGAAATTTTGGCTAGCAAAGATAGGGGCAAGGACCACATGTTGAAGGATCTATGACAATATGACTTCTGTGTGAATATAAACAAACATAAACCATTAAGTTGTCTTCCTTGTCCAAGGTCAACAATTTTGGCATATAATATTTTGATGAGGGCTCACAATCACAAAAGATTTCTAGGATAGTATATTTATATGTGAATCTTCTCTTCCCTTATTAATTCTTTCATGAGTTGCATCCTTGACTAATGCTATGTTTGTCAATCTCTAATAAAATTTCCTACTTATACTTTTCCTTATGTGGTGTCATCACCTACCATAGGATTAGCATATGATCTTATTGATTTAATTCCTTTCTTTTATTTATTTCCTTATTTCTTTTCTTTATTTGCAACATGAAAGTAGAAAAAGCAAAAACTCAAACTAAACTGTATTATATAACTAGCACATGATTACAAGGATAGATCACTAAGCAAACTCTCAAAGAGGAAAGGATCGAACTAAACTTTTATTCATCTAAAGCAAAAATATCGAACTAAGATAAGTAAAAGCAGAAGGATAGTGGGATGATATGATACCGGGGCACCTCCCCCAAGCTTGGCGGAAGCCAAGGGGAGTGCCCATACCCGATACTCAATTCTCTTTTGGTGGTGAAGAAGATGATGGTGGTGATGAAGCGGTCCTATCCTTAAGGATCAAGAGATTCTCCAACCGACGGATGATCCTCCAGAGATAGATAATATGTTCTTGATGCAAAATATTTTCGCAAGTGAGATACTTACTTTGTATGCGAACTATTTCAATGACGCGAAAAGCTTCAATCTCAGCAGGAGTGAGGTGAGTAAGGTAGGGCTTAAGGATATCTTCCTCCACCTCCTCGGCTAGCAGTGCTTGTGCAGCCACCGGGAACAGATCTATGGTAGCTTCCTTGCCCTTGTCTCCCTTGACAGCGTCCGTAGGCTCCTCCCTCTCCGTCTCGATCTTCATCAGCCAAGCATCTTCTTCCATGTTGTTGGAGGAGCAGGAAGACATGATGCCTGGCTTGATAAAGCTGACCGGAAACGGCAAGAAAGGGGAACAGAGGATTTCTCCGCGATACAGAGGTTAACAGGTTCGGGAAGTATATATAGATTTTTTATCTTGGAGGATAAGCATCCGGGTGAAAAACGGAGTACGGAATGTGTCCCAGGTGGGCACAACCCACCTGGGCGCGCCAGGAAGCCTGGCGCGCCCTGGTGTCTTGTGCCCACCAGGGGACGCTTCCTGGAAGTTTCTTTATTTCCAAAATTCTTAAATATTCCAAAACTGATAAAAAATATTTTTGCGGATTTTTCGGAGTCCGTTTACTTACCGTATCACGTACCTCCTTATTTTCACGATTCTGGAGTGTTCTGGAAGGACTCTTTTATGTGTTCTTCCGGTGTCAAAGTTTGGATAATATTACTTTCAACATTAATGGGCGTACCTGAGATATAATGCTTTATTCGTTGTCCATTGACAACCTTCTGGTTAGCACCTTCGGAATTATTTATTTTGATGGCTCCAGACTGGTAAACCTCCTCAATAACATAGGGGCCTTCCCATTTTGAGAGGAGTTTTCCTGCAAAGAATCTAAAACAAGAGTTGTACAAAAGAACATATTCTCCGACTTTAAACTCACGCTTTTGGATTCTTTTGTCATGCCATCTTTTAACTTTTTCTTTGAATAATTTTGCATTTTCACAAGCTTGGGTTCTCCATTCATCTAATGAGCTTATATCAAATAACCTCTTTTCACCAGGAAGTTTGAAATCATAATTGAGTTCTTTAACTGCCCAATATGCTTTATGTTCTAACTCAAGAGGCAAATGACAAGCTTTTCCATAAACCATTTTATAAGGAGACATACCCATAGGATTTTTATATGCTGTTCTATAAGCCCAAAGTGCATCATCTAATTTCTTAGACCAATTCTTCCTGGACCTATTGACAGTCTTTTGCAAAATTAATTTTATTTCTCTATTGCTGAGTTCAACTTGACCACTAGACTGAGGATGATAGGGTGATGCAATTCTATGGTTAACGTCGTACTTGGCAAGCATTTTATGGAAGTCACTATGAATAAAGTGTGAACCACCATCAGTCATTAAAAATCTAGGGACTCCAAACCTTTGGAAAATAACCTCCTTAAGCATTTTAATAGAGGTGTTGTGATCAGCACTACTAGTTGGAATAGCTTCTACCAATTTAGTAACATAATCAACAGCAACTAGAATATGTGTATACCCATTAGAGGAAGGAAAAGGTCCCATGTAATCAAATCCCCAAACATCAAATGGTTCAACAGCAAGTGAATAATTCATAGGCATTTCTTGACGCTTACTGATATTACCTATTCTTTGGCATTCATCACAAGATGAGACAAACTTACGGGCATCCTTGAAGAGAGTAGACCAATAAAATCCAGACTGCAAAACCTTATGAGCAGTTCTATCTCCAGCATGATGCCGTCCATAAGCTTCGGAGTGACATTTCCGTAGGATTTGTCCCCGTTCATGCTCAGGTACACAACGTCTAATAATACCATCTACTCCTTCCTTATAAAGATGTGGGTCATCCCAAAAGCAATGTCTTAAATCATAGAATTTTTTTTTCTTTTGTTGGTATGTAAAGCTAGGTGGTAAATATTTAGCAGCAATGTAATTAGCATAGTCAGCATACCAAGGAGTACTATGAGAAACATTTATTGCAGCTAACTGCTCATTAGGAAAACTATCATCAATAGGAAGTGGGTCATCAAGCACATTTTCAAGCCTAGACAAGTTATCAGCTACAGGGTTCTCAGCTCCTTTTCTATCAATGATATGTAAATAAAATTCTTGTAGAAGCAGAACCCAACGAATAAGTCTAGGTTTAGCATCTTTATTTTCCATAAGATATTTAATAGCAGCATGGTCTATGTGAACAGTTACTTTGGAATCAACAATATAAGATCTAAATTTATCACAAGCAAACACCACTGCTGAGAATTCTTTTTCAATAGTAGCATAATTTCTTTGAGCACTGTCTATTGTTTTACTAGCATAATGAATAACATTCAATTTTTTATCAACTCTTTGTCCTAGAACAGCACCAACAGCATAATCACTAGCATCACACATAATTTCAAAAGGCAAGTTCCAATCAGGTGGTTGAACAATAGGTGCAGAAATTAAGGCTTTCTTGAGTGTTTCAAAGGCTTCTAAACCATCATCATCAAAAACAAAAGGAATATCCTTCTGCAAAAGATTAGTGAGAGGCCTAGAAATTTTAGAAAAGTCCTTGATAAATCTCCTATAGAAACCAGCATGACCTAGGAAACTATGAATACCTATTATATCTTTAGGACATGGCATTTTCTCAATTGCATCAACCTTAGCTTTGTCCACTTCAATACCTCTTTCAGAAATTTTATGACCCAAGACAATGCCTTCATTTACCATAAAGTGGCACTTCTCCCAATTCAAGACAAGATTCATCTGTTCACATCTCTGCAAAACTCGCTCAAGATTGCTTAAAGAATCATCAAAATACTTCCCATAAACAGAAAATTCATCCATGAAAACCTCAACAATCTTTTCACAAAAGTCAGAGAATATAGCAGTCATACAACTTTGAAAGGTAGTAGGTGCATTACATAAACCAAAAGGCATACGTCTATAAGCATAGGTTCCAAAAGGACAAGTAAAAGTGGTCTTTTCTTGATCAGGTTGAGAAACAGGTATTTGTGAAAAGCCATAATATCCATCAAGGAAGCAAAAGTGTGTGTGCTTAGATAATCTTTCAAGCATTTGATCAATAAAAGGCAAAGGGTAATGATCTTTTCTAGTTGCTTTATTTAATTTTCTAAAATAAATTACCATTCTATAGCATCTAACAATTCTTTGTGGAATTAGTTCATTCTTATCATTAGGAACAAAAATTATACCTCCTTTCTTAGGGACACAATGAACAGGACTTACGCATCTACTATCAGCTATAGGATAGATTATACCTGCTTCCAGGAGTTTTAATATTTCCGTTCTTACCACCTCTTTCGTCTTCAGATTTAACCGACGTTGGTGATCAACAACGGGTTTAGCATCAGGTTCCATATTAATTTTTTTGCTGACATAGAGTGGGACTAATGCCCTTTAAATCATCAAGAGTATATCCAATAGCAGCTCGGTGCTTCCTTAGAACTTTCAACAATCTTTCTTCTTCATGTTCTGAAAGGTTAGCACTAATAATAACATGATATATTTTCTTTTCATCAAGATAAGCATATTTCAAAGTGTCTGGCAATTGTTTTAATTGAGACACAGGATCACCTTTAGGTGGAGGAGGACCTCCCAGAGTTTCAATAGGCAAGTTGTGTTTAAGTAGAGGACCTTGTTCAAACAAAATCTTATCTATTTCATTTCTTTCATGCATATGTAAATCATTTTCATGGTCTAGCAAATATTGTTCTAAAGGATCAGTAGGTGGCACAGCAATAGCAGCAAGACCAATTAATTCATCCTTACTAGGCAATTCTTTTTCATGAAGATTTCTACTAAACTTGGAAAAATTAAACTCATGAGACTCATCACCAAAGCTAACACCGACAGTTTGTTTCTTACAATCAATCTTAGCATTAACTGTGTTCAAGAAAGGTCTACCAAAGATAATGGGACAGAAGTCATCTTGTGGGGAGCCAAGAACAAGAAAATCAGTAGGGTATTTTATTTTCCCACACAAGACTTCAACATCTCTAATGATCCCAAATGGTGATATGGTGTCTCTATTAGCAAGTTCAATAGTAACATCTATTTCTTCTAACTCTGCAGGTGCTATGTCTTTCATAATTTCTTGATATAAGGTGTAAGGAATAGCACTCACACTAGCACCCATGTCAAATAAGCCATGATAACAGTGATCTCCTATTTTAACTGAGATGACAGGCATGCCCACAACGGGTCTATATTTATCCCTTTTATCAGGTTCAGCAATTCTAGCAGCTTCTTCACAGAAGTAAATAACATGCCCATCCATATCTTCTTCCAAGAGATCTTTAACCATAGAAATGCTAGGTTCTACTTTGATTTGTTCATCAGGTTTAGGTGTTCTAATATAGCTCTTGTTAACCACAGTTGAAACTTTAGCATGTTCCTTTATCCTAACAGGAAAAGGTGGTTTCACAATATAAGCAGAAGGGACAACTGGATCAACATTATAAAGTATAGTTTCTTCTTTAACTAGTACCGGTTCTTTAATTTCTTCTTTAATAGGTGGGTGATATTTAAACCACTTCTCTTTAGGGAGTTCAACATGAGTAGCAAATGATTCACAAAAGGAGGGTACTATCTCAGAGTCAAGTCCATATTTAGTGCTAAACTTTTGAAAAGCATCGGTATCCATAAAAGATTTAACACAAGCATACTTAAGTTTATTACCCGACTCTTTTCCTTCGCCGAGTTCCCATTCTTCAGAGTTGCGTTTAATTCTTTCCAAACGATCCCACCGGTATTCAATAGTCTTCTTCATAAAAGAACCAGCACAAGAATTATCAATCATAGTTTGATCATTACGAGAAAGCCGAGCATAAAAATTCTGCATAATAATTTCTCTTGAGAGCTCATGATTTGGGCATGAATATAACATTGACTTAAGCCTCCCCCAAGCTAGAGCGATACTTTCTCCTTCACGAGGCAAAAAATTACATATATAGTTCCGATCACGATGAACTAGATGCATACGATAATTTTTTCATGAAACTCCAATTTCAAACGATTCCAATTCCATGATCCAATATCATCGCATAGCCTATACCATGCCAATGCTTTTCCCCTCAAAGATAAAGGGAAAACCTTTTTCATAAACCTGCAAGCTTAAACAATCCACAAATTTGTTCTACATATATCAAGTGCATATCAGGATGTTCGGCTCCATCTCCTGCATAAGGATTAGCTAGCAGTTGTTCTACAATACCCGAAGGAATTTCATATTCAATATTTTCAGTAGGTGCAATAGGTTGAGGGGTAGCTAATTTTGGTTCTGGACGAGGTGAAGATACCCCGAACAAACCCCTCAAAGGATTGTTTTCCATAGTAACAAGTGACAAAAAATTTCAGCACACTATATAAATGTTTCCTTACCAAAGGCGCTTCACTCCCCGGCAACGGTGCCAGAAAATAGCCTTGATGACCCACAAGTATAGGGGATCAATTGAAGCTCTTTTCGATAAGTAAGAGTCAGAAGGAAATGACAAGTAGTTTTCAGTAAGGTAATGTCTGCAAGTGCTGAAATTGTAAGTAGCAGAGTAGTTTGATAGCAAGATAATTTGTAATGAGCAAGTAACGATAGTAGCAATAAGTATGAAGCAAGGTAGCCCAATCCTTTTAAGTCAAAGGACAGGCCAAAATGGTATCTTATGATAAGCAAAGTGTTCTTGAGGGTACACGGGAATTTCATCTAGTCACTTTCATCATGTTGATTCGATTTGTGTTCGCTACTTTGATAATTTGATATGTGGGTGAATCAGTGCTTAGGTGTTGTTCTTACTTGAACAAACCTCCTACTTATGATCAACCCTCCCGCAAGCATCCGCAACTATGAGAAAAGTATTAAGAATAAATTCTAACCATAGCATTAAACTTTGGGATCCAATCGGTCCCTTACGGAATAGTGCATAAACTAGGGTTTAAGCTTCTGTCACTCTCGCAACCCATCATCTAATTGCTACTCCACAATGCATTCCCTTAGGCCCAAATATGATGAAGTGTCATGTAGTCGACGTTCACATGACACCACTAAGGGAATCACAACATACATACTATCAAAATATCGAACACATATCAAGTTCACATGATTACTTGCAACATGATTTCTCCCGTGACCTCAAGAATGAAAGTAACTAATCACAAATGATAATCATGCTCAAGATCAAAGGGGTATTAAATAGCATAATGGATCTGAACATTTAATCTTCCACCAAATAAACCATATAGTAATCAACTACAAGATTTAATCAACACTACTAGTCACCCACAAGCACCAATCTATAGTTCCGGTAACAAGATTGAACACAAGAGATGAACTAGGGTTTGAGATGAGATGGTGTTGTTGAAGATGTTGATGGAGAGTGCCCTCCCCGATATGGGATAGTTGTTGGTGATGATGAGGACGATGATTTCCCCCTCTGGGAGGGAAGTTCCCCCGGCGGAATCGCTCCGCCGAAGGGCAAAAGTGCTCCTACCCAAGTCCCACCTCGAGACGGTGGCGCTCCGTCCCGAAAGTCCTCCCCTTATTTTTTCTAGGTCAAAATGGCTTATATACCAGAAGATGGGCACCGGAGGTGGGCCTTGGTGAGCACCACCCACCAGGGCACGCTGGGCTCCCTGGCGCGCCCAGGTGGGTTGTGCCCACCTGGTGGGCCCCCTCTGGTAGTTATTTGATCCAATAATTCTTAAATATTCCATAAAAAATCTCCGTGAAGTTTCAGCTTGTTTGGAGTTGTGCAGAATAGGTGGCATGACGTAGCTTTTCCAGGTCCTGATTTCCAGCTACCGGAATTCTCCCCCTTGGTGTATACCTTGCAAATTATGAGAGAAAAGGCATTAGAATTACTCCAAAAAGCATTATTATGGATAAAAACATTATAAATAACAGTAAGAAAATATGATGCAAAATGGACGTATCACGCTCCAATACGGAAATACGTACAGTAGAGCTAAAAAATACAATTATACAGGCGAAATTGTTTCCGGCCGCAAGTACATCCCACACAGTCAGTCCCCGCTAAACGTTTCCGTTCATATGTACATCCCACACAGTTGCTCCAAGGAAAACGTTTTCGTTCACAGGTACATCACACACAATTTTTCCCGTTAAATCGATTGTGATAGCGTTGCCATTGCACACGATATTAACAATTTTATCGTTTACGTTATTGAATGCATCACACACGGTCCGTAGAAGAAACTGTGTGGCAAAGGCTATCCATCAAACACAATTTTTATGTGGTAAACGTTTGCGCAAGGTGGCCTAACGCAAACAGTTTTCAAGAGAAAGTCGTGTGTGATTCTTCATTGATCCAACGCGGTTTATTCCTAGAAACTGTGTGCGTTGCCCGAGGTCATCGCCCACGGTATTTTTTCAATCGTTTGCCATTAGTAGGCTAATTGCCCTATCACTACAGGAAACAGCTACTTTGCCGTCTGCCATGGCGGACGGCAAAGGCTCGAAAGGCGGATGGCAAAGACCTTTGCCGTCAGCCGCGGACGGCAAAAGGCTCCGGCAAAGAAGGCTACGGTAAACAGCTACTTTGCCGTCTGCTTCCTGGCGGCAGACGGCAAAGGCTCTTTGCCGTCTGCGGCGGACGGCAAAGAGGGCGGACGGCAATATTTGCGCTGTCAGTCCGTTAAGTGGCTAACGACAGACCTTTGCCGTCCGCCGCAGACGGCAAAGAGCCTTTGGTCTTTGCCGTCCGCCTTATGATGTCATCTACACGTCACCAGATGGCAGGTTCTTTGCCGTCTGCCACGGACGGCAAAGTCTTTGCCGTCTGCCACTGTAGGCAAACTGACCAGGTTCTTTGCCGTCCGCCACGGACGGCAAAGTCTTTGCCGTCTGCCACTGTAGGCAAACTGACCAAATGGGTCACCTCCCAGGAAGCACAGTTGGCTGCCACGTGGCTTCTTTGCCGTCCGCGGCAGATGGCAAAGGCTCTTTGCCGTCGGTGGCAGACGGCAAAGAGCCTGCATATTGTCTGTTTTTTCTGTTTTTTATTAAATCCCACAATTTGCAGCACATATCACATATATAAGTTTCATATCCAGCACATATCCAACACATATCTAGCACATAAGTTTCATATCACATATCACATCAGTTTCATCCATACACATTGTTCATACATAAGGAAGTTCCATCCATACACATTGTTCCATCCATATATATATATTACAATGCAAAGTGTCATGAAGATAGCAACCTAGATACAATGCAAAGTTTCATCAAAGGAAAAGCAAGCACTCCATCATAGCAAGCTAGCTTCCATCAAGTGAATGAAATCTGCAAAATGGTAAATAAGAAAGTTAGAAATAGGTGACTAGAACAAGAAGAAGACTAGAACAAGAAGTATATGTCATTTATGAGCTAACTTAGGTGAAATGGATCATATATGAGCTAACTAAGTTGAAATGGGTTGTTTATGAGCTAACTTAGTTGAAATGGATCATTTATGAGCTAACTTAGTTGAAATGGGTCGTTTATGAGCTAACTAAGGTGAAGGGCATCGTTTTTGAGCTAAGTAAGGTGAAATGGGTCATTTTGGAGCTAACCTAGTTGAAATGGATCGTTTTTGAGCTAACTTAGTTGAAATGGATCGTTTTTGAGGTAACTAAGGTGAAATGGATCGTTTTTTAGCTCACTTAGGTCAAATGGATTGTTTTTGAGCTAACTTAGTTGAAATGGATCGTTTTTGAGCTAACTTTGTTGAAATGGATCATTTTTGAGCTAATTTAGTTGAAATGGATCGTTTTTGAGCTAACTTAGGTGAAATGGATCATTTATGAGCTAATTTAGTTGAAATGGATCTTTTTGAGCTAACTTAGGTGAAATGGGTCATTTATGAGCTAACCTAGGTGAAATGGGTCATTTATGAGCTAACCTAGGTGAAATGGGTCGTTTATGAGCTAACCTAGGTGAAATGGGTCGTTTATGAGTTAACCTAGGTGAAATGGGTCGTTTATGAGCTAATTATGCAATTTTTGACATAAGTAAGCTAAGTACATATCGTTTTAGAGCTAACTTAGGTAAAATGGATGGTTTATGAGGTCAGTAAGCTTATTAAGTCATTTTGGAGGAAAAGAAGCTAACTCTAGGTCATTATGGTAAGCATATTGGAGGAAATAAAGCTAAGTCTAGGTCTTTATGCATTTGTTAAGCAAAACACTAGAGAAACTTACCGTGATCAGGGAGGTGTAGGAGCGGGCTGGCTAGTGCCGGTAGCTGGAGAAGGATCATGCGATGCGTTTCTGGAGTTAAGCTGCACCAAAGATCATTTCCAATGTCTCGTTAGCATTATGACACTCAAATGTTAAGACTAGCAAGTAATGTCCATTCAAATTAAACTCACCGTGGTCCCAGGAGCAATCACTGGCATCGGCGGAGCGGTCTGACCGGTCTTCTCGCACACAGACTGCACATTTGGTTTTGACGACTCAGTCATACTAGTTAGTAATGAGACAAACACTACATGAATGTTTTGGCTAATCTGCAGAAGAAACTTACCACAAGGAGCTCGTACATGGCCCTTGCCTGCATGTCATTCCGTGCCCTCTCCTCCTCCATCATCTTTGTCGTCCTCTCCTCCAACTTCCGCTGCCTCTCCGCCGCCTCCGCCAGAAGTTTCTCCGTTCTATCTCTCTCACTCTGTATAGCAGCCTGCAACACCACTCACATGACCATTTGTAATCATTGATGGAAGCGCACACAATGTAATGGAGAAAGATAGCTGAGTACATATCACTAACCTTGATGGCGAGTTGCACTGGCCGTTCACGAGGCCTTATCTCAGGAGCGGAGCTCGACTGGCGCGCCTTGATCTCCGAGAGAGTGCTAGGACAACGGATAAGTCCATCTCCAATGGCTATGGAGCCATGGGACCTCCCGCCACCAGATATCATCACCAGCTCTGGATCAATGGGACCCTGGCTCGGGTTAAAGTCCTCCCCTTTCCTCGCCTTCCCCTCATCTCTATATCTCACGAGCTTGTTGTGGGAGGAGATGTTGGTGAAGTTGTTTGCATCATCGAGGTCAGACTGAGAGAAAGCCTTGACTTTCTTGTAAGAGCCAGTGTGGGCCATGGCATACAGGTCGTACACCTCTGGCACCTTATCCGCCTTATTGTGGCGTGCCTGAAAGAGAGAAACAATGAAAATTAGTAACTAAAGGGCTCAAGCTAGCATGATGAATGAATTGCATGAATCATGAAGCAAACCACATACCCACTTGCGCCCGAACTTATATAAGTTGGAGCTGCCTTGATGGTGTGGCACACCTTCCATTTGGGCACGTTTGTCCTTGGCCTGGTTGTGGAGGGCTAGCCATTCTTGTGAGCACCACTCATCGACCAACACCTCCCAACAATCCATCCGATCCGCACACCATCTCGGAGGCGCCTAAGTTAGCAAATAGAAACTTGAGCGCTACGGCTAAGAATTACTAAATGAAGGAACTTAAGTAGAAGGCCTTAAGAATTACCTTCATGTACTGCTCCTTACTCAGGAACTTATCGCGGCACGCCGGCTTGGTCTTCTTGATACCATGCAAGGCGTAGTAGTCTCGAACAGCCTGCACCCGAGCCTCGTGCCGTAAGTTCTGGAGTAGGCGCTTGCAGACGTTCTCGATAACATTTGCGCACTCCTCCTCGTATCCCTCCTCACACCTGTAGAATGTCTGCAATCAAATGAGACAATATTGATTAGTACAATTAATAACTAGCTAGTTGAAGATTTTGAAATGTGTAAAGGAGAAATTACCCAAAACGTCCTGATCACCATGTCTGCCCTCGTGTCGCACACGACACCGTCGATAATGACATCCGGCGGGGCCGGGGCAGCCACGTAGTGCTCCCAGCTCAACCCAAGCTCTGGAAGCCGACCCTCACCAGGCAACGTGACAAACCCCGGGAAGTTTTGCCGGCAAAGAACTCCAAGGATGGAGTTGGGCCGGCGGACACTATGATGGTGGTCCCAACCCCTGCAGCATGACAAGGCCAACGCATTAGTTATTTGAAGAAACGTGAATGCAGAAGGTACAAAAATATTAAATGCACTTACGTACCTCTCCCCATCAGGGAAGATCAACCACCTCTGCTCGCGGGTCGCCGGCACGGACGGGAGCCGTGTAGCACCAAGCTGGTAGACGGTGCCACCCTCCTCCTCAAGATCAGTCGGCTCCCCGCCATCATCAGCATGGCCACTCGGCTCCTCGGGCTGATCCGGCCAGGTACCCCATCCGGACGTGTGCTCCTCCGGGGTCTCGTGGGCCGAACTCTCGTGGGCCGAAGGCCAGTCGACCCGAGGCTCGTGGGCCCAAGAGCCGTGGACCGGAGGCTCGTGGACCGGAGTCCGTGTAGCCTCCTCCTCGGACGAGTCCACCCTAGCAGTCACGTGCTCGGGTGAAACAGCTGGGGGTGGCGGCGAGGAAGGCTCCCTAGCAGTCACCCTACCTCCTCTCCCGCGACCACATGCCCCACCTCCTCTCTTCCTACCTCGTCCCCTGCTGGGCACCGCGGTGGACGAAGAAGGGCCCGGCGGTGTGGACATACTGTCCAGCAACGCTCGGCGAAAGAGGTACGTCTGGAATCGAAGACCTCAGACCACGCGCCGAGGAAGAAGGGGCCTTGGCGCGCTCCCGACCAGCGCCCACCATCTTTCAACACCTGCCATGACAAACAGTAAACGAAATTAGTACAACATAAAAAAAAGACCGACATGAATAATAATATGTGTATCACTTAAGTGTATCATCATCAAGTACAACATTAAAAAATTTAATACCTGACACTACTAATAATCTCGATCAGTATCATCAATAAATGCATAATCATCATCATCACTATAATCAATGACGGGCTCATAGGGTTCAGTGGCATCAACATGTGCAAGGCCACCTTGACGTAATCGGTCAAGCAATGACAGGTCATCCGCAGCAGTAACCTCTTCTTGTTCCGGCTCTTCTTGTTCCTCCTCTGGGGTGATGTCGGATTCACTGTCACTGTCTACTTCAATGTTTTGGGGTGAAGTATAGCGGTTCTTGAAACGCTTTTTGGAAAGACGTGTCTCTTGGAAGAATTCTCCTTCATATGTGTCTGGGTTAATGTGAGGTTCATAATCCTCTTCCTTTGGGGGAGATAGTCTAGCACGTGGCGGCACTTCATAAACGACATCCCAACCTTTCAGATTTGGATTAGTTTGGCAGGCCCACGGTAGATAGAATACTTGGGTCGCCTGTTGAGCCGTAATATAGACATCAGGAACATCTAAATGGGTGCTTTGGTTGATTTCAACTAGCCCTATATGTTCATGAGTTCTTCTAGTCTCCTTCGGCTGAAACCAATAACATTTGAAGACTACGACATTCGGTGGGTTTTCACCATAGAATAGAAGTTCATAAATTGCTTCAACTCTCCCATAATACTCGGTACCTCCTTCGCCGATAGCAGATACACAACAATTTGTAGACTTTCGGTCGGCCATAGATAGCTCTTTGCCATAGGTACGAAAGCGATACCCGTTGATGTCGTATTTGTCAAATGAACGGATCTTATAGTCAAAACCATTAGCGACTTGTCTCAATTCGGCGTCCATAGACTCTGAATTAGCCTACAAGTTTAATATGAAAGGATTGTTGCATTACGCACAAATTAGCGAATGAAACCGGGATAGCCGCCTACAAATTAGCCTACAAGTCTAATAGAAATTACCGTTTGTTTGAACCAAGAGATGAAACCGGGATAGCCGCCACCTTGCTTTGCGAGAAGCTCATACTCTTCGACAGAATCCTTTTGGATCACCGCTCCATACGAGAATAAGGCGACGTATCGACTGTATGAAATATCCAGGAATAAGAGCAGTTCAAAGGAAATAGAAGTTGCGAAACTATGTACCGAGAACTTACTCGATGTACGGCCGCACTTCTATCAGGTTGTTGAAGATATACAACGAAATGGTCCGCCATTGTTCGTTATCCAAAGATACTGGATTTGAAACACTGGCTGGTGCGAGATTCCCTTTGAATAGGCTGAGGTTGGATCCACCCTTTTTAGGGTCGTCAGCATTGTACCGAGGCTTCGGATTATGCAAATGACGATTTTTGGCTTCGTAGTGTGCTGTCACGAAGTTTGCCGCCTCCTCAGTGATGAATGCCTCAGCCATCGATGCTTCAATTCTATGTTTATTTTTACATTTTTGTCGAAGCGTCTTCTGCATCCTCTCAGTTGGGTAGCACCAACGATTTTGCACGGGCCCCCCCAATCTTGCCTCGGTCGGGAGATGCAAAATCAAATGTTGCATTGGATTAAAGAAGCCCGGTGGAAAGATCTTCTCTAACTTGCAGATCAACTCCGGCGCCAACTCTTCCATTTCTTCTAGCACGCTAGGCGATAGTTCTTTCGCACAAAGAACACGGAAGAAATAGCTGAGTTCTGCCAGTACTAGCCATTCATCCTCAGGGATGAAGCCACGCAACATCACCGGCATTACCCGCTCAATCCATATGTGCCAATCATGACTCTTGAGACCAAATATCTTCAATTTATCAAGACTGGCTCCCCTCTGTAGATTCGCTGCATACCCATCGGGGAACATCAACTGCATTTTCACCCACAAGATAATTTCCCTCATAGCCGGCCTTCCAAGATTGAACCATGCCTTTGGCTTCGTCCAGTTCTGCTTTCCTTTCGGTTCTTTCATGTTTTGTAACGGCCTATCACATAGCGCCTCCAGATCGACTCTAGCCTTAGTATTATCCTTTGACTTCCCATCTATGCCGAACAATGTACCAAAAAGTGCCTCGGCGATATTCTTCTCAGTGTGCATCACGTCGATGTTGTGTGGGCAAAGGAGGTCTTTGAAGTAAGGCAGATCCCATAAGCATGTTTTGTGAGTCCAGGCGTGCTTAGAATTATACCCCTTGAAGTACCCTGGACGCTCGGGATCTGGCTCGAGAGCGTTTAACTGATCCAGGGTCTGTTGGCCTGTCAATGCATGTGGTGCAGATTTTTTGACAACTCTACCTCTGATGAAGTTCTTCTTGTCTTTCCTGAACTTATGGCGAGGATTCAGGAACTCTCTATGCATGTCGAAGCAAGAAAACTTGCGACCGGCCTGAAGCCAACGAAACTCAAGAGCTCCCTTGCATGTGGGGCACGGGAACCTTCCATGCACACACCAGCCAACGAATAGCGCATACGCCGGCAAGTCATGCATCGAGTACATGTACCAGACACGCATTATGAAGTTCCGTTTGCTATAGGCATCGTATGTCTTGAACCCATTATCCCAGGCTTCTTGCAATTCGTCCTTAAGCGGTTGCATGTACACATTCATATTTTTCCCCGGATAGTTGGGCCCTGGAATTATCAATGTCAGGAAAATGTTCTTTCTTTGCATAATCTGTCCGGGGGGGAGATTGAGTGGAAAGACAAATACGGGCCAACAACTGTATTGGGCTGCCGTCATACCAAACACACTGAACCCATCCGTGCTGATGCTGACTCGAGGATGCCTCGGATCTGCCGCTTTGTCACCATGTAATTCATCAAACTTTTTCCACGCAACACCATCCGATGTGTGTACAATCATCAGATTCCCATCTGCATCTAGTTCGGTTCTTTTGCCCGTTTTGTGCCATGTCATCTGTCTGGCCGTCTCTTCGACCATGAAAAGACGTTGAAGTCTTGGTACGATTGGCATATAACGAAGAACACTAACGGGGATTTTGGTCTGTGTCTTCTCACCCATACCATTGTCTACCACAACATACCTGGAAGACTTGCAAATGGGACAACAGTTCAAGTCCGCATAGTCAAGCCTAAACAAGACACATCCTTTCTCACAGGCATGTATCTTATCATAGGGCATCTTCAGTGCACGGAGGATTTTGTCCGACTGGTACAGGTTTGCAGGCATTACATGGCCTTTGGGTAGAAAGCGTCCAAATACTGTCATCATTGCATCGTAGCATTCTCTGCCCAAGTTGAACTGAGCCTTCAGAGCCATTACTTGTGAGATGGCACCCAACTGACAAAGCTCAGTGTGCTCATGGAGCGGACGTTTTGAAGACTCCAACATTTCATTGAAGGCCTTTGCAGATTCCTCCATCTCCTCGTCCGAATCCCGAGCATCATCAAAGTCTTGCACCATGTTTTCCATACCGGTACCATGCTCGTCGGTGCGACGACGATCCACCTCAGCTCGGTCACGTTGGGCAGACTCACCATGAAATGTCCACACCGTATAATCGGGCGTAAAACCACTCTTCTGCAGGTGTTTGCCCATTTCAGCCTCTGTCCTCTTTTCCCAATTGCCGCACCGTAAACAGGGGCACCAGGTTTTCCTCTGGCCATTTGAAAATTTGGCTCGCACAAACCCCTTGGTTTTTGTGAACCATTCAGTGCTCCATTTGTTCTGACCAGTGTGACCGGTGTACATCCACGCACGATCACTCATCTTGACTTTCAGAGGTACTAGACACACAACAAATTATATATATAATTCACCATGTATGTATTCATCAGTTGATCTACTTTGTCAATTTTATTACGTCCATGCAACCTACACTCTAATAGGTAATGATAGGTCCTAATCCCACCCGAGTATGTTTAGATTGGGTTCATTTTCCCATGCTATGCCCCGGATCCTACGCAAAATTTCGGCAGCACCTCCCCGCTGTTCTCCTGATACACGTCTCTGCAATAAACAGAGAGGATGTGTACCCGGAGAACAACAGGGGAGGCACTGACGAAATTTATGCGTCGGATCCGGAGCAAAGCATATGGGAAAACGAACCCAATCTAAACATACTCGGGCTGTCCATGGATAGCGTTGGACAATTCGAAAGAATCAAGGTTATAAATATGCAAATGCATGCATATTTATAACTATGACGCTTTCGAACGGGAGACACATATTGGTTACGCATACTGATGATTCAAGACACATATATATCTAGCTATCAAGTTTCATCGAAATAGATCAAATAATTAATGGGGGAGGAGGACATGTCATTTGTGCTCACCCACGAACGAAGGGGCAGAGCTCGTCAAACGCACGGCGAGGTCGTCGAACACCAAACCTCGCAGCGATGAAACAACTGCACATTTAAAACTACCCGATCAACACAATTATATATGATGTTTTTCATAACAAAATCGAAAGATATATGACCTAACTAATAATTCACAAATATATGACCCCGTCGGGTTCTGGAAGGCCAAAGAACGCCTTTTCAGGGTCGGGGTCTCGGGGTCGGGGTGTCGGGTCGGGGTGCCGGGTCGGGGTCGGGGTGCCGTGTCGGTGTCGGGGTCGGGGTGTCGGGTCAGGCTCGGGGTCGGGGTGTCGGGGTCGGGGTCGAGGTCGGGGTCGGGGTCTCGGGGTCGGGGTCTCGGGGTGTCGGGGGTGTCGTGTCGGGGGTCGGGGTGTCGTGCCGGTCTCGGGGTGCCGTGTCGGGGTCGGGGTGTCGTGTCGGTCTCGGGGTGCCGTGTCGGGGTCGGGGTCTCGGGGTCGGGGTGTCGGGTCGGGGTGCCGGGTCGGGGTCGGGGTGCCGTGTCGGTGTCGGGGTCGGGGTGTCGGGTCAGGCTCGGGGTCGGGGTGTCGGGGTCGGGGTCGGGGTCGGGGTCTCGGGGTCGGGGTGTCGGGGGTGTCGTGTCGGGGGTCGGGGTGTCGTGTCGGTGTCGGGGGTCGGGGTGCCGGGTCGGGGTCGGGGTGCCGTGTCGGTGTCGGGGTCGGGGTGTCGGGTCAGGCTCGGGGTCGGGGTGTCGGGGTCGGGGTCGGGGTCGGGTTCTCGAGGTCGGGGTGTCGGGGGTCGGGGTGTCGTGTAGGTGTCGGGGTGCCGTGTTGGTGTCGGGGTGCCGTGTCGGGGTCGGGGTGCTGTTTCGGGGTCGGGGCTTCGGGGTGTCTCCTCCTCCTCCTCTTCTTCTTCTTCTTCTTCTTCTTCTTCTTCTTCTTCTTCTTCTTCTTCTTCTTCTTCTTCTTCTTCTTCTTCTTCTTTCTCCTCCTCCTCCTCCTCCTCCTCTTCTTCTTCTTCTTCTTCTTCTTCTTCTTCTCCTTCTCCTTCTCCTCCTCCTCCTCCTCCTCCTCCTCCTCCTCCTCTTCTTCTTCTTCTTCTTCTTCTTCTTCTTCTTCTTCTTCTTCTTCTTCTTCTTCTTCTTCTTCTTCTTCTTCTTCTTCTTCTTCTTCTTCTTCTTCTTCTTCTTCTCCTTCTCCTTCTCCTCCTCCTCCTCCTCCTCCTCCTCCTCCTCCTCCTCTTCTTCTTCTTCTTCTTCTTCTTCTTCTTCCTCCTTCTACTTAACCTAAACCTAAACTAACCTAAACTAAAAACCTAAACTAATTAAAACTAAACTATTTAAACTAATTAAACCTAAACTTAAACAGAAAAAAAACAAAAAACAGAAAAAAAAGGGAGGAGGGGCTCACTGTGGGGGAGGGCCGGGGCGGGGCCGGCGACGGAGGGCCGGGGCGGGGCGACGGAGGGCCGGGGCGGGGCGGCGGGGGCCCGGCCGGCGGGGGGCCGGGGCGGCGGGGGGGATGGGGGGCGGGGGGCCGGGCGGGGCAGTGGAGGAGGCGGCGGGGGGCCGGGACGGCGGGGGGCCGTGGCGGCGGTGGGGCGCGGGGCGGGGGGGGCGACGGGGCGGTGGGGCGGCGGGGAGCCGGGGCGGCGGGGGCGACGGGGCGGCGGCGCGCGGCGGGCGGCGGCGGCGGCGGCGGGGTGGGAGGAGAAGGGCGAGGCGAGGACGAAGTGAGTAACGAGCGGGGGGTACCTGCCGTTAGGCAAGTGCCCTCTTTGCCGTCCGCCAGCCTTTGCCGTCCGCCTTTCTGCCTCTTTGCCGTCCGCTAGCGGACGGCAAAGAGGTGGGCCGTTAGGATTTTTTCAAACGAGCGGGGGGTGGGGGCCACCACACTCTTTGCCGTCCGCCAGCGGACGGCAAAGATTCTTTGCCGTCCGCTGGCTGACTTTGCCGTCCGCTGGCTGACGGCAAAGACCTGGCAGATGGCAAAGAGCTTCTTTGCCGTCAGCCTTTTCTTTGCCGTCTGTTTATGTGTAGCTGATGGCAAGGAGCTTCTTTGCCGTCAGCTAGCAGACGGCAAAGATCTGGCAGATGGCAAATTAGCTGATTCCAGTAGTGTATTATTAATAATCAATTTATTAATCTAATTGACATTCATATTAAGCACATAATATATTTCATTTCCATATTA
Source organism: Aegilops tauschii subsp. strangulata (assembly GCF_002575655.3). Taxonomy (NCBI): domain Eukaryota; kingdom Viridiplantae; phylum Streptophyta; class Magnoliopsida; order Poales; family Poaceae; genus Aegilops; species Aegilops tauschii. The sequence continues at coordinate 335,877,428 of NC_053035.3, forward strand.
AGGAAGCAGAATTTCATAATTGAAATACATCAGAGTACAACATGATATAGCTTCAGCACTCAGCTACCCCATTACACAACTGCACCAGCACCAAGTTTCACATGCAACATGTAGAACCTTTCGAAATTAGCATCATAGATGGTATATAGACAGATGCATCTCATCTGGAAAACTGCTCAAGCGGAAGGCGAATACTGAGCCTTCATTCATGCTGAAGGTCTTTGCAACTTTAGGCCAGTGCCTGTGGATGATTGACCGTCCGTCCTTCGTCCTCTTCAGGAACACTTCAATATTGAACCATGGGTGTTGTATGAAAACCTTCCTCGCCTCCTGACCGTAGAGGTGGTTTGAGAGGTAATCATCAGTGAACTGCTTTGGAAAGGCCTGAAAACAAGGATGTGCATAAATATCTTCTCTATATTGGAAATTGCTTTGGAAAGGCCTGAAAACAAGGATGTGCATAAATATCTTCTCTATATTGGAAATGGGGCAAAGGAATAAAAAATGCAAGGTATAATAGTTAGTACCATCTTGTAGTGAACTGATGTCGTCTTCATTGTGCACACAAAGATCTTGTTGTTTTTTGTCGCTAATTTCTTTATCCTAACAATCTTTCTGAGTTTCTTGATTTGATTGATATTCATGGACAACTCATTTCCCCGTATGCAAAAAGGGTCGAACAGTGGGTCAAAACCTCTAACAGCAGGACCTACATGTGCAGGACCAAATTGTTAAAAACCTAAATCTTAGAATGGTTCCTGCAATTGCACAGTAATGTGCTATTAGACAACGGACCATGCACGTGCTAACCTCGATTGTAAACCTCGGTGCTTCCCATTGTTTCCCTACAACACATATAAGGTAGTTAGTCATCAGGTTAAGTAAGGGTTCGCATGCTATTAGTAAAATATGTTGATGAAAAATAAGCACATTGCAGATTCATCAGATTAATTCAAGCCACATGGAAAACCATTTATCCAAACCAAGCATGATTAAGAAGTAGGAAATATAGCACTTGTATATGTTTCTCATGTATTAAGTGCAGCCAAATTCAATTTATTCCTCACATGCACAATAATACAAAATTATACCCACCACAATTGGACATCGCATTGCAGAATTGAACCAAGCAGTTAACTAAACACCACAACAAATGAACCAAACTTTAACTGAGCACCACATTGCACAATATAACATACTCCTAATAGAAGATCAGACAGTTAACCAAACCAAGCATGCTTAACAACTTGGAAATATAGCAATTGTATTTGTTTCTCATGTATTTACTACAACCAAATTCTATTTATTCCTCACATGGTATACAATAGCAGAATGCACCCACAACTATTGAACATCGCATTGCAGAATTGAACCAAACAGTTAACTAAACACCACAACACAAATGAACCAAACGTTAACTGAGCACCACATTGCACAATGTATAACCAAACCAAGCATGCTTGACAACTTGGAAATATAGCAATTGTATTCGTTTCTCATGTATTTTGTAAAGATAAATTCGATTTATTTCTCACATGGAAGACAATACAAAATTGCAGCCTAAAGAATTGAACATCACATTGCAGAATTGAACCAAACTGTTAACTGAAGACAACAACTAATTAACAAAACAGTTAATAAGTGAGCACCACACTGCACAACATATAGAACATATACACTAGAGCAACAGATTGCATGGTAAAATTAGATTGCACAATTCACTAGAATTTGTGAAGGAAAGGCAGGAGCACCACACGCAACGAGTAAACCGAGCATGCTTAACCGGCGTAGCTAGCAAATGGAAAGGTGCTCCTCCAAGATCTGGGGGTCAGCACGAATGGCAGCCATCGCGACCTCATCCGCGCGTGCGGCCGTGATTTGCTTCTCCGCTACCAAATGCTCCTTGAGATCCTGGCTTTACTGCGTGCACCATGGCTTAGGGCGGCGCTTATTTGGTGGAGGGGTCGGTGATTTGGGTGGAAGGTGTCACGCTTGCGCCGGCGGTCGGGGCATGTGGGATGTGGAAGGAGGAGGAGGATGGGGGTCGGGTGTGGATTACCTGCCTGGATAGACGAGGCCGAGCAGCGTGAAGGAGGGTCGCCGGCGAGGAGGCGGCGCTGCAAGCAAGGAGTGAAGGTTTCAAATTGGAAAAGAAGGCGGAAACATGGGAAATGTGGCTTTTGGTAAGGGGGAGGGGCGGGGAGGTAGATATTTCTGCGGAAGCCGAAAATTTGGAATCGCTTCAGCGAAAAAACTGGCGCGCAAAGTGTCATTAGACTCGGTCCCTTATTCAGAACTGTGTACGATATGTGAACATCACAAACGATTCAGATAGCTTAACTCGTGTGTGATGAGTTTGAACATCAAAAATTTTGGTTCGAATTTCCATGGTTATAGTGGTCATCCACGTCATTGCATAATTTGGGTACACAAAGGAGACTACAGCACACCCACACTTCTTAATCGAGCAAGTTCAGCAATTAAACAGAGCTAGCTGACCTAAACATTACTCTAACAAATTAAAGACTAGCGCTCTTAATTAAACAAAACAAAGAGTACTAGTACTACGGCTGGTGCTCGTCGATTTTCGCTACCGCCTCCATGTCCAGCTCGCGCCCAACGGTCTCCTGGGGAAGGGGCTCCATGGCATCCATCGCACCATAATCAGTAAGCATCTCGCCATCTGCGTCCGCCATCTCTTTGGAAAAGGCCGCCATGAGCAGGGTGTGGGCGGCCGCGATCTGGGCTTGGACGGGCTCCGTCGTTGCAAGGTATGCGGCGGAGGAACGAACGGTTGCTCGAACGCTCTCGCTTATTGCCAACTCTTCGGCCATGGGTTGCCGACCATTGTCGGAGAAGCTTCGTTCAATTTGTGCGGTGACCGCCACGAGCTAGGCGTGGGCAGCCTCGACATGGCCGTGGCAGCCTCCATCAGGGCTAAGGCCGCCGCCGCGGAACGAACAGCTGCTGTGCCACTCTCGTCAGTTGCTATCCCCGAGACAGATGTTGCTGCCACCACTTGAGAAGCAATAGCGGCCGTTTGGGCTTCCTTGGCCGCCCGGTCGCAGATTGCGGCCGCGCTCATGCACCTTGTTAGCACACGCATGGGGGCTGCGGCCACGCTCTCGCCAGAGTGGGCCACCGAAGTTGCCCTCACGACGCGGGTCCACGTGCCCATCTTTCACCGGCGACGATTGAACAGTGAAATGATATTTGGGGAGCGAGCTAGTGTGCTTGGGACGCCGGCTGTGGACTGTAGCCGATGCACCTTCTCGCGTAAGCCATAGGCATACTATACACCGACGGTGCGCCAGGATATTTTGTGTTTCATATCACACGGTTGGTGATAATAAACTGTGTGCGATCTACTTGATTTTTCATCTTCATTTGAATTACATAATGGGGTCACAGCAGCAATGGACGGTGTTTGAATTGCTAGACCTTTTATCTGCAGTGAACATGCAACTATATGTGTGTCGTAAAAGAATTGGAATTATTCAGGGTTCATTTGAACATTTTATACATTAAATTGGTTTTACAACCATTTCAGGTGCACAATTCAAAATTAAACTACATGCACATGCTCCGGTGCACCAACATGGGTTGTAAAATCATATATGTGTCCATGGGTTTATGCTTATGTCCCATGCAAGAAATGGGGATGAAATTCGAACACCACAGCACCGTGGCTCTCCGGCAAATGTCAACGTACTTGCTTTTGTAATTCTAGTAAATCCAAAATTCGTCCGAAATTCATGAAACATGGCATTCTATCATGGAGCGGCATCAACATGCCGTGGTAAAAAATTTGTCCCATTTGGGGCAGGTTTGGGTATAAGCTTCTCATAAACCAGAGCTTCTCACAACAAGCATGATGGTTTCGGTAGGGAACGTCCCACATTTGAGGACGAAACGATATCCATTGCCTCTTATTGCTTTCAAAAAATTTCTCGTGTCAACATAGAACAACAGGAGTGTTGTGTCAATTTTTGTGATTTTTCGGGGTTCGTTTGGACATTTTTATGCATTAACTAAGTTTTCAATGCATTTATGTGAATAATTCAAATTTGAACTACATGAACATGCTATATTGCATATAAATTGGTTGAAAAATCAAATATGTGTCCTTGGGTGCATGCTTAGGTCCCATGCAAGAAATGGGAATGAATTTCAAACACCAGGGCACCGTTGATTGCCGGCAAAACATTGAGATACCTGGTTTTTAAATTCTTGTAAATCCAAAACTTGTCTAAAATTCATGAATCTTGGCATGATATTATGGAGCGGCATCAACATGACGTGGTAAATTTTTTGTCCCATTTAGGGCAGGTTTGGGTATATGCTTCTCACAAACCAGAGCTTCTCACGACAAGCATGATGGTTTCGGTAGGGAACGTCCCACCTTTGGGGACGAAACAATATCCATTGCCTCTTATTGCTTTCAAATTTTTTCTCATGTCAACGTAGAACAATAGGAGTGTTCTTTCAATTTTTGTGATTTTTCGGGGTTCGTTTGGACATTTTTATGCATTAACTGAGTTTTCAATGCATTTATGTGCATAATTCAAATTTGAACTACATGCACATGCTCCAGTGCATATAAATTGGTTGAAAAATCAAATCTGTGTCCTTGGGCGCTGATAATCCCCAAGTTCAGGGAATCATCGTAGCAATTCCCAACGGTGGAAGTGATAAGTATGGAGTATCGAACCCACAAGGAGCTAAAGGTAAGATCAATATTCTCTCAAGTCCTATCTGCCACTGATACCAATCTACGTACACCGAACGTTTGCTTCCAACTAGAAACGAGAAATAAAACCACGTTGTGGGTATGAAGAGGATAAATTTGCATGATATCGGATAGCTAAAACATAAAAGTAGGTGTTGTTATCATAAAGTTAGAATATATTACTAAATATTATAAATAACGAGTGTGGAATAATGATGGGTCGGTGTGCGGAATTATCCTAGGCAATTGTTAACAAGACCGGTAGTCGTCATTGCAATTTCATATGAGGGGGAGGCATAAGCTAACATACTTTCTCTTCTTGGATCATATGCACTTATGATTGGAACTCTAGCAAGCATCCGCAACTACTAAAGATCATTAAGGTAAAACCCAACCATAGCATTAACATATTAAGTCCCCTTTATCCCATACGCAACAACCCCCTTACTCGGATTTATGCTTCTGTCACTCAAGCAACCCACTATAAGCGAATCATGAACGTATTGCAACACTCTACAGCGGGAATCCCTCACGCTTATGTGACACGGAGGGCACAATAGGACAACACCAAAATAAAACATACAACTCATACCAATCTAGATCATCAATCATCCCAAAGACAGAGGATATCTACTCAAAACATCATAGGATGGTAACACATCATTGGATCATAATATGTGGCATAAAGCACCATGTTCAAGTCGGGATTACAGCGGGGTGCCGGAGAGTGGACCGCGTAAAAGATATGAGGATGGTGATGATGCTGGTGATGTTGATGAAGACGATCACCGCGGCGATGATTCCCCTCCCGATGGCACTCCGGCGCCACTGAGCGAGAGGAGAGGTTCTCCCCCTTGTGCTTCCTCCTCCATGGCCTCCCCCTGGATGGGGATAGGTTCTCCCTCTGGATCTTGGGCTTCATGGCGAAGATGGCCCCTCCGGGATCCTCCTCCATGGCCTCCGGTGATGATGGCCCCCTTCAGCAGGGTGCCAGAGAGGGCCTAGATTGATTTCTCGTGGCTACAGAGGCTTGCGGCGGGGGAACTTTTGATCTAGGTTATTTTCTGGAGGTTTGGGTATTTATAGGAGAGGTTGGCATCGAGAACAAGTCAGGGGGCCCCACGGGAAGTCCACGAGGCACAGGGGCGCGCCCTCCACCCTCGTGGGGCCCACGGACCTCCCCTCCAGTAACTCTTCGTTCCAGTATTTTTTGTATTTTCCAGAAAAATTCTCCTTTGATTTTCATCGCATTCTGAGAACTTTTATTTCTGCACAAAAACAACACCACGGTAGTTCTGCTGAAAACAGCGTCAGTCCGGGTTAGTTCTAATCAAATCATACCAAAATCATATAAAACTATTGTAAACATGGCATGAATACTTGATAAATTATAGATACGTTGGAGACGTATTAGCATCCCCAAGCTTAATTTCTGCTCGTCCTCGAGTAGGTAAATGATAAAAGAAATAATTTATGAAGTGTGAATGCTAGCAAGTGCATAAGTTTGATCAATGATAGTTCCAATAATTTTTTGTAGCATCATTATATATCATAACAGTAGCTCAACTCATGAAACTTCTCATGATCAAGTAACAAGCTATTCACATGTTAAAGTATAGATCATAAACTTTCTTGAAAACTAACAAACCATGCTCTTAGTCATCAAACAATTGCAATTCATCTTATTTTTGGGAAGGGTCTATGTAAGAGCTTTGATTCAGCAAACTCCACATACTCAACTATCATTTAATCTTTCACAATTGCTAACACTCATGTGATATTTATGGGTTCAAAGTTTTAATCGGACACAGAGAAAGATAGGGGCTTATAATTCCACCCCCAACCTTTTACCTCAAGGGTAATGTCAACAATAGTAATTTATAAAAACCTACATCCAAGTGGATATATCCGGATCGCTCCAACACAAAGTGCTTGCCAAAGGAAAAAGTGTAAAAAGGAAAGGTGATGATCACCATGACTCTTGTATAAGGGTAGAAGATAAAAGTAAAAGATAGGCCCTTCGCAGAGGGAAGCAGAGGTTGTCATGCGCTTTTATGGTTGGATGCACAAAATCTTAATGCAAAAGAATGTCACTTTATATTGCCGCTTGTGATAAAGACCTTTATTATGCAGTCCGTCGCTTTTATTTCTTCCCTATCACAAGTTCGTATAAAGCTTATTTTCTTCGCACTAATAGATCATACATATTTAAGGAGCAATTTTTTATTGCATGCACCGATGACAACTTACTTGAAGGATCTTACTCAATCCATAGGTAGGTATGGTGGACTCTCATGGCAAAATTGGGTTAAGGAATGTTTGGAAGCACAAGTAGTATCTCTGCTTGGTGCAAAGAATTTGGCTAGCATGAGAGGGAAAGGCAAGCTCAACATGTTGGATGATCCAAGACAATATAACGTTTTGGATATAGGAAAACATAACCCATTAAGTTGTCTTCCTTGTCCAACATCAACTTTTTAGCATGTCATATTTTAATGAGTGCTCACAATTACAAAAGATGTCCAAGATAGTATATTTATATGTGAAACCTCTCTTCTTTCAATATTCTTTCATGAATTGTTCAAGTGACCAATTCTGCATTTGCTAACTTTCAATGAGTTTACTACCTATACTTATTATGTGTGAAGTCATTACTCCCCATGTTATAAGCATATGAAACGTATATAAATTCAGATTTATGATATTCAATTCATTCAACCATTTACTCATAGGGTATACGTGAAGCACGTGAGTAAATGACAAACTACTCCAAAAAGATATAAGTGAAGAACACTGAGTAGTCAAATAATTAACTAGCCATGGGAGGATTCGTTTTCATTCAAGATTTCAGATCCAGTGATTTTATTCAAACAGCAAGTAAAATTGAAAATACGCTCCAAGCAAAACACATATCATGTGACGAATAAAAATATAGCTCCGAGTAAGGTATACCGATAGTTTTGAAGACGAAAGAGGGGATGCCTTCCGGGGCATCCCCAAGCTTAGGCGCTTGAGTCTTCCTTGAATATTACCTTGGTGTGCCTTGGGCATCCCCAAGCTTAGGGTCTTTCCACTTCTTATTCTCCTCATATCGATATCTCACCCAAAGCTTGAAAACTTCAATCACACAAAACTTAACGGAACTTCGTGAGGTAGGTTAGTATGATAAAGAGTAAACCATTCACTTTGGTACTGTCAAAGACAAGGTTCATAATTGATCTCACACAATTCCTACTGTAACATATCATTTCTACAATTTATATTGAAAAATATAAACCATAGAAACTAGAAAACAAGCAAACTATGCAATGAAAACAGAATCTGTCAGAAACAGAACAGTCTGTAGTGATCTGAATATAAACCATACTTCTGCTACCCCAAAAATTATGAAATAAATTGGTGGACGTGAGTAATTTGTCTATTAATCTTCTGCAAAAAGAATCAACTCAAAAGCACTCTTCTGTAAACAATGACAGCTAACACCGTGAGCGCAAAGTTTCTGTTTTTACAGCAAGATCACATCAACTTTCACCCAAGTCTTCCCAAAGGTCTTACTTGGCACTTTATTGAAACAAAAGCTATAAAACATGATTAATACAGTATCTTAATCATGTAAACACACAAAAACAGTAAGGTTAAATATTGGGTTGTCTCCCAACAAGCTCTTTTCTTTAATGCCTTTTAGCTAAGCATGATGATTTCGATGATGCACACATAAAAGGTAAGAATTGAAACATAAAGAGGGCATCATGAACAATATGACTAGCACATTTAAATCTAACCCACTTCCTATGCCTAGGGATTTTGTGAACACATAATTTATAGGAACAAGAATCAACTAGCATAGGAAGGCAAAACAAATATAACTTCAAACCTTTAAGCACATAGAGAGGAAACTTGATATTATTGCAACTCCTACAAGCATGTATTCCTCCCTCATAATAATTTTCAGTAGCATAATGAATGAGTTCAACAATATAACCATCACATAAAGCATTCTTTTTATGATCTACAAGCATAGAAATTTTACTACTCTCCACATAAGCAAAATTCTTCTCATTCAAAATAGTGGGAGCAAACTCAACAAAATAACTGTCATGTGAGGCATAATCCAATTGAAAATTAAAATCATGATGACAAGTTTCATGGTTAAAATTATTCTTTATAGCATACATGTCATCACAATAATCATCATAGATAGCAACTTTGTTCTCATAATCAATTGGAACCTCTTCCGAAATAGTGGAATCATTACTAACTAAAGTTGACACTCTTCCAAATCCACTTTCATAAATATCACACTAAGATTCAATGCCCTCCAAAATAGTGGGATCACTAATTCCTAAAGTTGACACTTCCAACCCCACTTTAGATTATAGTATTATTCATTCTCCAAAAGATATAAGTGAAGTTCATGGAGCATTCTACAATTAATATAGACTAACCAATATCCAAGCTCAAAATATATAAGTGAAGCACATGAAGCATTCTATAAGACCATACTCAAAAGATTTAAGTGAAGCACAAAGAGCATTCTATAAGGTCATACTCAGAAGATATAAGTGAAGCACATGAATCATTCTATAAATTGATGAAGGGATATCTCATACTAGCATGGTTCTTAAAGGAAAAACAAAAACACAAAGGACACAAATCATGTGAACAAAACAAAAACCGAGGTATACCGATAATTATTGAAGAAGAAAGATGGGATAACAACCGGGGCATCCCCAAGCTTAGATGCTTGAGTATCCTTGAAATATTTACTTGGGGTGCCTTGGGCATCCCCAAGCTTGAACTCTTGCCTCTCTTTATTCTTCTCATATTAATAGCTCCTCGATCTTCGAACACTTCATCCACACAAAACTTTAACAAAAACTTTGTGAGATCCGTTAGTATAATAAAGAAAATCACTACATTTAGGTACTGTTGCAAACTCATTCCATTTCATATTAACACTTTACTAGGAAAATTGCCCGTGCGTTGCAACGGGTGATACCAACGTTTAAATGTTGTCGGTTCTCAAAAAAAATGTTGTCAAAGAAGTGAAAAGGAAAAAGACAGGAACTATATGTGTTTTACTTCCTCAGTGTGTTCGGGTTCATGTCCTACATCGCGTACATCCACGTGCAATGTGGGTCTCATTGCCTAATATCGGATCCGCCTCAACTCCACCCGAAAGTCCGGCTGTCCACCGTCACCATGAAGGCCCAACACGGTGGCAAGGTGCAGCAGCCTCGTATAGGGCGTGGCCTACAGGATGCCAAATGCATTTGAGAAGGTCTCAAGGCACTGACCAGGCGCCGATGTCGCCCTCAGCCTCATACTCCTCCTCCACCCAACGATTGGCCTAGGGACCACTCGAGCACGCATCAGAGTGAAGCGGGCATCCCAATTCTGCCTAGGAGGGTACGTTTGCACACATTCGTGTGAGGCGGACGTCCTTAGCAAGGTGGTGTGTCTTGCTTCTCTACGTTAGGACCGGCGAGTCAAGAGAGGTGGGCTTCTTCCCGATGGCATAGTCATTGACAGACATCCTGGTGCTTCGCCCACTCATGATTTCATGCTTCGCGTGTAAAGACATAGATATATAGCTAGAGATTCTCTTTATCTCAGAATTTGAAGGTACAATGCACAACTCACTGGTGTATGTAAGCTATTTACCACTTAATGTTTTAATGTGTACGTGAGCTAGTGTAAGAGCTAAGATTTCATCTCCTTAACAAATGAACACTACTTCAATTCGAGCTACTGAACTGTGACATCAACTTGAATTGCACATTAGAAGAAAACGGATTAGTCCCAACTATCACAGAAAATTGTATTCCCCATCATTGATTTGAAGTTTGCCGACAAATGGAGCTGAGCATCATCAAAATACATGTTACAATTATGTTCAGAGGTCATGAATCTAAATAAGATGCACATTAAAAATTGTACAAGTTCACTGTTGCTATCATTGACATATATCATCGGCATACTATACATGAAAGGCATATGAGTTTAGAGATAATATTATGATAGACTGCTAGCAGTTATGTTTGACTCGTGTGTTAGCTGATCAAAGTGAAATTTTCACCAGAGAGAGCCAATGATCATTGCTTTATTAGACTAGTAGCTAAGATGATATTTTGACCAGTGTCAACGAGGGTTGGGGCCGGGCTAGCGCTTTGAGGATATGACCTCCATGGCTGCAAGGCATGGGAGCCCGGGCAACGACGGGACGCCCAGGTCAGGGCTGGTGTGTGCTCGAAGGACTAGGTCTCCATGTATTGGTGCACGGTCAGAGACGTAGACGGTGATGTAGGGAGACAGTAGCAATGGCAAAGCATGGGAGCAGGCCCGCGGCAAACATTTATCCCCCATCCAGATGCTCATCGGTCATCCAAACCCTTCCACCCATAAAACACATTAAACAGAAGATAAAGTGTACTACTAATTATGAATGGATCAATCATGAGACAAATTGAGAATCACAAAAATATAATGGTGCTGAGACAAACGGTGAATTAACAGCCGAGCAGTCGCTTGCCTTCCGGTCAATGCGGACGATGCCCACCCGCCATCGCACTCATGTCACCTAGACATCACCACCGTCTGACTGCTCTCCCAGGTCACTCCTCTCTCGACCTCGATCTACCGAGCGGAGCCCCAAGACTTGAAAGCCTGCGGCCAGTTTGGGTCGAAGCCAAATCTGAAAGCATCCATCGCTGGATCCTCTTCTCCGGTTCGTAGACAAATAATTTGCTCTTATCCAAGTTGTAGATGAATCAGTCTTTTTCTTAAGAAAACAAAAAAGGTACGCTGATTCAAGGGGATAGACGTGTGCGGAAGAGGCAGCGGGGGCCGGGAACTATTGCGAGACGTGGTGCAGAAGTGCAAGGTTGGCTTGATGGCGAACGGACCTCCTCTTCTTCTGCTTTATGGCATGATTCCAATCCACCTTAGTGCCGCTGCGGACATAAGAAAACCAAAAGAAGATTATCAGATCCTATAACGTCGAGACGGGCGGCTAGCATGCTCGTACCCTGCGATGTTCATCCTATCCACCGGCGGCTTCCTCACTCTCCTCCTTGGATCTGCAAATCACGTTGTGTGCTGGACGGCTCTGCTCTGTTTGGAGATGGAGACAGACAACTGAATTCGAATTAAATCAGTGGGGAAAACATGTATGTGTGTACGTGCGCATGATTATCACGATCGGTTCAGACGAAGGGTGTCCTCACTGACCTTGCAGAGGAAGGCTTGGGTGGAGGAGCCGGCTTCTGTGGACAGCACACGCTTGGTCAATGGGGCAGTGCCCAGCTGGACCATCTTGGGAAGATGCAGGAAGATGGGAGCGGCAACGCGGCGGGGCTGTTTTGCTGGATTTAGCGCTCTATGTGGGGCGTCGAGGAGCAAAGGGCCCCGGATCTTGAGCCGGTGGAGGGCCTAGGCGGGGGAGCTGTCGTCTGGTCGGCACCCAGCCGGGCCATCTCAGGATAACCAGAGAGAAGGGAAGAAGCAGGGAGGCGGGGCTGGTTTCCTGATCGGCTGCTCGGTGAGGGCGTCGTGGAGCTAATCCTCTTCACAGAGAGATGAATCGGCCGCATCTTCAGTTGAGATGCCAGGATGCACATCCGTCCGTGATTATCGTCGGAGTCGTCTAGAGGTCGGGCGCCCCGCTCACGGTCTTCGGTAGCGGGAGGAGAGAGCACATCCCCATCGGCATGTTCGCTATACTCCGTCCATCCCCTCCTGATTCCTAGATCTGTCCCGCGCCTGGGGCGAGGTGGCCGGTGCTGGCGGCAGTGGCGGCGATGACGGACATGCGAGGGAGGAAGGATTTGTGCGGGTCTGTTTCAAGAGGAGGGTAGGATTCGTTGGCATAAAAGACGATGGGGAAGGAGGAGTTGTGTTTGGACTTTGGAGTCGGGCGTCGTATGGACGGCAGGAGAAAACGTTTCTTTGTTAATCCTGGACACAAAGCGTATTATGACATGAGAAGAAAACGTATTGTGACGGTGAACCCACGGAGTCAATCCGTGCTTTATTATTAAGGGAAACATATACTGTATTCCAACTTCACCATGGTTCATAACCCCCGATACTACCCATAGATTCATCAAAATAAGCGAACAACACATAGAAAACAGAATCTGTCAAAAACAGGACAGTCTGTAGTAATCTGGAAGTTTGGTAAACTTCTGTAACTCCAAACAATTCTAAAAATATATGAAAATTTAAAATTTTTGTACAGAAGTAATGTGCAAAATTCTTCAGGCCCATTTGACTTTCCAGTAATAAATGTAAATTCACGCGCTACAGCCAAAGTTTCTGTTTTTGTACTGCTCAAAGTAAACAACCAATCTAATCATCCTAAAACCAAAGCTTGGCACATTATTTTTATAATACAATGGATATATACAAGGGGATAATTATTTTCAGAGAAACTTTCATGAAATTTTTTACATTGTTTCCATGAGCATGAACACAAGTGTTCAAGGTCGACCCTCACTTCTCCAATGCATAACCTTCCAATCACTTCTCTTATTGAAAAACTTTTTAGGCATGAGAGGCAAGTAAATTTTTTTGTATTTTCATTCTTTTAATTTTTTGTATGTTTCACCCACAACTAAACAGAAACAAAAAGGAAAAACAAAATCTACTTAGTGAAGAAAGCAAACAAGCACACACGAGAATATCAACCCTACGCTATTGCTCCCCGGCAACGGCGCCAGAAAAGAGGTTGATAATCCCCAAGTGCAGGGAATCATCGTAGTAATTCCCAAAGGTGGAAGTCATAAGTATGGAGTATCGAACCCACAAGGAGCTAAAGGTAAGATCAATATTCTCTCAAGTCCTATCTGCCACTGATATGACTCTACGTACACCGAACGTTTGCTTCCAACTAGAAATGAGAAATAAAACTACGTTGTGGGTATGAAGAGGATAACTTTGCATGATATCGGAGAGCTAAAACATAAAAGTGGGTGTTGTTATCATAAAGTTAGAATATATTAGTAAATATTATAAATAGCGAGTGTGGAATAATGATGGGTCGGTGTGCGGAATTATCCTAGGCAATTGTTAACAAGACCGGTAGTCGTCATTGCAATTTCATATGAGGGAGAGGCATAAGCTAACATACTTTCTCTTCTTGGATCATATGCACTTATGATTGGAACTCTAGCAAGCATCCGCAGCTACTAAAGATCATTAAGGTAAAACCCAACCATAGCATTAACATATCAAGTCCCCTTTATCCCATACGCAACAACCCCCTTACTTGGGTTTATGCTTCTGTCACTCAAGCAACCCACTATAAGCGAATCATGAACGTATTGCAACACCTAAAATGGGAATCCCTCACACTTGCGTGACACGGAGGGCACAATAGGACAACACCAAAATAAAACATACAACTCATACCAATCTAGATCATCAATCAACCTAAATTCAAAGGATATCTACTCAAAACATCATAGGATGGCAACACATCATTGGATCATAATATGTGGCATAAAGCACCATGTTGAAGTAGCGATTACAACGGGGTGCGGGAGAGTGGACCGCGTAAAAGAGATGAGGATGGTGATGTTGATGAAGACGATCACTGCGGCGATGATTCCCCTCCCGATGGCACTCCGGCGCCACCGAGAGAGAGGAGAGGTTCTCCCCCTTGTGCTTCCTCCTCCATGGCCCCCTGGATGGGGAGAGGTTCTCCCTCTGGATCTTGGCCTTCATGGCGATGATGGCCCTCCGGGATCCTCCTCCATGGCCTCCGGTGATGATGGCCACCTCCGGCAGGGTGCCAGAGAGGGCCTAGATTGATTTCTCATGGCTACAGAGGCTTGCGGCAGCGGAACTTTCGATCTAGGTTATTTTTTGGAGGTTTGGGTATTTATAGGAGAGGTTAGCGTCGAGAACAAGTCAGGGGGCCCCACGGGAACTCCACGAGGCACAGGGGCGTGCCCTAGGGGGGTGGGCGTGCCCTCCACCCTCGTGTGGCCCACGGGCCTCCCCTCCAGTAACTCTTCGTTCCAGTATTTGTTATATTTTCCAGAAAAATTCTCCGTTGATTTTCATCGCATTCCGAGAACTTTTATTTCTGCACAAAAACAACACCACGGTAGTTCTGCTGAAAACAGCATCAGTCCGGGTTAGTTCTAATCAAATCATACCGAAATCATATAAAACTATTGTAAACATGGCACGAATACTTCATAAATTATAGATACATTGGAGACGTATCAGGTGCAAGCTTAAGTCCCATGCAAGAAATGGGAATGAATTTCAAACACCATAGCACCGTTGATTGCCGGCAAAACGTTGAGATACTTTATTTTTAAATTCTAGTAAATCCAAAACTCGTCTGAAATTGATGAAACTTGGCATGCTATCATGGAATGGCACCCGACATACTGTGGTATTTTTCGTGTCCATTTTTGAGAGAAGGCGCTCTC
The DNA here is from genome assembly GCF_002575655.3 of Aegilops tauschii subsp. strangulata. Lineage (NCBI taxonomy): Eukaryota > Viridiplantae > Streptophyta > Magnoliopsida > Poales > Poaceae > Aegilops > Aegilops tauschii. The sequence goes on from NC_053035.3 coordinate 335,892,602, forward strand.
GTATAATGACAACCAACAAAGGCATTTTGAAAAAATAGTTGCCACTTTAATCTATCAAATGTTTGTATAATTCAAACCGTGCGCGTTCTGTTAACCATTCACGTGATGCAACGTGTCTTGGTTTTAATGGCCGTAGGAGGTGCCGTGCGGACAGCTGCTTGACCTTGACTGAACGGGAGGTGTGCGAGCGCAGTCCGGTGCGCAGGCTGACCGAGAGGCGTGCAATCTGTCCTCGAATGCGCAGGCTCACCGGGAAGCGTGCAGCTGTACGCTGCGCAGGCTCACTGGGAAGCGATCCCTTTGACTTCCATGGCCGCCCGCCTTCCTCTCCGTGCGCGCGCCCCCCTCAGCGGCATGGGACGCCGTCGTCGAACGCTACCTCTCAGCGCCGCCAGCTGCCGTCCTCCCGCGCCCCGCCCGTCGATCCAGGGACGACATGATGTTTTACTTACAAGTGAAGAACATTTTGTGCTGCATTGTAGACTTCAACAACGGCATCCCGAAGGACGACAACGACAACGACGGCGTGGCACGCCGCCTCCGCCGCCACCGGAAATAGTTTTTTTCTTGGGTTTAATACTGTATCTCGATCATATGAATATAAATTCGCAGTATGACTGAATGAAAGATATGGTTTGAGCGAACTTGCGTTTTTCTCTCTTAATGTACAAACATATCAAACGATTTTCTTTTGAAAAAAACGTCAATGGTTTTTAAATATAAAACACTCATCGCAAACATTTTAGTTAGAACACCCGTATGCAAACCGAGAGCTTCCCCAGGAAGCCAAGGGAAAATGTGCCAAGCAGGATTTTTGCGGCTCTTGATCGCAAACGTTTTAGATAGAACACCGTATGCAAAGTGAGAGCAGGATTTGTGCATCTCTTCAACGCAAACGGTTCTTTTGGATGACCCGTGTGCAACCACTTACAAACAATTTGGTAAGATTTGCATCTGTCATATTGGGTATGTTGCCATTTGTCAAACTGGAAAGATTCACGTTTGTTGATCTAGTAACATGGGAACTAAATTCAGTGATTAAGCATAGATTTCATTCATAGATTAAGCAGTCGTTCTTAATTTATACAAACAGTTCAACTCGACAGCTGAACCGACCAAACTTTCCCCAATTGTTGCCAACCACGTACTGAAATAGCTAGTTCAACTATATATACTAGCTAATTTTAAGTATGTTGTACAGTTCCACCGCAACTATAGTCAAATGAACTGAACAAAATAGCTCCTAAATACTACTACTACAGAGGGGCTTTGTACTACTTTCGGCCACCTCTCCTCTGCCGAGCGCGCTCAGTAAGAGGCAGAGGAGGAGGAGCCTACCGACGATCTGGACAACTGCAATACGGTGCCTGCCGCTGATGCAGCTTCAGCGACGCTCACCTCGAACGCCCTCTGCCACTCCAGCCGGCCCCTCTCAAAGCGGTGGTTCTTCTCGTAGATCTCCTGATTCCTCGCCTCTGAGGCGGCGTGTGCCGCAGCCATGGCGACGGTAAGGCTCTTTGCATGCTCGACGAGGCGCTCCTCCTCCTCTCGCAGGAACTCGGTGTAGCGCGCAAGGTCACTGACGCACGTGCGGGCATCCACCTCCGCCTCCCGCCTTCGGGCGGTGGTGGTGGAGTGGGTGATGACCCCGGCGGTCGACGGTGGGCTGGCGGCCACGGCGGCCGATGATGGGGTGGCAGCCACGACCACGGCGGCCTTTGGGCCGCGGTGGTGGAGTGAGTGATGGCCATGGTGGCCAGCAGTGGAGTGGCGACGGCCACCTCCCGCCGTCGGGCCGTGGCGGTGGAGCGGGAGATGGCCCTGGCTTTCGATGGTGGTGTGGCGGCAACGGCGGCCGGCAATAGCTGCCGACAGGCAGCGGCGGCGGAGCATGTGGTGGGGTGTTCCGCGCACACCCAACAGGGACGCCACGCGCACTACACTACGCCGGGGACTGCGCCGCCGCCGCGGTGTAGCCTCCCAGCTGGAGCTGTCCTCTGATAACGGTGGAGTGGCTGAGCAACGACAACGGACCGGTTCCATTGGCGATTGTGGGAGAAGCAGATGAGATAAGCTACAGGGAGGGAGGGGAAAATGCGACACAGGACTCACCGGCCGTGAGGGTTTATATAGCAGGCCGGTATGCATTGGGATTTTGGGGGATTTCACCGAGTCGGGCGGGAAGCTTGCACGGGAACCTGCGAGGTTGCGCAGGAACGGGCTCACCGACGATTCATTGGCGCCACCGTTTGGCCAAAAGAACGCCCCCGCACGCTGCGCAAGCTTGCATTGTAATCCGTCTACGGCAGCGGGGTGACAAGACGTGCGAGAGGAGGACGAAAGGCCATGTACACATACAGTTTATAAAAAAACGTTTGTGATTTAATTACCTACTATACCCCCATCCTGGTTTATAAGTATGATTTAACTAATAAAATACGAATGCATGTCGCCAAAGATTATATAGTTGGATTCGTATTTGAACATAGTTTCCAATTATATAATTTTTATAACATGCATTAACATTTTGTTGGTTAAATTTGAGGGCAAAGTATGGCACAGAATATAAAGGGACTATAGACTAGACAGAGGTAGTAGCACACGGCCGCTCTCTACGCAGCGATGCAACTGTCGTCCGGCTTGTAGGCGACCATTTCCTGCGTGTTCAACTGCTCTATGTGTAAGGTTGCTTGCGGTTCAGGCGGCCGCGGCGCGCTCTGCTCTCTTCCCTCCGAGTGCTCTGCCCTCGTCCCTCCATGCGCGCTGCCAGTCACTGCAAAAAAAAAATACACTTCCGTGATGATACGTGTTTGTCACAGTAGGTCATGTTTTCTGTCATGCATGTACATCCATGACAAATTTGTGACAGAACCAAGATAGTCATACCTGTGCTGTCGTAGAAGTGTTCCATGACATTACCAAAATTATCATCACGGAAGTGTCCACTTCCATGACGATAAATCACGCGTCACAGAAGTGCTTTCGTCAAGGGTGACCGACACGTGGCATCCACCGTAACGGAACGCCGTTAAGCTATCGGGTCCGGTTTTGGATCCGGTAACCCGTTAACTGCCCCGACCAATGGGGATTTTCCACGTGCAAAATCATCATTGGCTGGAGGAAACACGTGTCGGCTCACCGTTGGGACAGATGTCATCCACTCATTGGACCAAAAGCGCCTATGATACGTCGACACATGGCACGGCCCAACAGAGGCCCATTCCTGTGAAAAGGCCAGCCTGTTTGACTTGGTCAAAAGGTGGCGGGCCGGCCCACGGAAAGCCTGTTAACGGCCTGTTCACATATAGCCCATTTATAGCCCGCTAACCCAGGGCCCGTTTACGGCCTATCCGAATTAGGCCCAGTAGCGTCATCTGGGCCGTCCTATATAATTCCATCCCGTTTTAAGTTCCAGCCCATGTATGGCCCATGATGTCTTTCGGCCCATATGAGGCCCTTTGTAACTCTTGGCCCATTAACGACCCGTGGTGAAACTGGCCCGTAATGAACAGTGTATCACTTTATACCCATTAACGGCCCATTATTCCGTTGGGCCAATTCCAGCCCATGTTATCTTTCGGCCTTCTCGGGGCCCATTTATTCTTGGGCTCATTTCCAGCATTCAGTTACTTACGACCCATTACTGCCATTTTCTGCTTGTGGGCCAAATTCAGCCCGTGGTTACAGTCGGCCCGTTTGTGGCCCGTTAATATGTTGGGCCGTTTTCATAGCGTCATCAAATACGACCTATTAATGACGGCCCGTTATGGTCGGCCCATGAACGGACGACTGCAACTCTAGCCCGTTTACGGCCATAATGCGGTCTGTTTTTGGCCCATGTTTGGCCAATGGATCATACGGCCCGTCTAAGGCCCATTGATGATACGGCTCGTAAAAGGCCCATTGTTTCTACGGACAGTAGAAGGCCCATTGTTTCTACGGCCCGTAGGAAGTCCAGTGTCACTATAGTAAATATGTAGCCCATGGCCTGTTAAAGGCGGGAAACTACTATAGGTTTAGACCTGCTAATGACCCAAGATGATTATAGGCCCACGTTTTGGGTCATATGAGTAATGGGCTGGCCTGAAGACCGACAACACTGGAATCCACTGAACCTTCTGGCCTAAATTATAGCATACCGACCAAAGAATAAACCTAGACTATACAACAAAGAAATTACGGCATATTACATCCACTGGGAATCAAAGTTTGCTGCCGGTGATAATAAAGCGCAACATGACCGCGGATTACATACACTGGGCATCAAAGGTCGCCACCAGTGCATATAAACGTGCCGACAAAAGAATATACAAAACTGAGAGCACTTCAGAAGGCACTAGACCTGGCAAGCTCGGGCCCGGCAAGCAGTCGAACAAGCTGATGAGACCTCAGTTGTGTCGATGATAGATGCTTCGTCCCTAGCTGTATGGCACCATAGTGCGCAAGGCAGTCCCCTGACATCTTCATTACATCTTTGACTTCAAGTCGGAGCTGAGCTGAAGCAAGCCTTTCCGCTTTAAGTTGAGACTGAAGAAGTCGAACTGATTGAGGCAGCGACTGCACAGAGGTTGTCTCACACCTGCTGGTGAGTAGCTTCAACTCACTGTCTTCATCAAGACAGGACCTTGGGGTCATCTCGCTGTCCTCAAGATGGTTTGGCTCACTATCTTTCCTAAAGTTCTGCCTAGCATAAGAGATACGACTCTGAAAGAGAAACAAGGAGACACGTAACAGACAATTATATAAGCAAATAAATGGATCTATTCTGCATAAGGAACATGTTTTTTACAACTACAATTTAAAACTGGTAGTTGTTGCAAACATCCAATCAGATGTAAACAACAGTGGAGGAAATGATGCCTATCCAAATCTATACTAGAAACAAGTTTGAAGGCTTGAGAAGGATGAACTTACGTTACATGTTAACACGGGCTGGACAAAGCCCTTCTCCATGTTGATGCAAAGATAATTCAATAAATTCCCCAAAGAAAATTCTTTATAAGCGTTGCCATTATTCTACATTTTGCAAAGAGTAAATATAGATCAAATAATATTGGAAGAAATAGAGGATAATGAAGCTCAGGTGCAGACTGATGATACATAATCAAATAGCAATTAATTAAGTACAGCGTTACAAGGCAAAAGGTACTGACAAGAGGAATGCAGACATCAACATGTGCAGTGGCATTGGCTTTATTCAACATTTTGGTAAGAGTAAATGTGGATATGATAATTTGGAGAAAGTGGAGGGCAGGGCAGATAAGATGCAGAGTAATGCTAGACAATCAACTATCTCGTGATGCATGTAAAGTAATACCACCACCGTCCGTTATTAGTTGTCGCTCAAATGGATGTATCTAGCACTATTAAGTTCTAAATACATCCAATTGATCAACAATTAATTCGATACAGAGGGAGTACATGACAACAGGTACTTACATGAGCAATCCAAAAATTCATAACCATTGTGTTAATTCTACATTTATCTAAGAGTAAATATAGATCTTATAATTTCAAGCAAAGGGACGATAAAGAAGCGAACATTTACAGTGATGCTACATAATCAAACAGCAATGAGTGTAAGTATGCTGACAAAGGGCAAGAGGTACTGACAAGAGCAATGCAGAGCCCAGTATTGTCATGAGATCCTATGACCCTTTGAGCAAGGAGATTCATCTGAAATTAGTTTTCATACAAGAGAGAAGGTAAGGCACATGCAAAAATTTAGGAGTTCAAATTTTGAATTGATATCATAGACAGTACCTGACGCTGGGCTGTCAGCAGTTCTAATAGGGCTTTGGCCACTGGAGTAGGGGTAAAGTCTGTTACAGTTGGGCCTGTGTTTTCTGTGGCTGCTGATCTATCTGATTTAACAGGCATCACCACCTTCTCCAAATACCTAGTTTGTACTCCTTGAGGATCTGCAATCACCCTCTTCCTTTTGGACACCTATTACGAAAGAACAACATTTGACTGGAAACACATAGTATGACGACACATGGAATAGGTACAAAAAATGGATAGGTATGGCATATACTCATATATGATGCTTAAACTAAGCAAATGGTGTAACAAAGTAGAAGTAATGCAAGAGGTCAGATGCAAAATATGTGCGACCAATACAACCTTGCCAAGTTAGAGCATGCACCTTGATGGGTGAATAAGATAGACCATCCTCCACCATGCCAAGTTTGTTAGCCAATGGATTGTTCCGCTATATTCCTCTCGTGCGCCCATTCTCATATTCATTTTGATAATTTTCAATATCTGACATGCATGAAAACATAAAAACAAGTGAGATTTTCTTTGTAATGCAAAAGTGATTCTAATCCAATACTGCCTCCCTGTAAACCCCTTTGTGCTATCTCTGCAATTCTTTTAAAAGATGCCATGCATGCTGTAATTTGTTGTGTGCATTAATATAATGTGGCCTACTACTCAAAACATGAGAGCTCCAGAAGTGATGACACTTCGCAGATGATAGCTTCAACATATAGTAAAGAAGAACAAGTCGACCTGACCTGACAGATTCAAAATATACTAAGGGAGAATAAATCGACCTGACCAGTCGACCGCAAGAGAAGAGGATCATCTTAAAGAAGAGCAGAAGAGCAAGCAGATTGAAGATATTACAAGTCTTTCTATACAATGTCGGTTGGCCACCCATGATGAACCAGAGCGCACAGAGAAATACTATTCCTAAAGTAGGAACATTTAGCTGACCAATTAAACATCTCTCAGTTTTACTAATATCAGCATAGTATCAGATTTGAATTTGTACAACTAAGCTTGTTTAGCTCGATGGGTGGAGCAGTGCTATTATGACATGAACCACGTAGGCTGATCGTGGTCATCATAAAATGGGGAAAACGTAAGCATGATGAGTATAGTGTTGACCGTGGCTGTGGGATGGCAGATCTGAAGCTGCAAACCGCGCAAAGGGTAGTTAGCAACCGATATTTGCTTTGAAATAACAACTAAGATTTGGTATGGACAAAAAAGTACAGTCAACAAGTGACAAAGAAATGCAATTCTGCTGTCTCTCTATATGTCGCAACATGCATTTGGAAACTCAAGTGGGACCTTTAGCTAACCAATTAAATGTGTCTATTAAGTAATATCAGTATCATATCACAATCATATTTGAAAAACTAAGCTTTGGAATTTTGAGTGTTGTGTTGTTTAGCTTGAAGGGTGGAGTAATGCTAGTATGACAGAAAGCACCTACACAGATCATAGTAGAGTAGATAAAAGGGGAAAACCCTAAGCATCAAGAGTAAAATCAGAAAAGTGGAACTAGCTGGACCAGTGGGTGGCGCACATGCTTTTCGAAACGAATATAGGAACATTAGGTGACCAATTAAACGTTCAATGTTTTAGTAATATGAGCATCATATCAGATTCGTATTTCAACACATAAGCTTTGGAATTATGAGTGCATGTTGTTTCGCTTGATGGGTTGAGGTCTTGAGGAGCAGTGCTAGCATGACACAAAGCAGTGAAGCACCTACGATGATGGTAGTGAATATAAAGGGGGAAACCACAAGCTTTACGAGTATAGTGACCGTGACATGGCGGATCTGAAGGTGCAAACCGGACAAAGCTACTTCGCAACCAATGTTTGCATTCAACTAGCCACTACTATTTGGTATGGACAAGAAAAGTATAGTAAACAATTTAAGATCTATTTTCCGGGTGAGATCAATAACTTAAGCACATATGGAAGAGTACCACCTCTCTTGCGATGCCGTGTAGGCCCCTGCTGATACGTTGAGGGTGCTGTGGGTGCGATGGCTGTCGGCGGCGGGGAAGAAGACTTTAGATGGCAGACGACCGGGTTGGGGGATAAATCCTGTTGCCGTGGACGAGGCGGTCGTAGGAGCGGCAACGGCAAAGTGGACGACAGCACCGATGAAGCGAGACGACACGACGAAAGGATCCTGGTCCGGCGCCGTGGATGAGAGACGTCCATCTCTTGTAGTGGACTACGGGGTAGGGGTAGCGGCTCTGGCAAGGTGGAGGATGGGGTGGTAGACGAAGGAGGCTGGCCGCAGTGGGGAGGTTGTCGTGGCGCCGACGGTGTATGAATGGGGAAATGGAGGGGGGGATCTCAAACTTTGGGACGCGCTTGTCTGAAATGTGGGAAAGTTACGAACTTGTCCCCCGTTTAAAATTTCGGACATCACGTCGGTTGGGGATAGGACGGTAATTTCACATCTCCCAAATATTTGCCGGTAATGATTTCGGGCGAGGAGAGGGTGTTTTGCCGCCCAAGGTTAGCGCCCATGGTGTATGAACAGGGCTGACAGGTAGGGTGGTTGTGTCACGTCTGAGGGAAGTTACACATCTGCCCCTATTTAAAATATTAGCCTATATTGATTTCGGACGAGGAGAGTTTGTTTTGCCGCCCACCGTGGATGAATGGGGATATGGAGGGAGAGACACATGTCTTTCGGACGAGCTTGAATCAAATGTGTTTTGCCGCCCACCGTGTCTGAATGGGCTCAGAGGCCGTCGTGTCACGTCTGATTGAAGTTACTAGTCTACCCCTATCGACAGCAGTGTAAATCCGGTCGATAAGGATGTCAAGTGTCAGGGGTAGACAGTAATTTCCATCTCGCAAACACTTGCTTCGGGCAGCCCTCAAATGATAGTGGGTGTTTAGCCGCTTCGTTCAAAACTTGGGAGAATTAGCATTCATGTTTGCCCTGGGCCCTGGCAACTAAATCCAAATCCAATTTTTATTCAATTACGAATATCCACAGATAATTCTACGTTTTGTTATTTATTTCTTCAAAACCACAACAAAGATTTATTCCACCTTTATATATGATTATGATTTAGAAATGTCGTGATCTTCAAATTCGGTAGGTTGGATACACTTTGAGTCAAACAGTTATTTCATCCAATACAATATGCTCGCCCAAAAAATAGTTCACCTTTGTCAATCATACAAGTACTGAGGATTACCTCGCCTAAAAAATTCAGATCATTACAACACATGGACAACATAGGGGGTCTTACAACATAATCCATTCAGAGACATGACACAACATGCAATTACAATAATCTAATGACAATTTCAACTGCTATCTAAAGAAGAACTGGGATTACCCTGGGCTTCAGATAGCAGAAGCAGCAGGACCTCCTCCGTGTTCAAATGCAACATTCTTACTTCCTCCAATTCTTGGGTTGCTTGCATAATGCGTGCAACTAATTGCATAATTTCCAGCTTCAAGATCGAGATTACCTCATTCATGGCAGCGACACCATCTCTTTCTACCTCTAGTAGATCCTCAAGAACTATAATATCTGTGCTCAGACTGCTCTCTGGCGGTGTTGCCTCTGAACTGCTACCATCTGGTAACATGGATGGCGCACTGCTTCCACAAATAGATTCTGGGGTTGTACATTGTGTCCTAGTGTACGGCATCCTGAAAGGTTTCCGCTGGACATAAGTAAGAGATAGTTATCGCATGATCCAGGCAGTAAGCTTACATGGTAAACGACATATGAATTATTGCCGAGCATGGCAAGCTATATTTAAATGGTTCGAAGCAGCATCAGCCGAAAATAAATTAAAATGGTAAGATGAAACTAGGGATGTAAGTGGCAAATAAACGACATCCGCTAGTCCCATCTAGTTAGTTTTTGCTAGCTCCCTGGTTCATTTTCCTCAAAAAACAAAAACTCTTTTGAACTATCATACCACTAGTGGACTTTAATCGGGATTAACCGGGACCTAGTTGACATCCCTAGTTGAAAGGGAGTGTACCACCGCTATATTTAAGTTGCCAAGGCATCTAAGCAGTTGAAATAATCTGAGAAAGCACTTAACAGTGTGGCCTCATATAAACTACGAAGACAGTCTTGTGATGAAGTTCAGAGAAAAGTTAAGGGCTCAAATAAACTAGGCATGCATTTCTTTAGGATAGTACATCATGCACTGCTGACATATTGGCCAACTCAGGTATAGCGTAACAAGTAACAAACAAGCATTTGAATCAAGCAATACATCAAAGCAGACAACTGAACTATTTGTTATTCTGTAGGATTACAGGTTGAGGGCACAAGCCAAGAAAGCAGCCCACACGCATTACATTTCACATGTACTAAAACACACTGGCTTGCCATATGTTGCTGTGAAGCCTCGCTGCTGTTGCAATGTTCTTTGAAGATATCATCGGCATCTCGTGGTTGCAAATGTACTTGTTGTAGTTTATTCTGCACCCTTTATTTAGGTAAAATTAATTTTAATCGCATGCACTGGTTCAAATTGATCATCAATGGTTCATGTAAACTAATGAAAGAAGGGTGTGTGTATACATGACAATATATCTGCTTCCCTCTATTTTTATGCTTGTTCGAGGTGCCAGCCCCAAAAGAACAAATATTTTGCTTGATGGGGTTGGCAGCTCCATAATTAATAGAAGCATCAAATTAGTCATGCAACTTGGGAAGATCAAGAACACACAAAAAAGTAATGAACAGAGGCTCGTAGCAGTGATGTAATAGCTAGCATCAGAAAATGTAGGGTAAAACGAACAAAAACCAGTGGAACCACATGCTAGTTTGCTGATGTGTAATTAAGCATAGAGAACATGAAGCAGTCTCATGGAACCAACAGGTGGCATCAGAACAACACCATTATCATAAATATAGCATGCAAGTAAAATAGTAGGTAGTGATATCTAGGAAGTATAGTAATACTTAGGATAAAACTAAAGCATATTAACTATATGTGCACTGGTATGAAATTTAGCACATGTAACATGTTCACTGCCAGAAGTATGGCCCTACAGGTGCAAGAAGAATAACCCGTCTCATGAAAAACTGAATGACGCCCTGAAGAAATTCAAAGGTGCGGTGCTTATGCTAAGAAAGTGAACGTAGGCGCCGGCCGTTGGATAATAGTACATGATTCTCGGCGGTGTATGGGTATCGTTAGCATACTTGATAGCTAAGGATCGTCGATGGTGCTCGTGTTGCAATTGAGTTTGGGCCGGCTGTCGCCATCGCTGAAGCGGCTCCGGTGCTACGGTTGCGGCGCCTGTCGACATACAAGAAAGCTCATCTGTGGTAAGTGAACAGTTGCACGATAAAGAGAAAAACGGAAGGAGTACAGATCGAAATAACCTGATGAGGCTGCAACGTCGGTAAAGCAGGGCCGGTGGAGTTGAATATGGCGTCCGTGGAGCGGCTCCGGTGCAGTGGACGAAGGCTTCGACGGACGCGTTGTACAGTGCTTTCGGTGAGGCGGATCTGTTGCAGCGGACGAGGGCTTGTATGAAGGGCCAGCGAAGGGACGGACGAGGGACTCAGTGAAGGGCCTACACTGTGGTGGACGAGGGCGCCGGTTAAGCAGATCTGGTGCGGTGGACCATGATGGCGGTCAAGGAGATCTGGAGCGGTGTACAAGCCAGTCGCTGAAGCGGCTCCGGTGAAGTGGTGAGTTGGCAGTTGGGGGTTCCAATGTGCGGAAGGTAGATCCGTCGGGGTGTGAGGTCCACCGCTGCGGCGGAGGACTAGATTCGGCGGCTTGCCGTGGTTGGGGGGGTCAGGGAGGGGAAGGGGAAGGGGAGGGGCTTTGGGGAAGAATGTTGGGGGCAAAGAGGGGAAAACAATGGAGTTACCAAAGCAGCCCTTTTCCGTTCATGTGGCAGGGGTAAAACAGGAATATTGCAGGGCTAAACTTTCGGGCGCGAGATATTTCGATGTGAGCGGGATGTTTGAAAGCTTTTGGCGCCTGAAATTATATTCTGCTCTTGTACGGCCGACTATGATATCATGGCCGAGAATTTGTTTGTTTTGAACGCAAAAAAGTGCAAGTTTTGAAAATCAATGTCTCCAACTCGAAACTTAGATTGTCCATTCAATTCAAATATGGATCATTGAGCTACTACAAGCAATACCATCATATGGTCCAATTCAAATGAAATTCCAAATGTGTTTATCCTAAATATGATGACAAAAGAAAAAATGTGTATGTGTATGAATAAAGTGGATGATTATAAACTTTGAACATGCCCATATGTGTATATCTCTAGGTTTGATATATGAATTTGAAATCACGAAATCCCGGCTTAAAAATGTACCTCCGTTTAAATGAATTACAAAAGCTAATGATGGAGTCAAATTCCAAAATTCCAATCTTAGGTTTGTAATTCTGGTACATCAAAGTATATCACGCATGTTCAAAAGTATCCTTATCTCATAGTCCAAACTGTGAAACAAATTGATCAACCTTGAGTGCACACACTATTGACCATGTATATCTCAATTACGCTAAAGTCCCTCAAATATAGACACCTCACTCTTTATCTGAAGCCAACCCCCCCCACCCATCGCCCACCCCCCCCCCCCACACACACACAGAAGTCGTTCTCTCCCCCAAACACCAACACACAAGCACATTAACACCCCTCTCTCTTATAAAGTCCGGACCCCAATATAGGTCTCTATCACTTTGTCTCTTGGGCATGCACACATCTCTTCCCCCACTCTCTAGCTAGGTCTCCCGGCATCTCTCTTTCCCAAGCACATGCACTATGTAGAGTGTATCTTTCCCATACACACAAAACGTCGCCCCCAAACGTCTATCTCCCTAGTTATGTGGTTCTCGCACACTCACCTCACACACCAACCCCACTGCAAAACAAGCAAACTTTGTCTCCTTGTGCACCACTCTCCTCTTTCTATCTCTCCCACATGCGGACCCGCCCCAGCTCCTCCCTGTATACATATATGTCGTGACTCTTTCCATAGCTCCCTAATGTATCATCGTTCTCGATCTCGCACATTGTTCTCTAGACCATCTATTCTAGATCTCTCATGAAGTCCCTATCACACACACGATGACTCGCTTCCCTTGCGTCTCCGTACATAGGCCAATTTCAAACAACATCAACATTGTCTCCCTATATATACGCCATTTATGGACACAAACGCCCCATCTTTCGCCCCCTCTCTTCCTCTCTCTCTCTCTCTCTCTCTCTCTCTCTCTCTCTCTCTCTCTCTCTCTCCGTCGCTAGCTCTCTCTCTCTCGCTCGCTCTCACACCCCTCTCCCACACACAATCGATGTCACTTCCAAATAGTCTGCTCCCCCCGCCCGCACCCATGCTATCCCGCTACTACACATGTCACACCATTCCCCCTTCCCTTATACTAGGTTTACATCATTAGTGGTCTCTCGACTCCACATACACACACTCCCTCTCACACACAAATGTGCGCACAAACACACACAGAGACGCACAAACACCCATTAATCTGGATCCTCATCTCTCCCCATGTCTGCATGTGTATCTCGCACACTCACTCTCTAATTATGTATATGTGTCTCCATGTTACACAACACAAAGCCCCATGTACATGTCTCTCTCTATCCTCCACACACATAGACACAAAGAATCTGTTATCATTGCCTCAGTCTCTAGACATATCACACACACAAACTGTCTCTCTCTCTCTCGCAAACACGCTCAACAAGGGTTTCCCCATGAATAACTTACCGTCTATTCATCAACAGTCGTGGCAGTACGGCGAACACAAGACGTGAAAAAGAATAAATCTACACGTGCTAATTAGACCACCTAGTATGACTACTAGGACTAGAGCAAGCCAAAAAGCGCGCCGCCGTCACCCCATCCTTATCGGCGATGGGAAAACCTTTGTTTTACACAGTCGAGAAGTCATTGTGCTAAGGCCTCACATGCTGAGGCGTTGAATAGAATGTAGATGCTAGTTTACGGAAACAAGTATCGATAATACGTTTGTATCTCCATACTTATATTTCTTCTCTTATAAAAAACCAAGTTGGTGATGATGGTACGCATGCCATCTTATAATATAGACCGTCCGATCTATATCTGACTGATGGAAATTAAACTAAAAGATACCCGCACCCCTCTCCACATTTGCAGACAAGGCCTTCCCTCGTTCATCCTTATCTCCAACAACCTCATTGTTGAGAAATTAAGAAAGGAAGCCTCTGGAACAAACTGGCCTGGTGGCCGCTGCCGGCGTCGTCAATCCCCATGCCTCCGCTCAGTCCGACCACCAATCACCACCACGACCCACTCTTCTTCACCTTATCTCCTATTTCTCGAGATATCATTAGTTTTTACACATGGGATTACTCCCGCATGGGTCAATCACAACGAGTGTTTTTGTAAAAAAATGCATCTTGATGTTCCGTGCAATGCACGGATCTTGCTAGTACTCCTACAGAAGACTAAGTTGGTGATGATGGTGTGTCTGCCATCCGTCGTTTGTGACCATTAGATCTACATCTAACGACTGTGAGGTAAGTTGTTGCCTTTTCTCACAAACATCTCACTTGTCTACCAATTTGCAGAAAAACCCATAATTAGTATCTTAAAACCAACCACATCCCTCCCTGACCTCACCAAAACAGCCCAAGGAATATATTCTAATTGAAACATAATATCTCTAGTGATATATGTATATCAAAATTAGAGTGTTTTGTATCAAGTTTGTGAATAAGTATTATTCTAATTATGATTCATTGCAATGCACATGAACATTGCTAGTATTTCCAACCATGCAAAATTTTTTCCATAGTATTCCATCGTTTCGAGTTTTCCATCAAGATATTAGTCACTCATGGTTTATATTTACTTTCAATCATGTACACATATGCACTATGTAACTAGCCTTGCTTATTGGGTTCCAAAGCTTAACTTTCACTCCTACTTACAATATGTAGAGTATTTAACAAAAAACTACCACTTTCAACCAGCCCTAGGGAGAATCTATTGTACAAAAAATAGCAAAAACATACCCAAAATTTCTTAATCCACGCCAAAAACTACTACCTACCGATTAGGTTAGTTTAAACCCATTTATGACAGGGTTGGACCACACGTCTGTGCTGACGAGGCAGCTTAAACCAACACATTTTGTTTGACCATTGACACGAGGGACCCACATCTGACCTTCTATCCTGTTATTCCCCCTCAAATCATTATTTTTCTTGAACATTACTTCAAACAGTGCAGATGCGTGTTCGCCGGTGGCGCCGGTGATGAGCTAGTTAGCTGCCGCTCCGCCGGACGGGCCGGACACCGCGCTGTCCTCCGCACGGGTTGGCAGGCTGGCCCGAGCGTGACTCACGAGCGAGCAAGCCGCCGCGCTGGCCTTCGCTCAAGCCAAATGGCTGGCCTTAGCGCGGCGCGCGCGAGCAAGCCGCCGCGCCGCCGTGCCAATCTAGCTAGCAAACCTTGCAGACAAGCAGCTGGACAGAGCTATCTTGGTTAGCTAGGGGCCGCGAGCATCGGACGGAGCTGGCATCCGGGCTGCCACAAGATGGGCTCCGCACCGCCGGCGGTTTTGACCTCGCCTTCTGCAGGCGGCGGTAACTACGTCCCATGGCCGAGGATGACTAGGTGGACGGGCCGGAGGTAGGAGGTCACTCGGGGATTTTTGTGCAGACTGACATGTAGGTCCCACAAGTCATAACGCCCGGTCGAATAGAAGGCGTTAACTTAATGGGCGACACGGACCCTGAACTAACTCTAACCAAAGTGGTGTTTGGATGGCAGTGTTAGATTGACAACAAATGTATCCAAACAGGGCCATGGGTTGAAACGTGCCTATAACGGCACTTTGTAGAGTAGTCGTTTCTTGGTAGGGCTAGTTGGTAAGAGCATGTACAATGGTTGATAAGGTAGTCTTATCTTAAGTCTGCCACGTATGCAAGTGGTAGCAGTTTCTTGGCATTATTAGTGGTTTCTTGCATTATTAGGGGTTTCTTGTAAGGAACAATGTAATACTAGCGACAAAAGGCGATTCTAGGTTGCGTTGTACTCCCATGAGTACTACTAGTGGTCGCGGGAGTGTATACCTCGTTTTGTGGGTTCGATCCCGGCCGAACGCACGGCGGCCTTTTTTTAAATAGTAACTTTGCTGCGAGCCAATATTTTACACGGTTAGTTTGAGTTTTGAAGTCAAACGGACGTGCGGCACCACAATCTAGGTGCACTAGATAGCCTAGCCACGTGAACGGGTTTTCCTTCCCAGCATCTCGTGGCTCGCGTGCTCGCCCTAGCCGCACCTCGCTTGCAGCTTCCTCATCAGCTAGTAGCATATTTAAACTAGCGCCTCCCAATTAAGCCCGAGGAGCCAGAAAAACCTGGCGGGGCATTGGGAACGCAATATGGCTCTGTACGTAAAGTGCTCTACTACTACTCTGTAGCTTGTGGCATTGCACGCATGGACTTCACTCCATTATCGGCTCTACTATAAAAGAAATTCCTCTTGACGTGTTTTTTTTGAAACGGAGGCAAAAGCTTTGCTTCATCTCATTCATAAAGAAGGAACTACTAACAAAGTTCAACGAGATCCATTACACCTCCACAAATGGAAGCGAAAAGCCTAGTCTCGCTGTATCAAATAACTCAAATGTTCTGCCCCCGCAGTAACCATCGCTGATAAATAGGCTGCTAGTGTGTGCGTGAGAGGAGCGACTGAGTAGGCCAGCTACGTGAGAGGAGCGGCTGAATAGAGCACCGAGAGTACCCACTAGGCCACTACGCAGGTGTACATTCCCTGCATTGATAGTACAGCGATGGTTCTAGAGAACAGTAGTACCCTCCACTTCCAACCGTAGCTCCTTGGCCCTGAGATTCAAGAGTTCAAAACTGGTGCACTATACTAGAAGTACAGTACATAGCACTAGTAGCACCCTCGCACTACTAGTTGAGAAAGTAGTACTAGTACTGCTACAGTACGAGTACGTACTCCTCCGTTACATAATGTAAGACGTTTTTTGACACTAGTTGGCGTGTACAAAAAATAGCAAAAACATACCCAAAATTTCTTAATCCACGCCAAAAACTACTAGCTAGTGCCAAAAATTTCTTACTAGTGCTATTATTTACAGTATAATGCAATCCCATAACATCCCATAATGCTAGTACTAGTAGTAAATAATAGCATCACCCCTTCGCTACAGTTGGAAGGAACGATCTACAGTTGGAAGAGACGAGGCCCTGCGGTTACTACGCTCTTATCTCCTCCTCGCCAGTTCCCCTCCCCCCGAAGAGAAGGCAGTTCGTCGCAGCTCCCATGGATTCGCCAGGCGGTTCTCCTCCTCGTCGGGGCTGGGAGACCTTTGATGATGATCCTCTTGGGAGAACTCGAACGCCGCTCCGACGTCCTCTGCCGCAAGACTCGGTGCTTCCTGCACCAACTATTTCAAGATGGTGCTTAAAATTTCTTGGGAAAAGGCCATGCTTGTTGGTCTTCCATGCATCCTCGAGGAGAAGGTTCTTCTATGGGACAATCCTTCGAACAGTCCACCGCTCCGTGGCCATGGTTGCACGTTGACTCCGCTAGAGTTGCCGACGTTGAGAGGTAGTCGGATTTTGTCCGATGAGTAGGTCAGTAATGGAGTTTGATCATCTAGTACTTAGTAATTCCATTTCCATCCCGTAATTTCTCCACTGCCCACCGTCTTATATATAGGTCTGGGTCGGTGCTAACGAAGATTGGCTTGCATACCTCCAACCGGATACCACCATCATTTTGCACAACATCCACAGCAGTGCGGCCGTTCCGGTAGACCCCTTCTCCACCATTGGGATCGGCCTTCCGGACTGGCTGGGCTTGAATACGTACGATGATGCCTACATGAGATTGAAGAAGATAGCAATTGCGGACCCGCCGACAAAGCGACGCGGCTACGACGATTACTATCTCATCGCGGTGTTCGACATAAGGATTGCCATCAATGCAAGAGGCAGTAAAGGCAGAGGCTGGCGCATGTTGGCGGTGACAGATTTGTACCCCTACACGTTCGAAGACGCCGTGCGCCATCTAGGCTGCATCTTTGCGGTGACGAGCCAGGGGACTTCTTTCATCTGGTTGCCATCCTACAGTACAGGAGATTACAAGCGGAATGCACAAACCATCCTTTGCATCCCTAACGGTACTCCATTATTTTGCAGGGACCAGTCATCCTGCGAACAAAACAAGATCGCCGATCCTGGATGTGCATTTGCATCCACGATTCGGTCTAACCTGGAACCTTGTAGCTGACTTTGGCATATTGGGATCAACTATCTTAGCAGTCGTTACCCATGGTAGCACTGATGTGCAACATGGTCACACAATCTACCACGATCGGACCGTCACCATCTACCCAGGTATTCCATTTTTTAACCCTCTCGCCTTCTCTTTCATTGTTGTACTAGTACTCTACTTACGTACTAGTAGGAGTACTTTTTACCTTGGAGGACGCGTATAGCTAGCTAGGCCCTTGAAGACTTGAACCCACTAGCTGCCACCATTTTTGTTTTTCCATGTCTTACTATCTCATCCATGTAGCCAACTGTGGCTATATATAATAAGCCAGTTATTTTACTTCCTCTATACCAGAGTAGTACTATTTGCTGCACGGTATTTTTTGACACAAAGATTGTAAGGGAACCCCCTACAGTATAATTGGTGCAACAACCCCAAATTGCAAGTACCATGCCTTGAACCTGGGTGGGTGGGAAGGCATCAGCCCCTTCCCACCACTAGGCTATGCCTTAGTCTGCTTTGCTGCACAGTTTACTGACCGCCATATTTGAGCACAACATTATTATACATGGACCTTGACTATGTACGTCACCATGTGTCCAGATCTGAGATGTCGCGTGTACCAGATGAACGGCGCCGAGTTCGACCCCCGTGATGCTATGTGGGTGCCGAGGAACACTCTTGGAGAGTACTCACTTTTCATTGTGGACAGCTATCCCATTGTGAAGCAGATGCCACTTCCGTGCACAACACGGAAGGCCTGCTGTTCATGAAGCATGGTTGTGTCTTCAGTGCGCACCGCCGGATGAACGACATGCTGGGACACGCTATCCCTGATTTATGCCGCTTCAGCTTGGATGAGTCTCCATCGTATGGAATCGGACTAGAAAGCTGCGACAATGATTCCCGTTCCCCACCGCTATGGATCGTGCCATCCATGAAGAACACCTGGGACTGGAACCTGGAGGAGGACATGTAGCCCATCTATAATGTGTAAGTGGAGTACGGTAAATTGTGAACGGTAGCGCTGTGAATATATGTAGATTAGTCGTGCACAAATTTATCACATGAATTGGAGATGAACTTGTGTGGCATACTGGCATTTGTCCTTTAGAATTTATTACTAGTAAATGTGTTATGTGTACGTGCAACTTGTGTGGTTGTTGCACGGGCTCCAGCATGCTCTTTGAGAAACAAAAGGTGGCACAGCTTTGGATATACGTGACGTGGTGGCATCATACAGTAGCATCGTTCGCTATAGTTGTAGTACGCTCCTACTAGGACGACAACTCCTATAAAACCTTGCGCTTGGCTCTTTGCCTCTTCGGGAGGTTCAACAGTTCATACTCGTGTGAACCTTGCACTTGGCTCTTCGCCTCTTCGGAAGGTCCAACAATGATGATACTACAGTACACATTATGCTTCTGGCAATCTGACACCGATTGAACTGCTGCACGTCCACCGCGAGGGCGAGGGCGAGGGAGAGGGAGAGGGCGCGCTGTAGTCAAAACCCCTGTCCTCGTCCTGCGAACCACCGCGCGTGTGGGCGAGGGAGAGGCGTAGTAAGCAAGCTTCTCCTCGTTCGGTGAGTTGACGGGACACATCAAAGCAGTACTAGTACTAGTCCATATTGCGTCCTTTCCGGTTAATATGGCTTAATTTGAAACGAGAAAAATACACTGGCGGTCAACGTATGTAACAATACGCTCTTTACGGTCACTATATATAGTTTTGCGGTGATTATACGATCACTAGCTCATCGTAGAGCACCGTATTGCACCCTACTGACCGGCCACATAGTCGACGTGGCACTTTGTTGACTGGTTAAATTGTCACCTGGTTTCTGGGTCCCACCTGTCAGTTGGCAGAGCAAAGAAATCAGCTAAAAAACAAAGAGTGTAGTACATCTACACTTCCAATGCATTTAGCCTTTAATCTAAATCGATATTGATTGATGAATGCACCAACTTGTGCTCTAGGTATAGGCTACATGTCTATCCTTAATTACAGCATGCAACGACCTTCATTTAATCTTCTTCTCATGCACACATAACTTTTGGGCGTTAATTATGCCCTGGTCAATGTGTAAATCTCTAAATGTACAGTCTTTCACGGACGTAGGGAGTAGGTTGAGCACTTGAGCGTGAGCGTGTGTGTTGTGTCGTGTGCTGTGTGCCGCATGGGTGCATGAGTGTTGTGTGCGTCCATGTGTACGTGTGAGTGTTGCATGTTGCATGCATGTTGCATGCATGCATGCATGCATGGGGCTTACTCCCTCCCATTGACATGTTCATATTTCAAGCTTCCTCTGTTCGCTCCATATGGTGATACTCCCTCTACTCCCAAACACTAGTCTTCGCAGTGAAGTGACAATACACGCTGCAGCAGATGGGACACTTAATTAATAAGCTGAACCAGCGTGTTGGTGTTACTAAATCAGCCTTACCCAGTACTGCCATCATGTTTGCCAGTAGAGCACGCTTCTATCCTCCATTAACTGACATATGGTCCCTCTTGTGGTAGACCCACATGTCATCGGTGTAACTATTTACACTCGGTAGGACGGTATATCCTGGTAGTAGTAGTAGAATTGAGATTTAATGCACTTTCTTCCCCGTCTTCCACTCTTCTTCCTCCTCTCTTCTTCTTCCTCCTCTCTTCTTCTTCCTCCTCTCTTCCCCATCGTCGCCCGCACACCATTTCCCCCCGCTCACTGCTCGCCCGCCCGCGCTATCTTCCTTGGTAGCTTGCGCGTACCATATCCCCCCGCTCACTGCTCGGCCACATGAGGAGAAGCTTCTTCGCTCGCCCGCCCGAATCCACTTCCCCGCTGGCTCGCAGGCACCGAAAACCCCAATGGCAGAACCGACTGACACGCAGAGCCGCGAATTGAATTCTCTCCCCGATGTTCTCTTGGAGCAGATCTGTAATCGTATGGACCTACTCAGCATCGTCCGTCTGGCCGCATTCTCGGTGTCTTTGTACCGTCTACTCGTCTGCAACCAGTCGGCTCTTTTCAAGACACCCTGCTTGCTGATGCCCGATCCTCGCAGGTGGCCCAGACACCGACTTGACGATCCTATGGAGGTTGCCGTGGTGCCCCTCGACATGCTACCACTACCCGTCCACCTACCCTTCATGCGCGGCCACTACTGGCAGGCATGAAGGCCAACTGGATTGTCCTCATCCACCAATCCGGTAGTCCGTGGCGTCTCGTGGATATCTGCACCCAGCGAGAGATCACCCTTCCATCTTTGGATACTGCCGCCATCGAGCCTCGTGGCCCGCCGGACACTCCTGCCTACTATGCACGAGACGCGTCGAGCTTTTGGCTCGACCTCTGTTTGCTGAAGGTTGTAATCTGCGAAGTGCCCACACCATCAGAAGACTACATGGATTACAAGCTCATTGCCGTGTTCAACATGGGATTAGTCTATCTGGAATCCGGTCGCCATACATGGTTATGGTTCATCGTCGATCCTCTTCACCCAACACTTCTGTCTGATGCTATAGTGCATGATGGCATCGTTTATGCGGTCGATGCACAGATTGGCTGCCTATACTGGTGGAATCTATTGTCGTGTAATTGTTCTATCTCATCTCATCTTTACCTTAAGAATACGACTGCCTGTTCATTGTTACAAATTTAGAATATATAGTATGTCTATAACCACATCATTGCTATATGTTCCTCTCATTTCCTAGATTTTTATGATCACACATGTTATTGTTAGAGTTGATATGAGAACAATTGGTATCTAATGATTGCTAGAATAGATATTATGAGTATAACCTCATGATTGCTATATGTTACTCTCATTTCCAGGATTTTTATAACAACCATGATATACGAGTAGGCCCTGTCATATCTGTTTTCCTCTCATTGTTACATGATGTTTGAACCATGATATATTGCTAGAATATGAAAGCCATTGGCTTATTTTTTTAACTTGGGGTATGATTATGACCACGGCATTGCAGTTCTCTATCTATGATATGTGTCATTGTTATAATAATCTTACTTCCACACATATTCTGAACATGATTGTTTATTTTTGTCCTTTTGGTCTCCAATTTGAATTGTTGCAGCAGACGCAAATGCGCTGGCCTTCATGATTCCAGGACCTGGAATCATACCTGCCGATGGGTGGTGGTTTATCGCTTGTTCAGCTGACGGTGGTCATTTGATGCTCATTTCCACGTACCAAATTGACCAAACCATTTCATCAAACCACATGCAGTACAATGCCTGGGGCGTTCGTGACATTGATGGCTATGGCTGCTTCGTGTTCGAGAAAGATCCCAGCTCCGTTGGGCCAGGCGTATTCAACTGGAGGCGGTTTTACAGCCTCGGCAACCACTCCATGTTCCTCGGGCTCAATTATCCGATCATGCAACCAATCATCGATCATATCACTGGCGATGTCTATGTGACTTCCATTCGCCAGGGGGACTGTGTTTACACATCATACCATGGGTTTCATGAATCACCATATCCAGAGATTCATCGACACAGCTTGTTGCGAGATAATCTTCAGTGTGTGAAAGGCACTTGTTGCGAGCACCTTGAGGCCAAAGTGAGTGCTGACAAGCTTCCATGCGATGGATGGCTTTTGCAGACCCGACATGCGGCGATGTGGTTCATGCCAACAGCAAATATGCACAACTTGATTCGTACTAATATGTAGACTGAGCCATGTATTCTGCTGCTGTAGCACGACCCTCTTTTGTTGGATATTATGTATTGTTGTTAGTTTGAAGCACTCCTCTAGTTTGAAGGATAGATACCTTTCTTGGATCAAGTGCATCCTAACTCACCTGCGCAGGATGTACTGATAATGATGATGGAGATGCTGTGTAGTATATATATATATATATCACTTAGGCTTCAAGTGCGTACTTGTTAGTTAAACCTATGGTTAAAATGTGACACTAAATACGACTAGTAAGTAGTACAGTAGCAGTACTAGTATACGTCGGTCAAATTATTCATCATGTCCACACATTGAATTGACGTGACAACACGCTGCGCATGAGGTGACACAAGAATCCCGGCGGCGTGTTTGGGTATTCTGGACTTCAGATTTGGAGTACCACTTATCTGTCGAAATCTTTCATCATTCACTTAAAACAGTCGATTGATCATACATTGAGTACCATATAACTGGAATTAACCCATGCAAGTCGAAGAAGGATTGGCCGGTGCTGCCGGCTGGCGTCAAGTTCGATCCCACGGGTCAGGAGCTGATCGAGCACCTTGAGGCCAAAGTGAGTGCTGACAGCGCGAGATCTCACCCTCTCATCGATTTGTTCATACCAACCATCGACAACGAGCACGGCATATGCTACACCCATCCTGAGAAACTTCAAGGTAAGACACTGATCGGCCGTCTACTTGCACAAACATATTCCTTTGTTTATAGCTCTATTTTTCTTTTTAGACGCAGACCTGGTGAAGCAATTACAATTTGAAAGTTAATAAAAAGTGAAACAAGTGACTGCAACATGCCAAAGATGTTATGAAAATGCCAACTACGTACACTAAAACCGGTATTCAACAATATTGCAGGTATCACACTGAGTGGCCTAAGCAAGCATTTCTTCCATCACAATTCCAGGGCGTTCAAAAGGGGCACGTGTCGTGGTTTTGTCACGGCAGATGTCCTAGGGTGAGGACTTAGTCGTGAGGCCAGCGCATCTATGTAGTAGGTTGAGAGGGGTTGAGCGGAATCGAGAGACACAACACAAGACGAGGATTTAGACAGCTTCGGGCCCCGGGAAACATCATCCGGTAATAACCCTACATGCTGTTTGAGGCTAGGTCTCATTATCATCACGAGGGAGTCGCCGGTAAACCGGCTCTTTGTGTCTAGCCCTAGAGATTGTTTCTTCTTGCCTGTCCCTCTTTGGGGAGCCCTGCCCCTCCTTATATATGTTGAAGGGGCGGGTTACATGTGGAGTCCTATTAGGATTAGGACTAGTCCATCTCTAATACAAACCGGATACAAGTCCAGATCTTAACTCCTTGTAAGACGAATATTCCTCACGCCTTTCCTTGTAAACCAGCCCACCATAGTATGAATCGGCCTTCATGAACCGCCCGTTGGGCCACCGGGTCTTGTCGCTCCTCTGACCCGCCTGCCGGATTACCAATGAATCGTAAACCGCCAGGTCCAAACGGGTCGCCAGTGGATCGTCAATTCTCAGCCGGGTCTCAAGTAAACCGCCAAGTCCGGCCGGGTTATACTTCCGGCCGGTTTATGCCGCGGGGTATATCCCCGACATTAGCCCCCAGTTTAATTTGGATTTATCCATGTTAAACTGATCCTGTAAAACAAACACAAGAACAAATTTGACAGGTTGTGCTCCGGGTTAAGAATTCTTGTAGACCGGCACCTGATCATCCTTAAGTCCTTGTAATTTCCTCCTTCTAGAAAATCCGGGTCAATAGACCAGTTTCATAATCAGTTTACTTGTAGAATAAATATTGTAAATAAAGAATCCATTTGAATCGGCCTTCAATGCTCTGACTTGACAAAAATATTGGTCTTCAAATATTCAACTGATATCCGCCGGTTTGAAAATGTAGAACTTGCCGGTTTATCATTGTCAAAATTGCCGGTTTATAAATATTGATGGCACCGGGTCATAATTGTTGTCGACACCGGGTCATGTAATTGATCTTCCTGATTTGCTCAAAACTGATAAACTGAAGACGTTCCTCCTTTATATGCATAATACCTGTAGCCCCCAAGTCTTAAGAGGAGAAAATAGTGATAACTTAAGACTTGCTCCAATAAGTGTTTTCAACCTTGAAGAAATCCGGTTTGTTCATCTCAAACATATAAACTGAATACTCCATATATGTAGCCCCCAAGTGTCGGGTTGTCATGCTTGCAGCAACCTGGGACTTATAATTGCTTATAAAAACTTCAATCAGTGTAGCCCCAAGGGCCGGCTTAGTAAGATAATACTGAACTGGGACTTGATATATACTTCAATGAAAATAACATCTTATAATGTAGCTTCCATCGTAGGGCTTGAACCCACATCCACAAGGTTAAGAGCTTTGTGCTTTACCAACTGAGCAGTGGATCCTTCAATACAATGGACGAAAACTTGTGTACCTTGAATTGTTGACAGGAGCAATTGGTAGCCCCCAAGGACCGGCTCATTATGATATGATGAGTCGGGTCTTCAATAAGACTAGTAAAAATGACTTTGCATTAGCCCCCAAGTGTCATGGTGCATGCTTGCAGCGACATGAGACTTGCATGTAATCTCAATTTGAATAATGTAGCCCCCAAGTGCCGGGTTGTAAGCCTGCAGCGACTCGGGACTATTCCTTCCATTGTAGAATAAATCATATCCTTTGATAGAATAATAGCCATTGCGCTAAAGAGACTTTGAAAACCTCAATAATACCGGTTATTAATAACCATAAAAATCCAGCCATGTTGGCTATTCAAGATAATATAATCCGGTATGAAAACCTTATTCATTCAATATCATAATGAAAATTCAGCCAAGTTTGGCTATTTGAATAATATAACCCAATGATTTATAAGCGCATGATTCCAATGGCGCAATCCAAATATATACTGGCGACTTATAGTCCAAAGCCAGGCCGGTTTAATAAACACCGGATAATTTATCATCATGCTTTATTCAACCTGTTTCTGCATACAACAAGTTTAAAGTGTCCCGGCGGTTTACCGCCGGACGGGTCATAATGCCCAACATATAACCGGGGTTTATAACCAAGGCTGCACTTAAGAATAATCAAATATGAAATATATCATACCTGTGACATTGAATTACATTATTGGTTTTACCAACTTTTTGTAGTAAGGGTGATAATCCCAATCTTGAGTACCGATAACTCCTTCCATATCATGCCGGTTTATGATAAAACCGTGCCGGGTTGTGATAAACACCGGATTAACCATATATAATACTGGTGACTTTGAGTCAAAACCAGACTGGGCTGATAGTCTCCGGATTATAATTTGATTGTATATTGTCAACTTGTAGTTGACGGCCTAACCGGGTCGATAAACACCGGTTTAAAAATGTCACAAATCTTATGAAAACAAAGAAAACTCAGCAAAAGGCAAATAAAGGTCCGTTGTAGTCGACGCTTTTCATGGGCCGCCAGGCCCCAAATTTGATCAAGAGGTGTTGCTATGGTTCGGGTTCGACCAAGCCCCCAAGTGATGCTGTGGCATTACGCCGATCAAGAGGTGTTGCTATGGTTCGGGTTCGACCAAGCCCCCAGGTGATGCTGTGGCATTACGCCGATCAAGAGGCGTTGCTATGGTTCGGGTTCGACCAAGCCCCCACGTGATGTTGTGGCATTACGCTGATCAAGAGGTGTAGCTATGGTTCGGGTTCGACCAAGCCCCCAAGTGATGCTGTGGCATTACGCCGATCAAGAGGTGTAGCTATGGTTTGGGTTCTACCAAGCCCCCAAGTGATGATGTGGCATTACGCCGATCAAGAGGTGTAGTTATGGTTCGGATACGACCAAGCCCCCAAATGATCAATAATATGATAAGCCAATAAGGCATGATACCCATGTTTGAACCGCGCATCATGGCAGCAGGTCCTCTTTGGCAGCCTTTAACTTTTTGCAAGAGATAAATCCTTCTTGAACCGCAATTTTGAACCGGATATTGAGAGCTTCAAAGCTTTGTGGGAGAACAGATTTCCCTTAAACCGGATTGCAAACCGGAATCTTCATTTTCAGCCAGAAATTTCCTGACGGCCTTTCAACTCGAACTTGCGAGAAGTTAATTCCTTTTTGAACCGGACATTTTTAAACCGGATTTGAGCACTTCAGAGCTTTCTGGGAGAATAGATTTCCCTTGAACCGGATTGTAAACCGGATATTTGAGAGCTTCAGTGAGACTGACTTCCCTTGAGCCGGATTTTAAACTGGAATCCTTTTTGATGACCCGGAACTTCTTCATTGAGCCGCGATTTTGTAACTGTCATATACTTTCTAAACCGGAAATGTTCAGACGGCCTTTAAATTTTCATTAATATAACAGTAGCCTCAAGGACTGGGTTATCTTTCCCTCCATCGTCCTGGGGTTCTTAATTTTGCTGAAACTGGCAAGATTTGCTGAGTCATGTCATCATAGCCCCCGAGTCTCAAAGGTGACTCGAGGAGTTGGCTTGAGACTCCCCATATTTGACCGTGAGATAAACCGGCATAACTTGTATATCATTGGTGTTGATAGCACGATGTGAATCCATGGAAGGTTGAGGTGACTGCGGCGGTTTATAAATGATCTGTACGAGCCGTGTCAACAACTCGGCCAATGGTTCCTTCCAACTGGCTATTTGAAGTTATCCAAACTGTAGTGGCGGCGACTTGCGTGCCTACCCATTGAGCTATCCAGTGCAGACGGCGGTTGATAGTATATGATAATTTGCCTCCAATTTGTTGAAAGAAAAACCGGGCTACCCAAGCTGTGACTTGCTTTACATTCAATAAACAGCTCATGCAGATAGGTGCGGCCCGGTGTGTTGATGTAGACCAGGCCGCGAGAAACGGACGACAAAGACGACCGCGGCTTCAGAGGCAGCTTAGATGAATCGGCCGCGGCATTGTAAGCCAGTGCGGACGGGGAAAATCGGCACCGGTGTTGTAAACCGGCACAGACGGGCGAGTTAATCGCAGGCATGGTCCCGGCAAGCTGATGTAAACCGGGCCACAGGGACGGCGACTTGCTCACGTTCATTCACCGTGTAATGTGACACGGATGAACACCGGGCAGGACGTTGCCAGCGCGTGCTCCGTAACCACGTTTTATAATGAATAATTGTCCTGCATATCAAAATATACGGTCCAAAGTAATTGTTCTTTTGACAAAAAACAATGTGTCAAAAATAGACTTAGATAGATGTCACCTGATATTTTAGGCCGGAAATTATCCGCCATGGAGTTGATGGTCACCATGGTGAAGCTAAAATCAACCACGGATGAGTCACCCGAAGGAGCAAAGGGATGAGTCGGCCGTAGCATTGTAAGCCGGTGCGGACGAGCAAATTGTTCTCCGCGTTGTAAACCGGCGTGGACGCGTGAACCGGCCGCGAGGGCGGACGGGCGATTCGTCCGTGGTGTTGTAAGGCGGTGCGGACGGGCGAGTCGGCCAGCGCGTTGATGTAAACCGGACCGCGATACGCGTGTCCGTGAAGCTGTGCGGCACAGCCGAACGTGCGTCCGCGGTATAATACCACCCCTTTTTCTTTTAATAGCCGTCCTGCATAAAAATATTACAGGACAGAGTAACTGTTGTCGGATGAATTAACATGTACTGATAAGATACATTGGAGGGATAACACCTGATTCGCCCGGACAACAGATGCGTCGACCGTGGTATTGTAAGCCGGTGTGACGGGGAGAGTCGGCATCGGTGTTGTAAACCGGTGCGGACAGACGAGTCGGTCGTGGATGCGGACAGTTGAGTCGGCGCGGGTACGGTCGAATGAACCGACTGCAGGCGCGGTCCCGATGAGTTGATGTTGACTGGACCGCAGGGACGGCGACTTCGGGCGCTTACACTGATCACGACAGTATGGACAAATACCAGTGCAAAATGATGACACTGTACGCTCCATATCCGCGATATAAAGCCGTTTTTATAATAGATGATTACCCTGCATATAAAAAATACCATAGAGCAGAGTAGTTGCCCTCGGACTAATTTTAAAGTATACTAAGGAAATATATAGAAGAAATAGCACCTGATTTTGAGCGGTCTCAGTGTACGTTTTTGCTGCGTACTGTCATTTGATTTTTGATGTAACGGCTTGTCCCTTGTGACCACGTGAGAGCTTTCTTGGAGGTTTTGCTGGCAGTATACTCTCAACTGGGATCTGGAAGTTTGTGCAAACAAAACACTTTAACTTGAATAGACGGCTTGCGGTTTTGATAGATGTGAGTGCACTTCTGCCTTCGTCTGTACTACTGTGCGTAGCACTTTGTTTCTTGGATTTAAATGATCTCCACATCGGGAAAAAATAGCAGCAGCAGTAGCTTGTTGCCTCGGGACACGAAGTCTAGGGACTGCGGACGTGCTGCCATGGGAAACTTGGAACAACAGCTGCACCCTCATAATATATATGTGGCTCAGCGAGTTATGATCTGATCGTCTGCGAGGCACACAGCCTGCCGTACTCCTGTCGGTCTCCGTGATTTGATCGATTGTCTTTGGATCGCCCGATGGGAGCGGTGGTTTGACCTTTCGTTGACTGCCCTTCACATATGGAAGCAATTGCCATCATCATCGTCGGGATTTCTTTTTTCCATCAGCTTACAACTTGACGGATCGCCAAAAGCCGTCACAACCAAAAAATTTGTCTCGGACTCGGCGGATCTTCATGGCGCTCGTAGCGGCCGCTTAGCCCGCAACCCTAAAATCTTCCGAATCTTAATTTCGTACGCGTTGTTCCGACTGCCGGTTGACAACATATATCCTTCTGAAACTGACTTTCTTTATCCGGAAAATCATGAACTTCTCGATCCTTGACAAAAGATCCCTTCAAGAACTCATCACCACAGTGCGCGAGCCCCACGGTGGGCGCCAACTATCGTGGTTTTGTCACGGCAGATGTCCTAGGGTGAGGACTTAGTCGTGAGACCAGCGCATCTATGTAGTAGCTTGAGAGGGGTTGAGAGGAATCGAGAGACGCAACACAAGACGAGGATTTAGACAGCTTCGGGCCCCGGGAAACATCATCCGGTAATAACCCTACATGCTGTTTGAGGCTAGGTCTCATTATCATCACGAGGGAGTCGCCGGTAAACCGGCTCTTTGTGTCTAGCCCTAGAGATGTTTCTTCTCGCCTGTCCCTCTTTGGGGAGCCCTGCCCCTCCTTATATATGTTGAAGGGGCGGGTTACATGTGGAGTCCTATTAGGATTAGGACTAGTCCATCTCTAATACAAACCGGATACAAGTCCAGATCTTAACTCCTTGTAAGACGAATATTCCTCATGCCTTTCCTTGTAAACCGGCCCACCATAGTATGAATCGACCTTCATGAACCGCCCGTTGGGCCACCGGGTCTTGTCGCTCCTCTGACCCGCCTGCCGGATTACCAATGAATCGTAAACCGCCAGGTCCAAACGGGTCGCCAGTGGATCGTCAATTCTCAGCCGGGTCTCAAGTAAACCACCAAGTCCGGCTGGGTTATACTTCCGGCCGGTTTACGCCGCGGGGTATATCCCCGACAGCACGTGGATGCGTCGCAAGATACAGTCGGAGTGCGGCATGCACGCGATGTGGCACAACACCGGCAATACCTTGCCGGTGATGGTCAACGGCCGGCAGACGGGCAGCAAAAATGTTCTCGTGCTGCACACCAGAAAGAACTTCGACCAGCAGAGGACCAACTGGGTGATGCACCAGTACCACCTCGGGGACCTAGAGCAAGAGAAGGAGCAGGAGCTGGTCCTTTGCAAGATTTTCTACCAGACGAACACTAGGGCCAGGAGTAAAAAGATTATAAGTTAGTTTGGTATTGGTACTTGTACTACCTTGTCGTCCGCAAGTTGGTATTGTTGTTAATGATCTTTTGGTATGAACTTGGCATTTGCTTCCAACCATCATGCCGAGGGTCGACGTGGATATAAAGCTGAATCATTTGTTTCGAAACAAATTTCAGGCACCTGATTTTTATTTGATGGGTAGCATAAGCACCTGCCGTTCGAATTCCCAGTTCTCCAAATTTTTCGAAACAAGTGCATGCTCTTATTATCACGATGAAAAAACAATATCCCTGCTGCATCCCAGTTATTAGTTTGTACTTGTAGAATTCTCTCGTTTATTGAGCACGTATATTGTTTTTTCAGGTCGAGCAACTTTCAACTAGGCTGTAGACTGCCCAGGCTTGGTTTTGTTTTTAACAGGCCCAGCCCATGACGACAATGGGGCACAAAGATCCAGCAGGTATCTACTGGCCTCTGGCCCGCGAGCGTTAGTTATATTTTCTCTTACAACATCCGCACGCACTTTTTTTACTGAATCAAACACACAGCCCAGTTCTATTTTCCTTTTGAAACGCAAGTCCTATATTCGTTTTCAAATCTCTACCTATAGTTTTACTAGTTCATATACACATATCATTATATTGAAAATACATAAAATTCACTTTTCATATTTACATCCTTATTTTTGTTGTTGTTTTCCCTCCCAGGCTGAGTTTTTTTACCACTGGTTTTCCCTCCCAGGCTGAGTTTTTTTACCACTGGTTTTCCCTTAAACCAACTCAATTGTCCCACGTCTTATTTGCTTACAAAAACAAAATGATTTTTTTGGCAAATCAATAAGTTCTTAAAAAATGTTCATCATTTCGGGATTACAAAAGTTCGGAATCCACCGAAATATGCAAAATAAGGTTGAACTTTTTGACCGTGGTCCTGGGCAGAAAATGGGCTGTAATAAATTACTTAAGAATTAGCAAATGGGCTGCAAATTATTAAAAAATAGCAAATGGGCTCTATGTTGTCTGCCACAGATTTGGAGGCTGACTTGTGGGCCTACTAAGTTCATGCGTACACAAGGTTTATCGAAAAAGAAACTTAGTCAACAATCGACTCTACCAGCGTCAGACCGTTAGATGTCAATCTAACGGCAATCGTGCTTCTTCAGTCTCTGATCTTACTGTAACATCCCAAAATTCTAAATTTTGGAATGTTATATTAAATAAATAGTTTTGATTGATTGTTTAATTGTGGTGTGGTCGCTTGTGTGAAATTGAGTGAATTTTGAAACTTTTTGAAAGTTAAATGAGAGGGAATAAAAGGACTTTCCCAAACTTTCATTTTCCATTTATGATCTCCATGAATTCAAATTCTTTTCATTCACAAAACCCTGGAGAGAAGATGACATGACTTCTTCCATTTAAAATGAAAAGGGTTTTTGAAAATATTTGAATTTCATTTGGAACTATTTCAAATTCAGAAACTTTAAGCAACTCAATGATTTTCATGAGAGAAGATAAAATGACTTCTTCAAAACATATGAAATATGAGTTGGAAGTTTAAAAGAATCAAATTTTAAGTCCCTTTTGAAATTATTTTCAATTTGGAGTTATTTGGTTTTTATTCAAATTATTTTTCTCCAAAAATAAAATATATGGAAAATAGGGTAAAATGATTCCCTACAATAGAAAATTGGAGAGAAATAAATTTGAAATTATTTTGGTATTTTTAAAATGATTTTTATTGGATTTTATTATAGTTGTAGCACTCTTTGCTTTATTTGAAATTTTGTGGATTTTATTTAATGCTAGAAAAATGTTCACATTGTAGAAAATCTTTTTCTAAAAATCTAGATATATAGTATGCCTATGTAGAATTTTATTGTTTTCTGTTATTCAGTTTTCCTTTTGTGTTTCTATTTAAAAAAACTGCACGTGCGGCCCATTTCTAATTGTTGCCCACGGGCGCATCATAGTAGCAGCGGGCGCCCCATCAGTTTTTTCCTATATGGGCCAGGCCCAGCCGGCCTTATTCCTTTCCCATAATTGCTTTTTCTTTTCAATTGCTCAAAAAAAAATTTGCAGTGTGCGCGCGGCCGGCCGAACCGCCTAAGGCCTTTAGGCCCATGCGAGGCGCCTCCTCTGTTTCTTTTCTTTTCGTCTACGTTTAGTCCCACATTGCCTAGACTTTGACCCCTAAATCTTTTTCCACCTATAAATATAGACTCATAGAGCCTCCAAAAATCATCTGATTCGGGTTAAATCAATATTTTGGTTTGACTAGATTCATTAAAGAAAAATATATTTCTCCTCTCCGACGGGACTTCTGAAATTTTATGTACCTTATAAAGGTATCTTTCTTCGTTCTCTGTATTTATACATTAGACATAGAATTATTTTAGCTGTAACTATTTTTCTTCCGTAAAACAGCTTGACCCTGATTTTTCAAATAGGCATAACTTTTTACTCCTTCATCCCAAATAGATGAAACCAGCACCTATAGTTTCGTCTTGTTTTCTCCTATCTAATCAACCTGTCACATCAACTTTATGAAATTTTCAAATTTCTAAATTTGTTCAGATTCATATTCAAACTTCATTTGATCATAACTTGAGTTTTATGACTCCGTTTGAGTTGATTCTTTTTGCAAATCGAAGCTCTTGAACTAAACTTTCTGATAAGGACAAATTCACATAATTTTGGTACTGTTAGAAATTGTTTTCTGTTGCAAGAGTTAATCATTTGTTTTTCAACTTTTCTGAGATCTTTTCTTCGATTCTTTTGCATGAATGCTTATGGGTGGATAAGTTTCGTTACCCAGTTTTTATGCATTAGTTTCACCCTCAAAAATTGCATGAGTAGGACTTTATAACATATGGGTATTGGGAAGTAGTTGATTAGGTAGGAACCTATTGTCCTGCATTCAAACCCTGGGAGTTACTTCTACGTTATGCTTATGTTGCTATGCTATGCTCGTAGACGTGGTTTGGTTTGAGAGATCCATGACAGATGTGAGTTTTCTAATTGATGGTTAACTTCAGGTGGCTACTTTAATACACATCTGGGTGGAATGGTAGAGGCACCCTGGAGCACCCAGTGGTCTGCCCAGGCACCTGGAGAACCAGTGCTTGCCCAAGGGGATCCCAGAGGACCCGTGTGATCACCCTATGGAATGCCACCCAGGCTCAAAGGGATCATAAGATTATTCATGCTAGAAACTTTCATGTGCAGCCACAAGCTATTATGGGCTCTAGCATAGTTGAGTATGTTGCATGACCTCATTCAGTGGTGGGCTAGCAGATGTAGGGGAAAGTAGGTGTAACTATCTACCCAGAGTAAAGAGTTAATGCTTCAGAAAGACTGTGTCTCGGTCATCCATTTCTCAAACATCATGCAGTGCGAGAAATACAACAGAGGAGATCGAGTCTTGTGGGGAAAAGTGTGCAAACCTCTGCAAAGTGTATAAAGTAATCATGATTAGCCGTGTCCCCGGTTATGGACATCTTGAGTCTCTGGTATTTGGATTATCATGTTGATCTCAACACTTTATTAAATTAATTTGATTGGGTTAATGATTACTATTTTGGGATTGAGTTGGAGGAACCTTTTCAATAATTTTTAACAAACTTTGTAGTGAAATAAAATATATTCCTTTGCAGTATGGA
Source organism: Aegilops tauschii subsp. strangulata (assembly GCF_002575655.3). Lineage (NCBI taxonomy): Eukaryota > Viridiplantae > Streptophyta > Magnoliopsida > Poales > Poaceae > Aegilops > Aegilops tauschii. The sequence goes on from NC_053035.3 coordinate 335,926,807, forward strand.
AAATTTGGCTTTTCGCAAAAACATTATAACCATAGAGCTTTTCCCCCAGCCAAATATGCATGTAGTGATAGTTATTATTCATCATTATCCTATGGTGTGAATTTGCCAGTACATTCAATGTACTGACCCTTTGTGGCTGCAACGTCTCATGTTGCAGGATCCTTACGACAAGTAAGTGATACGTTAGGGTTATGATTTCTACACTCAACTTTGTCGTTGGTGTTGATGGGAATCCACAACCTTGTTGTTACTTCCGCTATATGGATTGAGGTAATAGTATTTACGTTACTTTATACATGTGATTTACCTCTGTTATAAATCCTCGAGTACTGTGTGGGTTAGCATACCGATCTAGGGATGACACTTAAGCACAGAGACTTGACTGTCTAAGGTCGGGTCGCTACAAGATGGTATCAGAGCACATGTTGACTGTAGGACGTGACCCCTAGAAACTGGCAAGCCCATAGGAAAGATTTTCTCTACAACTTTATTTTCAAAAAGATCTTTTACCTCTCTTCTTTTCTGAGTTTTATCAAAATATTCCCTTTTAGTTAGACCATACCCCCTTTTCCCTTTTGACCATGAAGATTCGACTGATGAGACCACTCCAAAAGTACAAGATATCGGACAACTAAGACCACTTCAGAATGAAGAGGATTTTACCATGCATTATGATAATGGAAACTACAACAGTTGAAGAATCTGAAGACTAGGAAAATTTGAAGGCTCTGAAGAATTTCCAGATTCGTATGACCTAGGAAGGATACCCTTATGGAGTTTGTCAGACCATTGAAGCTGTCAATACCCGAGATCAAGGTGTATCGGAGAAAGACTGGAACATGGAGCATTAGAACTCAAAGTTTTGTCAAGAAAACCCTAAGGCAGGAGATATCAACTATGGAATGATAGCTCATGGAAATGACAAGAGCAGAAACACGGCTATCCATGATGTTATCGCCCGCTTATGCTATTGTCACGTGCTGACTTAAGCATGCATTTCTTTAGAAGGATTGGATGGTAGAAGGTTGATGGAGCACCTATGAGCAAGAGATGAAGTTTTAACCTTAGCTGGTGTATCACCAGGATCTGGAGCAGAAGTTAAGATGGACCTGCAGGAAGCCGTATTTGACGTGAAAGCATTTCGTGAAGAACTTAGGACCCAGAAGCTGAAAGTAGCCAAACTGAAGGAGCAAAACCTCGAGATACCGGAGATTCATCAGGAACTGAAGGACAGTAGGACCATGGTTCATGCCAAGGATGTTGAAACCCAGAAGTTTGGAACGCAACTCCAGAAATAGTAAAGGATGTCACGAGAGACTTCGAGTCAACAGAGATGGACCGACAGAAGAACTTGAGAAGAAGGTCAAGCACGATCGGAAGAAGCCATCGGAGACCTGAGAAAGACTTGAAGAGTTTGGCAACTTTGAAGATTTATTGACCTTTAGAAGACCAAACCCCTGTTATATACCCACGTTAGATGCGACGATTGTGAGCTATCATTTTGTTTGATGTTTTTTTTTCAACAGCCACAAAATAAGATATGTCTTTCAAAACTTTTGTTTGTATTGTGTGCATCCCTCTCTATCTCTCTTATCCCACCCCAAACCTATGGACCCAATAGAGGATGAATAGAGATGAACTCATATTTTCTGGACCGATAAGTCAATTGGAGTCGGACCGATGGATTCAGAACATGGACGATCACATGAAGAATAACCCTATAGTCGGAAAGGATATGACCCAGCATGCTCTTCAGTGCTTTGAAAGAGGTGCTGCTACTTGGTGGAGGATGTACCAAACCATCAATGGATGGCAAGGAGTAACCACTTGGAAAGAAATTAATTTGACTTTGCCAAAGTCTCGGTTTGTGAAGCCTTATGGAAGTGATATGAAGAAACCTTGTGCATTCAAGCTTTGTGGAGAAATAGGACACAACCATAAAGAACACAAGGATGAATGCCCTAATTGTGAAGGAAGTCACCCAGCCGAAGAATGCCCAACTAGGAAGATCACTTGTTTCTTGTGTGAAGGGACTACCCACTACCCTGCTCAGGGTCACATTTACCCCATGGTACAGTGAACCATCCAGCAGAAGAAAGAAGTAATGAAAGGAGCCCTCATGGAAATTTTAGAAGAACCTGTGATGAAGGAAGAGGTGGAGGACACACCCAAAGAGGACCCAGTTAAACCCTGCACCAAGTCATGCTATTCATGTGGAGAAGAAGGACACATCTCCCAGAATTGTATGAATGGGGATCTAGTAGAATTCCCGATAGAGGAAGTAGAGTATGACCCACAGGAAATAGAAGCCCTGATTGGCACGGAAAAGTCCAGGAAGAGAAATAGATTGGATTCCAGGAAGGACCTGGGCCATATGACCTGTTTCAAGTGCAAGGAGTCAGGGCACTACTTCAGCGGTTGCCCAAAAAGGAAGATGAGGACCCCAGGAGGCTATATAATTACAAGGAAACCTCAAGACTGATCAGAAGTAATATGTTTTTGTTGTAATGAAGCGGTGCACTCTGCCAGGGATTGTCCCAAAGAGAAGGAGGCTTGTGCTAAATAGTTGAGTTGTAACAAAAGAAGTATAGTAGTAGTAGTGGGAACAATTCTTTTGTATTGAGGTGTGGAGTTGAGGCATATAATGGAAATGCAGGAGATTGTAGTAATTTGAGAATCAATAAAGTTAGCATCGTTGGTACTGATTTGGATTTTATGAGTAGTGACTCTATGAAGGAAGATTTTGACCATTTTTGAGGATATGAGAAATATTGTCTATGGAAGAATTTGTGCATTTTAAGGGTGGTAGTATCCTGTGAGGACATTATACCCCTGGAGAAGATAATGACATCCCACGGAGGACTTCGGAAAAGATAAGTACGAGTTTTATCTTGATATGTGGGATATCCCAAGAATATGAAGGGATGAAGTACTATTGGATATAAAGGAGGTATAATGTTGGTAATATGGAGCAATTGTAACTCTTTGATGAGTCCGAGTAATCACGTCTCAGTTTGGTACCAATAGAAGGAAGAGACACAATACAATTGGATGGAATTAAGAATGCTAGGAAGCCGGATGTTGGAATAGTGATCAGTTGCCCAATGATGAGTTCAAGGTTTACAAGTGATGAGATGGGCCATAACCCACAGGCCCCAGGACCTGCCAAGAAGCAAGCACACTCTTGCCGAAGGAAAAACCCTGGAAGAGGACATGCCTTTACCAACAAACGATCTTATAGGAGTAATGCAAAACCTGAGAGTTGTGAAGGAACGATATATGTTTGTTTGGCTTGCAGAATCCATGGATTTATCCGAACTTGGTTCGTCGACAAGAGAAATTATGCAATGCTTGTGAGGATGACCGAGTGTTAGAATGCGAGATTCGCTAAACCATATACAAGGTAATGATTTGGGTGCGGGATGGATTGATCACCATACCGACTTACTCTTATTATTCGCCTTGCTATATGGGATGATAAATCTGAGTGACTTCCCATAATAGATCGACGACGATCAAAACCTTGTTAAACCTTAGAATGGTATGACAATTTTTCCCTTTGTACAAGGCAGCTGCTGCCAATCGTAGGATATACGGTAAGGTTCAACCCAGACCCATTTCCTGCAGGAGAAACCATAAATTGTTGACCACCATGAGATATCGATAGTTGTTTAGTATTGGCGCCAGACCCGACAGCTAAGAAGACCTAGTCACAGAAGAATCTTACCAAGATGAAAGGATAGAAGAATTGCGGTAAAGGTTATGTCACTACCAGAAGAGCCCAGAGAAGGAATTGTCCTGAAGATCTAAGAATATCGACAATGCCAACAATAAGGATGGAGTATATGAGTTTTGATGGAACCGTATCAATGCTTCTAAGGGTGGTAGCACCCGAGACCCTGGAGACGATCGATGGATTTTGAGAAGACCCCGAACCTAACCTATTTCTTTCTAGCCTCTTCGAATCTAGAGGACGAGATTCATTTTAAGGGTGGTAGGTTTGTAACATCCGAAAATTCTAAATTTTGGAATGTTATATTAAATAAATAGGTTTGATTGATTGTTTAATTGTGGTGTGGTTGCTTGTGTGAAATTGAGTGAATTTTGAAACTTTTTGAAAGTTAAATGAGAGAGAATAAAAGGACTTTCCCAAAATTTCATTTTGCATTTGTGATCTCCATGAATTCAAATTCTTTTCACTCACAAAACCCTGGAGAGAAGATGACATGACTTCTTCCATTTAAAATGAAAAAGGGTTTTTGAAAATATTTGAATTTCATTTGGAACTATTTCAAATTCAGAAACTTTAAGAAACTCAATGATTTTCACGAGAGAAGATAAAATGACATCTTCAAAACATATGAAATATGAGTTGGAAGTTTAAAAGAATCAAATTTAAAGTCCCTTTTGAAATTATTTTCAATTTGGAGTTATTTGGTTTTTATTCAAATTATTTTTCTCCAAAAATAAAATATATGGAAAATAGGGAAAATGATTCCCTTCAATAGAAAATTGGAGAGAAATAAATTTGGAATTATTTTGGTATTTTTAAAATGATTTTTATTGGATTTTATTATAGCTGTAGCACTCTTTGCTTTATTTGAATTTTGTGCATTTTATTTGATGCTAGAAAAATGTTCACGTTGTAGAAAATCTTTTTCTGAAAATGTTGATATATAGTATGCCTATGTAGAATTTTATTGTTTATTTCTGTTATTCAGTTTTCCTTTTGTGTTTCTATTTAAAAAAACTGCACATGCGGCCCATCCCTAATTGTTGCCCACGGGAGTTACTTCTACGTTATGCTTATGTTGCTATGCTATGCTCGTAGACGTGGTTTGGTTTGAGAGATCCATGAGAGATGTGAGTTTTCTAATTGATGGTTAACTTAAGATGGCTACTTTAATACACATCTGGGTGGAATGGTAGGGGCACCCTGGAGCACCCAGTGGTCTGCCCGGGCACCTGGAGAACCCAGTGCTTGCCCAAGGGGATCCCAGAGGACCCGTGTGATCACCCTATGGAATGCCACCCAGGCTCAAAGGGATCATAAGATTATTCATGCTAGAAACTTCCGTGTGCAGCCACAAGCTATTATGGGCTCTAGCATAGTTGAGTATGTTGCATGACCTCATTCAGTGGTGGGCTAGCAGATGTAGGGGAAAGTAGGTGTAACTATCTACCCAGAGTAAAGAGTTAATGCTTCAGAAAGACTGTGTCTCGGTCATCCATTTCTCAAACATCATGCAGTGCGAGAAATACAACGGAGGAGATTGAGTCTTGTGGGGAAAAGTGCGCAAACCTCTGCAGAGTGTATAAACTAATCATGATTAGCCGTGTCCCCGGTTATGGACATCTTGAGTCTCTGGTATTTGGATTATCATGTTGATCTCAACACTTTATTAAATTAATTTGATTGGGTTAATGATTACTATTTTGGGATTGAGTTGGAGGAACCTTTTCAATAATTTTTAACAAACTTTGTAGTTAAATAAAATATTCCTTTGCAGTAGGGAAAATTGGCTTTTCGCAAAAAAATTATAACCATAGAGCTTTTCCACCAGCCAAATATGCATGTAGTGATAGTTATTATTCATCATTATCCTATGGTGTGAATTTGCCAGTACATTCAATGTACTGACCCTTTGTGCCTGCAACGTCTCATGTTGCAGGATTCTTACGACGAGTAAGTGATACGTTAGGGTTAAGATTTCTACACTCAACTTTGCCGTTGGTGTTGATGGGAATCCACAACCTTGTTGTTACTTCCGCTATATGGATTGAGGTAATAGTATTTACGTTACTTTATACATGTGATTTACCTCTGTTATAAATCATCGAGTACTGTGTGGGTCAGCATACCGATCTAGGGATGACACTTAAGCACAAAGACTTAACAGTCTAAGGTCGTGTCGCTACACTTCCTGCCCTAGCCGCCCAAACCAGCGCCGTCGGAACCGCCTGCTCCCGCCCCCCGTGGCCGGCTGTGCTGCCGGGCAGGCCTCATGGCCCCATCATATACTCGCAACCCTGGCCTGTCTATCCCTCTACTCACCCACACCTCCTGTTATTTTCCGGCGACGGCAGCCGAACCAGTCAACCCTCGTACTCTCCACCGCGTGGGCAGCCACTGCCGTGTCTTCCCCGCCTCCGTGTCGTTCCCTTCGTAGGTCTCGCCGTCGTCCACCGCCCTGGTGCTCTCGGCACGGCGTGGTCAACGTGGTCAATGAACGACATCCATCGGAAGTGGACTGTACGTGGAGAGGCTGACAGTTGGGTCCACGGCCGCACACAAGGAAATGCCTCCTTATTACGTGCAAAATAATGATTCCTCCACCTGACATCTGGAAGGGCCTCTCTATTTCGCGAAAAAAATGTTCCCTCCGCTGATAGGTCGGACCCACCAACTATATCTTTGCACGCAAGGAAGTGCCTCCATATTGCGCACAAAAAATGAATACCCCCTGCCATCTGGGACCCACCATAGTGGGAGGCCGACTTGTGGGCCTACTAAGTTGACGGGGACGGAGGGCTTTGTCAACTTAGTCAATATGAACGATTCTAGCTCCAGTGACCGTACGATGTCCATCCAACGGCCTTAGTGCTTCTTCAACCTCTGGTCTTCTTGCTCCAGCCGCCCAAAGCAGCGCCGGTCGTGTCGCCTGCTCCTGCCTCCCGTGGTCGGCTGTGCTGCCGCAGAGGCCTCACCGGCCCCATACTACTCCCACCGCTGGCCAGGTCATCCCTCCACTCACCCACACCCCCTCATATTCTGCGGTGACGGCAGCCTCACACCGCAGCCGAACCAGTGAACCCTCGTACTCTTCTCCGCGTGGGCATCCACTGTCGCGTCTTCCCCGGCTCCGCATCGTCCCCTTCCTAGGCCTCGCCGTCGTCCACCGCCTTGGTGCTCTCGGCGCAGCGTGGTCAATGTGGTCAACGACCGACTTCCATCGGAAGAGTACTGTACGTGGAGAGGCTGATAGCTGGGTCCACGGCCACAGACCCGTTTTTTGTGATTTGCCAAGTAAGTCGCTTTGTCATGCATGTTGGGTTGCAAATCTTTCAAGACGGGGAGAGCTTCATTCGGCTGGCCGAGAAAATGGCCTATCAGTAATGAGAAATGGGTTGTACATTTTCAAAACACATCAAACCGGCAATTAGTTTCAAATTTCTTTTTTTCATTTCGAGATTTTAAATTGCATTGATTTTTATGCGTGGACAATTTGTTGGATTTTATATTGATATACATTTATTTCTAAAATCAGTTTGAATGTGACTCGAAATTTCGGGATTAAAAACAGTTCGGACCACACCAAATTATGCAAAATTTCGTATAATTTTTTAACCATGGCCACTACATGGGCTGTAATGCTAACAAAAAGAATATGGGCTCCAAAAAAACCTTAAGAATTAGCAAATGGGATGTATGATGTTTTCCACAGATTTGAGGCTTTCCTAAATAAAGGTTGACGCACAAGCAGTGACTGTTGGATGTCCATCCAACGGCCGTCGTGCTTCTTCAATCTCTGATCTTCCTGCTCCAGCAGCTCAAACAAGCCCCGGCGGGATTGCCTGCTCTCTCCTCCCCGCGGCCGGCTGTGCTGCCGCGCAGCCCTCACCGCCCCACCGTACTCCCATTGCTGGCCTAGCCATCCCTCTACTCATCCACACCTGCTCTTATTCTCCGGCGACGGCAGACGAACCAGTAAACCCTCGTACAGTCGTACTCCCCTTCGCGTGGGAAACAACTGCCGAGTCTTCCCTGCCTCCATGTCATTCCCTTCCTAGGCCTCGCCGTCGTCCACCGCCCTGGTGCTCTCGGCGCGGCCTGGTCAACGTGGTCAACGACCGACATGCATCTGAAGTGGACTGTACGTGGAGAGGCTGACAGCTGGGTCCACAGCCCCATGCAAGGAAATGCCTCCTTATTACGCGCAAAAATAATGATTCCTCCACCTGACATCTGGGACCCACCGAAAGGGCCTCTGTATTTTGTGAAAAAAAGTTACCGCTGCCGACAGCTTGGACCCACCAGCTATATCTTCGCACGCAAGGAAGTGCCTCCTTATTACGCACAAAAAATGAATACTCCCCCTGCTAGCTGGGACCCAGTATAGTGGCAGGCTGACTTGTGGGCCTACTAAGTTGACGGGGATGGAGGGCTTTGTCAACTTAGTCAATATGCACGATTCTAGCTCCAGTGACCTTATGATGTCTAGCCAACGGCCGTAGTGCTTCTTCAACCTCTGGTCTTCTTGCTCCAGCCGCCCAAACCAGCGCCGGTCGTGCCTCGTGCTCCTGCCTCCCGTGGCCGGCTGCGATGCGGCGGAGGCCTCACCGCCCCCTACTACTCCCACCGCTGGCCAGGCCATCCCTCTACTCACCCACACCCCCTGTTATTCTGCGGCGACGGCAGCCTCACACCGCAGCGAACCAGTGAACCCTCATACTCCTCTACGCGTGCGCATCCACTGCCGCGTCTTCCCCGGCTCCGCGTCGTCCCCTTCCTAGGCCCCGCCGTCGTCCACCGCCCTGGTGCTCTCGGCGCGGGGTGGTCAACGTGGTCAAGGAACGGCTTCCATCGGACGTGGACTGTACGTGGAGAGGCTGACAGCTAGGTCCACGGCCACAGCAAGGAAGTGCCTCCTTATTACACGCAAAATAAATATTCCTCCACCTGACAGCGGGGACCCACTGGACGGGCCACCGTATTTCGCGAAAAAAACGTTTCCCCCTGACTGCTGGGACCCACCAGCTACATCTTCGCACGCAAGGAAGTGCGTCCGGGCAAAAAAAAAACGATTCGCCCCCCTGACTGCTGGGAACCACCAGCTACATCTTCGCAGGCAAGGAAGTGCCTGACAGTCGGGACCCACCTGGTCGAAGCGTACGTAGCGTTGTCATTCTGGTCGCGAACGTGTACGTACATATTGGTCGATATAGAGGCGTGCACGTGTCGTAGTAGAGGCGCGCACGTAGCATGTACACGTACGTACATCGGCCAGTGTGCAAGAAAGAAAATACGGCCACATACGTACATACGGGCAGGGTCTGGAACGCCTACTCGCGCATATGTACGGCCAGGGCTCGTGTACAAGGCTGAGCTGGAACGGAGAAACAGCATCGTCGTCGTGTTCTTGGGGAGCCAACCGGCTGGGTCAGAACGGAATGCGTCGTCGTGTTCATCGGGAGGGCTTGGATGGAACAGCCGATGGAAACGAGGCCTGGCGTACCGCAGAACGGAGGAAACGACCTTGTGTTCGACTAGCCACATTCGAAACGGGATCCTGTTCATCGGGAGGGGTCTGGCGTACCGCAAAACGGAGGAAACGGACCTCCTACGGTCGAAACGGGGGTCCTGTTGATCGGGAGGTGTGTGGCGTACCGCAAAACGAAGGAAATGGACTTGTGTTGGAGCGCTACGGTCGAAACGGGGGTCCTGTTCTGTGACATCCCTAGTTATGACAATGCCTAGTGCTAGCATCTGGTGTTGCATCATGTTTAAATTTTCCAGAAACTTGAAATGGGGATGACTCAAAACCCCCAGCACCACCTAAACCAACTAGGGTTACTAAATAATTTTCTCAATGAACCTGAAATGCCCTTCTAAAATGTTCATCATCTTTGCCTTGGTCCAGAACCTCTCACAAAAATGGTGCACAATTTTCTAGGAGACATAAGGTCACTGAATTAAATCATATGCTATTTGCAATTGGGCATTTAAATGCTATATATTCTTTTAAGTGCTCAATTAATTCTGAACTTAAGTGAGGGCTGTTAGGAATAATCCAAACAGAGCCCACAATTATCTTCGGGATTTTTGAAAACGTTTTGGTATTTTTAATAAAGCTTAGAAGTTGCATAAAAATAGAAAAACAAAAACAGAAAACTGAGAGAGAGGGAAACTCACCTGGCAACCCACCAGCCGGCCCACCTGGCGGCCCAGCACTGTGCTGGCCCGCGCCAGCCAGCTGCTTCGTCCCCGCCAGGCAGGCAGGGAGGTGAAGCCGGCATGCACAGCTCGCCACCGCGCCAGCTGCTTGCCGCCCGACCCCATGGACACCTAGGCGAGCTCCGCGGCGCCGCCCCGACCCCGTGGACACCTCACACGCCCCCTGCCTCTATCCCTCGCCTCTCCTCACCATGGCCGACGCCGCCGCACCCGCGCCGCCATAGTTCTCACAGCCGTCGTCGTCCTCGCGCCGCCCTGACGTGTCCACGAGCTCCGCCGCCGTCCTCTCCGTCGAGCAGACCGAGCCCCGAGCGCTCGTTCGCCCTGAAGCCACCGCACCGACCTCATCTTCACCGCCCGTCGCCGGAGATCCACTTCGCCGCCCGGCTTGCTCCGGCTCATCCCCGACTCCTCCGACCCGCTCGTCCGACGCGCCGTGAGCCCTGCTATCTCCTCCTCCTCTCCGTTTGCCTTCTCGTGCACCACAGCGACCACACCGAGCTCGCCCGCACGCGCCGCCGCCTCTGCATGTCACCGTCGTGGCCACAGCCACGCTGGCTCGGTTCCGAGCATGCCATCGCGTTCGCCGCAGCGCAAGCAGCCCGTAGCACTGCTCCATGCACCTCGCCGTGCCTCCTAGCGACGAGTCCGAGCTCGTCCGAGCTTGGCCGCCGCGGATGACCTCGTCGCGGTCGTCTCCGGCCACCCCAGCTCCCGCCGTCTGCTCCATCAGCTGCGCGCGAGCAGCAGCTCTTTGTAGAGCCTCCCCACGCCCAAAACCATCGCCTGTGGGCGATTTCCGAAGCCCTCCACCGTCTCTGTCGTCGCTGGCGACGAGCCGTGGACCTGGTCCGGCGGGTTTGAACCCGCTTGACCATGGTTTGAATTCCCCCCTGACCCACTCACGTGTGGGCCGCCCCTTTTAATTATTAGTTAGGTTAGTTTAGCGCTAATTAACCTAGATTAGAGCTTAACCTAACACTAACTAACTCTGTTAGTTAGTTATGACACTGACACGCGGGACCCACTAGTCAGGTTTGACCTGGACCGTCCCCGTTGACTGCTGACGTCACCCTGACGCACTGCTGACGCAATAAAGCATTTACTGGATTTATTCTTATATAGGAAATTCCAGAAAATGTTGCAAACTTCAAAAATTCATAAAAATTAATCTGTAACTCCAAATGAAAAGATTTATATATGAAAATTGATAAGAAAAATCCAATCTTTCCATCTGTAATGGTTTCTTGCATATCAGAACACTTTAACCTTGCTGTTTAAGTGAAACAAGTTAATGCACCTTTATGACTTCATAAAATGGGTTTGCATATGAATCTTTGGTTCAAACGGACTCATTTCAATCTGTTCTAGCTTGCATTAGCCCAAAACACATTCATATTGCCATGTCATAGCATGCATCATATTGTTGCATATCGTCATGTGTTGATTGTGTTCGATGTATCTTTCGTGGTAGGTTCTGCCTCCGAGGATACCCTCGATTATCCAACTGCAGGGCAGTATCCAACTACCACCCCATCAGGCACGCAAAACCCCCTTGTTCATTCTGATACAATCCCACTCTCTCGCTCCTGCTCTCTTTTACTGCATTAGGATAAACAATGATTCAACTGTTACATGCTGCGGTAGTTGAACCCCTTTTCCTCTGCATCACCTGTCATTGCCACAGTAAATAGATGAAACCCACTAGCATGAGTAGGAGTTGTTTGAGCCCTGATGTGCCTACTCATTCATGTTTGTTTGTCATGCCTGCTACTGCTTAGAAGTGAGTCAGGTCTGATTCACCGGGGATGAATTGGAGGTGTGTGAACATGTCCTACTATTGAGAGCTAAGTGTGTGAACACAATTTGGTAAAGGTATCGATGAGAGGCCATGTAGGAGTACATGGTGGGTTGTTTCATTGAAGCCGTCCTTAGGAACTGAGTTCTCTGTTTGTGATCCATGAACAGCTACTACCATGCATTGGGCCCGAAACCAATGGACCCTCTCGGCTTCTTAACCACCCTTGTCCTCTGTCCAGGAGTTGCAAGTATTTTCTGGAGTTTGTAGTATGCTAGAGGCCGTGCACAGCGCTGACCCGAGGGGTAGGCTGTGATGCGGTAGGCACGTGGCCGGGTATGCCGGGCGCCCGTTTGGTGTTGCGGAACCCTGTACACATCGTTCGGGGCCGTATGTGGAAACCTCGGCCGGACTCCCTACGGATGGAACCTGAATAGGCGATAAACCTGGACTAGAGACTTGAGTGTTTAGGTAGGCCATGGCCGACACCCTTGTTGGGCTTCCGCTTGAAGGTTGCCGAGTACATGTCGTGTAAACGGCGGTAAGTGGTGAGAGCGTGTGTGAAGAAGTACACCCCTGCAGGGTTAACATCATCTATTCGAATAGTCGTGTCTGCGGTAAAGGACTTCTGGGTTACCTGTACAGTTCATAGACAAGTGAAAGTGGATACTCTAAAATGCGCAAGATAAGCATGAGTGCTATGGATGGCCTTCTCGTAGGGAGACGGGAGCGGATCCATAGTGCTGTATTGATATGGTGAATATGTGGACTCGTGTTCGCCACCTCAAAAGAGTTGCTTGTAGTCGTAGTTCAGGTTAGCCACTGAGTCAAAGCTGGCTTGTTGTAGTTAAACTCCACTACCCCCTTTGTTGATACCGATGCATATGTAGTTAGTTCTGATGTAAGTCTTGCTGGGTACATTTGTACTCACGTTTGCCTATTTTATGTTTTTCCAGAGAGACGTCAGTCTTGCTAGTAGTTCCGCGTGGACTTCGACGTTTAGCTTGTTACCTCAGCTATGATCTTGTGCCCTCGGCAAGGTCTTGTAGATAGTCAGGCTTCTTAGCCTTCTTCATTTGTAGTTATATGTACTCAGACAAGTTAAGCTTCCGCATGTGCTTGTTGCTTGTATGCTCTATATGTTGGGGTCATGAGACTCATGTTTGTAATACTTGGCTCCTCAGAGCCTAATGAATAAATACTTTGAGTCGTAGAGTTTTGTTGTGATGCCATGTTGTATTTACACATATCGAGCATATTGTGTGTATGATTGAAATGCTTGGTATGTGTGGGATCCTACAACCTAGTTGTTTATCCTTGGTAGCCTCTCTTATGGGGAAATGTAGTATTGTGCTTCCATGAGCCATAGTAGTCCGCTACAGCCCGGTTCACCGGAGCCTGCTAGCCCAGCACTACTGCTCCGGAACACTTGACTGGCCGGCATGTGATTCACCTCGTTCCTGTGTCTGTCCCTTCGTGGAAATGTCACGTGGTGACATCCGGAGTCCTGCCTAGCCTGCTACAGCCCGGGTTCCCGGAGTCCTGTTAGCCCAGTGCTACAGCCCGGATTCGCACGCTGCTGACCGACATGCTCGATGTTGATTCATGTATGCATGTCCCCGTAAGTTAGTGCCACTTTGGATTCACGACTAGTCATGTCGGCCCGGGTTCTCTGTCATATGGATGCTAGCGACACTATCATATACATGAGCCAAAAGGCGCAAACGGTCCCGGGCCATGGTAAGGCGACACCCGTGGTAATACCGTGCGTGAGACCGCAAAGTGATATGAGGTGTTACAGGCTAGATCGGTGTGACTTAGAATCGGGGTCCTGACAGCTTTGGTATCAGAGCCTGACTGCCTGTAGGATTACCAAGCCAACTGGTCGAAGTTGAGTCTAGAAATGCTTTAGTTATATAAGGGATTGATTGTGGGATGGAACGTACGGCTCTTTTTACTCCTTATACCTCATGCCCTCTGATCTGAGTCATCCTCTTCCTTTCTACGGGGATTAAGAACTAGGCCTTCTCATCTATCTATCAGGATCACTAGTTACTATGATAGAGACTTATAGGATTGTTGGATTTAAGCCCCAGCTCAGTTTCTACTACTTTCGTGTGTTCATAGTTGGTCTCGGAACCTTGATATTATGCTTCCGAGTGGTTATGCCACCATTTTTTGCAGGATGTCTCAAATCTTTTGAGCATTTACAGTCGTTATGCTATCTGAGTCATCCCAGGTTTCTAAATAGTCTGATGCATTTGCAAATCCCTTCTTCCCGTTCCCGATGATCCTTTTGGGCCAGATTAATCACACTAATTGCTGAGTTGAGGTACTCCATTGCCTCGACATATATGTTGGAGTTATTATTTGACCCTAGGTGTCTTAGGGGATCACCTCGTAATCTAGCCATGTTTTGTGTTCCCAGCGTGATGATTCTGGCCACCATTCTTGAAAGCATCCCGTGATGCCATTTAGTAGTAGGTATTCTATTCCTGGGTTCTTGAACCCGAGATTCACCCTACTTACCTCATGTTGATAGTGTTGCTAGTTCCTTTAGGATATTAGTAACCTTTGCGATAGTCCTCGAGGTTCGTGGTACATCCTTCTTCCAATTACCATGAACCATTCTTGGCAGGAGTTCTTTTGAACCAAAAGGTCACGACCAGAGTGCTCTTGATGAGTTCTCCATTCTATATTGTGAATCTGCCAGTTCTACCCTTTCCGCATGGGTTATCCGGAAGAAATGTTGAGCTTCGCTCGACATAGTAATCTATGCATCCACAACTTAGAAACACATATGTTCCTTTGAGTTGTCCCTCCTTAGTTGTATCCTGACCTCCGTCTATCAAGTGATAGTCAGGAATAGTTGTGCCATCGTGTTCGTCAGTGTCTATTATCTTTGTGGTCCGTCGAGCCGTTCTATTTCAGAATGACTAGGAGAAACAAACTCCAGTACCTCATCCATATCCAGGATTGGCTCAAAGCAGTTGTATTCCGCAGATCAAAATGCAACCCATCTTTTGATTCTGTTCTACCCTGAAGTATTGCCCTCTTGATGTCAGGAATGTCATGAGAATTGCCCCACCTCTCATGAATTCTTGACGCAGTCATACCTCTCGCCATCATCATTCGCTCCTCGGATCCGTGTTTTTGCAACCGAAATACCGACAAGTGAACCGTGATGTGTGAAATTAATACTCCTAGCAACTAGTTGCTTGGTAGTAAATGGACAATATTATCATCCTTAGCGTGTTGGTTATTGAGTCATCATTCTAAGATAGATTGTGCTACCTAGTCTTTATTTCCGGTGCACCCTTTGGTCAATGAGTTAGGATTATTCAATCCCTTGCTTATTTGATCATATCGTCTTGCTCTGAAAAGCAAGACTGTTCTCGAGCTTAGTAACATATCGGTGGTCCGTGATGCTCCGAATATCTTCTCGGAAGTATTACCAGGTTGTCACCTGACCGCTATGTTGAGTTCGTGATCATGTTGGTTTTCCTCCAAACCACCCATTCTCCAAGAATCTGTATTGGATACCCCTGAGCTAGTTGGTTAAGCCAAACAATAACTTGGGGAGTTGGAAGATAAAAGCTTGTCTGACTTAGTTCATGTTAAGGGATATCTTTTAGTGTGTGTGTTGAAGAAAGATGATATCTCCATCGATTGGTCCTTGTGATCAGTTGTTGCATCTATTGCCTTGTCAAAACTTTGACTTGAGTATGGGCTATCGTCAAGTTAAATCAGAACCAACGATGTTCGTAATGTTGTCTTACTCGTGGTTGATCCTTCGAGCATACACCATTACATCTTTTGGTCTGACCAATGCTATCACCATGTTCACATGATGGAGGAAGTCTGGTGATATGGAAATTCCGATGAGTTGCTGTTGAGCCCATCAGCAGCATCTTGTCTCCCCCATGATTCATGTTGAACATCAACCTAGTGTTGAAAACTTTGTAAGCAATGCCTTCGTGTTCCGTTCATGAAGCTTATGCTTGGATGAAAGAAGTGACTTTCTCCAAGTTCACGTGCATTAGGTGTAAGTTGCCGCCATGAATTTGAGAAAGGTTTGTTCTGTTTCCCTTGGAATCGTCCCAAATCAGGCATGCATACGTGCGAAGTATTCTATGGTTTGGTAGATTAATTACCTCCACTCCATATGTGTTCCTAGCACACCAAGCCACTGATTGATTTGTTCAAGGAGAAGAAGTTTCTTCTTAAGAGCTAAACTTACGCAAGGACTTCGATATCCTCGTTGGTTCCCCCCTGAACTCGGTAGTGTTTCGTTGTAAGACTACCAGGTGACCATGCTTGTCTAGGATAGCGTGTTCACATGCTTGTAGCAGAACCGGCTCATGTTTTGGAGCTTACTATCGTAGTTCATTCCCCCGAGAATCTCGCAATGTCATCTCGTCGATTTGTGTTGCAAACTTTCATTTTCTTTCCAGACCCAATGAGTCTGGATTATCCTGACACCAGCCGGATCTGAATCTCAGGCAGATATGATGGTTGGAACGTTTCTCAAGAACTATAATATTGGTCTCTCTGTAACTCGGTAAAGTGGATGTTGTGGCCAACACACCCAACCGGAAGACTTATTATTGTAGTATCTTGATTGAGAAAGTTGGCCACCTTCCCATAAGGATCTCGTAGAATTTATTCCAATAGTTGTTCCTTATGGATTTTTGTGTTCCCGAAGTCCGACCCTTTTACTTGATGTTCTAGATATCAAACCATATCTATGAATGGATTACGCTAGCACATCAAGGAGAACATTAAAAGCGCAGTGCTAAATGTCTCTCGGTCGATCATCCAGATTCTGTTTCCTTAGCCTCGCTAGGGGAAGTCTGAGAAGGTGTTATCTTCCTTTGTATGCGCATCATCCATCACTAGTCATCATGGTAGTATGTCGTGTTGCCAGGATCCTTGCCACGGATGTTGGTAGAACCTTGATGAATATGGAAATGCTCAAGTTCTTGAGAGCACGCGCAAGCAAATCATCCCTTGTGTTGTCTTCAACAAGGTAGTCCACATCATTCATCCTAGTTTGAGTATGCCATTCCCCGAACTCCGTCAAACGATCATTCGTAAATTGCCTCAGGCTGGTGTGAAGAGTTCCAATGATCTATGTATCAAAAGTAATTCTTTTTGCCACTTGAGGAAATAATTCTATGAGTCACCTTTCCTAAGGTGCCCCGTTGTCGAATCATGGTCGTTAACTCCTCACTACCTTGAAACCCCCTCAACATCTATCTCAGCGTGGAATTGATGCCTACCAAATCGAACTTTCTCCATCTGTTTCTTCCATCCCTCTTGAGGTGTGTTTGTGTCTCAACTCGAGAGAGTTACGTGTCTCATCCCGTGAGTTGATTGTGAATTGCTCGATCTTCGCGAAGATCATTTCCTGTAGAATCTCTTTTTGTCGTCATCGAGTTGAATTAAGATTTCGAAAGCAAAGATGTCAAGGTCAATTTGAAGCAATGAATCAACATCCTCGAGAAGAGCAATGGGATCATGAAGATCGTGTTAGCTTTGTGTCCCCTCTGTCTTCTTACCTCACGTCTTGAATCTCGGGACGAGATTCTTGTTTAGTGGGGGTGAGTTGTCACATCCCTAGTTCTGACAATGCCTAGTGCTAGCATCTAGTGTTGCATCATGTTTAAATTTTCCAGAAACTTGAAATGGGGATGACTCAAAACCCCCAGCACCACCTAAACCAACTAGGGTTACTAAATAATTTTCTCAATGAACCTGAAATGCCCTTCTAAAATGTTCATCATCTTTGCCTTGGTCCAGAACCTCTGACAAAAATGGTGCACAATTTTCTAGGACACATAAGGTCACTGAATTAAATCATATGCTATTTGCAATTGGGCATTTAAATGCTATATATTATTTTAAGTGCTCAATTAATTCTGAACTTAAGTGAGGGCTATTAGGAATAATCCAAACAGAGCCCACAATTATCTTCAGGATTTTTGAAAACATTTTGGTATTTTTAATAAAGCTCAGAAGTTGTAGAAAAATAGAAAATCAAAAACAGAAAACTGAGATAGAGGGAAACTCACATGGCAACCCACCAGCCGGCCCACCTGGCGGCCCAGCACTGTGCTGGCCCGCGCCAGCCAGCTGCTTCGTCCCCGCCAGGCAGGCAGGGAGGTGAAGCCGGCGTGCACAGCTCGCCACCGCGCCAGCTGCGTGCCGCCCGACCCCGTGGACACCTGGGCGAGCTCCGCGGCGCCGCCCCGACCCCGTGGACACCTCACACGCCCCTGCCTCTCTCCCTCGCCTCTCCTCACCATGGCCGACGCCGCCGCGCCCGCGCCGCCATAGTTCTCGCAGCCGCCGTCGTCCTCGCGCCGCCCCTCCGTGTCCACGAGCTCCGCCGTCGTCCTATCCGTCGAGCAGACCGAGCCCCGAGCGCTCGTTCGCCCTGAAGCCACCGCACCGACCTCATCTTCACCGCCCGTCGCCGGAGATCCACTTCGCCGCCCCGCTTGCTCCGGCTCGTCCTCGACTCCTCCGACCCGCTCGTCCGACGCGCTGTGAGCCCTGCTATCTCCTCCTCCTCTTCGTTTGCCTTCTCATGCACCACAGCGACCACACCGAGCTTTCCCGCATGCGCCGCCGCCTCTGCACATCGCCGTCGTGGCCACAGCCACGCTGGCTCGGTTCAGGGCACGCCATCGCGTTCGCCGCAGCCCAAGCAGCCTGTAGCAATGCTCCATGCACCTCGCTGTGCCTCCTAGCAATGAGTCCGAGCTCGTCCGAGCTTCGGCCGCTGCAGATGACCTCTTTGCGGTCGTCTCCGGCCACCCCAGCTCCCGCTGTCTGCTCAATCAGCTGCGCGCGAGCAGCAGCTCTTCGTAGAGCCTCCCCACGCCCAAAACTATCGCATGTGGGCAATTTCCGAAGCCCTCCGCCGTCTCTGTCATCGCCGGCGAAGAGCCGTGGACCGGGTCCAGCGGGTTTGACCCTGCTTGACCGGGGTTTGACTTCCCCCCTGACCCACTGACGTGTGGGCCGCCCCTGTTAATTATTAGTTAGGTTAGTTTAGCGCTAATTAACCTAACACTAACTAACTCTATTAGTTAGTTATGACACTGACACGCGGGACCCACTGGTCAGGTTTGACTGGACCATCCTCGTTGACTGCTGACGTCACCCTAACGCACTGCTGACACAATAAAGCATTTACTGGATTTATTCTTATATAGGAAATTCCAGAAATGTTGCAAACTTCAAAAATTCATAGAAATTAATCTGTAACTCCAAATGAAAAGATTTATATATGAAAATTGATCAGAAAAATCCAATCTTCCATCTGTAATGGTTTCATGCCTATCAGAACACTTTAACCTTGTTGTTTAAGTGAAACAAGTTAATGCACCTTTATGACTTCATAAAATGGGTTTGCATTTGAATCTTTGGTTCAAATGGACTCATTTCAATCGGTTCTAGCTTGCATTAGCCCAAAACACATTCATATTGCCATGTCATAGCATGCATCATATTGTTGCATATCGTCATGTGTTGATTATGTTCGATGTATCTTTCGTGGTAGGTTCTGCCTCCGAGGATACCCTCGATTATCCGACAGCAGGGCAGTATCCTACTACCACCCCATCAGGCAAGCAAAACCCCCTTGTTCATTCTGATACAATCCCACTCTCTCGCTCCTACTCTCTTTTACTGCATTAGGACAACAACGATTCAACTGTTACATGCTGCGGTAGTTGAACCCCTTTTCCTCTGCATGACCTATCATTGCCATAGTAAATAGATGAAACCCACTAGCATGAGTAGGAGTTGTTTGAGCCCTGATGTGTCTACTCATTCATGCTTGTTTGTCATGCCTGCTACTGCTTAGAGTTGAGTCGGGTCTGATTCACCGGGGATGAATTGGTGGTGTGTGAACATGTCCTACTGTTGAGAGCTAAGTGTGTGAACACGATTTGGTAAAGGTATCGATGAGAGGCCATGTAGGAGTACATGGTGGGTTGTTTCATTGAAGCCGTCCTTAGGAACTGAGTTCTGTGTTTGTGATCCATGAACAGCTACTACCATGCATTGGGCCCGAAACCAATGGACCCTCTCGGCTTCTTAACCACCCTTGTCCTCTGTCCAGGAGTTGCAAGTAGTTTCTGGTGTTTGTAGTATGCTGGAGGCCGTGCGCAGCGCTGACCCGAGGGGTGGGCTGTGATGCGGTAGGCACGTGGCCGGGTATGCCGGGCGCCCGTTTGGTGTCGCGGAACCCTATACACATCGTTCGGGGCCGTATGTGGAACCCTCGGCCGGACTCCCTGCGGATGGAACCTGAATAGGCGATAAACCTGGACTAGAGACTTGAGTGTTTAGGTAGGCCGTGGCCGACACCCTCATTCGGCTTC
The DNA here is from genome assembly GCF_002575655.3 of Aegilops tauschii subsp. strangulata. Lineage (NCBI taxonomy): Eukaryota > Viridiplantae > Streptophyta > Magnoliopsida > Poales > Poaceae > Aegilops > Aegilops tauschii. Next base: position 335,946,956 of record NC_053035.3, read on the forward strand.
CGCTTGAAGGTTGCCGAGTACATGTCGTGTAAACGGCGGTAAGTGGTGAGAGTGTGAGTGAAGAAGTACACCCCTGGAGGGTTAACATCATCTATTCGAATAGTCGTGTCGCGGTAAAGGACTTCTGGTTTGCCTGTACAGTTCATAGACAAGTGAAACTGGATACTCTAAAATGTGCAAGATAAGCGTGAGTGCTATGGATGGCCTTCTCGTGGGGAGACGGGAGCGGATCCATAGTGGTGTATTAATATGGTGAATATGTGGACTCGTGTGCGCCACCTCAAAAGAGTTGCTTGCAGTCGTAGTTCAGGTTAGCTACTGAGTCAAAGCTAGCTTGCTGCAGTTAAACTCCACTACCCCCTTTATTGATACCGATGCATATGTAGTTAGTTCTGATGTAAGTCTTGCTGGGTACATTTGTACTCACGTTTGCCTATTTTATGTTTTTGCAGAGAGACGTCAGTCTCGCTAGTAGTTCCGCGTGGACTTCGACGTTTAGCTTGTTACCTCAGCTATGATCTTGTGCCCTCGGCAAGGTCTTGTAGATAGTCAGGCTTCTTAGCCTTCTTCATTTGTAGTTATCTGTACTCAGACAAGTTAAGCTTCCGCATGTGCTTGTTGCTTGTATGCTCTATATGTTGGGGTCATGAGACTCATGTTTGTAATACTTGGCTCCTCAGAGCCTAATGAATAAATACTTTGAGTCGTAGAGTTTTGTTGTGATGCCATGTTGTATTTACACATATCGAGCATATTGTGTGTATGATTGAAATGCTTGGTATGTGTGGGATCCTACAACCTAGTTGTTTATCCTTGGTAGCTTCTCTTATGGGGAAATGTAGTCTTGTGCTTCCATGAGCCATAGTAGTCCGCTACAGCCCGGTTCACCGGAGTCCTGCTAGCCCAGCACTACTGCTCCGGAACACTTGACTGGTCGGCATGTGATTCACCTCGTTTCTGTGTCTGTCCCTTCGGGGAAATGTCACGCGGTGACATCCGGAGTCCTGCCTAGCCTGCTACAACCCGGGTTCCCGTAGTCCTGTTAGCCCAGTGCTACAGCCCGGATTTGCACGCTGCTGACCGACATGCTCGATGTTGATTCATGTATGCATGTCCCCGTAAGTTAGTGCCACTTTGGATTCACGACTAGTCATGTCGGCCTGGGTTCTCTGTCATATGGATGCTAGCGACACTATCATATACGTGAGCCAAAAGGCGCAAACGGTCCCGGGCCATGGTAAGGCGACACCCGTGGGAATATCGTGCGTGAGGCCGCAAAGTGATATGAGGTGTTATAGGCTAGATCGGTGTGACTTAGAATCAGGGTCCTGACATGTTCATCGGGAGGGGTGTGGCGTACCGCAAAACGGGACTCCACGGGATACTGTTCATCTCCCCCGTCGACCCCCTCTAGCCTCCACGGGCTACTGTTCATCCACCGTCGACCTCCTCCAGCCTCCACCTGTGACTGTTCATCCACAGGCTCCTGTTCATCCAGCCTCCACCGCGCGCTACTCCACCGGCTACTGTTCAACCAGCCCTCTCCACGGGCTCCTGTTCAACCACCCCTCCATGGGCTACTGTTCATCCAGCCCTCCATCGTCTACTGTTCATCCTGCCCTCCACGGGGTGGTCCTGTTCATCCTGCCCTCCACGGGGTCCTGTTCATCCAGCCCCAACCGGCTCGATCGATCAGGGTCCTGTTCATCCAGAGGCAACTCCACGGGGTCCTGTTCATCCACCCCCACCGGGAACTGTTCATCCAAACCCCCCCAGCAACGCTCACTGTTCATCCAGAGGCAACATCGATCGGCTTCAATTAGCAGCAGTAGCGAAGGAATCGCTCGATCGGGTTCAGTTAACAGCCATCGATCGATCGCTCGGGTTCAGTAACGCATAGCCTGCAGTGCAATCGCTCGGGTTCAGTTAGAGCCCAACGCCTCGCACCCACGCGCGCACGTGTGCGAGAGAAACGCGCATCGCTCGGCCCCGACCACCCACCGATATTTTCTTCGCCCTCGCTTCTACCATGGTTTTTTCCGTCATGGACGGCCCAAAGAATGTCATGCAGCTGCGTCTCTGGCCCGCCCAGGACGAAAAGCCCATTTTCTGTCATGATTTTTTGTCATAGAAGTAGGACCCCACCACATCTATGATGATACCATATTTTGTCACAATTATCGTCACAGAAGTGTCATAAGTATGACAGAAAAAATTTCGTTCGGCCCAAAATGTCACGTATGTGTCTTTTTTTGTAGTGAGTGTTTGGGGCCGGCGCACGATCACGCACGTTCGTGTGCATGCGGTTGCGCCAGGCGCGGCGCGACAATGCAGTAACCCGCTGCAAAAACTGCCATGCGGACGCGCAGAGAATCCAAGCCGCCCGGCCCCCATTTATTCCTCCGGCCATTTACCTTCATCTCTCGCGTCACACGATACAATAAGCACACCCACGACAAAACATACAAAGAGGACATCCAGCGGATCCAATGGCGATCCCCGTGGCTCCAATGGCACTCCCAGCGGCCGACGACGACAACGGCGGGCAGTTCACCACGCATCACATAGTGGACACCCACGTGAGGGGTAAGGCCCTCTCGGTGGTGTACACGAACGATCCGGTCTTGGTGGAGAGCTCCATCCAAACTATGGAGCAGTTCCTTGCCGAGGACAAGTACCAAGTGGTCGGCTTCGACCTCGAGTACATCATCGGTCGTGCAGGGCACGATCAGAAGGTTGTCGTCGCCCAGTTGTGCGTGCGACATGACGTCCTCGTCTACCACTACCACCTTGCCACAAGGCCTTGCGATCGTTTCTCCAGGTTTATGAACAGCTCCGACTGCAGTTTCGCTATGGTGGACACCACCAACGATCTAAAAGCGCTCAAGGTTTCGGGCTTGAAATGCCCGAATCTTGTCAACATCCAGCACCACTACAAGGTCTGGGGCAGCGACAAAAACAAACTGAACTCCCTGGTTGACCTCGCCTCAGCCATCATCGACCCCTACTATATGAAGATGAAGAATGAGAGCAAGAAGGACAAGAACGCCTGACATAGTGTGGGGCATGAGAGACTGGATGAACAACATGTCAAGTACGCGGCCAAGGACGCGTACACAAGCTACGAGATGTACAAGGGATCGAGCCACAGAGCAGTGGCGGGAGCGTCACAAGAAGTAGATGACTAGACGATCGTTTCTCCTACTTTAGAATGCATGCAATTGTTTCTTGAGGTGTGTGCGAATGATCTGTATAGTCACTTACGTAATTGGACGTTTGTTTCAGTTATATATATATACATATATATATATATATATATACACACACATGTTATTCTTTTGTAGACAGAGCAAATCACACGACTTATTAGCAGCAATCGTCTGTGTTATTATTGGTCTTCGCACACATTTATGATTATGGACCTGTTTGCCGCGTATCACACACATCTTGTTCAGTTGAACCGTTTCCATTGTGTTGCCCAATCACACACAGTTCATCCTAGTGAACCGTATGTTGTATATCGGACACACCTTCATCTGGCTGCCCGTTTCTTTTGTTCCTCCTCATCGCAAACAGTTAACTGAACTGAACCGTATGCCCTGCATCGGACACGCAACTAAAATCTGAATTGTGTTTGATGCATCCGTCATCGCAAATGTTTTGCACCTTTTTGACGGTTGTTTTACACCACCATTTGCGATTATGGCATCACACACAATTTTGTCGAAGGGTCTCTAATCGTAGTGTCGCGTTTGGACCATCCTGCAGTAGTGGGCTCCACCGGAAGCGAGGGGGGAGAGCCCCCCTCCTTCTTCTTCTTCCTTGGCCTCCCCCCTAGATGGGAGAAGGGTTCCCCCTGTGGTCCATGGTCTCCATGGCGGCGAAGGGGCAGGAGCCCCTCCGAGATTGGATCTCCCTCTCTGTTCTCTTCTGTTTCGCGTCCCCTAGATCTAGCCAAATACGGTTTCTTATATTCCCGGAGATCCGTAACTCCGATTGTGCTAAGATTTTAACACGATTTTTCAGATATAAGCTTCCTTGCGCCCGAAGTAGAGCTCCAACTGACGTACGAGGTGAGCACAACCCACCACCACGCGCCTGGCTCCGGGACGGTGCCCTGGTGTCTTGTGGTGCATGTGGGCGTCCGTTTGTAGTGATTCCAACTCCCAAAAATCACATATATTCCAAAATAATTCTCCGTAAAATTTTATTGCATTTGGACTTCGTTTGATATGGATTTTCTGCGATACAAAAAAACATGCAAAAAACAGGAACTAGCACTCGGCACTGGATCAATAGGTTAGTCCAATAAATCATATAAAAAGTTGCCAAAAATATGTGAAAGTTGTATAATATTGGCATGAAACAATAAAAAATTATAGATACGACGGAGACGTATCAGCATCCCCAAGCTTATTTCCTGCTCGTCCCCGAGCAGGTAAATGATAAAAAGATAATTTTTGATGTGGAATGCTACCTAACATAAACTTGATCATATATCTAGTCATGGCATGAATATTAAGACATAAGTGATTCAAAGCAATAGTCTATAATTTGACATAAAGACATCAATACTCAGGCATCCCAACAAACAGTCATGTCTTTCAAAATATCAACGCTAAAGAAAGTTATCCCTACAAAATCATATAGTCTTGTCATGCTCTGTCTTCTTAACACAACATATTTATCATGCACAGCCCCGATGACAAGCCGAGCAATTGGTTCATAGTTTTTAACGCGCTTCAGCTTTTTCAACCCTCACACGATACATGAGCACAAGCCATGGATATAGCACTGCGGGTGGAATAGAGTATGATGATAGGGGTAAATATAAAGAAGACAAAAAAGAAAGAAAGTCTCACACCGACGCGGCTAACCAACGGGCTATGGAGATGCCCATCAATTGATATCAACGTGAGGAGTAGGGATTGCCGTGCAACGAATGCACTAAGAGCTATAAGTGTATGAAAGCTCAATATGAAAACTAACTGGGTGTGCATCTTCCTATAATGAAAAATTTCCACTAGTATATGAAAGTGACAACATAGGAGACTCTCCATATGCAAAACATGGTGCTACTTTGAAGCACAGGTGTGGTAAAGGATACTAACAATGCCCCTTCTCTCTTTGTTTATTTTTTTTCTTTTTTTCTTTCTTTTCTTTCTTTTCTTGTTTTTTGTTTTTCTTTTTCTCTCATTGTCCGGAGTCTCATCCCGACTTGTGGGGGAATCACAGTCACCATCATCCTTTCCTCATGGGGGCACTGCTCTAAAAATGAATAATGATGATCATCACACTTCTATTTACTTATAACTCGAAAGAAATAAAAATTACAACTCGATACCTGTGACAAAATATGACTCTATATGAATGCCTCTAGCAATGTACCAGGATGTGCAATGATCTAGCGTAACATGTATGAAAAATGATGAACGGTGGCTGAGCCACAACTACTATGTTAGCTCTATGATCATGCAAAGCAATATGACAATGAACACTCAAGTCATCAAATAGAAGCGGTGGAAGTTGCATGGCAATATGTCTCGGAATGGCCATGGAAAAGCCATAATAAGTAGGTATGGTGGCTGTTTTGAGGAAGATTTAATAAGGCTTATGTGTGATAGAGCGTATCATATCACGGGGTTTGGGTGCACCTGCGAAGTTTGCACCGACTCTCGAGGTGAGAAAGGGCAATGCACGGTACCGTAGAGGCTAGCAAATTGAAAGGTAAGAGTGTGTATAATCCATGGACTCACATTAGTCATAAAGAACTCATATACTTATTGCAAAAGTATATTAGCCCTCGAAGCAAAGTACTACTACGCATGCCCCTAGGGGGATAGATTGGTAGGAAAAGACCATCGCTCGTCCCCGACCACCACTCATAAGGAAGACAATCAATAATAAATCATGCTCCAACTTCATAGCATAACAAGAGACTATACGTGCATGCTTCGGGAATCACAAACCTTAACACCAGTATTCTTACTAACCACAACCGTTTACTAGTACCTCCCACATATTCCATCTCTATATCGCAAAACTATTGCAAGGAATCAAACATATCATATTCAGTGATCCATAAGTTTTATGTAGGATTTTATCACTAACCATGCAATTGACCAATTCCTTTTGACTCTCTAAATAGATATAAGTGAAGCCTGAGAGTTTAATTCTTTCTATAAAAGATCATGCTCTAATAAATATAAGTGGAGCAAAAGAGCATTCTTCAAATAACGGTTTTCTATGTGAAGAGAAACAGGCAATCCAAACTTCAAATAATATAAGTGAAGCACATGAAGCATTCTATAAAGCCATACTCAAAAGATATAAGTGAAGTGCAATGAGCATTCTATAAATCAACCATGGACTATCTCATACAGCATGGTGCATAAAAGAAAAGTGAAAGCTAAAAGCAAAAGACGCTCCAAGATTTGCACATTTCACATGAACGAAACAAAGACGAAAACATACCGATACTTGTTGAAGAAAGATGGGATGCCTTCCGGGGCATCCCCAAGCTTAGACGCTTGAGAATCCTTGAATATTTACTTGGGGTGCCTTGGGAATCCCCAAGCTTGAGCTCTTGCCTCTCCTCCTTCTCCTCATATCGAGACCTCCTCGATCCTTGATCACTTCATCCACGCAAAACTCAACAAAACTTGGTAAGATCCGTTAGTATAATAAAGCAAATCACTACTCTAAGTATTTTTGCAAACCAATTCATATTTTGTTTTTGCATTGTAGCTACTCTAATATAACTTTTCCATGGTTTATACCACCGGTAGAATCAATAGTTTCATCAAAACAAGCAAAACAATGCATCAAAAACAGAATTTGTCTTAAACAGGACAGTCTGTAGCAATCTAAACATCTACCATACTTCTGGTACTCCAAAAATTCTGAAAAAATGAAAATTCATGCGTTGCAGCCAAAGTTTCTGTTTCTGCACCGCACATACCAACAAGCAATCTAATCATCCTAAAGGCAAACCTTGGCACATTATTTTTATAATACAATGGAATTGTACAAGGGGATAATTATTTTTGTTGAAAAGTTTCTATAATTAAGATTCACAAAGTTTCCATGAGCATGAACAAAGTTCAAGGAGCTCCCCCACTTCAACAATGCTTGTCTCTCTCACTTTCACTTTCATTTTTGAAAAGTTTTGTGTTCCCCTCTATATTTTTTTTGTTTTAAAACTTTATAAAAGCACTCAACAGACATAAATGACTCTCTAAAACTTCCGGGTTGTCTCCCTGGCAGCGCTTTCTTTAAACCCATTAAGCTAGGCATAAAGTGCTCAAGTAATGGATCCACCTGGATCCCCAGGTATATCAAAGCCAATTTTAATCAACAATGATTTGGCATTTAGTAGTGAGCACAAAGCAACATATATCAAGCAATGACGAAGTCTAACTCTCTTCCTATGCCTCAGCATGTCATACAGGAACAATTCATGCACATCAAGTAAAGGACAATACATAGCATAAGTAGTTTCTTGCAATTTTATCATGTTGGAAACATAGAAAGGCGGAGACGTAGTTCCTCTCTCATAATAATTGCAAGTAGGAGCAGCAAGCACATGCATATTATATTCATCGAAACCATCATGTGCAACAGTAAAAGGCAACCCATCAATATAATCCTTAATAAGTGCAAACTTCTCTGATATAGTGTAGTCGGGAGAATTCAAAAGGATAATAGTACTATCATGTGTGGGTGCAATAGCAACAATTTCATGTTTAACATAAGGAACAATAGAAAGTTCATCTCCATAAGCATAACAAGCATCAAGTTCATCAAAAAGGGATATTTCAAATGAATCAACGGGATCATAGCAATTATCATAGCATTCATCCTTTGGTAGAATGAAGGGACATTAAACAATGTATGAGTTGGAGGGTTACTCTCATTAGAAGGTGGGCACGGGTAGCTAATCTGCTCTTCCTCCTTTTGTTCTTCGCTCTCCTCATCATCTTTTTCATCCAATGAGCTCACAGTTTCATGAATTTCTTCTTCCATAGACTCCTGCAAAATATTAGTCTCTTCTTGGACAGTGGAGTTATTCTCAATAAATACATCAATATCGTAATTGTATTTATAATTATCATAGCAATATTTAAGGATAGCAAGATTTTCACGTCTATAAACTGAATCATCAAAATATTCAAACTTTTCAAACAAAGATTCAATTTCATGTGCACCCTTAAAAGCAACAAATTCTTCTATTCGTTCCACATCATAGTAATAATATATACCATTAGCATAAGAAGCTAAGGTTTCATTATCATTAAATTTGCAAGAAGAGGGAAGATGTGGAGCATTCATTCTAGAGCAACAAGTATAATCATGTCTCAAGCATAGGTCCCGAGCATACCAACGCAACATATAAATTTGATCCCATAAAAGTTTCCCTTTTTGTGTCAAGTGATAATCCCTAAAGTATTCACGATGATCCAAGGTTACTCCCACAATATAGTTTAATGGGGTTTCTCAAGATTATCAAAGTAGTGCATAATATCTTTCACATAACAAGCGTCGAGGGTTTTAGGAGGTTCCCCATCTCCGTGAGTAGCAGGTACAAATAAATTTTTTGGTGTTTCGTGTTCCGTATCCATAACTAAAGATAGAGACCAACTTAGAACAGGAAATAAAAACTACTTGGTGATAAAGCAAACAAGCACAGACGAGAATATTCACCCATGCTATAACTCCCCGGCAACAGCACCAGAAAAAGGTCTTGATAACCCACAAGTATAGGGGATCAATTGTAGCCTCTTTCAATAAGTAAGAGTGTCGAACCCAACGAAGAGCTAAAGGTAGAACAAATATTCCCCCTGTGGTCCATGGTCTCCATGGCGGCGAAGGGGCAGGAGCCCCTCCGAGATTGGATCTCCCTCTATGTTCTCTTCTGTTTCGCGTCCCCCAGATCTGGCCAAAAACGGTTTCTTATATTCCCGGAGATCTGTAACTCCGATTGCGCTGAGATTTTAACATGATTTTTTTCCGAATATAAGCTTCCTTGCGCCCGAAGTAGAGCTCCAGCCGACGTACGAGGTGATCACAACCCACCACCACGCGCCTGGCTCCGGGACCGTGCCCTGGTGTCTTGTGGTGCGTGTGGGCCTCCGTTTGCAGTGATTCCAACTCCCAAAAATCACATATATTCCAAAATAATTCTCCGTAAAATTTTATTGCATTTGGACTTTGTTTGATATGGATTTTCTGTGATACAAAAAAATGCAAAAACAGGAACTAGCACTAGGCACTGGATCAATAGGTTAGTCCAATAAATCATATAAAAAGTTGCCAAAATATGTGAAAGTTGTATAATATTGGCATGAAACAATCAAAAATTATTGATACGACGGAGACATATCACATAGTACACTACTAGGAAAAGGGCTATAGATGATATGGCCACTAATGGCGCACCACACATGTGGTGCGCCATTACTATATACTAATGGCACACCATGTTAAACATTTTCAAAATCCTCAAAAACCTAACAGAAAAAAGATACGGGGCTTTCAAGATCTGGAGGCAAAAAAATTCAAAATTTTTCAAACTTACTAGTGGCGCACCGGTTGCTAGGTGCGCCACTAGTAACAGAAAAAATATTGGTTTTGAATTTTTTTTGGATTTTTTTTCAAAAAATGATTCGTAATATGACAGGGAAGTTTGAAATATATTTCAAAATTTCATCATACTCATGAATATGAACAAAGTCCTAGACATCAACAAGGTTTAATAGGATTGATATGATAGATATATCAACAAGTGGCTGTTAAGTGAGGTGGTGCTGGGGTTGGATAGAACCGCGAAGTTAAGCGTGCTCGGGCTGGAGTAGTGTGAGGATGGGTGACCTTCCGGGAAGTTTGACCACATAGTGTGATTTGACTTGAAATTAAGCATATTGACCTGAGATTAAGCCATAGTGACCCGAGATTAAGAAAAAATTGAAAAAAAAATTTAAACACCCATATGTGTTCTAAATGTTATGTTTAAAGCTATTACCAAAGCTCTGACACAACCTCTCTTTCTAAGTTATGTTTTTTTTATTGTTGTCAATTTCCATTCGTTTTTGAAAAAAAATTGAAAAAAATATTTCTGAAAAAAAGATAAAAAAATTTGAATTTTTTTTAAGTATTTCTGAAAAAATATTTGAAAAAAATTTGTTACTAATGGCGCACTTCCGGGAAGTTTGATCACATAGTGTGATTTGACTTGAAATTAAGCATATTGACCTGAGATTAAGCCATAGTGACCTGAGATTAAGAAAAAATTGAAAAAAAAAATTTGAACATTTTTTGAAAAAAATTTGAAAAAAAAATTTCTGAAAAAAAGATAAAAAAATTTGAATTTTTTTTAAGTATTTCTGAAAAAATATTTGAAAAAAATTTGTTACTAATGGCGCACTTCTATGTGGTGCGCCATTACATAGTAATGGCGCACCGTGGCATATACTAATGGTGCGCCATTAGTATACCAGATACTAATGGCGCACCAGCGGTGCGCCATTAGTAAAAATTACTAGTGGCGTGATGCTAGTGGCGCACCAGTAGTGCGCCATTAGTAGGCAAAACTGGTGCGCCACTAGTAGGCCTTTTTCTAGTAGTGGTAACTATAAACACCCTTTTCATAAGAAGATAAGATTTCATTATCATTAAGCTCACATAGGTAGGGAATGTGTTTTTTAGGGTTCTTAGAGCAACAAGTAAAATCACAAAGTTCACAAAGATTCCAAGCATAACAAAGCAAACAATTTATTTGATTCCATAAGAGTCTCCGTTTTTCAGATAAACGGTGACACACAAAATGAGCATGCTCATGTAAAGATTTTCCCTCAACTAAACTAGTTGGGGTTTCAGCACGAGCACATATGGATCGAAGATGATCCAAGTAGAAAACTTTAAGTGGATCCATAAAACTTTTTGTTTCTGATTTTCAATAAACACACAATTATACCAAGCGAACAAGCAAACGAACCAAGTAAGACATAAGGGCAAACGAAAAGACGAACGAAAGAAGGGTGAAAAAAAGGCAAATATTTTTGTGTTTTTCTGAAAATGCTTTAGAAGTGGGGGAGAGGAAAACGAGAGGCAAATGGCAAATAATGTAATGCAAGAGATTAGAGTTTATGGTGTGTACTTGGTAGGATTGATGTAGAACCTCCCCGGCAACGGCGCCAGAAATTCTTCCTGCTACTTCTTGAGCTTGCGTTGGTTTTTCCCTTGAAGAGGAAAGGGTGATGCATCAAAGTAGAGATAAGTATTTCCCTCAGTTTGAGAACCAAGGTATCAATCCAGTAGGAGGTACCCGCAAGTCTCTAATCTATGCAGCTGCACAAACAATCAAACACTTGCACCCAACGCGATAAAGGGGTTGTCAATCCCTTCAGGGTCACGTGCAAAGGTGAGATCTGATAGAGATAGATATAAAATATTACTAAAACATAAAACAAATAAAATGCAGCAAGGTATTTTTGGGTTTTTTGGTTTATAGATCTGAAAATATATGATGTAAAATAGACTGGGGCCATAGGTTTCACTAGAGGCTTCTCTCTTGAAAGAAAATAATACGGTGGGTGAACAAATTACTATCGAACAATTGATAGAAAAGCGCAAAGTTATGACGATATCCAAGGCAATGATTATGAATATAGGCATCACGTCCGTGTCAAGTAGACTGACTCCTGCCTGCATCTACTACTATTACTCCACACATCGACCGCTATCCGGCATACATCTAGAGTATTAAGTTCATAAGAACGGAGAAACGCCTTAAGTAAGATGACATGATGTAGAGGGATAAACTCAAGCAATATGATGAAAACACCATATTTTTACCCTTGATGGCAACAATTCAAATATGTGCCTCGCTACCCCTACTTTGTCACTGAGTGAGGACACTGCAAGATTGAACCCAAAACTAAGCACCTCTCCCATAGCAAGAAGAACCAATCTAGTTGGCCAAACCAAACCGATAATTCTAAGAGAAATGCAAAGATATCAAATGATGCATATAAAAATTCAGAGAAGAATCAAATCCGCAATCCACAATCTAATAATAAATCCACAATCCATCGGATCTCGACAAACACACCGCAAAAGAAGATTACATCGGATAGATCTCCAAGAACATCGAGGAGAACATTGTATTGAAGATCAAAGAGAGAGAAGAAGCCATCTAGCTACTAGCTATGGACCCATAGGTCTGTGGTAAACTACTCACGCTTCATAGGAAGGGCAATAGAGTTGATATAGATGCCCTCCATGATCGAATCCCCCTCCGGTAGGATGCCGGAAAAGGCCCCAAGATGGGATCTTACGGGAACAGAAGGTTACGGCTGTGGAAAAGTGTTTTGGTGAATGCTTCTGGTCGTTTGGAAATATTTGTGAATTTATAGAGCTGATAGGGAGGTCGGTGGACTCCCAGGGGACCCCACAGGCTAGGGGGCGCCCCACCTAGGGCACGCCTGTGACACCCAAGTTTTTATTTGGATTTTTCAAAAGATTTTATTTGACTTGAGGGGAGTGATTTAAATTTTTCTTCAAGAAAACTCTCACTCTCAAATATTTTTTCTTTATGGCAAAAGTTTTATTTGGATTCACCCAAGATCTGCCTTTGGTCTTGGATTTTCATTTGGACTCATGACAAAATGTTTTTCATTTGGGAAAATAACTTTTGAAAATCTTTTTGAATTTGCACTATGGCTTTTGGAAAGTCCTTTGCCACTTTCAACAAATTCCTTCTTGCCATGGCATTAGTGCAAATCCTCTCTCCTAGCCACTTCCTCACCTTTGGATCAGGATTTGCATCAAATCCAGCAAGTTGAACCTCCCCATGTGATTATTTCCATTTAAATTCTATTCAAATAATTTTTCTGCCTCCTTTCCTAGCACTTGGAGATTTACAAAGGAACTCCACTTTCTGTCTTGATTTTTGCCCCCAAACCTTTTTCCCCTCCTAGTCCTTTGAACCCTCAACCAAGATCCATGAAGATCCACTGGTCTTCAGTTCAAAATTTTCAAACTACACCTGCTGCAAGTTTGGACCAGATTTGACAAATTTGGTGAAATTCATTCAAAACCTTCTCCAAATATTCCAAGTAAAATCAGGCAGCCCCTGGGTGCTTTGAGTGGTCATCTCACCAAGTTACAGCTCCAGAAAAATTTATCTCATAGCCAAAACCTTCTGTCGAACACCTGCAGTGCACTGTCTATGCAAGTTCAGAAAGTTCAGAGAACACTGCAGTGGCTTGCTGTCGTTTTCTTCAGAGAAGGGCATCGATCTCGCCAGTGCCACTGCGTCGCCTTGCTCCTCGTCCCCGCCCTCTTGTTCCTGCACCGCACGAACGCCTGGCGCCTTGCGGGCGTCGGAGACGAGCAGCAGAAGGTGCGCCGCCCCGTGACCGACGCCGGCGGCGGCTTTGCGGCCGCCAGCGGGAGACACGGCGCCGACGACGCCACCCAGCACCGCCCAAACCACCGGAGCCCGCCGCGTGGCCTTCCACTCCCCCGAATACGCTGCTGCTCTCGTCGTGAACCGCAGGGCGCGGAGCGCGCTCTCTGCCGCCGTTGAGCCCGTGCGGTCACCTCACCGTGGACCGACGCCATTACGCCAAGACCATCTCCGTTTAGCTGTGAAACGACTCCAGTAACCTCCACTGATGCTGCCTGGCCGCTCAAACCACCTGCCAATCCACTGCTCCGCCGTAATCGCTCGCCGGAGATTCTCCGTTCATGGCCACCCCGTCGATCTGCCTATAAATAGAGGCCCCGAGCTTCAACTCGAGCACCCACCATCCCTGCACTCCCCCTAGAGCAAGCCTAGCCACTGGTAGAGCCCCGAGGAGGTCTCCTTCCTCGATTCCGGCCGCCGCGACCCGCCACGGGATCCAGCCCGATTCGCCCCCGTGTGCGCTCCTCCACCTCCATTCTCTTGCCAGTAGCTTCACCTTGCATCACTCGTTCTGACCCGCGCCTCAATTCGTAGTTTGCAGCCCTCCACCGGAGTTCCCCATCCTCACCCGAGCCACCGTCCGTCGGAGATAGTGTCGCCGTCGACGTGGTGCTCCCCGTTGGATGAGTCCACCACCCACCGACGCGGAAGAAGACGCTGAAGCTCTTGGTACCCTCCGTTTCTCCTAACTCGCTGTGGTTCGACGCCGGCGTCCACCGCAGTCTTCGGGCGCCGGCGAGCTTTTCAAACCTGACATGTGGACCCCGCGTGTCAGCCTCTGTTCTTTTATTCGCGAACCGTTTTCTGTTGGCGCCTTCAGGCAAATACGTTTTCTCCTTTGCGCTTGCGCATTCCCAACCGAAGCGTTTTCTGTTTTCTCAGTTAAAACCCTGGAACTTTTCTGTTTCATTACAGATAAGTCCCTAGACAGAAACCTTTATAACTTTTTAATCAAAAAAGATTTTTGAGTGATTCTTTTTCTGACAATCTTCAAATTTTGTCTAGTTTTTTATGGGATTTATTTGAAAATTATTTGGAAAAGTTTCTGTGCAAGTGTTGGTTTTCACGTTAGTATCCGTTTCGTGATTGCCGTAGGTTCCGGGAGAGGTGACGGAGCCGCGAACTTCGCCGAGCTAGACTCCGACTTCTCCGAACCAGGCAAGCATGTTTTGAACATTTGATATGACAGGTGTTTTACATGTTCACGTGAGAGTTTGTGCGTGGCATATGAGTGTCGGTAAATACCTCGTTGCTTGTAAGGCAACGACCCGGTTGTTCCAAAGTCGCGATGATCTCTGATGAGAGATGGCCTAATCATGTGGTGACATGAAGGGCAGCAAGGTGGTACTATTGTAGCATACCAGCCTTGTGTCATCCGACTTTCCCCGACGTTAACGTGGTTGGAGCCACGTTATCGTTCTTTTCCCGCCTGTTCCAAAGTTGCGATGATCTCTGATGAGAGATGGCCTAATCATGTGGTGACATGAAGGGCAGCAAGGTGGTACTGTTGTAGCATACCAGCCTTGCGTCATCCGACTTTCTCCGACGTTAACGTGGTTGGAGCCACGTTACCGTTCTTTCCCCTTTCCGTGCTACCACATGTCTCATTGCCAGGATGCGGTTTAGTAAGTTGGTAACCTATTTTCGTGTACACACCAAACAAAGAGGCCGGGATGATGGTACCTTGGCCCAGGATTAAAGCCAGTCATCCGGTCAGGGGCATGGGTGTTTCCGGTTGGGACCGAGAGGGGGGCACCCCCTTAGTGCACGCGTATAGAAATTTGATCCCATGCTACGCGAGGTTGTAGCCTCCCCGTCTCAAGGTTTTTCTTGAACGTCGCCGAGGGTGATCCCTGGCTTCGGATGGTTGAATTGGGTGTGTACTGGTTAGACGTGTTTCTTCCAAAACACCGTAGACGGAACTAGTCCCCGTGACTACTGAAATCCGTTGGCTGTGGTTAAGTACAAACTCTGCAGAGTCAATTCTTTCCAAATCATCGTATCCATGATCAGTAGTGTAAACATTATATCCATAGCTATCCGTGTGAAAAATTTGTCCCCGGTGAACAAGCTCAAGTGGTAATTTCAGATTTATTGTTATTCCTGTGGATGGACTAACTTTATATTCGTCGCATGCTTGTGATAATTTATGTTTCCGAACGATTGTATTATTGAGCTGTGATATAAGCCCTTTATGTGACGTCGCACAGACGTCCGACTGTGGCTTGTACGTGTTTCTTACCTTAAATATGAGCCCTTTATGTGATGTCGCTCAGACGTCCGACTGCGGCATGCACTGTCTTTATTTTCTGTTATAAGCCCTTTATGTGGTGTCGCCCCGACGCCCGACTGTGGCATTATTATTCTGCATCTTCCTCTCGAGGAGTCTTTCAGACACTCGTTTGGCACCCGCATTATTATTCTGCATTTTCCTCTCGAGGAGTCTTTCAGACACTCGTTTGGCACCTGTATTATTATTCCGCATTTTCCGCTCGAGGAGTCTTTCAGACACTCGTTTGGCACCAGTATTACTATTCTGCAGTTTCCGCTCGAGGCGTCATTCAGACCCTCGCTTGGTACCCATTATTTATTATCTCTATGTCTGATCGCACTGGTTAACTTGTTCATATGCTTCATGTTGCATTCGTTATATCTTATGCCCGAACTGTCTTGCGAGTACTTTCATAGTACTCACCTGGCTTGTTGATTTGGCCAGATGTTGACGAAGGCGATCTCTTGGATGAAGAGTTTGATAGCGCGTCCGATGCCTAGAGGAGTCCCAGTCAGTCCTGCGCGATCCCGGATATTGGTCACTTGTATTGTATACGCTTCCGCCACCCGCAATAAGTCTTCTCGAGCCTCACTCCGACGCTCGATGAGTTGTAGTCTTCTGGAATCATATCACTCGCTTCGCGATGATATTTCCACCACCGTTATTATCGTGAGTTAGTAGTTTGCCACCCTATCCGCCGTCTTGTTTTAGCGGCGTGCATGTAATAAATTGTTGGGCAGTCTCTGCTCAACCTTGTATTATATTTAGTACTCCTTGTATTTTTCTTCTGTGACCAAGATATTGTCTACCAGTGAGAAGGAATTCTTCCTCGCTGGTCCGTAAAAGGGATTGGTCTCTCAATAATTATTTTATTGAAAAACCGGTCGTGACAAGCTTGGTATCAGAGCTAGGCTGACTGTAGGAAGCCACTAGGTGCGATCGCTAATTGGTTATTAGCAACTTTTGTGCTTTTTCAGCATTTTGCAATTGTAGCTATTTTCTGTGGGTCATCATAAATTTATGACATGACTACTCAGAATTTTTGCCTACTTTTGTAGATGGCTGGCAGTAGCTGTGAGAATCAAGTGTTCACCAACGTGCCCGAGGGGTTTGTCAAGCTCCTCGTCTCCATCACCAAGCTCGCGATCGGGCCAGCAGCTCGCCCGGAGTTCACACTCTATCAACACAAGCTCAGTGACGATGTGTCTATGCACCAAGCTGTGGTGCAGTTCAAGGGAGGACGATCTGCTGCTCGCCACTTCCGTTTTGTGGGAAGGGCCATGCCTACGGAGAGGCATGCCATGCAGATGGCTGCCCGTGAGGCGATAGCTCGCCTTCGGGACATCCTTCCTACGATGAAGACTCGTCGCTACCGCTACCTCCCATGCCATGTGCCATACACCAGCCACTATGCGTTCGCCTCCCATCGGGGAGAACGAGATGAAGCCATCGAGATGGTTGTGGAGTATCTCAAGGCTCTGGAGGAGTCTTTCGACAACCTCGTAGATGATCTTGTGGCTGCCCGCATGGACTTAGTCCGGGGCGGTCCTGCCAGCAGGAAGGAGCTTCTCCACACGGCGCCGCCCCTGACATTCGTCTCGTCTTCAGCCTCATATGCACCGGCCGTTTTGGCCACTGCTCGCCGTCTGCCTACCACTGAGGAGTTCGACCGAGTCATCGCTCCTACTCCAGTCAGAGCCGCACCGCCTGCCGCACGCGCTCTACCACCAGTCGCCACCGCACCATCACCGCAGCGCAGCGTCACGCGCCAGGAGCCAGCTAGAGAGGAGGAGGTTGACTCTCCTGGACCGCTGAGCCTTGCCATCGGCAAGGGGAAGGAGATCTTCACCATCTCCGACTGAGAGCACCGAGTAGCCGCGTGTTATGCCTGCTTGTATGATGTGTTGTTTTATCTGTACGCTAGTTTGTATTGGTGTGTTTGCTGCCTTCCGGAGTAGTACGCTAGTTTTTAATAACATGTCAGGATTGTGTACGCGCATCTTGAGTGCTGTATCTTGTGTTTGCTTTTCGCATGTAAGATTTATGTTAAGCACTTCTTCTCCATGAAAAATCATTTGTGTTTCTTTGAAAACCTTGAAGCCTTTTGATTATTGCCTTTGCGAGATTTTTTGTGCTACACAATTTTTCTCATGGGTTTTGCAAATAATACCCCAGACTGGAAAAATGTCTCGCCCGTGGACTCGCTCCATGCCCAATCAGCTAGAAGAGGTTTACGGGACGCAGACCAGCAACAATTTCACTCAGGGTCAGTCCAGCCAACAAGACAGCGAAGCAGCACTGTCTCAAGTATGTCGTCTCTTCGAGCAAAGCCAGCAACAGCACCAAGAGATGATGAACCATGTCATCAACATGGGAAACCACCGTGAACCCTATCAACCCCATTCCAAGTTATCTGAGTTACAGAAGACTCGCCCCTCAACTTTTGCTCACACCGACAGACCACTGGAAGCCGATGATTGGCTTCATGAGATTGAAAGGAAACTGATTATTGCTCAGTGCTCCGATCATGAGAAGGTGCTTTATGCACCACACTATCTTACTGGAGCAGCCGCAGCATGGTGGGAAAACTTCCTACACATGCATCCCAGGGAACACAACATCACCTGGGAAGAGTTCAAGGAAGGCTTCCGTGGGGCACACATCCCCAGGAGCATCCTAAAGATCAAGAAGAGAGAGTTTGATGACCTGAAGCAAAGAGGCATGTCAGTGACAGAGTACAATGGTCAGTTCACTCAGCTGTCTCGTTATGCCTACGACGAGCACATGACAGAAAGCAAAAAGATGGAAAAATTCCTGGACGGCCTGGCACCAGCACTGAGATGCCAACTGATTGTACACACCTTTCCGGATTTTAAGACGCTGGTGGACAAGGCCATCACCTTGGAGAATGAGCGTCGTAGTCTGGAAGATATCTATAAGCGGAAGAGGGACAAGACGACTCTTGCCCGCAGCAACCGAGGCAAGACTGAGGTCCCAAGGACAGACACAAGGAGATCCACGACTACTGAGCCAAGACCCGTCGGACAATTTCATGCCAGGGATAAGGAGTTCACATACCGTCTAGGGGTCACCTGCTATGCTTGTGGTCAACAAGGGCATTATGCTAAACAGTGCCCGAAGCCAAGGGACTCGGCACCCAAGCCGAACAATGGTGGAAACAATCCCGCCCCCAAGCGCAACAACTTCAACCCCAACAACAACCACAGGAAGGGTCACCTGAACCATGTGACCAGGGAAGAAGCGCAGAATGCCCCAGACATCGTGCTCGGTACGTTCCCTGTCAACACAGTACCTGCCACGGTTTCGTTTGATTCTGGAGCTTCCCATTCGTTCGTTTCGAAGAGTTTTGTTTCGCAACACGGTTTTCCGATACTTCCCTTGGAAAAATCTATGATCATCAAGTACCCCGGAAATAAGCAAATTGCTCAGGGTTACTGCCAAGGAGTGGTCATTGAGTTCGAAGGACTACAATTCCACGCGAATCTCGTCGTGTTGGAAAGTAAAGGACTGGATGTCATTTTAGGGATGGACCGGTTGACCACCAACAAAGGATTCATCGACTGCTTCAATCGAACAGTGATTCTCACTCACCATCACGGCAAGACTATAAGAGTTTCCGCTCAAGAAAGGCCGCTATCGCAGAAACCAAAACTGAACAAAATGGACATTGCAGAACTGAGGAAAGTTCCAGTGGTATGCGAGTTTCCTGATGTGTTCCCTGAAGAACTACCAGGCATGCCACCAGACCGAGAGATCGAATTCAGCATCGAACTAGCACCTGGCACCGCTCCCATCTATAAGAAGCCTTATAGAATGGCACCCTCAGAATTGGTGGAGTTGAAGAAGCAGATAAAAGAATTATTGGACAAAGGGTTTATACGAGCCAGCTCCTCACCATGGGGTTCGCCCGTGTTATTCGCCAAGAAGAAGGATGGGACACTGAGGCTGTGCATAGACTATCGAGCCCTCAATATGGTCACCATCAAAAACAAATATCCGATGCCACGGATCAATGATTTGTTTGACCAGATCGCACAAGCCAAGGTATTTTCAAAGATTGATTTGAGATCGGGATACCATCAACTGAAGGTACGGACAGAAGATATTCCCAAGACAGCTTTCACTTCCAGATATGGGTTATACGAGTTCACAGTGATGCCTTTTGGACTAACGAACGCCCCCGCATATTTCGTCCACCTCATGAACAAAGTATTCATGAAATTCATGGACAAATTTGTGGTGGTATTCATTGACGACATTCTGGTTTACTCGAGGACACCAGAAGAGCATGCTGAACACCTCAAAATTGTTTTGGGAGAATTGAGGAAACATCAGTTGTACGCCAAATTTAGCAAGTGCGAATTTTGGCTAAGACAAGTTGGTTTCTTGGGCCATATACTGAACCAAGAAGGCGTGGCCGTAGACCCAGAAAAAGTCAAGGCCATACTGGACTGGAAGCCACCCGCCAATGTTACTGATGTGCGGAGTTTTCTGGGAATGGCCGGATATTACAGAAGATTTATTGAAGGGTTCTCCACTGTGGCGAAACCTATGACACATTTACTCAAGAAGGACAAGAAATTTGTATGGACGGAAGCATGCGAGCAGAGCTTCCAAGAACTCAAGAAGAAGCTGACAACCGCACCAGTCTTAACTGTGCCAGACATACACAAGAGCTTTGAAGTGTATTGTGACGCGTCCCGAAAAGGTCTTGGATGCGTGCTAATGCAGGATGGCAAGGTTGTCGCATATGCCTCCAGGCAGCTGCGAAAACATGAGGAAAATTACCCAACACATGACCTAGAGCTAGCAGCAGTCATACATGCACTCAAGGAGTGGAGGCACTTTCTGTTGGGAAATCGCTGTGAAATATATACAGACCATAAGAGCCTCAAATATATTTTCACACAGCCAGAGCTGAATTTACGCCAACGACGCTGGTTGGAACTGGTCAAGGACTATGATGTCGGTATTCACTACCATCCAGGGAGAGCTAATGTAGTGGCCGATGCCCTTAGTCGAAACCCCAGCCCGGACAATGACGGTCCGCAAAATTTGAGGCCTGAGTTTCAGCGAGAGTTCGCTAGGGTCAACATGATGTTAGTCTCTGAAGGCACCACATCGAACCTGGAGATACAACCCACCCTGGTGGAACAAATCAAGAAGGCTCAGCAGGGACATCCCAGCATCGAAGGCATAAAGAAGAAAATGAAGCTTAGTAAGACTTCAGAGTTCGTCACCGACAGTGAAGGAACATTATGGTACCGAGACAGACTTTGTGTACCTAACATTGAGGAACTCAAGCAACAGATCTTGACGGAGAGCCACACCGCTCCATACTCGATTCATCCTGGAGGAACCAAAATGTACAAGGACATTCAGGAAAGATTTTGGTGGCACGGTATGAAAAGAGATATAGCCACATTCATTGCTTGTTGCGATTCGTGTCAGCGCATCAAGGCGGAGCATCAAAAGCCAGCAGGGCTACTCCAACCAAACAGGATACCAGAGTGGAAATGGGATGAAATAGGAATGGATTTCATCGTCGGATTACCCCGATCACAACGTGGGAATGACGCCATATGGGTCATCACAGACCGACTAACCAAGGTTGCTCATTTCATTCCCGTGAAGACTACCTACTCCACCCAAAAACTGGCAAAACTTTATCTATCTCGTATAGTTTGTTTGCACGGAGTCCCAAGGACTATAATATCAGACGAAGGCACGCAATTCGTCTCCAAATTTTGGGCTCACCTACAACAAGCTCTGGGCACGCAGCTAGCTTTCAGTACAACATACCACCCTCAGACTGATGGACAGACGGAACGTGTGAACCAAATCCTAGAGGATATGCTAAGAGCCTGTGCACTCACCTATGGATCCAGTTGGGAAGAGAGTTTGCCGTATGCCGAATTTGCTTACAACAACAGTTACCAAGCCAGCTTGCAAATGGCACCCTTTGAAGCATTGTACGGACGAAGGTGTCGCACCCCATTGAATTGGTCAGAGACAGGTGACAGCCGTATCTTCGGCCCAGATATGCTTAAAGAGGCCGAGGAGAAAGTTAAACAAATCCGGGACAGACTCAAGACAGCACAGAGCCGCCAAAAGAGCTACTATGATCAGAAGCATCGTGAGGTCAGCTCTGAACCTGGTGATTCCGTATACCTCCGAGTATCTCCTATGAGGGGTCTGCAATGGTTCAAAATAAAGGGGAAGCTAGCCCCAAGATTCATTGGACCATTTTGTGTGAAGACACGAAGAGGCACGGTAGCCTACCAACTAGACCTCCCCAAGGAACTGTCAGACGTCCATGACGTGTTCCACGTCTCACAGTTGAGAAAGTGTGTGAGTAACCCGGAGAAGCATGTACCTCATGAGGACATTGATATGCAACCAGATCTCACCTACAGAGAAAGACCAGTAAAGATTTTAGAAGAGTCTGAACGGAGGACCCGTCAGAAAACGACAAAGTTTTTCAGGGTTCAGTGGAGCAACCACACTGAGGATGAAGCTACATGGGAAAGGGAAGATTTCCTTCAAGCAGAATATCCATATCTATTTGAGGATCAGCAGAAATCTCGAGGACGAGATTTTTCCTAAGGGGGTAGGTGTTGTGACACCCAAGTTTTTATTTGGATTTTTCAAAAGATTTTATTTGACTTGAGGGGAGTGATTTAAATTTTTCTTCAAGAGAACTCTCACTCTCAAATATTTTTTCTTTAGGGCAAAAGTTTTATTTGGATTCACCCAAGATCTGCCTTTGGTCTTGGATTTTCATTTGGACTCATGACAAAATGTTTTTCATTTGGGAAAATAACTTTTGAAAATCTTTTTGAATTTGCACTATGGCTTTTGGAAAGTCCTTTGCCACTTTCAACAAATTCCTTCTTGCCATGGCATTAGTGCAAATCCTCTCTCGTAACCACTTCCTCACCTTTGGATCAGGATTTGCATCAAATCCAGCAAGTTGAACCTCCCCATGTGATTATTTCCATTTAAATTCTATTCAAATAATTTTTCTGCCTCCTTTCCTAGCACTTGGAGATTTACAAAGGAACTCCACTTTCTGTCTTGATTTTTGCCCCCAAACCTTTTTCCCCTCCTAGTCCTTTGAACCCTCAACCAAGATCCATGAAGATCCACTGGTCTTCAGTTCAAAATTTTCAAACTACACCTGCTGCAAGTTTGGACCAGATTTGACAAATTTGGTGAAATTCATTCAAAACCTTCTCCAAATATTCCAAGTAAAATCAGGCAGCCCCTGGGTGCTTTGAGTGGTCATCTCACCAAGTTACAGCTCCAGAAAAATTTATCTCATAGCCAAAACCTTCTGTCGAACACCTGCAGTGCACTGTCTATGCAAGTTCAGAAAGTTCAGAGAACACTGCAGTGGCTTGCTGTCGTTTTCTTCAGAGAAGGGCATCGATCTCGCCAGTGCCACTGCGTCGCCTTGCTCCTCGTCCCCGCCCTCTTGTTCCTCCACCGCACGAACGCCTGGCGCCTTGCGGGCGTCGGCGACGAGCAGCAGAAGGTGCGCCGCCCCGTGACCGACGCCGGTGGCGGCTTTGCGGACGCCAACGGGAGACACGGCGCCGATGACGCCACCCAGCGCCGCCCAAACCACCGGAGCCCGTCGCGTGGCCTTCCACTCCCCCGAATACGCTGCCGCTCTCGTCGTGAACCGCAGGGCGCGGAGCGCGCTCTCTGCCGCCGTTGAGCCCGTGCGGTCACCTCACCGTGGACCGACGCCATTACGCCAAGACCATCTCCATTTAGCTGTGAAACGACTCCAGTAACCTCCACTGATGCTGCCTGGCCGCTCAAACCACCTGCCAATCCACTGCTCCGCCGTAATGGCTCGCCGGAGATTCTCCGTTCATGGCCACCCCGTCGATGTGCCTATAAATAGAGGCCCCGAGCTTCAACTCGAGCACCCACCATCCCTGCACTCCCCCTAGAGCAAGCCTAGCCACTGGTAGAGCCCCGAGGAGGTCTCCTTCCTCGACTCCGGCCGCCGCGACCCGCCACGGGATCCAGCCCGATTCGCTCCCGTGTGCGCTCCTCCGCCTCCATTCTCTTGCCAGTAGCTTCACCTTGCATCACTCGTTCTGACCCGCGCCTCAATTCGTAGTTTGCAGCCCTCCACCGGAGTTCCCCATCCTCACCCGAGCCGCCGTCCGCCGGAGATAGTGTCGCCGTCGACGTGGTGCTCTCCGTTGGACGAGTCCACCACCCACCGACGCGGAAGAAGACGCTGAAGCTCTTGGTACCATCGGTTTCTCCTAACTCGCCGTGGTTCGACGCCGGCGTCCACCGAAGTCTTCGGGCGCCGGCGAGCTTTTCAAACCTGACATGTGGACCCCGCGTGTCAGCCTCTGTTCTTTTATTCGCGAACCATTTTCTGTTGGCACCTTCGGGCAAATACATTTTCTCCTTTGCGCTTGCGCATTCCCAACCGAAGCGTTTTCTGTTTTCTCAGTTAAAACCCTGGAACTTTTCTGTTTCATTACAGATAAGTCCCTGGACAGAAACCTTTATAACTTTTTAATAAAAAGGGATTTTTTAGTGATTCTTTTTCTGAAAATCTTCAAATTTTGTCTAGTTTTTTATGGGGTTTATTTGAAAATTATTTGGATAAGTTTCTGTGCAAGTGTTGGTTTTCACGTTAGTATCCGTTTCGTGATTGCCGTAGGTTCCGGGAGAGGTGACGGAGCCGCGAACTTCGCCGAGCTAGACTCTGACTTCTCCGAACCAGGCAAGCATGTTTTGAACATTTGATATGACAGGTGTTTTACATGTTCACGTGAGAGTTTGTGCGTGGCATATGAGTGTCGGTAAATACCTCGTTGCTTGTAAGGCAACGACCCGGTTGTTCCAAAGTCGCGATGATCTCTGATGAGAGATGGCCTAATCATGTGGTGACATGAAGGGCAGCAAGGTGGTACTGTTGTATCATACCAGCCTTGCGTCATCCGACTTTCCCCGACGTTAACGTGGTTGGAGCCACGTTATCGTTCTTTTCCCGCCTGTTCCAAAGTTGCGATGATCTCTGATGAGAGATGGCCTAATCATGTGGTGACATGAAGGGCAGCAAGGTGGTACTGTTGTAGCATACCAGCCTTGCGTCATCCGACTTTCTCCGACGTTAACGTGGTTGGAGCCACGTTACCGTTCTTTCCCCTTTCCGTGCTACCACATGTCTCATTGCCAGGATGCGGTTTAGTAAGTTGGTAACCTCTTTCCGTGTACACACCAAACAGAGAGGCCGAGATGATGGTACCTTGGCCCAGGATTAAAGCCAGTCATCCGGTCAGGGGGCATGGGTGTTTCCGGTTGGGACCGAGAGGGAGGGCACCCCCTTAGAGCGCGCGTATAGAAATTTGATCCCATGCTACGCGAGGTTGTAGCCTCCCCGTCTCAAGGTTTTTCTTGAACGTCGCCGAGGGTGATCCCTGGCTTTGGATGGTTGAATTGGGTGTGTACTGGTTAGACGTGTTTCTTCCAAAACACCGTAGACGGAACTAGTCCCCGTGACTACTGAAATCCGTTGGCTGTGGTTAAGTACAAACTCTGCAGAGTCAATTCTTTCCAAATCATCGTATCCATGATCAGTAGTGTAAACATTATATCCATATCTATCCGTGTGAAAAATTTGTCCCCGGTGAACAAGCTCAAGTGGTAATTTCAGATTTATTGTTATTCCTGTGGATGGACTAACTTTATATTCGTCGCATGCTTGTGATAATTTATGTTTCCGAACGATTGTATTATTGAGCTGTGATATAAGCCCTTTATGTGACGTCGCGCAGATGTCCGACTGTGGCGTGTACGTGTTTCTTACCTTAAATATGAGCCCTTTATGTGGTGTCGCTCAGACGTCCGGCTGCGGCATGCACTGTCTTTATTTTCTGTTATAAGCCCTTTATGTGGTGTCGCCCCGACGCCCGACTGTGGCATTATTATTCTGCATCTTCCTCTCGAGGAGTCTTTCAGACACTCGTTTGGCACCCGCATTATTATTCTGCATTTTCCTCTCGAGGAGTCTTTCAGACACTCGTTTGGCACCTGTATTATTATTCCGCATTTTCCGCTCGAGGAGTCTTTCAGACACTCGTTTGGCACCAGTATTACTATTCTGCAGTTTCCGCTCGAGGCGTCATTCAGACCCTCGCTTGGTACCCAGTATTTATTATCTCTATGTCTGATCGCACTGGTTAACTTGTTCATATGCTTCATGTTGCATTCGTTATATCTTATGTCCGAACTGTCTTGCGAGTACTTTCATAGTACTCACCTGGCTTGTTGATTTGGCCAGATGTTGACGAAGGCGATCTCTTGGATGAAGAGTTTGATAGCGCGTCCGATGCCTAGAGGAGTCCCAGTCAGTCCTGCGCGATCCCGGATATTGGTCACTTGTATTGTATACGCTTCCGCCACCCGCAATAAGTCTTCTCGAGCCTCACTCCGACGCTCGATGAGTTGTAGTCTTCTGGAATCATATCACTCGCTTCGCGATGATATTTCCACCACCGTTATTATCGTGAGTTAGTAGTTTGCCACCCTATCCGCCGTCTTGTTTTAGCGGCGTGCATGTAATAAATTGTCGGGCAGTCTCTGCTCAACCTTGTATTATATTTAGTACTCCTGGTATTTTTCTTCTATGACCAAGATATTGTCTACCAGTGAGAAGGAATTCTTCCTCGCTGGTCCGTAAAAGGGATTGGTCTCTCAATAATTATTTTATTGAAAAACCGGTCGTGACAACGCCCTGAGGGCTTGTGGAGCCCTCGGGACTCTTTTGACTTCATCTCCAAGTTCCCTGGATGTCTTCTGGTCCAAGAAAATCATCGCGAAAGTTTTATTCCATTTGGACTCCGTTTGATATTCCTTTTCTGTAAAACTCAAAAATAAGAAAAAAAACATAAACTAGCACTGGGCTCTAGGTTAATAAGTTAGTCCCAAAATAATATAAAATAGCATAATAATGCATATAAAACATCCAAAACAGATAATATAATAGCATGGAACAATCAAAAATTATAGATATGTTGGAGACGTATCAAGCCGATGGCACGGTGCGGCCTGGCATGGAGGCCTGGGGGTCTTGCAGGACGTGGCTTAGCGCAGCAAAGCAGGATCGGTGCGGCGAAGCGGAGCCGGTACAAGTGGTGCAGGAGCCGGGCAGCAGACCCGTGAGGTGAACTGTAACAGAGAGCCGGATGAACTTTGGGGGCGAGGTCGCGCGGGGGCAGAGGCGTTCGCGGCGACGGCGGCTCATGGCGGCAAGGTCTGGCACGGCCGGGTTGGATAGAGGCGAATCCGGCGGAGCAACTCAACCGCGGGGTCATGACCGCAACGGCGAAGACGGGCTTGGCGCGGAGGAGGCCACACAACGGCGGAGGAGAGGCTGGCTGAGCCCCGGCAGGGAGCAGTGCGAGGTGGCGCCAAGACGGCCGCAAAGGCAAACACCAGCGAGGTGGAAATGGAGCCGGCCTCGGAGGCGGCGCCTCGAGGCCGAGGCGGATTCGGGGCAGCTCATGGCAGCAAAACGACGCCCGGGGCGGCTCACAGGGCTTGTCGGCAAGCGGCTCAACGCAGCGGAGCAATAGCAAAAGGCGACGCGAAGGCGGAGGTGGGAGCGAGGGCGAGGCCGTGCCGCAGCAACAGTCGATTGGCTTGAGGCGAGCCACGTTGCAGCGGTGATGGAAGCAGGCAGGGCCGCTCAAGGCAGGACCATAGCCTCAAGTGAGGCCGCAACGACGGAGGGCCGTGATACGTCTCCAACGTATTTATAATTTTTGATTGTTCCATGCTATTATATTATCTGTTTGAGATGTTTTATATGCATTTATATGTTATTTTATATTAATTTTGGGACTAACCTATTAGCCCAGAGCCCAGTGCCAGTTTCTGTTTTTTCCTTGTTTTTGAGTTTCGCGGAAGAGGAATATCAAACGGAGTCCAAACGGAATAAAACTTTACGATGGTTTTTCTTGGACCAGAAGACACACGTAGGACTTGGAGACCAAGGAAAATGAGTCCCGAGGCGAGGGCAAGGGTGCAGGGTGCGCCCCAGGGGGGCTCCCCCTGCCTTGTGGGTCCCTCGGAGCTCCTCTAACCCTATTCTTCGGCCTATAAATTCCCAAATATTCCCAAACCACCAGAAGCGTCCACAAAAATACTTTTCCGCCGCCGCAAGCCTCTGTTCCCGTGAGATCCCATCTTGGGGCCTTTTCCGATGATCTGCTGGAGGGGGATTCGATCACGGAGGGCATCTACATCAACCCTATTGCCCTTTCGATGAAGCGTGAGTAGTTTACCATAGAC
Organism: Aegilops tauschii subsp. strangulata; assembly: GCF_002575655.3. Lineage (NCBI taxonomy): Eukaryota > Viridiplantae > Streptophyta > Magnoliopsida > Poales > Poaceae > Aegilops > Aegilops tauschii. Next base: position 335,975,050 of record NC_053035.3, read on the forward strand.
CTACAGGTCCATAGCTAGTAGCTAGATGGCTTCTTCTCTCTCTTTGATATTCAATACAATGTTCTCCTTCCCATCAAAAAAATACAATGTTCTCCTCGATGTTCACGGAGTTCTATTCGATGTAATCTTCTTTTGCGGTGTGTTTGTCGAGATCCGATGAATTGTGGATTTATAATCAGCTTATCTATGAATATTGTTTGAATCTTCTCTGAATTCTTATATGCATGATTTGATATCTTTGCATTCTCTTCGAAGTATTGGTTTGGTTTGGCCAACTAGATTGGTATTTCTTGCAATGGGAGAGGTGATTAGTTTTGGGTTCAATCTTGCGGTGTCCTCACCCAGTGACAAACTAGGGGTAGCGAGGCACCTATTTGTATTGATGCCATCAAGGATAAAAAGATGGGGTTTTCATCATATTGCTTGATTTTATCCCTCTACATCATGTCATCTTACTTAAGGCATTACTCCGTTCTTTATGAACTTAATACTCTAGATGCATGCTGGATAGCGGTTGATGTGTGGAGTAATAGTAGTAGATGCAGAATCGTTTCGGTCTATTTGACACAGACGTGATGCCTATATGCATAATCATTGCCTTGGATATCGTCATAACTTTGCGCTTTTCTATCAATTGCTCAACAATAATTTGTTCACCCACCGTGTTATTTGCCTTCAGGAAATAAGCCTCTAGCGAAACCTATAGCCCCCGGGTCTATTTTCCTTATTCTATTTTCAGATCTATAAACCAAAAAACCCAAAAATATCTTGCTGCAATTTATTTACTTTTATTTTGTTTTTCGTTTTAGTTATCTTTCATATCTATCTCTATCAGATCTCACCATTGCAATTGACCGTGAAGGGATTGACAACCCCTTTATCGCGTTGGGTGCAAGTGTTTGATTGTTTGTGTAGGTGCATAGATTGGAGACTTGCTTGTACCTCCTACTGGATTGATACCTTGGTTCTCTAACTGAGGAAAATACTTATCTCTACTTTGCTGCATCACCCTTTCCTCTTCAAGAAAAAAAACCACGCAAGCTCAAGAAGTAGTAGGCCGGCAAGGGGAGGCCATGGCGCAGCGACAGGATGGTGAGGCGTCGGTGACTCGAAGACGAGGTCACTCAGTGAGGGCAGCTTGGTGGCAGCGGGTCATGGCCGCAGAGACGATGGCAGCGGGTCATGGCCGCAGAGACGGTGGCAGCGGCTCGGCGGAGCTGCGGGTGAGGCGGCTCAACACGGCGGCGGCTTGTGGGAGCAGCGCCGGCTCAACGCGGCGACGGAGGCGGCTCAGAGGTAACAATGGTGGCCGGCTGCTAAAAACATAGTCGGGGTGGCTCTGCACGGCTATAAAGGCGGCGATAGAGACGAGGCGGGTCTGCGACCGTAAAGCCCGATGGAGGTGGCTCAGCGAGGCCGCAGGAGTGAAAGGAGGCGGAGGTGGGTTGCCTCGACGTGGCGGTTCATTAAGGCCGCAGAAGTGTAAGGAAGGGTGGCGGCTCCAGGCCAGCTGAGGTGAGGCATGCCCGCGGCTCCGAGGCAAACGGAGGCGGCGACTTGAGGCAGCAGGAGGCCAGAACCATGGGGGTCGTGGCTCGGAGGCCGTAGGGGAGGCGTCGTGGGGGGAAAGGCAGCGGCGTCTGCCCGATGGGATTGCAGGGGGGTTCAACAGCGATCGTGAGGTAGGTCCATGGCTGCCGCATGGCCGGCTCGGAGTGTGGCTTGAAGGTGGCCGCAGAGGCGAAAGGGCCGTCCAAAGGCGGCGTAGCAGCCATGGCAGCTCAGCCACGGCGGAGCCGGAGCTCGACCGAGGCGGCTTGTGGTGCGGCCTCGGGCGCGATGACAGTGGCAGAGGAGACGCCGGCCTGGCATGGTAAATCAACGGAGCTGGCGGAGGCAACTCGAGGCGAGAGGGCCGGCCCAAGGTGACGACTGAAGCAACGGCGAGCAGCGGAGGCCGGCGGATGCAGGGCAGCCAAGTGACGAAGGAATGGTGGCTTGGTCGCGCCGGTGAGCCCATAGCGGCGAGGGGCGACTCACGGCGGAGGTCGGCGAGGTGCGGAGAGGCCATGGCAGCCGATGCGGTGCGGTGAACGTAGAGGCGAGTCGAGGCCACGGCGGCGGCTTGACAAGGCCTTCACGATAGATTGAAGACGGCCGAGCAGAGGAGGGCGTCAAGGCGGCCAATGGCTCAGAGCACATCTACGAATTTGAGCAGAACCCGGAGTTGATTTAAAGCAGACTCTTGCCATACGTGAGGGTACTTCCTGGCCGGCTTCCGATCGTAGACGAAAATAAAGAAATCTGAATGTGCCCAATTGATCACACTTGTTGTGCCCTCCTTCTAGCGCCATCCGCGGCTGTCTGACTCGTGCGTCCGTAGTAGAGACTCGCTAGATCGGCATTGATGACGACAAAAACTGTCAGCCTTGGTGACTTGTGAAGTAGCGGGGGCGGAATCGAACACAACCCTAATTTCTCTTGAACTTTTAAACCTCACAGATTGTAATCTGGACTGATGAATTTGAAGCTGATGCAGACCCTTCCAAACCGGCTCTTCTTCATCCGAAAAATTGCGAACTTCTCGATCCCTCGGAGAGATCCCTCCGAGAACTCAACACCACCATGCGTAGGCCCCACGATGGGTGCCAACTATTGTGGTTTTGTCACGGCAAATGTCCTAGTGTGAGGACTTAGTCGTGAGGCCATCGCAATTAGGTAGTAGCTTGAACGGGGTTGGTCGGAATCGAGACACGCGAGATTTTACCAAGGTTTGGCTCCTCGCGGTGGAGGTAAAAGCCTACCTTCAGGGCTCATCTCCGGGACTCATCATGGCGGGTTAAGATGGCTGGTTAAGATGGCGGGTTAAGATGGCTGGTTAAGATGACTGGTTAAGATGATGGATTAAGTCCAGAGAAGACTTAACAGGGTTGCTTAAGTCCAAAGAAGACTTATCAGGGCTGCTTGAGCCCAGAGAGGACTTATCAGGTCTGCTTAAGTCTAGAGATGACTTATCAGGGCTGCTTAAGCCCAGAGAGGACTTAACAGGGCTGCTTAAGTCTAGAGATGACTTAACGTCATGAGCCGAATTTAACCGCGAGTAATTCCCCTGACGTACGGGGACACAAGCTTAAGGCAATCACTACTTATTGAGTGTTAGTAGGACGGGAGTGATGAGAATATATTTTTGGAATTGTTTCATTAATATTCGAAATAGTTCTGAGAGGATCCGGAAGCATTTCGGGGTCACCCAAAGGGTTTCGATGAATATCAGGTAATACAGGGTATTACCGATAATTATATATAGGTGGAAAATGTTTCCAGGGATGTTAAATTATATACAAAAGGGTCTAATATTCATTATAAGGCTTTTATATTTAATTTAATATCAACGGGTCTTAAAAGACCAAGTGGTTGAACGCTACTTGGGCCCAAGTGGAGGTAGCGCCCTCCTTTCCACTTAGGAAAGGGAGGGGAGACCGAATTGGACGGGGGTTCCCCCTACTTGGCTAGCCAAAGGGAGGGGTTTTCCTCCCTTGTGGCACCCCCTCTCCTTCTCCCTCCAACCTATATATACCTGAGGACTTTGGCACTTTGAATACACAAGTTTTGGAGCCTTCTTTAGTTCTTCTAGTTCTAATTCTAGTTGGTCCTAATTGACTAATTAAAGCTAGGCTAATCCTCTCAACCTGATTATTAGAAGTCCTGTGTGTTTCTTATCTCCTCCCTCTAATTCTCCGGCGATGATTAGCTCTAGACGGCGAAGCACTGTCAGATTGTGAAGGCTGCATGCTTGTAACCAAGTAGAGAGGCCGTGCTTTCGGTCTTCAATTCGAGGGACTATTCATGGGCGGTACGAGGGATCGTTCATCGACGGTTTGAGGGACCCCAAGTACGATCTACTGAAGGAAATATGCCCTAGAGGCAATAATAAAGTTATTATTTATTTCCTTATATCATGATAAATGTTTATTATTCATGCTAGAATTGTATTAACCGGAAACATAATACATGTGTGAATACATAGACAAACATAGTGTCACTAGTATGCCTCTACTTGACTAGCTTGTTAATCAAAGATGGTTAAGTTTCCTAACCATAGACATGAGTTGTCATTTGATTAACGGGATCACCTCATTAGGATTATGATGTGATTGACTTGACCCATTCCGTTAGCTTAGCACTCGATCGTTTAGTATGTTGCTATTGCTTTCTTCATGACTTATACATGTTCCTATGACTATGAGATTATGCAACTCCCGTTTACCGGAGGAACACTTTGTGTGCCACCAAACGTCACAACATAACTGGGTGATTATAAAGGTGCTCTACAGGTGTCTCCGAAGGTACTTGTTGGGTTGGCGTATTTCGAGATTAGGATTTGTCACTCCGATTGTCGGAGAGGTATCTCTGGGCCCACTCGGTAATGCACATCACTATAAGCCTTGCAAGCATTGCAACTAATGAGTTAGTTGCGGGATGATGTATTACGGAACAACTAAAGAAACTTGCCGGTAACTAGATTGAACTAGGTATTGAGATACCAACGATCGAATCTCGGGTAAGTAACATACCGATGACAAAGGGAACAACGTATGTTGTTATGCGGTCTGGCCAATAAAGATCTTCGTAGAATATGTGGGAGCCAATATGAGCATCCAAGTTCCGCTATTGGTTATTGACCGGAGACGTGTCTCGGTCATGTCTACATAGTTCTCGAACCCATAGGGTACGCACGCTTAAAGTTTCGATGACAGTTATATTATGAGTTTATATCTTTTGATGTACCGAAGGTTGTTCGGAGTCCCGGATGTGATCACGGACAAAACGAGGAGTCTCGAAATGGTCGAGACATGAAGATTGATATATTGGACGACTATATTCGGACACCGGAATGGTTCCGGGGGTTATCGAATATATACCGGAGTACTTGGGGGTTACCGGAACCCCCCCGGGAGGTTAGTGGGCCTCATGGGCCCAATTGGTGGAAGAGGAGAGGCGGCCAAGGGGCAGCCACGCACCCCTCCCCCCAAGTCCGAATTGGACAAGGAGGGGGGCGGCGCCCCCCCCCCTTTCCTTTCCCCCTCTCTCTCCTTCCCTGTCCACTCCTAATCCAACAAGGAAAAGGGAGGGAGTCCTACTCCCAGTGGGAGTAGGACTCCTCCTGGCGCGCCCCTCCTGGTCGGCCGCCTCTCCCCCCTTGCTCCTTTATATACGGGCGCAGGGGGCACCCTAGAGACACAAAAATTGATCCCTTGGATCTCTTAGCCGTGTGCGGTGCCCCCCTCCACCATAGTACACCTCGATAATATCGTAGCGGTGCTTAGACGAAGCCCTGCATCGGTAGAACATCATCATCGTCACCACACCGTCGTGCTGACGGAACTCTCCCTCAAAGCTCGGCTGGATCGGAGTTCGAGGGACGTCATCGAGCTGAACATGTGCTGAACTCGGAGGTGCCGTACGTTCGGTACTTGATTGGTCGGATTGTGAAGACGTACGACTACATCAACCGCGTTGTGCTAATGCTTCCGCTTTCGGTCTATGAGGGTACGTGGACACACTCTCCCCTCTCGTTGCTATGCATCACCATGATCCTGTGTGTGCGTAGGAAATGTTTTGAAATTACTACGTTCCCCAATAGTGGCATCAGAGCCAGGTTTTATGCATAGATGTCATATGCACGAGTAGAACACAAGTGAGTTGTGGGAGATATAAGTCATACTGCTTACCAGCATGTCATACTTTGGTTCGGCGGTATTGTTGGATGAAGCGGCCCGAACCGACATTACGCGTACGCTTACGCGAGACTGGTTCTACCGACGTGCTTTGCACACAGGTGGCTGGCGGGTGTCAGTTTCTCCAACTTTAGTTGAACCGAGTGTGGCTACGCCCGGTCCTTGCGAAGGTTAAAACAACACCAACTTGACAAACAATCGTTGTGGTTTTGATGCGTAGGTAAGAATGGTTCTTGCTAAGCCCGTAGCAGCCACGTAAAATTTGCAACAACAAAGTAGAGGATGTCTAACTTGTTTTTGCAGGGCATGTTGTGATGTGATATGGTCAAAACATGATGCTATATTTTATTGTATGAGATGATCATGTTTTGTAACAGAGTTATCGGCAACTGGCAGGAGCCATACGGTTGTCGCTTTATTGTATGCAATGCAATCGCCCTGTAATGCTTTACTTTATCACTAAGCGGTAGCGATAGTCGTAGAAGCATAAGTTGGCGAGACGACAACGATGCTACGATGGAGATCAAGGTGTCGCGCCGGTGACGATGGTGATCATGATGGTGCTTCGGAGATGGAGATCACAAGCACAAGATGATGATGGCCATATCATATCACTTATATTGATTGCATGTGATGTTTATCTTTTATGCATCTTATCTTGCTTTGATTGACGGTGGCATTATAAGATGATCTCTCACTAAATTATCAAGGTACAAGTGTTCTCCCTGAGTATGCACCGTTGCGGAAGTTCTTCGTGCTGAGACACCACGTGATGATCGGGTGTGATAGGCTCTACGTTCAAATACAATGGGTGTAAAACAGTTGCACACGCGGAATACTCAGGTTAAACTTGACGAGACTAGCATATAACAGATATGGCCTCGGAACACTGAGACCGAAAGGTCGGGCGTGAATCATATAGTAGATATGATCAACATAGTGATGTTCACCATTGAAACTACTCCATCTCACGTGATGATCGGACATGGTTTAGTTGATATGGATCACGTGATCACTTAGAGGATTAGAGGGATGTCTATCTAAGTGGGAGTTCTTTAATAATTTGATTAACTAAACTTTAATTTATCATGAACTTAGTCCTGGTAGTATTAGCATATCTATGTTGTATCAATAGCTCGCGATGTTGCTCCCCGTTTATTTTTTATATGATCCTAGAGAAAACTAAGTTGAAAGATGTTAGTAGCAATGATGCGGATTGGATCCGTGATCTGAGGTTTATCCTCATTGCTGCACAGAAGAATTATGTCCTTGATGCACTGCTAGGTGACAGACCTATTGCAGGAGCAGATGCGGACGTTATGAACGTTTGACAAAGCTTGGTATGATGACTACTTGATAGTTTAGTGCACCATGCTTTACGGCTTAGAACCGGGACTTCAAAAACGTTTTGAACGCCATGGAGCATATTAGATGTTCCAAGAGTTGAAATTGGTATTTCATACTCATGCCCATGTCGAGAGGTATGAGACCTCTGACAGTACTTTGCCTACAAGATGGAGGACAATAGCTCAACCAGTGAGCATGTGCTCAGATTGTCTGCGTACTACAATCATTTGAATCAGGAGTTAATCTTCCAGATAAGATAGTGATTGACAGAATTCTTTAGTCACTATCACCAAGTTACTAGAACTTCGTGATGAACTATAGTATGCAAGGGATAACGGAAACGATTCCCAAGCTCTTCGTGATGCTAAAATCGACGAAGGTAGAAATCAAGAAAAGCATCAAGTGTTGATGGTTGACAAGACCACTAGTTTCAAGAAAAGGGCAAAGGGAAGAAGGGGAACTTCAAGAAGAACGGCAAGCAAGTTGCTGCTCAAGTGAAGAAGCCCAAGTCTGGACCTAAGCCTGAGACTAAGTGCTTCTACTGCAAAGGAACTGGTCACTGGAAGCGGAACTACCCCAAGTAATTGGCGGATAAGAAAGGATGGCAAAGTAAACAAAAGTATATTTGATATACATGTTATTGATGTGCACTTTACTAGTGTTTATAGCAACCCCTCAGTATTTGATACTAGTTCAGTTGCTAAGATTAGTAACCCGAATCAAGAGTTGCAGAATGAATAGAGACTAGTTAAGGGTGAAGTGACGATGTGTGTTGGAAGTAGTTCCAAGATTGATATGATCATCATCGCACACTCCGTATACTTTCGGGATTAGTGTTGAACCTAAATAAATGTTATTTGGTGTTTGCGTTAAGCATGAATATGATTTGATCATGTTTATTGCAATACAGTTATTCATTTAAGTTAGAGAATAATTGTTGTTCTGTTTACATGAATAAAAACCTTCTATGGTTATACACCCAATGAAAATGGTTCGTTGGATCTCGATCGTGGTGATACACATTTTCATAATATTGAAGCCAAAAGATGCAAAGTTAATAATGATAGTGCAACTTATTTGTGGCACTGCCGTTAAGGTCATATTGGTGTAAAGCGCATGAAGAAACTCCATGCTGATGGACTTTTGGAACCACTTGATTATGAATCACTTGATGCTTGCGAACCATGCCTCATTGGCAAGATGACTAAGACTCCGTTCTCCGGAAACATGGAGCGAGCAACTGACTTATTGGAAATAATACATACTGATGTATGCGGTCCGATGAGTGTTGAGGCTCACGGCAAGTATCGTTATTTTCTGACCTTCACAGATGATTTGAGCAGATATGGGTATATCTAGTTGATGAAACACAAGTCTGAAACATTTGAAAAGTTCAAAGAATTTCAGAGTGAAGTGGAGAATCATCGTAACAAGAAAATAAAAGTTTCTACGATATGATCGCAGAGGTAAATTTTTTGAGTTATGAGTTTGGCCTTCAGTTAAAACAATGTGAAATAGTTTCACTACTCACGCCACCTGGAACACCATAGTGTAATGGTGTATCCGAAAGTCATAACCATACTTTATTAGATATGGTGCGATCTATGATGTCTCTTACCGATCTACCACTATCGTTTTGGGGTTATGCATTAGAGACAGCTACATTCACGTTAAATAGGGCACCATCTAAATCCGTTGAGACGACACCATATGAACTATGGTTTGGCAAGAAACCTAAGCTGTCGTTTCTTAAAGTTTGAGGTTGCAATGCTTATGTGAAAAAGTTTCAACCTGATAAGCTCAAAACCAAATCGGAGAAGTGCGTCTTCATAGGATACCCAAAAGAAAATGTTGGGTACACCTTCTATCACAGATCCGAAGGCAAGATATTCGTTGCTGAGAATGGATCCTTTCTAGAGAAGGAGTTTCTCTCGAAAGAAGTGAGTGGGTGGAAAGTAGAACTTGATGAGGTAACTGTACCTGCTCCCTTATTGGAAAGTAGTTCATCACAGAAACCGGTTCCTATGACACCTACACCAATTAGTGAGGAAGCTAATGATGATGATCATGAAACTTCAGATCAAGTTATTACCGAACCTCGTAGGTCAACCAGAGTAAGATCCGCACCAGAGTGGTATGGTTATCCTATTCTGGAGGTCATGTTACTTGACCAAGACGAACCTACGAACTATGAGGAAGCGATGATGAGCCCAGATTCTGCAAAATGGCTTGAGGCCATGAAATCTGAGATGGGATCCATGTATGAGAACAAAGTGTGGACTTTGATTGACTTGCCCAATGATCGGCGAGCCATTGAGATTAAATGGACCTTCAAAAGGAAGACGGATGCTAATAGTAGTGTTACTATCTACAAAGCTAGAATTGTCGCAAAAGGTTTTCGACAAGTTCAAGGTGTTGACTACGATGAGAGTTTCTCACTCGTATCTATGCTTAAGTCTGTCCGAATCATGTTAGCAATTGCCGCATTTTATGAAATCTGGCAAATGGATAAACAAAACTGCATTCCTTAATGGATTTATTAAAGAAGAGTTGTATATGATGCAACCAGAAGGTTTTGTCAATCCTAAAAGTGCTAATAAAATATGCAAGCTCCAGCGATCCATCTATGGACTGGTGCAAGCATCTCGGAGTTGGAATATACGCTTTGATAAGTTGATCAAAGCATATAGTTTTATACAGACTTGCGGTGAAGCCTGTATTTACAAGAAAGTGACTGGGAGCACTACAGCATTTCTGATAAGTATATGTGAATGACATATTGTTGATCGGAAATAATGTAGAATTATTCTGCAAAGCATAAAGGAGTGTTTGAAAGGAGTTTTCAAAGAAAGACCTCGGTGAAGCTGCTTGAATATTGAGCATCAAGATCTATAGAGATAGATCAAGACGCTTGATAAGTTTTTTTTTTCAATGAGTACATTCCTTGACAAGATTTTGAAGTAGTTCAAAATGGAACAGTCAAAGAAAGAGTTCTTGCCTGTGTTACAAGGTGTGAAATTGAGTAAGACTCAAAGCCCGACCCCGGCGGAAGATAGAAAGAGAATGAAAGTCATTCCCTATGCCTCAGCCATAGGTTCTATAAAGTATGCCATGTTGTGTACCAGATCAATTGTACACCCTACACTGAGATAAGCAAGGGAGTACAATAGTGATCTAGGAGTAGATCACTGAACAGCAGTCAAAATTATCCTTAGTGGAATAAGGATATGTTTCTCGATTATGGAGGTGACAAAAAAGGTTCGTCGTAAAGGGTTACGTCGATGCAAATTTTGACACTGATCCAGATGACTCTAAGTCTCAATCTGGATGCATATTGAAAGTGGGAGCAATTAGCTAGAGTAGCCCCGTGCAGAGCATTGTTGACATAAAAATTTGCAAAATACATACGGATCTGAATGTGGCAGACCCGTTGACTAAACTTCTCTCACAAGCAAAACATGATCACACCTTAGTACTCTTTGGGTGTTAATCACATAGCGATGTGAACTAGATTATTGACTCTAGTAAACCCTTTGGGTGTTGGTCACATGACGATGTGAACTATGAGTGTTAATCACATGGTGATGTGAACTATTGGTATTAAATCACATGGTGATGTGAACTAGATTATTGACTCTAGTGCAAGTGGGAGACTGAAGGAAATATGCCCTAGAGGCAATAATAAAGTTATTATTTATTTCCTTATATCATGATAAATGTTTATTATTCATGCTAGAATTGTATTAAACGGAAACATAATACATGTGTGAATACATAGACAAACATAGTGTCACTAGTATGCCTCTACTTGACTAGCTCGTTAATCAAAGATGGTTAAGTTTCCTAACCATAGACATGAGTTGTCATTTCATTAACGGGATCACATCATTAGGAGAATGATGTGATTGACTTGACCCTTTCCGTTAGCTTAGCACTTGATCGTTTAGTTTACTGCTATTGCTTTCTTCATGACTTATACATGTTCCTATGACTATGAGATTATGCAACTCCTGATTACCGGAGGAACACTTTGTGTGCTACCAAACGTCACAATGTAACTGGGTGATTATAAAGGTGCTCTACAGGTGTCTCCGATGGTACTTGTTGAGTTGGCATAGATCGAGATTAGGATTTGTCGCTCCGATTGTCGGAGAGGCATCTCTGGGCCCTCTCGGTAATGCACATCACAATAAGCCTTGAAAGCAATGTGACTAATGAGTTAGTTGCGGGATGATGTATTACGGAACAAGTAAAGAAACTTGCCGGTAACAAGATTGAACTAGGTATTGAGATACCGACGATCGAATCTCGGGCAAGTAACATACCGATGACAAAGGGAACAACGTATGTTGTTATGCGGTCTGACCGATAAAGATCTTCGTAGAATATGTGGGAGCCAATATGATCATCCAGGTTCCGCTATTGGTTATTGACCGGAGACATGTCTCGGTCATGTCTACATAGTTCTCGAACCCGTAGGGTCCGCACGTTTAAAGTTTTGATGAGAGTTATATTATGAGTTTATATGTTTTGATGTACCGAAGGTTGTTCCGAGTCCCGGATATGATCACGGACATAACGAGGAGTCTCGAAATGGTCGAGACATGAAGAATTATATATTGGACGACTATATTTGGACACCGGAATGGTTCCGGGGGTTATCGGATATATACCGGAGTACCGGGGGGTTACCGGACCCCCCCCCCCCGGAGGTTAGTGGGCCTCATGGGCCCAATTGGTGGAAGAGGAGAGGCGGCCAAGGGGCAGCCGCGCCCCCCCCCCCTTTCCTTTCCCCCTCTCTCTCCTTCCCTCTCCACTCCTAATCCAACAAGGAAAAGGGAGGGAGTCCTACTCCCGGTGGGAGTAGGACTCCTCCTGGCGCGCCCCTCCTGGCCGGCCGCCTCTCCCCCCTTGCTCCTTTATATACGGGGGCAGGGGGGCACCCTAGAGACACAACAATTGATCCCTTGGATCTCTTAGCCGTGTGCGGTGCCCCCGTCCACCATAGTCCACCTCGATAATATCGTAGCGGTGCTTAGGCGAAGCCCTGCGTCGATAGAACATCATCGTCGTCACCACGCCGCCGTGCTGACGGAACTCTCCCTCAAAGCTCGGCTGGATCGGAGTTCGAGGGACGTCATCGAGCTGAACGTGTGCTGAACTCGGAGGTGACGTACGTTCGGTAATTGATCGGTCGGATCGTGAAGACGTATGACTACATCAACCGCGTTGTGCTAACGCTTCCGCTTTCGGTCTACGAGGGTACGTGGACACACTCTCCCCTCTCATTGCTATGCATCACCATGATCCTGTGTGTGCGTAGGAATTTTTTTGAAATTACTACGTTCCCCAACATCTACACCGACACGTTCTTCTTCCGCTGCAACTCGGTGACGGTAACGATCGTGATTCCAACCTGTTATGCATCTTCATATTGATCTTGGGTGATCGTAGGCGCGATTTTTTTGTTTTCTACTACGTTTTCCAACAATACTTATAATTAAAATAGGCATGGGTATGAGGGCTTGTTTCTTACAATCATATATTTGTAACCAGGATCATCATGATCTTAATTTGTGCCCTGGAAGACATCCGTTAAGATGTGCTTGTAACAAACAAAGTGGGAATGTGTCCAAATTACGTCTTGAGCGGTTCAGCGACCTGCATCAAGAGTTAATTGTCCAACCGCAGGCTCTTACCATCGTGTGGGGTTACCTCGGTTATTAAGATAAATCGGACAAAATCATTGGGTGTTTAATGACTACCCCTCATGTATCTTCAAGGATTGGCTTTCCATTACGGCACTAAAACTTTCTGTCACTGGTGTTTAGAATATATAGCATTCCGCGTCCTCCGAGCTCCTAACCCCCTCCTTGATCAAACTCCATGATCATGGGTACATATAGGGTCAAAGAATAAGAAAGAGACAAAATATAACTATGATGCAATTTATACGCATACATAATGTTAATTCAAAGTCATTCCATCGATCCCTTATACAATTATGTCAGGTTGCAAGGCTACGCCTCAACTCATTGCCTTCCGAATTACTCATGCATGGCAATCAGATCGCAAGAAGCAATCATTGGAGAAGACATAAAGATGAATGCTTTGTTGATAATATGTCTTACAGTGGTTGTCGGATGCGATACATGATTACAAGTATGAGTAACTTGCAGGTGGTTTGCTGCGGTTATGGAGATGGTGGTGGCTATGAAGATGAGATGGGAAATGGCGGCGGTTAGGGTTGGAGAATGACTTTTGTTACGGCGATGCAGATTCTGGCGTCCGCCCTTGGCAAGCCATGTACGGTCCGTTTATAAAGTTGTTAGGGTGGACGTCACGGTGCTGTTGACGGTAGATGTTGTCTTGCGTTATGGGTTATGTTGGTGCTGGTGCGCCTCCCATTTAATTTGTTCTATCTTCTTTTTGCTTTTTTTCATCTATATGATTTGTTTTTACCATATATAGTCTTTCTCCTGTGAAAACAAAATAAAGAGAGAATTCCGCAATCTTGCATTCATTAGTCATTAGTGGCAATACCGGAGAAATATCTTAGATTTTATGAAATAAACTAGTTTAAACAACGACGTGATGAGCGTAAAAAATACACTCGTCTTATGGGCCCCTTCTAGTGCCGCGCGGAACACCAGGTTCGATTCACTGGATCAGACAATGAGGCACCACGACTTCGTTCCCCTTCTTCAAGGCGTTGTCTTGTTTGCTCGGCGTCCCTGATGTTGGATCTCGAGATATGGGTCGTCTTGTCGGTTTGGGCTATCTCTTAAGGTGTGGACATCCAGGGTGTTGTGTACGTCCTCACCGATGCTTCCCCCATGGCTTCCGCCTTTGGCCCGTGTGATTCATGCAACCCACTCCCTGATATCTAGGCGCTCTAAGTGGAAGTACGTTGATCCGGCCAGGTCCGAAGTCGTGGCCGCTCTCAGGTGGTGCCTCGTGTTGGTCGTGCCATAGTCTGGGTGTCCTGAGCCCTGCCTCCTTGCATTCTGTGGCCGGGGGCTGGGCTAGGCGGGTTTCATCCAAATATCTTTTATTAGATTGAATTTCACTAATTTATGTACATCTTCAAGTTACCTTGGGTATCAAGAAGTCATTGTGAAAATTGATAAGCAGAGGTTGAGATGTTGATCTGATTTATCCCTTGAGAAATGAGAAATGAAAGATAGTCAATGCAATTGGAAAAATTAAATGTAGAATGAGGCGTTGTGCTTGCATACACAACTCTCACTAATATAAACCAACACACATTTTAATTATTGATACCCCCCCCCCCCCCTCTCATTTTATAATGTAGTGCGTATGAATTTTTTGAAAAGTCAAACCTTGTAAAAAAAATGCGGGTGAAATCTTGTAAATTTTGACCAAGTTTATAGAGAAAACTATTTATATCTACGATACCAAATATATAGAATATGAAACTAATGATATACATTTGGCATTTTAGATGTTAATGTTTTTCTTCATAAACTTGGTCAAACTTTATGAGATTTTTGATTTTTCAAAATATCTATATGCACTACAGTATGAAACGGAGGAAGTACAACATAGTCTGTTAATATTTATTAGTTAGTACGCAGCATACAAATAGTTGCTGCGGATACTTCTACGTGCAGGCACAACATACATTTCATTCAGATTTATTGGTACACAGCATCGCTCCACAAGTGGGTAGTGGCTAACCCACTCACCAAGCCACCATTTCTCTGTATGAGCGGGGCAGAACAGAGCAAAGGTTGCCATGCCATGCCACTGCAAGAGTGGTTTGCCGCGCCGCGCGCGCGCTTTATTTCTTTCTGGTATCGCCGCGCTTTTACCGGCTGCTGACGCGCAGCGGACGAACCATTGTCGGGGGTGGGCACGGGTACGGGTAGCTGAGCTGCTGCGGCGGCGGAGCAGACGCGTACGGCGCAGCGGCAGCCGCCAGGTACCCTGTCGCGCCCGCCTGCTGGTACTGACCGGCGGGTGGGTGGATGACTCCTCCGAGCTTGTAGGAGAGGTTGAGCACGCCGTGAACCTTGCTAGAGCCGACCTTGCGCACCTTGTAGGCGCCTTGCGTGGCGCCTGTTGGCTCGTCGCCGGCGCCGGCTAGGATCTCGGTGAGCGGGAGGATCACCTCCCCCACGTCGCGGTCGCCGAGGGGGCGCTCTGTGCGGAGGAGTACGCGCAGGGCGCCGCTACCGGAGCCGGAGGCTGGGACCGTGACGCGGACAGTGGCGTTCCAGGTGGGGTTGCGGCCGCCGGTGCGGTCGGCGAGGACCCGCTCCCGGGAGATGGGGTCGCCGGCGAGGTAGACGACCGCGTATACCTCCATCTTGGAGACGAGGTTGACGTCCCTGAGGTCCCTCGCGGAGACCAGGGTGACATCCACCGTCCTGCTCGCCATGATCGCCGACCGACCGTGCACTCGATCACTCGATCGCGTCGCGGTTCTGCTCGTGCGTTGTTGCCTGCCTGCTGCGTTCCACGGTCCGTGTATATGTAGAGGAGGGCAGCGTACGCCTACGTGCCAGCCATATGGGACGAGGTGCGCCATCACTGACGACCATTAACAACCGGCTCGAGCGCAGCCACTGCTTTTGCATCGACAGGGAAGCAGATTCCGGGCGTGATTTGTCATTTGTTAATCCTTCTTCCATATTTTGATAAGATCATGTTGCCGGCGATTATTCTTCTCTTAATATATGTTGTGCTACATGATCGATGTGCCGGTCGACGTGGAAAAATCACCCAGCGGAAATGATTCCATGACCTTAATCTGCATGTGTGCTATAGGGATTACAATAAAAAGGGGTACTTTGGGACAAGTTTTGCATTTTCCAAGCAAAGAGAGGATGTATGCAGCGGCGGTGCTAGCAACTTATCAAAGCATGGGCACATAACAATCTCTTTTTTTTTGCGGGGTGGGCACAACACAAACTAAAGTGGTGCACTTTGATCTATCGAGAAAGACAAGTACCATATGTTAAATAAAATCATGCCAATGTAAGTGTTGATATTTCATAGATTATCACTTATAAGTGTTGATATTTCATAGATTATGACTTATATTTCAGTGTTCACCCACACGGCCACACACCATGTGGATACCCCACCGAGAATGTACCAGATACACAAATATTAGTAAATTGTATTTTTTAACTTGTTTATGTTCAAGAATCAACCATCGATGGTGTTACCCATAGCAACGTGGTTAGAGCACCTTCAATAGACGGTCCATATGTAAAAATAACCAACTTTTAGATTTTCTGTGGCAAAAAAATAGCTCTCCAACAGATGGTCCATATGCAAAAAAAAAATACATCTCCGCCTTCCGGACATATAAAATACAACACCTCGCGGTGCAAATTTACATCTCCGGAGGCAGGACATGTAAGAACCGCGGCCGCGCGCCAACGCCCAACCGCCCTTCAGTTCACCCCCCCCCCTTTCCTCCCACCCGCCGCAGCTCCCCGCTCGGACGCTGTCGGTGTCAAAACCGACAGATCTCGGGTAGGGGGTCACAAGATGTGTGTCTAGGGATCGATGGTAACAATGGACAATAGGGACACAGTGTTTACCCAGGTTCGGGCCCTCTTAAAGGAGGTAAAACCCTACGTCCTGCTTGATTGTATTCGAAGTGTATAGGGGTTACAATAGTTGATCGACCTCGAGATCGTAATGGCTAAACCCTAACTGTCTAGCCTATGAATATTCTGATCATCTCCACGGACTAAACCCTCCGGTTTATATACACACCGGAGGGGCCTAGGGTTGTACATAGTCGGTTTACATAGGAAGGAAATAACATATCCGGACACCAAACTTGCCATCCACGCATATAGGAGTCCTACCCGGACACGGGGGAAAGTCTTCTGCTTTGTCTTCACGGTCCATCAGTCCGACCCATGTTGAATAGTCCGGACACCCGAGGACCCCCTAATCCAGGACTCCCTCAGTAGCCCCTGAACCAGTCTTCGATGACGATATGTTCGGCACGCAGATTATCTTCGGCATTGCAAGGCGGGTTCCTCCTCCTGAATATTTTAAGTCAACTTCCTGCACAAAGGAGCTGTGTCCGGCTCTGCATAATCAATACAACCCTTAGCCACGATGGCAAGTCATCAAAACGGGAACCGTGTCTTTTATTGACAACTTTTTTGGCGAAGCGTCATCCTTGACTCTTTAATATTTCGAACCGTTTTCACGCCTTCCGTTTCGCGTTTCGAGGCTGAGCCTCCATTGGCACGTCTTGTCAAAATAGAGATCATGCCCGCCCATTACGGGATTTCCATCAATACGGTTTTGGTTAATCCAACCGTGCCTTTCAAATGATCTTTTGGGGAACAGGCGAGTTTTAAGGCTTGAAAGGGGGGCGTTTGGTATTTCACCGCCTATAAAGAGGGTAAAAAATCCCTTCTTTTTCCCTCACGCCTTCTTCTAGCTCCGGTCATCCAACCCCCAAGCTCCAGCGCCCAAAACTTCGATCTTTCCCACCGCCACCACCCACTCCAGCCCTAGCCAGATTCGGTTCCAAGGGCAAGTGGGAGGCCTCCTCCGTCACGGAGAAGGACATCAAGGATCTCCGGAGCGCATGCTATCTGTCTACGGAGATTGCGCACAGGCTCCCTGACAAAGATCAGGTCATCCCTACTCCGGAGCCTGGTGAGAGGGTAGTGTTCATTCCCCACTTCCTCTGAGGGCTGGGGTTTCCCCTCCACCCCTTTGTCCGGGGCCTCATGTTCTACTACGGGTTAGATTTCCATGATCTAGCCCCAAATTCCTTCCTCCACATATCGGCATTCATCATCGTGTGCGAGGCTCTTCTCCACATCCCACCACACTTTGGCTTATGGCTCAAGGTTTTTGTCGGTGGGAACGACACTATGGGATCACAAGAATCCCTACTACGGTTGCCGGGGCGCGGGGTTGTGAGAAGAGCAGGATTAACAGTCAACACAAGGATTATTTACCCAGGTTCGGGCCGCGAGGATGCGTAATACCCTAGTCCTGCTTTGGTGGGTGTATTGAGTGTTCTTGAGCAAGCTACGGGGTGTAACTTGCCCAAAAGAGCCGAATCCCTCTCCAGTACGCCATGGGCCACCTTTTATAGTCGATAGGGGCTGCCACAGTGCACACAAGAGGTGGAAAGGTATACAGTGCTGCAAGCTTATCACCCATGTTACAGGACAAGACGCATTTAATGCGTAGCTTAGGTGTCCCTTAGCTTTATCGGGGACGGGAACGAGACCCGTCCCGTCCGTTGCCGCCTCGCCTTGCTTCGACACGCGCCCAGGCCAGCGATGCATGCGGCGCCATGTAGGCAGGCAGGTAGCTGAGGTGGCGCGGTGGTAGGGTCTTCACAAAGATATGCATGCCACCACGCAGGTGCTTGCTGAGTTGGCGTAGAGGCCGCCCGTCGCCACGCAGGTGCCTGCCCAGCTGGTTGAGCTAACAGCTACTTGGGGACGGCGGTGGAGTCTTGGTCGACGCGGGCCTGGCTGTGGCCCCGCTGACGCCCTCGGAAGGGCCTTGCCGGGGGCCGGCAAGGGTCTTGCCGTGGCATTGCAGTCGTCCCCGGCAAGGCGCTTGTCGGGGGTCTTATGGATCTCCTCGGCAAGGATCGCGCCGAGGGTCGCCGTCTTCTCGTTCTCATCTGATCTCACATCTCTATGGTCTTGACAAAGATCTGCATGCCACCACGGAGGTGCCTCCCGAGCCCTAGTTCCAATGTAGTTGGTTGGGTTGGAATCCGTGGGCTCAAGGGTGGCTCACTCCGTTGGCGTCGGTCGTGCCGCCCCGGCAAGGCTCTTGCCGGGGCTACCGAGGCTGCCCCGGCAAGGGTCTTGCTGGGGGGGTCTGTTTCGTCCTTCTGTCCTTTGTGTTCTTGGTCTTGGCATTGCCTTGGCCGTCTTGTGCTTCGGCTTCTCTCCGGCGTCCCTCCTTTGCCCTGCTAGGTGCGGCCGTGGCGCGCGGCTTTGACTGCCCGTGCACAAGTAAAGGGGTCAAAAGGAGAGCCCCTACTTTTGTACACCGACAAGAGCCCCGGGGCCTGGGCCACACATAAGCGCGATGCGTTGTTGGGCCAGGCCCAAAACGGTGCGCGGGCAGGCGGGGCGGATTTCCACCGAGTAACTGTTCCGTCCGCTGTGCATCCCCACGACTCGCGTTGAACGCGCGACGTGGAGGGGCGTGAGTGACGTGGGGGTCATTCGCGATGCTGTTTCCGCATGCATACGTCACATCGTGGTAAAGAGGCGGCTTGCGCCTTCCCCATAAAAAGAGGGAGGCGTGGAGGCGCGACTCATTTACTGGATGGACTCGGGTCGCAGCCTTTAAGGCGCCCACGCCCCCCACCCAATCACGGCGCGGGGAACGGTCGCCTTAGCCGTCATTTCAACCCTGCTCGCCCACCATGTGCCGTTCATGCAAGTGGCGGGCGGTGGAGGCGGGAAACCGGGCCATCGCTGATTGGGGCAGCGGGTCGGTCCTGATTCCCTGCGCCTCCGATGGCTGGATTGGCTGAGTGGGGCGGCCGAGCCTTGACCACGCCCCTTTATAGGGAGGGGGAAGGGGGGCGTCGTCCCACATTCCTTCAGTACTCATCCTCCTCCACCTCCGCTCCTTTCTTCCACCCGCCATGGCGAGAGGAGGCGCTGGGCCTTCGACGTTGGCGGCGAGGGTTGCT
Source organism: Aegilops tauschii subsp. strangulata (assembly GCF_002575655.3). Taxonomy (NCBI): domain Eukaryota; kingdom Viridiplantae; phylum Streptophyta; class Magnoliopsida; order Poales; family Poaceae; genus Aegilops; species Aegilops tauschii. The sequence continues at coordinate 335,994,820 of NC_053035.3, forward strand.
ACTCGTCAACGCATCCCTCCTTCCCACGAGCCCACGGCGGCGGAGCCAGCCACGAGAGGAAGGGGAAGGGGGCGTGGCCGAGGTCGCCGCGGCGGTCGGGGGAGAGGGGGACGAGGCGGCGCGATGGTCGTGCCTCCGCCAGCGGTGCCTCCCACGGCGGAGGGTCATGTCGGGGACCAGCCCCGCGAGTTCTTCATCAGGCTGCGCCGGCCACCACGTCGTCGTCTCCGTCTCCCCACCCCCTTTGCAGAGGAGATGGAGCTCGATCCGCCCCAGACCCTCAGATTGCACATGAGGGGCTGCGGGACCGGCGGCACGCGGGTCGACGTCGACTTTCCCGCTCCTCATGTCATGTATCTCTGTCGTGGATGGAAGACATTTGCTCGCATCCATAGCCTGACGGTGGGGCTCGTCCTCTACTTCAAGTTAATGGAGGGCGGCCTGCTCTCCGTCAAGGTCTTCGGAGATCTTGGAACTCGCCTGAAGTGCTGCGTGGAGAGCTCTTCCGACGATGAAGATTCCTCCTCGAGCGGGAGTGACGAGGAGGACAGCAACAGCGACGACGAGGGAGTCGGGCAGCAGGATGCCAACCCCGACTTCGACTGATCGCGTCGTCCCTCCCTCGGCCTCGCGCCCTGCCGAGGGCCTTCCTCGTCAAGCTCTCCATCGGCGCGTTCCCCATCGCCTCCTTGGGCGGCTGGCGTAGGAGGGCCGGAGAAGGCGAAGAAGGCGGGCGGCGGCCGTCAACTCGGAGTACGCGGGCACCGACGCCTTCGTCGCGTATTGTCGGGCCGTTGCCTCATCTTCTAGCCCCTCCGCCGGCACCGGGGTGTTCTCTTGGTGCCTTCTGCTTCTCGCACCTCGCCTAGGCGCTCCTTTCGCCCTCCTGCTGTCTTGTTTCACCTTCTGAGGAGAGGGACAAGAAAGGGATCACGGGCACCTTATCTCTTTTTAGTTTGTAAGCCTGCGGGCACTTGTTAGATTTAAAGCATGTAATCCCCTTGCTCATGTTTTTCATTCCGTACAAACTGTACCTGTATGGGATGTTTTTAGTGAAAAAGGGTGTTTGCCGGGTTCTTTGTGCGTGAGCAAGGCCCATGCCAAGGACGAATCCTTGTTATTTTTAAGATAAACATTGTTGCCTGGCAACAGGCCTTGCCGTTTCCCCACTCCAATCGACCATTCTCGCGCTCTTGGCAGAGGCAGGAGCGAAGTAGAGTTAGGCCCCTCGTTCATCTCCTCGCCACCACAACTACTACCAAATTCCGACCCAAGAGGTAGCTCTCGGGTACAGGAAAGGGGGAGCACGGTTGTTTTAAGAACATAAACGAGGTTTCACATGTCCCAGTTCCATACGAAAGTGCATAACAGGGGATGAAAGACTTATTTGAATCTGCAGCCCCCGGCAACCTTGGCTTGCCGTGGTTGGATCCTCGTGTCTTCAGCCCCCGGCAATCCTGGCTTGCCGGGGCCGGAGGGCCGGTCCATCCTCTTTCTCCCAAGCGGCTCAGGAGAAGTGTCCACGTGCCCTGTGAACCAAAGAGGACAGAAGGACGCACACTCGACCTCTAGGCTAGGGGTTAGTCACCGCTAAGCACTATCAACCCTAACCGAGGGAGAGACTCAACCTAGCATGCATGCTATAACTTAGGGCGCCAGCGCTTTATTTATTTATGCTCAGGGTCTGCGCCTGGCTTTGTACAGAGGGTTACATGCCTTGCCGGCAAGGCTTGTACAAAAGGTGGCTTGCCGGGAAGCCAGGCAAGCCGCGCCTTATGGGTAAAACTTGCGAAGGTGCTCGATGTTCCAGGAGTTGCTTACTGGGACAGCATCTTCGGTCTCCAGGCGGACCGCGCCAGGCCTGGTGACTCGTATTACCTGATAAGGGCCTTCCCACTTCGGCGTCAACTTGTTGGAATTCTTGGCCGGGGGAGTCTGTCTTGCCGGGGGAGTCTGTTTCGCCCTTCTGTCCTTTGTGTTCTTGGTCTTGGCGTTGCCTTGGCCGTCTTGTGCTTCGGCTTCTCTCCGGCTTCCCTCATTTGCCCTGCTACGTGCGGCCGTGGCGTGCGGCTCTGACTGCCTGTGCACAAGTAAAGGGGTCAAAAGGAGAGCCCCTACTTTTGTACACCGACAGTTTTCAATCTAAAGCCGAAGGTGGTCAACAAACAGCATGCGGACTGCGGCGGAGCCATGGTGAGCAAGCTCCCCAACGTCGTCTGGCCCAAAGGGGCATTTGTGGAGAGAGTCAAGGTATCGCAGCAGGAGTGGTTCTACATCACCGAACCCCGCAACGCCAACTGGGCGGCCACGCCTGACTTCAGATCCAGACCCCCCACGATGCTCACCTCTTGGACCGCCAAAGACCTCGATTGGGGGTCCACGGTGGAGGTGCAGATGCTGCAAAAACACGCACCAACATGATAGGCAAAAACACCGGCCTCACAAACGTGATTCAGGTGATGCTCTTCCGTGTTGGGGAACGTAGTATTTCAAAAAAAATCCTACGATCACACAAGATCTATCTAGGAGAAGCATAGCAACGAGCAGGGAGAGTGTGTCCACATACCCTCGTACACCAAAAGCAGAAGCGCTTAGTAACGCGGTTGATGTAGTCGAACGTCTTCGCGATCCAACCGATCAAGTACCGAACGCACGGCACCTCCGCGATCTGCACACGTTCAGCTCGGTGACGTCCCTCGAACTCTAGATCCAGCTGAGGCCGAGGGAGAGTTTCGTCAGCACGACGGTGTGGTGACGGTGATGATGAAGTTACCGACGCAGGGCTTTGCCTAAGCACTACGACAATATGACCGAGGTGGAAAACTGTGGAGGGGGCACCACACACGGCTAAGAAATCAACTTATGTGTCTATGGGGTGCCCCCCTCCCCCGTATATAAAGGAGGGGAGGAGGGGGCCGGCCGGCCTCAAGGGGCACGCCCAAGGGGGGGAATCCTACTCCTACTAGGAGTAGGTTCCCCCCTTTCCTAGTCCAACAAGGAGGGGAAGGAAGAAGGAAGCGGAGAGAAGGAAGGAGGGGGGTGCTGCCCCCATCCCTTCTCTAATTCGGACTGGGGGCGCCACCTCCTGGCCGGCCCTCACTCCTCTAAGGCCCATGGTGGCCCATTAACTTCCCGGGGGGGTTCCCGTAACTCTCCGGCACTCCGGTTTTATCCGGAACACTTCCGGTGTCCGAACAACATGGTCCAATGTATCAATCTTTATGTCTCGACCATTTCAAGACTCCTCGTCATGTCCGTGATCTCATCCGGGACTCCGAACTACCTTCGGTACATCAGAACACATAAACTCATAATACCGATCATCACCGAACGTTAAGAGTGCGGACCCTCCGGTCAATAACCAATAGCGGAACCTGGATGCTCATATTGGCTCCCACATATTCTACGAAGATCTTTATTGGTCAAACCACATAACAACATACGTTGTTCCCTTTGTCATTGGTATGTTACTTGCCCGAGATTCGATCGTCGGTATCACCATACCTAGTTCAATCTCGTTACCGGCAAGTCTCTTTACTCGTTCCGTAATGCATCATCATGCAACTAACTCATTAGTCACATTGCTTGCAAGGCTTATAGTGATGTGCATTACCGAGAGGGCCCAGAGATACCTCTCCGACAATCGGAGTGACAAATCCTAATCTCGATATACGCCAACTCAACAAACACCATCGGAGACACCTGTAGAGCATCTTTGTAATCACCCAGTTACGTTGTGACGTTTGATAGCACACTAAGTGTTCCTCCGGTATTCGGGAGTTGCATAATCTCATAGTTCTAGGAACATGTATAAGTCATGATGAAAGCAATAGCAACAAACTAAATGATCATAGTGCTAAGCTAACGGCTGGGTCTTGTCCATCACATCAGTCTCTAATGATGTGATCCCGTTCATCAAATGACAACACATGTCTATGGTTTGGAAACATAACCATCTTTGCTAAACAAGCTAGTCAAGTAGAGGCATACTAGGGACACTCTGTTTGTCTATGTATTCACACATGTACTAAGTTTCCGATTAATACAATTCTAGCATGAATAATAAACATTTATCATGATATAAGGAAATGTAAATAAAAACTTTTTTATTGCCTCTAGGGCACATTTCCTTCAGTCTCCCACTTGCACTAGAGTCAATAATCTAGATTACACAGTAATGATTCTAACACCCATGGAGTCTTGGTGCTGATCATGTTTTGCTCGTGAGAGAGGCTTAGTCAACGGGTCTGCAACATTCAGATCCGTATGTATCTTGCACATCTCTATGTCCCCTTCCGACACTTGAAGACGGATGGAATTGAAGCGTCTCTTGATGTGCTTGGTCTTCTTGTGAAATCTGGATTCCTTTGCCAAGGCAATTGCACCAGTATTGTCACAAAAGATTTTCACTGGACCCGATGCACTAGGTATGACACCTAGATCGGATATGAACTCCTTCATCCAGACTCCTTCATTTGCTGCTTCCGAAGCAGCTATGTACTCCGCTTCACACGTAGATCCCGCCACGACGCTTTGCTTAGAACTGCACCAACTGATAGCTCCACCGTTCAATATAAACACGTATCCGATTTGTGACTTAGAGTCATCCGGATCAGTGTCAAAGCTTGCATCGACGTAACCATTTACAATGAGTTCTTTGTCACCTCCATAAATGAGAAACATATCCTTAGTCCTTTTTAGGTATTTCAGGATGTTCTTGACCGCTGTCCAGTGATCCACTCCTGGATTACTTTGGTACCTCCCTGCTAAACTTATAGCAAGGCACACATCAGGTCTGGTACACAGCATTGCATACATGATAGAACCTATGGCTGAGGCATAGGGAATGATTTTCATTTTCTCTCTATCTTCTGCAGTGGTCGGGCATTGAGTCTCACTCAACTTCACACCTTGTAATACAGGCAAGAACCCTTTCTTTGACTGATCCATTTTGAACTTCTTCAAAATCTTATCAAGGTGCTTTGTGAAAGTCCAATTAAGCGTCTTGATCTATCTCTATAGATCTTGATGCCCAATATGTAAGCAGCTTCACCGAGGTCTTTCATAGAAAAACTCTTATTCAAGTATCCTTTTATGCTATCCAGAAATTCTATATCATTTCCAATCAGCAATATGTCATCCACATATAATATTAGAAATGCTACAGAGCTCCCACTCACTTTCTTGTAAATACAGGCTTCTCCAAAAGTCTGTATAAAACCATATGCTTTGATCACACTATCAAAACGTTTATTCCAACTCCGAGAGGCTTGCACTAGTCCATAAATGGATCGCTGGAGCTTGCACACTTTGTTAGCACCCTTTGGATCGACAAAACCTTCTGGTTGCATCATATACAACTCTTCTTCCAGGAATCCATTCAGGAATGCAGTTTTGACATCCATTTGCCAAATTTCATAATCATAAAATGCGGCAATCGCTAACATTATTCGGACAGACTTAAGCATCGCTACGGGTGAGAAAGTCTCATCGTAGTCAACTCCTTGAACTTGTCGAAAACCTTTTGCAACAAGTCGAGCTTTGTAGACAGTAACATTACCGTCAGCGTCGGTCTTCTTCTTGAAGATCCATTTGTTCTCTCTGGCTTGCCGATCATCGGGCAAGTCAACCAAAGTCCACACTTTGTTCTCATACATGGATCCCATCTCGGATTTCATGGCCTCAAGCCATTTCGCGGAATCTGGGCTCATCATCGCTTCCTCATAGTTCGTAGGTCCGTCATGGTAAAGTAACATGACTTCCAGAACAGGATTACCGTACCACTCTGGTGCGGATCTTACTCTGTTGACCTACGAGATTCGGTAGTAACTTGATCAAAAGTTTCATGATCATTATCATTAGCTTCCTCACAAATTGGTGTACGAATCACTGGAACTCATTTCTGTGATGAACTACTTTCCAATAAGGGAGCAGGTATAATTACCTCATCAAGTTCAACTTTCCTCCCACTCACTTCTTTCGAGAGAAACTCCTTCTCTAGAAAGGATCCATTCTTAGCAACGAATATCTTGCCTTCGGATCTATGATAGAAGGTGTACCCAACAGTCTCCTTTGGGTACCTATGAAGACACATTTCTCCGATTTGGGTTCGAGCTTATCAGGTTGAAGCTTTTTCACATAAGCACTGCAGCACCCAACTTTAAGAAACGACAACTTGGGTTTCTTGCCAAACCACAGTTCACATGGTGTCATCTCAACGGATTTAGATGGTGCCCTATTTAACGTGAATGCAGCCGTCTCTAAAGCATAAACCCAAAACGATAGCGGTGAATCAGTAAGAGACATCATAGATCGCACCATATCTAATAAAGTGCGGTTACGACATTCGGACACACCATTTCGCTGTGGTGTTCCGGGTGGCGTGAGTTGCGAAACTATTCTGCATTGTTTCAAATGAAGACCAAACTCGTAACTCAAATATTCTCCTCCATGATCAGATCGTAGAAACTTTATTTTCTTGTGACAATGATTTTCCACTTCACTCTGAAATTGTTTGAACTTTTCAAATGTTTCAGACTAATGTTTTACCAAGTAGATATACCCATATCTTCCTAAATCATCTGTGAAGGTATGAAAATAACGATACCCACCGCGAGCATCAACACTCATCGGACCGCATACATCAGTATGTATTATTTCCAATAAGTCTGTTGCTCGCTCCATTGTTCCGGAGAATGGAGTCTTAGTCATCTTGCCCATGAGGCATGCTTCGCAAGCATCAAGTGATTCATAATCAAGTGATTCCAAAAGCCCATCAGCATGGAGTTTCTTCATGCGCTTTACACCAATATGACCTAAACGGCAGTGGCACAAATAAATTGCACTATCATTATTAAACGTATATCTTTTGGCTTCAACACTATGAATATGTGTATTACTACTATCGAGATTCAATAAAAATAGACCACTCATCAAGGGTGCATGACCATAAAAGATATTACTCATATAAATAGAACAACCATTATTCTCTGATTTAAATGAATAACCGTCTCGCATCAAACAAGATCCAGAAATAATGTTCATGCTTAACGCTGGCACCAAACAATTATTCAGGTCTAAAACTAATCTCGAAGGTAGATGTAGAGGTAGCGTGCCGACGGCGATCACGTCGACTTTGGAACCATTTCCCACATGCATCGTCACCTCGTCCTTAGCCAAGTTTCGCTTAATCCATAGCTCCTGTTTCGAGTTGCAAATATGAGCAACAGAACTAGTATCAAATACCCAGACGCTACTACGAGCATTAGTAAGGTACACATCAATAACATGTAGATCAAATATACCTTTCACTTTGCCATCCTTCTTATCCGCCAAATACTTGGGGCAGTTCCGCTTCCAGTGACCAGTCCCTTTGCAGTAGAAGCACTCTGTTTCAGGCTTAGGTCCAGACTTGGGCTTCTTCGCTTGAGCAGCAACTTGCTTGCCGTTCTTCTTGAAGTTCCCCTTCTTCCCTTTGCCCCTTTTCTTGAAACTAGTAGTCTTGTTGACCATCAACACTTGATGCTCCTTTTTGATTTCTACCTCCGCAGCCTTTAGCATCGCGAAGAGCTCGGGAATTGTCTTATCCATCCCTTGCATATTATGGTTCATCACAAAGCTTTTGTAGCTTGGTGGCAGTGATTGAAGAACTCTGTCAATGACACTATTAACCGGAATATTAACTCCCAGTTGAGTCAAGTGATTGTGGTACCCAGACATTCTGAGTATATGCTCACTGATAGAACTATTCTCCTCCATTTTGCAGCTATAGAACTTATTGGAGACTTCATATCTCTCAATCCGGGCATTTGATTGAAATATTAACTTCAACTCCTGGAACATCTCATATGCTCCATGATGTTCAAAACATTGTTGAAGTCCCGGTTCTAAGCCGTAAAGCATGGCACACTGAACTATCAAGTAGTCATCAGCTTTGCTCTTCCAGGCGTTCACAACGTCTGGTCTTGCTCCTGAAGCGGGTCTTGTACCTAGCGGTGCTTCCAGGACGTAATTCTTCTGTGCAGCAATGAGGATAATCCTCAAGTTACGGACCCAGTCCATGTAGTTGCTACCGTCATCTTTCAACTTAGATTTCTCTAGGAACGCATTAAAATTCAACAGAACAGTAGCACGGGCCATTTATCTACAACAAACATAGACATGCAAAATACTATCAGGTACTAAGTTCATGATAAATTAAAGTTCAATTAATCATATTACTTAAGAACTCCCACTTAGATAGACATCCCTCTAATCATCTAAGTGATCACGTGATCCATATCAACTAAACCATGTTCGATCATCACGTGAGATGGAGTAGTTTTCAATGGTGAACATCACTATGTTGATCATATCTACTATATGATTCACGCTCGACCTTTCGGTCTCAGTGTTCCGAGGCCATATTTGCATATGCTAGGCTCGTCAAGTTTAACCCGAGTATTCTGTGTGTGCAAAACTGGCTTGCACCCGTTGTATGTGAACGTAGAGCTTAACACACCCGATCATCACGTGGTGTCTCGGCACGACGAACTGTAGCAACGGTGCATACTCAGGGAGAACACTTGTACCTTGAAATTTAGTGAGAGATCATCTTATAATGCTACCGCTGTACTAAGCAAAATAAGATGCATAAAGGATAAACATCACATGCAATCAATATAAATGATATGATATGGCCATCATCATCTTGTGCCTTTGATCTCCATCTCCAAAGCACCGTCATGATCACCATCGTCACCGGCTTGACACCTTGATCTCCATCGAAGCATCATTGTCATTGATGGTGTCCTGGACTAGGGGGTACTCACCACATCGTCTCCCGACCAAGTGGATCGGGCCGAGGACCCCCTTGGCGGTTTACTCATGGGCCACTTTGGGCGGCCCATGCCGCATACAAGGAGTATTCCACAAGACTTGATGATCAAGACAAGGACTCCCCTCCACCAACGTATTCGACTAGGACTCTTGTTATCCTAGGCCTCTGGTACATTATATAAGCCGAGGTCAGGCTAGTTGATAGATATATGCTGGATCATTATGATATCAATCATCATACCCCTAGAGTTTAGGCCACAACATATGATCTCAAGGTAGATCAACTCTGTACTTGATACTCCATCAATATAAACAAGAGCAAGACGTAGGGTTTTGCCTCCATCAAGAGGGCTTGAACCTGAGTAAAATGTCGTCTCCTTCGTTCCCGTTACCATTGATCCGAGAATCCACAGCTCAGGACCCCCTACCCTGAGATCTGCCGGTTTTGACACTGACAATGGTGCTTTCATTGAGAGTTTCGCTGTGTGATCGGCAAAAGATCAATGGCTCGCCTGCAGATCAACTTCAACGTCAGCGTCTTTGTTGCCGGCTCGACTGGTCACCTTGGCTTGACCAAGGACTGTGCCCTGCCTCCAATCATCATGTTCGGGCGAGGGCCTTCATCAACATCAACTCCGATCTCTATCATGATCATGGAGGAATCATCCATGGAGCTCGGGGGCTCAACGTCAACATTGCCCTCGGGCGACCGTGCTGTTTTTTCAAACAGCGAACTTGTATCCGCTACCACCACCTCCTCGAGCATCGCTTTGACGATTCCTTTGGTGGAAGTGTGCGGAATTGAGTCTACGACAACACTGTAAAATTTCGTCACGTTTCGGTGGAGCAATCTCCGCCGATCTCCGATATACCGGAGGCCTGTCGAATCTGGACGGGGAATCTGGACGAGTTTGGAGCATGGTGTCCAGCATCTAGCTCGGACGTCCTTTGGAAGATCCAACCGTTCATCGGCTGAGGAATTCCTATAGCCACCACCTATCAAAATTTCAGCTCGATCCGACCGTCCAAACTCCGGGAACCTTCCGATTAGTGCATCACTTTTTGGATCTGTTTTCTGCGCGAATACGAATCCGACCCGAGTTTATCTTTCTTCATGAACGGGATATTGGACAACCTTTTTTGGAAGAATCTCTTTGTAGGGTATTGTGCTTTGTTTACAAACACATGCTCACAAATTTTGCTCCTTTTCGGAGGTAATCTTCGCCGTCGCACCGGTGTGAAACCAGCTCTTACTCCATGTCTGTCGACCTGCGGTAGACAGATCGTCGCTTCATCGAGCCAAGCCCAACCTTATCGGATCATCAGCTCGGCAAGCCGAACAAGAGTTCGGCATCGTGAAGACTAAATTATCACCAACACCATCGCCCCACGGATTGCACGGGTCAGGCGCGCCGACATCGCCGCTCGGTCATTTCATCAATCCGGCTTTGACCACGTCACAAGTTATGACCAGCGTCGGCATGGCCGCACCGTTGCTTCTTTAAGCTGATGTCCATCATGCCAAACTGCTTCAACACCTCAGCTGACATGGCAGCTGCAACATCTCCTTGCCGACCCGCTCCGTTACCTCGGCCTAGACCGGGTGCTTCGCCATCTCTTCATCAACCTACTCCGAAGACTTCGGCATCGTCAGCCGACCAGCTTCGTCACGTTAGCTGGACTGGGGGCTTTGCCTCAGTGAGCCAACCTTTACCAGCATCGCCATGCCATCGCTTCACCGCCCATCAGGCAATGGGTATGCGGATCGAGTCCCAATTTTGGGTGTCACTTCTTTTCGGACTGCTACAACAAATAAACCAGGTGCTATTAATCCTAGCAATTTTTGCTTGTTTGGGTTTATTTTTCCCAAGGAATTATTACTTTGGTTTGTTCCATCATCTGTACACAGGTCTATCAAATGGTGACCGCATTAACGACGGACGCGTGGTGGTTCGGTAAGTTTCCGTACATAGTTCGGCGAACACCGCATCCGGAACTCAGACCGACCTGTGAATTCAGGCTTTGCCATGCCTTTACCGCATCACACCGACGCCCTGCATCGACATTGACTTCGGCGCCAGGCCACATATCTTTAAATAAATTATCTTGCGTAAATCAATTACGCGAGGAATTTTATATATTTATATTATTATTGTTGGCCTGCACTATTTTACATGTGCAGGTAATGGACTTCGACTGCGTCACGTGGTCTCTTCGGCAAGCCGACGCCGTCGTCTCAATCGGCGTAAATCGGCTCGCGTGATCACCTTGTTGGTCGTATTGCCATACCGACATGTTCGGTTGCCTCGGGGACTACGGCATCATCGAGAGGGTTCTACCTCGTCTGGTGTTCGGCGAATGGGCCATATTCCTTTAATTATTCGCTTTGCATAAATTATTTATTATGCTACATTTTTTAATTCATTATTATTACTATTATCTCCTTCTTGCACTATTTTCTGTGCACAGGTAAATTTTCTGGGTTGGGCAGCGCTGTCACCTTGGCTGGACCGGGGGCTTCGTCATCACTTCATTAACCCATGCCGGGAACTTCGGCATCATACTACCGGCCTGCTCCATCGCCTCGGACGGACGGGGGGTTCCACCTCACCACATTGGCCGTGTTGTGTCGCCACTTCAGAGTGCCGAGCTCTTCGCTCCTCCACCTCGGGACCGGCTTAGGGGCTGGGACCTCATCCCGCCGTAAGCTCGGACCGCGTCATCGATGCCGAACACATTAACCAGCTAAGTCGCTTTCATGCTCAAAGTTTTAAATTTTTAATTTGTGTTCGGTTCAACCATGCTCACATACGTTGTTTGTTAAAAGAAACCCCCTTTGCCCATGTTAAATGGGGGCTCTCAAAATTTATATTAGCCGTTTTATAGTAAATGTGTTTTCTTCCTAGTCGTTGCAAAATCTTTTTCTATCACTCCTTTTTCGACGCGAGTGTGTGGTCAATAGCCGGATAGCCTATTTTGTCTCTAATGACCGCTCGAGTTTAGTTTGCTAAAGTGGCATAACGAGAAGTACTCCGCCTTTGGAATAGGAGGTTGAAGCCGAAGGCTGGCCCACTCGACGTCTTGAGATCGGATGTGTCATTTAAAGCACGACGGAAGCACAAACTAATTTTAAGACCAATTTTCGGATTGGCACCAAAAAAATTGATTTAGTTCAGACGTAGAGTTTCCGCATTAGTTTTTGGTTTTTTAAGCTTATGGCACTTTTGATCTATTTGTGTGTTTTTCTTTTATGAGGAAGGACATCCTCTTGACCGAGGTACCCTGCGTAATAATCCAGCTTGGGAAATCTTTTTCGACCCATAGTTCGGCATTTTTCCTGCCGACCTGCAGCTCGGTGTTGGGTCCGAGCATTAATCCCGCAGTACACTGCCGGACACTTTTTAAGCATCGACAATATCAACGGGGGGCAGCGACTTGAGCCGAACCCACCAAAAGCCAAGGTACTCCGAGGAGTCCTCGGCAAAATGTTCTCGGATATTGCTCTATATGCATCAGTTTCGAATTGTGTCTTCGGTCAATAGTTGGGTTGCCCGGCTCCTGTGCTTGCCTCCTACGTTCCGCTTTGTTCGGCTAGGTGCGCAAAGGGAGAACCACTGCGATTGTGCCTCCAGCTAGCATGGTTAAGCGCCTCGGTGGAGAAAGCCGAAAACTGACTGTCACAATAAGCGTAAACTGGTCAGCGATCCGATGACTGTATTAAACTATAAGATCGATAGAGGTCACCCCGTGTCAAATTACGGTCCATTCGTAGCATTGGCCGAAGTGTTTACGGCTTGACCTCGACTGTTGCCGAACACTAACCGGGGGCTAGTAACTGGCCTCCCAACTTTAAGCTCCTATGACTAAGTGAAAGTTATAAAGCCTGCATATCTGATTGCCTCGTTTCCGCTAACACAACCACCTTCGGGCACCGAGACGTCAGCTAAGGGTTGTTTTGTTATTGCGAAAACACCCTGCGTAGCATCTACAAGGGGGTGGAAGCCGACGATGGGCCACTTTCAACTGATAAACGGTCGCAACGGAGCCAAAATAAACATATCATCGGTGTTTGTATTTAATATACGAGGGCTACCTGCCGCAATCATCGTTATAAAGCCATAAATATGCATCAATTTGACCTAAGATTTTGGCCAAGCTGGGTTGCCTGGCTCCTGTTGTCGGTGTCAAAACCGGCAGATCTTGGGTAGGGGATCCCAAGCTGTGTGTCATGGATCGATGGGTAACAGGAGACAGGGGAAACGATGTTTACCCAGGTTCGGGTCCTCTTAATGGAGGTAATACCCTACTTCCTGCTTGATTGATCTTGATGAATATAGAGATTACAAGAGTTGATCTACCCCGAGATCATATGTTGTGGTCTAAACCCTAAGGGTATGATGATTAATGTCATAATGATCTATCGACTAGCCTGGCCTTGGCTTATATAATGCACCAGAGGCCTAGGATAACAAGAATCCTAGCCGAATACGTTGGTGGAGAGGAGTCCTTGTCTTGATCACCAAGTCTTGTGGAATACGCCTTGTATGCGGCATGGGCTGCCCGAAGTGGCCCATGAGCGAACCGCCATGGGGGTCCTCGGCCCGATCCACCTAGTCAGGAGACGATGTGGTGAGTACCCCCTAGTCCAGGACACCGTCAGTAGCCCCCTGAACCGGTCTTCAAGTTGGGGACGCTCCTCGATCCTTCTGAACTATTCTTCATCTTCGGTCGTCGGTCTTGAAAACTGGTTCAACAAATCTTCTCATCTTCGATCTTGAGGATCGCCGAAGTAAATACCGAGGAGCCCATTTAAGTTATCGGCCTTTATCAATGCCTTGTTATTTTTACGCCCACCTCGGGTTTGAAGTTGTTCCCATGCAGCGGTGTCCTCTTGCATCCGAGCCCCAACTCCGGACTGCATTCGAGGTATCTTTTGCAGCCCACCAACACCGGACTGTATCCGAGTTCCAACGCCGGACTATATCCGAGGTGTCATAGATCACCTTGGTTCAAAAAGTTTTAGCCGAGCTTAACGCCGGAAATGCCCTCTAAGGAGCCAGCCACTTGCATCCGAGCTATATGCTGAACTGCTTCCGAGGTGGTTCAGCACCTCAGTCATGGGTTGATTGTTTGCGGATATTATTTCTGATTGATGCAATTTATTTACTGATGATATATATAGCCAGTAGCCCTCAAGGTGTGTGTCGGTCTAAGACCCGAGATGCACTTCAAGGAAAACATGAAACTGTTGATCTGAGACTCAGGTCGATTTACAAAATCGTCCTGAGGATCAACTCCTAGCTCGGCAGCATACATAGGAATAGAAACGCAGTGTAATATATTAGAAATAATAGTGATCAGCGAACGGGCCCTTGAGAGAGGGTCTTGAGAAGTTGCCGCAATATATTAGCTTGACGCCAGATAGGTCCAGATGGTACCTATTATTGTCCGAAGACACGTTTGCCCATAGTTCGGTTATGCCAAACACTGAGCACTTTGAATTTTCTGCATTGAATAGGCAATGCAGTAGCCCCCGAGCCACTGGTCGGGTGGCAACACCAGATCAGGGGATCGATGTGCCCCTTTAATATTTTTAAATAATGAGCACAAAGCCCAGTAGCCCCCGAGCCTTAATGTGGGCACGGGTGGCCGAATTAAGGATCGATATCCATAGTAAAATCACAAATTATGTGTAATGATTCTATGTATCCAAGTACTCTACATCATTAATGCTCAAATCCGTATTGTACAAAACTTTGTTGACCGACCATCGGCTTCAACCTCTTCGGCCACTAGCCGAGGAGTGTTTTCCTACTTTATAAAGCTGTTATAGGGGCAAAGATTTATGGAAAACAAGGCAATCCGGCCATACGATTTTATAAACAAAGGTACACAGAGAGATATGTTATATTACATTTTAACGTAAGAAACATCTTCCAAAGAAAATAGTCCCGCTATCGGTTCCTTTCTTTGGGTCGTCATGCTTATCATGATCATGAAACCTCACCTCCGATCAATGTGGGTGGAAAATATTGAGGATCTAGTTTGGGGAAATTTCCCAAACTATGTGGTCTATAGCGAACCTAAATTTTCACTTCCGTCGTTGCCGACCAATTATATCCTTTAAGATCGCTAGCTTTCGGCTTCACCCAGTCTGAGGTACTAACTCGGATGACCCGGTAGTAACAATCACAGAGGTGCTCCCTTTACCACCTAGCCGAACAATCAGGAACGTAGGGGTAAGCACAGGAGCCAGGCAACCCAGCTTGGCCAAAATCTTAAGTCAAATTGATGCATATTTATGGCTTCATATAACGATGATTACGGAAGGAGGCCCTTGTATTTTAAATACAAATGCTGGTTATATGTTTATTTTGACTCCGTTGCGACCGTTTATCCATTGAAAGTGGCCCATCGTCGGCTTCCACCCCCTTGTAGATGCTACGCATGGTGTTTCCGCAGTAACAAACAACCCTTAGCCGACGTCTCGGTGCCCGAAGGCGGTTGTGTTAGTGGAAACGAGGCAATCAGATATGCGGGCTTTATAACTTTCACTTAGTCATAGGAGCTTAAAGTTGGGAGGCCAGCTACTAGCCCCAGGTTAGTGTTCGGCGACAGTCGAGGTCAAGCCGTAAACACTTCGGCCAATGTTATGAACGGCCCGTCATTTAACACCGTCATCGGATCGCTGACAAGTTTACGCTTATTGTGACAGTCAGTTTTCGGCTTTCTCCACTGAGGTACTTAACCATGCGAGCTGGAAGCACAATCGCAGTGGTTCTCCCTTTGCACACCTAGCCGAACAAAGCGGAACTTAGGAGGCAAGCACAGGAGCCGGGCAACCCAACCATTGACCGAAGACACAATTCGAAACCGATGCATATATAGCAATATCCGAGAATGTTTTTGTCGAATCTCTAAAGTTGTCCGGCGTTGCACTGCGAGACTTCTGCTGGAAACACACAAATAGTTTAAAAGTGCCATAGGCTTGGAAAACCAAAAAGCTTCAGTAAAAACTTGACGTCCGAACTAGATCAAGTGTTCGGTGCCAATCCGAAAATAGGAGAAAAAAGAAAAAAAATTGTGCTTCTGTCGTGCTTTAGCATGACACATCTGATCTCAAGACTTTCAAGCGGGTCAGCCTACGGCTTCAAGCTCCTTATCCCGAAGGCGGAGTACTTCTCCGAGGCCAGTTTAACGAACTAAACTCGAGCGGCTTTTAGAGAGAAGACAGGCTATCTGGCTATTGACCATACACTCGAGTCGAAAAAGGAGCGGTAGAAAAAGACTTTGCAACGACCAAGGAGAAAACACATTTACTATAAAACGGCTCATACTAATTTAAGAGCCCCCAAGTGACTTGGGTAAAAGAATTTTATGTATAATGATTGTATGTACTGAAGTACTTATATCATATATGTATTCACCCGAACTTTAAACGCGTCTTAACCGACCGTTGGCTTCTCCCTCTTCGGTCAAGGGCCGAAAAGTGCTATGTACTCCACCTGTCGAGAATATCGACGGTGTTTCCAATAACCAGGCAATCAGGCCATAAGGCTGTAACAGACAAAGCGCGCTCAGGGAACTTATGCTATATTACTGACGAAGTGTAAGAAGCATCTTCGAAGAAAATAGTACCCCCACCGATACCTTTCTTCGGTTGCTCATTGTAACTATGAGACTTGTGCAATAGATTTTTTATACTCATGAGTTCCGTTGTGTGCCAACCATGATTGAAAACAATAAGAGCGCTAGCTTTCGGCTTCACCCAGTCTGAGGTCCGAGCTCGGATGACCCGACCGTGACAATCGCAGAGGTGCTCCCTTTACTCCCTAGCCGAACAATCGGGAACGTAGGGGTAAACACAGGAGCAAGGCAACCCAGCTTGGGGAACACTTAAGTTAATATGGTGCATATTGTGGCGTAATACACGAACAAGGAACGAAGCCATACAAGTGTAATCATATGCAAGAGGAAAGGCTTCATAAAGGAAGCCCCCAAGTAAATGGGGTATTTGAATTTGTGTGCCACAAACAAAGTTTTGACAAGGAAGTTTTTCACAAACAACTTTTTGCCAAAAAAAGTATAATGCTTGGTCGAACCAAAAAAATATTAAAACTGAAAGTCTTTGAGCATGAAAGCGACTTAGATGGTTAAAGTGCTCGGTGTTGATGACGCGATTCGGGCTTGTGGTGGGACGAAGACGCCCATTGATCGGTGACAGATCCAACAAGGTTTGCAGTCCTCGGCATGGCTGAGGTCCCAGCCCCCAAGCCCGAGGTGTCCGAGCAAGGAGTTCGGCACTCCGGAGTAGTGACACGGCTCGGCCAATGTGGTAAGGCGAAGCCCCCAGTCTAGCCGAGCTGGCGGAGTTGGTTGGCAAGGTGACAATGAATCCCCCACACCAGTCGACCTGTTCGGCATGGTGGACGTCAGTTTGATGAAGCGACGACGCTGCGCGGCCGATGTAGTGAGATGAAGTTCTCGGTCCAGTTAACGTGGCGAAGCTGTGATCGGCGGATACCAAAGTCTAATGTGGGTCAGCTGGTGATGCCGAAGTGACCGCATAACGCAGTCAAAATCGATTACCTGCACACATAAAACAGTGCGGTCCAAAAAATAATATATATATATATATATATATATATAATTCTTGCATAATTGCTTTACGCAAAAAAAATTATTTAAAGAGATGTGGCCTGGCGCCAAAGCCAATGTCGATGCAGGGCGTCGGCGTGACGTAGCGAAGGCGTGACAAAGCCTGAATTCACAGGTCGGTCCGAGTTCCGGATGCGGCGTTCGCCGAACTATGTACGGAAACTGACCGAACCACCACTCGACCGTCGTTAATGCGGCCGCCATTTGATAGACCTGTGTACAGATGATGGAACAAACCAGAGTAATAATTTCTTGGGAAAAATAAATCCAAACAAGCAAAAATTGCTAGGATTAATAGCACCTGGTTTATTTGTTGTAGAAGTCCAAATAAAAGTGACTCCCATAATTGGGACTCGATCCGCACACCCATTGCCTGATGGGTGATGAAGCGACGGCATGGCGATGCTGGTAAAGGTTGGCTCGCCGAGGCAAAGCCCCCGGTCCAGCTAACGTGACAAAGCTGGTCGGCTGACGACGCCGAAGTCTCCGGAGTAGGCTGATGAAGGGATGGGAAGCCCCCGGTCCAAACGAGGTGACGGAGCAGGTCGGTAAGGAGACGTTGAAGCTGCGATGTCAGCCGAGGTGTTGAAGTAGTTCGGTGTGATGGACATCAGATTGAAGAAGCAACGGTGCGGCCATGCCGATGCAGGTCATAACTTGTGACGTGGTCAATGCCGGCTAGATGGAGTGACCGTGTGGCGATGCCGATGTGCCCGCTCTGTGTAATCCGTGGGGTAGCGAGGTTGGTGATGATTTATCCTTCGCGATGCGGAACTCTTGTTCGGCTTGCTGAGATGATGATCCGCACAAGTTGAGCTCGGCTCAACAAAGCAACGACGTGTCTAGCGCAAGTCAGCAGCCGTGGAGCAACGTTGTCGTGCTGGTTTGACACCGACACGATGGTGAAGAGTACCTCAGAGAAGGCTTAAAATTTTATGGGCACGTGTTAAGAACAACGCACAATACCCTAGAAGAAAATTCCTTTAAAAAGGTTGTCCAACATCACGTTCATAAAGAAACATGAATTCGGGTCGGATCCGTATTCGCGCAGAAAACAGATCAGAAAATTGGTCCACTCATCGGAAGGTTCCCGGAGTTTGAACCGTCGGATCAAGCTGAAATTTTGAGGGGCGGTAGATATGGGAATTCCGCAGCAGATGAACGGTTGGATGTTCCAACGGACCTCAGAGCTTGGCTCTGGAGACCACGCCCTAAACTCGTCCAGATTCCCGTCCAGATTTAACAGGGCTTCGATATATCATAGATTGCCAGAGATTCCTCCATCGGAACTTGACGAAATTTTGCATGGTTGTTGTAGACTTAACTCCGCACAATTCCACCGAAGCAATTGTTAAAACGATACTCGAGGGGTGGTGGCGGCGGATACAAGTTCGCTGTCCAGAAAAACAGCATGGTCGCTCAAGGGCAATGTTGACGTTGAGCCCCCGAGCTCCATGGATGATTCCTCCATGATCATGATAGAGATCAGAGTTGATGTTGATGAAGGCCCTCATCCAAACATGACAATCGGAGGTAGGGTGCATTCCTCGGTCAAGCCAAGGTGACCAGTCGAGCCGGCGACGAAGATGCAGACGTCGCAGTTGATCTGTAGTCGAGCCATTGATCCTTTGCCGATCACACAGCGGAACTCTCAATGAAAGCACCAATGTCGGTGTCAAAATCGGCAGATCTTGGGTAGGGGGTCCCAAGCTGTGTGTCATGAATCGATGCGTAACAGGAGACAGAAGACACGATGTTTACCAAGGTTCAGGCCCTCTTAATGGAGGTAATACCCTACTTCCTGCTTGATTGATCTTGATGAATATAGAGATTACAAGAGTTGATCTACCTCGAGATCATATGTTGTGGTCTAAACCCTAGGGTATGATGATTAATGTCATAATGATCTATCGACTAGCCTGGTCTTGGCTTATATAATGCACCAGAGGCCAAGGATAACAAGAGTCCTAGCCAAATACGTTGGTGGAGAGGAGTCCTTGTCTTGATCGCCAAGTCTTGTGGAATACTCCTTGTATGCGGCATGGGCTTCCCGAAGTGGCCCATGAGCGAACAGCCATGGGGGTCCTCGGCCCGATCCACCTAGTCGGGGGACGATGTGGTGAGTACCCCCTAGTCCAGGACACCGTCACCTGTGCTTACCCCTACGTTCCCGATTGTTCGGCTAGGCGGTAAAGGTAGCACCTCTGCGATTGTTACTATCGGGTAATCCAAGTTAGTACCTCAGACTGGGTGAAGCCGAAAGCTAGCGATCTTAAAGAATATAATTGGTCGGCAACGACGGAAGTGAAAATTTTGGTTCATTAATACCATAGAGTTCGGGAACTTTCCCCGAACTAAATCCTCAATATTTTCCTCCCACATTCATTGGAGGTGAGGTTTCATGATCATGATAAGCATGACGACCCAAAGAAAGGAACCAATAGCGGGTCTATTTTCTTTGGAAGATGTTTCTTACGTTAAAACGTAATATAACATATCTCTCCGTGTACCTTTGTTTATAAAACCGTATGGCCGGATTGCCTTGTTTTCCATAAATCTTTGCCCTTATAACGTCTTTATAAAGTAGGACAAACACTTCCCGGCTACTATCCGAGGAGGTTGAAGCCGATGGTCGGTCAATAAAGTTTTGTACAATGCGGATTCGAGCATTAATGATGTAGAGTACTTGGATACATAGAATCATTACACATAATTTGTGATTTTACTATGGATATCGATCCTTAATTCGGCCACCCGTGCCCGCATTAAGGCTCGGGGGCTACTGGGCTTCGAGCTTATCATTTACTAATATTAAAGGGGCACATCGATCCCCTGATCTGGTGTTGCCACCCGACCAGTGTTTGGGGGGTACTGCATTAGCTATTCAATGCAGAAAATTCAAAGTGCTCAGTGTTCGGCTTGATCGAACTATGGGCAAACGCGTCTTCAGACAACAATAGGTACCATCTGGACCTATCCAGCATCAAGCTAATATATTATGGCAACTTCTCAAGACCCTCTCTCAAGGGCCCGTTCGCCGATCACTATTACCTCTAATATATTACACTGTGTTTCTATTCCTACGTATGCTGCCGAGCTAGGAGTTGATCCTCAGGCCGATTTCGCGAATCGACCTGAGTCTCAGGGGTTACTAGGATCAGCGGTTTCATGTTTTCCTTTAGGTGCATCTCGGGTTTTAGACCGACACACACCTTGAGGGCTACTGGTTATACATATTGATAGCAAATAAATTTACATGCATCAGAAATAAAATCCGTAAACAATCAGCCCAAGCCTGAGCTGGTGCATCACCTCGGAAGCAGTCTGGCGTAAAGCTCGGATGCAAGTGGCTGGCTCTATGGATGGCATTTCCGGCATTAAGCTTGGCTAACCTCCTTTAAACTTCTTCAAGCCAAGGTGATCTATTACACCTCGGATATAGTCCGGCATTGGAGCTCGTATACAGTCCGGTGTTGGAGCTCGGATACAGTCCGGCGTTGGTGCTCGGCTGCAAAAGATACCTCGAATGCAGTCCGGCATTGGAGCTCGGATGCAAGAGGACACCGCTGCCCGGGAACAACTTCAAACCCGAGGTGGGCGTTAAAATGGCAAGGCATTGATAAAGGCCGATAACTTAAAGGGGCTCCTCAGATACCCGGCGTATAAACTCTTCGGATTTACTTCGGCGATCCTCAAGATCGAAGATAAGAAGATTTGTTGAACCAGTTTTCAAGACCGACGACCGAAGATGAAGAACAGTTCGGAAGAATCGAGGAGCGTCCCCAACTTGAAGACCAGTTAAGGGGGCTACTGACGGTGTCCTAGACTAGGGGTACTCACCACGTCGTCTCCCGACCAGGTGGATCGGGCCGAGGACCCCCATGGCGGTTTACTCATGGGCCACTTCGGGTGGCCCATGCCACATACAAGGAGTATTCCACACAAGACTTGATGATCAAGACAAGGACTCCCCTCCACCAACGTATTTGACTAGGACTCTTGTTATCCTAGGCCTCTGGTACATTATATAAGCCGAGGCCGGGCTAGTTGATAGATATATGCTGGATCATTATGATATCTATCATCATACCCCTAGGGTTTAGACCACAACATATGATCTCGAGGTAGATCAACTCTGTACTTGATACTCCATCAATATAAACAAGAGCAGGACGTAGGGTTTTACCTCCATCAAGAGGGCCCGAATCTAGGTAAAACATCGTCTCCTTCGTTCCTATTACCATTGATCTGAGAATCCACAGCTCGGGACCCCCTACCCCGAGATCTGCCGGTTTTGACACCGACAATCGTCTCGCCAACTATTGCTTCCACGACTATCGCTACCGCTTAGTGATAAAGTAAAGAAATTACATGGCGATTGCTTTTCATACAATAAAGCGACAACCATATGGCTCCTGCCAGTTGCCGATAACTGCTACAAAACATGATAATCTCATACAACAATTTATATATCATCACGTCTTGATCATATCACATCATAGCAAGCCCTACAAAAACAAGTTAGACGTCCTCTACTTTGTTGTTGCAAGTTTTACGTGGCTGCTATGGGCTTAGCAAGAACCGTTCTTACCTACGCATCAAAACCACAACGATTTTTCGTCAAGTGTGTTGTTTTAACCTTCAACAAGGACTGGGCGTAGTCACACTCGATTCAACTAAAGTTGGAGAAACAGACACCCACTAGCCACCTGTGTGCAAAGCACGGCGGTAGAACCAGTCTCATGAACGCGGTCATGTAATGTCGGTCTGGGCCGCTTCATGCAACAATACCGCCGAATCAAAAGTATGACATGCTGGTAAGCAGTATGACTATTATCTACCACAACTCTTTGTGTTTTATTCGTGCACATAACATCTACGCATAGACCTGGCTCGGATGCCACTGTTGGGGAACGTAGTATTTCAAAAAAAATCCTACGATCATGCAAGCTCTATCTAGAAGAAGCATAGCAACAAGCGGAGACAGTGTGTCCACGTACCCTCATAGACCGAAAGCGGAAGCGTTTAGTAACGTGGTTGATGTAGTCAAACCTCTTCGCGATCCAACCTATCAAGTGCCGAATGCACGACACCTCCGCGATCTGCACACGTTCAACTCAGTGACGTCCCTCGAACTCTAGGTCCAGCTGAGGCCGAGGGAGAGTTTCGTCAGCACGACGGTGTGGTGACGGTGATGATGAAGTTACCGACGCAGGGCTTCGCCTAAGCACTACGACAATATGACCGAGGTGGAAAACTGTGGAGGGGGCACCGCACACGGCTAAGAAATCAACTTATGTGTCTATGGGGTGCCGCCCTCCCCCGTATATAAAGGAGGGGAGGAGGCGGTTGGCCGGCCTTAAGGGGCGCGCCCAAGGGGGGAATCCTACTCCTACTAGGAGTAGGTCCCCCCCTTTCCTAGTCCAACAAGGACGGGAAGGAAGGAGGAAGGGGAGAGAAGGAAGGAGGGGGGCGCCGCCCCCACCCCTAATCCAATTCGGACTGGGGGGCGCCACCTCCTGGCCGGCCCTCTCTCCTCTAAGGCCCATGGTGGCCCGTTAACTTCCCAGGGGGGTTCTAGTAACCCTCCGGCACTCCGATTTTATCCGAAACTCTTCGGAACACTTCCGGTATCCGAACAACATGGTCCAATATATCAATCTTTATGTCTCGACCATTTTGAGACTCCTCGTCATGTCCGCGGGACTCCGAACTACCTCAGGTACATCAAAACACATAAACTCATAATACCGATCGTCATCGAACGTTAAGCGTGCGGACCCTACGGGTTCGAGAACTATGTATTCACACATATTTAACGAGACTCATCTCCGGTCAATAACCAATAGCGAAACCTGGATGCTCATATTAGCTCCCACATATTCTACGAAGATCTTTATCGTTCAAACCGCATAACAACATACGTTGTTCCCTTTGTCATCGGTATGTTACTTGCCCGAGATTCGATCGTCGGTATCCACATACCTAGTTCAATCTCGTTACCGGCAAGTCTCTTTACTCGTTCCGTAATGCATCATCCCACAACTAAATCATTAATCACATTGCTTGCAAGGCTTATAGTGATGTGCATTGCCGAGAGGGCCCAGAGATACCTCTCCGACAATCGGAGTGACAAATCCTAATCTCGATATATGCCAAATCAACAAACACCATCGGAGGCACCTATAGATCATCTTTATAATCACCCAGTTACGTTGTGACGTTTGATAGCACACTAAGTGTTCCTCCGGTATTCGGGAGTTGCATAATCTCATAGTTATAGGAACATGTATAAGTCATGATGAAAGCAATAGCAACAAACTAAACGATCATAGTGCTAAGCTAACGGATGGGTCTTGCCCATCACATCATTCTCTAGTGATGTGATCACGTTCATCAAATGACAACACATGTCTATGGTTAGGAAACATAACCATCTTTGATAAACAAGCTAGTCAAGTAGAGGCATACTAGGGACACTTTGTTTGTCTATGTATTCACACATGTACTAAGTTTTCGGTTAATACAATTCTAACATGAATAATAAACATTTATCATGATATAAGGAAATGTAAATAACAAATTTATTATTGCCTCTAGGGAACATTTCCTTCATTCCGCCGCACTTTCCCTAGCCAACTCCGGGCCGCTCCTATGTGGGGAGTTCAGTCGGAAGGAGCCACGGACCTTGAAGCGCTTCTTCGGCACCACACACGCAGACATATGGAAGCAGCTCTTCAAGGCCCAAAATACGTGGTCGAAGAAGACTGAGGACATCGGAATCGACATTGAGAACCCGGCCTCAGCGGTAAGCATAACCTTTGCGAAGACTTATCCGGTCAATATTTCAAACATAATGTAGATTACATTGCCTGCCTTCCGTACAGGGTTGGACGGCAAAGGTGGAGCGGATTAGTTGTCCGGCACCGCTGCCTGAGAACCCAGCCACACCCCATCTAACAGATATGCTGGTCTCGGCGCCCTATCAGGCGCCGGAGAAGAAGGTCAAGAAGAAGAAGGGCAAGGAAGCCAAGGGCGGCCCCCACCACAAAGGTCCTTCGGACGCGGTGTCCGGAGAGACCAAAGCCCCCTCCTCCCACGAGGAAGACGAGGAGGAAGAGGAGGAGGTGGAAAGCAACTCCCCTCATAAGGGGAAGAAGAAGAAGAGGGCGGCCTCCGAAGACCCGAGGGCGGAGGCGCCCAAAAGAGGGAAGGTAACCCTCCCGGACAGTTCAGACTCAGATTCTGAAGTAGTCCCCAAGAGACCTCCGAGGGAGAAGCCCCTGGCCGAATCGTAAGTATTCGAAAAATTACTTGTTTATCTTTAGTCTACCTGTTTTCATTATATAAGTTATTTTGCTATTTGCCTTTCAGCCCTCCCCGCGAGCTCCCGCAAACTCTATTGTCGGAGGGGAGCTCTCTGCCGCCCGAGATGGCAGAGAGTGAAACATCGCCGCGATCCCCCTCGCCTATCACCATGGATGACACTGAGGTGTTGTCCCGAAGGACATCTCCTGGCCGAGGAAGGGCGGATGAGCCGTCGAGAAAGCGCCCGAGGTTAATACCTCGGTTGCCGAAGACCTGGGGGAGGCGATCCCTATGACAACCGACGGTGGGGAACCCCAACAATCTGGGCCCCAGCCGGACACCATTCCAGAGACCAACGCGGCTCCGGGATTGGGTGAGCAGCCCCCTTTGAAAGAGGGGGAGGAGCATCAGCTCCACAGGCGGCCTCCACTAATTCGGAGGCGCCCGGCGCTTTGGAGGAAGCACTGCAACGTGCTTCCATCATAGTGGAGCACCGTGATACGTCTCCAACGTATCTATAATTTTTTATTGTTCCATGTTGTTATATTATCCTTCTTAGATGTTTTATAATCATTTTATAGTCATTTTATATCATTTTTTGGTACTAACCTGTTGACATAGTGCCAAGTGCTAGTTGATGTTTTCTGCATGTTTTTTACATCGCATGAAATCAATACCAAACGGAGTCCAAATGCAGCAAAACTTTTTGTGGATTTTTTTTGGACCAGAAGACATCCAATGGGCCGGAGAATCACCCGGGGGTGCTCTGAGGGGAGCACAACCCACCAGGCGGGTTGTGCCCACCTCGGGTGCCTCCCGAACCGATTCTTTGCTCTATAAATACCCAATATTCAAGAAAACCTAGGGGAGTCGACGAAAATCAATTCCAGCCGCTGCAGAGTCCAGAACCACCAGATCCAATCTAGACACCATCACGGAGGGGTGCATCATGTCCATTGGTGCCTCTCCGATGATGCGTGAGTAGTCTCTTGTAGACCTTCGGGTCCGTAGTTAGTAGCTAGATGGCTTCTTCTCTCTCTCTCGTTTGATTCTCAATACAAAGAGATCCATATGATGTAACTCTTTTTGCGGTGTGTTTGTTGGGATCGGATGAACTTTGAGTTTATGATCAGATCTATCTTTTTATCCAGGAAAGTTATTTGAGTCTTCTTTGATCTCTTATATGCATGATTGCTTATAGCCTTGTATTTCTACTCCGATATTTGGGTTTTGTTTGGCCAACTTGATCTATTTATCTTGCAATGGGAAGAGGTGCTTTGTGATGGGTTCGATCTTACGGTGCTTGATCCCAGTGACAGAAGGGAAACCGACACGTATGTATCATTGCTATTAAGGAAAACAAGATGGGGTCTATTTCTACATAAATAGATCTTGTCTACATCATGTCATCGTTCTTATTGCATTACTCCGTTTCTCCATGAACTTAATACACTAGATGCATGCTAGATAGCGGTCGATGTGTGGAGTAATAGTAGTAGATGCAGGCAGGAGTCGGTCTACTAATCTTGGACGTGATGCCTACATAATGATCATTGCCTGGATATCGTCATGATTATTTGAAGTTCTATCAATTGCCCAACAGTAATTTGTTTACCCATCGTTTGCTATTTTTCTCGAGAGAAGCCACTAGTGCAATCTACGGCCCCCGGGTCTCTTTCTCATATTATTTGCCTTTGTGATCTATTTTATTTGCTTTTATTTTCAGATCTATTAAACCAAAAATACAAAAATACCTTTCTGCACTTTATTTTATTTGGCGTTCGATCTATCAATCTACTACAACTTTCTCACGTCCGTTTGCCAATTTCTGGCACCGTTACCCAAAAGGGATTGACAACCCCTTTAACACGTCGGGTTGCGAGTATTTGTTATTTGTGTGCAGGTGTTGTTTACGTAGTGTTGCTTGGTTCTCCTACTGGATCGATAACCTTGGTCTCATCACTGAGGGAAATACCTACCGTCGCTGTGCTGCATCATCCCTTCCTCTTCGAAAATACCGACGTAGTCTAGCAGACATCAAAAGGAATTTCTGGCACCGTTGCCGGGGAGGCTAGGTAAGCGGCACTGACATCCCGTCAACGAAGCTCTTTTCTGGCGCCGTTGCCGGGGAGGATCATCAACATCTACCAGGTTCCTAATCACAAATCTTATCTCCCTACAATTTACATTATTTGCCATTTGCCTCTCGTTTTCCTCTCCCCCACTTCACAAAATTTTGCCATTTTATTCACCCTCTTTTTCGTTCGCCGTTTTCTTGCCGGATCTGTTTTTGAGTGAAATCTTGTTGCGTAGTCACAATGACTCAAGAGAACACCAAGTTGTGTGATTTCTCAAATACAAACAACAATGATTTTATTGGCACTCCGACTGCTCCCGCCACTAGTGCGGAATCTTGTGATATTAATACTGCTTTGCTGAATCTTGTTATGAAAGATCAATTTTCCGGTACAGCTAATGAGGATGCCGCGTCCCATCTTAACACATTTGTGGAATTATGCAATATGCAAAAGAAAAAAGATGTGGACAATGATGTTGTGAATATGAAATTATTTCCGTTTTCTTTGCGAGATTCTGCAAAATTTTGGTTTTCTTCTTTGCCTCGCAATAGTATCGATTCTTGGAATAAGTGCAAAGATGCTTTTATCACTAAGTATTTTCCGCCCGCAAAAATTATTTCCCTTAAACCCAGATCATGAATTTCAAGCAACTTGAACATGAGCATGTTGCACAATCTTGGGAAAGGATGAAAATGATGCTAAGGAATTGCCCAACTCATGGGTTAAATCTTTGGATGATCATACACAATTTTTATGCGGGGTTGAATTTTGTTTCTCGTAATCTTTTAGATTCCGCCACGGGTGGTACTTTTATGGAAATTACTTTGGGTGAAGCCACCAAATTGCTTGATAATATTATGGCAAATTATTCGCAATGGCATACCGAAAGAGCTCCTACTAGTAACAAATTAATTCGGTTGAAGAAATTTCTTCTTTGAGTGAAAAAGGTGATGCTCTTATGAAATTGGTTGCTAGTAAAAGTGCTCCTATTGATTTCAATGATATGCCTTTGTCTACTTTGATTGAGCAAAATAGTGATGTCGTAGATGTGAATTTTATCTCGCGAAACAATTCCAATAACAATGCTTATAGAGGTAATTTTAATCCTATGCCTTTTCCTAGTAATTCCTCTAATAATTATGGTAATTCCTATGGAAATCCTTCTTATAATAATAATAGGAACACCTCTGATCTTGAGAATAATATTAAATAATTTATCAACACTCAAAAAGTTTTGAACACTACAATGGAAGAAAAGTTGAATAAGATTGATGATTTGTCTAGAAGTGTTGATAGAATTTCTCACGATGTAGAAAATATCAAGATGAAAATTTTTGTGCCTAAGGTTGAGGAATCAATTAAAGCTCTTTATGTTTCTATGGATGAAAGTAAGAAAAGAACCGCTATGCTTAGAGCTAGAAGAGAATTTTTAGAAAATGTGTTTTCTAGTGATTGCTTTCATAAAAGTGATGAAGATCTTAAAATGATTGGTGTTTCTTCTATTGATTCCTTGTTTAGTAAAATTAATATTGATGAAAAAGGGACTGGAGAAGAGTCAACTTTAGCTAGAAGGCGTCCCGATAATTCTGAGGGTGAAAATCTTGTCAAGAAAATTGATAAAAGTGGGTTTGAAGAGGTCAAAATTTTAACTAGTGATGTGCCCACTCTTTTGGATTACAAAGACTTTAATTATGATATTTGTTCTTTGATTGATTGTATTTCTTTGTTGCAATTCATGATAAATTCAACCCATGCTTATGAACAAAATAAAGCTTTTACTAAACATATTATTGATGTTATGATGAAAGCTTTAGAAGAAAAGTTGGAATTAGAAGTTTCAATTCCTAGAAAATTACATGATGAGTGGGAACCTACTATCAAAGTCAAGATTAAAAATTATGAGTGTTTTTCTTTGTGTGACTTGGGTGCTAGTGTTTCTAGAATTCCGAAATCTTTATGTGATGTGCTTGGTCTTACCGATATTGAAGAATGCTCTTTAAATTTGCACTTGGCGGATTCTACTATTAAAAAAGCCTATGGGAAGAATTAATGATCTTCTTATTCTTGCAAATAGGAATTATGTGCCCATAGATATTGATTGCAATCCGTCTTGTCCAATTATTCTTGGTAGACCGTGTTTACGCACTATCGGTGTCGTGATTGATATGAAAGAAGGAAATATTAAGTTCCAATTTCCACTAAGGAAGGGTATGGAACACTTCGGTAGAACAAGAATTAGGCCACCATATGAATCAATCATGAGGGTATCTTATGGGTCCAGAAACAAAGATGACAATACTTAGATCCTTGCTTTATGCCTAGCTAGGGGCGTGAAACAATAGCGCTTGTTGGGAGGCAACCCAATGAATAAATTTTGTTTTTGTCTTTTGCTTTCTATTCTTGAGTGTTTGCACAATTATGATACTATTATGATTGTGTTTTTTGTGTTTCAATTAGTGTTTATGTCAAGTAAAGCCTTTAGGATCTTTTTGGGTAATAGTTGTTTCATCTTGCTGAAAAAACAGAAACTTTTGCATCCAGAGTTACAATTTTTAAAATTCACAGAAGAGACGAAAAACTCTAAAAAAATATAGTAGATTGATATACCAATTGCTCAGGTCGTCTTAATTTTTCAGGATTTTTGGAGTTACAGAAGTACTCGAACAATTCAGATTGCTACAGACTGTTCTGTTTTTAACAGATTCTATTTTCTTTGCGTTGTGTGCTTGTTTTGATGATTCTATGGTTTTGTTTGAAGAGTTTTTGCCATAGAAAAGTTGGAATACAGTAGATATAATGCAAGAATAAAATATGAATGGGTTGCAACAGTACTTATAGTAGTGATTTGTTTTCTTATACTAACGGATCTCACGAAGGTTTTGTTGAGTTTTGTGTGATTGAAGTTTTCAAGTTTTGGGTGATGTTACGATGCATGAAGGAATAAGGAGTAAGAAGAGCCTAAGCTTGGGTATGCCCATGGCATCCCAATCTATTATCCAAAGAGAAGCAAGCAACTAAGCTTGGCGATGCCCCGAGTGGCAGCCCCTCTTTCTTCTAACGACCATCGGTATTTTACCCGAAGCTATATTTTTATTCGTCACATACTATGAGTTTTGCTTGGAGCGTCTTGTATGATATGAGTCTTTGCTTATTTTGCTTTTTGTTTTAAGTCTTGATTCCTTGCTGGACACACCTATTTGAGAGAAAGAAATATTATGCTCATGATCTTCAATTATATTTGTTTGAGCTTATCAAAAGCAACACATGAAAAAATAGTTCCAAAGTGATAGATATCCAAGAAGGATATAATAAAAAAATTCATGAAGATCATTGGACAAAATAAACTCAATTCCTTGTAATAGTTTTGAGATATGATGCTGTGATATCTGAGTCATGTTGATGAGTAATTATGCTTTAGTAAGAATATTGGTGTTAAGTTTGTGATTCCCTATGCAAGCACGAAAGTCAATAGTCATGCAATGAAATTACATCCTACTTGTGGTGCATTATTCGGTGTTAATTATGCTCAATGCTCGCTTATGAGATTTTTCGTTTCTTGGCTGGTCGCTTCTCAATCTTTTGCTAGCCTTCATTTTGCACTAAGTATGATCACTACTTGTGCATCCAAAATTCTTTAAACCAGTTTTCCCACATGAGTCCACTATACCTACCTATATGCGGTATTCTTTTGCCGTTCTAAGCAAATTTGTATGTGCCATCTCTAATTTTCAAAATAAATTTCTCTTTTGTGTGCTCGTGCCGCTCGCGAGGTGGTGAGGGGTAGCTAATATTTTCCATGCTAGATGTGTTATTCTCACGATGAGTGTTTATTCACTTGTCATTGCATGAGAGTAAGGCAAAGGTATTAGGAATGCCCAGTCCCAAAATGAAAAAATGAATTTACTTTATGTTGTCAAATAATAAATTCCTTGGAAAGTGTTGGTATGGAGGGCACCCGTGGATACGGTTAGCCATGGAAAGTCAAAGTATGGTTGAAAAAGGAATAAACTTTATTTTCTGTTTGGGAACCACCTATGGTATATCTAGCATGGAAAGTGTTGGGAGCCCTAAGTCGTTTTCGTTGGTGGGAAAAGTATGCCTCTCAAAAATGTTTTTATCTCTCAATTTTCGCTTTGAGCTCTGGCACTTCTACAAATCCCTACTTCCCTCTGCGAAGGGCTTTTCTTTTACTTTATGCAATTTTTAATTTTAATTTGAGTCTCCATCTTCTCTTATAAAGCACCAACTAGGGGGCACTATGATCATACTTGAGCATTGGGTGTAGCTAATATGCAAGTGTGTTTCATGAATGGATCAATGATTGAGCATGATGGGCTAGGGATAACTTATTTTAGCATTGATATTTTGAAAGACATGGTTGCCTGTTGGTATGCTTGAGTATTTAAGTCTCATGTCAAAACTAGACTATTGCTTTGAACCATATAAAAGTCCAAATGTCCATGCTATAAAGAAAAGAATATGAGATGACATGTTAGGCAGCATTCCACATCAAAAATTCTGTTTTCATTATTTACCTACTCGAGGACGAGCATGAATTAAGCTTGGGGATGCTGATACGTCTCCAACATATCTATAATTTTTATTGTTCCATGGTGTTATATTATCATTCTTGGATGTTTTATAATCATTTTATAGTCATTTTATATCATCTTTTGGTACTAACCTATTGACATAGTGCCAAGTGCCAGTTGCTGTTTTCTGCATGTTTTTTACATCGCAGGAAATCATGAGTCCAAACACAGCGAAACTTTTTGTGGATTTTTTATTGGACCAGAAGACATCCAGTGGGCCGGAGAAGTGCCTGGGGTGCTCAGAGGGGAGCACAACCCACCAGGGCTCGCCTGGAGGCCCAGGCGCGCCCTGGTGGGTTGTGCCCACCTCGGGTGCCTCCCGAACCGACTCTTTGCTCTATAAATACCCCAATATTCCAGAAACCCTAGGGGAGTCGATGAAAATCAATTCCAGCCGCTGCAGAGTCCAGAACCACCAGCTCCAATCTAGACACCATCACAGAGGGGTGCATCATGTCCATTGGTGCCTCTCCGATGATGCGTGGGTAGTCTCTTGTAGACCTTCGGGTCCGTAGTTAGTAGCTAGATGGCTTCCTCTCTCTCTCATTTGATTCTCAATACAGTGGTCTCTTGGATATCCATATGATGTAACTCTTTTTGTGGTGTGTTTGTTGGGATCGGATGAACTTTGAGTTTATGATCAGATCTATCTTTTTATCCATCAAAGTTATTTGAGTCTTCTTTGATCTCTTATATGCATGATTGCTTATAGCCTTGTATTTCTTCTCCGCTATTTGGGTTTTGTTTGGCCAACTTCATCTATTTATCTTGCAATGGGAAGAGGTGCTTTGTGATGGGTTCGATCTTATGGTGCTTGATCCCAATGACAGAAGGGGAACCGACACGTATGTATTGTTGCTATTATGGATAACAAGATGGGGTCTATTTCTACATAAATAGATCTTGTCTACATCATGTCATCGTTCTTATTGCATTACTCCGTTTTTACATGAACTTAATACACTAGATGCATGCTGGATAGCGGTTGATGTGTGCAGTAATAGTAGTAGATGCAGGGAGGAGTCGTTCTACTAATCTTGGATGTGATGCCTACATAATGATCATTGCCTGGATATCGTCATGATTATTTGAAGTTCTATCAATTGCTCAACAGTAATTCGTTTACTCATTGTTTGCTATTTTTCTTGAGAGAAGCCACTAGTGAAATCAACGGCCCCCAGGTCTCTTTCTCATATTATTTGCCTTTGCGATCTATTTTATTTGCTTTTATTTTTAGATCTATTAAACTAAAAATACAAAAATACCTTGCTGCACTTGATTTTATTTGGCGTTCGATCTATCAATCTATTACAACTTTCTCACGTCCGTTTGCCAATTTCTGGCACCGTTACACGAAAGGGATTGACAACCCCGTTAACATGTCAGGTTGGGAGTATTTGTTATTTGTGTGCAGGTGCTGTTTACGTAGTGTTGCTTGGTTCTCCTACTGGTTCGATAACCTTGGTCTCATCACTGAGGGAAATAATTACCGTCGCTGTGCTGCATCATCCCTTCCTCTTTGGGGAAATACCGACGTAGTCTAGCAGACATCACACCGCACCCTGGTGGGTGCGGTGGTAGAGAAGGTTCAGTCTGCTTAAAGCAGATTGAACGAAGCCTTTAGCAGCCTACTAATAGGCTTTGAGGTATGCGACGTAATGCTCTGAAAAAACTTTTTATATAGAGGGATATACCTGTGTACAGCCAGTAGCCCCTGATGCTTTGTCCAGTTTTTAAAAGAAACCGGATAGAGGATCCATACAGTATTCAGGAATGTTAACATGCTGCTCTGTTATTGTAATAGGCTTCCCTGTTGGCGGCAACCGCCCAGGCCGCAGAAGTTGCCGAACTTAATCGGAAGCTTCAGGTGGCCGATGACGAAATCGACCGCATTAACAAGCGGTTCGATGAGACGCAAGGTATGTGTATAATGTTAAAAACTTAGGTGTATATTAGAATTGTTATGTATATGGAGAAGTTAACTCATGTAGTGCTTTGATTATGGGCATAGTTGGCGCAGCCGAGGTCGAAACCCTGAAGGGCGCCCTCGCCCAGGCCAAGAAAGAGGCGGAGGCGAATAAGGCAGCCGCTGACAAAGCGGTTGCGGAACTGAAGACCGAGCAGGCTGCCCGCCGCCAACACGAAGCTCGGGTGGCCGAAGTCGAGCAGGAGCTGAAGGATGCCATCAGCAAATGTGAGACTCTAGAGGAGAAGACTTTGGCCCAGTCGTCCAAACTTGCCAAGGCTCTCCATGAGGACAAAGAGGCGCGGATCGAGCCCCGGAGTGCTCGCGAAGAGATCCGTCAGGTGAGGCAGATAGTGGCTGGTAAGGCCTTTCTTTTGCAGAGTATTTTTGGAGCTCAAAGATATGCTTTGCTCACTCGAGTGTGGAGTTCTCCAGACGCGTTTGCTGATCTTCTGAGGAGTGTCGCCGATGCCGCACAGTTCTTCCGAGCCCAGGAAGGGAACTCGACCGAGAAGCTGTTCTGGTCGCAGTTTCTTGCGCCGGAGCACCCGACGCCTCTGAACAACCAGCTGAAGCAGCTGATGGAGCTGCATAGGGTGGCAGGCCTAGCCATGAAGGATCTAATAATCCAACTCTGGCTGGCCGAGCCGATACTTAGCAGCTACTTTGATTTGGTGAAGCGGTTTATCGATGTGCGGCCCCGGATTGATGCTATAAAGTGTTTGGCCTGTATAGAGGGTGCCCGGATGGCCTTTGCCCGCGTCAAGATGCAATGGGCGAAGATGAAGGCCACCGAAGTGGCGACCGCAGGCCCGCCCGAAGGCAAAGATCACCGGAAGCCGGAGAGGTACTTTGAGGACGTCCTAGAACGGGCCCGAATATAGAGGGCCAATGTTCTAAGGACGTAATATTTGATTAGATGTGTTTGGGTTGTAAGAACTATGTTATGAACCCATGCTGGTAATATATCTATGTTTGCGCCTTTTGTTTCAAGCGATTTTTCCTCCTGTGCGGCCGTTTATCGTTATATGTCTAAAAGTTGCCAGTCGTCGACTTCAGCCCCTATGTAGATGCTACAAGGGTATTCGGCATAACGCGTGACCACGCTTTATCCAACGTCTTGATCCATAAAGGAGGTGTCCGCGAGGTGAACCAGGCAGTCGGACTATGTGGCTTTATTACTTTCACTTAGCCATAGGAGTTTGACTCTGGAGCTAAGTACTAGCCCCTTGTGCGTGTGCGGCTACCCGTACAGTAGTGCCTTTTGTCACGCGGCTGGACGAAAACCAACCCCTCGTATAACACGGAGTGACTCGCGAATGATATGTAGTATAATACTAAGTCCTCGGATCGCCGACCAGCTCTCGCCTATCATGACGGTCAGTTTTTGGCTTTCTCTACTGAAGTACTTGACCGGACAAACCAGAAATACAATCGCAGTAGTTCTCCCTTTACTACCTTAGCCGAACGAGCGGAACGTAAGGTGGTAAGCACAGGAGCCGGGCAACCCAACTATAGACCAAAGACATGATTCGGAGCCGATGCATATAATGCAATATCCTGGACGCCGAAGAGTTCCCTATAGGTGTTCAGACTTGAAGTGTGCAGGGCCGAATAGAGCCCCCGGTGTTAAGGCCGGACTACAGCACATGTGGCAGTCTGAAGTGGGGAGGGGATACAGATGATAATACAAATGAGTACCAAACAAAAGTGGTGATCAACTACTTCCTTTATACCCTCATCAATACGTCGAGACATGTTATTACACATAATGCCATAAATTTTGAGGCTTTTTTACATGCCAAAAGTTTACACAAGGGAAAGTTTTACACAGGGCCTAAAAGTAGTGGTTTGAAGATCCCAATGGTGCCCTGCCGCACGTCTACACCGTTCCTTCTTGGTATGAAATCCTTTGAGATGAGGAGGTGATGGTCGTCTATAAGAAAGAGGGACCTGGAAAAGAGCCCTTGTACAACCATAGAGTAGGCGGGGTTTTAATGAACCTGCTGTGAGAAAAATATTTGAGGTCTGAATAGGGTCAAGCCGCACTATAGACCTTTTCCGCAGTGTGCCTCCAGCGCCGCCCAAGGTATTTTAAGTGCGTAATTATGTACACGCGGTACGTATGCCACAACTTTATGGGGCGGTCAGCGGAGGCTAAACTGCTATTCCAGCTCCGGCTCCACCGGGCTATCATATTATAATGCGGATCGGACCCGCTTAGCAGAGTCCTGGGTCTTGATGACCGATGAGTTGTTCGGCTTGATGAGGCCGCCTGTACTTCGACTGCTAGGGCCATGTTGTGCTCCTCAGTACGGAGGGAGCGCTCCATATTCCCATTTAATGTGATGACGCCGCAAGGTCCAGGCATTTTAAGCTTCAGATAAGCATAGTGCGGGAGCGCATTAAAGCTGGCAAAAGCCGTTCGTCTGAGCAGTGCGTGGTAACCACTGCGGAAAGGGATGATGTCAAAGATCAAATCCTCACTTTGGAAGTTGTCTGGAGAGCCGAATACGACCTCCAATGTTAAGGAGCTCGTGCAACGGGCCTCCACGCCAGGTATCACTCCTTTAAAGGTAGTGTTGCTAGGCTAGATTCTTGACGGGTCAATACCCATCTTACGGACAGTATCCTGGTAGATCAAATTGAGGTTGCTGCCGTCGTCCATAAGGACTTGATGAAGGAAATATGCCCTAGAGGCAATAATAAAATTCTTATTTATATTTCCTTATATCATGATAAATGTTTATTATTCATGCTAGAATTGTATTAACCGGAAACTTGATACATCTGTGAATACATAGACAATACATAGTGTCCCTGGTATGCCTCTACTAGACTAGCTCGTTAATCAAAGATGGTTAAGTTTCCTGACCATAGACATGTGTTGTCATTTGATGTACGGGATCACATCATTAGGACAATGATGTGATGGACAAGACCCATCCGTTAGCTTAGCATAATGACCGTTAAGTTCTATTGCTATTGCTTTCTTCATGACTTATACATATTCCTTTGACTATGAGATTATGGAAGTCCCGAATACCGGAGGAATACCTTGTGTGCTATCAAACATCACAACATAACTGGGTGATCATAAAGATGCTCTACAGGTATCTCCGAAGGTATTTGTTGGGTTGGCATAGATCAAGATTAGGATTTGTCACTCCGAGTATTGGAGAGGTATCTCTGGGCCCTCTAGGTAATGCACATCATGATAAGCCTTGCAAGCAATGTGACTAATGAGTTAGTTGCGGGATGATGCATTACGAAACGATTAAAGAGACTTGCCGGTAACGAGATTGAACTAGGTATGAGGATACCGATGATCGAATCTCGGGCAAGTAACATACCGATGACAAAGGGAATGACGTATGTTGTCATTGCGGTTTGACCGATAAAGATCTTCGTAGAATATGTAGGAACCAATATGAGCATCCAGGTTCCGCTGTTGGTTATTGATCGGAGATATGTCTCGGTCATGTCTACATAGTTCTCGAACCCGTAGGGTCCGCATGCTTAACATTCGATGACGATTTGTATTATGAGTTATGTGTTTTGGTGACCGAAGATTGTTCGGAGTCCCGGATGAGATCACAAACATGACGAGGAGTATCGAAATGGTCGAGAGGCAAATATTGATATATTGGACGATAGTATTCGAACACCAGAATGGTTCCGAAGTGTTTCCGGTAATTATCGAAGAACTGGGAGGTTACCGGAACCCCCCGGGAAAGTAATGGGCCACATGGTCCATACGGGAGAGAGAGGGCAGCCCACAAGGGGGTGGCGCCCCCCCCCCCCCCCTTCTCCCTCTCCCTCTCCTTCCCCCTTTCCCCTTCCGAAAGAAGGAAGGGAGGCCGAATAGGACTAGGAGTCCAAGTGGGTTCCCCCCCCCCCACTTGGCGCGCCCCTAGGCCGGCCTCCTCCCCTCTCCTCCTTTATATACGGGGGCAGGGGGCACCCCAAAGCACATCAGTTGTTTCTTAGCCATGTGCGGTGCCCCCCCTCCACCGTTTACTCCTCCGGTCATATTGTCATAGTGCTTAGGCGAAGCCCTGCGCGGATCACATCACCATCACCGTCACCATGCCATCATGCTGACAAAACTCACCCTCAACACTTTGCTAGATCAAGAGTTCGAGGGACGTCATCGAGCTGAACGTGTGCAGAACTCGGAGGTGTCATACGTTCGGTGCTTGATCGATTGAATCGAGAAGACGTCTGACTACATCAATGGCGTTAAGCTAACACTTCCGCTTTCGGTCTACGAGGGTACGTGGACACTCTCTCCCCTCTCGTTGATATGCATCTCCTAGATAGATCTTGCGTGATCGTAGGAATTTTTTTAAAATTGCATGCTACGTTCCCCAACAGTGGCATCCGAGCCAGGTCTATGTGTAGATGATATGCACGAGTAGAACACAAAGAGTTGTGGGCGATCATAGTCATACTGCTTACCACCAACGTCTTATTTTTATTCGGCGGTATTGTTGGATGAAGCGGCCCGGACCAACCTTACATGACCACGTTCATGAGACCGGTTACACCGATAGACATGCAACTTGTTTTGCATAAAGGTGGCTGGCGGGTGTCTGTTTCTCCAACTTTAGTTGAATCGAATTTGACTATGGCCGGTCCTTATTGAAGGTTAAAATAGCACATTTGACGAAACATCGTTGTGGTTTTGATGCGTAGGTAAGAACGGTTCTTACTAGAAGCCCGTAGCAGCCACGTAAAACTTGCAACAACAAAGTAGAGGGCGTCTAACTTGTTTTTGCAGGGCATCTTGTGATGTGATATGGTCAAGACATGATGTGATATACGTTATTGTATGAGATGATCATGTTTTGTAAAAGTTTCGGCAACTGGCAGGAGCCTTATGGTTGTCGCTTTATTGTATGAAATGCAATCGCCATGTAATTGCTTTACTTTATCACTATGCGTTAGCGATAGTTGTAGAAGCAATATAGTTTGACCGATAAAGATCTTCGTAGAATATGTAGGAACCAATATGAGCATCCAGGTTCCGCTGTTGGTTATTGATCGGAGATATGTCTCGGTCATGTCTACATAGTTCTCGAACCCATAGGGTCCACACGCTTAACGTTCGATGACGATTTGTATTATGAGTTATGTGTTCTGGTGACCGAAGATTGTTCAGAGTCCCGGATGAGATCACGGACATGACGAGGAGTATCAAAATGGTCGAGGGGCAAAGATTGATATATTGGATGATAGTATTCGGACACCGGAATGGTTCCGAAGTGTTTCGGGTTTTTATCGAAGAACCGGGAGGTTACCGGAACCCCCCGGGGAAAGTAATGGGCCACATGGGCCATAGGGGAGAGAGAGGGAAGCCCACAGGGTGGTGGCGCCCCCCCCCCCGGGGGGGAGTCCGAATTATACAAGGGGAGGGGGCGCGGCCCCCCTTTCCTTCTCCCTCTCCCTCTCCTTCCCCCTTTCCCCCTCCGGAAGAAGTAAGGGGGCCGAATAGGACTAGGAGTCCAAGTGGGTCCCTCCCCCACTTGGCGCACCCCCTAGGCCGGCCTCCTCCCCTCTCCTCCTTTATATACGGGGCGAGGGACACCCCAAAGCACATCAGTTGATTTCTTAGCCGTGTGCGGTGCCCCCTCCACCGTTTACTCCTCTGGTCATATTGTCGTAGAGCTTAGGGAAGCCCTGCGCGGATCACATCACCATCACCGTCACCACGCCGTCGTGCCGACGAAACTCTCCCTCAACACTTTGCTGGATCAAGAGTTCGAGGGACCTCAACAAGCTGAACGTGTGCAGAACTTGGAGGTGCCGTACGTTCGGTGCTTGATCGGTTGAATCGAGAAGACGTTCAACTACATCAACCGCATTAAGCTAACGCTTCCACTTTCGGTCTACGAGGTACGTGGACACACTCTCCCCTCTCTTTGCTATGCATCTCCTAGATAGATCTTGCGTGATCGTAGGAATTTTTTGAAATTGCATGCTACGTTCCCGTACACTTGATGACCCACAAGTACAGGGGACCAATTGTAGCTCTTTTCGATAACTAAGAGTGTCGAACCCAACGAGGAGCAAAAGGAAATGACAAGTGGTTTTCAACAAGGTTATGTCTGCAAGTGCTAAAATTGTAAGTAACAGAGTAGTTTGATAGCAAGATAATTTGTAACGAGCAAGTAACGATAATAGTAGAAAAAGTGCAGCAAGGTAGCCCAATCCTTTTGAGGCAAAGGAAAGGCCAAAACGATCTCTTTTGATAGGCAAAGCGTTCTTGAGGGTACACGGGATTTTCATCTAGTCACTTTCACCATGTTGGTTTGATTTGTGTTCGGTACTTTAATAATTTGATATGTGGGTGGATCGGTGCTTAGGTGTTGTTCTTACTTGAACAAACCTCCTACTTATGATTAACCCTCCCGCAAGCATCTGCAACTACGAGAAAAGTATTAAGAATAAATTCTAACCATTGCATTAAACTTTTGGATCGAATCGGTCCCTTATGGAATAGCGCATAAATTGGGGTTTAAGCTTCTGTCACTCTCATAGCCCATCATCTAATTGCTACTCCACAATGCATTCCCTTAGGCCCAAATATGGTGAAGTGTCATGTAGTCGACGTTCACATGACACCACTAAGGGAATCACAACATACATACTATCAAAATATTGAACACACATCAAGTTCACATGATTACCTGCAACACGATTTCTCCCGTGACCTCAAGAACAAAAGTAACTACTCACAACTGATAATCATGCTCAAGCTCGGAGGGGTATTAAATAGCATACTAGATCTGAACATATAATATTCCACCAAATAAACCATATAGTAATCAACACTACTAGTCACCCACAAGCACCAATCTATAGTTCCGGTCACTAGATTGAACACAAGAGATGAACTAGGGTTTGAGATGAGATGGTGTTGTTGAAGATGTTGATGGAGATTTCCCTCCCCAAGATGGGAGAATTGTTGGTGATGATTGATGACGATGATTTCCCCCTCCGGGAGGGAAGTTCCCCCGGCGGAATCACTCCATCAGAGGGCAAAAGTGCTCCTGCCCAAGTTCCGCCTCGAGACGGCGGCGCTCCGTTCCGAAGGTCCTCTCCTTTTTTTTTCTACGTCAAAATGATTTATATACCAGAAGATGGGCACCGGAGGTGGGCCTGGGTGAGCACAACCCACCAAGGCGCGCCTGGGCTCCCTGGTGCGCCCAGGTGGGTTGTGCCCACCTGGTGGGCCCCCTCTGGTAGTTATTTGCTCCAATATTCTTCAAATATTCCATAAAAATTCTCTGTGAAGTTTCGGCTTGTTTGGAGTTGTGCAGAATAGGTAGCCTGGCGTAGCTTTTCCAGGTCTAGATTTCCAGCTGCCGGAATTCTCCTTCTTTGTGTATACCTTGCATGTTATGAGAGAAAAGGCATTAGAATTACTCCAAAAAGCATTATTATGGATAAAAACATCATAAATAACAGTAGGAAAACATGATGCAAAATGGACGTATCAACTCCCCCAAGCTTAGACCTTGCTTGTCCTCAAGTGAAAACCGAAATCGAAAAACATGTCCACATGCTTAGAGAGAGAGGTGTCGATAAAAAAATACGGACATAGAAGCATCATGTAGATTATTATAACAGCAACGAAATTAAACATAAGGCTTTTATCATAGACCTTTTATCGTATACTTCTCATGAATAAGTAACAGTTCATCACACAATCCAAGTATAAAGCAAAAACTCTATTAAAAACCAACAAACTATGTTCTCAGTCAACTTTGCAACTACAATTCATCATCTTTTCAGTAAGGGTCACGTATCGGAGCCTCTAGGCAAGTCCACATACTCAACCATCATATAGTCTTCGATGATTGCTAACACTCACCCCATACACATGAGCAAAATGTTTCAACCCGACACATAAGAAGATAGGGGCTTATAGTTTCGCCTCCCAACGTATTCACCTCAAGGGTGATGTCAACAATAATAACTCATGCTACCCATATTCAACTGGACATATGTTCCTAGATCTTTCCTCACCACATGATGCTTGCCAAAGGAGAAAATAAAAAGGAATAGAGAGAAAACTTTGACTCTTTGCATAAAAGTAAAAGATAGGCCCTTCGCAGAGGGAAGCAGAGGTTTCCATGCGCTTATTTGTTTGTATGCTCAACCCCTTAGTGCAAAAGAACGTCACGTTGCATTGCCCCTTGTGATAGCGACCTTTATTATGCAGTCTGTCGCTTTTATTCTTCGCCAACACAAGTTCGGGCAACGCTCAATTTTCTCTTACACTAAATGATCTCACACATTTAGAAGCAATTTTTATTGCCTTTTTGCACCGATGACAACTTACTTGAGGGATCTTTCTCAATCCCTAGGTAGGTATGGTGGACACTTGAAAATAAGATTTGGGTTTAAGGGTTTTTGGACGCACAAGCAGTATCTCTACTTAGTGCAGAATTTTTGGCTAGCAAAGATAGGGGCAAGCACCACATGTTAAAGGATCTATGACAATATGACTTCTATGTGAATATGAACAAACATAAATCATTAAGTTGTCTTCCTTGTCCAAAGTCAATGATTTTAGCATATAATATTTTGATGGGGGCTCACAATCACAAAAGATTTCTAGGTTAGTATATTTATGTGCGAATATTCTCTTCCCTTATTAATTCTTTCATGAGTTGCATCATTGACTAATGCTATGTTTGTCAATCTCTAATAAAATTTTCTACTTATACTTTTCCTTATGTGGTGCCATCACCTACCATAAGATTAGTATATGATCTTCTCGATTTATTTCCTTTCTTTTTATTTATGTCTTTTCCTTTTATTGCAACATGAAAGTAAAGAAAGCAAAAACTCAAACTAAACTTTATTATATATCTTGCACACGATTACAAGGATAGATCACTAAGCAAACTCTCAAAAAGAAAGGATCGGACTAAACTTTTATTCATATAAAGCAAAAGATCGAACTAAAATAAGTAAAGGAAAAAAGATAGTGGGGATGATACGATACCGGGGCACCTCCCCCAAGTTTGGCGAAAGCCAAGGGGAGTGCCCATACCCGATACTCAATTTTCCTTTGGTGATGAAGAAGAAGGAGGTGGTGGTGATGAAGAAGTAGAGGGTTTGCCCTTCTTTTCCTCTAGCTTCTCTCGGAGAATAAAACTATCTATCCTCAACTCATCGTTATCTATCTCGAGTTTTATTATCCTCTTGCATAACGTCTCCATGCTTTCATTTTTGAACCGGGGAGGAACCGATTCATCTTCATACTCCTCGGAGGTCCAGCTATAGTGCTCCACATCCCCATGGGACTTGGGATTTGCGGTGAAATTAGGAGCATAGCTCTCACCCTCAGAGTCTTGGGACGACATATTTTCAGATCTAACAGGAAAACAGCAAGAAAGGAGAACATAAGATTTCTCCGCGATACGGTGGTCAACAGGTTCGGGGACTATATAAAGATTTTTTTATCTTGGGAGACAAGCAAACGGAAGAAAAACGGAGTCCGGAAGGTGTCCCAGGTGGGCACAACCCACCAGGGCGCGCCTGGCAAGCCAGGCGCGCCCTGGTGTCTTGTGCTCACCAGGGTACGCTTCCTGGTAGTTTCTTATTTCTCTAATTTTCTAAATATTCCAAAACTGACAAAAGATATTTTTGCGGATTTTTCGGAGTCCGTTTACTTACTGCATCACGTACCTCCTTATTTTCACGATTCTGGAGTGTTTCGGAAGGACTATTTTATGTGCACTTCCGGTGTCAAAGTTGGGATAATATTACTTTCAACATTAATGGGCGTACCTAAGATATAGTGTTTTATTCGTGGCCCATTGACAACCTTCGTGTTAGTACCTTCGGCATTATTTATTTTGATAGCTCTAGACCGATATAAACCTCCTCGATAACATATGGGCCTTCCCATTTTGAGAGGAGTTTTTTTGCAAAGAATCTGAAGCGAGAGTTGTACAAAAGAACATATTCTCCTACTTTAAACTC
This sequence comes from Aegilops tauschii subsp. strangulata, assembly GCF_002575655.3. Classification (NCBI taxonomy): domain Eukaryota; kingdom Viridiplantae; phylum Streptophyta; class Magnoliopsida; order Poales; family Poaceae; genus Aegilops; species Aegilops tauschii. Next base: position 336,038,241 of record NC_053035.3, read on the forward strand.
ACGCTTTTGGATTCTTTATCATGCCACCTTTTAACTTTTTCTTTAAATAACTTAGCATTTTCATAAGTTTGGGTTCTCCATTCATCTAAAGAAAATATCAAATAACCTCTTTTCACCAGCAAGTTTCAAATCATAATTGAGTTCTTTGATTGCCCAATATGCTTTATGTTCTAACTCAAGAGGCAAATGACAAGCTTTTCCATAAACCATTTTATAAGGGGACATACCCATAGGATTTTTATATGCTATTCTATAAGCCCAAAGTGCATCATCTAATTTCTTAGGCCAATTCTTCCTGGACCTATTGACAGTCTTTTGCAAAATTAACTTTATTTCTCTATTGCTAAGTTCAACTTGACCACTAGACTGAGGATGATACGGTGATGCAATTCTATGGTTAGCATCATACTTGGCAAGCATTTTACGGAAAGCACCATGAATAAAGTGTGAACCACCATCAGTCATTAAATATCTAGGGACTCCAAACCTTGGGAAAATAACTTCCTTAAGCATTTTAATAGTGGTGTTGTGATTAGCACTACTGGTTGGAATAGCTTCTACCCATTCAGTAACATAATCAACAGCAACCAAAATATGTGTATACCCATTAGAGGAAGGAAAAGGTCCCATGTAATCAAATCCCCAAACATCAAATGGTTCAACAGCAAGTGAATAATTCATAGGCATTTCTTGACGCTTACCGATATTACCTATTCTTTAGCATTCATCACAAGATAAGACGAACTTATGGGCATCCTTGAAGAGAGTAGGCCAATAAAATCCAGATTGCAATACCTCGTGAGCAGTTCTATCTCTAGCATGATGCCCTCCATAAGCTTCAGAGTGACATTTCCGTAGGATTTGTCCCTGTTCATGCTCAGGTGCACAACGTCTAATAATACCATCTACTCCTTCTTTAAAGATGTGGGTCATCCTAAAAGTAATGTCTTAAATCATAGAAGATTTTTTTTCTTTTGTTGGTATGTAAAGCTAGGTGGCAAATATTTAGCAACAATGTAATTAGCATAGTCAGCATACCAAGGAGTATTATGAGCAACATTTATTGCAGCTAACTGCTCATCAGGAAAACTATCATCAATAGGTAGTAGGTCATCAGGCACATTTTCAAGCCTAGATAAGTTATCAGCTGCGGGGTTCTCTGCTCCTTTTCTATCAGTGATATGTAAATCGATTTTTTGTAGCAAGAGAACCCATCGAATAAGTGTAGGTTCAGCATCTTTCTTTTCCATAAGGTATAGCAGCATGATCAGTGTGAACAGTTACTTTGGAATCAACAATATAAGGTCTGAACTTATCACATGCAAATACAACTGCTAAAAATTCTTTTTCAGTGGTAGCATAATTTCTCTGGGCACTGTCTAGAGTTTTACTAGCATACTGAATAACATTCAGTTTCTTATCAACTCTTTGTCCTAGAACAGCACCAACAGCATAATCACTAGCATCACACATAATTTCAAAAGGCAAGTTCCAATTAGGTGGTTGAACAATAGATGCAGAAATTAAGACTTTCTTGAGTGTTTCAAAGGCTTCTAAACAATCATCATCAAAAACAAAAGGAATATCCTTTTGCAAAAGATTCGTAAGAGGCCTAGAAATTTTAGAGAAGTCTTTGATAAATCTCCTATAGAAACCAGCATGACCTAGGAAACTACGAATACCTTTGATAACTTTAGGACATGGCATTTTCTCAATTGCATCAACCTTAGCTTTGTCCACTTCAATACCCCTTTCAGAAATTTTATGCCCCAAGACAATGCCTTCATTAACCATAAAGTGGCACTTCTCCCAATTCAAGACAAGATTTGTTTGCTCGCATCTCTGCAAAACTCGATCAAGATTGCTTAAACAATCATTAAAAGACTTCCCATAAACAGAGAAGTCATCCACGAAAACCTCAACAATATTTTCACAAAAGTCAGAGAATATAGCAGTCATACATCTTTGAAAGGTAGCAGGTGCATTGCATAAACCAAAAGGCATACGTCTATAAGCATAAGTTCCAAAGGGACAAGTGAAAGTGGTCTTTTCTTGATCAAGTTGAGAAACAGGTATTTGTGAAAAACCAGAATATCCATCAAGGAAGCAAAAATGTGTATGATTAGATAATCTTTCTAGCATTTGATCAATAAAAGGCAGAGGGTAATGATCTTTACTAGTTGTTTTGTTTAATTTTTTAAAATCAATTACCATTCGATAGCCTGTAACAATTCTTTGTGGAATAAGTTCATTCTTATCATTAGGAACAACAGTAATACCTCCTTTCTTAGGGACACAATGAACAGGACTTACCCATCTACTATCAGCTATGGGATAGATTATACCTGCTTCCACAAGTTTTAATATTTCCTTTCTTACCACTTATTTCATCTTCGGATTTAACCGACGTCTTAGGTTCCATATTAATTTTGTGCTGACATAGAGTGGGACTAATGCCCTTTAAATCATCAAGAGTATATCCAATAGTAGCTCGGTGCTTCCTTAGAACTCTCAATAATCTTTCTTCTTCATGTTCTGAAAGGTTCGCACTAATAATAACAGGATATATCTTCTTTTCATCAAGATAAGCATATTTCAAAGTGTCTGGTAATTGTTTTAATTCAAACACAGGATCACCTTTAGGTGGAGGAGGACCTCCTAGAGTTTCAATAGGCAAATTGTGTTTAAGCAGGGGACGTTGTTCAAACAAAATCTTATCTATTTCATTTCTTTCATGCATATGTAAATCATTTTCATGGTCTAGCCAATATTGTTCTAGTTGATCAGTAGGGGGCACAGCAATAGAAGCAAGACCAATTAATTCATCTTTACTAGGCAAATCTTTTTCATGAAGCTTTCTACTAAACTTGGAAAAATTAAACTCATGAGACTCATCACCAAAACTAACACCGACAGTTTGTTTCTCACAGTCTATTCTAGCATTAACGGTGTTCAAGAAAGGTCTACCAAAGATAATGGGACAAAAGTCATCTTGTGGGGAACCAAGAACAAAAAAATCAGTAGGGTATTGTAACACCCTGAGAATCATGCTACAGTAACCCCCTGTGATTAAGCTAATCATGTTGCTAAACAGGGCTTGATCACATTTGAATCACAACCTTTTCAAACTCCTAGTTCAAACTTCAATTAAATTTAAAAGTGGAAAATAAAAGTTTTCAAAAATTTAAACAAAAATGTTCGGTGGGTGCCAAATAATACACTCGTAATTATGGTGGAGAAAACACATTTTTATAAAATACCTAAATACTTTTAAATGAACTAAAACAGAAAAGAAAATAAACAAGTAAAAAGAAAACAGAAAACAGAACAGACAAAAAAAAAGAGAAAAGGCCCTTCCCCCCCCCCACTGGACCCGTGGCCCAAACTAGGCCTTCCCCCCCCCCCCCACTGACCCCCGGCCCAAACTGGGCCGCGACCCCCGACCCCCGGCCCCGCCCACTCTCCCCCTCGCCCCTTCCCTGTTCCCCTGACCGGGGTCGAACAGTGGTCGTCCCAGCCGCACCCCATCGCCGGCGACGGGGAGGATAAGGGCGCCAGCTCCCCCGCCTCCTCGGGCCTCTCTCCCACTCGCCCCCGCTCGTCCCTCGGCCTCTGCGCCTCTCCCCCCGCCAGATCCACCTCCCTCTCCCCTTCGATCCCCCACTGCCCGCGCGTGCTCGCCGCCGTTCACCGTCGTACTCGCGGCCACCGTGCCCCGATTGCCCCGACGACGTGCCCGGACGACTCCCCGCCGTCGACTACGTCGACTACGCCATCGGGAACGAGCCGAGCGCCTCTGCACCGACCTCCCCGAGCTCGTCTTCAACCTTCGGCCGCCATCGTTCGTCGCCGATTCCGGCTACCCCGCGCCCTCCCCGAGCTCACTGCCAATCCCTACGGCTCCGCTGTGAGCTCCCGCTTCTCCTCCCCCTCTCCGTTAGCTCGCCCTCGTTCCCTAGCTGCTCCCCCACGCGCGCCCGAACGCCGCGCCGCGGAGCTCGCCGCCGGCGGGTCTCCGGTGACCAAATGGTCACGGGCGTAGGCCCGCTAGCTCGACCGCGTCGTGCCGCACCCGCCTAGGTAGTTAGTTCGGCCGTTCGCGCGCTCTAACGCAGCATCCGTCGGACACCCGTAGCACCTCGCCGCCGGCGAGCTCGTAGCGCTCGCCCCCGCCCGTTCCAGCCCCTCCGGCCACCGCCGTTGGACGCGCGACGCCGAGCCACGTCGAACGCGCCCAGCCACGCCCCCGAAGACCCCCTGTACGTGAAACCCGTACCCCTCCCGAGCCGCGCCGCCGTGCGTTTGGTCGCCGGCGTTGCTTCGCCGCCGGCCGCCGACGTGGCTGGCCTGGGGCCACCCCAGTGCCCCTGCCAGTGGCCCCCACGGGCCCCAATTGACTGGGTTGACCCAGTCAACTGCTGACTGGGCAGGCCCAGTCACTGACATGCGGGCCCCGCCGCAAAAATATAAAAAAGAAAAGAAAAAGAAAATGTTTTATAAATAAAAATAATTATTTTAACTAATCACTCACTGACATATGGGGCCCACCCCTCTAATTATACTGTTAGATTAGTTTAATTAAGTATTAGACTAACAGAGGCTAACATGTGGGTCCCACTGGACCCACCTGTCTGGTTTGACTGGTCAGCCGACCTGTTGACCTGCTGACATCAGCATTGCCTCATACTGACGTCATAATTCCTTTTTGCTGAATAAAAATAATTCCAGAAACTCAAATAAACTTTGAAAATTCATATCTTTTAAACCGTAACTCGGATGAAAATGTTTTCTATATGAAAGTTGCTCAGAACGACAAGACGAATCCGGATAGGCAGTCGGTTCGTCCACCACACCTCCCAAACCTATCGAACTAGCAACTTTCCCCCTCCGGTCCGTCTGTCCGAAAACGCGAAACATCGGGAATACCTCCCGGATGTTCCCCCCCCCCTTCACCGGTACCACCTACTGTCGCGTTAGGACACCCCTAGCACCGCTCACTGTCATGTCACGCATCGTCATGCTTATGTTTGCATTGTATTTACTGTTTCTTCCCCCCTCTTCTCTCCGGTAGACTACGAGACCGACACTGCTGCTGCCCAGTTCGACTACGGAGTTGACGACCCCTCCTACTTGCCAGAGCAACCAGGCAAGCCCCCCCCCCCTTGATCACCAGATATCGCCTACTCTTCTCTATACTGCTTGCATTAGAGTAGTGTAGCATGTTACTGCTTTTCGATATCCTATCCTGATGCATAGCCTATCCTTGCTACTACTGTTGATACCTTTACCTGCAATCCTACATGCTTAGTATAGGATGCTAGATTTCCATCAGTGGCCCTACATTCTTGTCCGTCTGCTGTGCTATACTATCGGGCCGTGATCACCTGGGCGGTGATCACAGGTATATACTTATATACTACATACATGACACATGTGATGACTAAAGTCGGGTCGGCTCGTAGGAGTACTCGCAAGTGGATCTTTGTGGCGGAGCGACAGGGCAGGTTGAGACCACCCAGGTGAGAGGTGGGCCTGGCCCTGGTCGGCGTTCGCGGTTACTTAACACGCTTAACGAGATCTTGGTATTTGATCTGAGTCTGGCCATTTGGTCTATACGCACTAACCATCTACGCGGGAGTAGTTATGGGTATCCCGGCGTCGTGGTATCAGCCGAAGCCTTCTTGACGTCAGCGACTGAGTGGCGCGCGCCGGATTGGACTGGAACGCCACTAGGCTAGGTCTGCTTCCGGCCGCGTACGCAACGTGCAGGTGTGCATAGGGCGATGGGCCCAGACCCCTGCGCGCAGAGGGTTAGACCGGCGTGCTGACCGCTCTGTTATGCTTAGGTGGGGCTGCGACGCGTTGATCTTACGAGGCCGGGCATGACCCAGAAAAGTGTGTCCGGCCAAATGGGATCGAGCGTGTTGGGTTATGTGGTGCACCCCTGCAGGGAAGTTTATCTATTCGAATAGCCGTGTCCCTCGGTAAAAGGACGACCCGGAGTTGTACCTTGACCTTATGACAACTAGAACTGGATACTGAATAAAATACACCCTTCCAAGTGCCAGATACAACCCGGTGATCGCTCTCTAACAGGGCGACGAGGAGGGGATCGCCGGGTAGGATTATGCTATGCGATGCTACTTGGAGGACTTCAATCTACTCTCTTCTACCTGCTGCAAGATGGAGATGCCAGAAGCGTAGTCTTCGACAGGACTAGCTATCCCCCTTTTATTCTGGCATTCTGCAGTTCAGCCCACTGATATCCCCTTTTACACATATACCCATGCATATGTAGTATAGCTCCTTGCTTGCGAGTACTTTGGATGAGTACTCACGGTTGCTTCTCTCCCTCTTTCCCCCTTTCCTATCTATCTGGTTGTCGCAACCAGATGTTGGAGTCCAGGAGCCAGACGCCACCGTCGACGACGACACCTACGACACTGGAGGTGCCTACTACTACGTGCAGGCCGCTGACGACGACCAGGAGTAGTTAGGAGGATCCCAGGCAGGAGGCCTGCGCCTCGTTCGATCTGTATCCCAGTTTGTGCTAGCCTTCTTAAGGCAAACTTGTTTAACTTATGTCTGTACTCAGATATTGTTGCTTCCGCTGACTCGTCTGTGATCGAGCAATTGTATTCGAGCCCTCGAGGCCCCTGGCTTGTATTATGATGCTTGTATGACTTATTTATGTTTTAGAGTTGTGTTGTGATATCTTCCCGTGAGTCCCTGATCTTGGTCGTACACATTTGCGTGCATGATTAGTGTACGGTCAAATCGGGGGCGTCACAAGTTGGTATCAGAGCCGACTGCCTGTAGGAATCCCCCTATCCACACTCCTTGGCCGAAGTCGAGTCTAGACATTACAAAAAATTTACTAACATGGCTGTGTGTCTTACGGGCCCACGTCGCCATTGGGTGGTACTAGTATCTTTTACTCCTCGACCTTTACTCTGGGACTCTGAACTCTCTTCTACTCGGGTTAAACGAATTTACTAACTCTAACACTAGGATCCCGTGACCACATTCACCCCAAAGTTGGATAAGCCATAGTTGTTTCCTAGAATAGTATATTAAACAATTCACACACTGTCATTTGACTCCTTTGAAACGTCTTTGCTTTCAGATGGAACCCACGAGGCAGGTCGTTCATCACATGACGGCCATTGGTGCCTCGGGATCACCTGCGGTGCTAGCTGAGATGATGACCTATCTGGGTTATCGCTGGCACCCTGAGTACACCGTCTACGAGGAGTACCAGGACTTTAACCAGGAGCAGTACCGTGCCATCGTCCACCTCTACTCGCGGGAGTATGACTCCACTACTGTGCTGCACACCGCACATGGTGTTGGTGTGACCACCGATATGGCTGTCCACGATGCTGCCTATGCTGCTCTGACACGTCTTCGTGGAGAGTATCAGGAGTTGGACACCTCCCCTTTCAGGCACATTGCTATCGCCTCCGATGTTGGTGCGGAGGGATACTATACTGCTGCCTACTCCACTGTCACCCGAGAGCCCTTCTACCATCAGCACCTGGTTCTGCATGCTGATGGGCTGGATCGAGCTAACCGAGCTCTTCGCCATGAGATGTACACCACCCGTCAGCACCTTTACCGTGCTCTGACGCTGCTGCACCCCTTTGTCCGATCTGGACAGGTACCGCGTACTGCGATCTACCCAGCCAGGACCGTGATGCCCCACGGTGTCGGTTGGCCAGAGGTGGGAGGCTACTCTCCCGCACTTGGTCCTCTTCTGCCACCTGAGCGTCGGGCTCTACACCTGAGTATCCGCGGCCCCCAGTCTGCTGACGTCGAGGGCTATCCGTTGCCTCACTACCAGCTGTCGGGCTACGATTACCTCCACAGTACCTCTTGGGACTGATGTAGGCTTGCTTGTAGTATTAGCTGCAGTCGCCGCGAGCCTGTGTGCCGCCTATGATGTTAGTGTCTATGTACTGAACTCTATGCATGACCCCTTTTGAAAGTTATGCCGACTACTATGTAGTAGCTATCGTGCTCCTTTCATTATGCATGTTTCATCATGAATGATTCTTGTCATTGCAAATTTCTCAATGCTGAACTACCCCTGTTATATATTAGCAGGATGGTTAGACCAGGTGGTCGTGGTCGTGGTGGCGATGCCCCACCACCACCTGAGTACATGGCTGGTATGATCCAACAGTTTGAACTGAACCGCCAATTCATGGAAAATATGATGGCTCAGTTTCCTCGCCCCAATATGAACCAGCTGCCAGCTCAAGTGACTCTTCAAGATTTCATACGCCTCAACCCAACCATCTACCGCAGCTCAACTCAGCCTCTGGATGCTGATGACTGGCTCCGTGACATCACCTATGAGATGGAGTCTGCTGATGTAGCCCCTGCCAGCTATGTCAATTTTGCTTCCTTCTTTCTGAAGGGACCCGCAGCTCAATGGTGGGACAGCCACAGGCGTACTCTGCCAGCTGGAACAATCATCACCTGGCCAGACTTCCAAGCAGCTTTCCGTGCCCGCTTTATTCCTCAGGGAGTCATGGACCGGAAGAAGCGTGAGTTCCGCAACCTCACCCAAGGCAACAAAACTGTTGAAGCTTATCAGCGGGAGTTTCTGGACTTGTCCCGCTATGCTGAAGAGGACATTGCAACTGATGCACGCAGACAGGAGAAGTTCCGTGATGGCCTTCAAGCTGACATCAAGCTCGCACTTCTAGTGCATGACTTTGCTGATTTCGCCACCTTGGTGAACAAGGCCATCAATGTCGAAACTGGTCTGCAGGAATACCAGAGCTCTCACAGGCGCAACCGTGACATGGGCTCATCTTCGGGTTCGCCCGCACAGAAGCGTAAGATATGGATCCCGAACAGCATGTACCGTCCAAATGCATCTGCCCCAAGGCAGACCTATGCTGCACCTCGTCTGCCTCCACCACCATCTAGGCAGTCAAGACTTCCAGCTCCACCATCCCAAGCTCCTATTCCCACTCCGAATAATGGCTTGTGCTTCAGGTGTGGTCAACTAGGACACCGTGCTAGAGAATGCAACTAGAACCAGAATCAACTGGCCCTTCCAGCAACTGGCCGTGGTAACAATCAGCCCCGCAACAACAATGCTAAGTCTTATGGTCGTGCTCATGCCAACCACGTTGATCTCAACGAAGCTCAAGACCAGCCTGCTACTGTGATGGGTACACTCCTCGTAAATTCAGTACCAGCATCCGTTTTATTTGATACAGGTGCATCGCATTCATTCATGTCAGAAGATTTTGCATACAAGCACGACGTTAAATGTGAGGAGATGAACACCTCTGTATTGGTCAAAACCCCCGTGGGACAGTGTCAAACCTCCTTGGTTGGCATCGATGTCCCCGTGGAAATCGAAGGGCTGGAATTCTATGCCTCTCCCATTATCCTGAAGTCGTCTAACATCGACCTCATTTTGGGTATGGATTGGTTGAAAGCGCATACTGCTTCTATAGTTTGTGCCACTAAAACCGTCCATCTGCTACACCCTTCAGATGAAATAGTTGCCTACCAAGCTATTCTGGTGCAAAATGCCGAGGCAAGGCTCTATGCATTGAATGCATTGAACGCTGCACCACTCGAGGGCATTGAAAACATTCCCGTCGTGCGTGAATACCTCGACGTCTTTCCTGAAGAACTTCCAGGGATTCCCCCTGCTAGAGCTGTCGAATTCATCATCGACTTGAAACCAGGCACCACTCCTATAGCCAAGCGACCCTACAAAATGCCGCCACATGAACTCCTTGAGCTTAAGGAGGAAATCGACAAATCTCTTCGCAAAGGATTCATTCGCCCAAGTTGCTCTCCTTGGGGAGCACCTTCTCTCTTTGTCAAGAAGAAGGATGGGACAAACCGGTTAGTTCAAGACTACCGTCCTATAAACCAAGCCACCATTCAGAATAAATACCCTCTTCCTCGGATCAATGATCTATATGATCAACTGGCGGGTTCGTCAGTGTTCTCTAAGCTCGACTTGAGGTTGGGCTACCATCAGATCCGTGTTCGCGAAGAGGATATCCCAAAGACCGCCTTCGTGACTCTCTATGGTTCATATGAGTACACCGTCATGTCTTTCGGTTTAACCAATGCTCCAGCCACCTTCTCTCGTCTGATGAACTATATATTCATGGATTACCTCGACAAGTTCGTCGTGGTTTATCTGGATGATATCCTGGTATTTTCCAAGAACGAAGAAGAACATGCTGAACATCTTCGACTTGTGCTGGAAAAGCTACGAGAGCATCAACTATATGCCAAGTTCTCCAAATGTGAATTCTGGCTACCTGAAGTAACCTATCTCGGGCATGTCATCTCTAAGGATGGTATTGCCGTCAACCCTGAACGAGTTCAGGCTATTCTTGATTGGACTCCTCCCAAGAACGTTAAGCAAGTCAGAAGTTTTCTCGGTCTCGCCAGCTATTGCCGTCGATTCGTCGAGAACTTCTCTAAGATCGCCAGGCCTCTGACTAACCTGTTGCATAAGGGTGTCAAGTTCCAATGGACAGACAAATGTCAGGAAAGTTTCCAGGCACTCAAGGACAAGTTGACTTCTGCTCCAGTTCTAGCTCCACCTGATACTAAGAAGGACTTCGTCATTTACTGCGACGCTTCCCGTCAAGGATTAGGCTGTGTCCTAATGCAAGACTGCAAAGTGATTGCTAATGCCTCTCGGCAATTGCACCCTCACGAAGAGAACTACCCAGTTCACGACCTCGAACTTGCTGATGTCATTCATGCGCTGAAGCAGTGGCGACATTACCTTCTCGGTAATCGTTGCGAGATCTTCACTGACCACCAAAGTCTGAAGTATCTGTTTACTCAGCCAGATCTGAACCTCCGTCAACAGAGATGGATGGAGCTTGTTGCAGACTTTGACTTGGGTATTTCCTATACGCCAGGCAAGGCTAATGTAATGGCTGATGCCTTGAGCCGCAAGTCTTACTGCAACCACCTCCAGGTTCATAAAGTTCAGCCCTCGCTTGTTGAAGAATTCAGGAAGCTGAACCTCCATATTGTTCCTCCGGGTGCACTCGCTCCCCCTCCTAAGGAATTTGGCAAGGTGAACCTCCACGTTGTTACCCAGGGTTCCCTCAATACCCTAGTTGCTAAACCAGATCTCGTGGATAGCATCAAAAGGCTACAGAAGTATGACTCTGAAGCCCACAAGATTAAGCGCTACCTCGCAGAAGGAAAGCCCTCATTCTTCACCATTTCTGAAGATGGCACCCTATACTTCAAGGGCCGCCTAGTGGTGCCATGTGCAGAGAAAAACCTGGATATGACACAGGAAGTTATGAAAGAAGCTCATGATACGCCTCTATGTATCCATCCTGGTAGTACAAAGATGTACCAAGATATCCGTCAGAGATTCTGGTGGACTAATATGAAGCAAGACATTGCTCGTTATGTTGCTGAGTGTGACATTTGCCGTCGTATCAAAGCAGAACATCAAAGGCCTGCTGGAACTCTGCAACCTATCTCTATTCCTGAATGGAAATGGGACCATGTTGAGATGGACTTCGTCACTGGATTTCCCAAATCACAAAAAGGTAATGATGCTATTCTTGTCGTCATTGACCGGCTTTCCAAAGTTGCACATTTCCTGGCGGTCAAAGAAACGATCACTGCTAGCCAGTTGGCAACGCTCTATATGTCCAGGATTGTTTCACTCCACGGTATTCCATTGGTTATCAGCTCAGACCGTGGCAGCTTATTCACTTCAAGATTCTGGGCAAGTTTCCAAGAAGCTATGGGAACTCATCTGTCATTCAGTACTGCGTTTCATCCTCAATCGCAAGGACAAGTTGAACGCGTCAACCAAGTTCTCGAAGACATGCTTCGAGCTTGCGTTATTTCCTTCAGCAAGAAATGGGAGGAATCTCTCCCGTATGCTGAGTTCTCTTATAATAATAGCTATCAAGCTAGTCTGAAGATGGCCCCCTTCGAAGTGTTATATGGACGAAAGTGCCGAACCCCTCTGAACTGGTCAGAAACTGGGGAACGTCCACTCTTCGGTCCGGATATTATCCAAGATGCCGAAGAACAAGTCCGCATTATTCGCGAGAATCTCAAGACTGCTCAGTCACGTCAGAAGAGTCAGTATGACCGTCATCATAAAGACATGGTCTATCAACCTGGCGAAAAGGCTTATCTTCGAGTCACACCTATGAAGGGTGCTCACCGCTTCGGGATCAAGGGCAAACTAGCTCCTCGCTATATTGGCCCATTCACTATTCTCGAAAGGCGTGGAAAAGTGGCATACCAACTGGAGCTACCGCCGAACCTTTCTCAGGTTCACGATGTGTTCCATGTGTCACAGCTCCGCCGTTGCTTCAAGGATCCAATCCGAGCTGTGGATCATGAAGTGCTCGAATTGCAGCAAGACCTCTCCTATAAGGAGCATCCGGTCCGCATTCTCGACCAAGCTGAACGCCGCACACGTCAGAAGGCGATCAAGTTTCTCAAAGTCCAATGGTCGCACCATTCTGAAGATGAGGCCACTTGGGAACGAGAGGATCGTCTGCGCGAAGAATACCCCACATTGTTTCCTTCTACCTCCTAAATCTCGGGACGAGATTTCTTGTAGTGGAGGAGATTTGTAACACCCTGAGAATCATGCTACAGTAACCCCCTGTGATTAAGCTAATCATGTTGCTAAACAGGGCTTGATCACATTTGAATCACAACCTTTTCAAACTCCTAGTTCAAACTTCAATTAAATTTAAAAGTGGAAAATAAAAGTTTTCAAAAATTTAAACAAAAATGTTCGGTGGGTGCCAAATAATACACTGGTAATTATGGTGGAGAAAACACATTTTTATAAAATACCTAAATACTTTTAAATGAACTAAAATAGAAAAGAAAATAAACAAGTAAAAAGAAAACAGAAAACAGAACAGACAAAAAAAAGAGAAAAGGCCCTTCCCCCCCCCCACTAGACCCGCGGCCCAAACTAGGCCTCCCCCCCCCCACTGACCCCCGGCCCAAACTGGGCCGCGACCCCCGACCCCCGGCCCAGCCCACTCTCCCCCTCGCCCCTTCCCTGTTCCCCCGACCGGGGTCGAACAGTGGCCGTCCCCGCCACACCCCCTCGCCGGCGACGGGGAGGATAAGGGCGCCAGCTCCCCCGCCTCCTCGGGCCTCTCTCCCACTCGCCCCCGCTCGTCCCTCGGCCTCTGCGCCTCTCCCCCCGCCAGATCCACCTCCCTCTCCCCTTCGATCCCCCACTGCCCGCGTGTGCTCGCCGCCGTTCACCGTCGTACTCGCGGCCACCGTGCCCCGATTGCCCCGACGACGTGCCCGGACGACTCCCCGCCGTCGACTACGTCGACTACGCCATCGGGAACGAGCCGAGCGCCTCTGCACCGACCTCCCCGAGCTCGTCTTCAACCTTCGGCCGCCGTCGTTCGTCGCCGATTCCGGCTACCCAGCGCCCTCCCCGAGCTCACTGCCAATCCCTACGGCTCCGCTGTGAGCTCCCGCTTCTCCTCCCCCTCTCCGTTAGCTCGCCCTCGTTCCCTAGCTGCTCCCCCACGCGCGCCCGAACGCCGCGCCGCGGAGCTCGCCGCCGGCGGGTCTCCGGTGACCAAATGGTCACGGGCGTAGGCCCGCTAGCTCGACCGCGTCGTGCCGCACCCGCCTAGGTAGTTAGTTCGGCCGTTCGCGCGCTCTAACGCAGCATCCGTCGGACACCCGTAGCACCTCGCCGCCGGCGAGCTCGTAGCGCTCGCCCCCGCCCGTTCCAGCCCCTCCGGCCACCGCCGTTGGACGCGCGACGCCGAGCCGCGTCGAACGCGCCCAGCCACGCCCCCGAAGACCCCCTGTACGTGAAACCCGTACCCCTCCCGAGCCGCGCCGCCGTGCGTTTGGTCGCCGGCGTTGCTCCGGCGCCGGCCGCCGACGTGGCTGGCCTGGGGCCACCCCAGTGCCCCTGCCAGTGGCCCCCACGGGCCCCAGTTGACTGGGTTGACCCAGTCAACTGCTGACTGGGCAGGCCCAGTCACTGACATGCGGGCCCCGCCGCAAAAATATAAAAAAGAAAAGAAAAAGAAAATGTTTTATAAATAAAAATAATTATTTTAACTAATCACTCACTGACATATGGGGCCCACCCCTCTAATTATACTGTTAGATTAGTTTAATTAAGTATTAGACTAACAGAGGCTGACATGTGGGTCCCACTGGACCCACCTGTCTGGTTTGACTGGTCAGCCGACCTGTTGACCTGCTGACATCAGCATTGCCTCATACTGACATCATAATTCCTTTTTGCTGAATAAAAATAATTCCAGAAACTCAAATAAACTTTGAAAATTCATATCTTTTAAACCGTAACTCGGATGAAAATGTTTTCTATATGAAAGTTGCTCAGAACGACAAGACGAATCCGGATACGCAGTCCGTTCGTCCACCACACCTCCCTAACCTATCGAACTAGCAACTTTCCCCCTCCGGTCCGTCTGTCCGAAAACGCGAAACATCGGGAATACCTCCCGGATGTTCCCCCCCTTCACCGGTACCACCTACTGTCGCGTTAGGACACCCCTAGCACCGCTCACTGTCATGTCACGCATCGTCATGCTTATGTTTGCATTGTATTTACTGTTTCTTCCCCCCTCTTCTCTCCGATAGACTACGAGACCGACACTGATGCTGCCCAGTTCGACTACGGAGTTGACGACCCCTCCTACATGCCAGAGCAACCAGGCAAGCCCCCCCCTGATCACCAGATATCGCCTACTCTTCTCTATACTGCTTGCATTAGAGTAGTGTAGCATGTTACTGCTTTTCGATATCCTATCCTGATGCATAGCCTATCCTTGCTACTACTGTTGATACCTTTACCTGCAATCCTACATGCTTAGTATAGGATGCTAGATTTCCATCAGTGGCCCTACATTCTTGTCCGTCTGCTGTGCTATACTATCGGGCCGTGATCACCTGGGCGGTGATCACGGGTATATACTTATATACTACATACATGACACATGTGATGACTAAAGTCGGGTCGGCTCGTAGGAGTACCCGCAAGTGGATCTTTGTGGCGGAGCGACAGGGCAGGTTGAGACCACCCAGGTGAGAGGTGGGCCTGGCCCTGGTCGGCGTTCGCGGTTACTTAACACGCTTAACGAGATCTTGGTATTTGATCTGAGTCTGGCCATATGGTCTATACGCACTAACCATCTACGCGGGAGTAGTTATGGGTATCCCGGCGTCGTGGTATCAGCCGAAGCCTTCTTGACGTCAGCGACTGAGTGGCGCGCGCCGGATTGGACTGGAACGCCACTAGGCTAGGTCTGCTTCCGGTCGCGTACGCAACGTGCAGGTGTGCATAGGGCGATGGGCCCAGACCCCTGCGCGCAGAGGGTTAGACCGGCGTGCTGACCGCTCTGTTGTGCTTAGGTGGGGCTGCGACGCGTTGATCTTACGAGGCCGGGCATGACCCAGAAAAGTGTGTCCGGCCAAATGGGATCGAGCGTGTTGGGTTATGTGGTGCACCCCTGCAGGGAAGTTTATCTATTCGAATAGCCGTGTCCCTCGGTAAAAGGACGACCCGGAGTTGTACCTTGACCTTATGACAACTAGAACTGGATACTGAATAAAATACACCCTTCCAAGTGCCAGATACAACCCGGTGATCGCTCTCTAACAGGGCGACGAGGAGGGGATCGCCGGGTAGGATTATGCTATGCGATGCTACTTGGAGGACTTCAATCTACTCTCTTCTATCTGCTGCAAGATGGAGATGCCAGAAGCGTAGTCTTCGACAGGACTAGCTATCCCCCTTTTATTCTGGCATTCTGCAGTTCAGCCCACTGATATCCCCTTTTACACATATACCCATGCATATGTAGTATAGCTCCTTGCTTGCGAGTACTTTGGATGAGTACTCACGGTTGCTTCTCTCCCTCTTTCCCCCTTTCCTATCTATCTGGTTGTCGCAACCAGATGTTGGAGTCCAGGAGCCAGACGCCACCGTCGACGATGACACCTACGACACTGGAGGTGCCTACTACTACGTGCAGGCCGCTGACGACGACCAGGAGTAGTTAGGAGGATCCCAGGCAGGAGGCCTGCGCCTCGTTCGATCTGTATCCCAGTTTGTGCTAGCCTTCTTAAGGCAAACTTGTTTAACTTATGTCTGTACTCAGATATTGTTGCTTCCGCTGACTCGTCTGTGATCGAGCAATTGTATTCGAGCCCTCGAGGCCCCTGGCTTGTATTATGATGCTTGTATGACTTATTTATGTTTTAGAGTTGTGTTGTGATATCTTCCCGTGAGTCCCTGATCTTGGTCGTACACATTTGCGTGCATGATTAGTGTACGGTCAAATCGGGGGCGTCACAGGTATTTTATTTTCCCACACAAGACTTCAACATCTCTAACAATCCCAATTGGTGATATAGTGTCTCTATTAGCTAGTTTAATAGTAACATCTATGTTTTCTATCTCTGCGGGTGCTATGTCATTCATAATTTCTTGATATAAGGAATAAGGAATAGCACTCACGCTACCACCTATGTCACATAAACCATGATAACAATGATCTCCTATTTTAACTGAGACAACGGGCATGCCAACAACAGGTCTATGTTTATCCTTTTTATCAGGTTTGGCAATTCTAGCAGCTTCTTTGCAGAAGTAAATAACATGCCCATATACATTTTCTTCCAAGAGATCCTTAATCATATCAATACTAGGTTCTACTTTAATTTGTTCATCAGGTTTAGGTGTTCTAATATAGCTTTTGTTTACCACAGTTTAGACTTTAGCATGTTCCTTTATCCTAACAGGGAAAGGCGGTTTCTCAATATAAGCAGAAGGAACAAGTGGATCAACATTGTAAAGTATAGTTTCTTCTTTAGCTGGTACCGGTTCTTTAATTTCTTCTTTAATAGGTGGGTGATATTTAAACCACTTCTCTTTAGGGAGATCAACATGAGTAGCAAATGATTCACAAAAGGAGGCTACTATCTCAGAGTCAAGTCCATATTTAGTGCTAAACTTTTGAAAAGCATCGGTATTCATAAAAGATTTAGCACAATCATACTTAAGTTTAATACCTGACTCTTTACGTTTGTCGAGTTCCCAATCTTCAGAGTTGCGTTTAATTCTCTCCAAAATATCCCACCAGAATTCAATAGTCTTCTTCATAAAAGAACCAGCACAAGAAGTATCAAGCATGGTTCGATCATTACGAGAAAGCCGAGCATAAAAATTCTGGATAATAATTTCTCTTGAGAGCTCATGATTGGGGCATGAATATAACATTGACTTAAGCCTCCCCCAAGATAGAGCAATACTTTCTCATTAACGAGGCCAAAAATTATATATATAATTCCGATCACGATGAACTAGATGCATAGGATAAACTTTTTGATGGAACTCAAATTTCAATCGATTCCAATTCCAAGATCCAATATCATCGCATAGCCTATACCATGCCAATGATTTTCCCTTCAAAGATAAAGGCAAAAATTCTTCATAACTTCATCTGCGGGTAAACCTGCAAGCTTGAACAATCCACAAATTTGTTCTACATATATCTAGTGCATATCAGGATGTTCGGTTCCGTCTCCTGCATAAGGATTAGCTAGCAGTTGCTCTATCATACCCGAAGGAATTTCATATTCAATATTTTCAGTAGGTGCAGTAGGTTGAGGGTTAGCTAATTGTGGTTCCGATCGAGGTGAATATACCCCGAACAAACCCCTCAAAGGATTGTTTTCCATAGTATCAAGTGACAGTAAATTTCAGCACACTATATAAATGTTTCCTTACCAAAGGCGCTTCACTCCCCGGCAACGGCGCCAGAAAATAGACTTGATGACCCACAAGTATATGGGATCAATTATAGCTCTTTTCGATAAGTAAGAGTGTCCAACCCAACGGGGAGCAGAAGGAAATGACAAGTGGTTTTCAGCAAGGTAATGTCTGCAAGTGCTAAAATTGTAAGTAACAGAGTAGTTTGATAGCAAGATAATTTGTAACGAGCAAGTAACGATAATAGTAGCAAAAGTGAAGCAAGGTAGACCAATACTTTCGAGGCAAAGGACAGGCCAAAACGGTCTCTTTTGATAGGCAAAGCGTTCTTGAGGGTACACGGGATTTTCATCTAGTCACTTTCACCATGTTGGTTTGATTTGTGTTCGGTACTTTGATAATTTGATATGTGGGTGGACCGGTGCTTAGGTGTTGTTCTTACTTGAACAAACCTCCTACTTATGATTAACCCTCCCACAAGCATCCGCAACTACGAGAAAAGTATTAAGAATAAATTCTGACCATAGCATTAAACTTTTGGATCCAATCGGTCCCTTACGGAATAACGCATAAACTGGGGTTTAAGCTTGTGTCACTCTCGCAACCCATCATCTAATTGCTACTCCACAATGCATTCCCTTAGGCCCAAATATGGTGAAGTGTCATGTAGTCGACGTTCACATGACACCACTAAGGGAATCACAACATACATACTATCAAAATATCGAACACACATCAAGTTCACATGATTACTTGCAACACGATTTCTCCCGTGACCTCAAGAACAAAAGTAACTACTCACAAATGATAATTATGCTCAAGATCAGAGGGGTATTAAATAGCATATTGGATCTGAACATATAATCTTCCACCAAATAAACCATATAGTAATCAACTACAAGATGTAATCAACACTACTAGTCACCCACAAGCACCAATCTATAGTTCGGTAACAAGATTGAACACAAGAGATGAACTAGGGTTTGAGATGCGATGGTGCTATTGAAGATGTTGATGGAGACTACCCTCCCCAAGATGGGAGAGTTGTTGGTGATGATTGATCATGATGATTTCCCCCTCCGGGAGGGAAGTTCCCCCAGCGGAATCGCTCCGCCGGAGGGCAAAAGTGCTCCTGCCCAAGTTCCGCCTTGAGACGGCAGCGCTCCATCCCGAAAGTCCTCTCCTTATTTTTTTCTAGATCAAAATGACTTATATACCAGAAGATGATCACCGGAGGTGGGCCTGGGTATACCTGGCCATCCCTCGGGCCGGGCCGGGCTTCGGGCCGGGCCAACCAAAGCCCGATGCAAAAACCCAGGCCCAAGCCCGGCCCGGCTGCCGGGCCTAAAAATTGGGCCCGAGCCCGGCCCATCACGCTAAAAGCCCGCCGGGCCTCTTCCTTAAACAGCGAAAACGACGGGCCCGGGCCCGGCCTAGCCCATGCTTCAGGCTCAAAACCTAGGCCCGAGCCCGGCCCGTGGACAAGGTCGGGCCGGGTTGGGTAGGGCCGACCGGGCCGGGCTGCCCATGGCCATGACTAGGCCTGGGTGAGCACAACCCACCAGGGCGCGCCTGGGCTCCCTGGTGCGCCCAGGTGGGTTGTGCCCACCTGGTGGGTCCCCTCTGGTAGTTATTTGCTCCAATATTCTTCAAATATTCCATAAAAATACTCCGTGAAGTTTCAGCTTGTTTGGAGTAGTGCAAAATAGGTAGCCTGACGTAGCTTTTCCAGGTCCAGATTTCCAGCTGCCAGAATTCTCCTTCTTTGTGTATACCTTGCATATTATGAGAGAAAAGGCATTATAATTACTCCAAAAAGCATTATTACGGATAAAAACATCATAAATAACAGTTGAAAAACATGATGCAAAATGGACGTATCAGGACTCTAGTAAGATGGTATCCGTCAATGATAGGATCGAGTACCAGGGCCGCCGAACCTCCGTGACGGATACTGATTGGGTGGTCCCTCCGGTCAAAGGTGATCGGACAAGCCGACCATGGGTTGAATTTTGGGGCGACAAGCTCTACGGTGTAGACGTCCCTTAATGCGCGTTTGCGCTCCCTCTTAGGGATGTGGGTGACATAGATCATATTCACCGTTTTCACCTCGGGGGGAAACTGTTTCTGGCCCCCAGTGCGCGGTGAGCGAGGCTCATCATCATCCTCGCTTGGAGCTCCTTTCCCCTTGTGTTCGGCATTTAATTACCAGCCTGTTTAAAAACCCAACAGTTTCTGTTGGTGTGGTTGGCAGGCTTGTCGGGGTGCCATGAATCTGGCAGGGTCGGTCCAGTATTTTGTCCAAGTTGGATGGACCGTCCCTATTACCTTTAAATGGCTTCTTCCGTTGACCGGTTTTAGAGCCACTGAATCCGGTGTTTACCGATGTATCCTCTGTTTCTTCGTGGTTGTTCCAACACTTGTTTTTGTTGCGTCGTGGCCTTCCATTGCCATCCCGAGCCTCAGAACTGTCGGGGTCGCTGGTACTGTTGCTTCTACGAGCTAACCAGCTATCTTCGCCCGTGCAAAAGCGGGTCATGAGTATAGTAAGGGCTGCCATGGTCTTCGGCTTTTCCTGACCGAGGTGTCGGGCAAGCCATTCGTCACATACGATGTGCTTGAATGCTGCTAAGGCCTCGGTGTCCGAACAATCCACGATTTGGTTCTTTTTAATTAAGAACCGATTCCAAAGTTTGCGAGCTGACTCTCCGGTCTCCTGGATTATGTGACTCAAGTCATCGGCATACGGTGGCCGGACATAAGTGCCCTGAAAGTTGTCCCGAAAAGCATCCTCTAAGTCTTCCCAACTTCCAATGGAGTTCTCTGGGAGGCTGTTCAACCAGTGCCGTACTGGTCCATTTAGCTTTAGAGGGAGGTACTTAATTGCGTGGAGATCATCTTTGCGAGCCATGTGAATGTGGAGAACAAAATCTTCAATCCATACAGTGGGATCTGTAGTTCCATCGTATGGCTCGATGTTTACGGGTTTAAACCCTTCCGGAAACTGGTGCTGCACTAGCTCATCGGTAAAGCACATGGGGTGTGTGGCACCTCTGTAATGGGCGACATCGTGACAGAGTTCGGATGACATTTGTGTTTGGGGCTGACCCTAGATTTGGTTATGTTTGTCATGCCATGCCTGATTACCGTCATCTCGTGCTGGAGCGCGTCCTTGTGATCCATAAATTGATCTGGTATGGTCGGCTCTATTGGTCAGATCCTGACGCGGGTCGTACGTGTAGCCCGGAGCCACTGTCTCCTTGCCTCTACGGCGAGGGGGCGCGGGCTGGTATTCGGCATAATTGGTCGTTTGGTCCCGTCCACCTGGTGGTCGGTCTGGTAGATCGGCATGATCGTATTTTGACGGTATGGGCTCGAAGGCCTCCTCGTCGAATTGTTGCAGTAGCATGCGCTTGGGATAGCTTTTTGTTTGGCGCTCAAAGCCATATCCTTCTTCGGCGGCCAAGACCTTAGTCCATGTATCATTCAGTGTATCATGTTTGGCTTGAATCTGCTGTTGTTTCCTTTTCAGGCTTCGTGCAGTGGCGATTAGCTGTCGCTTCAAGATTTCTTGTTCGAGGGGTTCCTTTGGCATGATGAAATCTTCGCTACGGAGGCTAACGTCCTCCTCGGAGGCCGGTAAATAGTAACTACCTTCCGAATCCTCGTGATTGGTAAGTTCGTTGGGGTTGACTTGTCCCTCCTCCCACTCGTCCTGCTCGAGCGCAGGCTCAACGGGGTGGTCGGGGTCTTGGGCGTTGTCCGGAGTGTCATTATCTCCAGTGCCGGTATTGCTTTCCCTCGCCCGACGCGATCGTGAGCGGCGCCGCTGACGTCGGCATTTTGGTGGTTCATCGACGGGCCTATCCTCATCTGGGTCCTGAGTGCCATCGTCGCCCTTCTTCTCAGGCGTATACACCATGTATACATCGTAGGTAGAAGTGGCTGTCCAACGCCCAGTGATAGACGGGTTTTGGCCTGGTTCGGCTTCGGCATCGTCGTCCATGCCGTCGATGTCTTCGGAGGCGTAGTCTATCATGTCGGTTAAATCCTCGACAGTGGCTATTAAGTGGGTGGTGAGTGGGACGTAAAATTCCCTACTCTTTGCCCCTAGCTCAAGCTAGGCATAGTTCGGAGGTGATATTTCCGTGATGGCGAGAGATCGCATCAGGTCCAGTGTTTCGTTTAAGAGCGAAGGCCGGACAGGCGTCTGAGGATCTGCGGAGCTAGGTTGGGTAATAACCACTTGACCGGACCCGATAGACGCAGACCTCGAGAGTTCGGAGTTGACATCTAGAGGCGAATCCGTCTTCCCGCTGATGGCGACAGCCCCGTTTGAGCCCGGGTCCGCCAATGGCGTTATTGCATCTGGGTCTCCGGCTGGAAGCTCCCTGATGGGAGAGAGTCCGGCGGGGTTCACCCTCCCGTCTTCGGAAGAAGTGATCTGCCCCGGCTCTAAGGCCGAAGCGGGCATGAGTGTCGACCCCTAAACGGAATCTGATGGTGGATCCGAAGGGACTTCTTCGTATGGGTGGGGAGTGGCGGCCGAGGCTGTGAACCCCTCGAAGATCAGGTCTCCTCGGATATCAGCGGTGTAATTCAGACTTCCAAACCTAATCTGGTGACCAGGAGCGTAGCTATTGACCAGCTCGAGGCGACCGGTCAAGTTGGCCTGCAGTATGAAGCCGCCAAACACAAAGAGTTGGCCAGGGAGAAAGGTCTCTCCGGAAACAGCATCGTTGTCGATGACAAGGCGAGCCATCGATCCTTCTGTCGACACCACAACGGAGCTCTCGATGAAAGCACCAACATCGGTGTCAAAACCGGCAGATCTCGGGTAGGGGGTCCCAAGATGTGTCTCTAGGGATCGATGGTAACAATGGACAATAGGGACACAGTGTTTACCCAGGTTCGGGCCCTCTTAAAGGAGGTAAAACCCTACGTCCTGCTTGATTGTATTCGAAGTGTATAGGGGTTACAAGAGTTGATCTACCTCGAGATCGTAATGGCTAAACCCTAACTGTCTAGCCTATGAATATTCTGATCATCTCTATGGACTAAACCCTCCGGTTTATATACACACCGGAGGGGCCTAGGGTTGTACAGAGTTGGTTTACAGAGGAAGGAAATAACATATCCGGACACCAAACTTGCCATCCACGCATATAGGAGTCCTACCCGGACACGAGGGATAGCATTCTGCTTTATCTTCACGGCCCATCAGTCCGGCCCATTTTGAATAGGCCGGACACCCGAGGACCCCCTAATCTAGGACTCCCTCAACCACCGCCCCGCATAGCTCCCCAATGCCGCCCCGCTACAAATCCAACCCCCTACCCCTGTCGCCGATTCCACCCCACCTAGGCCGCCGTCCATCGTCGTACGTGCGGATCGGGCCGTCACCGCACCATGTCGCCCCGTCCCCGTCCACCTCCGCTCCGGCCGCCTCCGCCCCGTCTGCGTCAGCCCCGCCCCGGCCCCGCCCGCCTCCGTTCCGGCCTCTACCCACCCTCGCCCTCACCGCATGCTGCCGGCTCCCGCCCTCGCCTGCACCGCACGCCACTGCCCCGCTTCTTCTGCCTTCGCCCCACGCCACACGCCGCCGCCCGCTCCCCATTCGGTCGCTGCCCTGACCTCTCTCCACCCGCCGCCCCGACACGCTCTGGCCGCCGCCGCCACTCAACGGCAGCGAAGAAGATGCCAAAGGACAAGTCGGGTTTCTTCAATGTGAGGGCGAGTAGGAGTTCTACTGGAAGCGTGATGCCAAGGTGAAGAAGAATAAGAATGAGGTGAAGAAGGAAGACGAGGCCGGACCCTCGACGGTGATCCCCATCTAGTCATCGTTGGAGGAGGACGAGGAGTTTTGGGGGCTCTCTAATGACTCCGATGAAGGAAATATACCCTAGAGGCAATAATAAAGTTGTTATTTTATATTTCCTTATTCATGATAAAGGTTTATTATTCCTGCTAGAATTGTATTGATCGGAAACTTAAATACATGTGTGAATATATAAACAAACACCGTGTCCCTAGTGAGCCTCTACTTGACTAGCTCATTGATCAAAGATGGTTAAGGTTTCCTGGCCATGGACATGAGTTGTCATTTGATAGCGGTATCACATCATTAGGAGAATGATGTGATGGACAAGACCCATCCATTAGCTTAGCATTATGATCGTTCAGTTTTATTGCTATTGCTTTCTTCATGTCAAATACATATTCCTTCGACTATGAGATTATGCAACTCCCGGATACCAGAGGAATGCCTTGTGTGCTATCAAACGTCACAATGTAACTGGGTGATTATAAAGATGCTCTACAGGTATCTCCGAAGGTGTTTGTTGAGTTGGCATAGATCAAGATTAGGATTTGTCACTCCGAGTATCGGAGAGGTATCTCTGGGCCCTCTCGGTAATACACATCATAAGCTTGCAAGCAAACGACTAAGGAGTTGGTCATGAGGTGATGTATTACGGCATGAGTAAAGAGACTTGCCGGTAACGAGATTGAACTAGGTATGAAGATACCGACGATCGAATCTCGGGCAAGTAACATACCGATAGACAAAGTGAATAACATATGGTGTCATAACGGTTTGACCGACAAAGGTCTTCGTAGAATATGTAGGAGCCAATATGGGCATCCAGGTTCCGCTATTGGTTATTGACTAGAGAGGTGTCTCGGTCATGTCTACATAGTTCTTGAACCCGTAGGGTCCGCATGCTTAACGTTCGATGACGATATAGTATTATATGAGTTATGTGATTTGGTGATTGAATGTTGTTCGGAGTCCCAGATGAGATCACAGACATGACGAGGAGTCTCGAAATGGTCGAGAGGTAAAGATTGATATATAGGACGATGGTATTCGGACACCGGAAGTGTTCCGGAGGGTACCGGGTACATATCGGGTCACCGGAAGGGGTTCTGGACACCCTCGGCAAAAGATATGGGCCTAATGGGCCAAGAGGGGAAACGCACCAGGCACAAGGGGCTGGTGCGCCCCCCATATGGGCCGAACCAGAGGGGAAGGGAGAAGGAAAGGGGGTATTCGGCCTCCCACTTCCTTCCCTCCTCCCTCCTCTTTCCTTCCCCCTCCAGTAAATAAGGGGGGCGTCGGCCTAGGAGGAACCCAAGTAGGATTCGGTCCTATTGGGGCACCTCCTGGCTTCTCCCCTCTCCTTCCCACCTATATATATGTGGGGGGCGCCCCTAGCACACCCCAGACAATTGCCTAGCCGTGTGCGGCGCCCACCACCGTTTACACCCCCGGTCATATTTTCATAGTGCTTAGGCGAAGCCCTGTGGAGATCACTTCACCATCACCGTCATCATGCCATAGTGCTGACAGAACTCATCTACTACCTTGATGTCTTGCTGGATCAAGAAGGCGAGGGACGTCACCAAGCTGAACGTGTGCAGAACGCGGAGGTGCCGTGCATTCGGTACTTGATCGGTTGAAGCGCAAAGAAGTTCGACTACATCAATCGCGTTGAGAAATGCTTCCGCTTACGGTCTATGAGGGTACGTAGACACACTCTCCCCGTCGTTGCTATGCATCTCCATGGATAGATCATTGCGTGTGCGTAGAATTTTTTTTTCCATGCAACATTTCCCAACAGTGGCATCATGAGCCAGGTCTATGCGTAGATGATATGCATGAGTAGAACACAAAGAGTTGTGGGCGGTGATAGTCATACTACTTACCACCAACGTCTTATTTTGATTCGGCGGTATTGTGGGATGAAGCGGCCCGGACCAACCTTACATGTCCACACACATGAGACTGGTTCCACTGACAGACATGCAACTAGTTTTGTATAAAGGTGGCTGGCGGGTGTCTGTTTCTCCTACTTTAGTTGAATCGAATTTGACTGCACGGTCCTTGAAGAAGGTTAAAACAGCAAACTTGAAGAAACACCATTGTGGTTTGATGCGTAGGTAAGAGTGGTTCTTGCTAAAAGCCTGTAGCAGCCACGTAAAACTTGCAACAACAAAGTAGAGGACATCTAACTTATTTTTGCAGGGCATGTTGGGATGTGATATGATCAAGACATGATGTGATATATGTTATTGTATGAGATGATCATGTTTTGTAAAAGTTATTGGCAACCGGCAGGAGCCTTATGGTTGCCTCTTTATTGTTTGAAATGCAAACGCCATGTAATTGCTTTACTTTATCACTATGTGTTAGCAATAGTTGTAGAAGCAATAGTTGGCGAGACGACCACAACGCAATGATGGAGATCAAGGTGTCGAGCCAGTGACGATGGAGATCATGACGATGCTTTGGAGATGGAGATCAAAAGCACAAGATGATGATGGCCATATCATGTCACATATTTTGATTGCATGTGATGTTTATCTTTTATGCATCTTATTTTTCTTAGTACGGCGGTAGCATTATAAGATGATCCCTTAACTAAATTTCAAGGTAAAAGTGTTCTCCCTGAGTATGCGTCGTTGCTACAGTTCGTCGTGTCGAGACACCACGTGATGATCGGGTGTGATAGACTCTACGTTCACATACAACGGGTGCAAGACAGTTTTGCACATGCGGAATACTTGGGTTAAACTTGATGAGCCTAGCATGTACAGACATGGCCTCGGAACACTGGAGACCGAAATGTCGAACGTGAATCATATAGTAGATATGATCAACATAGAGATGTTCACCATTGATGACTACTCCATCTCACGTGATGATCTGACATGGATTAGTTTATTTGGATCATGTATCATTTAGATGACTTGAGGGATGTCTATCTAAGTGGGAGTTCTTAAGTAATTTGATTAATTGAACTTAATTTATCGTGAACTTAGTCATGATAGTATTTGCATATCTATGTTGTAGATCAATGGCCTGTGCTACCGTTCCCCTGAATTTTAATGCGTTCCTAGAGAAAGCTAAGTTGAAAGATGATGGTAGCAACTACACGGACTGGGTCCGTAAATTGAGGATTATCCCCATTGTTGCACAGAAGAATTATGTCCTTGATGCACCGCTAGGTGAAAGTCCTACTGGAGGAGCAGATGCTGATGTTTTGAATGTCTGGCAACCTCGATCAGATGACTACTCGATAGTTTAGTGTGCCATGCTTTACGGCTTAGAATCGGGACTTCAAAGACGTTTTGAACGTCATGGAGCATATGAGATGTTCCAAGAGTTGAAATTAATATTTCAAGCAAATGCCAGAGTTGAGAGATATGAAGTCTCCAACAAGTTCTATAGCTGCAAGATGGAGGAGAACAGTTCTGTCAGTGAACACATACTCAAAATGTGTGGGTATCATAATCACTTGACTCAGCTGGGAGTTAATCTTCTAGATGATAGTGTTGTTGACAGAGTTCTTCAATCACTGCCACCAAGCTACAAAGGCTTCGTAATGAACTATAATAGGCAAGGGATGGACAAGACAATTCCCAAGCTCTTCGCAATGCTCAAAGCTGTGGAGGTAGAAATCAAGAAGGAGCATCAAGTGTTGATGGTTAACAAGACCACTAGTTTCAAGAAAAAATGGCAAGGGAAAGAAGGGGAACTTCAAGAAGAATGGCAAGCAAGTTGCCACTCCCGGGAAGAAGCCCAAAGTTGGACCCAAGCCTGAAACTGAGTGCTTCTACTGCAAAGGGACTGGTCACTGGAAGCGGAACTGCCCCAAGTATTTGCCGGATAAGAAGGATGGCAAAGTGAACAAAGGTATATTTGATATACATGTGGTGTGTACCTTACTAATGCTCGTAGTAGCGTCTGGGTATTTGATACTGGTTCGGTTGCTCATATTTGTAACTTGAAACAGGAGCTACGGAATAAAGGAAGATTGGCTAAAGACGAGGTGATGATGCGCGTTGGGAATGGTTCCAAGGTCGATGTGATCGCTGTCGGCACGCTACCTCTACATCTACCTTCGAGATTAGTTTTAGACCTGAATAATTGTTATTTGGTGCCAGTGTTGAGCATGAACATTATAGCTGGATCGTGTTTAGTGCGAGACGGTTATTCATTTAAATCAGAGAATAATGATTGTTCTATTAATATGAGTATATCTTTTATGGTCATGCACCCTTGAAGAGTGGTCTATTTCTATTGAATCTCGATTGTGGTGATAGACATATTCATAATATTGATGCCAAAAGATGCATAGTTGATAATAATAGTGCAACATATTTGTGGCACTGCTGTTTAGGTCATATTGGTGTAAAGCGCATTAAGAAACTCCATGCAGATGGACTTTTGGAATCACTTGATTATGAATTATTTGATACTTCCGAACCATGCCTCATGGGCAAGATGACTAAAACTCCGTTCTCCGGAACAATGGAGAGAGCCAATGACTTATTGGAAATAATACATACCGATGTATGCGGTCCAATGAGTGTTGAGGCACGCGGTGGGTATCGTTATTTTCTGACCTTCACAGATGATTTGAGCAGATATGGGTATATGTACTTAATGAAACACAAGTCTGAAACATTTGAAAAGTTAAAAGAATTTCAGAGTGAAGTGGAGAATCTTTGTAACAAGAAAATAAAGTTTCTATGATCTGATCGTGGAGGCGAATATTATAGTTACAAGTTTGGCCTTCATTTAAAACAATGTGGAATAGTTTCACAACTTACGCCACCTGGAACACCACAGTGTAATGGTGTGTCCGAACATCGTAACTGTACTTTATTAGATATGGTGTGATCTATGATGTCTCTTACTGATTTACCACTATCATTTTGGGGTTATGCATTAGAGACAGCTGCATTCACGTTAAATAGGGCACCGTCTAAATATGTTGAGATGACATCGTATGAACTATGGTTTGGCAAGAAACCTAGGTTGTCGTTTCTAAAAGTTTGGGGTTGCGACACTTATGTCAAAAGGCTGCAGCCTGATAAGCTCGAACCCAAATAGGAGAAGTGCGTCTTCATAGGATACCCTAAGGAAACAATTGGGTACATCTTCTACCACAGATCTGAAGGCAAGGTCTTTGTTGCCAAGAATGGAACCTTTCTAGAGAAGGAGTTTCTCTCGAAAGAAGTGAGTGGGAGGAAAGTAGAACTTGATGAGGTAATTGTACCTTCTCTCGAATTGGAAAGTAGCACATAAGATAAATCCGTTCCCGTGATGCCTACACCAACTAGAGAGGAAGCTAATGATGATGATCATGAAACTTCAGATCAAGTTACTACTAGACCTCGTAGGTCGAACAGAGCACGTTCCGCACCAGACTGGTACGGTAATCCTGTTCTAGAAGTTATGTTACTAGACCATGGAGAACCTACGAACTATGAAGAAGCTATGATGAGCCCAGATTCCGATAAATAGCTTGAGGCCATGAAATCTGAGATAGGATCCATGTATGAGAACAAAGTCTGGACTTTGGTGAACTTGCCCGATGATCGGCGAGCCTTAGAGAATAAATGGATCTTCAAGAAGAAGACTGACGCTGATGGTAATGTTACTGTCTACAAAGCTCGACTTGTCGTGAAAGGTTTTCGACAAGTTCAAGGAGTTGACTACGATGAGACCTTCTCACCCGTAGCGATGAATAAGTTTGTCTGAATCATGTTAGCAATTGCTGCATTTTATGATTATGAAATCTGGCAAATGGACGTCAAAACTGCATTCTTTAATGGATTTCTTAAAGAAGAGTTGTATATGATGAAATCGGAAGGTTTTGTCGATCCTAAAGGTGCTAACAAAGTGTGCAAGCTCCAGCGATCCATCTATGGACTAGTGCAAGCATCTCGGAGTTGGAATATACGCTTTGATGAGGTGATCAAAGCATATGGTTTTATACAGACTTTCGGAGAAGCCTGTATTTACAAGAAAGTGAGTGGGAGCTCTGTAGCATTTCTAATATTATATGTGGATGACATATTGTTGATTGGAAATGTTGTAGAATTTCTGGATAGCATAAAAGGATACTTGAATAAGAGTTTTTCAATGAAAGACCTCGGTGAAGTTGCTTATATATTGGGCATCAAGATCAATAGAGATAGATCAAGACGCTTAATAGGACTTTCACAAAGCACATACCTTGACAAAGTTTTGAAGAAGTTCAAAATGGATCAGTCAAGGAAAGGGTTCTTGCCTGTGTTGCAAGGTGTGAAGTTGAGTCAGACTCAAAGCCCGACCACTACAAAAGATAGAGAGAAAATGAAAGTCATTCCCTATGCCTCAGCCATAGGTTCTATCATGTATGCTATGCTGTGTACCAAACCTGATTTGTGCCTTGCCATAAGTCTGGCAGGGAGGTACCAAAGTAATCCAGGAGTGGATCACTGGACAGCGGTCAAGAACATCCTGAAGTACCTGAAAAGGAACAAGGATATGTTTCTCGTTTATGGAGGTGACAAAGAGCTTGTCGTAAATGGTTACGTCGATGCTACCCTTGACACTGATCCGGATGACTCTAAGTCACGAACCGGATACATATTTATATTGAATGGTGGAGCTATCAGTTGGAGCAGTTCCAAGCAGAGCGTCGTGGCGGGATCTACGTGTGAAGCGGAGTACATAGCTGCTTCGCAAGGAGCAAATGAAGGAGTCTGGATGAAGGAATTCATATCCGATCTAGTTGTAATACCTAGTGCATCGGGTCCAATGAAAATCTTTTGTGACAATACTGGAGTGATTGCCTTGGCAAAGGAATCTAGATTTCACAAAAGAACCAAACACATCAAGAGACGCTTCAACTCCAACCATGAACAAGTCAAGGAGGGAGACATAGAAATTTCTAAATACATATAGATCTGAATGTAGCAGACCCGTTGACTAAGCCTCTTCCATGAGCAAAACATGATCAGCACCAAGACTCCATGGGTGTTAGATTCATTACAATGTAATCTAGATTATTGACTCTAGTGCAGGTGGGAGACTGGAGGAAATATTCCCTAGAGGCAAACATAAAGTTGTTATTTTATATTTCCTTATTCATGATAAAGGTTTATTATTCCTGCTAGAATTGTATTGATCGGAAACCTAAATACATGTGTGAATATATAAACAAACACCGCGTCCCTAGTGAGCCTCTACTTGACTAGCTCGTTGATCAAAGATGGTTAAGGTTTCCTGACCATGGACATGAGTTGTCATTTGATAACGGGATCACATCATTAGGAGAATGATGTGATGGACAAGACCCATCCATTAGCTTAGCATTATGATCGTTCAGTTTTATTGCTATTGCTTTCTTCATGTCAAATACATATTCCTTCGACTATAAGATTATGCAACTCACCGATGCTGGAGGAATGCCGTGTGTGCTATCAAACGACATAACGTAACTGGGTGATTATAAAGATGCTCTACAGGTATCTCCGAAGGTGTTTGTTGAGTTGGCATAGATCGAGATTAGGATTTGTCACTCCGAGTATCGGAGAGGTATCTCTAGGCCCTCTCGGTAATACACATCATAAGCTTGCAAGCAAATGACTAAGGAGTTGGTCATGAGGTGATGTATTACGGAATGAGTAAAGATACTTGCCGGTAACGAGATTGAACTAGGTATGAAGATACCGACGATCGAATCTCGGGCAAGTAACATACCGATAGACAAAGGGAATAACGTATGTTGTCATAACGGTTAGACCGATAAAGATCTTTGTAGAATATGTAGGAGCCATTATGGGTATCCAGGTTCCGCTATTGGTTATTGACGGGAGAGGTGTCTCAGTCATGTCTACATAGTTCTCGAACCCGTAGGGTCCGCACGCTTAACGTTCGATGACGATGTAATATTATATGAGTTATGTGATTTGGTGAATGAATGTTGTTCGGAGTCCCGGATGAGATCACAGACATGACGAGGAGTCTCGAAATGGTCGAGAGGTAAAGATTGATATATAGGGCAATGGTATTCGGACACCGGAAGTGTTCTGGAGGGTACCGGGTACATATCGGGTCACCGGAAGGGGTTCCGGGCACCCCCGGCAAATGATATGGGCCTAATGGGCCAAGAGGGGAAACGCACCAGGCACAAGGGGCTGGTGCGCCCCCCATATGGGCCAAACCAAAGGAGAAGGAAAGAGGGGAAGGGAGAAGGAAAGAGGGGAAGGGAGAAGGAAAGGGGGATTCGGCCTCTCCCTTCCTTCCCTCCTCCCTCCTCTTTCCTTCCCCCTCTATAAATAAGGAAGGGGGCGCCGGCCTAGGATGAACCCAAGTAGGATTCAGTCCTACTTGGGGCACCTCCTAGCCTCTCCCCTCTCCCTCCCACCTATATATATGTGGGGGGCGCCCCTAGCACACCCCAGACAATTGCCTAGCCGTGTGCGGCGCCCCCTCCATCGTTTACACCCCCGATCATATTTGTGTAGTGCTTAGGCGAAGCCCTGCGGATATCACTTCACCATCACCATCACCATGTCGTCGTTCTAACATAAATCATCTACTACCTCGACGTCTTGCTAGATCTAGAAGGCGAGGGACATCTCCGAGCTGAACGTGTGCAGAACGCGGAGGTGTCGTGCGTTTCGTACTTGATTGGTTGAAGCACGAAGAAGTTCGACTACATCAGCCGCGTTGAGAAACGCTTCTGCTTACGGTCTACAAGGGTACATAGACATACTCCCTTCCCCCCCCCCCCCCCTCGTTGCTATGCATCTCCATGGATAGATCATTGCGTGTGCATAGAATGTTTTTTGTTTTCCATGCAACATTTCCCAACATCCGAAGAGTCGTACTGGATGCCCTCAGACGACGAGTAGTTCTGCTAGTTTAAATTTATGTCATCTATGTTTGAACTATGTTGAGATGAAGTAGTAGTTGGTCGTTTTCAGAATTTTACATCTTCGTTTTGGACCGTCTGTTGGAGTTGAATTTTTACATCTACGTTTTGGACCATCTGTTGGAGTTGAGCCTTTTTCGCAGATGTAAAAAGCACTTTTTGGTGATGTAAATTTTTACATCACCGGTTTGGAGCACCATAATATACATCATCTATTGGAGATGCTCTTAGTGATGGGTAGGCAGGGGGTTATGTACGACGGCTTTGTAGCGAAGGTCTTCGTCTAATTGACAAAGTTTATTCACACAGGAGTGAATGATTTACAAGCCATGGGGGGTCTTATATGGCCTTTGAGTCCTTGATGAATGACCAAGACTAATTTGCGGAGAGGAGGTGGGAGGATTGAACTAGGTAGTTTTTCGTCATTTAGGTTATATGCAGGGAGTGGACAGGCCCTAGGCTATCAGGGCGATGGCCCGGGGCATACAAAGAAATTCCTTTGTTGATTATAGCAATAATGTCACATTGTAGTAACAGTAATCATTGTAGATACACGGCTGGCCTGAGGCTTGGCAGATTCTGGCTATGGCACTGGCTATATGCCTCTACTTGGCTACGAGGTGAGTTGTAGCCTACTAAGTAGACAATCTCCTACACTATTTGAAGACTTACTTGTTTGGGCTTGGGCTTCTTTGCTCATTTTCCTTCATCTTTGACTTACTCTTTTATGTGGTCTTCTTTCTTTAACTTGTTGACCATTAAAGTTTGATTGAACTTTCATTGACCATGGTGGCTCATTTGGACCCATAGGAGCTTGCTTGTACTATTGTTGACCTCCTTGACTTTTGTAGACGAGACTTGACATTTGTGGGCCTCTTTGTGTTGGAGATATGCCCTAGAGCAATCATGTATGATGATATTTCCTATGTGTTTATGAAAAAAGATAGTCCTTGGACATTATCAATGATGTGTATCAGCAAGTACGTGACTTGTTTGTGGGACTATGCATTGTATGATGACTGTCCTAAAAGGTCCCTAGTCGAAAGGGCTGTGTGGACGCGCAGCCGACTAGACTAGCATATGACACGGTCAATGGCTTAGTCTCACTAGCCATGGAGCATTGGATGCTAACCGGATAATATGGACTTGGAAAGGTCTGGTCGGATTCGACGTAGTCGGATCCGAGTCGAGATAATGTCCGAGTTGGACAGACCCAACTATGAGACGCAGCAATATGTCATCTGTGAGTCTCTAGTACAACATACGTTCTATGTCCTCAGACCTGAGCTGACGCATGTACTCGGGATGGTGACAGACTTACTTTGGGCCAACCAAACGCTACTCCGTAACTGGGTAGTTACAAAGGTAGGTTTCGGGTTTGTCCAGACCCATGTTGCGAGACGTGGTCGAGCAAGATGGGATTTGCCCCTCCGATCAGGAGAGATATACTCTGGGCCCCTTGTGTGATCCGACCAGGATAAGCATGGCCATGCGACAAGGATTATGAGATAATCCGGATAGTGGTCGGCATCACTGGAACGAGAAAGAGGTCAGGCTAGCACAAGGATGACAATCTCGCCTTGAGCCCGACAACATATATCGTGTGGCAAAGGGAACAGAAGTGTGATATGTTGTACAGGTTCGCCTAACCAGCTTCATAGTCTGCTTGCTGTTCGGCATGCCTTGCTAGAGGCCGCTACCAACCGTGCAGTTCGGAGGTGATCCAAACTGCGGCCAAGCCAGCTTGAACCTAAGGGGTCGCGCGCTTAAGGGAAGGAACCTACGAGGTCGGATCCAAGGACACTGGTCGGATGTGATCCGAGCTGTATTCGGATTGTGGCCGAGTAGACTTGTGGGCTTTAGGGTCCGTGCGAGGCCCAAGTGTTGAGCCCGCGACGGACGCCTATATAAAGTGGAGGTGCGGCGCACTCATGAGGTTGATCGCTTGGGCGCTGTCACTAGGGTTTGCATGTGTCGCGAATAGCCACCTCCACTCGTTGCTGACTGTGTGATCGGACCTAGCAGTCCGTCGCACGGTGTTCCTCCTGCACGCGCGGATACCGTTAGAGGGGTGCACTTGCGCCCCTCCGGCGAACCTGTACGTGGGAACCAACGACCGGCTGTTCGAGGGAGATCGGACGAGGAGGAGACGACCCACGCGGACGCGCTGCCCCAACTCTTCATTCGCTGCACGACACTGCGCGTCTAGTGGTAACGATCTATGATCCATCTCCCGTAGCATGTTCCTGGTTATTCCGTGCGTAGGAAAATTTTAATTTGCAGTTGACGCACCCTACCGTAGAACCCAACACCTTGTTGGAAAAATGCCCTAGAGGCAATAATATTATTTTATTTTATTTCCATATTCATAATTAAGTGTTTATATTCTATGCTATAACGGTTATGATCCTGGAATATGTGATTCAGTGGAAAACTCATATGCACGTATGGAATAATAAACGGTTAAATAAAAGGTTCTTAGTCTTGCCTCTAGGACTGGCTCAAGTGTTGTTGGTGATCATTTTTCTGGATCTTAGGATATCGTTAAGTGTAATGATAGTCCTAAAACAGCATTGAGATATGACGTTCAAAGGGTGATCATATTCAATCGACCCAAACTTGTTTGTTATGAATTGAGTTAATATCGTTTGTAATCAATTGTAATAACACGGAGTCTTAACATGTGATTTTGCTCCTAAGACCATGAGAGTATCGTAGTCACTTCTTACCGTACGTGGGTTCGAGGTTGTTCGAATGTCAGTTGTAACACGATGATCATAACGACAACTTAAAGGTTCATCAGAAAGTTTGACAAGGGACTAGATAGCTCGAGAGTGGGATTTACTCCTCCGACGATAGAGATGCATTCTTAGGGCCCTCTCGGTGTGACGGCATCCATCATCGCCTGGCCAGACACAGGTGACTACGTCAGGGGGATGCCAGAACACGACAACAAGAAAGAAGAACAAAACTGGTAACGAGGATAACATATAAGTGACATGGTGATGACTCGGGAGGATACTAATGCATCCTGGGTTTTGTGAAGTATCGTGAAGCAAAGGGAACATCACATGATAACCAAAGGTTCACTCCAATATCATTCATGTGCCCATAGGGATCGATATGGACGTCCACGGTTCCGTTGTCGGCCATTGAACGAATGGTTTCGTTCATGTCTATGAGTTACCGAACCTACGGGGTCACAAGCTTAAGGCAATCACGATCTGCCAAGTGTTAGTAGGACTGGAGTGATGAGAATATAATTGTGGAATTGTTTCATTAATATTCGGAATAGTTCTGAGAGGATCCGGAAGCGTTACAGGGTCACCAGAAGGGTTTCGAAGAGTATCGGGTAATATCGGGTATTACAGATAAATAAATATATATGTGTGTGTGGAAAATGTTTTCAGGGATGTTAAATTATATATAAAAGGGTCTGAAAATATTCAGAACACTTTCATATTTAATTTAATATCAACAGGCCTAAAAAGGCCAAGTGGAGGAAGGCAACTTGGGCCACCAAGGCCTAAGTGGGGAGGCGCCCCCTTTCCCTATGGAAGGAGGCCGGAGTGGGGAAGGGAAAGGACTCCCCTTCCCTCCTTGGCCGATGCAAGGGGAGGGGAGTCCTTCTCCTCTTGGCTGCCCTCTCTCCCTTCCAACCTATATATACTTGAGGTATGGAGCTCTTTTGAACATACAAGTATTGGAGCCTCCTCTAGTTCTTCTAGTTCTAGTTTTAGTTGGTCCTAGTTGCCTAATTAGAGCTAGGTCTAGTTCCTCTAATCCTCATAATAGAAGCCTAGTGCGGTTCTAATCTCCTCCATCTAATTCTCCGACGATGATTACCTCTAGATGGCGAAGCGCTGCCGGATCATGAAGGTTGCACGCTTGCAATCAAGTAGAGAGGTCGTGCTTTCGGTCTTCAGTTCGAGGGACTATTCCTGGGCGGTTCACGAAATCGTTCATCGATGGCTCGAGGGACTCCAAGTACGATCTACACCGACATGTTCTTCTTCGACTTCAACTCGGTGACGGTAACGATTGTGATCCCAACCTGTTATGCATCTTCATATTGATCTTGGGTGTTGATGTCTACTATGCAACTTTCTTCTTGTAGACTCTGTTGGGCCTCCAAGTGCAGAGTTTTGTAGGACAGCAGCAAATTTCCCTCAAGTGGATGACCTAAGGTTTATCAATCCGTGGGTGGTGTAAGATGAAGATGGTCTATCTCAAACAACCCTGCAATCAAATACAAGAAATCTCTTGTATCCCCAACGCACCCAATACAATGGTAAACTGTATAGGTGCACTAGGTAAGCAAAGACATGGTGATACAAGTGTAGTATGGATAGTAGATACAGGTTTTTGTAATCTGAAATAATAAAAATAGCAAGGTAGCAAGTAACAAAAGTGAGCACAGATGGTATTGCAATGCTTAGAAACAAGGCCTAGGATTCATACTTTCACTAGTGCATTCTCTCAACAGCGCTAACATAATTGAATCACATAACCATCCCTCAACGTGCGACAAAGAATCACTCCAGAGTTCTTATCGATAGTGGAGAACATAAGATGAAATTGTTGTAGGTAGCGAACCACGTCAAAGTTATCTTTTCGATCAATCTATTGAGCCACCCCTATAAGTGTCAGAAATAACCCTAGAGTTCTTACTAAAATAACACCAAATAAGTTCAAATTCATAATATTCAATCCAACACAATAAAGAGCTTCAAAGAGTACCCCCAAAGTTTCTATCGGAGAAAGTAGGACGAAAACGTGTATCAACCCTTATGCCTGGATTACCCCCGATGTCACCACGAGAATGCGCAAGTGACTCAATTGAATACCCCATTGTCACCATTAGTATCCGCATGCAAGACATACATAAAGTGATCTCAAACCCAATATTCAATCTGATAATAATGAAACCTCAATGGGAAAGACTCAATTCATCACAACAAGATAGAGAGGGAAGAACACCATATGATCCAACTATATTAACAAAGCTCACGATACGTCAAGATCATGCCAAATCAAGAACATGAGAGAGAGAGAGAGATCAAACACATAGCTACTAGTACATACCCTCAGCCTCGGGGGTGAACTACCCACACATCACCATGAGAACGGAGGAGAAGTTGGTGGTGATGGTGATGAAGGAGATGTCCCTGGCGGCGGCCCGATGCCACCATATGAGAGGGGGGAGGGACCCCCTCCTTCTTCTACTTCATTGGCCGTCAGGGGGAGAGGGGGCTCTCCCCTAGATTGGATCTCTCTGTTGTCTTCTGTTTTCCGTTGTTGTTTTCTGGCCGAAGCTGTTCCTTATATTCCCGAAGATCCGTCACTCCGATTGGGCTGAAATTTTGATTGCATTTTTATCCAGAAATTATCTTTCTTGCAGAAAATTAAGGGCTCCAACCGACTTATGAGGTGCCCACAAGGCATCCCGGCTCATCCAGGGGGTAGGCCGCATCCTGTTGCCTTGTGGGGCCCTCGAGCACCGCCTTACGTTAATTCTTCCTCCCAAAAATCACACATATTCCATAAAATCTTCATAAATTTTTATTGCGTTTGGACTTCGTTTGGTATGGATTTTCTGTGAAACAAAAAATATGCAAAAAAATAGGAACTAACACTAGGAACTAGATTAATAAGTTAGTCCATCAAAATAATATAAAAGTGCACCAAAACCATATGAAACTATTGTAAACATGGCATGAATACTTCATAAATTATAGATACATTGGAGACGTATCAGGTGTGCGTAGGCGCGATTTTTTTCTTTTGTTTTCTACTACGTTTCCCAACAATGGCATCATAAGCAGTTATATGAGTAGGTGCAGGTTGCGATCTATATCACATGTGGTATGAGGGTTTGATGTTCTTGCCATGCTTCCCTCGAGTGTTGCTTCGGTTCAGTTCATCGATAGTATGATGTAGCTTGTTACAAGGTTCTAACAATCAATCGGCTCTCGCTGTCGACGATCCGCTAATAGTTCCTTGGGCTTCATCATAGTCGAGAATATAGAACCATCGCGTACACAAGAGAGTGTCGAAGATGGATGATCTTCTAGGGGGGCATGCGTATTAGACGAAGTTTAGTGTGGGGCTAGAGATTTTAATTAAGTCTCTTCTTTCACTCACCCCGAAACTTAATATAGCATCAAGAATTATCATCTTATGTTGTGGACATAGGTAGCTAGTATTATTGTTAAAACTAGTTAACCACGTAACTAAAATTTGTAAAACCGATTAGAGAACGTCTAACTTGGTTTTGTAGAGTATGCATATGATGTGGTATAGCCTTCGTCATGATAATGAGTTTATGTATGAGATGGCTATATGTTGTAATGTTAAGTGTCCTACGCGTCACGGCATGATGGCTGAAGCAATGAGATTTCCACCTTAATGTAAATATCATAGAGATAGCCTACAAGTTATAGGTGACGATGGCAAGCGTAAACTGAGCACCCCGAAGTGGAGGTGTACTAAGGCGTGGGACGAGGAGCTATAATTTCATGCCATGGTGCAATTTTTAAATTTGGTACCACGGCAATGTTTTCTGAAATGGTCGCCATGACAACGTTTTTTGAAATTGCCGCCACGGCAGCGTTTTTGAAACGGTTGCCACGACAATGAAATATTAGCCGTCACGACGCTTCAACTAAAGATTGAAGATGGTCATGGAGGATTCTTGGTGCCTAGTGCTATACCATATCATGCTTTTATGATTGAGAGGATTGTCCTCTAAGAGTGTCAAGAAGGATTTTGTCCTATTGTATACTTGCAATGTTCTCCTGGTAATGCTATGGATGATGAGACTTACGTCTTTCGATCCAAAAAGCTAAGAATTACATTACGATCTGCTTGCTTCCAAGAAACCCGAACTTCAAAATGTTTGGGATAGTTATGTGATATTCTTGGAACTAAAATTGTTTTCAAAAACAAACAAAGGTTAAAAGAAATATGATATCTAAAGAAGTGCTTTGTTTGCGAGTTCTGGTGAAGCATTCAACTATATTTGAGACTAAAATGTGTAAGATCCGTAAGAACTCTAGTCATGAGTTGATAGTGAGAACTTAAAGAGAAAGAATAAAACCAAAGGATGTAATGAGACTTACATGCCTATCGAAGTTCGGAGCTCACACCACTCTTAAAAAGTTAGATAATTCTTCTGTTGAGTGGGAGAAGTACTAGAAGTAAAACTATATATAAGAAGTTTAGAGGCGGAAAGAAAAGAAGACTGAATGTCCAGCCTAGGTATGAATGTCATATAATTTATAAGATGTAGAGAAAGTCGGTCAAGTAAAGTGTGATTCTTGAGAATTGTGATTAAAATTGTTTAACACTAAATTCTTCGGGAATTGTGGTTAAAGGTTGATCACAAGGATACCGACTCGACTGCATGTTGTTGTGAATCGATGCAGGAACTACTACGGCCTAGTGACCTCCAACAAACTAACGAGATTAAAATATGTGTTGAATTTTCTGTAAAAGTTATGATACTTTTGCATCAACATATTACCTCTGAATTTATTGTCATAATTCATTTTAGAGTTTTGTACACTCTAGTTGTGACGCCCCCGATTCAATCGTACACTAATCATACACGCAAACGTGTACGATCAAGATCAGGGACTCACGGAAAGATATCACGACACAACTCTAGACACAAATAAAATAATACAAGCTTTATATTACAAGCCAGGGGCCTCGAGGGCTTGAATACATAGCTCGATACACAAGAGTCAGTAGAAGCAACAATATCTGAGTACAGACATAAGTTAGACAAGACTGCCTTAAGAAGGCAAAATCAAAAGCAACAACGATCGAAGAGGCAAGGTCTCCTGCCTGGGACCTCCTAACTACTCTTGGTCTTCGGCGGCCTCCATGTAGTAGTATCCGTCGGCGGTGGCATCTGGCTCCAGGGATTCACCATCTGGTTGCATCAACCGGAAAGAAGAAGGAAGGGGGGAAAGGGGTAGCAAAGCAACCGTGAGTACTCATCCAAAGTACTCGCAAGCATCAGATCTATACTAAGTATGCATTGGTATCAAATGGAAGGGCTATATCTGTGGACTGAACTGCAGAATGCTAGAATAGAGGGGAAGGCCTAGCCTATTGAAGACTAGCTTCTTCAAGCAGCTCCAAGCATCTTGTAGCATGTAGAAGAGTAAAGAATAGCAGTTTATAGTTAACAAACATGTTGTAGCATTAACGCCCAAAGATCCTTCCTCGACTCCCTACGAGAAAGCAATCCTGGGACCACATATCCATCACATATCTCAAGTATCCATTTCTAGTTATATAAGATCCGGATACAAGTCTGAATGTCCATTACCGTGGACACGGTATTCGAATATATATCTTCCCTGCAGGGGTGCACCACGTTACCCAACACGCTCGATCGCTCTGGCCGGACACACTTCCCTGGGTCATGCCCGGCCTCAGAAGATCAACACGTCGCAGCCCTACCTAGGCTCAACAGAGAGGCCCCCGTCGGTCAACATCCTAAGTGCCCCGGGCTCTTGGGACCATCGCTCATTGCACTCCGGGTCGTCGCGCGCAGGGTGAATACCAGCGCCACATCAGAAGGTCGACGCGATCCGACCGTGCCGCCATGCTGAACTGGACGTCTGACAAAGCTTCGGCTGATACTGTGACGTCGAGGCCCGTAACTATTCTCGCGTGTGGTTAGTGCGTAAAGGCCAAAGGCCAACTCACAACAAATACCCAAATCTGTTAGTGCATTGGGGGCTCGCGGAGACGAGCAGAGACTCACGATAATGTGACCGCATTGCCCCGTCTCATGGACTTACGGCAAGGGCCCAGACTGCCCGGCCGTACCACGTAGAAAACTCGCGGGTGCTCTACGGGCCCGCCCGACTTTCACATCAACTTGCGGGTACCCCTCAGGGCCGACCTGTAGCGATCCGACCTCAGACGGTCAAATCTCTATGCATAAGTGTCATCCCTGGATCGGTAATGCTGACACACACAGTACTCGAAGGATTTATAACAGAGTGCAATCACACACTTATTACATCGAATGTCTCAAAAGAGAACTTATTACAATAATATGGGTTAAGGCCATCTAAATAAGATAACTGCGGAAGCATTGAAGGTAAATGAGTCCATCAACTCCAACGGCATAGCTGAGTGCACGACAACGACCTAGCGCACCTTACTCTTTGTCTGAAAAGTCTGCAACATAATACGTTGCAGCCCGAAAACGGGTCAGCACATGGAATGTGCTGGCAAAATAACACTGTAGAGCAATGAACAAGGTAAATGCTAACACTACATGCATATATGGCTGGTGGAGGCTCTATGGTTATTCTGTTT
Organism: Aegilops tauschii subsp. strangulata; assembly: GCF_002575655.3. Classification (NCBI taxonomy): domain Eukaryota; kingdom Viridiplantae; phylum Streptophyta; class Magnoliopsida; order Poales; family Poaceae; genus Aegilops; species Aegilops tauschii. The sequence goes on from NC_053035.3 coordinate 336,080,091, forward strand.
CTGCGAAAAGCCAATTTTTCCCTACTGAAAAAAATATTTTTTATTTAACTACAAAGTTGGTTGGTAAACATTGAGAAGGTTCCTCCAACTCAATCCCAATTAAACAATAATAACCCAGTAGATTAAATTAAAAGTGATGAGATCAAATCAATAATTCAAGAACCAGATACACAAGATGTCTATAACCGGGGACACGGCTAACCGTGATTAGATTGTACACTCTGCAGAGGTTTGCGCACTTTTCCCCACAAGACTCGATCTCCTCCGTTGGATTTCTCGCACTACATGATGTTTGAGAAACAGATGACCAAGACACAGTCTTTCAGAAGCATTAACTCTTTACTCTGGGTAGACAGTACCACCTACAACCCCTACATCTGCTAGTCTACCACTGAAAGAGGTCACGCAACATACTCAACTATGCCAGAGCCCATAATGGCTTGTGGCTGCACACGGAAGTTTCTAGCATGAGTAATCTTATGATTCCTTTGAGCCTGGGTGGCGAACCATAGGATGATCACACGGGTACTCCGGGATATCCTAGGACAACAATGGATTCTCCAGGTGCCCGCAACCAATACACCCAGATGTGTATTAAAGTAGCCACCTTAAGTTAACCATTAATTAACAACTCTCACATCTGTCATGGATCACTCAAACCAAACCACGTCTACGAGCATAGCATAGCAGTATAAGCATAACGTAGAAGTAACTCCCAAGGTTTGAAATAAAGGACAATAGGTTCTACCTCATCAACTACTTCCCAGGCCCACATGTTAATCAGATCCTACTCATGCAATGTTTGAGGATTGGGACTAATGCATAGAAACTGGGTATTAAAGGGGTATGATCAAAGTGTTACTTGCCTTGCTGAAGATTTGCAAACCCTAGTGACTCGTAGTAGCACGCTTCGCACTCCGGAAATTCTATCGCAAACAAACAATAGCATACATAAGAACTCAAGCATAGATTCAAGGATAAAACTCAAATAAAAATATCCCAACTGAAAGTTCAACTGAAGAGCTTCGATTTGCAAAAAGAATCAATCAAATCGGAGCTACGAAACCCAAACTACGATCAAAAGAAATTTGAATTCAAATCCGCTGGAAACCAAATTTTTTATTTATCAAAACCATGTTCAAGTTGGTTAACTAGAAGAGGGGTTCGAGACGAAGATTTTGGCGTTGGTTTCACTGGATTTGGACAAACGGTTAAAAAGTTGCGAGGGTTTGAAGATCAGGGGCTAATCTGCGATAAAAATAATCGTGGATAGGTCCCTGGCCGAAAATAAAATAAAAATAAATAGACTAACGAACGAACGTTCGTTACCAGAGACAAACGAACGAACGCGTTCGCGAACAGATGCGTTCGGGCGAACGTTCACTAACTAGAACCGATCGGAAAAACCGAGGATAAACCGAGAAAACCCTAACCCTAAAATAAAACCGATCTAGACCTAAACCGGAAAAAAAAGGCGGCGGCGGCGGCGGTTTTTTACCGGTTCCTCAAAAAAGACGGCGGCGGCGAGGCGACGAGATCCGGCGGCGGCGCGGGCAACGGCGAGGCGGCGGGGCGTCGCGGGCGCCGGCGTCGGCGCGGTGCGGCGGCGGCGGCAGCGAGCAGCAGCGGCGGCGTGTCTCGGCGGCTCTGGCTGCGGCTCGGGTGGGGAGGAGAGGTGGCGGGGCGGCACGCTTATAAAGGGGCGGGGCGGCGCGGTGGCTTGGGGAGGGGGCCGGCCCGGGGCGGAGTCCGGCTCGGACTCCCCTCGGTTTCCGTGCACGGCACGGCGGCGGGGAAGGCGGCGGCGCGCGGGAGTTGGGCCGGCTGGGTTTCGGCCAAGTCGGTCCGGGAAACCTTTTTTTTATAATTCCGCCGAAAAAACAAAAATCCTAATAAAATAAAAAAATTCCAAAAATGCCAAAAACAATTTTCACCGTCTAAACATAATATTTAGAACAAAGTGAACATTTTTATGGCCTAAAATGAAATTTTGAAAAATTCATATTTTTCTAATTCGAATAAAATCTCAAATAAAATCCAAATAAAATATTTATTTGATTTTAACATTTTTCCTCCAATATTCCTCTCTTTTGAAGAAGTCATATTATCTTCTCTCTTTTATTTTAATATCGGAAATATTTTGGAGAGAAAATTATTAAAATCAAAATGATCCTCTTTTCAAATTTGAGAAAATTCAAATATGAAAATAAATGAAATCCCCAACTCCCTCTGTGGGTCCTTGAGTTGCTTAGGATTTCTAGGATCACAAACAAAATTCAAACAAAATATGATATGCATATGATGACCTATGTATAACATCCAAATTGAAAATTGGGATGTTACAAACCTACCCCCCTTAAGATGAATCTCTCCCTCGAGATTCGGGTTGGCTAGAAAATAGGTGTGGGTGGTCTTTCCGTAGGTCTTCCTCTCGCTCTCAGGTGGCTTCATCCTTATATGGTGGCTCCACTGAACTTTGCAAAACTTGGTAATCTTGCTGCATGTAACTCGGCTGGCAAACTCAAGAATCTTGACGGGTTTCTCCTCGTAGGTTAGGTCACTGTCCAACTGAATTGCTTCCAGGGGCACTGTATCTCTCAGAGGAATGTCGGCCATCTCTGCATGGCACTTCTTCAACTGGGAAACGTGAAACACATCATGAACTCCTGACAATCCTTCGGGTAACTCCAACTTGTAGGCCACTTCTCCCATACGTTCCAACACTCGGTATGGTCCTACAAATCTCGGGGCTAACTTTCCCTTAACTCCAAATCGTTTAACTCCTCGCAGTGGTGACACACGAAGATATGCTTTGTCTCCGATTTCATAGACTACCTCCTTGCGTTTTGAATCTGCATAACTCTTCTGCCTGGACTGAGCTACCTTTAGTCTATCTCGAATCAACTTAACCTTCTCTTCAGACTCTTTGATCAAATTTGGTCCAAATAACTGGCGGTCTCCAACTTCATCCCACATTAACGGTGTCCTGCACCTTCTTCCATACAAAGCTTTGAATGGGGCCATCTTCAAACTAGCCTGATAACTGTTGTTGTATGAGAACTCTGCGTAAGGCAAGTTATCATCCCAACTAGATCCATAATCTGGCGCACAAGCTCTCAACATGTCCTCCAGAATCTGATTGAGTCTCTCGGTCTGTCCATCTGCCTGTGGATGAAAGGTTGTACTGAACTCTAGCCTGGTACCCAAAGTCTGGTGCAGTTGATTCCAAAACTTCGAGGTAAACTGTGTTCCTCTATCTGATACGATGGTCCTCAAAACTCAATGCAGACATACGATCCTGGTCATATATATCTTGGCCAACTTCGCACTCGTATAGGTGGTTTTCACTGGGATAAAGTGAGCCACTTTGGTTAAACGATCCACTACTACCCAAATAGAATCATATCCTGACCGGGTCCTGGGTAATCCGGTGATAAAATCCATGCCAAGCTTGTCCCACTTCCATTCGGGTATCGGCATAGGCTGCAGTAATCCTGCTGGCTTCTGATGTTCTGCCTTCACTCTCTGACATACATCACATACTGCTACATACTCGGCAATAGCCTTTTTCATACCAGTCCACCAGAAACGCTCCTTCAAATCCAAATACATCTTGGTGTTTCCGGGGTGTATTGAGTATGGCGAGTCATGAGCTTCCTGAAGTATTAACTTCCTGATCTCTGCATTATTGGGTACATATACACGGTCCTCAAACCATAAAGTTTCGTGCTCATCCGCACGAAAACCCTTGGCTTTTCCTTTGCTCATCTTCTCCTTTATCTCAGCAATTTCCTTGTCATCCTTCTGAGCTTCACGAATCTTTTCCCAATAGTGTTGACTGAACCTCCATTGCTGCAACAAAACCTCGAGGAACTATCTCCAAACGAAGCTCCCTGAGATCTTCGGCTAAATCCTTTGGTAACCCTCCGCTTACGAGGGTATTAACATAACTCTTCCGGCTCAAAGTGTCTGCTACGACATTAGCCTTTCCTGGATGATAGTGCAGCTTCATATCATAATCCTTTATAAGCTCCAACCATCTCCTTTGCTTGAGATTCAGCTCCTTCTGCGTGAAAATGTACTTCAAACTCTTGTGATCCGTGTACACATCACAACGGTTTCCAATAAGAAAATGCCTCCGGGTCTTGAGCGCATGCACTACGGCTGCTAACTCCAAATCATGCGTGGCATAATTCAACTCATGCGGTCGAAGCTATTGTGAGGCATATGAAACAAATCTTGCGCCCTGCATAATTACACCTCCAAGTCCTTGGCGAGAAGCATCACAATATACTTGGAAATCCTTGCGTATATCCGGAAGAATCAGCACTGGGGCTGTAACCAAGCGTTTCTTCAACTCCTGAAAACTGGCCTCACACTCTTCGGCCCACTTGAACTTAGTGTCCTTCTTCAACAAATCCGTCATGGGCTTCGCAGTCTTGGAAAAATTCTCAATGAATCTCCGGTAATATCCTGCGAGTCCTAGAAAACTATGAATCTCTCCAACTGAGGTGGGTGCCAACCACTCAGTGACTGACTGAACCTTGGTAGGGTCTACTGCTATACCTTCTCCTGATATTACATGTCCAAGAAATCCAACTTCCTTCAACCAAAACTCACATTTGCTGAACTTGGCATATAACTGGTGTTCCCTGAGCTTCTCGAGAACTAAGCACAAATGCTCCTTGTGTTCCTCTTCATTCTTCAAGTATACCAAAATATCATCAATGAACATCACAACAAACTTATCCAAGAACTCCATGAACACCTTGTTCATCATGCTCAAGAAATAGGCAGGGGCATTTGTCAATCCAAATGACATGATCGTGTACTCATATAGCCCGTACCTTGTGGTAAAAGTTGTCTTAGGTGTATCCTGTTCTCGGATCTTCAGCTGGTGGTATCCTGATCACAGATCGATCTTGGAGAACACTTTAGCTCCTTGAAGCTGATCAAACAAATCATTGATCATCGATAGTGGGTATTTGTTCTTGATTGTCACTTCATTCAATGCACGATAGTCAACAACCATTCCCGAAGATCCATCCTTCTTCTCAACTAAGAGCACTGGGGCTCCCCACGGTGACGAACTTGGTCGAATGTAACCTTTCTCCAATAACTCCTTAATCTGCTTCTTAATCTCCTCTAGATCATTTGCGGGCATCCGGTATGGCCTCTTTGATATTGGTCCGGTGCCTGGCAACAGCTCTATCAAAAACTCTATGTCTTGATCTGGTGGCATGCCTGGTAATTCCTCTAGAAATACATCCGGGTAATCCTTCACTACAGGCACTCCCTCCTGAACAACTCCCGAGAGAGAATTTACTTGGGTCCTCCTTGGCGCATGCCTGGATACATACTTGATCCTTTTTCCCTCCGAGGTGGAGCAGAATTGACTTACTAGCACAATCAATGTTTCCTCCATACTTCGATAGCCAATCCATGCCTAGTATTATATCCAATCCTTGTGACTCCAAAATTATTAGGTCTGAGGGGAAAACATGGCTACCAATGGTTAAGGGTAACCGATCGCACCATCGGCTGGCCATATACTCTGCTCCTGGCGAGCTTACTAACATGGGTGACCTAAGGGCTAAGGTGGGTAACTTAAACTTGTCCATAAATCCCCTTGATATGTACGAATGTGATGCACTAGTATCAAAAAGAATGAGAGCGATAAATGACTTAACCAAAAACTTACCGATAACTGCATCTGGCTGCTCCTCAACCTCCTCCACGTTGATGTGATTCACCTGACCTCCGGTGAAGGGATTGGGCTTCTTCCCAGAACTTCCATTGCCATTTCCATTATTTGCTTCAGAACACTCAGTGGCGTAGTGCCCAGTCTTCCCACACTTGAAACAAGTAATGTGACTTAGATCCTTCTTGGCGGGTGTAGAGGGGTTGGAACGGTTCTGATTGCTACTTGCTCCATTCCCATTTCCATTCTTGGGACCACTGTGGTTGTGTGAACTTCCTCCATTGTGAGTGTGGCCTCCATGGTTATGGTGAGTATGTCCTCCCGAGTTCGGGGTAAAACGTGGTCTCTGCTGGGCTCCAGAATTATACTTCCCTTGTCCATATTTCCTTTTGCGGCTCTCTATCTGCTGCTTACCTTCAATCATAAGAGCCTTGTCTACCAACTCCTCATAGTTAGCAAATGTTACCACCATCAACTGCATACTCAGCTCATCATTCAGCCCTTGAATAAACTTCTCCTGCTTCGCGGCATCTGTGGCCACGTCATCCGGGGCATAGCGAGCTAACTTACTGAACTCATCCACGTACTGCCCCACAGTATGATTTACCTGGCGTAAGTTGCAAAACTCATGCTTCTTCATGCTCATAGCTCCAGTTGAGACATGTGCAGTGCGGAACGCTTGCTGAAACTGATCCCAAGTGACATTGGCTATAGGGAAAGTGGTTGTGTAATTCTCCCACCATGAGGCTGCGGGTCCATCGAGTTGGTGTGCGGCAAAACGCACCTTCTCAGCATCTGTGCAACTTGCAGTGGTCAACTCTCTTCGAATCCTGCGTAGCCAATCATCAGCAACAATCGGCTCGGTGCTACTGGAAAACACCGGCAGATTTAACCTCAGAAAACGGGCTAAGTTGTCAACTGGAGGTGGTGGGGGTGGGTTGTTGTTATTGTTGTTGTTGCCTTGATTCTGGACTAGCAACTGCATCAAGGCATTCTGTTGTTGGATCAACTGAGTGAGCTCCGGTGGGAAGACAAATCTGGGGTCACGTCTCGTAGGCATCTGATGGGTTTAGAGGGGAGAGATTAGAATAGAATGAGGCCTAAAGAGAAATCACTACCCATATGCACATGAGACAAACACAATCATATCACACCAATCAATTCAAACAAGGGCATACAAACGATCTAACTACCGTTACAAATTACTCGGACTACTACCATATACATGGGGGAATACTACTGATAATATGGTGGTCAACTAGAAATTTTGCTCGGTGGAAGACTCCATAATATCCGATTCAGCTTCATCTTCGTAATCATCATCACCACTGTCGGGGTCGGAGTCGGTGTCGTCGATGATGATGTAGTCCTCGGGATGGTCGTCATCTCCTCCTGGCGTGGGGTCTCCCATGAATACACCTAGCTTCTTCTTCAGGTCTTCATTCTTCTCTAGTAGCACTGTGATTTCCTCCTCATATCCATCGCGTGTAGACTTGAGTTCCTCTTCAAGCTCCATGTTCCTAGTCATCACCTTCTTCAGATCTATCATGTTGGCGCACATTTGGTTCTCCTGGCGGCGAATGTGCTGGTTTAACTCCTGGATGAAAGCTGCAATGGACTTGTCCCTCCTGGTGTTGATCATCTCCCATTGCTCATCTCGGCGCCCACATATCTGGTAGATGCTGTCCTTAAGATCCTTGTGATAAACTTCGCCGATGCGTCCCATGGCGATGTGGGCTGCCATGCTCTTTCCTAGACTCCAGGTTGGTGCATCAAAGGAAAACTATATGGGCTCAGTAACTGGCGTGAATGTCCTTCCTGGAACATGAACTCGAATCATCCAACACTCCTCTTCTGGTAAAGTGACGGTGTAGGTCCCGGTGAAGCTTGGTATTCCTATGTTCAGGTACCTAGTGACTTCCTTCAAGTGTCGTCCAAAAGGGGTGTCTTCATCTGGTTGAGCAAACTTGTTTCTTTGGTCCGCCATCTATAGAGTGGAAAATGAAGAGGAGTCGGAAATGAGTAGAGAAGAGTGACCTATGGCTTATCTTAGTGGTCGCGCCCTATAGTCAGCGTGTGCTCTGATACCATCTTGTAGCGATTCGACCTCAAACGGTCAAATCTCTGTGCATAAGTGGCATCCCTGGATCGGTAATGCTAACACACAAAGTACTCGAAGGATTTATAACAGAGTGCAATCACACATGTATTACATCGAATGTCTCAAAAGAGAACTTATTACAATAATATGGCTTAAGGCCATCTAAATAAGATAACTGCGGAAGCATCGAAGGTAAATGAGTCCATCAACTCCAACGGCATAGCTGAGTGCACGACAATGACCTAGCGCACCTTACTCTTCGTCTGAAAAGTCTGCAACATAATACGTTGCAGCCCGAAAACAGATCAGCACATGGAATATGCTCGCAAAATAACAGTGTAGAGCAATGAACAAGGTAAATGCTAACACTACATGCATATATGGCTGGTGGAGGCTCTATGGTTATTCTGTTTCTCCGAAAAGCCAATTTTTCCCTACTGAAAAAAATATTTTTATTTAACTACAAAGTTGGTTGGTAAACATTGAGAAGGTTCCTCCAACTCAATCCCAATTAAACAATATTAATAACATAGCAGATTAAATTAAAAGTGATGAGATCAAATCAATAATTCAAGAACGAGATAATCAAGATGTCCATAACCGGGGACACGGCTAACCATGATTAGATTGTACACTCTGCAGAGGTTTGCACACTTTCCCCACAAGACTCGATCTCCTCCGTTGGATTTCTCGCACTACATGATGTTTGAGAAACGGATGACCGAGGCACAGTCTTTCAGAAGCATTAACTCTTTACTCTGGGTAGACAGTACCACCTACATCCCCTACATCTGCTAGTCTACCACTGAAAAGTCACGCAACATACTCAACTATGCTAGAGCCCACAATGGCTTGTGGCTGCACACGGAAGTTTCTAGCATGAATAATCTTATGATCCCTTTGAGCCTGGGTGGCGAACCATAGGATGATCACACGGGTACTCCGGGATATCCTAGGACAACACTAGATTCTCCACGTGCATGTCGGTGTCAAAACCGGCGGATCTCGGGTAGGGGGTCCCGAACTGTGCGTCTAAGGCGGATGGTAACAGGAGGCGGGGGACACAATGTTTACCCAGGTTCGGGCCCTCTCGATGGAGGTAATACCCTACTTCCTGCTTGATTGATCTTGATGATATGAGTATTACAAGAGTTGATCTACCACGAGATCGTAAAGGCTAAACCCTAGAAGCTAGCCTATGATTGTGATTGTTGTTGTCCTACGGACTAAACCCTCCGGTTTATATAGACACCGGAGGGGGCTAGGGTTACACAGATTCGGTTACAAGGGAGGAGATCTACATATCCGAACTGCCAAGCTTGCCTTCCACGCAAAGGAGAGTCCCATCCAGACACGGGACGAAGTCTTCAATCTTGTATCTTCATAGTCCAACAGTCCGGCCAAAGTATATAGTCCGGCAGTCCGAGGACCCCCTAATCCAGGACTCCCTCAGTAGCCCCTGAACCAGGCTTCAATGACAATGAGTCCGGCACGCAGATTGTCTTCGGCATTGCAAGGCGGGTTCCTCCTCCGAATACTCCATAGAAGATTTTGAACACAAGGATCGTGTCCGGCTCTGCAAAACAAATTCCACATACCACCATAGAGAGTATAATATCCCACAAATCTAATTTGCCGACAAATTTCGTAGCGTGACATCACGCCACGGCCCGGTCATTATTCGAACCGTTTTTCTCAACAAGCTATTGCACATATTGCGAGGCGGTTTTCTTGGCACGTCTTATCGAAGCAGAGATCGTGCCCCCTTATCACGGGATTCTCATCAATACGGGTGTGGGTAACCCAACCGCGCCATCAATCACGGCGCTTGGGGAATAAGCGAGTTTACCAGGCAAGTGGGGAGGCGCAGAATCCCTGCTGCCTTTATAAGGGGATAAGGACTCCCTTTCGCACCCACGCTTTCCTCTTCCTGATCCATTCCCCTCCGCTTGAGCTCCAGCGCCCGAGCGTTCATCTTTTCCGCCCACAGGGGTCTTTCAAAAATTTTCGGAACCGGAGCAAGAGGCAAGTGGATGGCCTCTACCATCCGGGAGAAGGATATCAAAAAGCTTCGGGAGGCCGGGTATCTGGCCAAGAAAATCGGCCACCGTCTCCCGACGGCGGGACAGATCGTCCCTACTCCGGAACCCCACGAGAGGGTTGTATTCCTCCCTCACTTTGTCCGCGGGCTAGGGTTTCCCCTCCACCCATTCGTTCGCGGCATCATGTATTATTACAAGATCGATTTTCACGATCTATCCCCCAATTCCTTCCTCAACATCTCGACATTCATCGTCGTGTGCGAGGCCTTTCTCCGCATCTCGCCACACTTCGGCGTATGGCTGAAGATCTTTAATGTGAAGCCCAAGGTAGTGAGCGGCGAGCACGCCGAGTGCGGGGGTGCTATGGTGAGCAAGATGCCCAACGTCACATGGCCAACAGGTACCTTAATTGATTCCGTCAAGGAGTGGCAGCAGTAGTGGTTTTATATCACTGAACCGCGCGGCACGGAATGGGCCGCTGCTCCCGAGTTTCAATCCGGAGCCCCTCTGCGACTTACGTCCTGGGTCAAGAAGGGCCTGAACTGGTCTTCGTCTGACGAACTGTCGGTGCTCCAGACGCGCGTTAAAGATATGGAGGACAAGAACATCGAACTTGTCAATGTAGTCCAGGTGATGTTAGTTCGCCGGATCCTGCCTTGTCAACACCAGACTTGCAATCTATGGGAATTCGATCTGGCCAAGCACCAGACCCTGCGAGAGCTCTTTGGCTCTTCGCACAAAGATATCTGGAAGGTGCTTTTCAAGTCCGGCAAATCATGGCCGGACTCAGCCGAGGACCGCGGGTACCAACTGTCCTGCCCTGCAAGCTCGGTAAGTCATCATACGTTTTATCCGCATAACCTAAGGGAAATGCTTGATGTGTTTTCCACAACTCTCCTAGGGCTGGACAAAGAAGGCGGAGCGGATCCACTGTCCGGCCCCGCTGCCCGAAGGACCGGCCAACTCACTTCTGACGAAGATCCTGGTCCCGGCGCCTTACAAGGTGCCGAAGAAGAAGGCCGGGAAGGAGGCCAAAAAGACCCCGGGCGGCCCTCGTCGCCGCGGCACTTCAGACACAATATCTGAAGGCTCCAATGCCCGTTCTGCCTCCGAAGAGGACGAGGAGGAGGAAGACGAATCCCCAGCGGGGGGAAGAAAGAAAAGGACGACCTCCATACACTTGGAGGTCGAGTCGCCTAGAAGGGGAAAAACTCCTTTTCCGGAAGAGTCCACTGCCGCCGCCGACAGCAGCCCGGCGTGGGATCCCAGGGCCCAGCCCCTGGTGAACTCGTGAGTATATAAAATCCGAACACGTTTATGCATCGAGACTCATCATGGCATAATATAACCTGAGCCATATTTTTTGTAGTCCGGCGAGGTCCCGCACCGAACAATCCTCATCAGAGGATTTGCTGAGCTCGGATGCTATGGAGAGCGGGACACCCCCGAAGGCCCCTTCCCGCAGATATGTGAATAACACCGAGGCTTCGTCCCAGAAGGACCCCGGCCAAGGAGGGGGGGAAATCATGAAGGCGGCGCCTGGAGGTCAGACTTCAGGGGCCGGAGACATGGGGGAGAAGATTCCCATGGGAGTCGACGGCGGGGGCCATCCTGAATTCGGCCCCCAGCCGGACGCAGTTCCGGAGACCAATACGGCCCCAGAATCGAGCAGGCGGCCTCCCTCGGCTGGAGGGGGCGTACCTGTTCCACCGGCAACCTCTGTCCAACCAGAGGTGCCGGATGTTTTGCTGGCGGCGCTGAAGAGCGCCTCCATCGTCGATGAACACCGTGCCCTTATGGGTGCGGTGATTGAGAAGATTCAGTCTGCTGAGAGTGGACTGAATGAAGCCTGTGTCAGCCTTATAAGAGGCTTTGAGGTATGTTTTATGAGGTTTCGAAGAGTGTCATGGTATGGATGGTAGCCCCTGATACACTGTTCGGTGAAAGAAAGAACCGGACAGAGGATCAAATTTATGTTCGCAGGAAAACTCACTTGATGACATCTATCTCTCTTCTTTTATAAGCAGACGTCTATAGCGGCTGCTGCCTCTCATACTGCGGAGGTCTCCGGACTGAATCAAAGTCTGGAGCGGGCCAAAGAAGAACTTGGCCAGTTGAAAAGGCAGTTGGAAGATAAAATAGGTATGCGCAAGTCTTGTTCGCGTTTATTGCGAATGAATTTCCAGTATGATAAAAATATGTTTCATGATTTGCGCTAGGGATGATGACCAAAATCGAGGCTCTTAAAAAGGCTGTGGCCGAGGCCGAGGAAAAAGCAGCCGCAGAGCAGGTTCTTCGTGAGAAGCACGAGGCCAGGGTTATTGAAGCTGAGCAGGAGCTTCAAGAGGCCGTGAAGAAATGCAAGACCTTGAAGCAGAGTTTAACGGAGAAAGAATCCGAACTCACCAAGGCTCATCAGGCCGCGAGCGATGCCCGGGGGGAAACCCAAAGCACCCTGCAGGAGATCCCAGAGGCGAGGAAGATCACGGCGGGTAAGGCTTTTTCCATGTAAAGCAAGTATTTGAGGAGAAAATCATGTTTCTAGTTTTGAATTCGGATTTCTCCAGGGGTATTTGCGGAGCTGCCCCGCAGCATATCGGATGCCGCCCAATTCTACCGAGCCGAAGAAAGGAACGCTGCGGATAAGCTCTTCTGGTCACAGTATCTGGCACCGAATTATCCGGTGCCTTTTGCCGATCAGCTGAAACAGCTGATCGAACTGCATAGGGCGGCGGAACTAGCCATGAAGGATTTGATTATCCAGCTATGGCCCGCCGAGCCAATTCCAAGCAACTACTTCGGGCTCGTGAAGCGGCTTGTAAGTGCCTGCCCTCGACTTGACGTCATCAAGCGGTCGGTCTGTATAGAGGGTGCGCGAATGGCCTTCACCCGCGCAAAGGTGCACTGGGGGAAGATGGATGCTGAAAAGCTGATGACCGAGGGACCGCCAGAGGGGAAGGAGCACCGCAAGCCCGAATTATATTATGAAAGTGTCATGAAAGGATCCTACCTTGCAGCGGAGCTATGCACCAAGGACGTTATATTTCCATGAATGCAAATCATGTTGTCCTTTGTAATGTTTTAACAAGGGCATTTCTATTGCCTGTTATATGAAATTTTATCCTCCTGCGCGACCGTTTTATATATTAATCCTAAGACTTCGCCAGTCGTCGGCTTCTGCCCCCACGTAGGAAGTACGGGGGTGTTTGGGATAAACCTGATCACTCTGTATCCCAGTTTTGGGTCCTTCGAATGAGGTGTTCAGCACAACGAACCAGGCAATCGTACTATAGGGCTTTATCACTCTCACTTAGCCATAGGAGCTTTAGGAAAGGAAGGTAGGCGCAGCCCCTGGTGCTCGGAAGACCGCACGAGGGGCTCTATAAGCACCTGATCGGAAGAAAAAACCAATCCATCGCACGCTGCATTGCTTATGGCATTATGCGGGAGAAATCCTTAAAGATTTTACAACCTCTCGAATAGCTGACCAGCTCTCGCCATATCATGACAGTCAGTTTTCGGCTTTCTCTACTGAGGTGCTCGTCCGGAAGAACCGGGACACAATCGCAGTAGTTCTCCCTGTGCCGCCTTAGCCGATATAGCGGAACGTAAGGTAGCAAAACATGGGAGCCGGGCAAACCCAACATTTGACCCAAGACATGATTCGGAGCTGATGCATATAATGCTATAAGTTCGGGGTGCCGAACTTCCATGAAGGTGTTCGGACTTTATTGCCGTATTATGGGTAAAACAAAGCCCCTGGCATATTTTAAGGCATATCGCGATGTACGGATGCCACTTGACAAAAGAATTTCAATAAGAAATAATCAGCAGATAAGCGTCATATAAATCCACATGTTGTATTTGAATAGTACGTCGATGCGTATGAGTACAAGTAATGAGATAAAAAAAAGGGGGGTATGACTATGGAACCTGCTGAGACTAGGGGGGAAGAAGTTGTGTGCCGATCCGGAGTATAGTCGGATGGTCATTGCGGGGAATATCTAAGGATTCCCTTGTGCGTTCGAACTGCTTCCATGTCGCCTGTCCTGGTCGGCGCAAAGGTGAACCTGTGAAAAAGATGTAAGAAATGTTTGTGTGCCGGAGAGCGGTTGAGCCGCGGTATGTGGCCTGTCCTGGCCTTCGCCAGAGTGTTTAATTGAGCTCTGGACGAGCCGGGCTATCCTGCCGCGAAGTAGGTCAAAGTCCTTTGGCGGTGTCCGGGAGCCTGGCCGTCGACTCGAGGTTTGGCTGAAAGGTGCCGCTCGCTGCTTCTGTTGTTAAAGCAGCGGTAAACTCTTTGGTACGGAGGGAAAGTTCGGCCTTGCCATTAATCGTGATGACGCCGCACGGACCGGGCATCTTGAGCTTACGGCAAGCATAATGTGGCACCGCGTTGAATCGAGCGAACGTGGTTCGTCCGAGCAGTGCCTGATAATCACTGCGAAAGGGGACGATGTCGAAGATTAACTCTTCGGCACGGTGATTGTCTGGTGATCCGAAGACTACCTCAAGGGCGATGGAGCCTGTACAGCGGGCCTCCACACCTGGTATAATACCTCGAAAGGTGGCTTTAGTGGGTTTGATCACCGAATGATCGATGCCCATCTTGCGCAATGTGTCCTGGTAAAGCAGGTTTAGACTGCTGCCTCCGTCCATAAGGACTCGTGTGAGGTGGAACCCGTCAATTATTGGGTCGAGGATTAGTGCGGCTGGATTGCCCTGATTAGTGTTAACCGAACGATCCGTGCGGCTGAAGGTGATCGGCCCTAGTTTATATTGCGGGATGACTATTTCCGTTAAGTCAACATCCCTAAGGGTGCGCCTCCGGTCCGGGTTGGGAATGTGGGTGTTGTTTACCACATTCACCGTTTGGATTTGCGGGGGGAAATTTCTTTTGCCCTCCTGTATTCGGTGATCTGGGCTCCTCGTCACCATCATCGCTTTGAGATCCCCCATCTTTGTTTTTGGCGCCTGACCTACCGGCTTGTTTGAAGACCCAGCATTCTCTGTTGGTAGATTGGCTGGCGTTCCTGGGGTGCCATGAATTTGGCATTGGCGGTCGAGTATGTGGTCCAGACTGGACGGGCCCGAATTGTCATTTTTGAGTGGCCCTTTCCGCTGACCGGACTTAGAGCCACTAAATCCGTCATTGACTATCGTATCTTCGGCGTTTTCACCATTTTTGCGGCGCTTGTGTTTGTTGCGTCGGGGTTTGCCGTTGCTATCTCTGGCCTCTGATGTGCCAGGGTTGCTTGTTGTGTTGTTGCTACGGGCCAACCAGCTATCCTCGCCCGCGCAAAAGAAGGTCATGAGTGTCGTGAGGGCTGCCATGGATTTTGGCTTCTCTTGGCCGAGATGTCGGGCAAGCCATTCGTCATGGATGTTATGTTTAAAGGCCGCTAGGGCTTCGGCATCCGGACAGTCGACAATTTGGTTCTTTTTAGTTAGGAACCGAGTCCAGAATTTCCTGGCTGACTCTCCGGGCTGTTGTATTATCTGAATTAAATCATCAGCATCTGGTGGTCGCACATAAGTGCCCTGGAAGTTGTCCAGGAATGCGTCTGCCAGGTTCTCCCAACTTCCGATGGAGTTTGCCGGCAAGCTATTCAGCCAATGCCGAGCCGGTCCTTTGAGTTTTAGCGGGAGATACTTGATGGAGTGTAGATCATCCCCGCGGCCATGTGAATGTGGAGGAAAAAATTCTCTATCCATACCACGGGGTCTGTAGTACCATCATATGATTCAATGTTTATGGGTTTAAACCCTTCTGGGAATTCATGATCCATTACTTCATCGGTGAAGCGTAGGGGTGTGCGGCGCCTCTGTGCCAAGCTATGTCACGACGCAGTTCATACGAGTCTTGTTTGCTGTATTCGGCCCGGCCGGATTTGCTTTTAGTATATCCGGCGTGACGGTCGTTGTCACGCGTTGGGGGGCGCCCTCGTGATCCGTAGATTGATCTTTTATGTCCTGCTTTGTTTTCCAATATGTCTCGCAGGTCCTGCGTGTTGCCCCGGGCCTTGGTGTTTTTGTTTGACTGGCGACGGGGTGCGGGCTGGACTTCGGACTGATATGCCGCTCTGTCTCGGCCACAAGGTGGCCGATCAGCCGCATCATACGCTGGTAGTGTAGGTTTTAATGCTTCCTCCTCGAGTTGGGGTAGCAACCTGCGCTTTGGGTAACTCTTGGTTGGGCGCTCGAGTTCGTATTCCTCGGCTGCCAGGACCTCGGTCCATCTATCCGCTAGCAGATCTTGGTCAGCTTGAAGCTGCTGCTGGTTTTTCTTCAGGCTTTTTGCTGTGGCTATAAGCCGGCGCTTGAAGCGCTCGTGCTCGACGGGATCCTCAGACACGATAAATTCTTCGTCGCGGAGGCTCACCTCGTCTTTAGAGAGGGACATGTAAGTGGCATCCTCTGATTCTCCGTATGTCGCTTGTTCCTTAGGGCTGGCTTGCCCATCCTCCTGCTCGAAGCCTGGCTGGAGGGGATTGTCTTCGTCTTCGGCATTATCTGCAGCGGTATTGTCTCTTGTGCCGGTATCGCTGCTTTTTCTATGGCGTGGCTTAGAGCGGCACCGCTGACGCCGGTGCTTGGATTGCTTCTCGGAGGGATTATCCTCCGTTGCCTTATTGCCATCGCTTTCTTTGGGGGTGTCCACCATATATATATCATACGATGAGGTGGCAGTCCAGCGCCCTGTGGGCGGTGGTTCCTGTTCGTCTCCTACATCGTCGTCCATACCGTCGATGTCTTCAGAGCCAAAATCGAGCATGTCGGTTAAGTCGTCGACAGTGGCTATTAAGTGGGTGGTGGGTGGGGAACGAATTTCTTCGTCGTCCGCTTCCCACTCAAGCCGGACATAGTTCGGCCAGGGTTCTCCTGACAAGGAGAGAGACCTTAATGAATTTAGTACGTCGCCCAGGGGCGAGCGCTGAAAGATATCCGCGGAGGGAAACTCCATGAACGGTGCCCAATCAGATTCGATAGGCACGGGCACAGGCGCTTCGGAGCCCGTGGCCGGGGACGAATCCAAGTGTCCGGCAACACAGGTCTCATGGGAGGTGGAGTCAGCATTCGGCTCCATCGCCGCTGAGTACGCGGCCTCCATGGCGGGCTCCATCCACCCGTCCCCGGACGGCGCGATCTGCTCCGGATTGAGGGCTGGAGTGGCCACAGGTGTGATCTCCCGAACACTGTCCGACAGCAGAGCTAAGTCATGCTCGTCGTGATTGTGCGGCGCACCTGACATGGGCTCGAATCCATCGAAGATTAAGTCTCCGCGGATGTCGGCAGTATAGTTCAAGCTTCCAAACCTGACCTGATGGCCAGGGGCGTAGCTCTCGATCTGCTCCAGATGGCCAAGCGAGTTGGCCCGCAGTACGAAGCCGCCGAATACGAAGATTTGTCCGGAAAGGAAAACCTCACCCTAGATCACATCGTTGCCGATGATCGAAGGGGCCATCAAGCCTTGTTGTGAAGGCACAGTGGAACTCTCAATGAAAGCACCAATGTCAGTGTCAAAACCGGTGGATCTCGGGTAGGGGGTCCCGAACTGTGCGTCTAAGGCGGATGGTAACAGGAGGCGGGGGACACAATGTTTACCCAGGTTTGGGCCCTCTCGATGGAGGTAATACCCTACTTCCTGCTTGATTGATCTTGATGATATGAGTATTACAAGAGTTGATCTACCACGAGATCGTAGAGGCTAAATCCTAGAAGCTAGCCTATGATTGTGATTGTTGTTGTCCTACGGACTAAACCCTCCGGTTTATATAGACACCGGAGGGGCTAGGGTTACACAGAGTCGGTTACAAGGGAGGAGATCTACATATCCGAACTGCCAAGCTTGCCTTCCACGCAAAGGAGAGTCCCATCCGTACATGGGACGAAGTCTTTAATCTAGTATCTTCATAGTCCAACAGTCCGGCAAAGTATATAGTCCGGCAGTCCGAGGACCCCCTAATCCAGGACTCCCTCAGTGCCCGCAACCAATCCACCCAGATGTGTATTAAAGTAGCCACCTTAAGTTAACCATTAATTAACAACTCTCACATCTGTCATGGATCACTCAAACCAAACCACGTCTACGAGCATAGCATAGCAGTATAAGCATAACGTAGAAGTAACTCCCAAGGTTTGAAATAAAGGAAAATAGGTTCTACCTCATCAACTACTTTCCAGACCTACATGTTAATCAAATCCTACTCATGCAATGTTTGAGGATTGGGACCAATGCATAAAAACTGGGTATTAAAGGGGTATGATCAAAGTGTTACTTGCCTTGCTGATGATCTGCAAACCCTAGTGACTCGTAGTAGCACGCTTCGCACTCCGGAAATTCTATCGCAAACAAACAATAGAATACATAAGCACTCAAGCATAGATGCAAGGGTAAAACTCAAATATAAAGATCCCAACTGAAAGTTCAACTGAAGAGCTTCGATTTGCAAAAAGAATCAATCAAATCGGAGCTACGAAACTCAAATTATGATCAAAAGATTCGAATTCAAATCTGCTTGAAACCAAATTTTTAATTTATCAAAACCATGTTCAAGTTGGTTAACTAGAAAGAGGGGTTCGAGACGAAGATTTTGGCGTTGGTTTCACTGGATTTGGACAAACGGTTAAAAAGTTGCGAGGGTTTAAAGATCAGGGGCTAATCTACGATAAAAATAATCGCGGATAGGTCCCTAGCCGAAAATAAAATAAAAAGAAAAAGACTAACGAACGAACGTTCGTTACCAGAGACAAACGAACGAACGCGTTCGCGAACAGATGCGTTCGTGTGAACGTTCACTAACTAGAACCGATCGAAAAACCCGAGAATAAACCGAGAAAACCCTAACCCTAAAATAAAACCGATCTAGATCTAAACCGAAAAAAACGGCGGCGGAGGCGGTTTTTTACCGGTTCCTCGAAAAAGACCGGCGGTGGCGAGGCGACGAGATCTGGCGGCGGTGCGGGCAACGGCGAGGCGACGGAGCATCGCGGGCGGCGGCGTCGGCGCGGTGCGGGGGCAAGCGGCGGCGGCAGCGAGCAGCAGCGGCGGCGGGCGGCGGCGTGTCTCGGCGGCTGTGGCTGCGGCTCGGGTGGGGAGGAGATGCGGCGGGGCGGCGCGCTTATAAAGGGGCGGGGAGGCGCCGTGGCTTGGGGAGGGGCCAGCCCGGGGCGGAGTCCGGCTCGGACTCCCATCAGCGTCCGTGCGCGGCACGGCGGCGGGGAAGGCTGGGTTTCAGCCCAGTCGGTCCGGGAAACCTTTTTTTCTAAATAATTCCGCCAAAAAAACAAAAATCCTAATAAAATAGAAAAAAAATCTATAAATGCCAAAAATAATTTTCACCGTCTGAACAAAATATTTAGAACAAAGTGAACATATTTCTAGCCTAAAATTGCAATTTTGAAAAATGCATATTTTCTAATTCGAATAAAATCTCAAATAAAGTATTTATTTGATTTTAACATTTTTCCTCCAATATTCCTCTCTTTTGAAGAAGTCATATTATCTTCTCTCTTTTATTTTAATATCGGAAATATTTCGGAGAGAAAATTATTAAAATCAAAATGATCCTCTTTTCAAATTTGAGAAAATTCAAATATGAAAATAAATGAAATCCCCAACTCCCTCCGTGGGTCCTTGAGTTGCTTAGGATTTCTAGGATCACAAACAAAATGCAAACAAAATATGAAATGCATATGATGACCTATGTATAACATCCAAATTGAAAATTGGGATGTTACAAACCTACCCCCCTTAAGATGAATCTCGCCCTCGAGATTCGGGTTGGCTAGAAAATAGGTGTGGGTGGTCTTTCCGTAGGTCTTCCTCTCGCTCCCAGGTGGCTTCATCCTTGGTATGGTGGCTCCACTGAACTTTGCAAAACTTGGTAATCTTGCTGCATGTAACTCGGCTGGCAAACTCAAGAATCTTGACGGGTTTCTCCTCGTAGGTTAGGTCACTGTCCAACTGAATTGCTTCCAGGGGCACTGTATCTCTCAGAGGAATGTCGGCCATCTCTGCATGGCACTTCTTCAACTGGGAAACGTGAAACACATCATGAACTCCTGACAATCCTTTGGGTAACTCCAACTTGTAGGCCACTTCTCCCATACGTTCCAAAACTCGGTATGGTCCTACAAATCTCGGGGCTAACTTTCCCTTAACTCCAAATCGTTTAACTCCTCGCAGTGGTGACACGCGAAGATATGTTGTGTCTCCGATTTCATAGACTACCTCCTTGCATTTTGAATCTGCATAACTCTTCTGCCTGGACTGAGCTACCTTTAGTCTATCTCGAATCAACTTAACCTTCTCTTCAGACTCTTTGATCAAATCTGGTCCAAACAACTGGCGGTCTCCAACTTCATCCCACATTAACGGTGTCCTGCACCTTCTTCCATACAAAGCTTCGAATGGGGCCATCTTCAAACTAGCCTGATAACTGTTGTTGCATGAGAACTCTGCGTACGGCAAGTTATCATCCCAACTAGATCCATAATCTGGCGCACAAGCTCTCAACATGTCCTCCAGAATCTGATTGAGTCTCTCGGTGTACCCATCTGCCTGCGGATGAAATGTTGTACTGAACTCTAGCCTGGTACCCAAAGTCTGGTGCAGCTGATTCCAAAACTTCGAGATAAACTGTGTTCCTCTATCTGATACGATGGTCCTCGGAACTCCATGCAGGCATACGATCCTGGTCATATATATCTTGGCCAACTTCGCACTCGTATGGTGGTTTTCACTGGGATAAAGTGAGCCACTTTGGTTAAACGATCCACTACTACCCAGATAGAATCATATCTTGACCGGGTCCTGGGTAATCCGGTGATAAAATCCATGCCAAGCTTGTCCCACTTCCATTCGAGTATCGGCATAGGCTGCAGTAATCCTGCTGGCTTCTGATGTTCTGCCTTCACTCTTTGACATACATCACATACTGCTACATACACGGCAATATCCTTCTTCATACCAATCCACCAGAAATGCTCCTTCAAATCCAAATACATCTTGGTGTTTCCGGGGTGTATTGAGTATTGCGAGTCATGAGCTTCCTGAAGTATTAACTTCCTGATCTCTGCATTATTGGGTACATATACACGGTCCTCAAACCATAAAGTTTCGTGCTCATCCTCACGAAAACCCTTGGCTTTTACTTTGCTCATATTCTCCTTTATCTCAGCAATTTCCTTGTCATCCTTCTGAGCTTCACGAATCTTTCCCAATAATGTTGACTGAACCTCCATTGCTGCAGCAAAACCTCGAGGAACTATCTCCAAACGAAGCTCCGTGAGATCTTCGGCTAACTCCTTTGGTAACCCTCCGCTTACGAGGGTATTAACATAACTCTTCCGGCTCAAAGCGTCTGCTACGACATTAGCCTTTCCTGGATGATAGTGCAGCTTCATATCATAATCCTTTATAAGCTCCAACCATCTCCTTTGCCTGAGATTCAGCTCCTTCTGTGTGAAAATGTACTTCAAACTCTTGTGATCCGTGTACACATCACAACGGTTTCCAATAAGAAAATGTCTACAGGTCTTGAGCGCATGCACTACGGCTGCTAACTCCAAATCATGTGTGGCATAATTCAACTCATGCAGTCGAAGCTGTCGTGAGGCATATGAAACAACTCTTCCGTCCTGCATAAGTACACCTCCAAGTCCTTGGCGAGAAGCATCACAATATACTTGGAAATCCTTGCATATATCCGGAAGAATCAGCACTGGGGCTGTAACCAAGCGTTTCTTCAACTCCTGAAAACTGGCCTCACACTCTTCGGTCCACTTGAACTTAGTGTCCTTCTTCAACAACTCCGTCATGGGCTTCGCAATCTTGAAAAATTCTCAATGAATCTCCGATAATATCCCACGAGTCCTAGAAAACTACGAATCTCTCCAACTGAGGTGGGTGCCAACCACTCAGTGACTGACTGAACCTTGGTAGGGTCTACTGCTATACCTTCTCCTGATATTACATGTCCAAGAAATCCAACTTCCTTCAACCAAAACTCACATTTGCTGAACTTGGCATATAACTGGTGTTCCCTGAGCTTCTCGAGAACTAAGCGCAAATGCTCCTTGTGTTCCTCTTCATTCTTCGAGTATACCAAAATATCATCAATGAACACCACAACAAACTTATCCAAGAACTCCATGAACACCTTGTTCATCATGCTCAAGAAATAGGCAGGGGCATTTGTCAATCCAAATGACATGACCGTGTACTCATATAGCCCGTACCTTGTGGTAAAAGTTGTCTTAGGTGTATCCTGTTCTCGGATCTTCAGCTGGTGGTATCCTGATCGCAGATCGATCTTGGAGAACACTTTAGCTCCTTGCAGCTGATCAAACAAATCACTGATCATCGGTAGTGGGTATTTGTTCTTGATCGTCACTTCATTCAATGCACGATAGTCAACAACCATTCTCAAAGATCCATCCTTCTTCTCAACTAAGAGCACTGGGGCTCCCCACAGTGACGAACTTGGTCAAATGTAACCTTTCTCCAATAACTCCTTAATCTGCTTCTTAATCTCCTCTAGATCATTTGCGGGCATCCGGTATGGCCTCTTTGATATTGGTCCGGTGCCTGGCAACAGCTCTATCAAAAACTCTATGTCTCAATCTGGTGGCATGCCTGGTAATTCCTCTGGAAATACATCCGGGTAATCCTTCACTACAGGCACTTCCTCCTGAACAACTCCCGAGAGAGAATTTACTTGGGTTCTCCTTAGCGCATGCCTGGATACATACTTGATCCTTTTTCCCTCCGGGGTGGAGCAGAATTGACTTACTAGCACAATCAATGTTTCCTCCATACTTCGATAGCCAATCCATGCCTAGTATTATATCCAATCCGTGTGACTCCAAAATTATTAGGTCTGAGGGGAAAACATGGCTACCAATGATCGCACCATCGGCTGGCCATATACTCTGCTCCTGGCAAACTTACTAACATGGGTGACCTAAGGGCTAAGGTGGGTAACTTAAACTTGTCCACAAATCCCCTTGATATGTATGAATGCGATGCACCAATATCAAAAAGAACGAGAGCGGTAAATGACTTAACCAAAAACTTACCGATAACTGCATCTGGCTGCTCCTCAACCTCCTCCATGTTGATGTGGTTCACCTGACCTCTGGTGAAGGGATTGGGCTTCTTCCCAGAACTTCCATTGCCATTTCCATTCTTTGCTTCAGAACACTCAGTGGCGTAGTGCCCAGTCTTCCCGCACTTGAAACAAGTAATGTGACTTAGATCCTTCTTGGCGGGTGTAGAGGGGTTGGAACGGTTCTGATTGCTGCTTGCTCCATTCTCATTTCCATTCTTGGGACCACTGTGGTTGTGTGAACTTCCTCCATTGTGAGTGTGGCCTCCATGGTTATGGTGAGTATGTCCTTCCGAGTTCGAGGTAAAACGTGGTCTCTGCTGGGCTCCAGAATTATACTTCCCTTGTCCATATTTCCTTCTGCGGCTCTCTATCTGTTGCTGCTTACCTTCAATCATAAGAGCCATGTCTACTAACTCCTAGTAGTTAGCAAATGTTGCCACCATCTACTGCATTCTCAGCTCATCATTCAGCCCTTCCATAAACTTCTCCTGCTTCACGGCATCTGTGGCCATGTCATACGGGGCATAGCGAGCTAACTTACTGAACTCATCCACGTACTGCCCCACAGTACGATTTCCCTGGCGTAAGTTGCCAAACTCACGCTTCTTCATGCTCATAGCTCTAGTTGAGACATGTGCAGTGCGGAACGCTTGCTGAAACTGATCCCAAGTGACATTGGCTATAGGGAAAGTGGTTGTGTAATTCTCCCACCATGAGGTTGCGGGTCCATCCAGTTGGTGTGCGGCAAAACGCACCTTCTCAACATCTGTGCAACCTGCAGTGGTCAACTCCCTTCCAATCCTGCGTAGCCAGTCATCAGCAACAATCGGCTCGGTGCTACTGGAAAACACCGGCGGATTTAACCTCAAAAAAGGGCTAAGTTGTCAGGTGGAGGTGGTGGGGGTGGGTTGTTGTTGTTGTTGCCTTGATTCTGGACTAGCAACTGCATCAAGGCATTCTACTGTTGGATCAACTGAGTGAGCTCCGGTGGGACGACAAATCCGGGGTCACGTCTCAGAGGCATCTGATGGGTTTAGAGGGGAGAGATTAGAATAGAATGAGGTCTAAAGAGAAATCACTACCCATATGCACATGAGACAAACACAATCATATCACACCAATCAATTCAAACAAGGGCATACAAACGATCTAACTACCGTTACAAATTACTCGGACTACTGCCATATAAATGGGGGAATACTACTGATAATATGGTGGTCAACGAAATTTTGATCGGTGGAAGACTCCATAATATCCGCTCCAGCTTCATCTTCATAATCATCATCACCACTGTCTGGGTCAGAGTCGGTGTCATCGATGATGATGTAGTCCTCGGGATGGTCGTCATCTCCTCCTGGCGCGGGGTCTCCCATGAATACTCCTAGCTTCTTCTTCAGGTCTTCATTCTTCTCTAGTAGCACTGCGATTTCCTCCTCATATCCATCGCATGTAGACTGGAGTTCCTCTTCAAGCTCCATGTTCCTAGTCATCACCTTCTTCAGATCTATCATGTTGGCGCACATTTGGTTCTCCTGGCGGCGAATGTGCTGGTTTAACTCCTGGATGAAAGCTGCAATGGACTTGTCCCTCCTGGTGCTGATCATCTCCCATTGCTCATCTCAGCGCCCACATATCTGGTAGATGGTGTCCTTCAGATCCTTGTGATAAACTTCGCCGATGCGTCCCATGGCGATGTGGGTTGCCATGCTCTTTCCTAGACTCCAGGTTGGTGCATCAAAGGAAAACTATATGGGCTCAGTAACTGGCGTGAATGTCCTTCCTGGAACATGAACTCGAATCATCCAACACTCCTCTTCTGGTAAAGTGACGGTGTAGGTCCCGGTGAAGCTTGGTATTCCTATGTTCAGGTACCTAGTTACTTCCTTCAAGTGTCGTCCAAAAGAGGTGTCTTCATCCGGTTGAGCAAACTTGTTTCTTGGGTCCGCCATCTATAGAGTGGAAAATGGAGAGGAGTCAGAAATGAGTAGAGAAGAGTGACCTACGGCTTATCTTAGTGGTCGTGTCCTACAGTCAGCGTGTGCTCTGATACCATCTTGTTGCGATCCGACCTCAGACGGTCAAATCTCTGTGCATAAGTGGCATCCCTGGATCGGTAATGCTGACACGCACAGTACTCGAAGGATTTATAACAGAGTGCAATCACACACTTATTACATCGAATGTCTCAAAAGAGAACTTATTACAACAATATGGCTTAAGGCCATCTAAATAAGATAACTGCGGAAGCATCGAAGGTAAATGAGTCCATCAACTCCAACGGCATAGCTGAGTGCACGACAACAACCTAGCACACCTTACTCTTCGTCTGAAAAGTCTGCAACATAATACGTTGCAGCCCGAAAACGGGTCAGCACATGGAATATGCTGGCAAAATAACACTGTAGAGCAATGAACAAGGTAAATGCTAACACTACATGCATATATGGCTGGTGGAGGCTCTATGGTTATTCTGTTTCTCCGAAAAGCCAATTTTTCCCTACTGAAAAAAATATTTTTTATTTAACTACAAAGTTGGTTGGTAAACATTGAGAAGGTTCCTCCAACTCAATCCCAATTAAACAATAATAACCCAGTAGATTAAATTAAAAGTGATGAGATTAAATCAATAATTCAAGAACCAGATACTCAAGATGTCTATAACCGGGGACACGGCTAACCGTGATTAGATTGTACACTCTGCAGAGGTTTGCGCACTTTTCCCCACAAGACTCGATCTCCTCCGTTGGATTTCTCGCACTACATGATGTTTGAGAAACAGATGACCAAGACACAGTCTTTCAGAAGCATTAACTCTTTACTCTGGGTAGACAGTACCACCTACATCCCCTACATCTGCTAGTCTACCACTGAAAGAGGTCACGCAACATACTCAACTATGCTAGAGCCCATAATGGCTTGTGGCTGCACACGGAAGTTTCTAGCATGAATAATCTTATGATCCCTTTGAGTCTGGGTGGCGAACCATAGGATGATCACACGGGTACTCCGGGATATCCTAGGACAACACTGGATTCTCCAGGTGCCCGCAACCAATCCACCCAGATGTGTATTAAAGTAGCCACCTTAAGTTAACCATTAATTAACAACTCTCACATCTGTCATGGATCACTCAAACCAAACCACGTCTACGAGCATAGCATAGCCGTATAAGCATAACGTAGAAGTAACTCCCAAGGTTTGAAATAAAGGAAAAAAGGTTCTACCTCATCAACTACTTCCCAGACCCACATGTTAATCAGATCCTACTCATGCAATGTTTGAGGATTGGGACCAATGCATAACTGGGTATTAAAGGGGTATGATCAAAGTGTTACTTGCCTTGCTGACGATCTGCAAACCCTAGTGACTCGTAGTAGCACGCTTCGCACTCCGGAAATTCTATCGCAAACAAACAATAGCATACATAAGCACTCAAGCATAGATGCAAGGGTAAAACTCAAATAAAAATATCCCAACTGAAAGTTCAACTGAAGAGCTTCGATTTGCAAAAGGAATCAATCAAATCGGAGCTACGAAACTCAAACTACGATCAAAAGAAATTCAAATTCAAATCCGCTTGAAACCAAATTTTTAATTTATCAAAACCATGTTCAAGTTGGTTAACGGGAAAGAGGGGTTCGAGACGAAGATTTTGGCGTTGGTTTCACTAGATTTGAACAAACGGTTAAAATGTTGCGAGGGTTTGAAGATCAGGGGCTAATCTGCGATAAAAATAATCGCGGATAGGTCCCTGGCTGAAAATAAAATAAAAAGAAAAAGACTAACGAACGCATTCGCGAACAGATGCGTTTGAGCGAACGTTCACTAACTAGAACCGATCGGAAAAACCGAGAATAAACCAAGAAAACCCTAACCCTAAAATAAAACCGATCTAGATCTAAACCGGAAAAAAATCAGCGGCGGCGACGGTTTTTACCGGTTCCTCAAAAAAGACCGGCAGCAGCGAGGCGGCGGGATATGGCGGCGACGCGGGCAACGGCGAGGCGGCGGCATCGGCGCGATGCGGCGGCAAGCAGCGGTGGCAGCGAGCAGCAGCGGCGGCGGGCGGCGGCAAGCGACGGCGGCGCGGCTCGGTGGCGGTGGCTGTGGCTCGGGTGGGGAGGAGAGGCGGTGGGGCGGCGCGCTTATAAAGGGGCGGGGCGGCGCGGTGGCTTGGGGAGGGGGCCGGGCCCGGGGCGGAGTCCGGCTCGGACTCCCCTCGGCGTCCGTGCGCGGCACGGCGGCGGGGAAGGCGGCGGCGCGCGGGAGTTGGGCTGGCTGGGTTTCGGCCCAATCGGTCCGGGAAACCTTTTTTTTTAATAATTTCGCCGAAAAAACAAAAATCCTAATAAAATAAAATAAAATTGTAAAAATGCCAAAAAAAATTCACCGTCTAAACAAAATATTTAGAACAAAGTGAACATTTTTCTGGCCTAAAAATGCAATTTTGAAAAATGCATATTTATCTAATTCGAGTAAAATCTCAAATAAAATCCAAATAAAATATTTATTTGATTTTAACATTTTTCCTCCAATATTCCTCTCTTTTGAAGAAGTCATATTATCTTCTCTCTTTTATTTTAATATCGGAAATATTTCGGTGAGAAAATTATTAAAATCAAAATGATCCTCTTTTCAAATTTGAGAAAATTCAAATATGAAAATAAATGAAATCCCCAACTCTCTCCGTGGGTACTTGAGTTGCTTAGGATTTCTAGGATGACAAACAAAATGCAAATAAAATATGATATGCATATGATGACCTATGTTTAACATCCAAATTGAAAATTGGGATGTTACACAACCCGAATTTAACAATGGTCTCAAGTAAAGTCCGGGTAACCGTGTGTCCAAAATATCAAGGAGGAAAACGCGAGGAATCACCCTCGGTGAATTCCACTCGATGTAATCATCAAGGTGAACGTGAGAGGAACCACCCTCGAGGTTCACACTTGAGGGGTTGCACGAAAGAGTCGTATTGGGAATGGTGAAGGAGGAACCACCCTCGTTGACCACGACCGAATAGCTACACTACAGAGTTGTCATCAGGAGTGCGTTGCGAGGTATCACCCTCGGCACTCGATAGTAGCTCTGTAGAGTCGAGCAACAAAAGGGGCATGATGTGATGTGAGGTGTCGGGCTCTGGTCGTCGATCACGTTGATCGAGTCGTTGATGATGAAGCAGGGGCAACAAGGACAAGGTGGGGGTCACTGATGGATCACTAACCAACCTATACTAAGCAGTTTAGGATAAGCAGGTAAGGTACAATGAGCGGGTTACAAAAGCAGGCTATGCATCAGAATAGGAGCAATCAATTACAGTAGCAAAATCTAATGCAAGCATGAGAGAATGGAATGGGCGATATCGGGATGATCAAAGGGGGGCTTGCCTGGAAGCTCCGCTGAAAGGGAAGAAGGGTCATCGTCGACGTAGTCGATCACAGGGGCATCAGCAGCGGTCTCGGGGTCTACCGGAGAGAAGAGGGGGGAAGAAACAATAAATACAGAGCAAACAGGAGCAATACTATGCATGACAAGACAAAAAGCAGCACTAGGCGTGTTCTAACGCGATGCTACACGATACCGGCGAAGGGGGGAAACATCCAGGAATGTTTTCACAAAGTTTGGCATTTTCGGACAAATGAATCGGAGGGGAAGGTTGCATGTTTGCTATGCTAGGGACATGTGACAGATGAATGGACCGCATATTCGGATTCGTCTCATCGTTCTGAGCAACTTTCATGCACAAAACTTTTTCATCTGACTTGCGGTTAATTTTCTATGAATTTCTAAAGTTTTAGCAATATTCTGAAATCATTATTAATTCGAAAATAAATATTAAAACCCTAGATGCACCCAGCACAAGGTACACAGAATTGCATCCAGTGGCTGACAAGTGGGCCAGGTGGTCCCAGTTGACCAGTCAACGTTTGGATGGTCAAAAGGGGGTGGGGCCCCTGTCATTGAGACATCTAACTAATTATAGATTAATTAGCTAGTTAATTAAGTTAATTAACTAATTAATTAATTTTTTAACATTGTTATTTATTTATTTATTTTAAACTTTTTTTAACAGGAAAAGGGGGCTGGGGGCCCCACTGGGTAGAGACCAGGGGGTTAGCGGGCGACGGGCGTAACAGGCGCCGAGGCGGGGCGGACCCGCCTGGGCTCGCGGGCATACAACCGGGGCATGGCCGCGGCCACGGCCTGGCGCCGGCGAAAGGCGCGACGAGGCGTAGGCTGGGGCCAGCGGCGGCCGGAACGCAGCCGGCGAGCGGACTACGCGGGCGCGGAGCCGCGGCGGGGCGGTGCGGGCGCGAGGGCACAGCCTCAGCAGCAGGGGAAGTGCAGCGACGACGGCGGAGCAGCGGGCGAGCGAGTGCGGGGCAACCGGAGACGGCCGTCGGCGGCAGTGGCGCAGGCGGGGCACGCACCGGGGCGTGGTGGGAGGTTCGGCGATAGCGCGCAGCGGCAGGCAGCACACGCAGCAGAAGCAGAAGCTTCAGGCGGCAGCAGCGCGGCGGAAGGCCGCGGGGTGCGGGCAACGCTGGACGGCGACGCAGGCAGCAACAGTAGCAGGCGGAAAGGGGAGCAGTAGGGGGCGCATAGCAGCAGCAACGCGTGCGGCATGGGCCAAACCCGGGCGAGCTTCGGCTCTCATGGCGATGGGGGGCTTCGGGCACGGATACGCGGAGTAAATAGGGGGGGTCGAACGCAAGCTCACCAGAGGAGGACATGGAGGCTCGGTGGTTGCTTAGTAGCAGCAGAAAACTGGCAACCGTCGGAGAAGCTCGTCGGAGCCAAAGATGGAGACCAGGTCGCAGTGCTCGCTGCAGGGGTCCCTTCGTGATCCAGCGGGCGAGGAGGATGGAGCAGTCGATGACGGTGCTCTCGGACTCGGTCTTGCGACACGGGGACGATGGTGGCCGCGGGATCAACAAAGGCGGCGACGACGGTTGTGCTCGGGCGGAGCGGACAGAGGAGGATAGCGGCGCGCGGGGGGGGAGGAGGTGAGGTCTAGAGTTGCCAACGGGGTCAAGGGGGGTTCTTATGCCTTTGGGTAGCCGGGGGATCGTCGTCACGCGCCATGGCGCGGCTGGATGCCCGCCACGATCCCCTGATGAACAGAGGAAGGAGGAACGAGCGGGGTGGGTTGGGCCTGGTGGGTTGGCCAGTTGGGTCGGTTGGCCATCTGGGTCAAGGCCCAGCAGGGAGGGGGACTTTTCCTTTTTCACATATTTAAAACTGTTGTCAACTTTAGCTACTGTTTTCTATTAAATTGCAAAACTAAAAGAGTTTTATTAGAAAAGAGACTTGTCACATAAAACAAGCACATCAATTCTAGGAGTCACAAAAAGTTTGAGGCCAAAAGGAATTGCCTAACATTTTTAGAAATTGAAAAGGCCAATTTTAAAAGTTGTTGGACAACTAAATAAATTCTAGGGGCACTTTGGCCTAACCATTAACGAAGGATTACTGTACTTAATTATTCGGGCGTCACACTAGTCCATTGCATAGAAGTTGCAAGGAGGTTGTTCATAAGAGAACAATAGTTGATCGATATAATGAACAAAAGGATCATACTCCTACTGTGAATAGGATGTAAGTTATGAATATTGATGATAGAATTAAACATCCATAACACTAACGCCTAAATGTCGCAAGACTAAAAGAATATCACAATGTGTGGCACTGCATTTAGTTACATTGGAGAAACCCGCATGGAGAAATTCCATAGTGATGGATTTTGGAGTCATATGATTACGAATCATCTCACGCTTGCAACTTTCGTCCAAATAGTGAAGTCAACTAAAATACCGTTCACATGCCATAAAGAACGAGCAACAAAATAATTGAAAATATGCATATTGATGTATCTAGTCCAATAAGTGTTATTGCAAGCAATGGATTTATCTATCTTCAAGGATGACTCGATTAGGTATTTATACTTACTAATTGAGACATAAATCTGGATTTTTTGAAATGCTTCAAAAGATTTTGAGAACAAACTAGAAATTATTGTAACAAGAAAATTATGTTTCTACAATTGGATTACAGAAAAGAATATTTAAGTTATAAATTTAGCAAATGTCTGATGAGCTGTGAAAAATATTTTATAGCTTGCACCTCCTAGAAACACTATTAAGAGTATAGTCTTTTGAATAGATGTAATCAAGCTATGTATGACATGGTGCGATCAAAGATGACATTTATTATTTCACCAATATACTTTTAATGTAATGCTTTAGAGACTGTGCCTTTTACACTAAAAGAATGCCATCAAATTTATTGAAATAAGTACTACCTTGTAGGCTATCCTAAATGGTTGAGTCTATCACTACGCTAAGGCAAAGTGTTTTGTTAGAGAGTGCAAATTTTTTGAAGAAAATATTTTATGCAATAGAATGAGTGGAAGGACAGTGAACTTAACAAGATTGTAGAATCATCGTGATCAGGTCAAAGAAAAAAAACACTAGAAGTGATTCTAGAATTTTCTATATACTTCAGTCGAACTTGCAGCTGCACCATATAGGTTGGCAAAAATCATGCAGACCTTCACCGTATGCAAATGAAATATTGTTGAAACAAACAATGAACCTATAATACACAGAGTAACATTGATGGACCCTGACACCAAAATTGGCTATACGTCAAAATAACCCAAGATGGTATCCATGCACATAATTCAAGTTTAGAACTTGATAGACCATCTGAAATATTTGAAGTCTATAGTGTAGTGATGGATCTATATATTAACAAAGATAATTTTTTTTTATAATTTTAGTTTATGACAAGATAAATAAGTTGATTATGACTGAGATTGTCTTATCATAATAATACTTAAAGTCGTGAACCAACATGTGGTTGGTATTCCTAGCCCACCAGGGTTCAAGTCTTAGTGCTCGCGTTTATTCTGGATTTATTTCAGGAATTCCGGCAATACGCTTTCAGTGGCAGGAGGCGTTCCCGACTACGAGGCGCCTACGGTGACTTCGTAAAATCTCAAGATGATATGCCGGCTCAGTCTCTCGAAGGTGCTTATAGGGGTAGAGTGTGCATATGCACGTTCGTAGGGGCGAGTGTATGCACGTTTATATGAGCGCTTGCGTGTATACTGTGTTCAAAAAAATAGTTAAACTCAGTTCACAGCTTAAAGTAGCAATTACTAAATATTTCAGTTTTGCCTTGTAAGAATGCCGTCATACGTAAGATCACCCAAGAAGGACACATGTGGCAGCAAGCAGGACTGCTTAAGGGCGATCTAGGTAGTTTCTTTAGCCAAGTGGAAGAGTGGGCTACCACGCCAAGTTAGCTTGTATAGGGTGTGGCCTCTAGTAGGGTGGGAGTCGCGTTCATCTTTGTAATGTAATGCTACTGTGAAGGGGCTCTTTACCCCTGTCTTCTTCTATGTAATATAGTACGCATAACCCGTGCGTATTCAAGAAAAATGAGATATAACAGATGGTCGAAGGTAATTTTTCGATCCAAAAAATGCTAGTATTAGGGGACCAAAGGCGTTCCAAAGTTGGTGTTGCCACAACAAAACTACAAAGGCTGCAAACTAAAAATTGGATATGAAATTGGATTTCATTTCCAATTTCATATCCTTAATTTTTCTTGTCACAATGGTCATTTGATTCTCAGGATTGAAATCTTCGGGATTTTTGAGGATTTGCGATCGATTTTGAAAGAATTTTTTCATTTACTAATGTGTTTCGTGAATTATGTGAATAGTGTTCAAGAGAAGAATTCATGTGAATCAAACAAGCCCTAGAAAATCTCAAACTGTCTTCCTCCACAGCTGCTCAACGACAACAGTTCTAGCTGTCGAAACAACCGTTTGCCTTTATTTACATCCACATCTCCTCAAAACTTGGCTTCATGAGCCAAAAGGAGCGCCCAAGTTCGATTTCGTCTACAACAACTCATATTCAAAATGTGACTATTTCTCTCCAATTTGCTCCACCTCATGAAAAAACCTGTCACAACTTCTGACGGCAGCTTAACCGGCACGTTCGTACATGCCCTTAAGGCAAGTCCAAATCCATCGGTAAGCGTAGCTCAGATCAGCGTCAGTCATGGGAAGCTGTATTCGAGAAACAAAATTGTTCCTATTGGTGTGCATCATTTTATTAGTACTTTATTATCTGAGCCATTAGCTTTCTGTATTAGGGCGTGGGATAGTTATTTATGTATTTAAAATTCGTTTCATTTTAATAAGAAAATGAACGTGGTGCGAGTAATGAAAACAAGGTGTAGTGCTTCCTGCAACAAACTTATGTCTTGCTGTTTCAAGTTTGCTGTTGGACATAAATACAATCTTCGTTTTTTATTGCAACGTAACCTGCCTCTGATGTAACATCAGACAAGCACAATCGTTCCCAAAGACATAATCCCATGAGCAGCAAGTCAAGGAAATAGGAATGTTGGTCAAATCCAGGCCCGCGAGATCAAAGCCCGAAGGCGTCAAGACGAGCAGACATATGCAGACCACAGGTATCGGTACTCTCCGTGCACATTACCATGCTTCCTTCCTCCCTCGATCCAGAGCATCGGCTTGTTGTGCACGGCACAGATTCAAACTAGAAATAAAGATGCAGAAGAAACATTTTCGGTTGATCAGATAATTGTAGTCTGTATTTTGGTCAACACGACAGTCAAGTTTCTGTACAGGTTTATCCTCACATCAACCAAAGCAAAGAATAATCGCCTTTGAAGCGAGATACAAGAAAACTTCCCAGGGAGAACCGAAAGCAGGAAAGAACCAGTAAAAATTCAGTAAAACATTAGTGTATTGGGCAGGCTCAGAAGGATCCATTGGTTTCTCTCAATCAGGAGGAGGGAAACTAAGTTCCCGTCCTTCAGAAAATCCCTTTACCGTTGCGCATCACAGCCGCCAACAAGATTGGGCCAAAAATGAAAGGCAAGAGCGAAACGACGAGCAAAAACAAGCAAAATTGTAGCACAGGGGCTACAAGAAGAGACGCATCGTGCTCATGGGGGAGGGGACGGCGGCGCAAAGGGAGGAAGTTGGTCGGTCGATAGGTTAGATTGTGATGTTGGGAACCTTCGGCTTATATAGGCGAGACTGGTGGGCTAGGGTTTGGATGGTTAGGGCTTATTTGGGCTTCACCTTCTGCTTTGTGAAGGCCCATTCTATCCGGTGTGAGGAGGGTTCCGCTAAAAAGAAAAACAGTGTAAAGAGTAGGCAAAAAAATACTCCCTCCGTTTCAAATTAGTTGACTTGAATTTGTCTAAATACGTATATATCTATACTTGTTTAGTGTCTAGATACATCCGTGTTTAGATAAATATGAGTCAAGTAATTTGGAACGGAGGGAGTAAAAAAGATCCATTGGTCCTCTCTTTGTCGAACTGAAAAAAATCTAGCTGTTTGCCACATCTCCTTGTCGTCTCTACTTCGGGACTGGGGGGCAGCTAAAAATACACTTAGACTAGAAAAGGCTAAAAATGCACTTATTTTAACCAACATCTCTTTTTTTTAGGGAATGGCCTTGTGCACACTTTGTTCATACTCAAATGACAGTTGTATCGAACAAAATGTCCGGTAAAACAAAGCTAGGAGAATTGATGTTCCACCCACCACTACTTGAGTCATGCACACATCTGGGAATATTATGTGACATCAGATTAGCTTCCCTAAGGTAGTGAGTGAAAAGAGGCCTCGAGTGAAAATCATTGAGCCGATTTTCTATGAACCCTCCGAAAACAGTCTGCAAGAATTGTCGTATAGGGACTTCACACTTCGATTACTCGATTGAATGCTTGTATAATCTCTAGAGAATTTGTCTCCATCGTGACATGCTTGCATCCCAGCTCTTCCACCACTCTGAGACCCCTTTGCATAGTTATAGCCTTTGTTGTCTTACATTCATATAACCAACTTTTCCGTTGAGATTTCCCGTCCCACCTCATTTCACCCCCACGTATGGGGAGAAACACGGCTCTCCCCGTTTTCGGTGATCGTCACTGCTTCCTGCAACCGTGCTCGACCTCTGCCGCTTCTTGCTTGCGAAAATGGGGGCTATGTGAGAGTTGCTTTAACATTTTGTCAAGATTTTTGAGCCCACACATGGCATCCATGCTCTATATTTGCAAAGTGATTTTGTGTACACAATGTAAAGTGTGGGAAAAAATAGTTAATGGAATGTCGTGCTACAACAAGTACAAGGTCAAACAAGAAAGTACACGACATGTTGTGCAAAGATATGACCACGTGTGCTCCGAAAATAAAAAGTGTAATTTTAGTGACATGATATTACATATCCATTTGATCTACACATTTTAATGAAGTACGTTTTAAAATATATTGTGATAAGACACTTGTTTGAAAAATGTTTGCTCCTATATCATTTTGCACTCTTGTGATGAAAATTAGCCTCTGTATCGCAACTATGTGAATGCCTCTGCTTTTACTACATCTATCAAATTTATATGTACCTAGAAGTGCAAATTTATTAACCATTGGCTACCACTACTAAATAATAAAACATTGTACTTTCATATTATGTCTACACTATGCAACATTGTACTTTCCACCCAACTTTTATATGCATGTTGGGCCTTACATTTGAAGTAATTATTGGATTAGGTGATAGTCAAATTGACTTTGCCAGGATGATGAAAATGTTCAAATCTTAAGTCATGGGCTAATACTCGATCCCACAAAAAAGAAACCGAAATCTGACGAACACACTGACAAACAGGGAAAAGGAAATATCATTGTTCACTTTTAGTTTGATATAAATATCCTAATGTGTTAGTTTGTGATTTACTTACCCATATTAGCGTGATTGTGTAAATAAATGCTTATCAAATATAGTTTGTTGTCGGAATCGGGGCTCCTCAGACGCAAAACACAAGGTTCGTACTCTGGGGCATGCACGAAGGACTCTGCTAGGCTATGGCTTGCTGCTCACTGCCCCACAGCGGTGCTCCATCGTGCTTGAGCGAGCGGAAGAAGAAAGTGTTGGGGAACGTAGTAATTTCAAAATTTTCCTACGCACACGCAAGATCATGGTGATGCATAGCAACGAGAGGGGAGAGTGTTGTCTACGTACCCTCGTAGACCGTAAGCGGAAGCGTTAAGTGATGCGGTTGATGTAGTCGAACGTCTTCGCAATTCAACCGATCCTAGTACCGAAAGCACGACACCTCCGCGATCAGCACACGTTCAGCTCGGTGACGTCCCACGAACTCTTGATCTAGCTGAGTGTCGAGGGAGAGCTTCGTCAGCACGACGGTGTGATGACGGTGTTGATGAAGTTACCGACGCAGGGCTTCGCCTAAGCACTACACCGATATGACCGAGGTGGATTATGGTGGAGGGGGGCACCGCACACGGCTAAGAGATCAATGATCAACTTGTGTGTCTATGGGGTGCCCCCCTCCCCCATATATAAAGGAGTGGAGGAGGGTGAAAGATCGTGGATGTCGCCTAGAGGGGGGTGAATAGGCGCTTTAAAATAATTACGGTTTAGGCTTGAACAAATGCGGAATAAACCTAGCGGTTAATTTGACAAGCACAAAACCTACAACAACTAGGCTCACCTATGTGCACCAACAACTTATGCTAAGCAAGATAAACAACTAAGTGATAGCAAGATATATGACAAGAAACAATATGGCTATCACAAAGTAAAGTGCATAAGTAAAGGGTTCGGGTAAGAGATAACCGAGGCACGCGGAGACGACGATGTATCCCGAAGTTCACACCTTTGCGGATGCTAATC
The DNA here is from genome assembly GCF_002575655.3 of Aegilops tauschii subsp. strangulata. NCBI lineage: Eukaryota > Viridiplantae > Streptophyta > Magnoliopsida > Poales > Poaceae > Aegilops > Aegilops tauschii. The sequence goes on from NC_053035.3 coordinate 336,116,804, forward strand.
TCCGTTTGGAGCGGTGTGGAGGCACAATGCTCCCCAAGAAGCCACTAGGGCCACCGTAATCTCCTCACGCCCTCGCACAATGCAAGATGCCGTGATTCCACTAAGGGACCCTTGAGGGCGGTCACCGAACCCGTACAAATGGCAACCCTTGGGGGCGGTCACCGAACCCGTACACTTTGGCAACCCTTGGGGGCGGTCACCGGTGTTGGGGGACGTAGCAGAAATTCAAAATTTTCTACGCATCACCAAGATCAATCTATGGAGTAATCTAGCAACGAGGGGAAGGGGAGTGCATCTACATACCATTGTAGATCGCGATGCGGAAGCGTTGCAAGAACACGGATGAAGGAGTCGTACTCGTAGCGATTCAGATCGCGGTTGATTCCGATCTAAGCACCGAAGAACGGTGCCTCCGCGTTCAACACACGTGCAGCCCGGTGACGTCTCCCACGCCTTGATCCAGCAAGGAGAGAGGGAGAGGTTGGGGAAGACTCCATCCAGCAGCAGCACGACGGCGTGGTGGTGGTGGAGGAGCGTGGCAATCCCGCAGGGCTTCGCCAAGCACCACGGGAGAGGAGGAGGAGGAGGTAGGGCTGCGCCAGGGAGAGGAAAACTCATGTGTTTGTAGCCCCCAATACCTCAACTATATATAGGGGAGAGGGAGGGGTCTGCGCCCCCTCTAGGGTTTCCACCCCAAGGGGTGCGGCAGCCCCAAAACCCATCTAGGGCGGCGGCCAAGGGGGGAGAGGGGGAAACTTGCCCCCCAAGCAAGGTGGAGGCGCCCCCTCCCCAAACCCTAGGCGCCTTGGGCCCTGGTGGGGGGCGCACCAGCCCACCTGGGGCTGGTCCCCTCCCACACTTGGCCCATGCTGCCCTCTGGGGCTGGTGGCCCCACTTGGTGGACCCCCGGGACCCTCCCGGTGGTCCCGGTACATTACCGATAACACCCGAAACTTTTCCGGTGACCAAAACAGGACTTCCCATATATAAATCTTTACCTCCGGACCATTCCGGAACTCCTCGTGACGTCCGGGATCTCATCCGGGACTCCTAACAACATTCGGTAACCACGTACATACTTTCCCTACAACCCTAGCGTCATCGAACCTTAAGCGTGTAGACCCTACGGGTTCGGGAACCATGCAGACATGACCGAGACGTTCTCCGGTCAATAACCAACAGCGGGATCTGGATACCCATGTTGGCTCCCACATGTTCCACGATGATCTCATCGGATGAACCACGATGTCGGGGATTCAATCAATCCCGTATACAATTCCCTTTGTCTATCGATATGTTACTTGCCCGAGATTCGATCGTCGGTATCCTATACCTTGTTCAATCTCGTTACCCGCAAGTCTCTTTACTCGTTCCGTAACTCACATCATCCCGTGATCAACTCCTTGGTCACATTGTGCACATTATGATGATGTCCTACCGAGTGGGCCCAGAGATACCTCTCCGTTTACACGGAGTGACAAATCCCAGTCTCGATTCGTGCCAACCCAACAGACACTTTCGGAGATACCTGTAGTGCACCTTTATAGTCACCCAGTTACGTTGTGACGTTTGGTACACCCAAAGCATTCCTACGGTATCCGGGAGTTGCACAATCTCATGGTCTAAGGAAATGATACTTGACATTAGAAAAGCTCTGAGCAAACGAACTACACGATCTTGTGCTAGGCTTAGGATTGGGTCTTGTCCATCACATCATTCTCCTAATGATGTGATCCCGTTATCAACGACATCCAATGTCCATGGTCAGGAAACCGTAACCATCTATTAATCAACGAGCTAGTCAACTAGAGGCTTACTAGGGACATGGTGTTGTCTATGTATCCACACATGTATCTGAGTTTCCTATCAATACAATTCTAGCATGGATAATAAACAATTATCATGAACAAGGAAATATAATAATAACCTATTTATTATTGCCTCTAGGGCATATTTCCAACAACCGGTACCCGTCAAATTGCTCGGGGCGATCTCCACAACCTAATTGGAGACCCCGACGCTTACCCGGAGCTTTACACCACAATGATTGAGCTCCGAACACCACCAACCGTCTAGGGCGCCCAAGCACCCAAGAGGAACAAGCTCAAGGGCACCAAGCACCCAAGAGTAATAAGCTTCTCAACTTGTAACTTCCACGTATCACCGTGGAGAACTCAAACCGATGCACCAAATGCAATGGCAAGGGCACACGGAGTGCCCAAGTCCTTCTCTCTCAAATCCCACCGAAGCAACTAATGCTAGGGAGGAAAAAGGAGGAAGAACAAGAAGGAGAACACCAAGAACTCCAAGATCTAGATCCAAGGGGTTCCCCTCACATAGAGGAGAAAGTGATTGGTGGAAATGTGGATCTAGATCTCCTCTCTCTTTTCCCTCAAAAACTAGCAAGAATCCATGGAGGGATTGAGAGTTAGCAAGCTCGAAGAAGGTCAACAATGGGGGAAGAACACGAGCTCAAAGGATAAGGTAGAATGGGGAAGAAGACCCCCTTATATAGTGGGGGGAACAATCCAACCGTTACCCCCAAAACAGCCCCGCAGAGGGTGGTACTACCGCAGGAGGCAGCGGTACTACCGCTGATCACAGCGGTACTACCGCTCCCCCGGGCGGTACTACCGTGGAGTCTGGAGGGCAGGAGAGTGACAGACCCGAGCGGTACTGCCGTGGTGGTTGGGCGGTACTACCGCTCGTGAGCGGTACTACCGCCCTACTGCCGCTGCGAAGTACCGCACTATCCGACACGAAAAATGACCCCTCGAGTCGACGCGGTAGGGGCCTAGTACCGTAGCGGTACTACTGCTGAGGACCCACCAGCGGTACTACCGCTGCGGAGCGGTACTGCCGCTTGTGACCCCTAAGCGGTACTACCGCTGGGTACCGCGGTACTACCGCTGGGACCATCCTAAAGCCACTTCCACGAAAACAAGAATACTCCACGGGAAACCAAAACTGCCATAACTTCTGCATATGAGCTCCGAATTGAGCAAACTCAAGCTTGTTGGATACAAGACGACGAGTAGCATCAAAACAGCGACTGGTTATAGTAAGAAGAGGCAAGGAAGGTATGCCAACAAAATAGAGGAGTGAAACCTCCAACCGAGAAGAACCGGCATAACCTTCCAACATCGAAAACATCATAGAAGATGCGAGTGAACTCCGTTTTCGATGAACTCGAGCTTGTCATCAAGATGACCATAAGCTCCAAAACTCACAAAGAGAAGAACCAAACAAGAACCAAGAAAGATGATGCAAGGATGCAATGGTTTGAGCTCTCTACGAATGATACGATCAAGCTACTCATCGAGAGCCCCCCTTGATAGTACGGCAATCGATCCTATAACCCGCTCTCCCAACTACCATCACGAGACCGGTAAAATAGAAAACCTATCAAGGGCAAACCTTTGCCTTGCACATGGTCCACTTGAGCTAGATGATGATGATCTTGACTCCCTCAAGTTGGACCACCTTTCTTGGTTGCGTTGGCTCGATGAAGACTAGTTGATTGCTCCCCCATACTCCACTATGGGTGAGCCACTCTTCCGCACATCTTCACAAGTCCATTGTCACCACAATGGACGGCAAGCTTCAAGCATTTGATCTCTTCATGATGCTTCACTTGAACTTGCACACCGCAACATCTTCACAAGTCCATTGTCACCACAATGGACGGCAAGCTTCAAGCATTTGATATCTTTCATGATGCTTCACTTGAACTTGCACACCGCAACCTAACCCCACAAAGAACTCTCACGAAGATCATGGGTTAGTACACAAAGCGTAATTGACAATGCTTACCGCACCATGGGATTGCTTGATCCCTCTCGGTACATCTTCTACGCTTTGTGAGTTGATCAAGTTGATTCACTCTTGACTTAGTCTTGATCAACCTTGAATCTTTTCAACTCTCTTCTTTTGGATGATGTCTTGAAGATATACATGAATGATCACACAATCTTCTTCTCCAAGACATGCTTGCAATAAGCTCAACTCTCACATGACCAATCTTTGGATAATTCCTTAATAACACCTTGATCACCACATAAACTCCTTGAAACCAACACATGAACTTCAAGAAATGCCTATGGACAAATCCTTCAAATGTAACTCAAGGCAACCATTAGTCCATAGAGATTGTCATCAATTACCAAAACCAAACATGGGGGCACCGCATGTTCTTTCAGAGGGGGAGAGGGCCAGCCTCCTAGGCGCGCCCAAGGGGGGAGTCCTACTCCCGGTGGGAGTAGGATTCCCCTTTCCCTAGTTGGAGTAGGAGAGGGAAGGAAGGGGGGAAGAAGAGAAGGAAAGGGGGGCCGGCCCCCCTCCCAATTCGGATTGGGCTTGGGGGGGCGTGCCCCCACCTTGGCCGCCTCCTTCTCCTTTCCACTATGGCCCATTAAGGCCCATTGACTCCCCGGGGGTCCGGTAACCTCCCGGTACTCCGGTAAATGCACGAACTCACCCGGAACCATTCCGATGTCCAAACATAGCCATCCAATATATCGATCTTTATGTATCGACCATTTCGAGACCCCTAGTCATGTCCGTGATCATATCCGGTACTCCGAACTACCTTCGGTACATCAAAACACATAAACTCGTAATACCGATCGTCACCGAACGTTAAGCGTGCGGACCCTACGGGTTCGAGAACTATGTAGACATGACCGAGATACGTCTCCGCTCAATAACCAATAGCGGAACCTGGATGCTCATATTGGCTCCCACGTATTCTATGAAGATCTTTATCGGTCAAACCGCATAACAACATACGTTGTTCCCTTTGTCATCGGTATGTTACTTGCCCGAGATTCGATCGTCGGTATCTCAATACCTAGTTCAATCTCGTTACCAGCAAGTCTCTTTACTCGTTCCGTAATGTATCATCCCGCAACTAACTCATTAGTCACATTGCTTGCAAGGCTTATAGTGATGTGCATTACCGAGAGGGCCCAGAGATACCTCTCCGACAATCGGAGTGACAAATCCTAATCTCGATCTATGCCAACTCAACAAGTACCATCGGAGACACCTATAGAGCACCTTTATAATCACCCAGTTACGTTGTGACGTTTGGTAGCACACAAAGTGTTCCTCCGGTATTCGGGAGTTGCATAATCTCATAGTCTTGTATGTAATGATGTGTACCAGACCTGATGTGTGCCTTGCTATTAGCTTAGCAGGGAGGTACCAAAGTAATCCAGGAGTGGATCACTGGACAGCGGTCAAGAACATCCTGAAATACCTTAAAAGGACTAAGGATATGTTTCTTGTTTATGGAGGTGACAAAGAGCTAGTCGTAAATGGTTACGTCGATGCAAGCTTTGACACTGATCCGGACAATTCTAAATCACAAACCGGATACGTGTTTACATTGAACGGTGGAGCTGTCAGTTGGTGCAGTTCTAAACAAAGCGTCGTGGCAGGATCTATGTGTGAAGCGGAGTACATAGCTGCTTCGGAAGCAGCAAATGAAGGAGTCTGGATGAAGGAGTTCGTATCCGATCTAGGTGGCATACCTAGTGCATCGGGACCAATGAAAATCTTTTGTGACAATACTGGTGCAATTGCCTTGGCAAAGGAATCCATATTTCACAAAAGAACCAAGCACATCAAGAGACGCTTCAATTCCATCCGGGATCAAGTCCAGGTGGGAGACATAGAGATTTGCAAGATACATACGGACCTGAATGTTGCAGACCCGTTGACTAAGCCTCTTCCACGAGCAAAACATGATCAGCACCAAAACTCCATGGGTGTTAAAATCATTACTATGTAATCTAGATTATTGACTCTAGTGCAAGTGGGAGACTGAAGGAAATATGCCCTAGAGGCAATAATAAAGTTATTATTTATTTCCTCATTTCATGATAAATGTTTATTATTCATGCTAGAATTGTATTAACCGGAAACATAATACATGTGTGAATACATAGACAAACATAGTGTCACTAGTATGCCTCTACTTGACTAGCTCGTTAATCAAAGATGGTTAAGTTTCCTAACCATAGACATGAGTTGTCATTTCATTAACGGGATCACATCATTAGGAGAATGATGTGATTGACTTGACCCTTTCCGTTAGCTTAGCACTTGATCGTTTAGTTTACTGCTATTGCTTTCTTCATGACTTATACATGTTCCTATGACTATGAGATTATGCAACTCCCGATTACCGGAGGAACACTTTGTGTGCTACCAAACGTCACAATGTAACTGGGTGATTATAAAGGTGCCCTACAGGTGTCTCCGATGGTACTTGTTGAGTTGGCATAGATCGAGATTAGGATTTGTCGCTCCGATTGTCGGAGAGGCATCTCTGGGCCCTCTCGGTAATGCACATCACAATAAGCCTTGAAAGCAATGTGACTAATGAGTTAGTTGCGGGATGATGCATTACGTAACGAGTAAAGAGACTTACCGGTAACGAGATTGAGCTAGGTATTGAGATACCGACGATCGAATCTTGGGCAAGTAACATACCGATGACAAAGGGAACAACGTATGTTGTTATGCGGTTTGACCGATAAAGATCTTCGTAGAATATGTGGGAGCCAATATGAGCATCCAGGTTCCGCTATTGGTTATTGACCGGAGACATGTCTCGGTCATGTCTACATAGTTCTCGAACCCGTAGGGTCCGCGCGCTTAAAGTTCGGTGACGATCGGTATTATGAGTTTTTGTGTTTTGATGTACCAAAGGTAGTTCGGAGTCCCGGATATGATCACAGACAAGACGAGGAGTCTCGAAATGGTCGAGACGTAAAGATCGATATATTGGACGACTATATTCGGACACCGGAAGTGTTCCGGGTGGTTTCGGAGAAAACCGGAGTGCTGGAGGGTTACCGGAACCCCCCCGGGAGAAATAGTGGGCCTTATGGGCCTTAGTGGGGAGAGAGAGGGCTGGCCTAGGGCAGGCCGCGCGCCCCACACCCTCTGGTCCGAACTGGACTAGCAGAGGGGGGGCGGCGCCCCCTTTTCCTTCTCCCTCTCCCCCTTCCTTTCCCCTCCTAGTAGGAGTAGGAAAGAGGGGAGTCCTACTCCTACTAGGAGGAGGAGGACTCCTCCTGGCGTTCCTACAGGGGTCGGCCAGCCTTCCCCTTGCTCCTTTATATACGGGGGCAGGGGGCACCTCTAGACACACAAGTTGATCTGTTGATCTCTCCCAGCCGTGTGCGGTGCCCCCCTCCACCATAATCCACCTCGATCATATCGTAGCGGTGCTTAGGCGAAGCCCTGCGTCGGTAGCATCATCATCACCGTCGTCACGCCGTCGTGCTGACAAAACTCTCCGGCGAAGCTTTGCTGGATCGAAGCTCGCGGGACGTCATTGAGTTGAACGTGTGCTGAACTCGGAGGTGCGGTGCGTTCGGTACTTGGATCGGTCGGATCGTGAAGACGTACGACTACATCAACCGCGTTGTGCTAACGCTTCCGCTTTCGGTCTACGAGGGTATGTGGACACACTCTCCCCTCTCGTTGCTATGCATCACCATGATCCTGTGTGTGCGTAGGAAAATTTTGAAATTACTACGTTCCCCAACAATAACAACTTTATTTATTGCCTCTAGGGCATATTTCCTTTAGAAAGGAACACGATGATTTACCTAGGTTCGGGCCACCTTGCGGTGTAATACCCTACTCCTACTTTGTGGTGGATTGCCTCGCGAGGAGGATGGGTATGAACTAGTACAAGGGGTGAGTTGGCTCGCGAGGGCTCGGGGGGTGAATGGATTTGGTGGTCTCGACCGATCTCACTTCTCTCTCCCTCCCTCTCTACGGTGGAGGATGGCCTATACTTATACTGGCCCAATCCTCTTCCCCCAAGGCTTTAGGCAGGAAGGGATACCACAACGGTCAATTTTGAAGGGGGGCAGTAGTACAACTTATCCTGACTAATGGTGGTCTTCGCCTGCAAAGTTTCTGGTCGTGACGCGTTGGTGGGCTCGGTGATGATCTCCGTCCTGACGTGCCCGTGGTCTTGGTCTCGTTGCACCGGAATGGCAACCTTTAGGGGATTCCTCAGGAACCCGCGCACGTCCTTGCCTCCTTAGCACCAAAGAGGAAAGTGTCCTTACTTGCGCCCGCTGGCGCCCTCCTGGCTCCGCTCGTCATGGCTCACGTCACCACGCGCCTCATGAGGCTAGGTGGCGAGCCTAGAAGTATCCGCCCGCGAGGGGCCTCGTGAGGCCACCTCAGGAGACCGCCCTGCAGGAGGCTCTCGTGAGGCCTTGATGTAGTTCGCCTCGCGAGGCGGGGGCCCTCGCGAGACGATGCCACGCGATGGACCGTAGGCAGACGGGCCTGGGTACCCCCGGTCCCAGAGCCCTGACATCTGTGTTATAATTTGATAAAATGTGTGGCAAGTAAATTAATGTGCAATTTATCTCAAAGATAAGTAAATTAAGGTGATTGATTAGCATACTGGGTAAGGTGCAGACAAAGGGTGTGACGGGACAAAAAAACTAGTTCAACAAAAAAATCGATCGAGAGACATGGTGGGAAGGGAGAGAACCGGTTGACGAACCGTTCTGCCGACAGAAAAAGGAACGCTACTCTTTTTTTAAGTAGTATATAGATAGATAAAGTAGATAGAGAAGGAAAGTAGTAGATATTTGGTGCAGCGATTCGGTGCCCAGGCTCATCTGCACTCGGCCTGAAAAAATTCAAAACAAATACTAGAAAAATTCAAAAAAATCCATTTTTTCCCATGGTAGACAATTTATTGCGTGAGGTTCGCTCCAAATTTTAGTTCATTTGGATATCTGAGTAGCTCTCAGCAAAAAAGACAAATCGGGTCAAAATAGTACATGAACAATAAACTGTTTTATAGACCCCGAATTTGTCTTTTTTGCCGAGAGTTTCTCAGTTGTCCAAATGATTTGAAAATTAGCGCAGACCTCACGCATCAAATTGTCTACCGTAGGAAAAAATTTGGAATTTTTTTAATTTGTTTAGTATTTGTTTTGATTTTTTTTATTCAACACGGGTGCAGATGAGCCCAGGCTCAGAAAGGGATTTTCCATATTTGGCATAGTTCATAGCGGATATTTCCAATTTAGTTATCGTGCTGTATTTTTATGACACGACGAGATGTTAATGACGTTGATATCTTGTCTTCGTAAAATTTGCGACGGTGTCATGTATACTGTTCTCATGGCTCAGCGCTTGGAGTGGTAACCATGGTGCTCAATCTACACACATTCGCTACCACCCGATGTCTAATCAAGCTTCATCGGGAGATAACTTTTTTTTGCAGTTTTTAAATTCTAGAACCTGTGATAGATTGATGTATATGACTCGATTTGCTCGGTACAAAACAAATCGACTTTTCAATTTATGCAGGAAGGATCCGTCCACAAAGCATGACATTTCAATTTCTCGAAAGCTGGCCTACGCGTTATTCCTAATCCTCTCAATGCAGCACCAACAACAAAAGCAACCCAAAGACGAGCAGTTAAAAAAAAATGCCTTTCTTTCTTAATAACAGCAGGAGCATTTACATCACTCATACGTCATTACAACGGCATCGCTGAAGCAGGACCCCGAACAACAGTCAGACAAGCACACACTGCCGTCATCATTTGTTGTTAGGTCAGCCCAAAAATTGTGCTTCCAGCAGCAAAAAAAGAAAAAAAACATTTGGTTACATGGTGCCTCTATAATCAGTTAATTCTAAGCAAAACATTGTCAGGTAACAAGAACAACACATGTCAACCAAAATCGGTAAAAAAAAAACATTTGTTTACTGTGATGTTCTATGTAAATGTACACAGGTATGGGGCAAAAATGGGCAGCAATTAGCTTAAGGTGATGCATATGTACACAAATTTAAGAGTCAGGTGGTTGCCGACGTCCTCGTCCAGCCTCTGCGAGTTTGCTCATTAGCGGTTTCATCTCCCGGTGTGTCTCCCAAACTGAAACACAGCAGAGAGGTCAATGTGCTTCTTCCTACATCACTAAAGCTATAAACATGTAATTAGACTTTGGTACATAAATTTCCACCAGACCTGGCCAGAGTTTACTAAAGTTACCATGGCTTTTACAAAAAAGGCTTCAAACAAATTCAAATAGGAAGCACAAATTAGTTTTTCTCGAACAAGTAATCACAATTAATCATTGCATGCTGTTGGTTAACACCCATTAAAGTTCATGTTCCCCTTTTCTCCATGATAATCAGAAAAAGGAATCGCATACATTTAGTTTGCCACCGTTGTTACTCGATGGACTATCAAACATATCTAGTGCAGAAACACCAACAAGATGCAATCATGCAAAACTTTTTCCTTGTAATTATCAATTAAAAATGCATGATTAAACTCAGCAAATAGCTATTGAGGGATGGTGGAGATTCTTGCCTGTTGGAACCTTCATAAATAGACCAATTGCAGAAGGGGGGAATTAGACCGCTCTTCTGAGCCCTCACCTAAGGTTCTGTGGCCACTCATTTAAAAGTTTGTAGGTTTAACATGCTCCTACTGCAATCTTCTCCCTGTTTAACAAATCATTACATCCGTGACAAATAAACATAGATGCAAGGCAGTAGAGGGCACGCAGGCATGAGAAGGATGCAATGTTCCAAAGAAAGAAAGAAAAGGGAAATTTCACAAATATTTCTTACCGGTACAACAGTTAACAGTCGGGTTGCCTTCAATAACTTGAATTGCGTAACTCAACATACATCAAAACTGAGAACTTGGAATGTAGCAATTTACATCTGCAGGCTAACTCTTGGTTTAAAACCCATTTGGCAGAGGTCAAAATGATCACCCTAAAAGAATATTTCCAGGCAATAACGATGGCAATGTGACCCCTTCTCCCTTCATTCACACTAATATACTGATTCATCCCAGTTCACGCTTACACCCATTTGGTGGTACCATTATAACAGAAATGCCGAAGCAACCTGCCATCATATATCACTATTCACAGGAAAAATGTTTGTTCTATTATTTAACACCTTCATGGTTGATGGATTCCAATGAATGGCGAATCAGTTGTAGCAGGCCCTTGACATTGTGAAAACTGAATTCAAGGACTTCCCTAACAAGAGCAATACCATCAGCCTGACCCTTTCCAATATCAGTAACATAAGCAGCTAATGAACTTTGTGATTTTCTGGTTCCGTCAAATGCATAATTTATGTCATCTGCCTGCAAAGAACAGTCAAGAAATAAAATACTCTATTAGCAAATTGAACAGACATTTTACTGAATGATCATAAAGAAATTTTGTGATGCATTGCAGTGTATTAGAGTAGTTCAGTACTTCAGTGACCGGGATATATGTTGTCTTTTAGTTACCGTGAATTAGATAACTAGTCAGCCTGAACTAACAAGATAACTTGTAACATAAAACCAAATAGTTGAAGATTATTAGTATTCTTTAAATTTGAATTACCTGGAATATAAAGTATCCAGTAGCATCTTTCAATTCGTTTCCATTAACAAGACCTAATTATTCTGAACTACTAGAAATTAGTGCAGGCAATGCCACTGCAGTTGTAAAACAAGTGCATTTGCACAATAAGAGCAAATGACTACACCGTCTGTGCGAGAATGAAGTCAAACTAATCTGATGTGGAATAGAAGGAAGTAATATTCTAGTTTTTACCATATATGAGGGACATATTTTTGGTAGGTAGTGGCCTGTCACATACTTAGATAGAGAAACAAAAGGAGAAGTTGGATGCCCTTCATCATTAATTTTCAGCAGATAGTTAGTTTTTCTAATTATATATCCACTCTTCAGTACCATTAGGTGCCATACTTCACCTTATCTAGCAAACTGAAGAGATCACGGAAAAACATTCTGCCAGAACAGGAAGCGAGATGATTTTTTTTGCAATCATTAAGCTCCATGAGAATATCATGTTTCTACAGCAAAAAATGCATTGTTTTGCAGTAAACTGAATAATAAATCACCGAATAGAGAATTACTAGCTTGCGCAATGCTAAGTTTTTATAAGTTATCAACCAACAGTCAGTTCACATTTATCAAAAGCCTTAGCTCCAACAAATCTAATAGGACTCATGATACTGATACTGAATGTCAAAAACAGTAACTTACATAAGCAAGCAACCCCATCAAGTGATGATTGTTCCGGGGTATGGAATTGCCACCAATTTTAGGAGAGTACAAAGCTCTTGAAATAGCCTTAGCAGCTGTACTCTGGTTATTCAGATTATCAACATCTGAGGCAGAAGATGACGGTGACTCAGCTAGCCCAAAAAGAAGAAATTAAACAATCAGAAGGTCAATCGTTTCAAATAAAGATGAATGGCGAACTTATTCGCATTGATATGACAAAGATAAAATGAAGGTTGCCTTTGTCTAATAAATCTCACGGGAAAGATAACTTCCAAATAAAAGCTGACACACTTCCGCTTTATTAATATCGACCAGACACTAAGTGTGCCTAATTTGGAGGTATATTTGGTTCGAGGAATGTGTCAGTCCTAGGATCATCCGTTAATAACCCTTAAAGTGGACTTTATGTGTGATCGGAAAATAAGGTGTATTGGTTCATCACCATGCAATTCTATAAAAGTTGAGGAATAAGGTTAACCGATTTTTTTTGGATCACTTGCCTCATGATAGACCAATCTATTTCTCAAACCAAACACTCAAGCAGGCCCTTATTATGACAGGTTGCAAGAATTATTTGAATAACTACGCAACTCGAGGGAAAACCTGGAGGAACCATCAAAGATGTTGCTTGCAATGCATGTTTGTCTTTAATAGCACCAGGATGTTTGTAGAAGGCAGCCTTCATATATGCCACTTCCACACATTTATAGGCCAAAGCAGCACTTGCCATTTTCTTAAGCCGCTCAAATTCACGGGCACAAAATCTAGTGAAACAAATCAACAGTGAAACATTAGTATAGTTCATTGCAGGTGAGAATCATATGGCATTAAAATATGTATGTAAAAGTTGAGGAAATAAGTAGAACTGCCATCAATTAGCAACTACTCCCTCCGTTCCTGAATATAAGTCTTTTTAGAGACTTCAATATAGACTACATACGGATGTATATAGACATAGTTTAGAGTGTAGATTCACTCATTTTGCTCCGTATGTAGTCCATACTGGAATCTCTAAAAAGACTTATATTTAGGAACGGAGGGAGTAAATATGAAGGCTTGTCCGCAAGAAAGCAACATGTGATTACAAAGGATGGAAGCCCTAAAATACTAGCTACAGGAATAAGTAGCCATGAAGATAGGGTATATCAAACCAAATACTATTAACAGATAGACATACTGTCTGAATCTTAAAGAGACGGCATTGTTGCTTACCCACAGAGGTTTCCTGTTTCGGAATATAGTCTCATAGCTTGTATAGAATCCCCTTGCTTGGAGCTATCAATACTCGGAGCTTCCAACAGAGATGCAACATGGAGAAATTTCAGGCCAGCCTCAAAGCACATGTTAGCACTCTCAAGGTCATCTCCCTTTTCCTGCAACAAGGGATGCACATGAGGGGCAACACTCTGGATGAAAACATAGACACAAAGGTTTCGAGTAATTTACTAAATATTCAAACCTTTAAACGTTTAGACAAGTGCTTCAAATCCCGAGCCTCCTTCAGTAGCACAGATGTGTTTACTGGATTCAAAGCATCACGACTAAGAGTTGCTTGTTTTGTATTTTCAAGAACAGCCTTCTTTAGTTGCTTTGCCTTGTACAAGAGATCGCCATTTGATGAATCATTTAATGCTGGCCGCTGCTTGCTTCCTTTAACAGTTGATGGATTTGTTTTCATATCCTTCTGTTCTGCATCCCCTTTATCAGGCTTAACCTGTACTGGATGTTTACCAGAAGTCAACTTTGCATGGTCACATTGGTTTGAACTCAGATGAGGTGGTGTTTTCCCGTTTTGAAGGGATGGTGGCAGTTTGTCATCACCATTGCCACGTATTGAAAGGACGTGTGAATTAACTTTCTGTACCTTCACTGGATTCAACAGACCATTCCTTGTACCAAGTCCAGAATCTTCATTTTTTGAGCATTCATTGTCTTGTTTATCCTTCTGCAACTCCCCATCCTTCAAAACATGATGATGCATATCTCCACTGAGGCAGCCAGAACCATGAGCCTTAGCATGATCGGAACCAGATCCAAAATCATTTTTTTCCTTGGAAAATGACAAACAGCTTTTTCCTGATTCTTGAGAAAGTACTTTTTCTGCAACTGCACTTGGATACCTTTTATGCTGATCCACAAGATTCTTATCGGAAGTTCTCAAGGGTGAAGAAGAAACTGACTCTACAGGAGAGGCCCTTGTTTCTTGAAAATCAACTTTACTCTTGTGGGAGCTAGACACCTTAGATGAACTGGAGGTAGCAGCTGCAGATGCTTGTGCATGACACATATTTTTCTTCATGGAGTTTTGAGAGAGCAGTGAATGCTGCTGGAGATGAGTATTCTCTTGGTGTTGCTCACTTAAACACTCTTTGTCACTATCAGTTCCAGCAATGGGGCCTCTGGCATGGGCAACTTTCCTATCATCTGCCTTCAAAAAATTCAGCTCTGGCATAGGGTTTTCCTTGGCATGATTACTTTCACTTAAAGCTTCTTCCACAGTATGCTTTGGAAAGGCATTGCTAACTACAGGGTCCGGACCACGCTTGCTTAGTTGCCTTTGTTTCGATTTTCTATTCTTAATGGACAATTCTGGAACATCGGATCGTCCTACATCTGAAGTCCTGATGCCCCCATTTGAGATAATTTTATCATCATTACACTTAACTAATGAAGATGAACCATACTTTCCCATGCTAGGTGAAACACCACTATACCGATGTAAGCTTTTTGGAGTTCCCTTGATTGAAGGACTGCTTTTGCTAATCTCAAACTCAGAGGGATGATGCTTGGCTGGCTCATTAGGTTCCTTCTTCATTTTCTTTGATGCCCTAAGACTATCATGATCAAATCCTACACTGCTGCTCTTCGATTCTGGATGCAGCCGGTCTACTGAAACAGTTTCACCTGCATAAATTGAACCATTAGAATCAAATGACTGAAATTAGGAAGAGAGAAAATGCTCAAGACTTGCACCATCATCTGACGATCCTATGTGCTTCCGTTTTCCCTTCTGTTTAGGGAAGCAGTCAACATCATCAGGATTTCTACTTGTAGGAGCCTCTAGCTTCTTCGAAGATTTTGACATCTCACCCATCTTTAAATTATTTGATGTATTTGCACTGGAATCAACTTTCAGTGTCCCTGATGTAGCGATGGATTTTATACCGCCCTGAATAGTTGGTGGAATCGTAGCTGCGCATACGCCTGATGTAGCAATATCATGGCGAACATCCACACTAATATTATTTTCAGGTGCAAGGGGCATTGCACGAAGGGCTTTTGTGGTCTCATCCTCGCTTACTTTGCAGTTATTCATTCCATGCCTACAAGTTACAAATACCTATCCATTATATCATGCAGATAGTAAACAAGATATTCGAGCAACACTTGCACACTGAAAATTTATACATGACCACATAACTAGAGATATGTGCAGGAGCTTCTAAGGTAACGGTTTGAAAATATTGCACAAATAAAATCTAAAAATAGAATTGAAGGAAAACTTCAGAGTTACTGCAATTCAGAGAAATTAGAGGATATAGATACTACGGAAATGCATAAAAATAACTAAAACTGAAGAAAATGTCTCTTGCAGAAACTTACAACCAACTCTGCATGCTACACCGCCATTTTTTGGGAAGTACATCTGGATTCATCCAATAGGGTAAAAGGCGCCATTTCTCACACTTATCACAACATACCCACTGTTCGTTTATTAAAACAGGTTCCACAGGCACTGCCACAGATGATTCCATAGCTCCAGTCATGCATGCTGATGGCACAGGAGCTGATCTGTCAATATTCAAGGGAGATATCTTGTGGTCACCATCATTTACACCATCTGACCTGCCATTATCAGTTTCTCCGGATGAAACAGTCTCCTTCTCCAGCTTCACACTCTTATCTTCACCATGAGATTTTCGAGTGATGCCATTGCTCAATTGCTTGTGTGCTTTAACCTTGAGCTTCTTCCCGGACGGAGCAGTTTGCAATGAGGAAATTTTCATTTTTCGTTTCGGCATTCCAGAAGGATTTCCACCTACATTTTCGGTGATAATATCCATGGAATCTGCATTAACTAGACCCCCCGATTCCTCCCTTTTGCACTGTGATGGTTCATCTTTTACATGCACCACTTTTCTTTTGTCTCTGTCAACTGATGTAGCAGTACCACTAGGAGGAAGATTGTTTGGTTGACTTGAAGTTGTAGAAAGTCGATGATCATATCCATCAGAATCATATTTGATTTTATCAACAAGTTCTTGACCAAGTGTAGGTTCTGTCTTACTGTCCTTGCTCAAGTTGTCAAAGCTATTTCTCACTGTACATGCTTCTGAATTTGCTTTACCCTTTGGATAATTATCATCATTTGCTAAATTAACAGCTTTTACATGTACTGACTCAATATCTCTCAAAGGGATCTTGTCCCTAATTCGCCCTTTCAGTGGAACATTCTTTGTTTCCTTCAGATGATTTGAAACATCAGTCACCAATTTTGCTGATGCCTCAAGTGAATGTTGTTCTGTCTGCATACTTCCAGGTACAATTGAATCTTTATCATCTGAGATATCCAATAAATCAGGCATAGTCCCATTATTCATAATCGTTGAATTGTCACGCTTGCTTTTTGAACTCTTAATATTCAGAAGATGATCCTTCTTTTCATCATAGTTATATTTATGCACCATCTGATCTTTGTCACCTTGTGCAGCAGAGGTCGTATGACACCAGTCTCTGTTTAATTCTGTTTTGTCATCATCAAATGCAGGTGCTTCGTGTTTCTTTCTTGCAGATGCTGACTTCTTTCTCAGTGCCAGAATATTTTCTGTAAGGGGTGAAAGCAAGAGTCCTCCAGGAATAGGATGGCAGGTCATTATCTGTTCAAACAACACAATGATTAACTCTTTAAAATCAATCAACAAAGGGTTTTACCAAGGCAAATAAACTGATGGGGAAAATGTAACCTGCAAAATGGTATGCGGAGATTCGTCGGGCAGATTTTTCGGCTCAGGAGCCCCGGCGCACCCATCAAGGCTGTCATCCATAGAAGAGGAAGGGGAAATGTCGAGGCCCAGACCACTGTAGATAGCAGCAGTATTTCTTGCAAAGTGTCTATTGTTGTTCACCTTGATACGTATTTTCGGCGCCTTTTGTTCAGGACCATTGACTGCTCTGTTCAACATCCGTTGCTGAGGATTACCATTGGTCCCATTGGATGTTCTTTGACAATAATCATCCTTTCCCCTGCTATCTAATCCATTCTTAACAAAATGACTCTTCTGTGCACTCTGGAATCACATCAGAACAATTTAATAGGATGCTAATGTTTATGTACCACATGGATCCTACTAAGTAAACATGCAATGGTGAAATTTGCACAAGTATACCTCCACTGGAACATAAGGTGATCTAGAGGCACTGCCACGGTTTGGTGGAACTGCAGGGCTTCTAGATTGAGTTGCGACAGAAGGGGAATGCTGGTTTGGAGGCAAGAATGAACCATAACCCCCATATCGTGACCCTATGTAGTGTGAACGATTTTTCACATACATCAGTACAAGAATAATAACCCTACAGGGCAAACAGGGTGCAGCTTTTATTCCCCTTACCCAAGTTCTCAGCAAGTACTCCACCTTCAAAGTCCTTCTGGAAATGACCCAACACATTTTGAAGTCTTTCATCCTGTACATCATATTTCATTTAGAAGTTATAAATCTTTCACAAAGAAAGAAGTACTTGTTTAAAAGTTCAGTTCATATAAAATAAGGAGCATGCGTGGGAGAAAGCCGCTATTTATTAAGAGTATATATGTATATACACCAACTAAAGTTGAAGACCTAATATCTACGCCTCATTAGCAGTAGTTAAATATAGTCTACCAAAATTGTTCATGCTCTAACATTTCCCAAAAATTCAAATATTAACCAGGGGGTAAGAACCCTATAGGTTTGAGACCTCCATGTCACAGATAGATTGGATCCCCTCAATCCAAACAAACTCATATGAGTTACGTCCTCCATATGCCAGAGGCAACATCATCGCGTACCTCACTTTTCAGTAATGAAAGCAGGATCAAGAATGCAAACCATGAATAGATATATGGAATATGGTATGTACATATGTCCTTTTAGACCATAGCCACAATATGCCATTGCATAGGAACAGGCATATCATGCAACATCAAATGAAATTTCTAAAACACAGAGAATCTCATATGATACTACCTTCCTATGTAACTATTCCATAATATATTTCTGCAAGGTTCCAAAAAATGCAACTATTATCTGTCTCATCACCCACCTAGTAGTGATTATGCAGAGTAATGGTGATTATACGGTACAAGCAGGAGCACCAATTAATTGTACATGGCAAGTTGATCCATTTTTAGAAGACTATACTTTTGTCAAAAGCAAAACTTTCTGTATGCATTCTAATACTGAAATTCCTGATGCACAAAACAGTTTCCTTATTTCTGTACATCCTACCAACCCTACCAGCACACATGCTTACATGTGAAATAAAAAAATAATGATAAAGTGTAGGATGTCAATAGAGAGAGTTTTAGTCAAATACAACTAGATGTCATCTAATCGTATAGAAATTTGCATCAACTATGGTTTTTGATTATGCTACTACTGTGGTTGGTACCTTGTTTGACAAAGGAGTCCATGTGAATAGACAGGTAGTCAACTAATACAACAAAGATATAGGTCTATCCTTTAGTTGGCATAAATGTGGAGCTTCTTATAGATAGTTTTATACTTTATGATGTAACATGTTCCCTTAATTAATAGAATCAGATCGCTCGCCTATAAAAACTTCTATACTTTCAGATCATACAAGACAGACTTCTACGAGAAAACAAATATGGGTTATGTCTTGGCAGGTTTAGTGAGCCTCTAGATTAGAACCAGAGCAAGCTTATCAAAAGCAACTACAAGACAATAGCAGATGGTTTGGCTCGACTGGCACAACTTCTTCACATAGCAGTTCTGTTACCTATCACAACAGAATCTAGCACCACGAGATAAATATTCATCTCTTATTTGATAAGCACGAACTTCACACGAAAACATATCCATGGCTCAAAAACACCCTGCATCAGCCCATCTCCCACGCCATTTACTTCATTCTATTTATACACAGTCAGCAATCATCTCAGACAGTTTTGACCAAGAGCAAATGTAACTGAAAGCAGCCATATAATCAATTCTGTGAACTGTTAAAGTATCATCATGGGTTAAACCGATGCAAGTGACAAAAACCTGTTTGTGTGTTAAATTATGAAAGCTCCTGAATTCACTTAAAAGATGCACCAGAAATCACTGTAAACAAACATGGGGTGGCAGAATAAAAACTTAGAAACTAACTGGACTCCCCAGCATCAGCTCCAAAGCCAACACATAATTCCCAGGAAATCAGCTAAAGCCAACACATTAACCACATTTCATCTGACCAGGGGGGCAGGCAATTACCTCAGAAACCCCCATGGGCACAACAGCCATGATAACTGTTCTGGATTATACAAACAACCATACCGGTTAGTAATCACCTCCATTATGAACCAGAAATAAAAACCCGGCAGCTGATACGCAGCAGAATTCACGCAAAAATTCGTAATGCTGCAAGCGAGCTAGCACAATTACTAGTGCACGAAACAATGAGGCAAGTACAGTACACCAGGGTGCCACCAGCTCATCAACCATCCAATCCAATCCGCCCGCACGGAGAGAAGGAAAAAAACACGAAGCAAGAGAGCGTCGCTTACGATGTGTGTGAGCGAGTCGGGATCAAGGAGCTCGTGGCCGCCCGCGTCCGGGCCGCCGCCCAACGCCTGGCCGTCCTCGAGCTCGAGCTCCCCCTCCTCGTGGCCCGCCTCCCTCCGCGCCCCGCCGCCCAGCATCTTACATCGGCGCGGAGCGATCCCCGGCGATCGCCCCAACAGCTTCTCCGGCAACCGCGGACGCGCCGCGCCGCGCCGCCGAGATCACCGCCGCCGCCGCCGCCTAGGGTATCCTGCGTCGTTTTTTATTTAGATCTTTATTTTATTTTTCTGTGTTTTCTCGCTCGTCGCCTTGGGTGTGTTCTTCTCGGAGGAAGCGGGGAGGAGAAAGAGGAAAATATTTCACGACGGGAAAATATTGTTAACGCGCACGGGCGCCGCTAGTCACCTGCGCTGCTAGTCCGGAGCAGGATCCAACCAGCGAGCGATTAGCTCTTTCCCGGATCGGTCCCTGTGTGATCCAGATATTGTCTCGTGCGCGTGGCTGCCGCGGGATCTCCGTCTGGCGGCCGGGACGGGGGCTCGGGGGAGCAGAGGTGAATTTCTTTGTTTGGAGTGGGTGGGGAGGGAAATGCGGCGTAGGGCACGTCGCATCGTCGCTTGTGCGCGAAACAACACATGATTGGAAAGGAAACGTGAGGCGATTGGTGTTGGTGAGAGCATCCAGCGCTGATGCGCCACGCGATGGGGGTCGGTTTTGCCATATTTGTGTCCGACTCGTGGCAACCAGACCAGACAACAAACATGAGACGATGCTGTAAAACCTTTTGGAGCCATCGATGACGTGTGGCGGTGTCGCGCACACCAAAAACACCTGTTCCTGTGCACCATGAAAAGGGTACGGTGCTCGTCTGATTGCTATCTAGATTGTGTGCACGTGTCCAGAATATATTGGGATCTGCGGGATTAGGTTTCTCCGACTTAAGTCATCTGCCTTTTTCTTTTTCTTTTTCGAGAAATCTTTTGATCTATTCATTTTCAATCATGGCAGTACAACGAACATCAAAAATAAATCAATCTGCCTTTAAATAGCTGATGATATATGAGCCCACGTGTTAGTCATTCAAAGTTAGGTAAGTCAAATAATCTTCTTTCCGCAAAAAAAGTCAAATAATGAGTGCTGCTATTTGACCCCCGAGCTCATCTGTTCTCATCATGAATAGTAAGATTCAAAAAATACTAAAAAAACAAAAAAAAAGAGATTTTTTTGCATGGAAGATGCTTCGATGCGTGAGGCCCGCTTCAAATTTTAACTCATTTGAGCATCTAAGTAGCATTTGGCAAAAAAGATAAATTTAAAGTATGTGAAGCAGTTTACTGTTCATGTACTATTTTGACCAAATAAGCTGAAGTTTGGAGTGGACCTCATGCACCGAAGCATCTTTCATACCAAAAAAATGGATTTTTTTTTTAAGATTTTTATCTGAATTTACTGTTCTTCTTTTCAAGGATTATTAGGTCAAAGAGTCTCAATTTATATATGACATCATCAGCTTATTAACTTGCCGTGTCGAACACAAGATATGTTTGTTGGTATTAGAGTGAACTAGTTTTCAAGACACGAAAGGTGTGAGATGTGTTTCTTGCGAAATTCGCAGGGACACCCATCTGCACCGCAGTTAATCCGTGTTGTGATTTTAAAACTCGATTTGACCGAAAATTTCCCAAAATAATAGGCGAAAAATAGGAAGCATGTGTACGACATAATATACATATCCATCTTGTATTACTACTTCCTACAACTGTTCTTGTACATTACATTCCTTCTACTTTTCACACTACAATTTTTGTTATTGACTATATACTTCTTCCCCCTTCAACCAATCGTTCCGCTCAATCATTTTTGGATTCATTGTCACTATTCATATTCTTCTTCCATTTATACTGTTCATCTTCTTCGTTGATACACCTGTCACTTTATGACTTTTCTCATACTCTTTGGATTTGGTCTGTGTTTTTCCTTTCAACCAGTTGGTCATGTTCTTAGCGAACCTTCTTGATCTTCGCTCCGAACCTTCTTGATCTTCACTCCAAACCTTCTTGATCTTCACTCCGAACCTTCTTGATCTTCACTTCAAATTGATTTTTGGGCCTTCTTAGCGAAGTTCTTGAAGTTCTTTTAGACCTGCGATTTGTCATCAAGAAATAAATCTGGAAAAATCATCAACAATGACCAAACCGAAAGAGTCACTACCTAGGCTCTTACAAGCATTGGGGTCGAAGAGATCCATGTGAAGCAGTTCAAGTGGTCTTCTCGTGGTCATGATGTTCTTCACGGGGTGACTCCCTCCAACTTGTTTTCCTGCTTGACAAGCACTACAAAGTCTATCTTTGTCAAATATAACATCTTTAACACCAAGGATATGATCACCTTTAATGAGTTTATCAAGATTTCGCATGCCAACATGTCCTAACCTTCTATACCATAACCATCCTTTAGAAGATTTAGCAATTAAACAAGTACGAGGTTGGGCTCTCTTAGTGAACTCAACAATGTATAGATCACCTCTACGAATGCCGGTAAAGACCATACTGTGATTATCTCAATGAAACACTTGACAATCTACTTCGATAAATAAGACATTGAAACCAAAGTCGGCTAGTCTAGATACGGAAATAAGTTTGTAATCAAGAGATTCAACGAGCATGACATTTTGAATGGAGCTATCATTGGATATGGTCACCTTACCAAGGCCAAGTACCTTACCCTTGGAGTTGTCTCCAAAAGTCACATACTTGCATGGAGCATCATTTTTGGCAAGCTCACGGAACATGTCTTTATCTCCGGTCATGTGATCGGTACATCCACTATCAAGAATCCACTCTTTTCCTCCAGATATGTAATTCCGAAGATTCGCCATGAGACTAAGATTCCTCGAAGTCTTTTCACACACAATATCAAATTCTTCGTCCTCATCATAATAAACATGCTCAATGTCATCATCATCGTCATGCATGTGATCATCACCTAGTTCAAGTGATTCATTAGATTTATGACCATGACAATGTTCAAGTTTATGAATTCTAGTTGTTTCCGTGATGATGCTACTAATAGTTCCAACATCACCCTTTGCACGCATAAGATCACTGAGCTCAAATAGACATTCATCAAACTTGGGGTCACTAGGCTTCATCTTATGAAAAAGCAATGGACTTTTGAAGAATTTCATCTAGATTTTTTAAAGAGTAATTTGGAAAGCGTTCCTCAAGATAATTCCATATAGTATATGCACATTCAAAGGTTGGCAAGCAAACAAGCACATTTCTAGGAAATCCTCTAATGATAATATAGATAGTCCTAAGAGTGCGAACCATGTCAAGATACTCATCGGGGGTAGGATGCAAAGTATCACTAGGAGGTACATAAGGGCTAAGAGTATACTTGCTCAAATTATATTCATTGAAGATCTCAAGCATTTCATTTTTCCATGAACCATAAAACTCCCCATCAAGAATAGGCACTCTATGTCTAAGACTCCCGAACGTAGACTCATCCTTCTTCCTCCAAAGGTGATTAAACCAAAGCAATGAAGACCAATGCTATGATACCAATTGAAAGGATCGAGAAGAGGGGTCTAGAGTGAAGGAAATATGCCCTAGAGGCAATAATAAAGTTGTTATTTATATTTCCTTATATCATGATAAATGTTTATTATTCATGCTAGAATTGTATTAACCGGAAACATAATACATGTGTGAATACACAGACAAATAGAGTGTCACTAGTATGCCTCTACTTGACTAGCTCGTTGATCAAAGATGGTTATGTTTCCTAGCCATAGACATGTGTTGTCATTTGATGAACGTGATCACATCACTAGAGAATGATGTGATGGGCAAGACCCATCCGTTAGCTTAGCACTATGATCGTTTAGTTTGTTGCTATTGCTTTCATCATGACTTATACATGTTCCTATAACTATGAGATTATGCAACTCCCGAATACCGGAGGAACACTTAGTGTGCTATCAAACGTCACAACGTAACTGGGTGATTATAAAGATGCTCTACAGGTGTCTCCGATGGTGTTTGTTGAGTTGGCATAGATCGAGATTAGGATTTGTCACTTCGATTGTCGGAGAGGTATCTCTGGGCCCTCTCGGTAATGCACATCACTATAAGCCTTACAAGCAATGTGACTATAAGATCACGGAACGAGTAAAGAGACTTGCCGGTAACGAGATTGAACTAGGTATGATGATACCGACAATCGAATCTCGGGCAAGTAACATACCGATGACAAAGGGAACAACATATGTTGTTATGCGGTTTGACCGATAAAGATCTTCATAGAATATGTAGGAGCCAATATGAGCATCCAGGTTCCACTATTGGTTATTGACCGGAGATGTGTCTCGGTCATGTCTACATAGTTCTCGAACCCGTAGGATCCACACGCTTAACGTTCGATGACGATTTGTATTATGAGTTATGTGATTTGATTACCAAAGTTTGTTTGGAGTCCCGGATGAGATCACGGACATGACGAGGAGTCTCGAAATGGTCGAGACGTAAAGATCGATATATTGGAAGGCTATATTCGGACATCGAAAAGATTCTGAGTGGTTCGGGTATTTTTTGGAGTACCAGAGAATTACGGGAATTCGCCGAGGGAAGTATTGGGCCTTCATGGGCCTTAGCGGAAAGGAGAGAAGGGCACAAGGGGAGGCCGCGCGCCCCCCATGGGCTGGTCTGAATTGGACTAGGGAGGGGGCGGCGCCCCCCTCTTTCCTTCTCCCTCTCCTACTCCTTCCCTCTCTCCCCTCTTGCAAAAGGAAGGGGACTCCAATTAGGATTGGGAATCCTAGTTGGACCCCCCTATAGAAGCGCCCCTCCTAGGCCGGCCTCCTCTTCCCCCCTCCTTTATATACGTGGGCAGGGGGAACCCCAAAGGAACACAAGTTTCTCTTAGCCGTGTGCGGTGCCCCCCTCCACAGTTACACACCTCGGTCATATCGTCGTAGTGCTTAGGCCACTACAAAAAAAATACACTTTTGTGATGATACATGTTTGTCACAGTAGGTCATGTTTTTTGTCATGCATGTACATCCATGACAATTTTATGACAGAATCAAGATAGTCATACATGTGCTGTCGTAGAAGTGTTTCATGACATTACCAAAATTATCATCACGGAAGTGTCCACTTCCATGACCATAAATCATGTGTCATAGAAGTACTTTCGTCAAGGGTGACCGACACGTTGATGACCCACAAGTATAGGGGATCTATCGTAGTCCTTTAGATAAGTAAGAGTGTCGAACCCAACGAGGAGTAGAAGGAAATGATAAGCGGTTTTCAGCAAGGTATTCTCTGCAAGTACTGAAATAAGTGGTAACAGATAGTTTTGTGATAGGATAATTTGTAACGAGCAACAAGAAACAAAAGTAAATAAAGTGCAGCAAGGTGGCCCAATCCTTTTTGTAGCAAAGGACAAGCCTGGACAAACTCTTATATAGAGAAAAGCGCCCCCGAGGACACATGGGAATTATCGTCAAGCTAGTTTTCATCACGTTCATATGATTCGCGTTCGGTACTTTGATAATTTGATATGTGGGTGGACCGGTGCTTGGGTGCTGTTCTTACTTGAACAAGCATCCCACTTATGATTAACCTCTATTGCAAGCATCCGCAACTACAACAAAAGTATTAAGGTAAACCTAACCATAGCATGAAACATATGGATCCAAATCAGCCCCTTACGAAGCAACGCATAAACTAGGGTTTAAGCTTCTGTCACTCTAGCAGCCCATCATCTACTTATTACTTCCCAATGCCTTCCTATAGGCCCAAATAATGGTGAAGTGTTATGTAGTCGACGTTCACATAACACCACTAGAGGATAGACAACATACATCTCATCAAAATATCGAACGAATACCAAATTCACATGACTACTAATAGCAAGACTTCTCCCATGTCCTCAGGAACAAACGTAACTACTCACAAAGCATATTCATGTTCATAATCAGAGGGGTATTAATATGCATATAGGATCTAAACATATGATCTTCCACCAAATAAACCAACTAGCATCAACTATAAGGAGTAATCAACACTACTAGCAACCTACTAGTACCAATCCTGGACTTGGAGACAAGAATTGGATACAAGATATGAACTAGGGTTTTGAGAGGAGATGGTGCTGGTGAAGATGTTGATGGAGATTGCCCTCTCCCGATGAGAGGAGCGTTGGTGATGACGATGGCGATGATTTCCCCCTCCCGGAGGGAAGTGTCCCCGGCAGAACAGCTCTGCCGGAGCCCTAGATTGGTTCCACCAAGGTTCCGCCTCGTGGCGGCGGAGTCTCGTCCCGAAAGGTTGCTTATGATTTTTTTCCTCGACGAAAGACTTCATATAGCAGAAGATGGCCACCGGAGAGCCAACAGGGGGCCCACGAGGCAGGGGGCGCGCCCCCACCCTCGTGGCCAGGTGGGGCCCCCTCTGACGTACTTCTTTTGCTCAATATTTTTTATTATTTCCAAAAATGACTTTCGTGGAGTTTCAGGACTTTTGGAGTTGTGCAGAATAGGTCTCTAATATTTGCTCCTTTTCCAGCCCAGAATTCCAGCTGTCGGCATTCTCCCTCCTTATGTAAACCTTGTAAAATAAGAGAGAATAGGCATAAGTATTGTGACATAATGTGTAATAACAGCCCATAATGCAATAAATATTGATATAAAAGCATGATGCAAAATGGACGTATCACACATGGCATCCACCGTAACAGGTCACCGTTAAGCTATCAGATCCGGTTTTGGATCCGATAACCCGTTAACAGCCCGGACCAATGGGTATTTTCCACGTGTAAAATTCTCATTGGCGAGAGGAAACACGTGTTGGCTCACCGTTGGGACAGATGTCATCCACTCATTGGAAAGGAGGCGCCTATGATACGTCGACACGTGGCACGGCCCAACAAAGGCCCGTTCCGGTGAAAAGGCCGGCCCGTTTGACTTGGTCAAAAGGTAACGGACCGGCCCACGAAAAGCGTGTTAACGGCCTGTTCGTATATAGCCCATTTATGACCCGGTAACTACTGGCCCGTTACGGCCTATCGGAATCAAGCCCAGTAGCTTCATCTGGGTCGTCCAATATGATTCCAGCCCGTTGTAACTTCCGGCCCATGTATGGCCCATGATGTCTTTCGGCCCATATGAGGCCCTTTATAACTCTCAGCCCATTAAAGGCCCGAGATGAAACTGGCCCATAATGAACATTGTATCGCTTTATACCCATTAACGACCCATTATTCCGTCGGTCGTTTCCAGCCCGTGTTAACTTTCGGCCTTCTAAGGGCCCATTTATTCTTGGGCTCATTTCTAGAATTCGGTTAGATACGGTCCGTTACTGGCCTGTTCCATTTGTGGGCCAAATACAGCTCGTGGTTACATTCGGCCCGTTTGTGGCCCGTTAACCCGTTGGGTTGTTTTCATAGCGTTATCAAATACGGCCTATTAACGGCCCGTTATGGTCCACGAATAGTACGGCCCATGTTTGGCGAAATCATTATACGCCCCGTAGAAGGCCCATGGATCCTACGGCCCGTAGAAGGCCCATGGATCCTACGGCCCGTAGAAGACCAATGGATCCTACGGCCCGTAGAAGGCCCATGGATCATACGACATGTAGAAAGTCCATGGATCCTATGACCCGTAGAAGGCCCATGGATCCTACGGCCCGTAGAAGGCCCACGGATCCTACGGTCCGCAGGAGGCCCATGGTTACAACAGTCCGTGTGTTGCCATGATTATTGTGGCCTAGTTACCAAAAATAGGTTATTGTGGCCACTAGAAAAACGCGGAAAAAGAACTGCAGTGACTACAAGCAAACAACTAAACAAGACAATAAGGAAATAAATAAGCAAGCAGCTAGCGCTAGCTTATTACAGCTATTACACATATTACATCCACTGGGCATCAAAGTTCGCCACCCGTGCAAATATAGGGAACAAAGCAGCATATTACATACACTGGGCGTCAAAATTGGCCACCAGTGCAAATAAACGCGGCAGCAAAACAAGTCCATAACTGAAACAACTTCAGAAGAGCTCAAGAAACGTTATCCTGGGTATCCACCATGTTGGCAATAAGCTTAGCAAGCTTATTAGCTTTGTCCTGTTTGGCGCTAAAATCCTCTAACGCTTGCTGTTGCACCAGAAAGTATGCATCTGAATGCTCCAGGGACTTCCGCAGTCCTTCCGCTTCTTGTCGCAACACAACTAATCGATGTCTTTCAGCTTGTAGTTGAGACTCAAGAAACCGAACTGATTCAGACAGTGAGTTTGAATAGCTTGTGCAAGCGGCAGTGGCCAGTAACTCGAACAGTAAACCAAGACAGGACTTTGGGGTTGCCTCACTGTCTTCAAGATAGTTTTCCTTAGCTGTTTTATCAGCTTTGTTGGAGACCAACAAGGATGTCTCACGATCCTGAACCTTATCTGCATTACTTCCTTTATCATTGCTTAATAAGGCACTCTTCCCCAATATTCAGTCAGCATTCTAAAAGAAGAAACAAGCAGACACATAACATGTTTAGCATGTACTAGTATATGAAACTCATTTCGGTGAACTAGTTCATTAGTAAGGTGGACAAGATTAAACTACCAAGTCTTCTATTGCCAAGTAGTACATTATAAAAGCATCAAAAAAACATATATCTATGTCCTATGGTCACTGCATTGTCTTACCAAATCAAAATAGAGACACGGTTCAAATCATATCAGTTCAAGAGAAAGCAGCACTGAAAGAATACGAAGCATGGGAAACTAAACGGCACAACAAGATTTCAGATGGGTACCACGGGTCTACATGTACAACAACACTATTGGCCCTGTTATGATGCTAGTAATGTGCATGATATGAGAAGTCAACTGTATACACAATTGAAATTGAAATCAATAGAGCTTTTTATAAGAGCAAACCTGTTAAAGAAACATGCGTAAACATACCTGTTGTGCCATTGGAGTTTCCATTGTATCGTTCAATTTAAAAATAAGTTTGTATGAGTAAATGCAGTGATACAAGAGTAAAGCAGTATGCACGATAGCAATGGAATCTTAAATGAGAACAATTGTTCTTCAGGTTTAAGCACTTGTTCTACATGAACAGAGTACAGTAAGACGCAAGAATATAGTACTTAAAATAAAATGAGCTCATAGACCTTACCACATTCTTGGTTCGGGACCAGTAAAGAACAAGGCGTTCCCAGTCATCGTCCAGTAAATGTGTCTCAGGAGAACGTAAGGGAATTTGATGAGTTTCTTTGCCAGTGAAGTATGTTTTCTTCAGGTAATTCCGATACTGCCACCAAGCATTCTTGAAGATAGCAGAGGTATTAGCACAGGTTACCTCATCTTGAGTTTCCAAATCGGTCCTTCTCTATAGAGAAAAATGGGAAAATTTATTGTATTATAACCATCATGGAGGTAGAATGTATGGGACAAAGCAAAGTAATTGCCATGAATAACATTACTTACACATAACTCCTGGACAAACACCTGCAACTGGCATTTTCCTTCATTTTCAGTATAATATTTCCATGATGGGAAGATACGCACATACGATTTGACAACATAAAATGCGATAGATGCTAAACTATGAATGGCTGGTTGTGCTTCCTCCACAAGAATAAGTGTACTAACTGGTGGAGTTGGGGTTCGCCGTGGTAGTACTGGCGCTTTGGGCACTAGAGTTGCCTTACTAACTGATCTTGTTTGGGAGCTCTGTGGTGGAGATGGTGCTGTGTCAACAGGAACTGGGTTATTATCTGCTGGGGTTGGGGTTAGATTGGGTGAAGCTGGTTCTCTGTCCATCGCAGTAGGTGTAAAATCTGCGAGAGTCTAGGTTATGTGTGGTAGGGCTGGTTCTCGTGCATGTACAACCGGGGTGCTATCTCCACCAAGAGGTAGCACTGTTTTATTTGAAGACCGTGTTTTTACTCCGCTAGATACTGCCATCATCCGCTCCAATTCAAATGGTTGATAAACAGGAAACATAGTTGAATGTATAGACATTGTATGAGAGACAGATGCAATAGATAGTGTGGAAAAAAGAGGGCGTTAAATAGTTGACATGTATATTGTTTAACTAAAACTGGTAGCATGACATAATTTCACATATATGATGTCTATCTAAACTGGATAACATAGCATAACATAATACAAAGATATGATGACTAACTAAACAGGATCGCATGACATAATTCACATACATGTTATCTAAGTAACCAGGATCGCATGATATAATTCACATATGTGATTTATATGCTAAGCGGAGGGCATTCGCATATATGATGTCTGAACTAAGAACATGGTGTTGAATATTGTGTATATGATGTCTAAACTATGCAATGCAAGACACCATATGCATGATATGAGCAGTAGAACCGTGCCAAGCTAGAGCATACACCTCGGTGGGGGAATAGGACTGGTCATCTGTCTCTGAATCCATCTCCGAGGAGCTATCAGGACCCAGCAAGAGATCTGCTTCGACATGTAGCACTGTCTGCTCTGAAGGCCTTGTTTTCGCTCCAGATTTTTCCATCACCCACTCAAATGGCTGATTCACAGGAAGAGTAGTTTAATGTACAAACATTGTCGACAAATGGAAATTTAATGAAAAAAAGGATGGGCTAGATATCATTCAAATATATGATGCCTAGTTAAACAAGATGGCATTGCACATTTCACATATATTATGGCTGGCTAAAAGACATGAGACTGCATAATTCCCACATATGATATTGAAACTAAATAGGTGGCATTACAAAACATGTCTAAACTAAGCAAATGACATATATGATGTCGAAAGTAGGCACTGCAAGGCAACATATGGATGATATGACTAACATCATCATGCCAAGTTAGAGCAAACACCTTGGGGGTAAATAGGAGTGGTCAGCTGCGTCGGAATCCGCCTCAGAACAGATATCTTCCTCTGGATTACAATCTGGAGAGGGGGGGGGGGAGGGCTTGCCATTGAACCCACCATGGAGCGATGTCTGCATGACATTGTATTGCCGCGCAAAACTCTTCTCTTTTTCTCTACATGTTCAACATGACTGTGTACAATATCTGACATGCATACAAAAAATATAGTGAGATTATGTAAGGAGAGCATGCAGAGATCTAGAGTAATGGTAACAACCAGTGGATGGATCCAAAAATAATGATAGCAGGCTGATGATTGCTTTAATTTAATAAAAAACAGATGATGATTGCTTTACTATTTGTTTCCCACCCAAGATGAACAACATAGGCATACCGTAGGTGAACCAGATATTAGACAGAGATACTATTCATTGCTGCCTCGATATGTGCCCCATAACTAATTTAGAACTCAAGTTTGAACATCAATTTGGACCTGACTTGGAGTCTAAGAGGTGAACAGGACAATAAAGTAGCAGGTAATATTAAGCAATGCATAACATAAGCAGAAACAAAAGAGTGTGACCTCTCTTGTGGACCCGTGTACTCCTCAGGTTCATCTGCTGAGTCGATGGTGGTGATGCCGTTGCGGTGGGTGCCGGCGGCAGGGAAGGAGATCTGAGGAAGCGAAAGACGGTCAGGAGTCGTGATGTCTGGTTTGGTGGATGCTTTTGTCAATGGAGCAGCTCAGGTGAGGCGGACGATGCCGTGGAATTTTCACGGCAGATGTCCTAGCAGAAGGACTTAGTTGTGGAGCCATTGCGACGTAGTTAGCTTAAAGGGGTTAAAATGGGACAAAGGATACGAGGAGTTTATACTGGTTCGGCCCCTTACGGTGAAGGTAAAATCTTAATCCAGTTTGAGGTGGTATTGCTAGGGTTTCGATTACCAGGGAGCGAATACGCTTAGCCTGGCTTTCGATCTGTGTTTCTTGCTAAGCCGCTGCCGGGTCATCCCCTTATATACACGGGTTGTCGCCCCGCGGCTTACAGAGTCCCGGCTGGCTCATACAAATGTGTCCGGCCCGGTGACTTATCTTACATGCCTTACAATACAAGTCACATATACATGGCAGTTTACACTTACGGGCCTGAAGCCGCCCTTGGGTTTTGGGCCCTTTAACAAGCCTACTACATGAACCGCCATCTTCAACATATTCATGGGCTTGGTTTATGAACTGCCATTGGGATAACCCGGCCCCTCCTGGCGGGTCATATCCAATAGTCATATCCCCAACATTATGCCCCGGGTTGATTTGAACTTGTTTATGTCAATCTTCAACACTTAGAAAAAACCCTTCTTCATCTTCTTGTGAGATATTGTAACCCGCCATAACGTCATCTACTGGAATTACGAAAAACTGCCATGACGTCATCTATCATTAATTGCGCACAATACCCATCATATCTTTAACAGATCCTTATTTTCTAATAACCTCCCAAAAATCGAGGCGCTCATGTCGTCACATATCCATTTTCTTGTCTCCTCGATTCCCGCGCATGCCACTTATCCTTCCAGCCTTATAAATAGGGCCACGGGTCCTCTTTTCACTCCCCCCTTTGTCTTCTTGTCCTCATCTTCCTCCACGCGACGCTCCAATGCGCCCGAGCTCCACCATCATCGATCTTCGTCAACTGCTTCAACTCCGACTGCTGCACCACCCTGAACGAACCAGAACATCTCGGCGCCCTTCCGCTGTTCATCAGCGTCGGTAAGCATTCACTTTTCCTCTTAATAGATCCGCCTTAGGGTTTCCCTGTTCGTCGGTGTTCATCACCGTTCCTCCTCTTTCCTAGGTTGCATAGTTTTGATCTGAAAATGACACAAATCTTGTGCGATAGCAGTTTCAGCACTTGTTTTTTTAATATCAGAATATATCCTCATTGCAACAGATCTCATCTGGGCATACCCACTTTTCTGCTGCCGCCACCTTAGGTTTAGATTTTATTTCATTTCTCTGAACTACTGCAGATCCAATCTTATAACTCCAATCTGTGAAACCTGTTTGTCCCAACACTTAGTAAAATTCGCTCGTCAGATCTTGAATACCAGTGCTTGTCATGGCGGCTTACATCACCGGCTTATAATTACCCATATATCATTAGGCCCCATTCAAGTCGCCACTCTGAATATGTACTGTTGCATTTTGCTTCCGACTTACTGAATCAACTTAAACCGGCCGAATTTTTATTTCCTTTAGGCTTCTTTCTTCATAATGCCGCCGAAGACAACCACCTCATGCAATTGGGTTCCTTCCATTGTCACTGAGAACACACTCAAAGACTTTGTCAAAATCGGCTTTTTACCAGCAAAAGATATCCTGCACTGGCGCGCCCCCAAGCCAAGTGAAGAAAGACCTCACCCAAAGGACGGTGAAGTCATTGTTTTTACTGATCACATGAACCGGGGCTTCTCACCACCCGGATCAAAAAAATTCCGAGACATTCTGCACTTCTTTCAACTCCATCCTCAAGACATCGGACCCAATTCCGTGTCAAATATTTGCAACTTCCAAGTTTTCTGGGAAGTATACCTTCAAGAGGAACCCAGTGCTGACCTCTTTAGGGAATATTTTTATTTGAACCGCCAAAACGAGTTTACGAACGGACCCAGCCTGAAACTAGGCGGAATCTCAATTCAACAGAGAAGACATGCTATCTTCCCCTATGCCCGCTTGCCGAGTCACCCCAAAGATTGGAATCAGACATGGTTTTACTACAAAGATACTTCTCCGGCTGACGAGAATCCACTGTCGGGTTATCGTGTCCAGCGTTTTGACTCAAAGCATCGTCTTCCTGAAAAACTTACCACTTCTGAACGTGCAAAGCTTGCTCCCACCATTGCAAAGGTCAAGGTTCTGCTGGGAAATGGGTTAACTGGCATTGACCTAGTTCGGTGCTGGATTTCTTGGCGAATCATACCCTTGAGCCGCCGACCCGGCATAATGTGTACTTACACGGGCGGTATAAAGGATCCACTGCGCCACAGCTCCATGCGTTTAACTGACGAAGCAATCAATGAAATGACAAAGACTCTTCTGAATGAAGACGCGGAAGACTACAACAAAGTGGGTCTGAACCCTTTCTGCAAGCTTAACCCGCCACCGGATGTGAGTCTCTGAATCCCTTACTTTTATCTCATCATTTAAATGTTCTATTAACTCAACTTTGATGACTTTCACAGGCTGAATCGGATTTTTGGAAAAATACATATGATCATGAAGCCGCCAAAAAGGCCAGGGCCGCCAAGAAAACCACCAAGAAAACCAAGAAGAAATCCAAGTGCTTCTGAGTTGTTTGAACTAAATGACAGCTATGAGTCGGAGGTAGCCCTTGACTCCCTTGGCTCCTTTTTCAATTACCTTATTGACAATGATTATTATCAAGATGACACGGGGGCCAGCCAAGCAGTTGAAGAAGAGGTAACTATTATTTCCTCCGGCTCAGCACCTTTGCCAAGACAGAAAATTCGACGAGTAACCCAGAAAGTAAGGTTTTCACACCCCTTAGCTCATTTGGATCCTCACTTTCTTTTGAAGCAATAGTAGCACGAGAACCGGCGACAGACTCGGACCAGCGGAGGTGACGAATTATCCTCCGGCTTACCGAACACTCCAGCTCCACGGAAACGTTGAAACGCGGTCCTTCCGAACTTAAACTCTTTTTACCCACTGGCGGGCCTCACTCGCCAGCCACTTAATTCTTCCGATTCAAACTACCAGGAGACTTCTCGCTCTTCCTCCGGTGACTCATCGCAAACCCAGTTTCTGGCTTTCAAGACTGCCCCTGGGTAATAACAATTTCTTTTTATTCTCTACCTCCTTATGCTCTTACACTTGTACTGACTTGTCATAACCCGTGCAGTGGACAAGCCAAGCCTAGCAAAAAGGTGAAGGTGACCAAGCGAGTTGAAGAACCTAAGGTCCATGAACCGGAGCAGCAAGTCCCAGCATCAGACGTTTCTGAAAAACAACAAGAAGAACCTGTTCATGATGTCCCACTAGAAATTCCTGACCTCTCCGGCGACCAAACAAAACTCAATCCTTTGAATACTGAATCATCAAACCCACTTAAACCGTCGGAGACTCATGCTGATGACGTTATGATCACTGGCACCGGCTTTACAGAACCGGGAAATCCAACTGTCTTGGCCAGACATTCCGCTAAACAAGAGTTCATTGAAAAGCGGAAAGTGAGATTTGATGTTGCTCACTATTCTCAATTGAGCAGTAGTGAAGTACTCTCTGGCTACCTCAACCAAGTACACTCCAGCCGCGATCTTGAAATCGATATGGTGAAGCAGATGCATAAAAAATATGAGGTATGAATTCCTGCTTAAATAAGTTACGTCCACCTTGCCAGCCCCCAAGTCTACTGGATATGATAAAATTAAATATACTGTAGACTTTAGAATAACCATGAACATCTTTGTAGAATCCTTCCAAGGTCGGCTTTCATATTTATAGTTGAACCGGTTTTTAAACAATTAACTTTGCATCTGTAGTCCCGAAGGGCCGGTTTAATCTGCATGAATGAGCCGGTCCTGTTCACCATTGTTTATAAAGAGAGCTTACCTGTATAGCTCCCATAACTCGGTTGTGATTGTTTACGACACAACCGGGTTATCATAAAGCAGTAAGGAGACACAAGCGATATGCATTAGCCCCCAAGTGCCAAGTACTCTTGCTTGCAAAGTGCTTGGGACTTACTGTCATGAGTCGTTGTATGAAGAATATTTCGGCAGGCATTAGCCCCCAAGTGCCAAGTGTTGTTTCTTGCAAAAGGCTTGGGACTTATATTCCTGCAACCCGGATATGAATGTATTTGCAACTTTGTGCTTGTATAGGATGCCACTGCTGAACTTCAATCACAAATGGCCGATGCAAAGACCCGGCTGGAGAATCAAGAATCCGAGACCCGAAAAGCTGAGTCAAAATTCCAATTTAGCGTGGCTGAAACGGAAAAACCGAAGACCAGTTTTGAGGCGGAGAGAAATGCTTGGGCTAAAGAAAAGACTGCTTTGACGCAGCGAGCTAAAAAAGCGGAGGTGGCTCTTCAAGAGGTGACCACGGAGCTCACCGGTTTAAAACACCGTGTATCCCAGATGGTTTCTGCTATCTTTGGTGAGTCGCCTTCCTAATCATCAAAAGTGAATCTTTTCCTTGATATTACAAACCGCCTCTAACCAATCTATGACTTACTCAAGTCCCAGGAGCAGCAATCTTAACCAAGATATGCTCGTGAAGCTCAAGGCTGTTTACACCCTTGTTGAACAGCTATACACTGGAGCTCAACGTGCACTGGCCACAATTTCTCCGACTAATCAAGCACCTACTCTCTTGATAGATGTCTTGAAAAAACGTTTTGTGCTGCCTGCTAGGATTTACGAGATGAAGCATCATCTGCAAGAGCCGGTGCCATGACAGCTTTTAGCCGGGCCAAAGCATGGGTACCAGAACTAGACCCGGCTGATGTAGCTACTGGATACCCAAGCTTGAAAGAAGATGGCACTCCATTTGATCAAAAGGACTTCGCTGCGTGCGTGAAAGAAATACGTCTAATGGCGACTCTGATTGCAAATGACACGGACCTTTCAAAATACCACCCGGCTTATAACAGGGAGAATCAGAAGATGCCCACGCCGGCTTACAAAGTGATGGATCTAATCCCTCCAATGTGTTAGCATACTTTCGCCCCTGAAGTTGACCCGTCCGAACTTATAGATGATGAAGCTGAATTTCAAGCCTTGTGTGGCATCGATTGGTCATCACCAAACTTTCAGACGGCGGAGGAGGACGAAGAACTGGAGAAGGATGATCCGGAAGCCTCAAGTCAGCAAGGCCAAGAAGAGTGATCCGCCGGGCGGGTTACATATGTGATCCTTTGAAAAAACACTCGATCTTTATTGGCTCACTGAGCCATGTAATAGGCTAGTGAAACCTTGATCTGTCGTGCCATCGTGCATGTTTTTGTTTTGCGCAATACTGATGATCCACCATTAGAAAGCTACTGCTTTATGCTTATGATAGCGTTGATTTGAGCAGATCAGATTGAACAGCACCCTACACACAAATAGATTACAATTGCCCAGGCGGTTTACCGTCGGGCGGGTCACAATGCCCAAATTAAACCGCTGGGGACAAATAGTCCATAACCAGGGCCGGGATGACCACAACTTGTATATAATATAATATCATACCTGTGGTATTTACGTAAACTGCTAGCTTATCAGCTCCATGCAATTAGAGCTTTTAGATCCATACCTCTAAGCATAAGATTATTATTCTCTGGCGACTTAGAATCTGCCATCCTGACGGGTTGCAAAGACCCGAAGATGCTTCAAATATGAGACATAAATAGGGCAGCTTGGCCCGATTTGTAAAAACCATATGGTAAGAAAAAAGAGATGATATAAAGCCAAAATCAAAAATCAAAAATCAAAAAATCCGAGGCTTTTGCAGGCCGCCGAGCCAAAGTTTCTTCTTCAATGAAACTAGCCTGATGGCCACTGGAAGGTCCGTGCTTTCTGTGAGCTGGCTCTCACATGACCCAATCGACATTTGAACCCAGATAAATGCAGGTCTTATTAAAAGATAGACTTATCAGGAGTACGCGGGGTCGGAGTAGCATCGTGCATCACATGCTGATTTATCCAAGTCCCAAAGAAGGCAGCTTATGAGCCTGGGTCTATCCTGGCTATCTGTAAGCCATGCTCTCTCATGACAAACCGGCGTTTTAACCTTAACAAATTCAGGATCTTTGGTGAATACACCTTTAAAAGATTGATTGTTAAGAGTTCGGCGGGTCAATCAGGATTACCTGATGAAGAAGCAGCTGGCATACAGGCAGAAGGACCCGGAAGGGTTATGTCCTCTTTGGTGAATACACCTATGTTTGAACAAAATAACCCAGTCAAGAGGGTAGTAATGCTATGTTCTCTTTGGTGAATACACCTATGTTTGAACAGGAAGCCCCCAAGTGACGTATTTGTGAGTTGTGTTCATCGGGTACCTATTTTTGAGTTGTGCTGTGCATCCAACTCTCTTTGCTCCCTGTAATTGGGGCGTGAAGCCTCTTAAATGAGCAGGTAAAACAATGATAAAGACTTAGCTTCAAAGAAGTGAAACGACAGAGGCCCTGAATTATCAGGGATGCCGGCTTTATTATACTGTTTATAATATATACATCGTCAAACTATGTACATCATGAGAGCCGGTGGCTCAAGTATAGTAGGGCGGAAGATGAGCAATATTCCACGGCCGACGGGTCTCCTCCTCTGATGTGCGTGAGTCCTTGTGGTCTTGAACATCGATAAGATAGTATGACCCATTATGCAGATTCTTGCTGACCACAAAAGGTCCTTCCCAAGGTGGGGATAACTTATGCATATCAGTTTGATCCTGGATAAGCCGGAGCACCAAGTCGCCTTCTTGAAAGGTTCTGGTTTTGACCCGGCGGCTGTGATAACGACGTAGATCTTGTTGATAAATCGCCGAACGAGCCGTCGCGAGGTCACACTCCTCATCCAATAGGTCGAGTGCATTCTGACGTGCTATTTCATTATC
Organism: Aegilops tauschii subsp. strangulata; assembly: GCF_002575655.3. Taxonomy (NCBI): domain Eukaryota; kingdom Viridiplantae; phylum Streptophyta; class Magnoliopsida; order Poales; family Poaceae; genus Aegilops; species Aegilops tauschii. The sequence continues at coordinate 336,155,186 of NC_053035.3, forward strand.
AGCTTCAACATAAGCCGCCACACGGGGCGAATCGTGACGGATGTCACTAGGGAGAACCGCCTCTGCTCCATAAACCATGAAGAAATGTGTGTAACCCGTAGATCTGTTGGGGGTTGTATTGATACTCCATAACACCGAAGGTAACTCCTCCACCCAACAGCCCGACGTTCTTTGCAAAGGAACCATAAGCTGGGGCTTGATACCTCACAGAATCTCTTGATTAGCTTGTTCCGCTTGACCATTAGACTGGGGGTGAGCCACGGAGGAAACATCAAGTCGAATATGCTCTCGTTGACAAAATTCTTTCATAGCACCCTTAGACAGATTAGTGCCATTATCCGTTATAATGATGTGGGGAAAACCAAAACGGAAGATCACCTTCTTGATGAATTGAACCGCCGTTGTGCATCACACTTGCTAACCGGCTCTACTTCAACCCACTTAGTAAACTTATCAACTGCCACCAAAAGGTGAGTTTTCTTATCTTTGGACCTCTTGAAAGGCCCAACCATATCAAGCCCCCAGGTCGCAAACGGCCAAGTAATTGGAATCATCCTCAACTCTTGAGCCGGAACATGAGCTCGTCGTGAAAACTTCTGACAACCGTCACATCTGCTGACCAAATCCTCAGCATCAGCATGAGCCGTCAACCAATAAAACCCATGACAAAAAGCCTTGGCTACAAGAGATTTAGAGCCAGCATGATGACCACAATCTCCTTCGTGAATCTCTCGCAGAATCTCACAGCCTTCTTCAGGAGAGACGCAACGTTGAAACGCCCTTGTGACACTGCGATGGTGCAACTCCCCATTGACAATCGTCATTGACTTAGACCATCGGGTTATCTGCCTGGCCAAAATCTCATCCTCAGGCAACTCGCCCGGGGTCATATAAGCCAAATATGGAACTGTCCAATCAGGAACGGCATGAAGAGCCGCCACCAATTATGCTTCCGGGTCAGGAACAACAAGATCCTCCTCTGTAGGCAATTTGACAAAAGGGTTAAGCAGAACATCCAGGAAAGTGTTAGGCGGCACCGGCTTACACTGAGACCCTAACCGGCTTAAAGTGTCAGCTGCCTCATTCCTGCGATCAATATGCTCAACTTGGTAACCCTTGAAGTGACCCGCAATGGCATCAACCTCTCGATGATAAGCCACCATGAGTGGATCCTTAGAATCCCAAGTGCCAGAAACTTGCTGAGCTACCAGATCTGAGTCGCCGAAGCACCTCACCCGGCTTAAGTTCATATCCTTAGCCATCCGAAGACCGTGGAGCAAGGCTTCATACTCAGCTGCATTGTTAGTATAAGGGAACATTAACCGGAGAACATAAGAAAATTTATCACCTCGTGGGGAAGTCAAGACAACTCCAGCCCGCGAGCCTTCCAACTGCCTGGATCCATCAAAGTGAATAGTCCAATATGTGTTATCCGGCTTTTCCTCAGGCGTCTGCAGCTCTGTCCAATCATTGATAAAATCCACGAGTGCTTGTGACTTGATGGTCGTACGAGGCACATACTTTAAACCATGAGGTCCAAGTTCAATGGCCCACTTGGCTACCCGACCTGTGGCTTCTCTATTTTGGATGATATCCCCCAAAGGAGCAGAACTAACCACAATAATGGGATGACCCAGAAAATATTGCTTGAGCTTTCGACTTGCCATGAAAACCCCATACACAAGCTTCTGCCAATGCGGATACCTTTGCTTGGACTCGATAAGTACCTCGCTGATGTAGTAAACCGGCCATTGAACCGGATACTCCTTGCCTGCCTCTTTCCTTTCCACCACAATGGCCACACTGACAGCCCGACCATTGGCAGCCACATATAACAACAAAGGCTCCTTATCAATAGGGGCAGCATGAACCAGCGGCTCAGCCAGTTGCTTCTTAAGCGCCTCAAATGCCTCATCAGCAGCATCACTCCAGACAAAATTATCTGTCTTCTTCATCATCTGGTACAGAGGGATAGCCTTTTCTCCTAGGCGGCTTATGAATCGGCTCAAAGCCGCTATCCGACCTGCCAAGCGTTGGACGTCATTAACACACTTCAGCTTAGCCAGGGAAGTAATAGCCTTGATTTTCTCCGGGTTAGCTTTGATACCACAGTTTGAAACCAAAAAACCTAAAAGCTTACCCGCCGGTACACCAAAAACACATTTGGCCGGGTTAAGCATCATTTGATAAACCCGAAGATTGTCAAACGTCTCCTTCAAATCATCAATTAGGGTCTCCTTCTTCCTGGATTTCACCACAATGTCATCTACATAAGCATGAACATTACGCCCGATCTGATTGTGAAGGCAATTTTGCACAGACCGCTGGTAAGTCACCTGGGCACTCCTGAGCTCGAAAGGCATGGACACATAGCAGAAGGCTCCAAACGGAGTAATGAAAGCTGTCTTCTCCTGGTCCTTAACTGCCATCTTGATCTGATGATAACCAGAATAAGCATCCAAAAAACTCAAACGCTCACAACCCGCCGTAGCATCAATGATTTGATCAATACGAGGGAGAGCAAATGGATCAGCCGAACAAGCCTTGTTTAAGTCCGTGTAATCCACACACATTCGCCAAGTGCTGTTGTTCTTAAGCACCAACACTGGGTTAGCCAACCACTCAGGATGAAAAACTTCAATGATAAACCCGGCCGGCAAGAGCCGGGCCACTTCTTCACCAATGGCCTTCCTCCTCTCCTCGTTAAAACGATGAAGGAATTGCTTGACCGGCTTAAACTTCGGATTAATATTAAGGGTGTGCTCAGCGAGTTCCCTCGGTACACCTGGCATGTCTGAAGGCTTCCATGCAAAGATGTTCCGATTCTCACGGATGAACTCGATGAGCGCACTTCCCTATTTTGGATCCAGATTAGCACTGATGCTGAACTGCTTAGATGAGTCGCCAGGAACAAGATCAACCACTTTAGTGTCATTTGCCGACTTAAACTTTAGCAAAGGATCATGCTCTGTGGTTGGCTTTTTCAAGGACGTCATATCCGCCGGGTCAACATTATCTTTGTAAAATTTCAGCTCCTCCGTCGCACAAACAGACTTAGCATAAGCAGCATCGCCTTCTTCACACTCCAAGGCCACCTTGCGACTCTCATGCACTGTAATGGTGCCATTGTAACCTGGCATCTTAAGCTGCAAGTAAACATAACAAGGCCTCGCCATGAATTTAGCATAAGCCGGCCGCCCAAACAGAGCATGATAAGGGCTCTTGATTTTAACCACTTCGAAGGTCAGCGCCTCAGATCTCATACTCATCTCCAAAAGAAACCTCCAAGGATATCTTACCCATCGGATATGCCGACTTACCAGGCACCACACCATGAAAAATGGTGTTTGACGGCTTAAGATTTTTGTCGGTCAAACCCATGCGACGGAAGGTTTCATAGTAAAGTATATCAATGCTGCTGCCTCCATCCATGAGTACCTTAGTAAACTTATAGCCCCCAACCTGAGGTGCCACCACTAGAGCCAGGTGACCCGGATTGTCAACCCGGGGCGGGTGATCCTCACGACTCCATAGTATAGGATGCTCCGACCACCGTAAGTACCGTGGTACTACCGGCTCAACAGCATTCACTGCCCTCTTGTGAAGCTTCTGATCCCGCTTACATAAGCTAGTGGTGAAGACGTGGTATTGTCCATTGTTCAATTGCTTCGGATTGCTCTGATAACCCGACTGTTGCTGCTACTGACTCCCCTGATTATTCTGCTGGTTGTAACCACCCTGATTGCCTTGGCTTTGAAACCCGAAAATTGAACCGCCACCTCCATAACCCGGACCATGAGGGCCGGACCCTGAACCGCCATTCGGGCCATGGTTGTGCTGGAAAGACTCCCTGAATTGTCTCATGATACTGCAATCCTTCCACAGATGGGTAGACGGCTTCTCCTGTGTTTCGTGCTTCGGACATGGCTGATTCATTATTGCTTCAAGGTCAAATTTTGTCCCTTGAGCCGGCCTCCCTTTATGACGCTAGTTATAACTCCGTGCACCGGTGTTAGCCACAAAATCATCAGCTTTACGCTTACCGTTGCCGCCCTGATTGGCCGGGTTGTGCTGCTGTCCCCTCATACCGTTACTCTTCTTTCCCTTTCCCGATCTTTCATCCTCAGAGTCGGGGTCCTTGGTACTATCAGAGTCGGCATATTTGACTAGAGCCTCCATGAGCTGCCCCATGTCACTGCAATGACGCTTAAGTCGCCCAAGCTTCTGCTTGAGTGGAAGGAACCGACAATTTTTCTCCAACATTAAAACCGCTGAGCCGACGTTGATATTATCTGAAGAATGTATGATAGTCGAGACCCCGCACACCCAGCTGGTTGTCGACTCACCCTCAGCTTGAACACAAGAAACCAAATCCACAATCGACATAGGCTACTTGCACGTATCCTTGAAATTTTGAATAAACCGGGCCTTGAGCTCTGCCCACAACCCAATGGAGTTGGTGGGCAGACCTTTCAACCAAGTACGAGCCGTCCCTTCCAGCATCATGGTGAAATACTTAGCATATGCAGCTTCACTAACATCCAACATCTCCATATCCATCTCATAACTCTCCACCCAAGCCTCAGGGGGCTGATCTGCTGTGTAATTAGGCACCTTACGAGGGCCCTTAAAGTCCTTGGGAAAATGCTCGTTACGAAGAGCCGCCATTAGACACGGCACTCCCCAAGCTCTAGGGGCCACACCTGCCTCTACCGAAGTCGTCGGGTAAACCGGCGCGTGCTGATGAGCCGCCAGCTGAGCCGCCCGGCACGCTCTGTCCTGATCCACCAAATTATGTGCATTGGCACCATTGCGCGCCGGGTCCTGCCCCCGAGGTTGGTTACGGCGCTGCTCAGTACTCAAAATTGCCGGCGAGTCAATGTGCCCGCTGTAGCTTCGGCTTGGACGAGGGGTGGAGTGTACCCGATCACGACTGTAAGAATAAGCCTGCTGCTGCACCATCGCTGTTTGAAGAAGTTCCCTGGCCCTTCGGGTTTCAACCGCCGTCGGAGACTCGCCCTCGACTGGCAAAGCCGCCAATCGCGTAGCTGCAACAATCATATTGTCCAAAGGATTGGAATAATGACCCAGCAGCGTCACTACGTGCTGAGGTGGGGTGTTATTCATATGCGGGTGAACCGGCGCTCCACCCCCTGGCGCTGCAGTCATCTGGTTTACCACCGGCGGGTTACTAGTCCCCGCTCCAGGTGTGTTGAAGAGGTTTCTCGACTCATAAACGAAGGGCAGACGACTCTGGTGTTTTCTCCTCAAAACTTCGTTTGAAGCATTCTGATTCAACGTGAGCCGATATGAATCCGCTTGTATCCGCCGTGCTTGGGCGTTTAAAACGTCCCGCTCTACGGTCATCCTAGCGTTTTCTGCCGCCAGCTCTATGTTGGCTTGCGCTATCTCATCGCGCAGCTTAGCCACATCCACCTTATGCTGTTCCTGGTTGTCCGGGGTCACCTCCACCTCCATCAGAGTTGCCAGTCTCTCCAACAGATCTGTTAAAACTTGAGCCAGCAGGCGTGCTGATCCGCCAGCACCTGCTGCTGTTGCCGCCGCTGCGCTGGAAGTCATAGCCGTGACGGTTGTCGAACTGAGAACCGGCTGGGTGTCAGCCATGAAGATCGCCACCCTGTTCGGCGGCTCATGGGGGTCCGGAATACTGTCACCATTGGAACATCCCCCAAGCCGTCCATCTTGTAGTTGATACATCGAGTTGGTCTCGCCCGTGGACGATTCACCATCGAAGTAGATGGCTGTCTCACCGCCAGACACAGAGCCTTCCAATTCATCCCCATGGATAAATCCGACAAAGGCACGCTTAACGGTGGGTTGAACCCGGGTGGGTCGTGCACGCTGAGCCGTCTCGATGATGTCGGTGCAGATGTCCGGCTGAGGGCCCGGTTCGCCGATCTTGCCGATGAAGACGTGGATTCCGCTGAAGGGGACCCGGTACCCGTACTCCATTGAGCCGGCCTTGGGGCCCCAGCCTGCGTCGTCGATGTAGAGCTTGCCGCGACGACTCTTGGTCATCCGGCCCATAGCGTATCCCTTGATCCCTTCAAAGCTGCCCTTTAAGAACTCAAAACCACCGTGCGCAGGCCCCACGGTGGGCGCCAACTGTCATGGAATTGTCACGACAGATGTCCTAGCGGAAGGACTTAGTTGTGGAGCCATTGCGACGTAGTTAGCTCAAAGGGGTTAAAACGGGACAAAGGACACGAGGAGTTTATACTGGTTCGGCCCCTTACGGTGAAGGTAAAAGCCTAATCCAGTTTGGCCCCTTACCAGGGAGCGAACACGCTTAGCCTGGATTTCGATCTGTGTTTCTTGCCCTAAGCCTCTGTCGGGTCGTCCCCTTATATACACGGGTTGACGCCCTGCGGCTTACAGAGTCCCGGCCGACACATACAAACGTGTCCGTCCCGGTGACTTATCTTACATGCCTTACAATACAAGTCACATATACATGGCGGTTTACACTTACGGGCCTTAAGCCGCCCTTGGGTTTTGGGCCCTTTAACAAGTCTACTACATGAACCGCCATCTTTAACATATTCATGGGCTTGGTTTATGAACTACCATTGGGATAACCCGGCCCCTCCTGGGCGGGTCATATCCAATAGTCATATCCCCAACAGACGATGTTGCGGCAGGAGCAGGACAAACCACACAAAGTTTTCTTTGACGCCTACCTGTAACTGAAGTAATTTTGTAAGGGCTCATTTGGCTTGCATGATTCTAAAAACACAGGGATAGGAGGAAAAACACTGGAATAGGATAGGAATGCACATGGGAAACAGAGCATTTGTGAACACAGGATTTTTGTCAACTTGGGTGTTTGGTTCACAGGAATTGGAGGAGCAGAGGAATGCAAAGAAACATGGCCAAAATAAAGTGAAACCATATGAAAGTGTGTACAGTTAGAATGTTATTCTGCCACTAATGCACCTGGTCTTGTTTTCATGCATAGGATTTTGAAAAGTAGGTCCAGGTGGATGTTTTGCTCCATTCCTTTCAACAAAATGCATGAATAATTGAATAGTAGAGTGCCATAGGAAAATTTCCTATTGCTATGTTTTTCTGTTGAACCAAAATAGCCCTAATGGATCGACATGAATGTAGAGTAAAAAGTGATGCAACAAGTGTACAACCTCTTTGCCGTAGCCGTGTCGACCTCAGCATCATTGGGTTGGTCGCTGAAGAAGTTGAGGCAGAGGTGGCTATCGGAGGTGTGGAGGAAGATCTGAGGAATCTGTAGACGGTGTCCAGGGCACTGCTCTGTTGTGATGGATCGTTCCATCATTGGAGCAGCTCCGGTGAGCCGTAAGACGTCAAGGCTGAAGTAGCACAAGACAGACATCGTTAATCTCAAGTGGGATTCTAATAGCATCTCCAATAGATGATGTAAAATGCATTACAAAAAAGTGATAGATGTAAAATTTACATCACCAAAAACCACCTGACTACAACAGATGAGGTAAAAGCTGTTGACTCTGAACTTAACTGTCGAAACTGAAATTTACTGTGGAATTTGAATGTTACTGTCGAAACTGAACGCAATGGTAGCAAAGAGGCACTTCACATGGGATAGTTTAGGGAGGGCCTGCAGTTCATCTTCAACCTGCACCTCCCTGAGCCGCCAGCCACCACCGGCCGAACCCCGCGCCGCCTCGCCACCCCGAAACAACTCCCCACCGCCGGTCCGCCGCCGCCTCGCCGCCCCGAAACAACTCCCCACCGTCGGTCCGCTGCCACCTTGCCGCCCCGAAACAACTCCCCGCCGCTGGTCCACCGCCGCCCCAGCCAGCCCTCTAGCCCCCCCGCGCCAAGGTTTTTCTCCGGCGATCCCCATGCCACCGCCCCACCACCGCACCCCCACCGCCGGCGAGCAGCACCCACCCAGAACCCTAAGTTAGATAGTGGGGTACCTCTCCGGTGAGCCCCCCTCCCCGCTGCGGGTGGTTCTTCCTTAACTCAGGCGAGCGCCCCCACCCCCTAAAAATCGATTGACCCAAAAGTCGATTCAGTCAATTGAAGTGTAGCTAAATCGGAGCAGAGCAGTAGCACGAGCGAGGGGGAGAGCAGCAGTAGTAGCGCGAGCAAGCGAGCGAGAGCCGGAGCAGCTGCAACAGATCTGGCTAGTATGGACGCCGCCACTGAAGGGCCTCGCACTGGGGGAGAGCCGCCGTGGAGATGTCGCCCGCGGCACCGGCTTCGAGGTAGCCACTCCATGGGGATGCGGGATGGAACACCGTCGGTGCCGGGAGGTCGAGTTAAGGAGAAGGTGCGATGCGATGAGTGTACAACCTCTTTGGTGGCGCCGAGTAGGCCTCGGCTTCGTCCGAGGAGTCGGTGAGGATGCTGTGGTTCCAGTGGAGCAGGTTAAGGCGGCGCTGTGGGGATGGAGCAGCCACGATAGACGAGGCGATCGTCGGAGCAGCTCCTTGGAGGTGGAGGACGGGGCGGCTGAACCAGTGGGATGACAGGATGGACGACGGATCCTCATCCGGGGAGGTGGATGAGGGACGTCGAGCTGTTGCGGTGGACGACGTTGTCGGGGAAGAGGCTCCGGCTAGGCAGCGGAGAGGTGGCGGACGGAGGAGGGTGGGGTTTCGCGGTTGGAGCAGAGAGGTTATGGTGGCCTGGGATTTCGAATGGCGAAAAGCAGGCGATGGGAGGGGGGGACCATGACTTAGGGACGCGCTTGTCCAAAATGTAGGGTGTGTTACAAAAGTACCTCCACCGATTTGAACTAGCGGCCCTTTCGGCTCAGGGTTAGAAGGGGGATTTCGCGTGTCGGGATTTGGCAGCTAGAGGGAGTATTCGTGCGCGTTGTAATTTCGAGATAGCAAGGCGCGGGTTGTGAAGGCGCCAATTTTGGGAGCACGATATCTGAATTTTCGGGATATAACAAGGCGCGGGTTGAATTTTAGGGACAAGCCTAATGTGTAATATTGTACTTGAACGTACCAAATCAATTCGCACTTCCCTTAATGAAAAAAACAAAAAAAATAAAAACTATTCACACCACGCAAAGAGAGAGTCTTATCCCGTTTTACTATACAAATGCTATTCAAAGCTACTCCCTCCTTCCATCTATATAGGGCCTAATGCATTTTTCGAGGCTAACTTTGACCAAATATTAGAGCAATAATATATGACATGCAACTTACACAAAGCACACCGTTAAATTCGTGTGTGAAAGGAGCTTTCAATGATATAATTTTCACATTGTGCATGTCATGTACTATTAATCTTGTCAATAGTCAAAGGCGGTCTTAAAAAACGCATTAGGCCCTATATGGATGGAAGGAGGGAGTATGAATCAATGTTATGTCCAATTAAATTTTTTCGCTGGCTGTATAATGCATGTAACCTACTCATACCAACATTTTAGTGCATTCCAAATGTTTATACTACCGCTGCAATTCGAATTGAATTTGAATTCATTTCTCTATTTTAATAAGAATCTACAATCATGATTGTTGCCAACTTCAACCATCATTCGTGTATTACATTAACAACACACCACATGATTACTATAGAGATAGATATGAAATATGTGTACTATATGAACTCGAATTCAATTTTTTGAATACACTTGATGTTGATTCCAAAGAATAGTACATTTGATGTACTAACTATATATTCATAATCTAAACCATGTTCCGTACGTACACCGTGTTTATCACACAAGGTATAGTGCCCCGCCCCCTACATTATGACAAGTATTTAGCCCTGAGCTGCAAAAGCCACACATTAGCCCAAATTATAATCAATGTTCTATATATTATATGTAGTACTAGCAAGATGCCCATGCGTTCCACGGAACATCAACATGATCAAGGGGATGCCTTATTTGCAAATATGGAGAGGGGTGTGGGTATCTTTTTTCAAAATTGCCATAGTTTCCTTCCTATCTGTCAGATATAAATCGTACAACCTATATTGCAGGATGGCAGGCACACCATCATCAACAACTCTGTTTTTTATAAGAGTAGAGATAAAATATATTATATGTAGTATAACATGTTCATAACCACACCATGTGTATCACCGTTATATATATTCACGCATGCGTCAGTTTAAAACATTATGATAAATTCTTCAAATATCCGAATTCACTTTTTATAATGAATCATGATCTCTATTCGTCTTTTACACCCACGCAATCCTCTTATCTTTGTAGCTAGCGCTAACTTTCTCTCGTGCATGCACACGCCCGCATCCCTCTCACCCTCCCTCAACATTCTCTAGCTCCATCGCGCAAATTCGTCTTTTCACTTTAGGTCGTCCACCCATGGTGTGTGTAGCCCCCCCAGCTCCTTCTTTATGGCACACATCAATCGATATGCCTCTCTAGCCAGGTGTGCCTACCACAAACACATACTTCCCCTCTTCTCTTCTCACCGTCCATGCCCCCCTATGTCCAATACGGTTCCACGCAGGTGCACACTCCCGCCCCTCTTTTCATCGATCTCATACTCGTACATTCCTCACCCCTCGACATGGTAGGCCTCTCGCACCACCTCCTAGCCGCACCCTATCCCCCTGTCTGTCTCTCCGGACCTTATTTGCTTCCAACACATGCATGCATGTATACGTACCGATCTCCCTACATATAGCCAGGTCAACTATAATTCGTTTTCCCCATGCACTGATAGACTTACCTCACTAGTTATGTCTCTCCCTTTCTCGCACACACGACGGCCGATCTTCCTATGTAGTTACGTATGCTTACCACAACCACATCGTCTCCCCTCATCATCATTGCATACCTCCCGACCCATCTCTCACACGCACGTGCATTGACAGACAGACATCCCCGGCCCTCTCTTATTGGTATTGCACTCGTACCCTCCGTTTGTCTAGCAGGCCTCTCCCACCATTTGTGAGACGCCACTCCACCACCAACCCTCCGACACTCTACCTTTGTCTTTCTCCCAACCTTATTCCTCTGCTACACATATCCATGGATGCCGATCGATCTCCCTCTATACATAGCTAGGTCTCTCTCCTTCTCCACACATATACTAGTCGATCTACCTCTCTATAGTTAGGTCTCTGCCCCCCTCCCCCCCACACACACCGATAGTCAAACATTGTAGGTAGGTATCCATGCCACAGAGAAAAACTGCACCTCTGCCCTCTCAAATTCCAGTAGGCCAGCCGCCCTGTATCTTTGACGTGGGCAAACACAAATTCGATGGCACTCTTTATCGATCGCGCAGCCACACACTTCATCCCTGTTTTCGATTCTATCGATATCTCACGCCGATGATCCCTCCACTCTCTTCTCGTGGATCGCTCCCTCTATATATGATATATCCATGACTCTGTTTCACACACATTGCATATGCTACGTTTTTTTGTTTGACAAATATATAGTTGGCTGATGCATACATCCGAGCTGCTCGAGATGGGCTTAGCAGAGCCACAGACTAGTATTTGAAAGAAATACGGGTAAGTTTACTTTGTCCAAATATGATAATTATATACCAGTAGCCCCCGAGACTTGAAGAGGTGGATATAACTGATTTAAGGATCATTGTATAACGAGGTGCTTGTGGAGAAGAACAACCTGTTGCCTCAGGAACTAGAAAAGTGTCGGACCCAGCTAGCTGCTGCTACCACTGAACTAGAGAAATCCGAGAAGGCGTCCCCTGGTAATGTTCATCTCCATCGAGAAAACATAATTATATACCAGTAATTCTAACACTGTCGCTCATCTTATGGCAGGATTGTCAGGTCAACTGAAGGAGCGACTGAAAACCGCTCAAGTGGGAGAACAAGAAGCCAAAAGACAACTGGCCGCGGGCGAACATGTGCTGACAAAAACTAGGGACGAGAAAAACAAGCTGCAGGATTCCAACACCCTGCTGGGCGAAGAATTGAAGGACGTGCGAGCCCAGCTAGCCGACTCCATGAAGGAGAATAAGAAACTTCGAGGCGGCATATTCAGTATGATTTGTGATCTTGCCACCATATAATTCGGCGAGGATAGGAACTGACAGATTTATGTCTGCAGGTATGCTGACTGGTCGTCCTGAAGAAGAAATGTCCGGATCTCAAGGCGACTTGCTACAAGAGCTGTCCCAAATGCATGAACGAGCTCGGCAAGCAATGCGGAGTGTTGCCAAGGCTTTATGGCCATTCGCCTCCCCTCCAGGAAGTATGGCGGAGCTCGTGGAGCTATTCAAAGGAGCATGGCGGCGTATTCGATTATGGAAGATATCGGCCTGCTGGGAAGGTGCGCGAGAGGCTTGGGCCATGGTGAAGACACAGTACACCAAGCTTGATCCAAATCATATGGCCCGGGTTGGGCCTAAAGGTTCAAATGGAAAAGAAATACCAGTTAGTTTGGTATATGACCAAGTAAAGGTAGCCGTCAAATATTCCCAGCAGGACTGTAAGCTATATAGCCTGTTAGACGGCATAGAAGAAGAAGTTTTTGAGTCCCAGTGACTATGTACTTCAATTGACAAATTTGTCCCTAGCCGGATTGTAAAACGATTGTCATGGCAGACCTTTTCGCTTCAACCTCTGAACCCGAAGATGTAGAGTGTTTCCGAATACCCACTCGGTAACATAGACCGGGGTACGCGTGGAAACCAGGCGTAGGGGTCATAGTTGCTTGAACAGACAAGTTGTATCCGACTAGCTATGTTATATTACATTGTAATTGTAAGAAACATCTTCCAGAGAGAATAGTTCCGTTAAGGGTTCCTTTCCCTGGGTGAACATGCGCTAGTATGCATGTCCGAACTGTGATCGAAGGGTCGCAGTATACATAACATCCGGGGGTTCATAGTTTTAATGAGTGTAATAACATCTTTAGTCCGCCGACCGACTATTCTCTTAAGAACGCTAGCTTTTGGCTTCACCCAGTCTAAGGTACACATTCGGATGACCCGGCAGTAACAATCGCTGAGGTGCTCCCTTTATGCCCTAGCCGAACTGACGGGAACGTAGGGCATAAGCACAGGAGCCAGGCAACCCAGCTTGGCCAAAACTTAAGTCATATCGATGCATATAATGGCGAAGAAAAGGTACATATGCGGAAGTGAACACATAAGTGTTGAGCATGATGCTCGAAAAATAAATAATAAGCTTCTGTAAAAGAAGCCCCCAGGTATTATAAGTGTACATATTTGAGGGTGTGTATGTCACAGGTGCACGGTTTAGCCGTACGAAAAGCTTTAAAGCTGAAAAAGAAAAAAGTGAAAAGAGATGAAAAAGTAATGGAAACAATAGGGAGAAGGAAACGAACAAAGAGTTCGGCGCTAGGCATAGAATCTTCGGAGTCTGGCCGCGTTCCAGGGGTTCGGCTCTAGGCGATTGTCCGATGCATCACGCAGGTGGTAAGCTCCTCCAGTGAGAACTTCGTCAATGATGAAGGGACCCTCCCACTTGGGCTTGAGTTTGTCCTTTTTCTTCTCCGGCAAGCGTAGAACGAGGTCGCCCACATTATAAGTCTTGGCCCGTACTTCTCTGTTGTGATATCTGTGAGCCTGCTGTTGATAAAACACGGAACGGGCTTTTGCGACGTTGCGCTCCTCCTCCAGGGCGTCTAGGTTGTCTTGCCGATCAAGCTCGGCCTCTCTCTCTTCATACATGCGCACTCGAGGTGAGTCATGAATAATGTCGCAGGGCAAAACGGCCTCTGCGCCATACACCATGAAGAATGGTGTGGATCCGGTAGTTCGATTGGGCGTGGTCCGCAGCCCCCAGAGTACGGAGTCGAGCTCCTCAACCCAGTGCTTGTCTGATTCTTTCAGCGACCGCACTAGTCTGGGTTTAATGCCGCTCATAATTATACCATTAGCTCTTTCGACTTGACCGTTTGTTTGTGGGTGATAGACCGAGGCATAATCGAGGTTGATGCCCAATTTGGCACACCAGGATTGCACTTCATCGGCTGTGAAGTTAGAGCCGTTATCGGTGATGATACTATGCAGGACACCATAGCGGTGCACGACACCGGATATAAAGTCAATCACCGGTCCGGATTCGGCCGTTTTTACTGGTTTGGCCTCTATCCATTTTGTGAATTTATCTACCATGACTAGCAGATATTTTTTCTTATGGCTTCCTCCTTTAAGGGGTCCAACCATATCAAGTACCCAGACCGTAAAAGGCCAAGTAATGGGGATTGTTTGTAGGGCGGTGGGAGGCATATGGCTTTCGTTTGCGAAGAGCTGGCATCTGACGCAACGTTGGACAAGGTCCTGTGCGTCTGCTCGGGCCGTCGGCCAATAGAAACCTGTACGGAAGGCTTTACTTACTAGGGCCCGAGCTGCGGCGTGGTGACCACCGAGACCGCGTGAATTTTGGCTAGGAGCTGCCGTCCCTCTTCCTCGGAGATACATCTTTGAAGTACTCCGGTAGCGCTTTTCTTGTAGAGCTCTCCTTCATGGACCTTGTAGGCTTTTGAGCGCCAGACAATGCAGCGAGCCTCATTCTGATCCTCAGGGAGCTCTCGCCTGTTGATCTCTCCTGTTGAGGTAGGCCAAGAAGGGTTCGGTCCATGGGGCAATTACTGCCATGATAAGATGGACCGATGGTGTTATTTCAATGGCTGACGCCCCAACGATATCGGTATTGTGTTCGGAATCTGGGGGTATAATCAGATCCGGACTAGTGTTGCCGCTCTCATCCTGCCACACCATGGATGGCTTGAAGAGCCTTTCCAAAAAGATATTAGGCGGGACAGGGTCACGCTTGGCGCCCAGGCGTGCAAGGACATCCGCCGCTTGATTGTTTTCTCGAGCCACATGATGAAACTCGAGGCCCTCGAACCAAGCTGAAATTTTGAGTACGGCGTTGCGATAAGCCGCCATCTTTGGATCCTTGGCATCGAAGTCTCCATTTATTTGGGATATTGCGAGGTTTGAATCCCCGCGCACCTCTAGGCGTTGTATGCCCATGGAGACAGCCATCCGAAGACCATGTAATAAGGCATCGTATTCGGCTGCATTGTTGGAGTCAGTGTATAATATTTGGAGTACATACTGGACTGTGTCTCTAGTAAGGGATGTTAAAACGACGCCCGCTCCTAAACTGGCCAGCATTTTGGAGCCATCAAAGTACATGACCTAGTTGGAATATGTGCCGTATTCTTTAGGGAGTTCAGCCTCTGTCCATTTGGCGACGAAGTCGGCCAGTACTTGGGATTTAATGGCCCGGCGTGGTTTGTATGTTATGTCAAATGGAAGGAGCTCAATGGCCCATTTTGCGATCCGGCCCGTGGCATCGCGGTTGTTTATTATGTCATTGAGTGGTACTTCGGAAGCCACCATGATTGAGCACTCTTGAAAGTAGTGTCGTAGCTTTCGGGATGCCATGAAGACCGCGTATGCTATCTTTTGGTAATGAGGGTACCGGGATTTGTATGGTGTGAGGACCGTGGATACGTAGTATACCGGTTTCTGGAGCAGGAATTTGTGTCCGTCCTGCTCTCGCTCAACAACGAGCACGACGCTCACCACTTGGTGTGTTGCCGATATGTATAATAACATGGGTTCGCCGATGTTCGGCGCGGCCAAGATTGGGTTGCTTGCTAAAAGGGTCTTTATTTCCTCTAGTCCGGTCGTTGCCGCATCCGTACATTCGAAGTGATTGGTGCGTCGAAGAAGGTGGTAGAGTGGCAATGTTTTTTCTCCCAATCTGGAGACAAAGCGGCTTAATGCTGCCACGCATCCCGCGAGTTTTTGGACCTGTTTAAGGTCTGTTGGCGTAGTCAATTGTGACAAAGCTCGGATTTTAGCTGGATTTGCCTCAATTCCTCTATTGGAAATAATGAAGCCTAGCAGTTTTCCGGTGGGGACGCCGAAAACACACTTTTCCGGATTGATCTTGATGTCGTATGTACGGAGGTTGTCGAATGTGAGACGTAAATCATCTATTAATGACTCGACGTGCCTTGTTTTGATGACGACGTCATCCACATATGCTTCAACTATCTTGCCGATCTGTTTCTCCAGGCATGTTTGAATCATGCGTTGGTAGGTGGCGCCAGCGTTTTTGAGCCCGAAAGGCATGGTGTTGAAGCAGAAAGGCCCATATGGGGTAATGAATGCGGTCGCGGCTTGATCGGGCTCCTTCATCTTGATTTGATATGCGGAGTATGCATCGAGGAAACATAGTGAGTCGTGTCTTGCGGTTGCATCAATAATCTGATCGATGCGAGGGAGTGGGAAGGGATCCTTAGGGCAGGCCTTGTTGAGGTCTTTGAAATCGACGCATAGGCGCCAGGATTTGTCTTTCTTTGGTACCATCACCAGGTTTGCTAGCTAGTCCGGGTGTTTTATTTCTCTGATGAATCCGGCCTCGAGCAGCTTGGCTAGCTCCTCTCCCATAGCTTGTCATTTGGGTTCGGAAAAACGCCGTAGTGTTTGCTTGACTGGCTTATATCCCTTCAATATATTGAGGCTGTGTTTGGCCGACCTGCGTGGGATCCCTGGCATATCAGAAGGGTGCTAGTCGAATATGTCCCAGTTTTCACGCAGGAATTCTCGTAGCGCAGCATCGACCGTTGGGTCGAGTTGTGCCCCGATGGATGTTGTCTTCTTGGGGTCCGTCGGGTGAACTTGAAATTTGACTATTTCTTCTGCTGGTTTAAAGGAGGTGGATTTGGGTCGCTCGTCCAGAATTACGTCATTCCTATCCACAGTGGAGCGCAGTGCGGCTAGTTCTTCGGCCACGAGGGCTTCAGACAGTGCCTCGAGGGCCAGGGATGCGGTTTTATTTTCGGCGCGGAGTGCTATGTCCGGATCACTGGCAAGAGTTATGATACTGTTGGGCCCGGGCATCTTGAGCTTCATGTACCCGTAATGAGGTATAGCTTGGAAGCGTGTGAATGCATCTCGCCCCAATAGGGCATGATATCCGCTGTTGAAAGGGGCCACTTGGAAGGTTATCTCTTCGGACCGATAATTCTCGCGTGCCGAATACCGCGTCGAGCGTGATTTTTCCCGCACATCGTGCCTCTCGACTGGGAATAATTCCCTGAAAGGTCGTGGTACTTTGCTCGATGCGGCTCCTGTCGATTTCCATTTATTTAGCGTATCCTCGTAGATGAGGTTTAATCCGCCGCCGCCGTCCATGAGCACTTTGGTGAGCCGAAACCCGTCCACAATTGGGTTAAGGACCAAGGCGGTTGGTGCCCGAACTGTCCGGAGTTTTGGTTCGTCACTGGCATTGAAAGTTATAGCCGTGTCGTTCCAAGGGTTTATTGCTGCGACTTGGCAGACTTCGGCTAGGTTGCGGAAAGCCCTTTTACGCCGATTGTTTGAAGCGAAAGTCTCGAAGACTGTTAATACGTTGGAGTCGTCATCCTCCGGGGGGTGTTGCACTGGTGTATTTTTGATGAGGATATCCTTGCCGCTTTTGGCTACCTGCCGAAGTATCCAACATGCTCTAAGGCTGTGGGCTGGTATGGTGTCCGGCGTTGCATGTATCTTGCATGGCCTATCGAGCCATCCTTATAGAACAGTTCTGCGCCCTGTTGTGCTTAAGTTTCTTTACTGTTGGATCTGGTGCACCACGAGGGTGCACCCTTTTTGCCCGGATGAAGGGTTGAGTGGAAACCGGTGGTTCCTAGAGAGTTGCCTGAGTTTTCCAGGCGCTTTCCATTGCGCAGTACTTTTGTACGATGGTTGCCAAGTCAGCGAAGTGTAATACGCGACGGCGATTGATGGCGTTGAGGAGTCCTTCGTCCATGCAATTGTTGCAGAATGCTAAGATCGCGTCTTCGTCGCGGCAATCTTTAATCTTGTCTTTGCCAAGGAGGAATCTGGCCCAGAAGTGATGGACTGTTTGCTGAGGCTGCCGCCGTATGTACGTGAGATCGCATCTGTCTGGGTGGGTGGGTGGCTTTAAATCCGAACCCTGACCCAATTTGGAATCCGGAGTTTGAAGAACTCCCGAACTTAACAACTCAGATTCCGGGATACTAACCTATTTTTTAGGCCCGTCGTCCGATTCTAGGTTCGGAGGGCGGGCTACGTCTTTCTAAAGGCAGGTGTCCGACTCTTTGAGCTCGGAAATCCGGACACAGTTCATCCTCAGTATAGAGGAAGAGTTGTCGTCTTGCTCCTCTATTACCGCTATCTGGTGGGTGATCGGCGGAGATTTAATTTCTCTCTGGTCGGGTCTAAGCCCAATCTGATCGTAGTCTGTAGAGACCCCCAGGGAGGCGATGCGATCTAGGAGCTCATTCAAAGACGATAACTCGGCCGGATCCATCTGCCTGGAGTATTCGGAGCTAACACGAAGGTGGTTTTCGACGGCCTGAGAAGTCATCGTTGGTTAACGGCCGTAGGGGCGGTCATGGTGAAGCCGCCCCGCCGAAGGATTTGGCCTGAAGTCAGGGCACCTCCGGCGGTGATATGGTCCTTGATAACAAGGCGAGCCATCAATCCTATCTTCGACGTCACAGTGGAACTCTCAATGAAAGCACCAATGTCGGTGTCAAAACCGGCGGATCTCGGGTAGGGGGTCCCGAACTGTGCGTCTAAGGTCGATGGTAACAGGAGACGGGGGACACAATGTTTACCCAGGTTCGGGCCCTCTCTATGGAGGTAATACCCTACTTCCTGCTTGATTGATCTTGATGAATATGAGTATTACAAGAGTTGATCTACCACGAGATCGTGATGGCTAAAACCCTAGAAGTCTCGCCTGTATGACTATGATTATGATTGTCCTCTACGGACTAAGCCCTCTGGTTTATATAGACACCGTAGGGGACTAGGGTTGTACAAAGTCGGTTACAGAGAAAGAATCTTCACATCAGGACGCCAAGCTTGCCTTCCACGCCAAGGAGAGTCCCATCCGGACACGGGTGAGAGTCTTCGTTCTTGTGTCTTCACAGCCCATCAGTCCGGCCCATGTCCAACAGGCCGGACGCCCGAGGACCCCTTAATCCAGGACTCCCTCAAGTACTAAATACGTATTAACTTTGATGTGTCCTGTCAACTCGCAAAACGACAAGAAGCACACACTGAATGACAGAGCACGGGATGGTAGCCATGGACATGGTCAACCCTTTTTGGAGACTAATGCACTACTTTTGATGCGTCCGGTCTACTCGCAAACAAGGAGAAGCTTTGCTTACTAGTAGTAGTACACTATTTACTATAGTACCATCAACATTGTTCGACTTTCGGAAGAGGGCGAAGAGCCAAGCGCATGGTCACCTACTCACAGTATAACCGGCCGTGTTTGCACTAATTTTTTAACGTAGTACCAGAGTGTATTGCTCCAGTGGTCATCACACGTGAGCCAATCGATTCGCACCCTTCCACGCTCCATTTTGTCTTGCGTTCCTTCCTCTATCCAGCACGCTGACAAGTGGGCCTGTCGGATCACGGGTTTCGGCAAAACCCTCAAGGTTTGAACACTGGAGTGCGCATGAAGGTTTCCTCCCTACCGATCTGCGTCCTAACTAGCTAAGATCTCAAGAACGAACTCGACGAACTCGTTACACAAGGGACACAAGATTTATACTGGTTCGGGCCACCGTTGTGGTGTAATACCCTACTCCAGTGTGGTGGTGGTTGATTGCCTCTTGGGCTGGTGATGAATAGTACAAGGGGAAGAACAGCCTCCTGAGGTTGAGGTGTTCTTGTGCTTGGCGAACTTGTGCGGGTGAGGACTCGATGCCTCCTACTGTGGTGGCTAGTCCTATTTATAGAGGCTCTGGTCCTCTCCCCAAATGTTGAGCGGGAAGGGAGCCAACAACGGACAATTTGAAAGGGGACAGCTAGTACAACTTATCCTGACAAAAGTAGTCTTTGCCTGTAAAAGGCTCTGGTGGTGACGCCGTCTTGGGCTCCATGGTGACCTCTGTCTTGCCGTCCTGCTGGTCTTGGTCTCGTTGCACCAATATGGAAACCTTTGCTTGATACCTCGGTACTCTGCACCTGCGCTTGCCCCTTTAGCACCAAAGAGGAAACGAGGATGCTGCGCGCGCTGGCACCCGCCTGGTCTCGATCGTCATGGCTCACGTCACGAGGACCTCGCGAGGTTTGCCTTGCCTTGATCTCTCCGCTCCTCGTGAGCCTGCCTGGCGAGGCTGCTCCTGAGGAGGTCTTGTGTCATCCGCCTCACGAGGGTCTTGAATGCCTTGTTGATGAAGATGGGCCGTACAGGCCTGCTAGCCCAGCCACGCCATGGGCCGCAGGCAGGCAAGTCTGGGGACCCCCGTTCCCAGAACGCCGACAGTAGCCCTGGGCCCAAGGCACGCTCGGGCTTGGCTTTGAGGCGAAGCCAAAGGTCAAGCACGGAGCGCCGCGGGCCCCAAAAGCCCGCGGTCTCAGTCGACGCGTGGCGGTTGATTGGACGTGGGCGTCTCCGCTTCCCCACGCCGCCTTGGAGTCCGCCTGGCTATGCGGCCCCCGCTACCTACACAGTTATTCTTCCATCACCCACGCCTTGCTTCCCCAATCCCTTTGCTTCCTCGAGACTCTGCTCCTCCTCTCCGATCTGACCTGCACTCTGCCCACTTCATCGCCATGGCGCCAAAGCAAGCAGACAAGGGGAAGAAGCCTCTGTCTTCGCCAAGTGTGCCTCCAGCCGTCGAGCCTGCAGTCGGCCGATCCTTGGTGCTGAACGACGAGGCCATGGACAAGGTTCGTCCCATGCTCGCCACCAGCTTCAACGAGTGGGGGGAGACGGTGGCTTGGCCTGCGTCTCATGCTCGCATTGCCTGGGCAGCCACCGAGGTCCCAATCTTCATCGATGCCCTTTGGGCCGGCCTGATTCCCCTTTCTCCGCCTTCTTCAACGCGGTGCTTGAACATTACTGAGGGAGTCCTGGACTAAGGGGTCCTCGGGCGTCCGGCCTGTTATCCGAGGGCCGGACTGATGGGCTGTGAAGACATGAATACCGAAGATTGTACCCGTGTCCGGATTGGACTCTACTTGGCGTGGAAGGCAAGCTTGGCAACCGACTATGTAGATCCCCTCTGATATAACCGACTCCATGTAACCCTAGATCTCCCCGGTGTCTATATAAACCGGAGAGCGTAGTCCGGATAGGCATACACATTACCATATTCATATAGGCTAGACTTCTAGGGTTTAGCCATTACGATCTCGTGGTAGATCAACTCTTGTAATACTCATATTCGTCAAGATCAATCAAGCAGGAAGTAGGGTATTACCTCCATAGAGAGGGCCCGAACCTGGGTAAACATCATGTCCCCCGTCTCCTGTTACCATCGATCCTAGACGCACAGTTCGGGACCCCCTACCCAAGATCCGCCTGTTTTGACACCGACATTGGTGCTTTCATTGAGAGTTCCACTGTGCCGTCGCCAAGAGGGTTGATGGCTCGCCTTGTTCTCAAGGATAATATCATCTCCGGAGGAGCCCTGGCCCCAGGCCAAACCCTCCGGCTGGGCGGCTTCGTCATGACCGCCGGGTCGGCCCTTAAGCCGACGATGACCTCTCAAGTCATCGGAAATCGCCTCCGCGTTGATCCCGAATACTCCGCCCGGATGGATCCAATGGAGTTATCGTCGTTGAACGAACTCCTGGATCGCATGGCCGCCTTGGGGGTCGCTACAGACTATGAGCGGGTTGGGCTTGAACCCGACCAGAGAGAAATTAAAACTCCGCCGATCACCCACCAGATAGCGGTAGTCGAGGAGCGGAGCAACTCTTCTACTATATTGAAGACGAACTATGTTCGGATCTTCGATCTTGAAGGGCCGGATATTCTCCGGCAGAAAGGCACGTCCCGTCCCCCGAACATGGAGTCGGGCGATGAGCCTAAAAAATCAGTCGATATCCCGGAGCCCGAACTGCCAGGGCCGGTAGATCTTCAAACTCCGGATCCAAAATCGGGTCAGGGCTCGGATTTTGTTCCACCCACCCACCCGGACATAGACGCTCTCTTGAGCATCAAACAACAGCCTCAAGAAACAGTCCACCACTTCTGGGCCCGATTCCTCCTTGTCAAAGATAAGGTAAAAGATTGCCGCGACGAAGACGCGATAGCAGCATTCTGCAACAACTGCGCAGACGAAGGTATCCTCAACGCCATCAATCGCCGCCGCATACTAAAGTTCGCGGACTTAGCAACTATCGTACAAAGGTACAGCGTGATGGAAAGCGCCTGGAAAACTCAGGCAGCTCGCTGGGAACCGTCGGTCCCAACCCAACTCATCCTACAGGCGAAGAGGACGCACCCCCGTGGCAGGCCCAGCCGAACAGTCAAAAAACATAAACCCATCACACTGCACGGCACCGTTCTGGAGGGATGGCTCAATGGCCCATGCAAAATACACACGACGCCGGATACCGCGGCAACCCACAGCCTTTGAGCATGTTGGATACTTCGGCAGGTAGCCAAGAGCGGCGAGGACATCCTTATCAAGGACACCCCAGAACAGCACCCTCCAGCAAATGACGACACTTGAGTATTGACAGTCTTCGAGACATTCGCTTCAAACAATAAGTGTAAAAGGGCACTGCGCGATCTCGCCGAAGTTTTCCAGGTCGCCGCAATTGACCCCTGGAACGACACGGCCATAACCTTTAACGCCAGTGACGAACCCAAATACAGAATAGTCCGAGCGCCATCTGCATTAGTCCTTAGTCCCATCGTGGATGGTTTTCGACTTACAAAAGTCCTCATGGACGGCGGCAGCGGACTAGACCTCATTTACGAGGACACGCTCCACAAGATGGAAATAGACAGGAGCCGCATCGAGAAAATCAGCACGACCTTTCGAGGTATCATTCCCAGTCGGGAAGCGCGGTGTGCGGGAAAAATTACAGTTGATGTGGTATTCGGCACGCCGGAGAATTATCGGTCTGAAGAAATAACTTTCCAGGTGGCCCCTTTCAAAAGTGGATACCATGCCCTGTTAGGGCGAGAGGCCTTCATGCGCTTTCAAGCCATACCTCATTATGGGTATATGAAGCTAAAAATGCCCGGGCCTAATGGAATAATCACCCTCGTCAGCGATCCGGATACAACACTCCGCGCCGAGAACAAAACCGCATCCTTGGCCCTCGAGGCATTATCTGAGGCCCTTGCGGCTGAAGAACTAACCGCACTACGCTCCACTATGGATAGAGACGATGTTATCCTGGACAAACGACCCAAATCTACTTCCTTCAAGCCAGCAGAAGAAACGGTCAAATTTCAGGTCCATCCAATAGACCCGAAGAAGACATCCTCCATCGGAGCGTAACTCAGCCCCACAGTCGACGCAGCACTACGAGACTTCTTGGGCGAAAACTGGGATATATTCGCCTGGCACCCCTCAGATATGCCAGGAATACGCGCGAGTTGGCTGAACATAGCCTCAACATACTAAAGGGATATAAGCCGGTCAAACAAACATTGCGGCGCTTTTCTGACCCAAACGACAAGCTATGGGGGAGGAGCTAGCCAAACTCATCGAGGCCGGATTCATCAAAGATATTAAACATCCGGACTGGCTGGCAAACTTGGTAATGGTACCAAAGAAGGATAAATCCTGGCGCCTATGCGTCGATTTCAAAGACCTTAACAAGGCTTGCCCTAAGGATCCCTTCCCCCTTCCTCGCATTGATCAAATCATTGACGCTAATGCAGGACATGACTCGCTGTGCTTCCTTGATGCATATTCCGGATACCATCAAATCAAAATGAAGGAGTCCGATCAAGCCGCAACAGCATTCATTACACCATACGGGCCGTTTTGCTTCAACACCATGCCTTTCGGGCTCAAGAACGCCGGTGCCACCTACCAGCGCATGATCCAAACATGCCTCGAGAAACAGATCGGCAAGACAGTGGAGGCCTACGTGGACGACATCGTCATCAAAACTAGACACGTCGAAACACTAATAGACGACTTGCGTCTCACATTCGACAACCTCCGCACATACGACATCAAGCTTAACCCGGAAAAGTGCATCTTCGGCGTCCCCGCCGGTAAACTACTGGGCTTCATCGTCTCCAATAGAGGCATTGAAGCAAATCCAGCCAAAATCCGAGCTCTTTCACAATTGGCCACGCCAACCGAACTCAAACAAGTCCAAAAACTCGCCGGGTGCGTGGCAGCTTTAAGCCGCTTCATCTCCAGCTTGGGGGAAAAGGCGCTGCCCCTTTATCGCCTTCTATGGCGCACCGATAACTTCGAGTGGACAGACGCGGTGACAGCCGGACTGGAAGAAATAAAAGCCCTTTTGGCAAGCAACTCAATCCTGGCCGCGCCAAACGTCGGCGAACCAATGCTCCTATATATATCGGCAACACACCAGGTGGTGAGCGCCGTACTCGTCGTCGAGCGAGAACAGGACGGACACAAATTTCCGCTCCAAAAGCCGGTATACTATGTATCCACCGTCCTCACACCATGCAAATCTCGGTACCCTCACTATCAAAAGATAACATATGCAGTCTTCATGGCATCTCGAAAATTGCAACACTACTTTTAGGTGCTCGATCACGGTGGCTTCCGAAGTGCCCCTCAATGATATAATCAACAACCGGGATGCAACGGGCCAAATTGCCAAATGGGCCATTGAGCTCCTGCCATTTGACATCACGTACAAACCACGTCGAGCCATCAAATCCCAGGTACTGGCTGACTTCGTCGCCGAATGGACAGAGGCCGAACTACCTAAAGAGTACGGCGCGTATTCCAACTGGGTTATGCACTTTGACGGCTCCAAAATGTTGGCAGGGCTAGGGGCGGGCATCGTATTAACGTCCCCCACAGGAGATATCGTCCAGTATGTACTCCAAATATTATACACAGACTCCAACAACACAGCCGAATACGAAGCCTTGCTACATGGCCTTCGGATGGCCGTATCAATGGGCATACAACGCCTGGAGGTGCGCGGGGACTCAAACCTCGCAATATCCCAAATTAATGGAGACTTTGATGCCAAAGATCCAAAGATGGCAGCTTATCGCAATGCCGTCTTAAAGATGTCGGCTCGGTTCGAGGGGCTCGAATTTCATCACGTCGCCCGCGAAAGTAATCAGGCGGGAGACATCCTTGCTCGCATCGGTGCTAAGAGCGACCCCGTCCCACCTGACATCTTCCTCGAAAGGCTCTTTAAGCCATCCGTGGTGTGGCAAGGGGGAGACAGAAACGACAGCCCCGTTCCGAACACAAACATAGATAGCAAACACGCCGATATCATCGGAGGCTCAGCCGCCGAAATAACACCACCGGCCCACCTCATCATGGCAGTAATTGCCCCGTGGACCAAACCATTCTTGGCCTACTTTAATAGGAAGGAGCTCCCAAAAGATCAGAACGAGGCTCGCCGCATTGTCCGGCGTTCGAAGGCCTATAAAGTTCACGAAGGAGAGCTCTACAAGAAAAGCACTACCGGAGTCCTTCAAAGGTGTATCTCCGAGGAGGAGGGGCGGAAACTCTTGGCAGAAATTCACGCCGGTCTCGGTGGGCACCACGCCGCAGCCCGGGCACTTGTCAGCAAGGCCTTCCGGACAAGATTTTATTGGCCCACGGCTCGAGCAGACGCACAGGACCTCGTCCAGCGCTGCGTTGGATGCCAACTCTTCTCCAACCATAGCCATATGCCCCCAACCGCCCTACAAACAATCCCCATTACATGGCCCTTTGCGGTCTGGGGCTTGGACATGGTTGGACCCCTTAAAGGGGGAAGCCATAAGAAAAAATATCTGCTGGTCATGGTGGACAAATTCACCAAGTGGATAGAGGCTAGACCAGTTAAAACGGCCGAGTCCGGACCGGTGATTGCATTTATATCCGATGTGGTGCACCGTTATGGTGTCCCGCACAGCATCATCACTGATAACGGTTCCAATTTCACAACCGATGAGGTGAAAACCTGGTGTGCTAATCTGGGCATTAAGCTTGATTACGCCTGTCTACCACCCGCAAACAAACGGTCAAGTCGAGCGAGCCAATGGTCTTATTATGAGCGGCATCAAACCCAGGCTAGTGCGGTCTTTGAAAGAATCAGACAAGCACTGGGTCGAGGAGCTCAACTCCGTACTCTGGGGGCTGCGGACCACGCCCAACCATACTACCGGATACACACCTTTCTTCATGGTGTACGGTGTAGAGGCAGTATTGCCCTGCGATATTATACATGACTCACCTCGAGTGCGTATGTACGAAGAGAAAGAGGCCGAGTTGGATCGGCAGGACGGCCTAGACGCCCTGGAGGAGGAGCGCGACGTCGCCAAAGCCCGTTCAGCATTTTATCAACAGCAGGCTCGAAGATATCAAAGCAGAGAAGTACGGGCCAAGACTTACAACGTTGGCGAACTTGTTCTACGCTTGCCGGAGAAGAAAAAGGACAAACTCAAGCCCAAATGGGAGGGTCCCTTCATAATCGACGAAGTTGTTACCGGCGGAGCGTACCGTCTTCGTGATGCATCAGACAATTGCCTAGAGCCGAACCCTTGGAACGCGGCCAGACTCCGAAGGTTTTATGCCTGGCGCCGAATTCTTTGTTCGTCCCCTTCTCCCCTGTAGTTTCCATTACTTTCTCTCTCTTTTCCACCTTTATTTTTTTTCGCTTTAAAGCTCTCATACGGCTCGACCGAACACCACTGACGTACACATCTTTACATATGTATGTCCATTATACTTGGGGGCTTCTTGAGCAGAAGCTTGTTAATATTATTTTCCGAGCGTCAAGCTCATCATACATACGCATTTTTCCCGCATGTCTTTTCTTCACCATTATGTGCATCAATATGACTTAAGTTTTGGCCAAGCTGGGTTGCCTGGCTCCTGTGCTTACCCCTACGTCCCGATTGTTCGGCTAGGTGGTAAAGGGAGCACCTCTGCGATGGTTACTGCCGGGTCATCCGGATGTGTACCTCAGACTGGGTGAAGCCGAAAGCTAGTTTTCTTAAGGGAATATTCGGTCGGTGGATGAAAAATATTCTTTGCACTCACTCTATTGTGAACCCCCATAAGCTATACACACTGTGATTTTCACATCACAATTCGGACATGTCTACTAATGCATGCACACCCAGGGAAAGGAACCCTTAACGGAACTATTCTCCCTGGAAGATGTTTCTTACAATCTCAATGTAATATAACATAACTAGCCGGATACAACTTGTCTGTTCAAGCAACTATGACCCCTACGCTTAGTTTTCCACGCATACCCCGGCCTATGCGGCCGTGACGGTATTCGGAAGCACTCCGCACCTTTGGGTCCGGAGGTTGAAGCGAAAAGGTCTGCCATGACAAATGATATACAATTCAGCTAGAATTCCACATCGTGAGGAAAGTACATAGTCACTTGGACTCAAACACTTCCTCCTCTATACCATCTAACAGGTAGTTTAACTTACAATCCTGTTGGGAATATTTGGCGGCCACCTCTACTTGGTCATATACTAAACTAACGGGAATTTCTTCCCCATTTGGCCCTAATGGTCCAACCCGGGCCATGTGATTAGGATTCAGCTTGGTATATCGCGTTTTCACCATGGCCCAGGCCTCTCGCGCACCCTCTCGGCAGGCCGATATCTTCCATAATCGGATACGCCGCCGCGCTCCCTTGAACAACTCTACAAGCTCCTCCATACTTCCTGGAGGGGAGGCGGATGGCCATAAGGCCTTGGCAACACTCTGCATGGCCAGCCGAGCATGCTCGTGCACTTGCGACAGTCTTTGCAGCAGATCACTTGCTGATCCGGACACCTCCTCTTTAGGACGGCCCGTCAATATACCTGCAAACATAGCTATATCAGTTCCATTTATCTCCGAACTACTTAACGAAAAAAACAAGTTCAGAAACATACTGAATATGCCGCCCCACAGCTTCTTGTTCTCCTTCACGGAGTCGGCTAGCTGGGCTCGCACATCTTTCAACTCTTCACCCAACATAGTGTTGGAATCCTGTAGCTTGTTTTTCTCATCCCTGACGTGGGTCAGCACACGCTCGCCTGTGGCGTGTTGCCTCTTTGCCTCTCTTTCTCCCTCTTGGGCGATCTTCAACTTCTTCTCAAGTTGATCAGGCGACCCTATTATGCGATCAGTGGAAGTATTAGCACAGTTGGTATACAATTATTGTTCCTCGATGGAGGGGAACTTAACCAGTGGACAGCTTCTTGAAGTCTTCCAGTTCGGCGGTAGCAGCATTTAGTTGCGCCCGACACTGTTCCAGCTCTTGGGTTAGTAGGTTGTTCTTCTCTGTAAGAACCTGGTGATACAACGGTCCTTAAATCAGTTGTACCAACTGCTTTCAGTCCCGGGGGCTACTGGTATATGGCTATCCTATTCGGACAAAGAAAACTTACCCGCACGTCTGTTAAATGCTGCTTTGTGGCTCTACTAAGCCCGTTTCGAGCAGCTCGGATGTACGCATCAGCCGAGCTGAAGGCATTGAATGCCTCTTCTGAGAACTCAGGGTCTCGTAAAATAGCCCTACAGCACCGATGATTCATGGCGCTCTCCACTTCTGAGTTGGTAACGGACATATTCTTCGAATCCTCGGTCGAAGACAGTCCGACACCGTTCCTATATCAGCTTCCGCCTCTCCAACGGGGTCTAAATCCCGGGCGCTGGGAGTACGGCCGGCCGGACCCTCGGACTTAGTCCGGTGAACCTTTTTCCTGGTACCAAACAGACGTACAAGTTATAGTTGGATGTGACTACTAAAGTATACCTTCAAATCCTTACCTCTTTGACGAGGGACCGGTCGTGTGTTCACCGACCTTCCTTTTGGAAGCCTTGCTCGGCGCCGGAGCCGCTCTCTTTGGAGCCGCCCCCGGAGTAGCGTGACGCGCCGAATGCCTCCCCTGTGGAGCACGAGACGGTGCGATGGGTGAGGCAGTGCGAGGAAGCTCTTGCGATTGAGATTTTCTCTTGATGACTTACGTGGGAAGCAGGAAGAAGACCAGGGTAATCGGCAATAATGGCCACTTCCGTGCCATCGTAGCTCGCCTGGTAAAACACCCCTTCCGCGAGTCCCACGAATATATTCGGGTCTTCTTCGAACCCAGGATCCAGCTCCCGGTTGTGGTTCTCGGGCTGTGGGGCGGGGCTGTGAAACCCCTCGGTGATTTTTCGCCAATGCTGTTATAAGCGGATTAGAAATTTATCAAAGGTAATACGGGAGGCAGAATGAGTAGAGCAGAAGGATTGGGGCTTACCCAATGGGAGGATTATACATAGAATATCCATCTCTGCGATTGATGCGAAGAAATTCCTCTTCCTCCCCTTTGAACAGCTCGACCAGTATCTTGGCTAGAGCGGCAGGGGTGTCCGGACCTTTCCGACCACAGCGGGAGGCGTCGTCCTCCCCATTGTAGTGCCACATCGGGAGCCCTCTATATTGAAGCGGCTGAACCCCTCGCACTAGGGAGATCGCCGCTACCTCAACCATTGTTAATCCGGACTGGGCGAGCGTCTTTATCTTGCCCAGGAGCTGATGAACCTCCGCACTGTCATCCTCCTCAAGGCTCCGGGGACGCCAACTATGGCGTTTCTTTAGCGGGACACTTGCAAATTCAGGGAGACCCTTTCGAACTGGGTCGGGAAGCGCAATGCCCTCAATGTAGAACCATTCGAAAGGCCATTCCTTTGCTGCCCTCCTTGGTGTGCCAGACAGGTATCCGGTATCAGCGATGCGCCACACTTCGGCTCCGCCCACTTCAAATATTGACCCCTCATGGTTGCGCGGGACAAGACAGAACAATTTTCTCCATAGTTCGAAATGGGCTTCAACACCTAGAAATAACTCGCATAGAGCGACGTAACCTGCGATGTGCAGGATAGAGGCGGGAGTGAAGTTGTGCAGCTGGAGGCCATAATATTCCAGAAGCCCCCGAAGGAACGGATGGACGGGAAATCCAACGCCTCTTCGCAGGTAGGGGACAAAGCACACTCGCCCCCCGGATGGATTAGGAAAGTCCTCCGCCTGAGTCACGCCATTGAAGGAGGCCGACCCTGCTCGGACAGGGACCAGATCCGCGGGAGGAAGAAATCCCTGCGTTTGCAACTTTGCTAGTTGACTATGAGTCGCAGAGCACTTCTCCCACTCGCTTCTCTTTGGGCTGGAGCGGGAGGAGGAGCTGGGAATGCTAGCCATGATGGAATGGTTTCTCCTGGCAGTCTCCGGGGATTTTCTTGACGCAGTGTTGCCTGGATCTAAGATCAAGTATCTTTGAATAGGCGCTCTGCCTTGCGTGGACGGGGTGTTATTCGCAAAAATACCCTGACTCTCCGCATTCGCTCGATGCTACCTCTTGAGCACTGCGTTGGTTTTCCCTTGAAGAGGAAAGGGTGATGCAGCAAAGTAGCGTAAGTATTTCCCTCAGTTTTTGAGAACCAAGGTATCAATCCAGTAGGAGGCTACGTGCGAGTCCCTCGCACTTACACAAACAAATAAATCCTCGCAACCAACGCGATGAGGGGTTGTCAATCCCTACACGGTCACTTACGAGAGTGAGATCTGATAGATATGATAGGATAATATTTTTGGTATTTTTGTGATAAAGACGCAAAGCAAAATAAAAGCAAAGTAAAAAGCAACGGAAATAACCAAGTGTTGGAAGATTAATATGATGAAGATAGACCCGGGGGCCATAGGTTTCACTAGTGGCTTCTCTCAAGAGCATAAGTATTTTACGGTGGGTGAACAAATTACTGTTGAGAAATTGACAGAATTGAGCATAGTTATGAGAACATCTAGGTATGATCATGTATATAGGCATCACGTCCGAGACAATTAGACTGACTCCTGCCTGCATCTACTACTATTACTCCACACATCGACCGCTATCCAGCATGCATCTAGAGTATTAAGTTCATAAGAACAGAGTAACGCCTTAAGCAAGATGACATGATGTAGAGGGATAAATTCATGCAATATGATAAAAACCCCATATTCTTATCCTCAATGGCAACAATACAATACGTGCCTTGCTGCCCCTACTGTCACTGGGAAAAGACACCGCAAGATTGAACCCAAAGCTAAGCACTTCTCCCATTGCAAGAAAGATCAATCTAGTAGGCCAAACCAAACTGATAATTCGAAGAGACTTGCAAAGATAACCAATCATACAGAAATGAATTCAGAGAAGATTCAAATATTGTTCATATATAAACTTGATCATAAACCCACAATTCATCGGTCTCAACAAACACACCGCAAAAGAAGATTACATCGAATAGATCTCCATGAGAGAGGGGGAGAACATTGTATTGAGATCCAAAAAGAGAGAGGAAGCCATCTAGCTAATAACTATGGACCCGAAGGTCTGAGGTAAACTACTCACACTTCATCGGAGGGGCCATGGTGTTGATGTAGAAGCCCTCCATGATCGATGCCCCCTCCGGCGGAGCTCCGGAACAGGCCCCAAGATGGGATCTCGTGGGTAGAAAAGGTTGCAGCGGTGGAATTAGGTTTTGTCTCCGTATCTGATCGTTTGGGGGTACGTAGGTATATATAGGAGGAAGGAGTATGTCGGTGGAGCAACATGGGGCCCATGAGGGTGGAGGGCGTGCCCAGGGGGTAGGCGCGCCCCCTACCTCGTGGCTTCCTGGTGGCTTTCTTGACGTAGGGTCCAAGTCCTCTGGATCATGTTCGTTCCGAAAATCACGTTCCCGAAGGTTTCATTCCGTTTGGACTCCGTTTGATATTCTTTTTCTGCGAAACTCTGAAATAGGCAAAAAACAACAATTCTGGGCTGGGTAGAGCCACACAATTCTTTTTCTGGGTAGGTTAGTCCCAAAAATAATATAAAAGTGAATAATAAAGCCCAATAATGTCAAAAACAGAAGATAATATGGCATGGAGCAATCAAAAATTATAGATACGTTGGAGACGTATCGCTCGACACGTGGAAGACGAAGTTATTAGCGCACAGAAGTTATTAACAGCATGGTAATTTGCTTAATCCTAATATGCTAGGTATTCAAGACTAGTAAAAACTTTCTTATGAGTTATGAATACTAAAAGAAGTTTGATGCTTGATGATTGTTTTGAGATATGGAGGTAGTGATATTAAAGTTGTGCTAGTTGAGTAGTTGTGAATTTGAGAAATACTTGTGTTGAAGTTTGCAAGTCCCGTAGCATGCACGTATGGTAAACGTTATGTAACAAATTTGAAACATGAGGTGTTCTTTGATTGTCCTCCTTATGAGTGGTGGTCGGGGACGAGCGATGGTATTTTCCTACCAATCTATCCCCCTAGGAGCATGCGCATAGTGCTTGGTTTTTGATGACTTGTAGATTTTTGCAATAAGTATGTGAGTTCTTTATGAGTAATGTTGAGTCCATGGATTATACGCACTCTTACCCTTCCATCATTGCTAGCCTCTTCGGTACCATGCATTGCCCTTTCTCACATTGAGAGTTGGTTCAAACTTCGCCGGTGCATCCAAACCCCGTGATATGATACGCTCTTTCACACATAAACCTCCTTATATCTTCCACAAAACAGCCACCATACCTACCTATTATGGCATTTCCATAGCCATTCCGAGATATATTGCCATGCAACTTTCCACCGTTCCGTTTATCATGACACGTTCATCATTGTCATGTTGCTTTGCATGATCATGTAGTTGACATAGTATTTGTGGCAAAGCCACCATTCATAATTCTTTCATACATGTCACTCTTGGTTCATTGCATATCCCGGTACACCGCCGGAGGCATTCATATAGAGTCATACTTTGTTCTAGTATCGAGTTGTAATCATTGAGTTGTAAATAAATAGAACTGTGATGATCATCATTTTCTAGAGCATTGTCCCAAGTGAGGAATAAAAAAAGAGAAAGGCCATAAAAAAAGAAGGCCCAAAAAAATGAGAGAAAAAGAGAGAAGGGACAATGTTACTATCCTTTTACCACACTTGTGCTTCAAAGTAGCACCATGATCTTCATAATAGAGAGTCTCTTGTTTTGTCACTTTCATATACTAGTGGGAATTTTTCATTATAGAACTTGGCTTGTATATTCCAACAATGGGCTTCCTCAAATGCCCTAGGTCTTCGTGAGCAAGCAAGTTGGATGCACACCCACTTAGTTTCTTTTGTTGAGCTTTCATATATTTATAGCTCTAGTGCATCCGTTGCATGGCAATCCCTACTCCTTGCATTAACATCAATCGATGGGCATCTCCATAGCTCATTGATTAGCTGCGTTGATGTGAGACCTTCTCCTTTTTTGTCTTCTCCACATAACCCCCATCATTATATTCTATTCCACCCATAGTGCTATATCCATGGCTCACGCTCATGTATTGCGTGAAGGTTGAAAAAGTTTGAGATTACTAAAGTATGAAACAATTGCTTGGCTTGTCATAGGGGTTGTGCATGATGAGAGCATTCTTGTGTGACGAAAATGGAGCATGACTAAACTATATGATTCTATAGGGATGAACTTTCTTTGGCCATGTTATTTTGAAAGGACATAATTGCTTAGTTAGTATGCTTGAAGTATTATTACTTTTATGTCAATATGAACTTTTATCTTGAATCTTTCAGATCTAAATATTCATACCACAATTAAGAAGAATTACATTGAAATTATGCCAAGTAGCATTCCACATCAAAAAATTTGTTTTATCATTTACCTACTCGAGGACGAGCAGGAATTAAGCTTGGGGATGCTGATACGTCTCCAACGTATCTATAATTTTTGATTGTTCCATGCTATTATATTATCCATCTTGGATGTTTTATGGGCTTTACTATGCACTTTTATATTACTTTTGGGACTAACCTATTGACCCAGAGCCCAGTGCCAGTTTCTGTTTTTTCCCTTGTTTCAGTGTTTCGCAGAAAAGGAATATCAAATGGAGTCCAAACGGAATGAAACCTTCGGGAAAGTTATTTTTGGAACGGAAGCAATCCAGGGGACTTGGAGTGCACGTCAGGGAATCAACGAGGAAGGCACGAGGCAGGGGGGCGCGCCCACCCCCTGGGCGCGCCCTCCACCCTCGTGGGCCCTTCGTGGCTCCCCTGACGTATTTCTTCCTCTTATATATACCCATATACCCTAAAACCTTCGGGGAACAGAATAGATCGGGAGTTCCCTGCCGCAAGCCTCCGTAGCCACCAAAAACCAATTGGGGCCCTGTTCCGGCACCCTGCCGGAGGGGGGAACCCTCACCGGTGGCCATCTTCATCATCCCGGCGCTCTCCATGACGAGGAGGGAGTAGTTCACCCTCGGGGCTGAGGGTATGTACCAGTAGCTATGTGTTTGATCTCTCTCTCGTGTTCTTGAGGTGATACGATCTTGATGCATCGTGAGCTTTGCTATTATAGTTGGATCTTATGATGTTTCTCCCCCCTCTACCCTCTTGTAATGGATTGAGTTTTCCCTTTGAAGTTATCTTATCGGATTGAGTCTTTAATGATTTGAGAACACTTGATGTATGTCTTGCGTGGGATAACCGTGGTGACAATGGGTTATTCTATTGATTCACTTGATGTATGTTTTGGTGATCAACTTGCGGGTTCCGCCCATGAACCTATGCATAGGGGTTGGCACACCTTTTCATCTTGACTCTCCGGTAGAAACTCTGGGGCACTCTTTGAAGTTCTTTGTGTTGGTTGAATAGATGAATATGAGATTGTGTCATGCATATCGTATAATCATACCCATGGATACTTGAGGTGACATTGGAGTATCTAGGTGACATTAGGGTTTTGGTTGATTTGTGTCTTAAGGTGTTATTCTAGTACGAACTCTTGAATAGATCGATCTGAAAGAATAACTTTGAGGTGGTTTCGTACCCTACAATAATCTCTTCGTTTGTTCTCCGCTATTAGTGACTTTGGACTGACTCTTTGTTGCATGTTGAGGGATAGTTATATGATCCAATTATGTTATTATTGTTGAGAGAACTTGCACTAGTGAAAGTATGAACCCTAGGCCTTGTTTCAACGCATTGCAATACCGTTTGTGCTCACTTTTATCATTAGTTACCTTGCTGTTTTTATATTTTCAGATTACTAAAACCTTTATCTACCATCCATATTGCACTTGTATCACCATCTCTTCGCCGAACTAGTGCACCTATACAATTTACCATTGTATTGGGTGTGTTGGGGACACAAGAGACTCTTTGTTATTTGGTTGCAGGGTTGTTTGAGAGAGACCATCTTCATCCTACGCCTCCCACGGATTGATAAACCTTAGGTCATCCACTTGAGGGAGATTTGCTACTATCCTACAAACCTCTGCACTTGGAGGCCCAACAACATCTACAAGAAGAAGGTTGCGTAGTAGACATCACGGGTGCGGGGATCGACTTCGAGCTTCCTCCATCCACGGGCGAGTTTCGGACACGGTGGGTATTCGTCGACGCTGGGGTGCTCAGCCCTCTGCTCCATTCTCCGTCAGCACCTGCCGTTCCCAACTCCGGTTGGGGCCACGAGAGGCTCGCGAGCCCCTGTCTTGTCCCCGTCTGGCTCAGGCTGAGGAGGCTGAAAGACCGCGGCGTGACTGCGCCTATGGTGGTGAAGGAGTTTGTCAGACGCCGTGTCGCTCCACTTCAGCGCCATTCTCGCCCGATGTGGGCCTTGCTCAACAGTCAGGACCATATGAGGTTTCAGGAGTCCGGGCTCCCTCTTAAGACGCGGCAAACTTTGCTCGAGGTCCTGACAGGTGTCCCTTCGCCGGACGACATGCCCGGGAAGAGCTGTCTGCTGTACCGCTGCATGAACAAGGCTGAATTTGCAAAGAGCATGCCTCCATTTGATGAGTGGGGGCTGCGGCCGGACGGCCTGGTGGGGTCTTGCGAGAACCCTGTCAACGTGGTTCCCCTCTTTGTCCCTGGCGCCGAGCTCGTCCCGAATGTGGATGGGGGGCGAGCGCCGCCGGAGGCCGGCGACACGAGTGCTGATGCGCAGATGCCGCCTAGGGCTCCTGGGGCGTCGTCCCCAGGAACTCGTGATTCTTCCTCAGGGGCGCCGGTTGTGGAGGCAACGCAGCACGTGGCTCCTGAGGCCGGAGCTCCGGAGGCCTCGGGGAGTCGCGGTGAGACGGCGCCCGACTGCTCTCCGTAGCCCGACACCCCTGAAGTTGTCCCCTCGAGCACTTCTCCGGCTGCACCCCGTGCCGGCGGCCACGTCCAGTGCTTCGGTCGGCTTTGTGTGGACTTCGAGGAGCTCCGCAAGAGGAAAGGATCTTTGAGCGGCAGCGGTATCTTCAGGCCGTTGAAGCGACGAAAGTACATCGCCGTTGACGAGTAAGTACCTCATCTTTGCGATTTCTTGATTGTCGCTTTCCTCCTGACGTTGGCTCTTCAGGACCCCTTCTGTCAGGGTCGCTGTGTCCCCTGAGAAGCAACCTCCGCCTTCCTCGACTCCCCCGCGGGCCTTGAGCGTCCCGAGCCTGCATGTCGTGCCAGGAGCTGGGCCGGCCGGGGAGGTGCGATCGCCTTCATGGCGCTTCGAATCTGCGGCCCCGTCGTCCTTCCTCCACGGCCTTGCTTGGAGCTTGGCGGGCGTGCCCCGGACCCCTCCTCTGGTCATGGACAGTAGCTGGTCGGCTTCGGTCTTCGGTTCCCCTTCAAGCAGCGGGCCCCGACTAGCCGGGGCCCCTCATGAGGCTGGGCTGGCGCCTGGGGCGGCACCAGCCCCCTGCTGAGAGGGGGCGCGCCACTTCACGCCCGGCCTGCAGCCCCCGAGGCGGAGGACGAGGCGGGCCGCGTGCTTGAGCTCGAGCGCGAGCGAAGCATCGTTCGCCACGAGCTCTTTTAGGAGGCGATGAGCGCGATGAGCCGACTCGACGGTGAACTTGCGGACGTCGACGCACGCCTCAAGGCCGAGGGTCTTCGGCTGGTGGAGGAACGGTGCAAGCTGAAGGTGGCCATCAACCTTGGCCGCTACCAGCGTGATCTTGAAAACACGAAGGCCGAGGCGTCCCTCAATGTTTCCTGTGAAGCTTGCTCCCGAGCTCTGGAGGAGGCTCGCGAGGCTGACCGCCGTCGCGAGGCTGCGGAGAAGCGCGCGTGGGAGATCCAGGCCTGGAGTGCGTCCCTGGAGCAGCAGGTGGAGGTGCGTAAAGCCATCCTTGCGTCGCTAAGGGGGACGCCCACCGAGGAAGAAGAGATCCGGAGGCGCGAGGAGGCGCTGGCTCTGGAGGCCATGGAGCGTAGCCTCGAGCTTGAGCAGCTGGAGACGAGGGAGTGTCAAGTTGCCGAGGCGGAAGATGCCGTTGGCGTATGCGAGGCCAAGACTCAGGAGGAGGTTGATCACTGGGTGGCCGAGGCTCGCGCGGATCTTGAGGGTAGGTATGACTTGAGGTTGAAGCTTGCGGGGACGGAGGATGCGGGTAGGGCCGCCACCCTCAGGCCCAAGCTGGCTGAAGTGGAGAGGCGCGAGGAGGCTACGGCTGCCGCCCTGGTCACAGCGCAGGCGGAATTGGCCTCCGCCCGCGCCGAGCTGCTCTCTCTTCAGAAGCGGGTTGATGACGCCGAGTCCGTTGCAAGGCAGAGTCGGGAGGAAGTGCTTCAGCGGCGGAAGCTCGAGCGTAAACACGCCCCCATGCTCCAGGACCTCAGGGTCAGGGCCAACACGACGTTGGGCCATGTTTGCGACGAGAATGCTCCGCACCCACACTTGAATGACTACGCCAGTCATCTGCGCTTCTTTGCTGACGTGGTGACGCGCCTGGAAGCTCGGTCCAATAGAGGTCGCCAGCTTGTGGAAGAGAGAAGTCGGAGCATGCTCGGGTGTGCATTCTCCTGTGTCTTCAGCAATCTTCGGAACACCTTCCCCGACTTCAACTTCGACGCCGCCATTGCCCCCGTACCGCAGGCCATTCGTGGCGACCTGGCGTGGTGGGTGGAGGACAACGTGGACGCGTTGGTCAGAGCCTTCGCTTCTGAAGACGATGCGGTGGTGGTCGCTGCAGACGAAGGTGACGTGGTTGACGATGGTGATGCCGACGTCGGTGAAGGTGGAGGTGATGCCAACGACGATGACAGCGATGCCAGCGGTGCATCTGAAGACGACGTGGAGGATGCGGCGAGCGACATATCTGGCTGATCCCTTGTTCCTTTACTATTTTACCCTGTATGTAAAAACTTGGGCGTGGCCCCTAAAGATTGTGAGAGAATTTTGAGAGGGGAGCCCCTCGTGTAAACAAATCGCAATCTTTACTCTTCTTTGTCAAGCCGAGTGTGCGCCTTCGTGGGTCCATGAGTTTGGCGGCAAGTTTTGCTGCTATGGCTTACCTTAGCTGGGGCGGGCCCTGAATCGGATTGTAAGGTCGAGAGTTGTCGCGGAGCTCTTGAAGGGTCTGTTGATCCGCCCGAGAGGGCCTCGCGAGGACCTAGCGTCGACCGGCGCGCGCGGTGCGTGTGCCGCGCCCAGCCCCGCTCGCGAGGGGCCCGCGAGGGGGAGGCAGCGAGCGTGAGCGTCAGAACAAGGCAAGAACCAGATGGCAAGAAATCGCTTGAACGAGAAAAGGCACCCCCCGCGCGCATCGATAAAAACTCAACTTCAACTTAAATCCAAATCCAGAAGGCAAAGGTTACAGAAAAGAGATCCAAAGCAAATGGCCGCGTCCGGCGCCTAGTCTAGTCTTCTGGTCTTCTCACCAGCGCGGAGCTAAGTGCTGCCACTAGGCGTGGGAGGGAGCCCGCGAGGCCTGAGGGCGGCTCTCCGGAGACTCCGGGGCGTGTACAGCCCCACTCATTATTACGTGAGAGTGTCACGGGCGGCGATCTTCACAGGCACTGGGCCTTCTTCATAGGTACCAACCTTGCTTCATATTGCTAGGAGAGGGCCCCGCCTTGCGCCACCCTCGACCACCTTTGAGCCGACCGGCAACCAGGACGACAGAAAGGAGGGAAAGGGGACGCCAGCGGCGCCCTCGGCGACCACGGGTCCTTTGCCGGGGGAAGGCTCGCCGGCGCCTCCCCGGCAGAGGGCCTACCTCCGGGTGACACCTGGCTTCGCGCGACGCGGGGAGGGGCCTTGCTCCTGGCTCCCCCCTTGCAGTCCCCAGCGTGTCTCCCCTGACAGAAGGGGGGCTGCTGCGCCGGGGTCGTCGGCTGACATCGTGACCTGATCCACTTGCAGCCCATGGTTAGCGTAAGCATGCTCCTGAGAGATTAATGGTACCCTGTAGTTGTTGTTCCAGGCGCGGTCATTGTGGTTCCCCGTTGGCTCCTGGAAGGCCTCAACTTCTGGCGCCTCTTCTTCCCAACCTTCTCCGAGGAACGAGCCAGGGTCATCTTCTGGCACGTACTATTGGTCCATCATGCGGGGCACGCAGGCTTCCGGGGCTGTTACCCCAAAGACCTCGCCGTAGTGCCCCACACTCCACGTTGCCCGGCCCAGCGCAGCGTCCTGAGGATGATAGCGCGACGTCTCGTTGGGACCATGGAAGGTAACGCTCCTGCCCATGCTCATCGGAGGCGGCGTGGGGGCAACGGGGCCCCCGCCGCCGCCAGCCGTGCCGGTGTCGACGAAGCCCCCAAGCACACCCGAGGGCGCATGGTTGCGGCGCGGCCCGCCGTGAGATCCAGTAGCGGCCTGAGAAGGAAGCAGATAGCAGAAGGGCGGTGCTCCCGACGTCGCCGCGTCCAGCAGCTCAGCGACACGTTCCAGTAGTGCATCCCGGCCGCTCTCCATCAGTCGGCACCGTAGCAACTCTCGCGCCACCATGAGTATTGCCCACATGTTCGCCTGCTCCCGCCGGGTGCGTGGCGCCGTTGCTGCGGCGTGGCTTGTGGCCCTTGCAGCGGCTCGTGCTTGTCGTGGAGTGAGGGTGGACGGCGCCTGGCCACGCCGCCCACGCCCAGCAGCGTTAGGTGGCGCTTGTGCCGCCTGGAGCGCGGGGTTGAGGTCTTCATGGGCAGGTGGCGCCGCCCGGGCAGGCCAGGCTGCCCAGCGGTCGGAGTCGGTCCTGGGTCACCGGACATCGGGACCGCGGAGCGTCGGCGGGTCGATTGGCGGGGAAGAGGCTCCGGCGCACCCCTACCTGGCGCGCCAAATGTCGGATCACGGGTTCCGGCAAAACCCTCAAGGTTCGAACACTGGGGTGCGCATGAAGGTTTCCTCCCTACCGATTCGCGTCCTAACTAGCTAAGATCTCAAGAACGAACTCGACGAACTCGTTACATAAGGGACACAAGATTTATACTGGTTCGGGCCACCATTGTGGTGTAATACCCTACTCCAGTGTGGTGGTGGTGGATTGCCTCTTGGGCTGGTGATGAACAGTACAAGGGGAAGAACAGCCTCCTGAGGTTGAGGTGTTCTTGTGCTTGGCAAACTTGTGCGGGTGAGGACTTGATGCATCCTACTGTGGTGGCTAGTCCTATTTATAGAGGCCCTGGTCCTCTCCCCAAATGTTGAGCGGGAAGGGAGCCAACAACGACCAATTTGAAAGGGAACAGCTAGTACAACTTATCCTGACAAAAGTAGTCTTCGCCTGTAAAAGGCTCTGGTGGTGACTGTCAGTGTCAAAACCGGCAGATCTCGGTTAGGGGGTCCCGAACTGTGCGTCTAGGATCGATGGTAACAGGAGACAGGGGACACGATGTTTACCCAGGTTCGGGCCCTCTCTATGGAGGTAATACCCTACTTCCTGCTTGATTGATCTTGATGAATATGAGTATTACAAGAGTTGATCTACCACGAGATCGTAATGGCTAAACCCTAAAAGTCTAGCCTGTATGACTATGGTAATGTGTATATCCTTTCCGGACTAACTCCTCCGGTTTATATAGACACCGGGAGGATCTAGGGTTTACATAGAGTCGGTTACATAAGAAGGAACCTTCATAATTTGGTCACCAAGCTTGCCTTCCACGCCAAGGAGAGTCCAATCGGGACACGGGTACGGTCTTCGTCCTTCATGTCATCACAGCCCATCAGTCCGGCCCAATGGATAACAGGCCGGACGCCCAAGGACCCCTTAGTCCAGGACTCCCTCAGTAGCCCCTGAACCTGGCTTCAATGACGAGGAGCCCGGCGCGCAGATTGTCTTCGGCATTGCAAGGCGGGTTCCCCTTTTTCCAAACTCCAAGATAGTCTTCGGATGCGATGATAGTATCTGGACCTATCACACACACCATACACAACCGCAGAGAGAATATATTTTTACACGAGTTCCATCCGCTGACAACTTTTCGTAGCACGACAGTATGTTCGACCGGTCATAATTCCAACCCGTTTTTGTGTTCGACGCCCCACGTCCCGAGACGCGGTTGCCGTTGGCACGTCTTGTCAAAGCAGAGATCGTGTCCCCTTATCGCGGGATTCTCATCAATGCGGGCATGGGTAACCCAACCGTGCCGTTTATACAACCCTTGGGAATATGCGAATCTTAAGGTGAGTGAGGAGGTGTTTAATATTTGCTGCCTTTATAAGGGGATAAGGATTCCCTCTTCCTCTCTCACGCCCTCTCTCTGTCTCCACCTTTCCAATCTCGAGCTCCAGCACCCAAGTTCTCATCTCCTTTCCACTCAAGCAACCATGTCCCGAGGTCAGGGCAAGTGGATGGTCTCCTCCATCAAGGAGGAGGACATTACTGAGCTTCGGGCGGCCGGATATTTAGTGAAGGAGATCGCTCATCGTCTGCCCGCCGAGGGACAAGTCGTCCCCGCGCCGAAGCTCGCCGAGAGGGTAGTATTCATCCCCCACTTCTTCCGCGGGCTAGGGTTTCCACTCCACCCTTTCGTTCGTGGGCTGATGTATTATTACGGGATAGATTTCCATGATCTG
Organism: Aegilops tauschii subsp. strangulata; assembly: GCF_002575655.3. Lineage (NCBI taxonomy): Eukaryota > Viridiplantae > Streptophyta > Magnoliopsida > Poales > Poaceae > Aegilops > Aegilops tauschii. The sequence continues at coordinate 336,196,869 of NC_053035.3, forward strand.
TCCCCGAATTCCTTCCTCAAGATCTCGGTGTTTATCGTCGTGTGTGAGGCCTTCCTCCACATCCAACCCCACTTCGGGCTGCGGCTCAAAGTCTTCAACGTGAAGCCGAAGGTGGTGGATGGCCAGCACGCGGAGTGCGGAGGAGCCATGGTGAGTAAAATGTCCAATGTCTCCTGTCCCAAAGGCACTTTTGTGGACACAGTAAAGGAGTGGCGGAAGCAGTGGTTATACATCACAAAACCTCGCGGCACCACCTGGGCTGCAGCTGCCGAATTCCGCTCCGGTGCTCCCATGCGACTCACCTCCTAGGTCGAGAAGAGTCCGGACTGGTGTTCGTCTGATGAGCCAATAGCTCTGCAGGCGCGCGTTCAAAGCATGGTAACCAAGAACGTCAAGCTCGTCGATGTAGTCCAGGTGATGTTAATTCGCCGGATTCTCCCGTGCCAGCGCTGAAGCCGCCCCTTGTGGGAGTTCAATCCGAAGAAGCACCAGACCCTGGCGAGGCTCTTCGAGACTACTCACGAAGGTGCATGGAAGTTGCTCTTTAAGGGCAACGAGAAACTGCCGGCCGCGGATTTAGACTGCGGGCACGACGTTAAACACCTCGCCAGCGAGGTATGTCATTTGTATTCCCTACTTGTTTGTTTCAAGGATGATGCCTGAGCTTTTATTATTGCTTTTTCAGGACTAGATGGAGAGGGCGAAGCGGATCCAATGTCCAGCTCTGCTGCCCAAAGAACCAGTCATCCCGCGTCTGGCGAAGATGCTGGTGCCGGCGCCCTATAAGGCGCCGGAGAAGAAGGCCAAGAAGAAGGCCAAGGGGGCCAAGAGTGGCCCCCGTCGCAAGGGCACTTTGGACGTGACGTCCGAAGACGACAAAGCCCATTCCTCTGTCCCTGAGGACAATGACGGGGAAGAGGAGGAGGAGGAGAACAACCCTCCCCCTGAGGAGAGAAAGAAGAAGAGGGCGGCTTCTGCGCATCTCGAGGCGGAAACGCCCAAGAAGGGGAAGGGAGTCCCAGCGGTCAACACCGCGTGGGACGTTGACAGCAGTCCGGAACGACGCCCCCGCACTAAGCCCCAGGCCGCATTGTAAGTGTCATGACTCGTACACGCGCATGTCCAGCCCTTTCTCTTCGTCATCTTGATATGGTTAACTGTACTATTGTAGCCCGGCCCGCGACCACATCCAGCGATCCTCATCTGGAAGTTCATTGGGTTCGACGGAAATGGCCAGCATGTCGCCACGCCTGCTTATTCCCCCGGGGCCAAGGACGACACCGAAGTGTTGTCCTGGAGGGCCGCTCCGAGCCGGGGAGGAGCCTAGGACGCTGTCCGGGAGGCGCCACAAGGCGAGACCTCCATTGCCGGACACATGGGGGAGCAGATACCCATGCAGACTGGCAAAGAGGGCCGTATTCGGTTCGGCCCTCAGCCGGATACGATTCCGGAGACCCATATGGCTCCGGAATCGGGCAAGCAGCCCCCTTCGAAGGAGGGGGGTGTGCCAATTACACCGGTGGCCCCTGTCCATCCAGGGGCGCCAGATAACCTGATGGAGGCGCTACGAGGCGCCTCCGTTGTGGACGAGCACCATGTCTTATGGGTGCGGTGATCGAGAAGGTTCAGTCCGCCAAGAGTGGACTGAACGAAGCCTCCAGCAACCTGTTGACAGGTTTCGAGGTAAGTGACATAGAAAGAGAAAAACCCTATGTAGTCAGTAGCCCCTGAGACACTGTCCGGTGTTCAGCTTGAAGAACCGGACAGAGGATCAATCTTTTGTTATAGGAGACTAACATAATATGTATGAATAAGCAGGCGTCGCTGTTGGCCGCAACCTCGCATGCTGCCGAAGTCTCTGAACTGAGGCAGAGGCTGGAGCGGACCGAGAACAAGCTCGGCGAGGTTAAGGTTCGGCTCCAGGAGAAGCAAGGTGAGTGACGACTTGCTGTGTGTTCGGAAAGAATAGGCGTTGTATATTGACCGCAGTGTCGTAGGCCCTGAGGAAGGCCCTGGGCGAGGCCGAGGAGAAGGCTGTCCAGCAGCAAGCTGCCCGTAAGAAGCTCAAGGCCCGGGTCAAAGAAGTCCAGCAGGAGCTCCAGGATGCGGTAAAGAAATGCGAGGCCTTGGAGCATGGTGCGTCGGTTCAAGGGACCGAACTTGCCAAGGCTCGTCAGAGCGCGGAGACCGCACGGAATGAGGCCCAGGCCGCCCTCCAGGAGATCCAGGAAGCCAAGAAGATCACGGCGGGTAAGGCATTTAAGATGTAAAGTAAGTATGCGGAGAAGCAGTACCTTTTACTAACCCGGGTTCGGAGTTCCCCATGGGCTTTTGCGGATTTACCATGCAGTGTATCGGACGCCGCAGAGTTCTACCGAGCCGAAGGAGGGGGTTCTACAGAGAAGCTATTCTGGTTGCAATATGCGACGCCCGAGCATTCCGTGTCCTTCACCAATCAGCTGAAACAACTGGTGGAGCTGCATAGGGTGGCCGGACTAGCCATGAAGGATTTGATAATCCGGCTATCGCCAGCTGAAGCTATGCCTGGCAGCTACTTCGGACTCGTGAGGTGGATGGTGAACGCCTATCCTCGGCTGGACGTCGTCAATCGCTCAGCCTGTATTGAAGGCGCGCGCATGGCCTTCGCCCGTTGCAAGATGTGGTGGGCGAAGATGGACGCCGTCGAGGTGACCAGAGGGCCACCGGAGAGCAAGGAGCACCGCACACCCGAACGGTATTTTGCGGATGTCCTGGAGGGGTCTCGCCTTGCGGCAGCACAATGTTCGCAGGATATCGTATTTGAATAAATGTATTCATGTTGCCTTTGCCTTGTGTTATGAAAACAAAGCCTGTTTGTATTATAATTTTTGTTATGCTTTAATTGTTTCCTCCTGTGCGGCCGTGTTGTATGTAATATGAGGGTTGGCCAGTCGTCGGCTTCTGCCCTCACGTAGGTAGTACGGAGGTGTTCAGGATGGAATCTAAACAATCTTGGTCCAATTATATGGTCCTTGAAGGAGTTGTTTAGCGCAACGAACAAGGCAATCAGATTATGCGGCTTAAACGCCCTCACTTAGCCATAGGAGTTTTATAATAAAGCATGGGCGCAGCCCCTGGTTCGAACCAGAGTGCTGTCGGCATCTGATCGGGAAGTACCGATCCTTCGCGTAAGTGCGGGAAAAATCTCCAGCGATTTTCAACCTCTCGAACAGCTGACCAGCTCTCGCCACATCATGACAGTCAGTTTTCGGCTTTCTCTACTGAGGTGCTCATCTGGGTAAACCAGGGCACAATCGCAGTAGTTCTCCCTTTACTACCCTAGCCGATGTAGCGGAACGTAGGGTAGCAAGCACAGGAGCCGGACAACCCAACTATTGACCAAAGACATGATTCGGAGCTGATGCATATAATGCTAAATTCGGGGTGCCGGACTTCTCTATAAGAAGCGTTCAGACTTTGTTGCCGTGTTATGGGGCGATGAGGAGCCCTCGCAAATATGAAACGTACCAGAGTGTACGGGTGCTAGGAAATAGGTAATTTAACGGAAAACAGAAAGAGAACAGAGATAGTGTCTGGGGTCCTTGAACTTGGACCGTGAACCGTTTCCATTATAGTTGGATTAATGCGTCAAAGCACATTGATACAAAATGGTGCAATAAGCAACCGGCTATTTGACATGCCACAACCAAAGGCGAGCTGCGTGTGGGTCCTGAAAACGGATAGAGTAATCGTTGAATTGGCCTCTAGGGCTTCCCATGTACGCCTGTGCTCCGTGTCAATCCGGTGTGTTTATCCTTTGATAGGACCATTAATCAGGCCGTCGAAGGAGGCCCGCATAGGAGAAACCTGAAAAAAGGGAAAAGGAGATAGTAAAGTTATATGTGTGTCCGGGATCGGTCTAGCCGAACTGTAGATCCCGGGCTAGCCTGTGCCTCCGTCGATGCCCATGGAATTTTGAGTGCGTAATTATGTACGCGTGGTACGAATGCCACTGCCTCATCGGATTGTGACGGAGGCCGAATTGCTAATCGAGCTCTTGACCAGCCGCGCTGTTCTATTGCAGTGTAGTCCGGACTCTCTTAATGATGTCCAGGGGCTCGGCAGCCAGACTATGGTGCTGCTTCAGAAGGCCGCTTTGTACCTCTGCTGCTAGGGCGGCGGTGTGCTCCTCTATCCGGAGGGAGCGTTCTGTGTTTCCGTTGACTGTTATGACGCCGCATGGACCGGGCATCTTAAGCTTGAGATAAGCATAGTGTGGCAGACGCGGTTCGTCCGAGCAGTGCGTGGTAGCCGCTGCGGAAGGGGACGATATCGAAGATTAACTCTTCGCTTCGGAAGTTGTCCAGAGAACCGACCACTTCCAGCGTGATTGAGCCCGTACAGCGGGCCTCTACGCCTGGTATGACTCCTTTAAAGGTAGTCTTTGTGGGTTTGATTCGTGAAGGATTAATTCCCATCTTCCGCATTGTGTCCTGATAGAGCAGGTTGAGGCTGCTGCCACCGTCCATCAGGACTTGTGTTAGGTGAAATTCGTCGATAATTGGGTCGAGGACTAGTGCGGCCGAACCGCCATGGCGGATAATAGTTGGGTGATCTCGACAATCGAAGGCAATCGAGAATGACGACCACTGATTGAATTTTGGGGCGACTGGCCCTACCGCGTAGACGTCCCTGAGTGCTCGCTTACGCTCCTTTTTGGGGATGTGTGTAGCGTATATCATGTTCACTGTTTTGACTTGAGGGGAAATTTCTTCTGCCCCCCCCCGTGTTCGGCTGCCAGGGCTCTTCGTCCTTGTCCTCACTTTGTGATCCCTTTTCTTTGTTTTCGGCATTTAACTTGCCAGCCTGTTTGAAAACCCAATAGTCTCTGTTGGTATGATTGGTTTGTTTGTCTGGGGTGCCGTGTATCTGGCACGGACGGTCGAGTATGCGGTCCAGGCTGGAAGGTCCCTCATTGTTCCTTTTGTAGGGCTTCTTCCGTTGGCCGGACTTGGAGCCGCTGAATCTGGCGTTAACTGTGGTGTCATCGGTGTTATCGCCATTGCTTCGGCGTTTGTGTCTATTGCGCCGGAGCTTGCCGGTGTTGCTCTTGGCCTCAGAGGGGCCTGCCTCACTGGCTGTGTTTTTGCTTCGAGCCAGCCAACTGTCCTCACCCGCGCAAAAGCGGGTCATGAGTGCTGTGAGGGCTGCCATGGATTTCGGCTTTTCTTGGCCGAGGTGACGGGCGAGCCATTCGTCACGGATGCTGTGTTTGAAGGCTGCTAGGGCTTCGGCGTCCGGACAGTCCACGATCTGGTTCTTTTTGGTTAGGAACCTAGTCCAGAATTTTCTGGCTGATTCTCCGGGTTGTTGGACTATATGACTTAAGTCATCGGCATCTGGTGGCCTGACATAAGTACCTTGGAAGTTGTCAAGAAAAGATTCTTCCAAGTCCTCCCACCTGCTTATAGAATTTTCAGGCAGACTATTTAGCCAGTGTCTAGCTGGCCCTTTTAATTTTAGTGGGAGGTATTTGATGGCGTGGAGATCGTCTCCTCGGGCCATATGGATGTGGAGAATAAAATCTTCGATCCACACCGCGGGATCGGTTGTTCCGTCGTGTGATTCAATATTGACGGGCTTGAACCCCTCGGGGAATTCGTGATCTAGTACTTCATCTGTAAAGCAGAGAGGGTGTGCGGCACCTCTATATCGGGCCGCGTCACGGCGCACCTCCGATGCAGTCCGTCTGTGGTTATCGGCCCGGGCGTGACTAGGTTTGTCACGTGCGAATAGGTAGCCGTCATCCCGAGTCGGGAAGCATCCTCGCGATCCGTCGATTGATCTGGTGTGTCCTGCTCTACTGTCCAGATCCTGCCGAAGGTCGTATCTATGGTCCCGGGTTGTTCTATCCCTGTTTTTACGAGGCGGTGGGGCGAGTTGTTGTTCGGCCTGAGTTGCCGTTTTATCCCGACTGCGGGGTGGTCGGTCCGCCGCACTATCCCGACCACGTGGTGGTCGGTCCGCATTGCGTGAGGGAGGTATGGGATCTGGTGCCTCCTCATCGAACTGAGGTAGCAGTCTGCGCTTTGGGTAACTCTTGGCTAGGCGCTTGAGGCCATTTTCTTCGGCTGCCAGGACATCGGTCCATCTGTCAATGAGTAGGTCTTGATCAGCTTGGAGCTGTTGCTGCTTTTTCTTCAGGCTTCTTGCAGTAGCTATTAGCTGGCGCTTGAAGCGCTCCTGCTCGAGGGGTGCCTCAAGCACGATGAAATCCTTGCTGCCGAGGCTTTCCTCATCCTCAGAGACTGGACGATAACTATCGTCATCCGGGTCATTGGGCACGGCCTATTTATCAGGGTTATTTTGCCCATTGACTTGTTCCTCCTGTTCGGATGCGGCTCCAACAGGGTCTTCATTGTTTTCGGCGTCGCCCGGAGTACTATATTCTCTGGTGCCAGTGTTGCCGTCTTTTGAGCGACGAGGCTTAGAACGGCGTTTAGGGCGCCGGTGCTTGGACTGTGTCTGAGAAGGTTTATTCGCAACTGGGTCTTCTTGGTCATCGTCGCTAGCTTTTTTAGGTGTGTCAACCATGTACACATCGTACGAAGAGGTGGCCGTCCAACGTCCAGTGAATGGCGGGTCTTGGCCTTGCTCCTTGTCGGCATCGTCGTCCATACCGTCGATGTCTTCGGAGCCATAATCAAGCACGTCGGTTAAGTCATCGACAGTGGCTATGAAGTGGGTGGTGGGTGGGAAGCAAAATTCCCCATCATCAGCCTCTAGCTCAAAACGAACATAGTTCGGTTGTGAGTCCTTCTCCAAGGACAAATTCTTTAAAGAGTTCAGCACATCGCCCAAAGGTGAGTGCTGGAAAACGTCTGCGGCGCTGAATTCGAAGATCGATAACTGATCTAGTTCGGTGTCCGCAGGCGTACATGGTCCGGAACTTATAGCCGGAGAAGAGTCCAAAGTTCCGTTGACGCAAATATTGCAGGGTGTCGAGTCCGTGTGCGGATCCAACGCCGCGGACTCTATGGCTTCGGATGGCACGATCTGCTCTAGTTCTAAGGCCGTTGTAGCAATAGGAACCATCTCCTGGATGTGATCCGATAACATATTTAAGTCATGTTCATCGGAGCGAGGGGGAGCGATTGCCGCGGTCTCAAATCCATTGAAGATCAAGTCTCCACAGGTATCCCCGACGTAGTTCAAGCTTCCAAATCTGACCCGATGGCCAAGGGCATAGCTATCGACCTGCTCCAGATGGCCAAGCGAGTTGGCCCGCAGTACGAAGCCGCCGAACACGAAAATCTGCCCGGGGAGGAAGGTTTCTCCTTGGACAGCGTCACTATAGACGATCGAAGGGGCCATCAAACCTTTCGTTGACAGCATAGTGGAACTCTCAATGAAAGCACCAATGTCGGTGTCAAAACCGGCATATCTCGGGTGGGGGGTCCCGAACTGTGGGTCTAGGATCGATGGTAATAGGAGACGGGGGACACGATGTTTACCCAGGTTCGGGCCCTCTCTATGGAGGTAATACCCTACTTCCTGCTTGACCTTGATGAATATGAGTATTACAAGAGTTGATCTACCACGAGATCGTAATGGTTAAACCCTAAAATTCTAGCCTGTATGACTATGGTAATGTGTATATCCTTTCCGGACTAACTCCTCCGGTTTATATAGACACCGGGATGATCTAGGGTTTACATAGAGTCGGTTACATAAGAAGGAATCTTCATAGTTTGGACACCAAGCTTGCCTTCCACGCCAAGGAGAGTCCAATCCGGACACGGGTACGGTCTTCATCCTTCATGTCTTCACAGCCCATCAGTCCGGCCCAATGGATAATAGGTCGGACGCCCGAGGACCCCTTAGTCCAGGACTCCCTCAGTGACGCCGTCTTGGGCTCCATGGTGACCTCCGTCTTGCCGTCCTGCTGGTCTTGATCTCGTTGCACTGATATGGAAACCTTTGCTTGATGCCTCGGTACTCTGCGCCTGCGCTTGCCCCTTTAGCACCAAAGAGGAAATGAGGATGCTGCGCGCGCTGGCGCCCGCTTGGTCTCGATCGTCATGGCTCATGTCACGAGGACCTCGCGAGGTTTGCCTTGCCTTGATCTCTCTGCCCCTCGTGAGCCTGCCTGGCGAGGCCGCTACTGAGGAGGTCTTGTGTCGTCCGCCTCGCGAGGCTTGGCCCCTCGCGAGGGTCTTGAATGCCTTGTTGATGAAGATGGGCCGTACAGGCCTGCTAGCCCAGCCACGCCATGGGCCGCAGGCAGGAAAGTCTGGGGACCCCCATTCCCAGAACGCCGACAGGGCCCAATGCTCATGTATGCCAACGTGGTAGTTAATTATTTTGCAAGAGTCAGCTATCACACCCTTTCGATGCCATGTCAATGTACCCACTAGAAACAAGTTATACTTGTTCGGTTCAACCACCTCCCTAGGTGTTTGGAGAGGAATTGGCCAGCGCGAGGCGGTTCTATAGGTGGGTAGGCGGCAAAAAACAGGGGAAAACACGCGAACTAGCTATAGATGAGGGAGGGAAGCTTCTACATTCGCAGGGGACGTGGCATTGCCTATTGGGCGGCACCAGGCGGTCATCCAGGTATGCCATAAATGATACGAAGAGGCATCCTATATCAGCAAGGACCAACTTCACTACCGATAGCTCATCTAACAGAACTCCCAAGTTATCTTTGTTTTGTAATTTTTTACATTTTTTGTTTTTTTAACACATGTTAATCGAAGGTCTATTGTGTTACTTTTAAATAATTTTTATTTTCTGAACACATGCTAATTGACTTGAAAGAAGGTCTATCGCGTTACATTATGACATGTTTCCAAAAAAGGTCATATGACCTCTGTCAACTTATAAGTCATGTCTGTCAAATCAACCTCGAGGTACTTGTTCTCAAATTAACCTCTAGGCTAGTCCTGGCCATGGGCAGCCCGGCCCGGCCCGGCCCGACCTTGTCCATGGGCCGGGCTCGGGCATAGGTTTTGAGCCCGAAGCACGGGCCAGGCCGGGCCCGGGCCCGTCATTTTTGCCGTTTAAGAAAGAGGCCCGGCCTGTGACCCAAGGCTCGACGGGCTTTTAGCATGATGGGCCGGGCTCGGGCCCAATTTTTAGGCCCGACAGCCGGGCCAGGCTCAGGCCTGGGTTTTTTGCGTCGGGCTTTGGTTGGCCCGGCCCGAAGCCCGGCTCGGCCCGAGGGATGGCCAGGTATACTCTAGGCCTTGCCGGAGTGCTCCAACGTAGCCGGCTGTTGGCTATAAGGAGATGCCACCTCACTTAGAGTCATCATAAAAAATACTCATATAATAGGTTGGCTCTTAGAATGGCTATTAGGTTGGCTCTTAGAATGGCTATTAGGTTGGCTCTAAGCATTTAATATTTGCATGAGCAAGGTACTCCCTCCGTCTAGGTGTATAAGTCACTTTACGAAAACCAAATAATCCTAAAACACTTAGGCGCGGTGCATTAACTCCCACCTCGTTTCTTGTTTATTGACATATCAACCAATAAGAGATGTGGGTGTGCTTGTTTTCAATGACTCGAGACTACCAAACACACGACATGCAGTGGTTAGTTCATTGCATGCAATGCTATTAATTAGCAAATAAACATTAAGTTCTCTTGTTTTTCCCTCCTTCTCGGTCACAGTGCACAACCAAAGATGACTTACTCCCTCCGTCCGGTGAAGAGTGTACATCTACTCGCATGTTGCCGCCCAATAGCCAATGACATGTCCCCTGTGAATGTAGAAGCTTCCCTCCCTCGTCTTAGGCTGGTCGTAATGGGAGTATCATAGGTAGTATCATGCATGCCAACTAAGCAACTTTGATGAGGTGGCACAGAATTAAATAAAGAAAGAGAGGCTTGAGTATCATATCATGATACCGTATCATATTAAATGATGTACTACTTTGTATCATGCATGGCAATAAATATAGTCCTATATGATACGAACATATGATACTATGCATTACGGATGTAGTATCATACACTAATATCATATGCATGATACTAGTATATGATACTCTCGCTGGTTCGCGCGTTTTCCCTTGTTTTAAGCCGCCTGCCCACCTATAGAACCCCCTCGCGCTGGCCAATTCCTCTCCAAACACCTAGGGAGGCGGTTGAACCGAACAAGTCTAACTTGTTTCTAGTGGGTACGTTGACGTGGCATCGATTCCTCCATCCTGGTTTATTGGTCCCCATTGTATATTGTGTCAAATTTGACTATAGATTGAACTAACAAAACGTTCGTGCATGTTACCAAAAATTATATCATTGAAAACTATGTTGAAATACGAATCCAACGATATAATTTTTGTTGACATGCATTTACATTTTGTTAGCTAAATATTTGGTCAAAATTTGGCACGAACTACAAAGGTGACCTATAAACCAGGACGGAGGTAGGATGTGAGAGTGGAAGGTGGGCCCTGTATTGATGAAATAGCACATCTTTGTATCTTAGGTTGTGCACCGTGACCAAGGAGGAGGGGAAAACAAGAGAACTTAAATGTTTATTTGCTAACTAATAGCATTGCATGCAATGAACTAACCATTGCATGTTGTGTTTGGTAGTCTCAAGTCATTGAAAGCATGCACACCCACATCTCTTATTGGTTGATATGTCAAGAAACAAGAAACGAGGTAGAAGTTAATGCACCGCGCCTAAGTGTTTTTGGATTATTTGGTTTTCGTAAGATGACACCTAGACGGAGGGAGTATTATACTTGAAGGCTACAAGGTTGGCTATAGATGACGTGGCAATGTCATGTAGCCATCAGCTGGCTATACTATTAACCATGCTCTTATAATACTCCTATATTTAAGAACGGAGGGAGTAGTTGGCATGCATGATACTACCTATAATACTCCCATTACAACCAACCTGGTAGAATTAAAATACCTAATCTAAATGGTCGCCGCCCAATCTCTTTGTCCTCCTCCAGCATCTGCCAGAAGAAGAATCGAGCAAGACACCGGCTGTATTCGCCGGCGTCGCCTCGGCGGTGGCCTTCATGGGATACAATCGGCGGCGGCCTCCCATGTTCTACTTTTCCTCGATGATGGCGGCGGCGGGGACGTGCTGCCCGTCACCTCGTCCACATCCGCGTAGCCGCATCACCTCATTGACATCCGCAGCAGCTTCTTTCTCTGCCTGCATGTCGCGGCTACGCGCGCGTTGACGGCGGATGGCGCAGTCGCACACACTAGAGGCGATGTACGACGTGGCGGCGTCGAGGGCAGCGACGATGCCCGTGCTGCCGTGCTCCCCGACAAGCCGGCGTGGAGCAAGTCGGCACTCTTCCTCGAGTTGTATTGGAGAGGCCAGCTGCGGAACCACGCGCTGGCTTAGTGCGGCAACTGCCTCCGATGGGCTAGGCGAGGTAGGTGGAGAAGCGAGCTGCTGGGCTCGGCGGGCCACCCAGATAGCTTTTATGCCGGAGAACCGCTCTTCCTGCTTGTCAGATGCCGCCGAAAGAGTGGACAAAATGGTGAAGGAGGAGCTTGGCCAGCGTCCTGCTCCTGAACGGACGTGTTTGGCCGGAGTTGGTTTCTCGCATTCCACGCGGGTTTCTATATCTATATCTATATCTATCCATACTACTATATAGTGTACCAATTTTAAGTAGGACTAAGAACATCAATCGTAACCGTTGATCTTCTAAATCCAAGGGCCAATATCAGTAGGATTCGCATGAACAATACACTGCTGCTACCTCACATGTGTTCTAGAACAATCAAGACGGAGGGATGTGATGGCTGCTTGTCCGTTTATTTTACCAGGCCACTTATTACTGGGAGTGGTTGGGTTTTGTGATATGATGGCTTCACTGTCGCGCCACGAGCGGGGTGAGACTCGCGTGCAGTGCCGCCCTCTACACTAGTACTACATCGGTCATGGTTTATTAGTCCCCCATTGAATTTGACTGAAGATTTAACTGGCAAAATGTTAGTGCATGTCAACAGAAACTATATCATTGGATTCGTATTTGAACATAGTTTTCAGTGATATAATTTTAGGTGACATGCATCAGCATTTATCATACTATATATAATGTTAGTTAAATTTTTGGTCATACTAATCTATAGTAAGGTGCCCGTGCATTGCACGGAACAGTAAAATCCATTGACCGGGGAGTTGTTTATTTTGACAAAGGATGTGAGGGTCATCTCATGTGTAACGGGTATCGATAGGTTTCTTCAGATATTATTTCATCTCTAGAGCTCACAAACATCTTGGTGAAATGGATAAAAAAGTATCTTTTGCAAACAAAAGCATTCAACTGTTCAACCTGCATCCAAAACTTGTGAAGAAATAACACTTATTGTGCTTTGCAAGAAATGATCTTTAAGAATTAGTTTTTGAGTATCCATTGTTACACATGTTGGCTACAGATGACATGGCACTTTCTTATAGTCAACAGTTGGCTATACTATTAAGTATTAACCATGCCCTTATACACCTAGATGGAGGGAATAAATCAGGATGACTTGGAAGGGGGCAGAGGAGATGTAAGAAATGGTTCATCATAAGTCTTTCACCAGTACTGTAGTAAAAATTTCATACATGGAAGATTCTAGACTAAACCATAAATGGATACACTTTTATTCATGCGTGATACTCCAATAGAGCAAGATCATGCATGGAAGTCTCCACATGCTTAGACAACGGATTACATTGAACGAAGACTAATGATCAACATTTAACTTGGTAATGCATATGTCCAGGTGAACCTCCTTGGAGTCCCCGTGCACCGCGTTGGGGGCCAAATCATACCATGCATCTTCCATGTCCACATCGGCGGGAAGGTCCCAGCTCGGCATAGTCGTAGTCAGCTTGATGTAGCCAGTGTCGCCGCCCACGTACCTCCGAGGGGTAGTAACAGTGAGCATGCACCCGTACATTGGCCTCGTGTCAGTGTCAGCGTCAGCGGCGTCGCCCCTGACGCACACTACAGAGACGGGGTGGCGGCCTGCACAGGTCTCGCCGGTGCCCACGATCAAGAGGAAGACGCTGCCGTCCTCCTTCGAGACTAGCAGGCGGCGGTGATCTTCCAGCGACTCCGGCATGGTGAACGGGTAGCACGTCTCGTACTTGATGTTCTCCGCCAAGGGCCAATAGTGATCGCCGCACGCCTGCGTGAGGTGATGCACGATGTCCGCCGGCGAGCCCCAAAAGGGCATCGAGCACTCATAGAAATAGACGAAGGGCTCCTTGGAGGCATCGACCAGGCCGTCTATGAAACGGGAGTGGCTGTAGGGGACGGTGCGCCAGTTGAATATATGAGCAAGTTACTACGAGATTTATTCTGAATAAGCACAAAATAAATCATGACGGCTATAACAGAGATTAAACTAATCATGTGGACTAGCATAGTAGATGAACAGATCGAATCTAGGACACAGACTAGAAACATGAATTCTACCACGATTTCGAACAAGAAGGACAGAAACACATACGGTGCAACAGGAGCAGCACCGTTGGCATTGAGGTTGTCGCCCATGTCATTGAGGAAGAGGTTGCCGAGGTCAGGGAATAAGTCGTCGTCGGTGAAGTCGTCGCTGCCAGCAGTCGCGAGAGTGCGCTCCCCAAATTTCAACAGCGCCTGCCGAATGGAGCGCAGGAGGGAGTGGCTGTAGTGGACGTTGAGGCCGCCGAATGGAGCGCAGGAGTAGAACCCACGAAGCAGTAGATGGTGCTCCTCCCTAGTCTCTACTCTTATCTCTATCTCTACTACTCTTCTTTGTTTTTTATAATATACTAGTAGTAGCTATCAAATCGAATAGTACTGCGCCGTCCGCTACACGCCTGGCTGAACACGCCTCCTCGCCTCCATCAAACCCCTCCGTTGAACCCGCATTACTAGCTCATAACTAGCTCCAATGGGTTGTGTTGCCACATGACCACCAGATGGTTTGATTGAGCCTAGTCGAGATGGTTTAGTAGGAGAATGTGGATATTTCTCAACTAATAAAACATCTTCAACTTAGCATCCTGATGTATCGTCTCTAGTGGTTAGCGAAGAGTTCATGTTCTTTTATTTGTTTATAGGCGGGCAGGCGGCAAAAAACAGGGGAAAACGTGCAAGGTTCCTTGCAGACGCTCCACCGCGAGGTTCCTTGCTCCTTCTCGGTTTTCGGGAATCTATGTTCTTCCACTCTTTTTTTTACGTGAGCTTTGTTCATTTTGGCAACACGCGAGACATCTAGCATCAAGGTGCACGTGTCATGCAAGAAAATGGAGATAATCAGATAAGCAGTGCATAAGTGAGTCGTGCACTTCGATGGCACCTACTCCTACTACGCAATATTTTTTCTCCTCGATGGCACGTGAATAGTGCATGTACTCAACGACGGAGCACGGGATGGTAGCCATGACATGGTCAACCCCTTTTTTGGAGAGAGTACGTACTACTAAATAACTTGATGTGTCCCGTCAACTCGCAGAACGACGAGAAGCTTGCTTACTACGCCTTCTCCCTCGCCAATGCGTGCGCGGTGGCTCTCAGCACGAGTAGAAACTTTTGCTTACAAGCGGTGGGCGTGCAGCAGTTCATTTGGTGTCAGATTGCTAGAAGTACTACTGTAGTACCACCATTATTGTTTGACTTCCGGAAGAGGCGAAGAGCCAAGCGCAAGGTCACCTACTAACCTTAGGCTAGGCATAGTGGGAGTAACATAACTACATAAGTAGGAGTACCTCCTTATTTTTTATTCTACAAACAACCACACACGAATATTGGACGGTAGCAGCACAGCAACTGAATCAAAAATCAAAACCTTCCCGCCCGGCGCCAGCTGAGCCCGCCGCTCCACATTGATGGCAAGTCAGGGCGATGCGACCTCTCACTGCTTCCGCCGTTGAAGCGGCGGGCCGACCGAGGGCACCGCCCGCTGCACGCCCGACATTTCAGACTACACATACTTTGTGAGACAAAAGGTGGGGCCATTATTAATGATATGGTATTATACTAAAGGGACTAACTATTGTAAGTAGGCTACGTATTAGGTTGGTTCAAGATGATGTGTCAACTTCATATAGCCGGATGTTGGCTATACTATTAACCATTCTCTAAGTGTGGTGTGAGTCGGAAAATTTATTAAGTCATTAATTAATAATAAATGGACGCCTTAATTACTCAGCCGTTTCTGATTCTTTTGGATAGTGGGGCTATTATTGACTTGGACGTGGGGTTTGGGCCAAAGGCCTACTATTATACTTGGTCTTACTAGCTCGCACGACCGACCTGACAGGCTCTACCCTAGCCGCCGCTGTATCATATGGTGCTCACCGTTCCAGATCTTAGTGCTGCCATGCAATTCTTCTCCATCCCTCCTTCTGGCATGCACCGTGAGAAGGGACAGCAGTCCTCCGAACCCCGCCTTTCGTGATCCTGTACGGGAGAGGGGCGATCAGGTTTTTGGGGAGCACACTCCTGTGACTGCTGCCAGCGACGAGTTCCTCAACGACAGCCTTCTTCCCCGACCTCGGTAACCTCTTCATCAACGACATGAGTGACAACATCAACCATAGCGGTTCTGCTCCCGCTGTACAGTATGTGATTCTGTCCTCCTGGTTTAGTCCGCATCATTACTTTGATCTTTGCAATTGTCGTCATGATCTATTTACTGTTGATTCGGATTACATCTCATAGTAAATTGCTCATATATTCAACAATCCAATCCAAAAACCTGATTATAGGCAATTTACTCCGAGTGGTTTTGCTGTGCTTTTGAAGCCGCCTACTTTTAAGGGGGTGCAATATAAAAGGTGGTGCACAAGAGCAATATATCGGTTTCAGATCATGTACTGCTATGATGCCACTAAGGGTAAGCCTGAGGGCGATCTTAATCCTACACAGCAGGAAGCTTTTGAGAACATGGATACCCTCTTCAAAGCCGCCCTGCTGAGTGTTCTTGACGATTCCATTGTGGATTCATATATGTCGTTTGACAGCGGCAAAGACATGTGGGCTACGCTCGAGGCCACGTTTGGGGCCTCGGGCGCTGGCAACGAGCTGTACATCATGGAGCAATTATGTGACTACAAGATGACTGATGAGCGCTCTGTTGTTCAGCAGACTCATGAGATATAGTCACTCGCTAAGGAACTTGCGTACTTCAAGTGTGTGTTGCCGGACAACTTTGTTGCTGGGACCATCATTGCCAAGCTTCCACCTTCGTGGAAGGATTTTTCTACTTCTCTGAAAAACAAGATACATGAGTTTTCCGTTTCGGATCTCATTATCACTCTTCATTTTGAAGAGAAGGCGAGAGCAAAAGACACATGTGCTCGGGTCACTGAGGGAGCTTCTAGTGCCCACATGGTACACGAGAAGAACTTCCAGCCCAACCAGCCCCAAAACAATAAGAACAAATCTCAGGGGAAAGGCAAGTTTGATGCAAAGAACAAGCCGTCACATTCTACCAACTTCAAGAAGAATTCTCATAACGGGAAGGGATACAAACCTCAATTTTGGTATCACCGCACAAACTTATATGGTTGCATCTACCTGCTATCAGCTAACCTCATGGTGCTCCAGGTATTCCTACTATCGGCGTCCTGGGAACGGGGGTCCCCAGACTTGCCTGCCTGCAGCCCACAACGCAGCTCAACCAGCGGCCTTGTACGGCCCATCTTCACCAGCAAACACTCAAGACCCTCGCGAGGGGCCAAGCCTCGCGAGGCGGACGACACAAGACCTCCTCGGGGGCTGCCTCACCAGGCTGGCTCGCGAGGGGCGGAGAGATCAAGGCAAGGGGTACCTCGCGAGGTTTCTATGACGCAGGCCATGACGACCAGTGCCAGACGGGTGCAGTGTCCTCGTTTCCTCTTTGGTGCTAAAGAGGCAAGCGCAGGTGAGGATTCCCGAGGCATCAGGCGAAGGTTTCCATATCGGTGCAACGAGACCAAGACCAGCAGGACGACAGGACGGAGGTCATCGTGGAGCCCAAGACGGCGTCACCACCAGAGCC
The DNA here is from genome assembly GCF_002575655.3 of Aegilops tauschii subsp. strangulata. NCBI lineage: Eukaryota > Viridiplantae > Streptophyta > Magnoliopsida > Poales > Poaceae > Aegilops > Aegilops tauschii. Next base: position 336,213,855 of record NC_053035.3, read on the forward strand.
TTTGGCAAGCGAAGACTACCTTTAGTCAGGATAACTTGTTCCAGTTGTCTCCCTTCGAATTTGGCCGTTGTTGGATCGCTTCCCACTCAATATTTGGGGGAGAGGACCAGGGCCTCTATAAATTGGGCTAGCCACCACCATGAACGGGATCGGATCGAGACGAAGGATTGAGATCACCCCCAACCACACAAGTTTACCAAGCACAAGAGCACCTCTCCTCAGGAGGCTGTTCTTCCCTTGTAACTGTTCATCCTCAGCCCAAGAGGCAATCCACCACACCACACTGGAGTAGGGTATTACACCACATCGGTGGCCCGAACCAGTATAAACTCTTGTGTCTCTCTTTCTGCGGGTTCGTCGAGCTAGGCCTTGCGATTTGGTGAGAGCGATCTAGGTAGGGAGAGATCTTCGTGCGCACCCCAGTGTTCGAACCTCAAGGGTTTTGCCGGAACCCAAAATCCGACATTTGGCGCTCCAGGTAGGGGTGTGACGAAGCTTTCCCCTCGTCGATCCGCATTTCGCCACTCCACCAAGTTCATGGCCGACGCTCGCCGAGCCCGCGTTGAGCGCCGGGCCGCCCTCGCCGCCCATGTCGCCCAGACAGCTCCTGTCGGCGAGCCTCCCCGTCGTTCCCCGTCACCCGCCGCCAACGCCGTCACTGGCCCGGCAGGAAACGAGCAGCAGGCGTCCTCGCTGCACCCCTCAGTACGGCAGGACGGCCGCACCGCCACTCCGTCGCTAACCCCAGCCGGCTCGTCGTCTCACGCTCGTCGCGCTCCCGCGGACGCGTAGGCTGCGCTACTCATGGCACGTGAGCTCCTGCGCTACCGTCCGGTCGACGACCTCTATGAGGACTGGCTGGATCGCATCGCCGAGCTCGTCAGCGCTGCAGGGGGCTCCCCGCGCCGTCTCTCTCTGTAACACCACGAATGTAACTTTCCATATTTGTAACTCCAACTCTTGCCATTTTCGGCCATGTGTTATGATATTTCCTTCGTGGTTGGGTTTTGTTTGTCGTTTTGCATTTTGTTCATGTCATGCATTTCATATCATGTCATCATGTGCATTGCATTTGCATACGTGTTCGTCTCATGCATCCGAGCATTTCCCCGTTGTCCGTTTTCCAATCCGGCGCTCCCACCTCCTCCGGTGCCCCCCTCTTGTTTTTCTTTCGTGAGCGGGTGTCAAATGTTCTCGGAATGAGCCTAGGCTTGTCAAGTGGCCTTGGTATACCACCGGTCAAGTTTCGTTCCATTTGGAGGTCGTTTGGTACTCCAACGGTTAACCGGGTAACCGCAGATGCCTTCTGTGTGTCGCAGCAAAACCCCCCTCTCTAAACAGCCCAAAACACACCAAACTCCCTTCCATGCTCTAGGTCGTTCGATCACGATCGTGTGGGCGAAAACCACACCTCATTTGGACTCTCCTAGCTCCCTCTACCTATATAATTGCACCCATCCCGAAATCATTCGCAGATCAACCCTAGCAGTTTTCCCCCGCCGCCGCCAGACGTGTCCGGCCCGAGCCGGACAGATCGTGCCGCCGCCTCCAGCCACCCAGACGCTGCCACGTGGCCCCGGCCAATGCGCGCGCCGGCGGCCCGCCGGGCCCGTACGCCGCCCCCGCCGGCCCGTCTCCGCCCGCAGCCGCCGAGCGCCCCGCCCGGTCGCTCCCCGCCGCCCGACGCCCGTTGCACCGCCGCCTTGCCGCCCTACGCCGCCGGCGCCGCCGCTGTCCAACGCCGCCGCCGCGCCGCCGCCTCGCCGCCGCCGCAGGTCGCCGGAGCCGCCTCCGCCCGCGGCCCCACCCGCCGGACCCGGGCGCCGTCGTCCCCGACGCCTCCTCTCCCTCCGACGCCGGCCGCGGCCTCCCTCTCCTCTCCCGTCGCCGGCGAGAGCTCGTGCCAGATCCGATCTGGGATCCCCTCGAGGTTGACTTTTCTCCTCTCCCCGAAATCTCTAAGTCCCAATATTCTCACATTACATGCCCCTGTTCATTGCATCATAACTCTCTGCATATAGCTCCGTTTCGCGTGTGTAATATATCGAAATGTTCGTCTCGAGATGCTCTACATTTTGTTCCGTTGCACCATGTTCATTTGAGTCCATCTTGATGCCCAAATCTCTGGTGCAAGAGTGCTACTTGTTGTTATCTGCTGTTACTTATCATAACTTATGCCATGCCATCTTTCCAGTGGTGTATGCCATGTATTTTTGTGATCTCTGTGGTGACTAGCACAAGCATGCAAACTAGGCTCCGTAATGTTTCTGATTTCAGGGACTTAGTAATTTCTCTAAGTCTTTGTCTGCTGTTATTTTGTTGTCATGTAAACTTGATGCTACAGAGAGATCCATGCATATTTTGGTGATGTTCAGTAAGGATGTTTTGTAGATATTGTTGTCATTGATCCATTCCTGCCCTTGTTTGCAATTATGGAGTGCCATAGAATGACTCAATCTTGCTCTACTTTTGCTATAAAATATTTCAGGCAGATTGTTTACGTGTTATTCAATTTTGCCAAGCTTGTTGTAGTTGATCCATTCATGCTATGTACTTGCTCTTGCCATGGTTAGCTTCATAAACATTCCATCTTGCTGTAGGTATGCTTGTTTTGTCATGCATTGCTTTGCGGTGAGTGCATCAAGCTCACCAAGATGCCTTCATATTATTGTTTCTGCCATGCTCTGTTTTCTGCTAAGTCTGAAACCTGTTAACGAAACTTGCTATGTTTACATGGTTGCCATCATATCTTCTGTTCCTTTTTGGCTTATGGTCAGTAAGGGACTTTTGTCATATGCATCTAGTAGAATACTTCCATGCCTTGTTTTGCCATGTTTAGTTCCTGTAGCATGTTGATTTCGTGCTCTAAACATTGCTACCTGATGCTGTTTCTGCCATGTCCAGTAATTTCACCAACTCTGTGAACCTGTTATCTTTTGCACTTTTGCCATGCATGTTTGAACCTGCTGTGGTGTGATCTAGCTCAACCTGGGCGTTCGGTCTTTTCGGTTTGTTCGGTTCGGTCTTTTCGGTCATTCAAGAATTCGGTCTTCCATAATTGAAGACCGAAATAATTTCGGTCTTTTCGGTTTTCCACTATTCGGTCTTCGGTCTTTACATACCAATGTTCGGTCCCGACCAAACAGACCAAATTTAGTGACACAACTCAGATTCATATACATTACTTCTAGTATTTGTACATATTTATTTATGCAAAATTGAGACAACAAATGTATGTACAGAGGTGCGTGTGTGTATAAGAAAAATTAGACAAGTGTTAGACAACAAAAGTATGTAACAGGCTAACATCACAAATTCTGAACAATATAGCTTTGCACATACATAAGTATGCATTAACATAGGTACGCACACACATTCAATAATCTGGACATGACACAAGGCTCTGCACTTAGGCATTATTGGCCGATCTGATGCACTCATGCACACACATAAGAGTCACTTGCTCATCTTCAAGCTTCAGTTGTGAGGTAAAGCACCGGAAAATGACAGTAGGCGGCGGCCAGCTTGGAAGAGACGATGGCGACGGATTGACGCCAGTGCAGCAGCGTGGAAGGGGACGGGATCTGAAGCACCACTGGCGGATGCGATTCGCAGGCTGTGGAGCGATGTACGGGAGGTTGGGTTGCCGGGCGGTCGTCACCGGTCACGGCAGCGGATCGGCGCGGATCTCACCGGTCACGGCCGCGGATCGGAGCGCTCCTTGGGGAGGCGGTCGTCATGGGGCCTGGTCTCTTAGCGGCGGCTAGGGTTGGTCATTGGCAGAGAAGGGGGAGGAACGAGAGTGAGGCTGCGGTTCGTGCCTCTGTGTCGCTCGTCGTGAGGAAGTGAGGTAGTGTCTCGCTCGTGAGGATTGGGCTAGCCAGGGCCTTAGGTAAACATTGTTGTGCGTGTGGGCTTTTAAAATAGATCGGTCTATATGGTCTTTTCGGTCCTGCAGGGTAGAGGACCGATTTGACCGTATTAAATTCGGTCATGTAGTTTTGCAGACCAAAGTTTATTCGGTCTTTTTTAGTTCGGTCTTTTCGGGTTCGGTCTCGGTCTTTTCAGGTTCGGTTTTCGGTCTTCGGTTTTTATGCCCGGGGTGAGATCTAGCCGTAGCTCAGTGTTCATCTTTTGTCAAGCATCTCCTGTAGATTACTTCCATATGCCTTGTTGCTATGTTGGGGTGCTGTAGCATTGTTACTTGTTGCATTTTAAGTGCTATCATGCTGTTAATCACAGTTTCGTGTCATTCTTGTTTTGCTTGCCATTTGAAAACCGTGCATCCGTTTCCGGTGATCTTTATATCGATTTCAACCGAAATCATCTCATCTTTCCAGTGGCATGCTTTGTTTGCCAAGTTACTGCCTTGTTCATCATTTTCTTCCGGAGCACGCATATGCATCGCATATCATATCTTGCATATCATTCATGTATTGCATCATGTTGTTTGTGCATTTTCCCATGATTGATTGTGATTCCCTGGCTTGTGTTCTTGTCTTGGGTAGAGCCGGGAGACGAGTTCGTGATCGAGGAACCTGTTGAGTACGCTTACGAGGATCAAGCTTTCGACAACTCTGAGAACCTTGCAGGCAAGATGACCACCCCTCGAAATCATTTCTATCTTTGCTTTGCTAGTTGTTCGCTATATTGCCATGCTCCGCTACCTACCACTTGCTATATCATGCCTCCCATATTGCCATGTCAGCCTCTAACCATCCTTTTCCTAGCAAAACCGTTGTTTGGCTAAGTTACCGCTTTTGCTCAGCCCTTCTTATAGCGTTGTTAGTTGCAGGTGAAGTTGAAGTTTTTTCCATGTTGGAACATGGATATGTTGGGACATCACAATATCTCTTATTTAATTAATGCATCTATATATATATATATTTGGTAAAGGGTGGAAGGCTCGGCCTTATGCCTGGTGTTTTGTTCCACTCTTGCCGCCCTAGTTTCTGTCAGGCTGGTATTATGTTCCTTGAGTTTGCGTTCCTTACGTGGTTGGGTGATTTATGGGACCCCCTTGACAGTTCGCCTTGAATAAAACTCCTCCAGCAAGGCCCAACCTTGGTTTTACCATTTGCCACCTAAGCCTTTTTCCCCCGGGTTTTCTAGAGCCCGAGGGTCATCTTTATTTTAAACCCCCGGGCCAGTGCTCCTCCGAGTGTTGGTCCAAACTAGAGCACCGTGCGGGACCGTCCCTTGGCAACTTGGGTTACGTTGGTACCTGTACGCTTAGCTTATCCGGTGTGCCCTGAGAACGAGATATGTGCAGCTCCTATCGGGATTTGTCGGCACAGCGGGTGGTCTTGCTGGTCTTGTTTTACCATTGTCGAGATGTCTTGTAAACCGGGATTCCGAGACTGATCGGGTCTTCTCGGGAGAAGGTTTATCCTTCGTTGACCATGAGAGCTTATAATGGGCTAAGTTGGGACACCCCTGCAGGGTATTATCTTTCAAAAGCTGTGCCCGCGGTTATGAGGCAGATGGGAATTTGTTTATGTCCGGGTGTAAAGAACTTGTCACTTGACTTAATTAAAATACATCAACCGTGTGTGTAGCCGTGATGGTCCCTTCTCGGTGGAGTCCGGGAAGTGAACACGGTTTGAGTTATGAATGACGTAAGTAGGAGTTCAGGATCACTTCTTGGTCATTACTAGAAGACGACCGTTCCGTTGTTTCTCTTCTCGCTCTCTTTTGCGTATGTTAGCCACCATATATGCTTAGTGCCTGCTGCAGCTCCACCTCATTACATCATCCTTCCCTATGAGCTTAAATAGTCTTGATCTCGCGGGTGTGAGATTGCTGAGTCCTCGTGACTTACAGATTCTACCAAAACAGTTGCAGGTGCCGACGATGCCAGTGCAGTTGATGAGATCGACCTCAAGTGGGAGTTTGATGAGGAACGTGGTCGTTACTATGTGTCTTTTCCTGATGATCAGTAGTGGAGCCCAGTTGGGATGATCGGGGATCTAGCATTTGGGGTTATGTTATTTTCATTCGAATCTTGACCGTAGTCGGTCTATGTGTGTATTTTGGATGATGTATGGTTTATATTTATGTATTGTGTGAAGTGGCGATTGTAAGCCAACTCTTTATCCCATTCTTGTTCATTACATGGGATTGTGTGAAGATGACCCTTCTTGCGACAAAACCACTATGCGGTTATGCCTCTAAGTCGTGCCTCGACACGTGGGAGATATAGCCGCATCGTGGGCGTTATACTCTCGCTGCCTCGCCCTCCGCCAGCCGCGGGCGACGAGGCTCACAGAGTGTCACATCCCTAACCTTGCTTGCACTTAGGCTAGCTAGATATGCTTGCATCATGTCTAAATTTATTGAAATTTGAAATGGGGATGAACAAACCCTAGCGCCGATTGCTTCATGCCCGTAGGACCGGCCGCCGCTCGGCTCGTCGCCGGCGTCGATTCCGGTGACCCCGTAACTTGCTGCTGCCTCCGCTAGATGCGTGGGATCAAGGGCTATCGCCCGGTGCCCTGGGCACGTCCAGCCGACGGCCACATCGTGATTCCGGCAAGCCGCCGCCGCACTGTGAGGTCGCCGGCGTCCAACTCCGGTGGCTGGTGACGTGGCACCGTCATTAGTGCCTAACTGACCCCCCAGAGCCAGTGCCATGTGGGCCCCTGTGCCTATTTAGATTAGTTTAACTTTTGTTTAGATTAGTGCTAATCTTGCGGACCCCACGTGTCAGTTTGACTTTGACCAAGTCAGCGTTGACCGGTCCCACCTGTCATCCACTCAAACCAGCTCTGAGTCACTGACCAATGGGTCCCACTGGTCAGGTTTGACCTGGACCAGCCGCTGTTGACTTGCTGACGTCATCCTGACGTAGTGCTGACGCAGTAATCTAATTACTGGAATTATTCTTATACAGGAAATTCCAGAAAATAGTGCAAACTTCTGAAATTCATAGAAATTCAACCGTAGCTCCAAATCAAATAATTTATATATGAAAAATTATCAGAAAAATCCAATCTATCCATTTATGCTACTTTCATGCATGAAAAACCAACTTATACATGCTGTATAAGTGAAAACATTCAAATGGCATTTTAAATGCTCAAACTAGAGTTTGCATTTGAACCCTTGGTTCAAATGAACTCCCTTGCACTCGTTGCTAGCTGAATTAGCTCAATTCACAGCATATTGCCATGTCACATTCATGCATCATATTGTTGCATTGCATTGATTGGTTTTCCTCTCTGTTGCCAGTGTTTGTCCCCTCTCAGTAGACGTTGCTTCGACGATGCGATCGATGACACCGATGAAGAGCTATACTATCTTCGGAAGTGTCAGGCAAGCAAAACCCCCTTGCTCATTCCGATACAATCCCACTCTCTCGCTCCTGCTCTCTTTTACTGCATTAGGACAACAACGATTCATCTGTTACTTGCTGCGGTAGCTAAACCCCTTTATCCTCTGCATGACCTGTCATTGCCACAGTAAATAGATGAAACCCACTAGCATGAGTAGGAGTTGTTTGAGCCCTGATGTGCCTACTCATTCATGCCTGTTTGTCATGCCTGCTATTGCTTAGAGTTGTGTCAGGTCTGATTCATCGGGAATGAATTGGAAGTGGTGAACATGTCCTACTGTGTGAGAGCTAAGGGTGTGAACACGATTTGGTAAAGGTAGCGGTGAGAGGCCATGTAGGAGTACATGGTGGGTTGTCTCATTGAAACCGTCCTCAGGAACTGAGTTCTGTGTTTGTGATCCATGAACAGTTACTACCACACATTGGGCTCCGGGCGCTCCAAGCTCTCTCGACTTATTAATCAACCTGATCTCTGTCCAGGAGTTGCAACTAGTTTCTGGTGTTTGTAGGTAGTGTTAGTAGTCTACCAAGTGGCACCCGGTACAGGTGGGCTTGGGACAGACTAGGCACACGTGGCCTGGTGTACCGAGTGGCACCCGGATGGTGGGCTCGGGAACCCTGCACACATCGTTTGGGGCCGTGAGCGACACCCCGGCCGGATCTCCTTGCGGATGGAACCCGAATAGGCGATAAACCTGGACTAGAGACTTGTGTGATTAGTCAGGTCGTGGCCGACTCCCTCGCCAGGCTTCCGCTTGAAGGTTGCCGAGGTACACGACGTGTACATGGTGGTAAGTGGCGAGAGCGTGTGTGACGAAGTACACCCCTGCAGGGTTAATATGATCTATTCGAATAGCCGTGTCCGCGGTAAAGGACTTCTGGGTTGCCTGTACAGTTCATAGACAAGTGCAAGTGGATACTCTAAAATGCGCAAGATAAGCGTGAGTGCTATGGATGGCGTTCTCGTAGGGAGACGGGAGCGGATCCATAGTGGTGTATTGATATGGTGAATATGTGGACTCGTGTGCGCCACCCCAAAAGAGTTGCTTGCAGTCATAGTTCAGGTTAGCCACTGAGTCAAAGCTGGCTTGCTGCAGTTAAACTCCACCACCCCTTCTGTTGATACCGATGCATATGTAGATAGTTCCGATGTAAGTCTTGCTGGGTACATTTGTACTCACGTTTGCTTATTTTATGTTTTGCAGAGAGACGTCAGTCTCGCTAGTAGTCCCGTGTGGACTTCGACGTTTAGCTTGATACCTCAGCTACGATCTTGTGCCCTCGGCAGGATCTAGTAAATAGTCAGGCTTCTCAGCCTTTTTCATTTGTAGATGTCTGTACTCAGACATGTTAAGCTTCCGCATGTGCTTTGACTTGTATGCTCTGAATGTTGGGTCATGAGACCCATGTTTGTAATATCTGGCTCTTCGGAGCCTAATGAATAAATACTCTGAGTCGTAGAGTCTTGTTGTGATGCCATGTTGTATTTGCACATATCGAGCATATTGTGTGTATGATTGAAATGCTTGGTATGTGTGGGATCCGACAATCTAGTTGTCTATCCTTAGCAGCCTCTCTTATGGGGAAATGTAGTCTAGTGCCTCCTTGAGCCATAGTAGTCCGCTACAGCCCGGTTCACCGGAGTCCTGCTAGCCCAGCACTACTGCTCTGGACACTTGACTGGCCGGCATGTGTTTCATATCGTTCCTGTGTCTGTCCCTTCAGGGAAATGTCACGCGGTGACATCCGGAGTCCTGCCTAGCCTACTATAGCCCGGGTTCCCGGAGTCCTGTTAGCCCAGTGCTACAGCCCGGATTCGCACGCTGCTGACCGACACGTTCGATGTTGATTCATGTATGCCTGTCCCCATACGTTAGTGCCGCTTTGGGTTCACGACTAGCCATGTCGGCCCGGGTTCTCTGTCATATGGATGCTAGCGACATTGTCATATACGTGAGCCAAAAGGCGCAAACGGTCCCGGGCCATGGTAAGGCGACACCCGTGGGAGTACCGTGTGTGAGGCCGCAAAGTGATATGAGGTGTTACAGGCTAGATCGATGTGACTTGGAATCGGGGTCCTGACAGCTTTGGTATCAGAGCCTGACTGCCTGTAGGTTTATGAAGCCAAACTGGTCGAAGTTGAGTCTAGAAATGCTTTAGTTATATAAGGGAATTGATTGTGGAAGGGAACGTAAGGCTCTTTTTACTCCTTTACCTTATGCCCTCTAATCTGAGTCAACCTCTTCTCTTCTACGGGGATTAAGAACTAGGCTTCTCATCTTTCTATCAGGATCACGTGTTACTAATCCGTAGACTCGTAGGATTGTTGGTCTGAAGCCTCAGTTCAGTTTCTACTACTTCCGTGTGATCATAGTTGGTCTCGGAACCTTGATATTGTGATGTTGAGTGGTTATGCCACCATTTTGCAGGATGTCTCAATTCTTTTTGAGCATTTACAGCCGTTATGTTGTCCGAGTCATCCCAGGTTTCTAAACAATCTGATGCATTTGCAAAATCCTTTCCCTCTGTTTTGCGTCCCTTTGGGCCAGATTAAGCACACTACCGGTGCGTTGAGGCACTCTATTGCCTCGACATATATGTTGGAGCTATTATTATGACCCTAGGTGTCTTAGGGAGTCACCTAGTAATCTAGCCATGTTTTGTGTTCCCGGTGTGATGATTCTGGCCACCATTCTCGAAAGCATCTCGTGATGCCATTTAGTAGTAGGTATTCTACTCCTGGGTTCTTGACCCGAGATTCACTCTACTTACCTCGTGTTGATAGTGTTGCTCGTACCTTTAGGATATTAGTAACCTCTGCGATAGTCCTCGAGGTCTGTGGTATATCGTTCTTCCAATACCATGAACTGCTTACGGCAGAAGTTCTTGAACCAAAAGATCACAATAAGAGTGCTCTTGATGAGTCCTCCATTCTGAATTGTGAATCTGCCAGTCCTACCTTTCTGCATGGATTATCCGAAATAAATATGTTGAACTTGTTGACATACTAAATCTATGCATCCGCAACTCAGAAAACCATATGTCCCTTTGAGTTGTCTCTCTTTAATTATTTTCTGGCCCTCGTCTATCAATTGATAGTCAGGAGTAATTGTGCATCCGTGTTATCGATGCTTACTATCCTTGTGGTCCATCAAGCCGTTCTATTTCAGAATGACTAGGAGAAACAAACTCCAGAACCTCGTCCATATCTAGGATTGGGTCAAAGCAAGCGTATTCCGCAGGCCAAAATGCCAATCCAGCTTTTGCTCTGCTCTACCTTGGAGCGTCACCATCTTTATGTCAAGAGTGTCATGGGAATTGCACCACCTCTTATGAATTCTTGATTAAGTGATACTTCTCGCCATCATTATTCATTCCTCGGTTCCGTGTTGTCACAACCGGAATACCGACAAGTGAGCCGTGATGTGTGAAATCAATACTTTGAGCAACTCGTTGCTTGGTAGTTAATGGCTATAATCTCATCCTTAGTATGCCGGTTATTGAATCGTCATCCTAAGATTTATCGTGCGACCTAGTCCATTTTCCCTGGTGCACTCCTCGATCAACGAGATAGGATTGTGTCAATCCATCACTCTCTGGATCACATCGTCTTGCCCTGAAAAGCAAGATTGATCTCGAGCTTAGCACCGTACCGGTGGTTCGTGATTTTCCGAATATCTTCTCGGAAGTGTTACTAGGTTATCCCCTGACTGTTATGTTGAGCTCGTGATCAAGTTGGTTTTCTTATAAACCATCCCTTCTCCAAGAATCTGTGTTGGATACCCCTGAGCTAGTTGGTTAAGCTAAACAGCAACTTGGGGAGTTGGAAGATAAAAGCTTGCCTAACTTAGTTCATTCCAAAGGGATACCTTGTGTTTGTGTGTTTGTTGTAGAAAGATGATTTCTTCATCGATTGGTTCTTGTGATCAGTTGTTGAACCTATCGTCTTGCCCAAACCTTGATTTGAGTGTGGACCATCGTCAAATCAAGTTAGAACCAACGATATTCGTAATGTTGTCTTACTCGTGGTTGATTCCTCGAGCATACACCATTACATCCTTTGGTCTGACCAATGCTATCACCATGTTCACATAATTATGGAATTCCATCTCCATGGAAACCTGGAGGAATTGTTGTTGAGCCCATCAGCAACACTGCTACCTTCTCCATGACTCGTGTTGAACATCCAGCTAGTGTTGGAAACTCTTTGAAAGCATTTTCTTCGTGCTAGCTCATGAAGTATATGTTTGGATGAAAGTAGTGACTTCCTCTAATTCACGTGCTTTTGATGTAAGTTGCCGCCGTGGATTCGAGAAAGCTTGTTTTGTTTCCTCTAGTACCATCCCAAGTCGGTTATGCATGTGCGAATGTATTCTATGGTTTGGTAGATTAATTACCTCCACTCCATATGTATTCCCTAGCACACCAAGCCACTGATTGACTTGCTCAAGGATAAGAAGTTCATCGATAAGTGCACAAGGACTTCGATATCCTCGATGATGGTTCCCCACCTGAACTCGGTAGTGTTTTATCATAAGACTACTATGTGGTCATGCTTGTCCGGGACAACATGTTCACATGTGTTTAGCAGAACCAGCTCATGTTTTGGAGCTTACTATCGTAGTTCATCTCCCGAGAATCTCGCAACGTCATCTCGTCGATTTGTGTTGCAAACCTCCATTTTCTTCTAGACTCGATGAGTCTGGAATATCTTGTTACCAACTAGATCTGAATCTCAGGCAGATATGATGGTTGGAACTTTTCCAAGATTATGATGTAGGTCCCGACAAGGTTGATGTTCTGGCTGACACACCTAGCCGGAAGATCTATCATTGTAGTATCTTGATTGAGCTATTTGACCATCTTCTCCATGAGGATTTCATGTGACTTATTCTAGAAGTTGTTCCTTATGGATCCCTTGTGCTCCCGAAGTCAGACCTTTACTTGATGGCCATGTTGATGCTTTTAAGCATGATCATGGTACCTAGAACGTCAAGGAGAACATTAGAAGCGGAGTGCTAAATGTCTCTCGGTCGATCATCCAGATCTCGTTTCCTTGGCCTCACTAAGGTGATATCTGAGAAAGCGTTGTCTTTCTTTGCATCTGCATTGTCCATCACTATTTATCATGGTAGTAAGGTATGTTGCCAGGATCCTCGGCACGGATGTTGGTAAAACCTTGATGAATATGGAAATGCTCAAGATCTTGAAAGCACGCTCAGTCACTAGGTTATATCCCTGGTATCAACTGGAATGTGCCTTCCATTTGCCGAGTTGTTCTATAACCGTAGTTTCCTTTCCAAATTGAGTGTGCCATTCTTTTGAACTCTTTCAAACGATCATTTGTAAATTGCCTTAGGCTGGTATGAAGAGTTTTAATGATCTCTGAATCAAAAGTAATTCTTTTGCCACTTAAGGGATATTTCTATGAGCCACCTTCCCTAAGGTGCCCCGTTATGGAATCGTGGCAACTATCTCCTCGCTACTTTGAAACCATGCACCATCCTATCTAAGCGTGGGATTGTTGCCCACCAAATCAAACCTCATCGTTTGTTCTTCCATCCCTCTCGACGTGTTTTCTGTCTCAACTCGAGATGTTTCAACATCTCATTCCGCGAGTTGGTCTTGTATAGCTCGATCTTCGAGGAGATCAATCCTGTAGAGTTTTCCCTCTCTTCCATCATCATAGTTGGATGAAGCTCTCGAAAGCAAAGATGTCAAGATCAAGATGATGCAATGAATTAACATCTTCGAGAAGAACAATTGGATCGTGAAGATTATGTTAGTTTGCGTTCCCCTTTTCATCTTACCCTACGCTTGAATCTCGGGACGAGATTTTTGTTTAGTGGGGGTGAGTTGTCACATCCCTAACCTTGCTTGCACTTAGGCTAGCTAGATATGCTTGCATCATGTCTAAATTTATTGAAATTTGAAATGGGGATGAACAAACCCTAGCGCCGATTGCTTCATGCCCGTAGGTCCGGCCGCCGCTCGGCTCGTCGCCGGCGTCGATTCCGATGACCCCGTAACTTGCTGCTACCTCCTCTAGATGCGTGGGATCAAGGGCTATCGCCCGGTGCCCTGGGCACGTCCAGCCGACGGCCACATCGCGATTCCGGCAAGCCGCCGCCGCACTGTGAGGTCGCCGGCGTCCAACTCCGGTGGCTGGTGACGTGGCACCGTCATTAGTGCCTAACTGACCCCCCAGAGCCACTGCCATGTGGCCCCTGTGCCTATTTAGATTAGTTTAACTTTTGTTTAGATTAGTGCTAATCTTGCGGACCCCACGTGTCAGTTTGACTTTGACCAAGTCAGCGTTGACCGGTCCCACCTGTCATCCACTCAAACCAGCTCTGAGTCACTGACCAATGGGTCCCACTTGTCAGGTTTGACCTGGACCAGCCGCTGTTGACTTGCTGACGTCATCCTGACGTAGTGCTGACGCAGTAATCTAATTACTGGAATTATTCTTATACAGGAAATTCCAGAAAATAGTGCAAACTTCTGAAATTCATAGAAATTCAACCGTAGCTCCAAATCAAATAATTTATATATGAAAAATTATCAGAAAAATCCAATCTATCCATTTATGCTACTTTCATGCATGAAAAACCAACTTATACCTGCTGTATAAGTGAAAACATTCAAATGGCATTTTAAATGCTCAAACTAGAGTTTGCATTTGAACCCTTGGTTCAAATGGACTCCCTTGCACTCGTTGCTAGCTGCATTAGCTCAATTCACAGCATATTGCCATGTCACATTCATGCATCATATTGTTCCATTGCATTGATTGGTTTTCCTCTCTGTTGCCGGTGTTTGTCCCCTCTCAGTAGACGTTGCTTCGACGATGCGATCGATGACACCGATGAAGAGCTATACTATCTTCGGAAGTGTTAGGCAAGCAAAACCCCCTTGCTCATTCCGATACAATGCCACTCTCTCACTCCTGCTCTCTTTTACTGCATTAGGACAACAACGATTCATCTGTTACTTGCTGCGGTAGCTGAACCCCTTTATCCTCTGCATGACCTGTCATTGCCACAGTAAATAGATGAAACCCACTAGCATGAGTAGGAGTTGTTTGAGCCCTGATGTGCCTACTCATTCATGCCTGTTTGTCATGCCTGCTATTGCTTAGAGTTGTGTCAGGTCTGATTCATCGGGAATGAATTGGAAGTGGTGAACATGTCCTACTGTGTGAGAGCTAAGGGTGTGAACACGATTTGGTAAAGGTAGCGGTGAGAGGCCATGTAGGAGTACATGGTGGGTTGTCTCATTGAAACCGTCCTCAGGAACTGAGTTCTGTGTTTGTGATCCATGAACAGTTACTACCACACATTGGGCTCCGGGCGCTCCAAGCTCTCTCGACTTATTAATCAACCTGATCTCTGTCGAGGAGTTGCAACTAGTTTCTGGTGTTTGTAGGTAGTGTTAGTAGTCTACCAAGTGGCACCCGGTACAGGTGGGCTTGGGACAGACTAGGCACACGTGGCCTGGTGTACCGAGTGGCACCCGGATGGTGGGCTCGGGAACCCTGCACACAGCGTTTGGGGCCGTGAGCGACACCCCGGCCGGATCTCCTTGCGGATGGAACCCGAATAGGCGATAAACCTGGACTAGAGACTTGTGTGATTAGTCAGGTCATGGCCGACTCCCTCGCCAGGCTTCCGCTTGAAGGTTGCCGAGGTACACGACGTGTACATGGTGGTAAGTGGCGAGAGCGTGTGTGACGAAGTACACCCCTGCAGGGTTAATATGATCTATTCGAATAGCCGTGTCCGCTGTAAAGGATTTCTGGGTTGCCTGTACAGTTCATAGACAAGTGCAAGTGGATACTCTAAAATGTGCAAGATAAGCGTGAGTGCTATGGATGGCGTTCTCG
This sequence comes from Aegilops tauschii subsp. strangulata, assembly GCF_002575655.3. Classification (NCBI taxonomy): domain Eukaryota; kingdom Viridiplantae; phylum Streptophyta; class Magnoliopsida; order Poales; family Poaceae; genus Aegilops; species Aegilops tauschii. The sequence goes on from NC_053035.3 coordinate 336,229,073, forward strand.
TAGGGAGACGGGAGCGGATCCATAGTGGTGTATTGATATGGTGAATATGTGGACTCGTGTGCGCCACCCCAAAAGAGTTGCTTGCAGTCATAGTTCAGGTTAGCCACTGAGTCAAAGCTGGCTTGCTGCAGTTAAACTCCACCACCCCTTCTGTTGATACCGATGCATATGTAGATAGTTCCGATGTAAGTCTTGCTGGGTACATTTGTACTCACGTTTGCTTATTTTATGTTTTGCAGAGAGACGTCAGTCTCGCTAGTAGTCCCGTGTGGACTTCGACGTTTAGCTTGATACCTCAGCTACGATCTTGTGCCCTCGGCAGGATCTAGTAAATAGTCAGGCTTCTCAGCCTTTTCATTTGTAGATGTCTGTACTCAGACATGTTAAGCTTCCGCATGTGCTTTGACTTGTATGCTCTGAATGTTGGGTCATGAGACCCATGTTTGTAATATCTGGCTCTTCGGAGCCTAATGAATAAATACTCTGAGTCGTAGAGTCTTGTTGTGATGCCATGTTGTATTTGCACATATCGAGCATATTGTGTGTATGATTGAAATGCTTGGTATGTGTGGGATCCGACAATCTAGTTGTCTATCCTTAGCAGCCTCTCTTATGGGGAAATGTAGTCTAGTGCCTCCTTGAGCCATAGTAGTCCGCTACAGCCCGGTTCACCGGAGTCCTGCTAGCCCAGCACTACTGCTCTGGACACTTGACTGGCCGACATGTGTTTCATATCGTTCCTGTGTCTGTCCCTTCGGGGAAATGTCACGCGGTGACATCCGGAGTCCTGCCTAGCCTGCTATAGCCCGGGTTCCCGGAGTCCTGTTAGCCCAGTGCTACAGCCCGGATTCGCACGCTGCTGACCGACACGTTCGATGTTGATTCATGTATGTCTGTCCCCATATGTTAGTGCCGCTTTGGGTTCACGACTAGCCATGTCGGCCCGGGTTCTCTGTCATATGGATGCTAGCGACATTGTCATATACGTGAGCCAAAAGGCGCAAACGGTCCCGGGCCATGGTAAGGCGACACCCGTGGGAGTACCGTGCGTGAGGCCGCAAAGTGATATGAGGTGTTACAGGCTAGATCGATGTGACTTGGAATCGGGGTCCCGACACAGAGCGCCTCCACCACCTCAGCCTCAAGACGGCGTTCTGGCGCCGAGGCGCGCGGCTCCCCGGCGCGACCCTCCGCGTCGGGCGCCCGCACGAGAAGAAGGAAGCTGCCAAGAAGTTCCCCGACCGCAAGAAAACGCTCCACCGCTCCCAGCACCGCCACGTCAGGATCGCTTGCCACGGCAGGGCCACGCGCCACTCGCCATGGCGGCGCGGGGTCACCAAGATCAAGCTTCGCCTCCACAACGGGCCCCGGTGGCCATAGCAGGCTGCCGCGCCTTCACTCCTGACCTGCGTAGCGTCGCCTAGTCGGGCAAGTTCAAGCCGAACCTGCCTCCTCACTACGACGGCACCCCCGACCCTGCAGAGTTCCTGCAGCTCTACAAACTGAGCATCGAGGCAGCCAACGGCGACGAGAAAGTCATGGCGAACTGGTTCCCGATGGCTCTCAAGGATGGCGCTCGCTCGTGGCTCCTGAACCTGCCCCCGGGCTCGATCTCCTCCTGGGATGAGATGCGTGACAGCTTCGTCGCCAACTTCCAGGGCACTCGCGACCGCTCTCCGGCCGTGGGTGACCTGCGCCGCGTCAGGCAACAGCCAGGGGAGACCCTGCAGAAGTACATCCAGCGCTTCAGCAACGTTCGCCTCAAGATCCCCAAGGTCACGGATGAAGCCATCATTTCGGCGTTTTCTAATGGCGTACACAACGTCAAGATGAAGGAGGAGCTCGCCATCCACGAGGAGCTATGCATGGCTTTGGAGCTGTTCAACCTGGCGACCAAGTGCGCAAGAGCTGAGGAGGGGCGCCTTTCTCTCCTTGAGCTCCCAGCTACCGACCCGAAGGAGAAGAAAGCCAAGGCCAAGGACGTGAAGCGCAAGGGAGTAGCCGTTCTCGGGGCGGAGCCAGACACGAAGCGCGGCCGGGACCACCCCGAGTCGTCCAAGCGCAGCCGACCGTTCTGCGCCTTCCACAACGTACACAGCCACAACACCAATGACTATCAAGAACTCAGGGCCATTCGAGATGGACGCTTCGGTCGACGCCCCGAGCGCAACGACCGGGGCTACGACCGAGGAGGAGGACGATGCGGAGGATGCTAGGATGACCGCGACCCTCGTCAGGAGTGGGACGACCGGCCTCGCGAGGACCGCTGGCAGGACCAGCCTCGCGAGAGCGCATGGAGGGATCAACCTCATGAGGACCGCCCCCAGGGCAACGCTGGTCTTCCTGCACTGCCGCCACCGCCAAGAAGGAACGACGACCACCACCAGGACGAGGGGGCTGGGGGCTTCCAGGAACCGCGTGCTATCGCCTGCATTTTGGGCAGAGCTCTAGCCCCAGCCTCTCAGTGCATCTTCAAGCAGTTTGCTCGCGAGGTGAATGCAGCCCTTCCCAGGCTCGAGGCCACGCGCCCGCTCAGGTGGTCCAAGTGCGCCATTACTTTCAGCTCGACGGACCAGCTCAAGTGCACGGCCACCGCTGGCGCCCTCCTGATGCTCTGCTCACCCGTCATCAGCAACGTGCAAGTCACCAAGACCCTCATCGACGGTGGCACAGGGCTTAACATCCTGTTCGTCGAGACGTTCGATAGCCTCCAAGTGCCATATGATCAGCTTCAGCATACCAAGCCCTTCTCAGGAGTGACCGACGGCTCCACCACCCCGATAGGGCAGGTCTGCCTCCCTATCACCTTCAGAAAGCGCAACAACTACCGCACCGAGCTCATCGACTTCGATGTTGCTCACATCCGTCTGCCATACAATGCCATCCTCGGGTATCCGGCCCTGGCCATGTTCATGGCAGTGACCCACCACGGCTACAACGTCCTCAAGATGCCAGGAAGCGGCGGGATCATCACCGTCCCCTGTGAAGAAAGAGATGCGGTGTGTTCCCTCGAGCGCGCCTTCCAAGCCGCATCAATCGAAGACCCCGACAACAACACAACGCAGTACCCTCCTGAGGCCGTCCCCAAGAAGAAGAAGCAGCTACTCCGCACAGGGCCCCAGGGAAGCGGCGCCTCTGGCGGTGCGGCATCAGGATCGGCGCCCGCGCCTGGGGCGCCTGTCGTGGATCTAAGACTGACAGTAGAATGGGGGTAGGTATGAGGAGGCAAGATCCTAGCTATGGCGAAGTTGTACACACAAGTTTTACGAGTTCAGGCCCTTCGCGGAGGAAGTAATAGCCCTATGTCTTGGTGCCCGGAGGCGGTCGACTAGATTATACGTGTGTGTGTTACAGGGGGTGTGAACCCTTGCCCCAGAGGAGGGGGGTGGCTTATATAGAGTGCGCCAGGACCCCAGCTCCCCTCCGTTACACAGGGTTCAATGTACATAAAGAGGAAGCGTTACAGGTAACGTCTGCAATAAAGTGTTATAAATGATAATTAAGTCTATGAGTAAACGCCCGACCGTTGCTGTGTAGAGTGACATTAGATCTTCTGTATGTCGGGTGGTTTCTGTGGCGGTCGAGTGACATTGATTCTTCCGAGTGGAATGTCTCTGGTCGAGTGGATGATGGTACCCTTCGAATGCTTCTGACTTCAGGGTGATGTCCTTGGGGAGGGTATCTAGGTCAGGCCTATAACCCTACCCTAGGTACATAGCTTCATCATTAGCCCCCGAATGGTTCAGGGTTTGAGTGGAGAAGGAGTTGAAAATACTTCCGATTTGATTTTCGCGCTTCAGAAGTGTCTTGTTGGGATCGACGAATCAAACACGGTGACACCAACTTCTTTTTTAGTCGCCTTGATCCATTCTTGGTTTTGCCGAGTGAACTTTTACTGAAAAGCTTCGAGCGTTGATATGGAGAAAATCTTCCATCTAACAGGTTGCTCTATTGCCCGCGGATCCCGCGGGATTCGTATTTTGGGAAGCGCGCGGGGCGGAGGAGGCCGCAGTAATCGGGTTGGATAAGGCAAGGCCGCCTTGATTTCCGCGCCGCCTTTTTCGCCACATATCGCACGCGTGACTGTTAGGGGATTTGATAAGATCGTCCGGGTCCACAGGTCAGTCACTCGGAAGCAACCTCATATAAGGCGACGGACTGGGGTTTTTGAACAGTGCGCTCCCATTCTTCCTCTTCCTTCTCCGTCTGCTGCGATGGGGAAGGAGAAGATGGTGGCTTTGGAGCGCGCGAAGAAGGCAACGGTGAAGGCGAAGGGGAAGAAGTCCAGCCGGGGCGGATCTTCGTCGAGGTCCGGTCTACCGCGCGGCTGGATCCGGGGCGATTGGATCCGGTCGACGATTCGCCAGGATAACATCGACGATCTGGCCGAGGAGGGATTGATCCCCCACGGATCCGCGTGGCTCCCGGCAGACGAGACTGAGCCCTGACCGCAGGAGGGTGAGTGCGTCCTCCTCGCCACTCACGTGACCGCGGGTTTTCTTTGCCTCCTCATCCTTTTTTCCGAGCTTTCTTGAACTTCTTTGGAGCACAACTTCATCACTTTTCCCCCAACACCATCGTGTATCTTGCCGCTTTCGTGTCTATGTGCGAGAATTTCTTGGGTTGTCGACCACACTGGGGCCTCTTCAAGCACATTTACACATGTCGCTCCCAGTCGGTCAAAAAAGCTAATCCGAGTGATGAGAGGACAAAAGTGATCTAGATGTGTGGGGCTCTTGGGATCCAAATGAGGGGTAAGAGCTCTTTCCTAGCCATAATCCTTCCCGAGTCACTCCGAGGGTAGGAGTCGACATGGTTTTACTGCAAAGACCAGCCGACTCCAGGTCAGTCGACTGGACTCCCCCCTTTTCCATGGCTCGAGTAGAGAAGCCATCCGCCTTCAAAGTGACCCCGGGGGAGAAAGCAGAGGTGAAGGTGCTGGTCGAGCGAGTGGTCCAGCTCATCCGTGATGGCGTGATCGGCATGGATCTGTTGGAAGTCTTCCTCAGACGACGCATTCAGCCGCTTCAAGCCCGTGACCACCCGATGTGGATGTATTCGGGCATTGAAGATTCCACTCGGATCCATCCAGAAGAAGTCAACGAGGATACGGTGGAGAAGTGGTTGAGGGGTATCACTGGCAACAAAGATAACCCCAGGGGGGCCAGGAGAGTCCCTCCACTCGACAACTCGTACGAAACAGACAAGGTCCAACTCTGAATTACCGAGTGTTATCTTGATTTATCACATAACTCCTTGTAGTCAACCGACTGACTTTTGTCTTCCTTGTTGTCTTCTAGGCTCTTACTGAGATGTATTCGATGCCCAACGGAGAGCAGGAGCAGGACCCGGAGGGGGAGGCGAGTGGAGGCGAGAGCCGCGAGTGGCATTCCGATGGTGAAGGGGACGAGGAGAGCTCCGACCCAAGTGATGAAGAAGAGGAAGACTCACCTCCCCGTAGGGAAAGGCGATCCAAGCTCACTCACGATCCGGCAAGCGTCCGTGACAAAGCAACTGTTCAGACCGGGCAGTCGTCAAAGCGTCCTCGGACGTCTTCTCCGGCGCCGACTGAAAAGGCCCCGAAGCAATCCAAGGTTGTACCGCAGAAGACTCGAAAGGCTCTTCCCAAAATCAAAATCGATATCCCTGTTGCCTCTGCGTGAGTGTTCTGTCTATATTTTTACCCGAGGTTCTGTGTTGTCTACATTTTCCTTGGTTTGACCGGATGAAACTTGAAACTAGCAGTGCCACTACCTCTGGGACTTTTGCTTACAAAAACGAGGATCAGGACATGGAAGATGCGGTCACCTCCAAACCAGGTATAACCTTCGTGATCTTGTCTTTGTTTTGTCGATCGAACTGCGGTATAACCAGCGAGGATGAATTTTTGGCGACTGATCTTTTTACAGCTCCTCCCAACGTCATTGATCTCCCAGACGACGACGAGGACGAGCCACTGAGGCCCTTGGGAAGAAGAAGCAGGAAAACGTCCACTGGCAAGACGCCTCAGTCGACACCGGTGGCGGAACCGGTAATCCAGGAGGTTGGCGATGCCAATCGGACTTCTGTCACCTTCGCCATACCACTGTCGAGTGCTCAGCCTTCAGCGTCAGCCGCGCAGACTCCAGCCGATCCACCTTCACTTTTTGCTGCACATCACGTCTCAGAGGACCAGGTCAGTGCTGCCAAAGAGGCTATACGCCAGGCGGGCATTATGATGGAGTAGGTGAAGATGGTCCGGGAAGCCAGCCAAGCTGCTTATGACGCCAGCTCCGCTCTCCAGAGCAACGTCCAAGTTAGTAGATAGCCGACTGACTCATTTAGCTTGTTCTGTTAGGATATGCTACCTGAAAACTTTCTTTGAATAATCTTTTCATCTGTCTGCGTTTCGCATCCGTACACCCACTGGGTGTTTTGATTTGCCACTGAGCAAACTTGTATCTTGAGTCGACTAGGTTGTGTCGATTGGATCTTTGAACTAGTGGGGGCACGCTGAGTGCACCCACTGGGTGTAGTCCCCGAGACCATAGTTGACTGCGGGTAGTCGACTGTGGTCTGAGAAGCTAAATTTTCCACTCGGTCTGGACGGACCATGTTGAGTGGAATCCGAACCAGTGGGGGCATGTTAAGTGCACCCACTGGGTGTAGTCCCCGAGACCGTGGTCGACTGCGGGCTGTCGACTACGGTCTGAGAACAACTTGCCTCTTTTTTTTACACTCGGTCTGGACAGGCCATGTCGAGTGGAAACTGGACCAGTGGGGGCACGCTAAGTGCACCCACTGGGTGTAGTCCCCGAGATCGTGGTCGACTGCGGCCAGTCGACTACGGTCTGAAAACAACTTGAATTTATCAGACCATTGTTCTGAAGTAACTAATCTTTCCATCTGTCGATTGACTGTCTTTTGATTACAGAAATCTTGTGAACTCGGAGATCGTTTTGCTGACTTGGAGAAGAAACAGATTCAGCTCAACCTCGATCTGGAACTGGCCAAGACAAATCAGCAGATGGCCAAGGATGAAGCCGCTGGTAACAAAAAACTTGTCGACTGATTTGTCTCTGAACCAGACGTTATTTGTTTCTGAATTGAGCGTTATTTCTTTCAGAGAAACTGAACCAAGCTCTGGCGAAAAAGGATCAAGATCTTGCGGCCGCACAGAAAACAGCTGATGAGAAAACTGCGCTCGCTGAACAGAAGCTAGCTTCAGTCGGCAAACTGGAAGAAGAAAATGCTAAGCTGAAAACTGCCCTTGATGAGGCCAATAAGGAAGCGACTCGCCTGAAGAAGGACAAGAACAATCTGAACGAGAAGATGGAAGGCTTTGCTCGCAAGAGGGACGATCTAGAGAATTATCTGGGAGGTCTTGCCAAGAATTTGTTCGTCATGCTTGAAGGTATTTTCTTCGGCCCGACTGACTTGTTACTGTCGACTCGACATATAACCACTGACTCAACTTTGAATTGCGCGTGCAGAATTTTGCCGGAACTTCGAGGAAGAGACTGGGCGAGTTGAGACAAGCTTGGACCCCATCCATTCTCCAGTGAAGGACGAGGCTGCCATGAATGTACTCCGACTGGAATCTCGTGTTGCTGGTGTTGTCGACTATCTTGCTCGACTGAAGGTCGCAATGTCGCGGATCGACACAGCACTCTGGCCAAGGGCAATGCTCCAGAATGACCTCGAGTCTCTGATGACTCGACTTAATGAGATTCCCGGTCGAGTGCAAGAATGGAAGAAGTCTTCTGCTAGGTGTGGCGCTGATGTGGCTCTCTCCTTGGTTCGTGTCCACGGTGGGCGCCAACTGTCGTGGATCTAAGACTGACAGTAGAATGGGGGGTAGGTATGAGGAGGCAAGATCCTAGCTATGGCAAAGTTGTACACACGATTTTTACGAGTTCAGGCCCTTCGCGGAGGAAGTAATAGCCCTACGTCTCGGTGCCCGGAGGCGGTCGACTGGATTATGCGTGTGTGTGTGTGTTACAGGGGGTGCGAACCCTTGCCCCAGAGGAGGGGGTGGCTTATATAGAGTGCGGCAGGACCCCAGCTCCCCTCCGTTACACAGGGTTCAATGTACATAAAGAGGAAGCGTTACAGGTAACGTCCACAATAAAGTGTTATAAATGATAATTAAGTCTATGAGTAAACACCCGACCGTTGCTGTGTAGAGTGACTTTAGATCTTTTGTATGTCGAGTGGCTTCTGTGGCGGTCGAGTGACATTGATTCTTCCGAGTGGAATGTCTCTGGTCGAGTGGATAATGGTACCCTTCGAATGCTTCTGACTTCAGGGTGATGTCCTTGGGGAGGGTATCTAGGTCAGGCCTATAACCCTACCCTGGGTACATAGCTTCATCATTAGCCCCCGAATGGTTCAGGGTTTGAGTGGAGAAGGAGTTGAAAATACTTCCGATTCGATTTTCGCGCTTCGGAAGTGTCTTGTTGGGATCGACGAATCAAACACGGTGACACCAACTTCTTTTTCAGTCGCCTTGATCCATTCTTGGTTTTGTCGAGTGAACTTTTACTGAAAAGCTTCGAGCATTGATATGGAGAAAATCTTCCGTCTGACAGGTTGCTCTGTTGCCCGCAGATCCTGCGGGATTCAAATTTTGGGAAGCGCGCGGGGCTGAGGAGGCCGCAGTAATCGGGTTGGATAAGGCAGGGCTGCCTCGATTTCCATGCCTCCTTTTTTGCCACGTATCGCGCACATGACTGTTGCGGGATTTCATAAGATCGCCTGGGTCCACAGGTCAGTCACTCGGAAGCAACCTCATATAAGGCATCGGACTGGGGTTTTTGAACAGTGCGCTCCCATTCTTCCTCTTCCTTCTCCGTTTTCTCCACCGCATCCGCTCCTGCCCCGGCGCCGCTGCTCTGTTTGAGCTCCTTCCGCTGTGATGGGGAAGGAGAAGACGGTGGCTTTGGAGCGCGTGAAGAAGGCGATGGCGAAGGCGAAGGGGAAGAAGTCCAGCCGGGGCGGATCTTCGTCGAGGTCCGGTCTACCGCGCGGCTGGATCCAGGGCGATTGGATCCGGTCGACGATTCTCTAGGACGACATCAACGATCTGGCCGAGGAGGGATTGACCCCCCACGGATCCGCGCGGCTCCCGGCGGACGAGACTGAGCCCTGACCGCAGGAGGGTGAGTGTGTCCTCCTCGCCACTCATGTCGACCGCGGGTTTTCTTTGCCTCCTCATCCTTTTTTTCGAGCTTTCTTGAACTTCTTTGGAGCACAACTTCATCACTTTTCCCCCAACACCATCATGTATCTTGTTGTTTTCGTGTCTATGTGCGAGAATTTCTTGGGTTGTCGACCACACTGGGGCCTCTTCAAGCACATTTACACGTGTCGCTCCCAGTCGGTCAAAAAAGCTAATCCGAGTGATGAGAGGACAAAAGTGATCTAGATGTGTGGGGGTCTTGGGATCCAAATGAGGGGTAAGAGCTCTTTCCCAGCCATAATCCTTCCCGAGTCAGTCCGAGGGTGGCAGTCGACATAGTTTTACTGCAAAGACTAGCCGACTCTAGGTCAGTCGACTGGACTTCGCCCCTTTTCCATGGCTCGAGTAGAGAAGCCCTCCGCCTTCAAAGTGACCCTGGGGGAGAAAGCAGAGGTGAAGGTGCTGGTCGAGCGAGTGGTCCAGCTCATCCGTGATGGCGTGACCGGCATGGATCTGTTGGAAGTCTTCCTCAGATGACGCATTCAGCTGCTTCAAGCCCGTGACCACCCGATGTGGATGTATTCGGGCATTGAAGATTCCACTCGGATCAATCCAAAAGGAGTTGACAAGGATACGGTGGAGAAGTGGTTGAGGGGTATCACTGGCAACAAAGATAACCCCAGGGGGGCCAGGAGAGTCCCTCCACTTGACAACTCGTACGAAACAGACAAGGTCCAACTCTGAATTGCCGAGTGTTATCTTCATTTATCACGTAACTCCTTGTAGTCAACCGACTGACTTTTGTCTTGCTTGTTGTCTTCTAGGCTCTTACTGAGATGTATTCGATGCCCGACGGAGAGCAGGAGCAGGACCCGGAGGGGGAGGCGAGCGGAGGCGAGAGCGGCGAGTGGCATTCCGATGGTGAAGGGGACGAGGAGAGCTCCGACCCGAGTGATGAAGAAGAGGAAGACTCACCTCCCCGTAGGAAAAGGCGATCCAAGCTCACTCACGATCGGGCAAGCGTCCGCGACAAAGCAACTGTTCAGACCGGGCAGTTGTCAAAGCGTCCTCGGACGTCTTCTCCGGCGCCGACTGAAAAGGCCCCGAAGCAATCCAAGGTTGTACCGCAGAAGACTCGAAAGGCTCTGCCCAAAATCAAAATCGATATCCTTGTTGCCTCTGCGTGAGTGTTCTGTCTTTATTTTTACCCGAGGTTCTGTGTTGTCTACTTTTTCCTTGGTATGACCGGATGAATCTTGAAACTAGCAGTGCCGCTACCTCTGGGACTTCTCCTTACAAAAACGAGGATGAGGACATGGAAGATGCGGTCACCTCCAAACCAGGTATAACCTTCGTGATCTTGTCTTTGTTTTGTCGATTGAACTGTGGTATAACCAGCAAGGATGAATTTTTGGCGACTGATCTTTTTACAGCTCCTCCCAACATCATTGATCTCCTAGACGATGACGAGGACGAGCCACTGAGGCCCTTGGGAAGAAGAAGCAGGAAAATGTCCACTAGCAAGACGCCTCAGTCGACACCGGTGGCGGAACCGGTAATCCAGGAGGTCGGCGATGCCAATCAGACTTCTGTCACCTTCGCCATACCACTGTCGAGTGCTCAGCCTTCAGCGTCAGCCGCGCAGAGTCCAGCCGATCCACCTTCACTTTTTGCTGCACATCACGTCCCAGAGGACCAGGTGGGTGCTACCAAAGAGGCTATACGCCAGGCGGGCATTATGATGGAGTAGATGAAGATGGTCTGGGAAGCCAGCCAAGCTGCTTATGACGCCAGCTCTGCTCTCCAGAGCAACGTCCAGGTTAGCAGATTGCCGACTGACTCTTGTATCTTGTTCTGTTAGGATATGCTACCTGAAAACTTTCTTTGAAGAACCTTTTCATCTGTCTGCGTTTCACATCCGTACACCCATTGGGTGTTTTGATTTTCCACTGAGCAAACTTGTATCTTGAGTCGACTACGTTGTGTCGATTGGATCTTTGAACTAGTGGGGGCACGCTGACTGCACCCACTGGGTGTAGTCCCCGAGACCATAGTTGACTGCGGGTACTCGACTGTGGTCTGAGAAGCTAAATTTTCCACTCGGTCTGGACGGACCATGTCGAGTGGAATCCGAACCAGTGGGGGCACGCTAAGTGCACCCACTGGGTGTAGTCCCCGAGACCGTGGTCGACTGCGGGCAATCGACTACGGTCTGAGAACAACTTGCCTCTTTTTTTTACACTCGGTCTGGACAGACCATGTCGAGTGGAAACTGGACCAGTGGGGGCACGCTAAGTGCACCCACTAGGTGTAGTCCCCGAGACCGTGGTCGACGTCGACCACGGTCTGAAAACAACTTGAATTTATCAGACCATAGTTATGAAGTAACTAATCCTTCCATCTGTCGATTGACTGTCTTTTGATTACAGAAATCTTGTGAACTCGGAGCTCGTTTTGCTGACTTGGAGAAGAAACAGATTCAGCTCAACCTCGATGTGGAACTGGCGAAGACAAATCTGCAGAAGGCCAAGGATGAAGCCGCTGGTAAGAGAAAACTTGTCGACTGATTTGTCTCTGAACCGGACGTTATTTGTTTCTGAATTGAGCGTTATTTCTTTCAGAGAAACTAAACCAAGCTCTGGCGAAAAAGGATCAAGATCTTGCGGCCGCACAGAAAACAGCTGATGAGAAAACTGCGCTCGCTGAACAGAAGCTAGCTTCAGTCGGCAAACTGGAAGAAGAAAACGCCAAGCTGAAAACTGCCCTTGATGAGGCCAATAAGGAAGCGACTCGCCTGAAGAAGGACAAGAACAATCTAAACGAGAAGATGGAAGGCATTGCTTGGAAGAGGGACGATCTGGAGAATTATCTGGGAGGTCTTGCCAAGAAGCTGTTCGTCATGCTTGAAGGTATTTTCTTCGGCCCGACTGACTTGTTACTGTCGATTCGACATATAACTACTGACTCATCTTTGAATTGCGCGTGCAGAATTTTTTCGGAACTTCAAGGAAGAGGCTGGGCGAGTTGAGACAAGCTTGGACCCCATCCATTCTCCAATGAAGGACGAGGCTGCCATGAATGTACTCCGACTGGAATCTCTTGTTGCTGGTGTTGTCGATTATCTTGCTCGACTGAAGGTCGCAATGTCACGGATCGACACAGCACTCTGGCCAAGGGCAACGCTCCAGAATGACCTCGATTCTCTGATGACTCGACTTAATGAGATTCCCGGTCGAGTGCAAGAATGGAAGAAGTCTTCTGCTAGGTGTGGCGCTGATGTGGCTCTGTCCTTGGTTCGTGTCCACTGCAGGGAAGCGCGGGAAGAGAAGCTGGCGGCAATCAGGGTTGCCAATACCAGGAAGCATGACTTCCAGTCTTTCATGGAGACCTTTATTGCTGCTGCCACTCGGATTGCTGATGGAATCGACCTGGACGAGTTCGTCGAGCCTGCTAGTCGTCCTCTTGCGGAGTGAACAAACTTTCATGCCTCACCTTAATTTGCCTCGGAATGCCGAGTGATTATGTAATCGTTAAAACTCCTTCGGGCTGGATGCCTGAGTACTTTAATTCGTGGTCCAGAACCTTAGGATTTATCTGAACTTGGTTTATTTCTGAATATGCTTGTGTTTGCCTTCGAGTGGAACTTGTTCTTCACTCTGAATATATTTTTGTACTTCAGATGCAGCTCTGAGGAGGAGGTTCCAGTCGACCTGCACCTCGTCGTCCTTGCGGATGAGGATGGAGCGCACGTTATACTTGTGGCGCAACTCCGAGGGGGAGGTTGCAGTCGACCTGCACCTCGTCGTCCTTGTGGATGAGGATGGAGCGCACATTGTATTTGTGGCGCAGCTCCAAAGGGGAAGGTTGCAGTCGGCCTGCACCTCGTCGTCCTTGCGGATGAGGATGGAGCGCACATTGTATTTGTGTGCAGCTCTGAAGAGAAGCTTGCAGTCGACCTGCACCTCGTCGTCCTTGCGGATGGGGATGGAGCGTACATTGTATTTGTGGCGTAGCTCCAAACTTAGGCGAGTACGGGACTGCAGCTAAGCCCCTGAGTGTGAGGGTTGCTCGCCACTCGGTAGGATTTTTGAAACTTAGGCGAGTACTGGACTGCAGCTAAGCCTCTGAGTGAGAGGTTTGCTCATCACTCGGTAGGATTTTTTTAAACTTAGGCGAGTACTGGATTGCAGCTAAGCCCCCGAGTGAGAGGTTTGCTCATCACTCGGTAGGATTTTTTGAACTTAGGCGAGTACTGGACTGCAGCTAAGCCCCCGAGTGAGAGGTTTGCTCATCACTCGGTAGGATTTTTTAAACTTAGGCGAGTACTGGACTGCAGCTAAGCCCCCGAGTGAGAGGTTTTCTCATCACTCGGTAGGATTTTTTTAAACTTAGGCGAGTACTGGACTGCAGCTAAGCCCCTGAGTGAGAGGTTTGCTCATCACTCGGTAAGATTTTTTAAACTTAGGCGAGTACTGGACTGCAGCTAAGCCCCCGAGTGAGAGGTTTGCTCATCACTCGGTAGGATTTTTTTAAACTTAGGCGAGTATTGGACTGCAGCTAAGCCCCCGAGTGAGAGGTTTGCTCATCACTCGGTAGGATTTTTTTAAACTTAGGCGAGTACTGGACTGCAGCTAAGCCCCCGAGTGAGAGGTTTGCTCATCACTCGGTAGGATTTTTTCAACTTAGGCGAGTACTGCACTGCAGCTAAGCCCCCGAGTGAGAGGTTTGCTCACCACTCGGTAGGATTTTTCAAACTTAGGCGAAACGGATTCGCAGCTAAGCCCCCGAGTGAGAGGCTTGCTCACCACTCGGTAGGATTTTCCAAACTTAGGCGAAACGGATTCGCAGCTAAGCCCCCGAGCGAGAGGCTTGCTCACCACTCGGAATGATTTTTCAAACTTAGGCGAAACGGATTCGCAGCTAAGCCCCCGAGTGAGAGGCTTGCTCACCACTCGGATTTTTCAAACTTAGGCGAAACAGATTCGCAGCTAAGGCACCCACTGGGGGATTTGAAAAATATAAAAAAGAAACAGCAAACATTCAGGAGATTGTAAAACTGTGTCTTTGATAATCAAACTAGAAGGTATTTCTTATTACATCTCAATAGTCTGAAAACCTAAGTGTAAAAGGGGCGGAGTAGCTCCACATTCCAAGCGTGTGGCTCATCTTTCTTGTGTTTGACGTTATAGAGGCGATATGCTCCGTTGTGGAGCACTCTGGTGATGATGAAGGGGCCTTCCCAAGCAGGAGCAAGCTTGTGTGGTTTCTGCTGATCCACTCGAAGAACCAAGTCTCCCTCTTGAAATGCTCGACCTCTCACGTTTTTGGCGTGGAATCAACGCAGGTCTTGCTGATAGATGGTCGACCGGATCAAGGCCATCTCTCTTTCCTCTTCCAGGAGATCAACTACATCTTGCCGAGCCTATTCTGCTTCATCTTCCGAGAAAAGCTCGACTCGGGGTGCATTGTGAAGCAAGTCACTCAGAAGTACAGCTTCAGCTCCATAAACCAAGAAGAATGGAGTTCGGCCAGTCGACCGATTGGGAGTTGTCCTCAATCCCCAAAGCACTGATGGAAGTTCATCGACCCAAGCGCCTGCCACATGCTTGAGATCACGCATCAGTCGGGGTTTCAGTCCTTTGAGAATCAATCCATTTGCTCTTTCAGCTTGTCCATTCGACTGGGGGTGGGCGACTGAAGCATAGTCGACTCGAGTGCCTTGGGAAGCGCAAAAGGCTCTGAACTCATCAGAGTCGAAGTTCGACCCACTGTCAGTGATGATGCTGTGCGGAACACCATATCTGAATGTTAACTCTCTGATGAAGCTGACAACAATACTAGCTTCAAGATTTTTGATAGGCTTGGCTTCAATCCATTTGGTGAACTTGTCGACCGCCACGAGCACATGAGTGAAGCCGCTCCTACCAGTCCTCAGTGGTCCAACCATATCCAATCCCCAAACAGCAAAGGGCCAGATGAGTGGAATGGTCTTCAGGGCTGATGCAGGCTTGTGAGACATGTTGGAGTAAAATTGGCAACCTTCACATTTGTCGACTATTTCTTTTGCCATCTCATTTACTCGTGGCCAATAAAACCCCGCTCCGTATGCTTTGGCCACAATGGTCTGAGAGGACGCATGGTGACCACAGGTCCCCGAGTGGATGTCATTGAGGATCACTCAACCTTCTTCTGGTGTTATGCATTTCTGGCAGACTCCAGTCACACTTTCTCTGAACAGCTGTCCCTTTATCACAGTGAAGGCTTTTGATCGACGGACGATCTATCGAGCCTCTTCTTCATCCTCTGGGAGTTCCTTCCTAAGAATGTACACGGTGCACGGTACTATCCAGTCGGGAGTGATGACCAAAACCTCCATGATCGAGTCGACCACGGCTGGGACTTCGACTTCAGTCGGATCATTGGCACTCTTTAGTTGCGGGGGCTCTTCAGTGAAACGGTCTTGTCGAACTGAAGGTGTATGAATATGTTCCAAGAACACATTGCTGGGAATGGCCACCTCTTGGAACCTATCTTTGCCAGATTATCGGCTGCTTGATTTTTCAGTCGGGGTATGTTATGGAGCTCTAACCATTCAAACTTCTTCTCTAACTTTCTCACTGCATTACAATAGCCAGTCATAGCTGGGCTTCTGATGGCCCACTCCTTCATCACTTGATTAACCACTATATCCGAGTCGCCGTAGACCATGAGGCGACGGACGTCGAGTGAAATGGCCATACGCAACCCGTACAGAAGTGCTTCATATTCAGCTTCGTTGTTGGAGCAGTCAAAATGAATCTGGAGAACATAGCTGAGTTTGTCACCTCGGGGGGATACCAATACTACCCCAGCACCGGAACCATTCAGCATCTTGGATCCATCAAAGAACATGGTCCAATGCTCCGAGTGAATCTGAGTCGGCAGTTGCTGTTCGACCCACTCGGCAAGGAAATCTGCTATTGCTTGGGACTTGATAGCTTTCTTTGCCTCAAACTTGATATCCAAGGGAAGGAGTTCGATCGCCCACTTTGCCACTCGACCAGTTGCATCTCTGTTGTTCAGGATCTTTGACAATGGTGCATCGCTGACGACTGTAATGGGGTGATCAGAAAAGTAATGTGCAACCTTCTTCGTGGTCATGTAAATCCCATAAACAAGCTTCTGATAATGTGGATATCTTTGCTTGGATGGAGTCAGGACTTCAGAAACATAGTATACTGGGCGCTGAACTTTATAGGCTTTTCCTTCTTCTTCCCGTTCGACCGTGAGCACCGTACTGACAACTTGTCCTATGGCTGCAATATAAAGCAGTAAAGGCTCTTTGCTGATTGGGGCACCAAGCACCGGCTGGGTGGAAAGCAGGGCTTTGAGCTCTGCAAACGCTGCATCAGCTTCAGGAGTCCACTCGGACTTATCAGATTTCTTCATCAGTCGGTAAAGAGGCAATGCCTTTTCACCGAGGCGAGAAATGAATCGACTCAAGGCGGCCAAACAACTAGTAAGCTTCTGGACATCATGCACACGCACAGGGCGTTTCATCCGGAGTATAGCACCAACTTTCTCTGGGTTAGCGTCGATCCCTCGTTCGGAGACGAGGAAACTAAGTAACTTTCCGCCAGGAACTCCGAATGTGCACTTTGATGGATTAAGCTTGATATCATACCTTCTGAGGTTGGCAAAAGTTTCAGCAAGGTCAGTCAGCAGGTCGGAACCTTTACGTGACTTGACCACAATGTCATCCATGTATGCTTCCACATTCTGACTGATTTGAGTGAGCAAACACTTCTGAATCATCCTCATGAATGTGGCTCCGGCGTTCTTCAGGCCGAATGGCATGGTGACATAACAGAAGCATCCGAATGGAGTAATGAAAGCCGTTTTTATCTCATCGGGACCATACAGTCGGATCTGATGATACCCGGAATAGGCGTCCAGAAAAGACAATCGCTCGCACCCCGTAGTCGAGTCGACGATTTGGTCGATGCGGGGGAGAGGAAAATGATCTTTCGGGCAGGCCCGATTGATATGCTTGAAGTCAATGCACATGCGAAGTGAATCGCCCTTCTTGGCCGTTTGACGATTCTGCTGCGTCTTTAGAAAAAAAAGGAGAAGGACAGGGGTGGGACCATGACAACATTGGCGAGCCACTCGGAGTGGTAAATCTCTCGGATGAACTCAGCTGCCAGGAGCCGAGCCACTTCCTCACCAATTGCTTTTCTCATCTGTACGGCGGACCGTCGAAGATGTTCCTTGACTGGTTTTACTTTCGGGTCGACTCGCAAATGATGCTCAGCCAGTCCCCTGCGTACACCCGGCATGTCAGAAGGCTTCCCTGCAAAGATGTCCCAGTTCTCACGGAGGAACTGGATGAGCGCTTCTTCCTATTTGCTGTCGAGTGAAGTTGAAATATGAGTAGGAGCAACACTAGGATCGGTCAGGTGAATATGAATTGGCTTGGTTTCACCGGACGACTGAAATGCAGAATTAGTGGCAGGCTTCTTGGAGCGCAACAAATCACTCGGATCTGCATTCTTCCGGTATTCTTGCATTTCGACTGCTGCCATTTGTGCATCGGAGATTTTTGAGCCCTTCTGGAAGCACTCTTCTGCCTTCTGCCGATTGCCAGTGATAGTGATCACTCCTCTGGGACCAGGCATTTTCAATTTGAGGTATATGTAACACGGTCGAGCCATGAAACGTGCATAGGCAAGCCTGCCCAGAATAGCATGATAAGCACTCTGGAAATCCACTACTTCAAATGTCAACTTTTCTTTGCGGTAATTCTTGGAATCACCGAAAACTACGTCAAGGGCGATCTGGCCGAGTGATTCAGCCTTCTTGCCAGGTATAACACCATGGAAACTAATATTGCTTTCACTAAGCTTGGACATCGAAATGCCCATTCCCTTCAAGGTTTCAGCATACAGGATATTCAGGCCACTCCCACCATCCATTAGCACTTTTGTCAATCGAGTGCCTTCAACAACTGGGTCGACCACGAACGCTTGCCTCCCAGGGGTGGCTATACGTGCTAGATGGTCAGACTAGTCGAATGTGATGGCAGTCTGGGACCACTTCAAATAACTTGGTGTTGCCGGAGCAACCATGTTAACCTCTTTGTTGATAACTTTCAGTCAACTTTTCCTCTCAACATTAGCAAAAATCATCAGAGTGGAATTGATATTGGGAAAACCATCATCATCTTCTTCCTTATCCCCACCCTTGTCCGACTCCTTTTCCTTCTCCTTGGGTTGTTTCTCTCGGAACTGCTGGATCAGGAGCCGATACTGTCGAGTGGTGTGTTTAGGGTAAATCAGATTACCCTCTTCATCCTTCTTGATGTGAATGTGACAGGTAAATCCAACACATCATTTCCGTCTTGATCTTTCACTTTCTTGGGGTTCCAGGGCCCTTTGGGCTTCCCCTTGAACTTTCCTTGAGCCACAACTAAAGCCTCACCAGGAGCAGCTGGTTCGGCCTTGCGCTTCTGCTTCCGATTGGGATTCCCTCCTCCGGTTTCCTGACGACTGTTTTATGCTTGCCACTCCGGAGTCAGTCTTCCTCTTCACCATTAGCATACTTGGTGGTGATCTCCATCATCCGGGTCAGAGACATATCTCCTGTCCGACCGAATTCCAGATTCAACTCTCGATAATTAACACCCTCCTTGAAGGCACAAACTGCTTGGTGATCTGACACATTCTCCACTGTATGGTGCAATGTGATCCATCTCTGGATGTAATCTCTCAAGGTCTCATTCTGTTTCTGCACGCAGGACTGCAATTCTGCTAACCCTGCCGGCCGTTTGCAAGTACCCTCAAAAGTTCTGACAAACACTCGGGCGAGTTCTTCCCAACTATATGTGCTGCCAGGTGCTAACTGATTCAACCACGCTCTGGCCGAGCCTTCCAACGTCAGAGGAAGGTGTTTCATGGCCACTTCATCATTGCCGCCACCGATCTGTACAACCACTCGGTAGTCCTCAAGCCAAGTGTCAGGCTTGGACTCACCAGTGAACTTGCTGACTCCAGTCGCCAACCCGAAGTTGGGAGGAATCACCGCAGCCCTGATGGCTCTGCTGAAGCACTCTGGGCCTGAAACATGTACTCTGCTGCCAGTCGGGTGATCTCTGTCATGACCCTCTCTGTGTGCTCTGTTCCTGCCGACCAGACCTTGAACAAGAATAGATCTTGCATCAAAGCCCGACTCCCTGGGGTCGACTGGAATTCTTTGCCCGCCACTGTGAGGGCGTCTGTCATCGTGCTGCCGAGGTACATATGACCCACTCCTCGGGGGATGTGTGGGCACTCGACGATGGTCATCGTGGTTGAGTCGGTGATCATACTGCTCACGGTTTCTATACTGATCTCGCCGGTCCCCACGTCCCTCACGCCGCGGGGGCGATCTTGGGCTGTGAGCCGACTGAACTGTGTCCGCCATCACAGACCTGCTACGAATCCTATTCCGCGACTGAGATACTGCTGTGTTCTGCTCACCAGCTGCTCGGAGCAAAGCCCGGATCTACATCAAACCTCTGCCAACTTCTGACTGGGAAGGCTGAATTGATTTTGCTATTCGGGCCGCTGCTGTGAGATTTTGCATCGGAGTTTGGTATACCTGAGTTGGAGGCGGAAAAAGCTATCGTCGACTGGACTCAGGAATCCGCTGCCGAGCACGCTCGTCGAGTGCGTAATGGAGGTTCTCCAGTCGAGTGCGCTCAGCCAAGTTGGCCAGGCGCACCTCCTCCAAGGCCCGGGCCTCGGGGGTTTCTCCAACGATAGGAGTGTGAAGTGCATCCATATTGCGGTGGCGAAGCTCTTCCCTCTACTGTGAAGAGAGGGGCTTGGGGCGGTACTCCTCGTGATCGCGCGACTGATCGCCGCCGCCATCGCCACCGTTGTCGCAGGGGAAGCTAGGAGGACTGCGTGGTCCGTTGACCATCAAGACTTCCGCCGCGGGGTCACTGCTGTCGCACTCGGATGCGGTCTCGACGGAGCCAGTCGAACAGGCTGTAGAGAGTTCCGTCGGGCTCGATTGCCGCAACTTGTGGGGTGGCCGATTGGCGGGCCACCGCATGCCTCACCGCTGGAGCCGCGACCGACCGGAACGCTTGCGCCGGCGAACAGCGGGGAGCGAGGTCGCCACAGGAGCCGACCGATACTAAGTCGATGGCTGCCGAAGAAGGACGCCGCGGACACACGCGCGAAAGTGCGTCGCCCCGCGGACGGGGAGCGCCTCGACGTCGAGTGGGGCCTCTTGGAGCCAAGCGGAGTCGTCGGCGATGAGGACGAGCACGCCGAGACGGATCTCGCGGCCCTCAGCCAATCCTTCGCCGTAAACCATG
This sequence comes from Aegilops tauschii subsp. strangulata, assembly GCF_002575655.3. NCBI lineage: Eukaryota > Viridiplantae > Streptophyta > Magnoliopsida > Poales > Poaceae > Aegilops > Aegilops tauschii. Next base: position 336,249,577 of record NC_053035.3, read on the forward strand.
ATGATGGGAATCGGAAAAATCGCAACTTCACCAAAAAGTCGCTAAGAAACGTGCCCCACGGTGGGCGCCAACTGTCGTGGATCTAAGACTGACAGTAGAATGGGGGGTAGGTATGAGGAGGCAAGATCCTAGCTATGGCGAAGTTGTACACACGAGTTTTACGAGTTCAGGCCCTTCGCGGAGGAAGTAATAGCCCTACGTCTCGGTGCCCGGAGGCGGTCGACTGGATTATGCGTGTGTGTGTTACAGGGGGTGCGAACCCTTGCCCCAGAGGAGGGGCGTGGCTTATATAGAGTGCGCCAGGACCCCAGCTCCCCTCTGTTACATAGGGTTCAATGTACATAAAGAGGAAGCATTATAGGTAACGTCCACTGTCGGTGTCAAAACCGGCGGATCTCGGGTAGGGGGTCCCGAACTGTGCGTCTAAGGCGGATGGTAACAAGAGGCGGGGGACACAATGTTTACCCAGGTTCGGGCCCTCTCGATGGAGGTAATACCCTACTTCCTGCTTGATTGATCTTGATGATATGAGTATTACAAGAGTTGATCTACCACGATATCGTAGAGGCTAAACCCTAGAAGCTAGCCTATGATTATGATTGTTGTTCTTGTCCTACGGACTAGACCCTCTGATTTATATAGACACCGGAAGGGGCTAGGGTTACACAGAGTCGGTTACAAGGGAGGAGATCTACATATCCGAATTGCCAAGCTTGCCTTCCACGCAAAGGAGAGTCCCACCCGGACACGAGACGAAGTCTTCAATCTTGTATCTTCATAGTCCAACAATCCGGCCAGAGTATATAGTCTGGTTGTCCGAGGACCCCCTAATCCAGGACTCCCTTAGTAGCCCCTGAACCAGGCTTCAATGACGATAAGTCTGGCGTGCAGATTGTCTTCGGCATTGCAAGGCGGGTTCCTCCTCCGAATACTCCATAGAAGATTTTGAACACAAGGATCGTGTCCGGCTCTGCAAAACAAATTCCACATACCACCGTAGAGAGTATAATATTCCACAAATCTAATCTCCTGACAACTTTCATAGCGTGACATCACGCCATGGCCCGGTTATTATTCGAACCGTTTTTCTCAACCAGCTACTGCACATATTGCGAGGCGGTTTTCCTGGCACGTCTTGTCGAAGCAGAGATCGTGTCCCCTTATCACGGGATTCTCATCAATACGGGTGTGGGTAACCCAACCGCGCCATAAATCACGGCGCTTGGAGAATAAGCGAGTTTACCAGGCAAGTCGGGAGGCGCACAGTTTCTACCGCCCTTATAAAGGGACAAGGACTCCTCTTTTCCACCCACGCCTTCTTCTTCCCTGCCCATCTATTCTCGCGCACTTGAGCTCCAGCGCCCAAGTTCGCATTTTCTCCGCAAAACCACTCCAAACATGTCCGGAGCGGGAGGCAAGTGGATGGTCTCCTCCGTTACGGAGGAGAACATTACGAAGCTCCGGGAAGCCGGATACCTGGCCGCAGACATCGCGCACCGGCTCCCAGACGCGGGGCAGATCGTCCCTACTCCAGAACCCCACGAGAGGGTTGTATTCCTTACCCCCTTCGTTCGCGGGCTGGGATTTCCCCTCCACCCGTTTGTTCGCGGGCTCATGTTCTACTACGGGCTGGACTTCCATGATCTGGCCCCCAATTTCATCCTCAACATCTCGGCGTTTATCGTCGTGTGCGAGGCCTTCCTCCGCATCAAGCCCCACTTCGGCCTGTGGCTGAAAACCTTCAACGTGAAACCGAAGGTGGTGGTCGGCCAGCAAGCGGAGTGCAGAGGCGCTATGGTGGGAAAAAGGCCCAACGACACCTGGCTCAAAGGCTCCTATGTGGAGACCATGAAGGGGTGGCAATCGGGGTGGTTCTACATCACCGAGCCGCGCGACACCAACTGGGTGGCGGCCCCCGAATTTCGATCCGGCATCCCCATGCGGCTCACCTCCTGGAAAGAGAAGGGCCTATCCTAGGGCTCATCGGTGGAGCTGACCGGACTCCATAACTGTGTTAAAAACAAGATAAGCAAGAAAATCAAGCTTGTCAACGTGGTCCAGGTCATGCTCTTCCGCCGGATCCTCCCGTGTCAAAGACGGGCATTCAATATGTGGGAGTTCGACCCGGCTAAGCACCAGACGCTGCGAGAGCTTTTCGACACGACGCACCAAGTCATCTGGAAGGTGTTGTTGAAGTCCACCGAGGTACCTCCTCCGCTTACCGAGGATCACGGACTCAGCGCAAAGCGCCCTGCCAATCCGGTAAGCTCCTTATATCTCATAAGATGTTCCTTTCCCCAGTATAATCATGTGAGGGATCTGAGCCTCCACGCCATTTAACAGGACTGGGTCGCGACAGCGAAGCAGATCGATTGTCCGACCCCACTGCCCGAAGATCCAGCAAGGGCTCTCTTGACGGAGATGCTGGTTCCGGCGCCCTATGACGCGCCGGAGAAGAAGGCCAAGAAGAAGGCCGCGGGGACCAGGAAAGGTCTCCGGCGCAAGGTTGTATCGGACTCATCGTCCGATAACACCGAGGCGCCCTCCTCCCACGAAAACGAGGAGGAGGAAGAGGAAAGTTCTCCCCCCCAGCCGGGGGAGACAAGAAAAGGAAGGCCGCCCCATCTGGGGAGGCCGAAGGGTCCAGGAAGGGAAGGACCCTCCTTCCGGACTGCTCCACAGTGGCCGCTTTCAGCGACGAGGAGTGGTTACCCAGGGACAAGCCCCTAGCGAAGTCGTAAGTATCTGGATACCATAATAGTTCTGGTATATTTTATTTTATTGCTTCTTATCATGCCGCACATGATCATGCAGTCCACCCAAAGCCCATATCGATGTATCCTCTTCGGATGAGTCTTTGGGCCAGTCAGAGATGAACAGGGATTCACTCCCGACCGCCTCCTCCCCCCGCCCTATGGACGACATCGAGGTGTTATCTCAAAGGGCACCGAACCAAGGGGAGGTAGTTCTGGAGGTGCCCCAAGGCGACATCCCAGACGCTGGGCGCATGGGGGGCAAGACTCCCATGGGCTCTAATGACGGGGGCAGCAAGTTTAGCCCCCAGCCGAATACTGCGCCGGATCCTCCAATGGTTCCGGATTCTGTCAAGCGACCACCCGCAAAGGGGGGCGAGCCATCTGTGCCGATGGCCTTTGTCCATCCAGAGGCATCGGACAATTTGCTGGAGGCGCTTCGCGGCGCTTCCATTGACGAAGAGCACCGCACTATCAAGAGTGCGGTGGTCGAGAAGGTTCGGTCTGCCAAAAGTGGACTGACTGAAGCCTGCGCCAGCCTCCTAACAGGCTTTGAGGTAAGTAATCAAATTATGAGAAAATGTTACAGCATAGACAGTAGCCCCTGATGCTCTGTTTGGTGTTCGCAAAGGAAAGCCGAACAGAGGATCAAATAATAATCGCAGGAGTCTAATCAGAATGTGTCTATGTGAATAAGCAGGCTTCGCTGCTGGCCGCTGCCGCTCGTACGGCGGAGGTCTCCGCACTAAAGCGGGACCTTGAGCGGTCCGAGGAAGAGCTCGGCTTTACCAAGAGGCAGCTCGAAGAGAACAAAGGTAAGTGATACCCCGTATGTATATCGATAAAAAAGAAGGTGGTTGTTAGATCATAGGATCGTCATGAATTTTGCTAGGGGCCACGACCGAAGTGGTGGCCCTGAAGAAGGCGCTATCCGAGGCCGAAGACAAAGTGGCCAAGGAGCGCACCGAGCGCAAGAAGCAAGAGGCCCGAGTCGGCGAGGTTCAGCAAGAGCTCCAGGATTTTGTCAAGAAATACGAGTCCTTGGAGCGTGACTCCAAGACGCAAGGGTCCGAGCTTGCGAAGGCCCTCGAGAACGCACAAAATGCCAAGGCCGAAGCCCAAAAGGCCCTCCAAGAGATTTAGGCGGTCAAGAAGATAGCAGCGGGTAAGGCATTCATTATGCAAATCAATCATGTGAAGGAAACTTTCCTTTTACTTACCCGAATTCGGAGCTTTCCAGGAGCGTTCGCAGATCTGCCCCGCAGCGTATCGGATGCCGCAGAGTTCTACCGGGCCGAGGAAGGGAGCTCGACGGAGAAGTTGTTCTGGTCTCAGTACACTGGGACCGAACATCCGATGCCCTTGAGCGACCAGGTGAAGCAACTGGTCGAGCTTCACAAGGCGGCCGAACTGGCCATGAGGGGTCTCATAGTTCGGATGTGGCCTGGCGAGCCCCTGCCTAGTAGCTACTTCGGCCCGGTAAAGCAGCTTGTGAATGCCTATCCACGGTTTGAAGTCATAAAGCGGTCCATCTGCATTGAAGGTGCGCGCGGGGCTTTTGCCCGGGCGAAAGTGCATTGGGCGAAGATGGACGCCGAAAAGCTAGTGAAGGAGGGTCCGTCGGAGGGCAAGGAGCATCGCCACCCCGAAAAGTATTATGACAGTGTCCTGAAGGGTGCTCGCCCTGTGGCAGAGGAATGTGCTAAGGATGTAATATTCGAATGAATGTACTCATGTGATCCTGTAATATGAAACGAGTTCATGTGCACTATGTAACGCTTGTTAATTTAAAATATTACCTTCTGTGCGGCCGTTTATAAAATCTGAGAGTTGGCCAGTCGTCGGCTTCCGCCCCCATGTAACTAGTACTGAGGTGTTCGGGATAAACCTGATCACTCTTTATCCCAGTTTTGGGTCCTTCGAAGGAGGTGTTCAGCACAATGAACCAGGCAATCGGACTATAAAGCTTTATCACTCTCACTTAGCCATAGAAGTCTACAATTTTAAATTTTGGCGAAGCCCCTAGTATTCGGAAGGCCGAACTTGGGGCGCTATGTACGCCTAAATCGGACAAGGCCGACTCCTCGCCCGAAGCGGAAAAAATCTTGAAGGATTTGAGACCTCTCGAACAGCGACCAGCTCTTGCCGCATCATGACAGTCAGTTTTCGGCTTTCTCTACTGAGGTGCTCGTCCAAAAGAACCGGAACACAATCGCAGTAGTTCTCCCAGTGCTACCTTAGCCGATATAGCGGAATGTAAGGTACCAAAACATGGGAGCTGGGCAAACCCAACTATTGACCCAAGACATGATTCGGAGCTGATGCATATAGTGCTATAAGTTCGGGGTGCCGCACTGTCGAAAGTGTTTGGACTTTTCATGTCGTGTTACAGGGTACACTGAAGCCCCTGGCGCACTGGACGTATCAGAATGTATGGGTGCAATTTGTCGTAAATAAGCAGACAGGGAAAAAGGATGAAGGAATGCAATAATGAGCTAATGATGTACATTGTTATTTAAATGATACGTCAAAGCGTATGCATACAGGTAGTGCAATAAGTAAAAAATAGGACTATTTGACATGTCCTATCCAAGGGCAAGCTGCGTGTGGGTATGCAAAACAGGTATAGCGATCGTTATCAGAGACCACCTGGGGATTCCCTTGTACGTCAAAGCTTCTTGCTTCCTTGGTGTTTCCTTCTCGTGACAGGTCTGATAATCAGACGATCGGAGAGGGCCTTAAGAGAATAGGGGCCTGAAAGGAAGAAAATGTTAAAGGTATACGGGTCCTGAAGTGGTCGAGCCGCATTGTGGGCCGTGCCGTAGCCGTGCCTCCGCCTATGCCCATGGTATCTTGAGTGCGTAATTATGTACGCGCAGCGCAAATTTCGCCGCTTGACTGGGACTAGGACGGAGGCCGAATTGCTAGGCGAGCTCTGAACGTGCCTGGTGATCCTGTTGCAGGGTACTCCGGACTCGCTTGAAGGTGTCCGGGGGCTTTTTCGCCGAATTGGCGGTTTACCTCGGAAGGCTGCTTTGCACTTCTGCTGCAAGAGCAGCAGTGTGCTCCTCCGTACGGAGCGAGCGTTCTGTGTTTCCATTAACTGTTATAACCCCGCGAGGTCCTGGCATTTTGAGCTTGAGGTATGCATAATGCGGTACTGCGTTGAATTTGGCGAATGCGGTTCGTCCGAGCAGTGCGTGATAGCCGCTGCGGAAGGGGACGATATCGAAGATTAACTCCTCACTTCGGAAGTTGTCCGAAGATCCGAGGACCACTTCCAGTGTGATTGAGCCCGTGCAACAGGCCTCTACACCTGGTATGACACCTTTAAAGGTGGTTTTTGTGGGTTTGATCCTCGAGGGGTCTATACCCATTTTGCGCATTGTATCCTGATAGAGCAGGTTCAGGCTGCTGCCACCATCCATAAGGACTCGAGTGAGGTGAAATCTGTCAATGATGGGGTCAGGGACCAATGCGGCAGAACCGCCATGACGGATACAGGTGGGGTGGTCCCTGCGATCAAACGTGATCGGACAAGAAGACCATGGGTTGAACTTCGGGGCGACTGGCTCCATCGCATAGACGTCCCTTAGTGCACGCTTCCGTTCCCGCTTGGGAATATGGGTTGCGTATATCATGTTCACCGTTTTCACTTGGGGGTGAAATTTCTTTTATCCTCCTGTGTTCGGTGGCCGGGGCGCCCCCTCGTCGTCACTATGCAGCCCCTTTTCCTTGTTTTCGGCATTCAACTTGCCGGCCTGTTTGAACACCCAGCATTCTGTGTTGGTGTGGTTGGCTGGTTTATCGGGGGTGCCGTGAATTTGACACAAGCGATCGAGTATGCGGTCCAAACTGGACGGGCCCGGATTGCTTCTTTTGAACGGCTTTTTCCGCTGATCGGATTTAGAGCCACTGAATCCGGCATTAACTCCCGTGTCTTCGGCGTTGTCGCTGTTGTTGCGGCGCTTGTGTCTGTTGCGACGCGGCTTGCCGTTGCTATCTTTGGCATCCGAATTGCCAGGGTTTATTGATGTGTTGTTGCTGTGAGCCAGCCAGCTGTCCTCGCCCGCACAAAAGCGGGTCATGAGTGTCGTGAGGGCTGCCATGGACTTCGGCTTCTCTTGGCCGAGGTGTCGGGCGAGCCACTCGTCGCGGTTATTCTTAAATGCCGCTAAGTCCTCGGCATCCGGACAGTCGACAATTTGGTTCTTTTTAGTTAGGAACCGAGTCCAGAATTTCCTGGCTGATTCCCCCGGCTGTTGGGTTATGTGACTCAAGTCATCGGCATCCGGTGGTCGCACATAAGTGCCCTGGAAGTTGTCAAGGAATGCGTCTTCCAAATTCTCCCAACTGCCAATGGAGTTTGCCGGCAGGCTATTCAGCCAATGCTGAGCCGGCCCTTTGAGTTTTAGTGGGAGGTACTTGATGGCATGTAGATCGTCACCGCGGGCCATGTGGATGTGGAGGAGGAAATCTTCAATCCATACCGCAGGGTCTGTTGTACCATCATATGATTCAATGTTCACGGGTTTAAAACCTTCTGGGAATTCGAGATCCATTACTTCGTCAGTGAAGCATAGGGGGTGTGCGGCGCCACTGTGCCGGGCTATGTCGCGACGCAGTTCATACGAGTCTTGTCTGCTGTATTCGGCCCTGCCGGATTTTATTTTAGTATATCCGGCGTGACGGTTGTCGTCACGCGTTGGGGCGCGCCCCCGTGATCCGTAGATCGATCTTGCATGTCCTGCTTTGTTTTCCAATACGTCTTGCAGGTCCTGCATGTTACCCCGGGCCTTGGTATTTTGTTTAACTGGCGACGGGGTGGGGCTGGACTTCGGCCTGATATGCCACTTTGTCTCGGCCACGAGGTGGCCGGTCAGCCGCATCATACGCTGGAAGCGTAGGTTTTAATGCTTCCTCCTCGAGTTGGGGTAGCAACCTGCGCATTGGGTAACTTTTGGTTGGGCGCTTGAGTTCGTATTCCTCGGCCGCCAGGACCTCGGTCCATCTATCCGCTAGCAGATGTTGGTCAGCTTGAAGTTGTTGTTGCTTTTTCTTCAGGCTTTTTGCTGTGGCTATAAGCCGGTGCTTGAAGCGCTCCTGTTCGACGGGATCCTTAGGCACGATAAATTCTTCGTCGCCGAGGCTCACCTCGTCTTCGGAGAGAGGCATGTAATTGTCATCCTCTGATTCTCCATGTTCTGCCTGTTCCTTAGGGCTAGCTTGCCCATCCTCCCGCTCGAAGCCTGGCTGGAGGGGATTGCCTTCGTCTTCGGCACTATCCGCAGCATTATTGTCTCTTGTGCTCGTATCGCCGCTTTTGCTGTGGCGGGGCTTAGAGCGGCGCTGTTGACGCCGGTGCTTAGATTGCTTCTCGAGGGGATTATCCTCCATTGCCTTATTGCCATCGCTTTCTTTGGGGGTGCCCACCATGTATATATCATATGATGAGGTGGCAGTCCAGCGCCCTGTGGGCGGTGGTTCCTGTTCTTCTCCTGCATCGTCGTCCATACCGTCGATGTCTTCGGAGCCGAAATCGAGCATGTCGGTTAAGTCGTCGACAGTGGCTATTAAGTGGGTGGTGGGTGGGGAACGAATTTCTTCGTCGTCCGCTTCCCACTCGAGCCAGACATAGCTCAGCCAAGGGCCTCCTGACAAGGAGAAAGACCTTAATGAATTTAGCACGTCGCCCAGGGGCGAGTGCTGAAAGATATCCGCGGAGGAAAACTCCATGATCGGCGCCCAATCAAATTCGATAGGCACGGACGCAGGCGGTTCGGAGCCAGTGGTCGGGGACGAATCCAAGGGTCCGGCAACACATGTCTCGTAGGAGGTGAAGTCAGTATTCGGCTCTATCGCCGCTGAGTGTGCGGCCTCCATGGCGGGGTCCATCCACCCGTCCTCGGACGGCGCAATCTACTCCGGATTGAGGGCCGGAGTAGCCCCAGGTGTGATCTCCCGAACACCGTCCGACGGCAGAGCTAGATCATGCTCGTCGTGACTGTGCAGCGCACCTGACATGGGCTCGAATCCGTCGAAGATCAAGTCTCCGCGGATGTCGGTGGTATAGTTTAAGTTTCCAAACCTGACCTGGCGGCCAGGGGCGTAGCTCTCGATCCGCTCTAGATGGCCAAGCGAGTTGGCCCGCAGTACGAAGCCGCCGAATACAAAGATCTGTCCGGGGAGAAAAACCTCACCCTGGATCGCATCGTTGCCGATGATCGAAGGAGCCATCAAGCCTTTATCATGACGGCACAGTGGAACTCTCAATGAAAGCACCAATGTCGGAGTCAAAACCGGCGGATCTCGGGTAGGGGGTCCCGAACTGTGCGTCTAAGGCGGATGGTAATAGGAGGCGGGGGACACAATGTTTACCCAGGTTCGGGCCCTCTCGATGGAGGTAATACCCTACTTCCTGCTTGATTGATCTTGATGATATGAGTATTACAAGAGTTGATCTACCACGAGATCGTAGAGGCTAAACCCTAGAAGCTAGCCTATGATTATGATTGTTGTTCTTGTCCTACGGACTAAACCCTTTGGTTTATATAGACACCGAAACACTAGGCCTCCTTGGTCTCATCCTGGTGATCCGGACGACCCAACGGCGGTTGAGGTATGCGCGGGGCCGAGCCCTGCTGACGTAGAACACTAGGCATATTCCCGCATTTCCTTCCCATAAGCTGTTTGCGCGTCAAGGGGGACTCCTGAGCATCGCGACTCAGGAGCCTAACTGGCCACGTAGCCCCTCACTCCTTGGTCTCGTCCTAGTAATCCGGACGACCCAACGGCGGCTGAGGTATGCGCGGGGTTGGGCCCTGCCGACGTAGAACGTAAAGCAAATGGGAAGGAAATCGCAAAATCTCAAGCAAATATTACAAGACATATTGTTCTCCAATATCAAACACAAGTTTAAACGCCTCCACGAGGCACGATACATGCTGCAGAGTTAAGCAGGAAAGAAGCCGCCAACAAGACACCCCTTCATCCCTGGACACCACTGTCACCTGCGAGGGATGCTCCTTCAATGGCGTCGCCTCCACCTGTACCACCAGCCGGAGTTGCAGGATCAGTAGCGCCGCCGGTCGTGGGCGCGGGAGCGAAGGCGCGAAACTTCTTCAGCAGGGCCTCCACCTGACCCTTCACAGCTGCGGCAGTGGCCGCGCAATGCTCGTCATCCATAGGCTCCAGCAGCTCGTCAAGGTGGGTGGCAGGGTCACGAAGATGGAGGTGGCTGAAGACGCGCGTCAGCGCGGCTGAGGAAAGGACGCGAGCCTCTTCCTCTGCCATGGGGCCGATACCGCTCGCGACGTCCTCAAGCGCATCAACCAGATAAGGCAGCAGCTGGGCGGGGCCCTCGTTGCTGGCAGCCAGCGGCTCCTCCAAGCCCTTCTCGTAGAGTGACTACAACACCGTCCGAGACCTCACCTCGAGGAGCCTGAAGGCCTCGCGGTCCTCAGCCAGGATCTTCGCCTTGGCTTCAAGCTTGGCCTTCTCCGCCTTCAGCTTCTGCTAAAGCTCCTCCAACCGGGCGCGCTCCATGGCCTGTGCCTTCGCCAACTGCTCCAGCTCGTCATCGCGATCCCTGACGGCGTCCTCTCGGGCCTTCATCTTCTCCTCCTCCACCTTGCAGCCTCAGGCTTCTTTCGCGTGCTCCTTCCGCGCGGTCTCCAGCTCGGCCTCTAGCGACCAGCAGTGGTCCTTGGCGGCCTCGGCATCCTTCAGCGCCACCTCGTGGGCAGCCACAGCTTGGGCAACGGCCTCCCTGTCCTTTTCGGAGTCCACAGCAGCCTGGCTCAGCGTCGCCCGGACGGACACATCGGAAATGAAGCCAGCTAGAGACCAGCTCCAAGCGCCTGGTCACCAAGCAACGGTCAGCGCCTTGAAGATCTTCTCGCAACAGGGTCATCGCAGAAAGGGGGCGCTCCAGAACGTCGAGGGAGGCCGAAGGACCCGGAGGAAGCAATGCGGCAGAAGGAGGAGGGGGCGACATCGTCAGCATGGCCTGGGAGGACAGAGGCTCCTGAGCTTTCGCGGTCTCGGCGACCGAGCCAGGTGTTGGCCCGTCCGGAGCCAGCGGGGCCACGGGGCTGACATCTCCCGAGGATGATCCCCCAGGCCTCGCGAGGATGATCGGGCCGGAGAAGCGCGAGCACCGTCGCTGCCCTTGTCCGTGGAGAGGGGAGCGGCCATCGTAGGCGATCTGGTCCCAAGCAGCGTCACCTCGTCCTCCTTCCTCCTCTTCGTCGTGGGTGTCGGCCTAATTGCACAACGAAAAAGCATCAAGGGCAAGCAGCAGAAGCAATAACAAAACGGGACAAGAGCACTTACTGGTCGACCACGGCGTAGTCCCTCCGCTTCGTAAGCTTGAAGCCGGAGAGCCTCCCAGCCTGAGGCACAGGCGTGCGGGCTCCAAGAGCGGAAGAAGGGGCGGCGGATGGACCTGAAGCAGCTCCAGGCGGAGTCAGAGCAGGGGCGTCATCTTGGGAAATCAACGCCGACCTGCCCCTCGTCTGAACCACGGGCGGCTCCTCTCTCTCCGGGAGGACGCCGGCCTCGTCATCATCAGGCAGGGTGCGGAGGATGTTGGCCTTGCGCAGAGGGGAGGTCGCCCCCATTCCCTCGGGGGTCGCCTCCGGGTCGCACTCCTCGTCCTCCTCTTCTTCCTCCCCCCTGCGGGAGTCGCCAGAAGACACGTCCATGGCGCCATCGCCTCCGGGACCACAAGGGGCGCCAGCGGCACCAGGTCGCGCTCGTCGAAGGTGGGCATGGCGGCCGCAACCTGCGCCCCGTCTTGCGACAGAACAAGGGAACGATGGCACTCGGCGGAAACTCTTGGTTGTCCCCGACAAAGAGGCGGAGATCCACAGCCAGCTCCTCATCGGACAAGGCCTCCAGATTGTGACACCCAAATTTTTTGACCTTGTTTTATTTATTAAAATTTGGCCAGGAAATAAAACTTTTCCATTTGTCAAGATTTACCCTTTTGTTATTGTGGATTTTTACTTCAAGTGGAAACTTTCAAAAGATATTGTTGGACTTGAATACTCTCTATGATAAAACCATCCTTTATCAGTGGACTTAAATTTCAAGATTTGTTTTCTCAGAACTTTATTCTTTTAAAAAGATTCTTTTGAATTTGGAGCCTGTTTTGCACTGCAACCATTTGATAGATGCTATCAAAATTTTCCACCAAAATTTGGGGATGTCATGTGATGTTTCCACACCACTTTTATGCAAGAATATCCTTTGGTCATTGGAGATTTTGAGCTCCACATCAATTTTTCAAATCTGGTCCAGTAGGCACTTTTGCACTACAACCCATTTAAATATTTCTTTAAAAATTCTCCCAAGTGTTTGGAGATGTCAGTGGATGCATACAATTCATCTTCATGCAAAAACCCAGTGTTGTTCTTTGAAACATTTGAGTGAATCATCTTCATTTCCATTCTGGTCCAGTTTGGTGATTTGTACTACAACCCCATTTTATTTTGCTCTAGTACCTTTGAGCTTTTTTCCTACTTATAGTCCTCCCTACCAAACTCTTAAGTCCAGGAGATTGGACCCATTGGCATATTTTTGGTGCATGCAATGATAGCCTTTAGTTTCTGCCCAAAACTGGTTTTCTCAAAATCTTGCACTATCTAGTTTCTGTTTTTGCCAAGCTCACCTTACCAGCTTCTTGAGCTCCTAAAGAGACTAGGATCTGGAGAGTTTGGATACCCCAAGAGTTGCCTAGATGACCATGGCATTCTGTCGAGCACCCTGTGTGCAGGAACAATTTTTGGCATGTCCTCTGGTTTGCATTGAGGACTTGAGCCCCTGACCCTTCCAGCATGTCCACTAACATCCTAGCTGTCCCTAACCCTGGCCTGTTAGCTGCCAGCCTCACCCAAGCTCTCTAGAGTGCGCTGGCATTCCGTCGAGCACCTGCCGTGCGTGCTCTGGGCGCGCCCAGAGCGCACGTTTTGCACGCGCGCGCACTGAGTCGCCGCGCCGCACTGCCACCCTCGTCGCGTCCCGTCTCTGACCCCTGCTCGCCTGCTGAACCACGCCAAGCACTCGCCCTCTCTCCAGTACCCTCCAAGCTCTCCCTGGCGCCCTACAGCGCCGCCTTGGCGGCGCGCCGGCGTCGGCAGCGGGCACTGCCGTGGACGGCGCCGCCCAAGGCACCCGCGCGCGCCAGCTGCCCCGGGGAACAGCCCGTGCTCATCCACTTGCTCGTCGGCACGCTTTCGTCGCCGCCACGATGCCCTGCTACTACAGAAAAGTGGTCGCCGGCGATCTTATCCTCGGCCACCGCGGGAGCCAGCCTCGAGCACCTATTTAAAGGGACCCCGAGCTCAACCGATCACTCAAGCAACCCCAGGCCACCCCCATAGCCCTCCCACAGCCAGCAATCGACGAGAAAGTCCTTTCTTCCTCGTCTCCGGCCCGCTCGGTCGCCGCCGCAATCCAGTGCCGTTCGTCGCAACCGGAGCTTCCCCCGCCAATCCAACGCCACCAAGAACTCCCCCGTAGTCTTGCAGAGCTGCCCAGCGCCTCAGGCTCGACCAAGGACCACCGGAACCCAAATATCACTTCACCACCATAGCCCCCTCCGCCGCGAAGCTCGCCGCCTGTGACCTCCTCCGTCCCCACCTGCATAACGCCCACCGAGAGGACCGCCTCGGTCTGGCCAACCCATCCCTGCCCTCAGATGCCCTCGAGGAGCCGCCGTTCGTCGCCGGCGATCGCCGGAGCCCCGCCACCGTTCGGGCACAGAGAAAGGAGGGAGAGGGAGACCAGTCAAACCTGACCAGTGGGCCCTCTGGACCCACTGTCAGTGACCCGCGCGGCCGTCCTCTCTGTTTAAGTGATAGTGCAAAGACCTGAGTACGTCACCTCTGCTCTGAAAACGTATTCTTCCCCAAAGCGTTTTCCTTTTTCTGATTTTAAATAAAACAGAACTTTGACTGATGTTTGACTGGCTATAACTTTTAAAATAAAACTCCAAATGAGTTGATTCTTTTTCCTACCTCCCTCAAATTTCATCTAGTTTATTTTAAGATTTATTTCAAAAATATTTGAGACAACTTTTTGTTCTGTTTTTGAAATGTGTGTTATTTGAATATTTCTCAAAATAGGATTTTTGGAGGGAAGGCAACCTTCAAAAGTGCACCCCCACATGCATACACTTGAAGGCAAGCAACCTGAACCCTAGTTAATATTTTTGGATGTTGTTGATGCGTTTACAACATCAACTTGACTTGGAGCATACGCTATTTTATGTGACGATAAAAGTCATATGCATAAGTGCTTGGTGGAGTTTTTTCTTTGCTGTGATAATGGATATGTTGGTGATGGTATTCATCCTCGTAAGCTCCCCTTGCATACCGGAAGGAAGCCGGGAAAGTCGTGGTCTTGGGTAGACACAGGCATGTCCCTAGTACCTCGTCGGGACGAGTATGTCCGGTATGGCATGGTGAGGCTTGACGAGTGATTAGTCTACCTGTTAATGGAAATACTTTTGTCATGCTAATCATGCAGGGAACACTTGAACCTCCTAAGTGGGCCTTAGATCGAGTCTTGTCCAGTAACCCCCATACTTGCCTGGTACTACCACTTGTCCCTGCCTTAGGTAGGGTACGGTTCAGTAAGTTGTCAACCCCTGTCTAGCACACACCGTACAGAGTGGCCGGGATGAGGGTCCCATGGCCATGGATTAAAGCCAGTCATCCGGTCCGGGGGCATGGGTGTTTCGGTTGTAGCCGAAGGGGTAGCTCCCCTAGTTTTCGCGCGGTATAAATTTTGTGATCCCATGCTACGTCGAGGTTGTAGCCTCCCCACTTAGAGTTTCGCTTGACGGGTGTCGTGGGTGAATCCAGACACCGGTAAGTTAAGCTGGTGTGTGCAGGTCAGGCGTGTTTTCAATCAAAAGACCGTAGACGTTAGTCCCGATGGAGTAAAGAAATCCGTTACCCGTGGGTAAAGAGTACACCCTCTGCAGAGATTATACATCTATTCGAATAGCCGTGTCCATGGTTAAGGACTACAGTCTGGGATAGGTCAAGTGTCGGTCTTAGTGTCGGTCTTCGGAGGAAAACTGCTAAACCAGAACCTTGATTTTGAACCGTGACATATGTGGATTATGATCATTATTATTGTGGACTAACCATTTACCTTATTTGTATTTTCGAGTGTCCCTGGGATGGTTCTACCTCCTGGATACCCATTACTATTATTCTATTTAAGCCCTTTATGTGTTGTCGCCTAGACGCCCGACTGTGGCACGCACTATCTTTTATTTTCTGTTATAAGCCCTTTATGTGGTGTCGCCTAGACGCCCGACTGTGGCACGCACTGTCTTTTATTTTCTGTTATAAGCCCTTTATGTGGTGTCGCCTAGACGCCCGACTGTGGCACGCACTGTCTTTTATTTTCTGTTATAAGCCCTTTATGTGGTGTCGCCTAGACGCCCGACTGTGGCACACACTGTCTTTTATTTCCTGTTATAAGCCCTTTATGTGGTGTCGCCCCGACGCCCGACTGCGGCATTATTATTCCTGCAGCTTCCTCTCGAGGAGTCATTCAGACCCTCGTTTGGCACCCAGTATTTTATTTTTGGTTATTATTACCCACATGCGTGCATCATGAATATTTTGTTTATCTCGTGACTAATGTTATGATCATAGAATATTCTCGGAACTTGATTTCCCTTGATATATTATACCCGTGTTCTTGATGTTTTGCGAGTACATTCAAACGTACTCACTGGCTTGTCCCTGGCTATTGTCTTGGCCAGATTTTTCTTGCACGGAGCAGAGTGTTACGACGACGGCCCCGGAGCCTACGCAGTGTTGTCAGCAGCCTCGCGAAGATAGGAGCTATCCTGGTCAGCTGTTCTTGTGGGAAATGGAGTCCCATAGACGCAGATGTATCCAACCGCTTCCGCCCTCAACCACTAGAAACCAAATGTTGTACCCCTAGGCCACAATGGTCTTGTACTACATATTTTTGTACTTGCTTGGATTATTCTTGTATCAAGTTGGTACCTCATCAGCTAACAGTAATCCTGGGGCTGGTGAGCACACAGGCCGTTTTTCTGGGAATTTATATCCCAAAAATCCGGTCGTGACACAGATTCAGGCGAAGCTTGTCTTCTTCGCCCCCAAGCATCCACAAGGGGCGCGAACGCGCCTAAAGTGGAGCCACTCGCAGCGTCAGGAATTCTCTCAGGAGCATGGCCCCCGCCAGCTTCGCCGCCTTCGCGTTGCCTGGCTTCAGGTTGGCGGTCATCTTCTCTAGCACCGACGTCACCCGGTCGTCAGTAAGCTTCGCGCGGGACCACCCCTCGTCAGACTGGGGCATCTCCGTCGGCAGCTTCAACCGTGGATGGACGCACTTGGCATCCATCATAACCCACTTGCTCCTGAAGCCATCGGCCTTCTTTCCGGCCTTCGAGATCGCATTGGCCTTGCCGGCTGCGAAGAAGTTGGCGCACCCAGAGGTGTGACCGTCATTGATTCGGAAGACGAAGAAGTGGTGCAGGAGTGCCACGGACGGCATCACGCCGATGTACGCCTCACAGTAGAAGGCAAAGATCGACAAGAGAAGAACGGAGTTGGGATGGAGATGGAGGGCCTGCAACTTGTAATGGCGGAGGACGGCATAGAAGAAGTCGGAGAAGGGGAGAACCAGGCCCGCGACAATGCTGCTCCTGAAGAAGGGGTAGAAGGTGCTCTTCGAAGTCTCCGGCTCGGCGGAGCCAACCCGGAGCTTGGTTTTCCCCTTCTCGTTGCTCTCCCCCGCCGTCAGCAGGCGCGTGGTGGCGAGGTTCTTCTCCGAGACGTTGGGCGCGTCCAGAGCCGGCTCGTACCAGGCGGACGATGAAAAAGACTTGACCTTCCGAGGCGCCATTGGTCGGAAGCTCGGAAGGGGATTGAAGCAAATCTGAAGATTTCGGAAGCAAGGAGCGAGAAAGGGGATCTGGAGCAAGACGAAGGGAAGCAATGAAGGCAAGCATTTCCCGAGCCAACCTTTTGTCAGACAGGCGGTTGCCGAGGCAGCGTGGGGAAGCGGTGACGCCCACGTCCAATCAATCGCCATGCGTCAAGCGAGGCCGCAGGCTGTTGGTGCCCGCGGTGCTCCGCACTTGCCCTTTGGCTTCGCCCCGAAGCCAAGTCCGAGCGCGCCTTGGGCCCAGGGGCTACTGTCTTTGTCCTGGGAACGGGGATCCCCAGACTTGCCTACCTGCGGCCCACAGCGGCTCCACCAGTGGCCCTGTACGGCCCATCTTCACTAGCAAACACTCAAGACCCTCACGAGGGGCCAAGCCTCGCGAGGCGGACGACACAAGACCTCCTCGGGGGCTGCCTCACCAGGCTGGCTCGCGAGGGGCGGAGAGATCAAGGCAAGGGGTACCTCACGAGGTTTCTATGACGCAAGCCATGACGACAGGCGCCAGGCGGGCGCCAGCACGCGCAGTGTCCTTGTTTCCTCTTTGGTGCTAAAGAGGCAAGCGCAGGCGAGGAGTCCCGAGGCATCAGGCGAAGGTTTCCATATCGGTGCAACGAGACCAAGACTAGTAGGACGACATGAGGGAGGTCATCGTGGAGCCCAAGCCGGCATCTCCACCAGAGCCTTTGGCAGGCGAAGACCACCTTTAGTCAGGATAACTTGTACCAGTTGTCTCCCTTCGAATTTGGCCATTGTTGGATCCCTTCCCGCTCAATATTTGGGGGAGAGGACCAGGGCCTCTATAAATAGGGCTAGCCACCACCATGAACGGGATCAGATCGAGACGAAGGATTGAGATCACCCCCAACCACACAAGTTCACCAAGCACAAGAGCACCTCTCCTCAGGAGGTTGTTCTTCCCTTGTAACTGTTCATCCTTAGCCCAAGAGGCAATCCACCACACCACACTGGAGTAGGGTATTACACCACATCGGTGGCCCGAACCAGTATAAACTCTTGTGTCTCTCTTTCTGCGGGTTCGTCGAGCTAGGCCTTGTGATTTGGTGAGAGCGATCTAGGTAGGGAGAGATCTTCGTGCGCACCCCAGTGTTCGAACCTCAAGGGTTTTGCCGGAACCCGAAATCTGACACCTACATTTGTAACTAGGTACAATGACCATCGCAAGATGAAATAAGCTTAATTATTCGTACGTTGACTTGCTGATTGCAGTGCGGAATGATCCTGTCATGTGTGGAGTAGCAAACAAGCAGTGCAGCCGAAGGTGGAAATCAACCAAGGACTTATGAAATTATATATAATATTCCTCAGGCAGGTCAGTATCCCCTTCGTCCAGATGATCATGTTTTGTCATGTTGAGCTATTGATATGTGCTACTGTTTTGCAACACCGTTTAAGTATAGCTATTGTTGTCCTATCTTTTCAGATTCAGGACAATGAAGATGATTTCAGGGGAACTGCACTATATGGACTCATGTTGAGTCATCTCTATTGCCTCATGTGTTTGCTGCAAATGTGTCAGCATCAATTGCAAGATGAGGCATCTAGCTAGCTGTGGAGTTGCCAACATGCCCAAAGTGCTCGCAACATTCAGAAGAAACAAGCATGCCCAGGAAATTAATGCGTGCGCAGGGAGGCCCTTTGCTCAGAGAAGCATCGACCGATTTTCTTTATTTCCACACCTTCTCACAGCTTTGTATTGGTTATAGTATGGTGAATCATTGGGATGCATAAACATGCTGAACTTTTGTTCTTCTGAATGTTAGTATGCATACTGTATCTTCTAAAGCTTAGTTTAATGTAAATGTTGACTAGCCTGTGAACCTTCACAATCTAGTAAGTATATTGTAGGCCTATTATTTGACACCTCACTTTGCCACGCTATGCGACCAGTGTGAGTGTCTGCATCCAGTACCGCATCCTCTAATTTGATGAATGCCAAGTTGAAAAAGGTTACCGATGAGTAGCCATAAGCTGGAGGCGTCTCTTTTTTTTCTTTCGAATGGGCAATAAGCTGGAGAGTGTCTCGGGCTGCCTCTAGCACGAGGCCCTCCAGTACGAAACACGGGCAGCTGACTGGGCCGATACAAAAGCCTATCCATCTTAAAGCCCATTTTTTTTGTTTTTTGCGAGGAGAAGCCCATATTTCTTGAAGAGGGGGCGATCCCAGGAAAGCCCTCCTTCCTCCTCGCTTCCACTTACGCTTCCGTCTCGCCCCAATTCACCCCACTCCCCATCTTCCTCACTCTTCCAGAAAACCCCCGCTCACCTTCTTCCCTACTCGTACAGAAAACGCCTGCTCCTCTTCTTCCACTCCTACAGAAAACCCCAACCCTCCTTCTTCCCCACTCGCACTGCCACTAGGCTCGTCTCTGGCTACTCTGCTGAAACCTGTGAGCTCGGCGCGATGCCCACAAGGAAAATGGAGTCTGCTGGCCCCAGCGCCAAGAAGATGAGGCTCCCGCCACCGGCGACGCCGGTTGTAGATCCCGCACCCGGCATCGCAGGAAGAAGCGGCGAGCCGCCCCCCCACCCAGATTTGAGGAACTGGTAGAATCTCCGGTGGACCGCATCAACGATCTCCCGGACGTCATCCTTGAGGAGACCATCTTGCTTCTCCCCACCAAGGATTGCTGCCGCATACAAGTCCTCTCAACTCAGTGGCGCCCTCTATGGCGCACCGCGCCCCTCAATCTCGACTGTCGTCAGATATCTGTCCTTCCTGAATTTGATCTCCTTAGAGCCATCGTCTCCTCTCACCAGCAGGGCCCCGTTCAATGTCTCTGCATCCTGACACGCCACCTGATGTCCATACCCGGCACGGTGGACGCTTGGCTGACATCCCCTGCATTCGGAAAACTCTAGCAGTTTGAGTTCTACCATTACCACGAAAGTTTCATACCATGAACACACCAAGAATTCGTACCCACACCACCATTGTCCATCTCGCGGTTTTCCTCCTCTCTCCACACCACCACCTTCGCCCGGTGCCATCTACCAGACGATCTGGTACAAATGCTTCGACTCCCACTGCTAAAAAAACTTTCGCCTGTGGTGGTTTATCTGTCGGAGGCCTCACTGCACAGCATCATCCACTCCAGTTGCCCTGCCCTGGAGTGCTTGCTGATTTTTTTGGGAATAGAAATCCCTATCAGTTGTCTCCAAATAAAGTCGCCTCACCTTAAAAGCATTGGAATTTGTTTTGAAGGACAGTAGCTCATCATCGAAGATGCCCCTTCACTTCAAAGGTTGCTCCTTGATAATTGTTATAAACCTTCGCAAATAACTGTCGTCTCTGCGCCCAAAGACCTTGGGTGTAATTCGTGATCCGTTTAATGATCACAGGAAGTTGGTGTTTGGCTCCTCACTTTTTCAGGTACTGTATATTATCATCTACACATTTGTAATCATAAGCTGCATTTTTCATTTGCTAAGTTTTATATCATCTTGGAGTACACTTTGGGTACTAATATTATGTTATATGCTCAATGAAGAGTTCGTCCATGGATAGCCTATCAATGCTGCTGGATTCTGTCAAGATCTTATATATCGGAATGTCTAGTTTTGATCTGAACATAATTATTGGCTTGCTGCGATGCTTTCGATCTCTGGAGAATTTATATATAGAGGTGATAGTTTCATGCACATTGAACGCCCGTATATATTGTACTAGAATTGATCGTTCAACTATCGCTCTTTCGACATACTCTTTTTTCAAACCTTAACTGTTTTCAATCTTCATGTCTACTTAGGTACTGCGACCACATGGAGAAAAACATATAACCAATCGGTGGCGTAATAAGCACCAGGATTTTCTTAATTCTCATGACATTCGTTTGAGGACAATAATGATGGAAAGATATGCATCCAACCAGGCAAACAGAAGCTTTGTCACATTCTTCCTGTTGAATGCGAGGTTACTATTGTCCATGAGGCTTAAGTTTTACCGCAAGAGATTTCTCACGGACGGACATGTTGAACAGCAAAAAAAGAAGTTTCAGGGTGGACAAATGGGCTCCTAAACAAGCCCGACTTCTATTTACAACAAGTTGTAGTCATCCTGAAATAATTTTTTTGCACAGGATGTTGATTTTATGGATCAGACCGACCCATTTGTTTGTGACTGCGAAAAAGAGTGGTTGGGTTAGATGTTACTGCCATGTTCAATCTGGGTTTTGTCTAAAAATTTGATGAACAATTAATCCTTGGGATTTTTGTACCATTTGTAAGCTTGAGTTGCATGTTGTTGCCCTCGTACCCACTACACTGCCGCATCTTCCCTTTACGATGAAAATATCTGGGTCTCCCTCCTTAAGCTTCGCTGGCTCATCTGCTCTAGTGCTGGCAACCCCTGAATCCACGAATCCCAATCCCCATTCCCGCACCCCCTTCTTGCAAAGATGACGCCGTGGAAACGCTTCGTGAAGGCCCGTTCGATGGCCGCCCCCCCCCCCCCGAGCACCGTCGCCTATGCCGAGAGCGCGACTGCCTACGCCGAGAGTGCCGCCGCATCCGCATTGAGCGCGGCCGCTTCGCCGAGAGGGCGTCTGTGGCAGCCGACAGGGCAGCTGCAGCAGCCGAGACGGCTGCAGCTGCTGCTGTGATGGCGGCTGCAAACGCCGAGAACGCTCGAGCTGCCATCTGTGCCGCCGATGTCGCCCTGGCCCGGGTCGAAGCCATCCACGCCAAGATCGAGGATGCACACGCCAAGATATTCCAGGCCACCTCGGACTCCAGCATGCAACACACGTCTGAAAAGGCGACGGTGGCCATGGAGCACCTGCTTCCTCATGAGGTCGCCGAGCGGGAGCTGGAGATGCAGGAGGCGGCGGAGATCGAGGAGCGCCGGGAGGAGGAGTTGTGCGTGGCTGAGGTCAAGGTAGAGAAGAGTCTGTCTGTCCAGGAATCGGCAGTTGAGTACCAACGCGAGCTCTGGCGCAGCCACTACTACAAGTACTACAACCTTGAGGGCAGCGCCGAGGACGAGGACGAGGACGAGGACGCGGTCGACTTCAGCAAGGGGGACGCGGAGTCCACCAACGGCGGCATGTCGCTAGGACAAGTCATCGACGTCTCATCTCACACCGGCGATGCATAGGCTGGCGCGGCGGCGGATTTGTTAAAATTACACAACGAGCGGATAACACCAGGGACCCAGCAGCTCGCCCAGTTGTTTTTTTAGTTTCAGAGACGGAGCTCAACTGCGCGCTGTGCAGGGGCTGTGGCCCGTCTAGCCCACGCTTACGCTTTTATTTAAGCACATGACGAGCCTAGTTGATATCCTTTTTCTTTCTGAAAATGGCTAGCCCAGTTCTTTTTTTTGGAGAATACCAAAACCAAGGCCTACTCGCTTTTCTCAGCCCTGCTGGGCAGCAAATCTTTCAAGACGAGGAGGGAGGGATTTAAGTAGTCAGAAATGGGCTTCCCTAGAAAATGGGCTATAAGTTGTAAGAAATGGGCTGTAAATTTTTAAACCAAAGCCAACCGGCAATTACATTAAAGTATCATTTTTTCTGGATTTCTCTACACTCTACTCTTATAAAAACCAAAGCCAACTGGCAATTACATTGAAATAGCGTCTTTTCTCCCACAAGATAAACTAGTCATACAAATGCATCTTCATGTTCCGTGCAACGCACGGGCATCTTGCTAGTTAAGATTTTAAGTTTCATTCATTTTTTTGCGGAGAATTGTTTTTTGAATTTTATTTTGATATAATTTTTAAAAAATTATTTTTAACGCGACTCAAAATTTCGTGATTAAAAGTGTTCGGACCCCACCGAAATATGCAAAATTTCATTGAATTTTTTAGCAGTGCCCAGAATATATGGTCTGTAATGCTAATAAAAAAGAACATGGGCTTCAAATATCCTTAAGAATTAGCAAATGGGCTGTAAATTATTGAAAATAATGGCTAATGGGCTATATGTTGTTTTCCACAGATTTGGAGGCTGACTTCTGGGCCTACCAGGTTGACGATGACGCTGTCCTAATTTTTTTGACGCATACGCAAGACTTTGTCAACTTAGTCAACACAGAGCAGTGACTGTTGGATATCCATCCAACGGCCACCGTGCTTCTTCAATCTCTAATCTTCCTGCTCCAGCCACACAAACCAGGGCTGGCGGGACTGCCTGCTCCCTCCTCCCGTGGCTGGCTGTGCTGCCGCCAGGCCATCCCTCTACCCACCCTCACATCCTGTTATTTTCCGGCGACGTTAGCCTCACCCCGCAGCCGACCAGTCAGCGCTCGTACACCCCTCAGCGTGGGCATCCGTTGCGGTGGCTTCGCCGGCTCCGGTTCGTTCCCTTCCTGGGCCTCGCCCTCGTCCACCACGTTTGTGCTCTCGGCGCAGCGAGGTCAACATGGTCAACAAACAACAGCCATCGGAAGAGGCTGACAGTAGGGGTCCACACAAGGAAATGCCTCTTTATTATGCGAAAAATAATGATTCCTCCACCTGACAGTTAGGACCCACCGGAAGGGCCTCTGTATTTCTTGAAAAAAACATCCCCCCCCCCCGCTGTCAGCTCGGACCCACCAGCTATATCTTCGCACACAAGGAAGTGCCTCCTTATTACGCACAAGAAAAATGAATACTCCCCCTGCTAGCTGGGACCCACCATTGTGAGAGGCTGACTTGTGGGCCTACTAAGATGACGGGGACGGAGGGCTTTGTCAACTTAGTCAATATGAACGATTCCAGGTCCAGTGACCGTACGATGTCCATCCAACGGCCGTAGTGCTATTTCAACCTCTGGTCTTCTCGCTCCAGCCGCCCAAAGCAGCGCCGGTCGTGCCACCTGCTCCTGCCTCCCGTGGCCGGCTGTGCTACCACGGAGGCCTCACCGCCCCCTACTACTCCCACTGCTGGCCAGGCCATCCCTCCACTCACCCACACCCCCTATTATTCTACGGCGACGGCAGCCTCACACCGAAGCCGAACCAGTGAACTCTCATACTTCTCTCCGCGTGGGCATCCACTGTCGCGTCTTCCCCGGCTCCATGTCATCCCCTTCATAGGCCTCGCCGTCGTCCGCCGCCCTAGTGCTCTCGGCGTGGCGTGGTCAACGTGGTCAAGGAACGACTTCCATCGGAAGAGTACTGTACGTGGAGAGGCTGACAGCTGGGTCCACGGCCGCAGCAAGGAAGTGCCTCCTTATTACGCGCAAAATAATGATTCCTCCACCTGACAGCAGGGACCCACCGGACGGGCCACCGTATTTCACAAAGAAATGATTCGCCCCCCTGACTGCTGGGACCCAGCAGCTACATCTTCGCACGCAAGGAAGTGCCTGACAGTCGGGACCCACCCGGTTGAAGCGTAGGTAGCGTTGTCATTCTGGTCGCGAACGTGTACGTACATACTGGTCGATCGGTCTGTCTGCAGGCTGCAGCGATGAACCATGGCCGTGTAAGGAAGGGCATGTATCGTAGTAGAGGCGCGCATGTAGCATGTACACGTACGTATAGTGCCCAGGGTGCAAGAAAGTAAATACGGCCACGTACGTACATACGAGCGGGGTCTCGAACGCCTACTCGTGCATACGTACGGCCAGGGCTCGTATACATGGCTGGGTCGGAACGGAGAAACTGCGTCGTCGTCGTGTTCATGGGGAGGCAACAGAATGCGTCGTGTTCATTGGGAGGCAACGGAATGCGTGTTGTTCATCGGGAGCCAACCGGCTAGGATGGAACAGCCGATGGAAACGAGGCCTCGCGTACCGCAGAACAGAGGAAACGGTCTTGTGTTTGACCAGCCACGGTCGAAAGGGATCCTGTTCATTGGGAGGGGTCTGGCGTACCGCAAAACGGTCGAAACAGGGTCCTGTTGATCGGGAGGGGTGTGGCGTACCACAAAACGGAGGAAACAGACTTGTGTTGGAGCGCTACGGTCGAAACGGGGGTCCTGTTCATCGGGAGGGGTGTGGCATACCGCAAAACGGGATTCCACGGGATACTGTTCATCTCCACCGTCAACCTCCTCCTGCCTCCACGGGCTACTATTCGTCCATCGTCGACCTCCTCCAGCCTCCACCTGCGACTGTTCATCCACGGGCTCCTGTTCATCCAGCCTCTACCGCGTGCTCCTCCACCGACTACTGTTCAACCAGCCCTCTCCACGGGGTCCTGTTCAAACCACCCCTCCATGGGCTCGATCGATAGGGGTCCTGTTCATCCAGCGGCAACGGCCTCTACTACCACGGGTTCCTGTTCATCCAACCCCCCACCAGGAACTGTTCATCCAAAGCCCCCAACAACGCTCACTGTTCATCCAGAGGCAGCACCGATCGGCTTCAGTTAGCAGCAGTAGCGAAGGAATCACTCGGGTTCAGTTAACAGCAAGGGATCGATCGATCGCTGGGTTCAGTAATGCGTAGCTTGCAGTGCAATCGCTCGGGTTCAGTTAGAGCCCAACGCCTCGCTCGGGTTCAGTTAGAGTGCAACGCCTCGCACCCACGCGCGTACCTACGAGAGAAACGCACATCACTCGGCCCCCGACCACCCACCGTAACCGGGAACTTCCCCGATATTTTCCTCGCCCTCGCTTCTACCACGGTTTTCTCCGTCATGGACGGCCCAATGAATGTCATGCAACTGTGTCTCCGGCCCGCCCAGGACGAAAAGCCCATTTTGTGTTGTGATTTTTTGTCATAGAAGTAGGAGCCCACCACATCTATGATGATACCGGGTTTTGTCACAATTATCGTCATAGAAGTGTCATAAGCATGACAGAAAAAATTCGTTCGGTCCAAAATGTCACGGATGTGTCTTTTTTTTCTAGTGGGCGAAGCCCTGCGCCGGTAACTTCATCATCACCGTCACCACGCCGTCGTGCTGACGGAACTCTCCCTCGGCCTCAACTGGATCAAGAGTTCGAGGGATGTCACCGAGCTGAACGTGTGCTGAACGCGGAGGTGGCGTACGTTCGGTGCTTGGTTCGGTTGGATCGCGAAGACGTTCGACTACATCAACCGCATTACTAAACACTTCCGCTTTCGGTCTATGAGGGTACGTGGACACACACTCCTGTCTCGTTGCTATGCATCTCCTAGGTAGACCTTGCGTGATCGTAGGAATTTTTTTGAAATACTGCGTTCCCCAACAGTGGCATCCGAGCCAGGTCTTTGCGTAGATATTATATGCACGAGTAGAACACAAAGAGTTGTGGGCGATAATAGTCATACAGCTTACCAGCAACGTCTTACTTTGATTCGACGGTATTGTTGGATGAAGCGGCCCGGACCGACATTACATGACCACGTTCATGAGACTGGTTCTACCGACGTGCTTTGCACACAGGTGGCTGGCGGGTGTCTATTTCTCCAACTTTAGTTGAATTGAGTTTGACTACGCCCGGTCCTTGTTGAAGGTTAAAATAGCACACTTGACAAAAAATCGTTGCGGTTTTGATGCGTAGGTAAGAACGGTTCTTGCTAGAAGCCCGTAGCAGCCACGTAAAACTTGCAACAACAAAGTAGAGGACGTCTACACTACAAAAAAATACACTTTCGTGATGATACGTGTTTGTCACAGTAGGTCGCGTTTTCTGTCATGCATGTACATCCATGACAAATTTATGACAGAATCAAGATAGTCATACCTGTGCTGTCATAGAAGTGTTCCATGACATTGCCAAAATTATCATCACGGAAGTGTCCACTTCCATGACGATAAATCGCGCGTCACAGAAGTGCTTTCATCAAGGGTGACCGACACGTGGCATCCACCGTAACGGAACGTCGTTAAGCTATCGGGTCGGGTTTTGGATCCGATAACCCGTTAACAGCCGCGACCAATGGGGATTTTCCATGTGTAAAATCATCATTGGCTGGAGGAAACACGTGTCGGCTCATCGTTGGGACAGATGTCATCCACTCATTGGACAGAAGGCGCCTATGATACGTCGACACGTGGCACAGCCCAACAGAGGCCCATTCCTGTGAAAAGGCCGGCCCGTTTGACTTGGTCAAAAGGTGGCGGGCCGGCCCATGTAAAGCCTGTTAACGGCCTGTTCGCATATAGCCCATTTACAGCCCGCTAACCCAAGGCATGTTATGCCCTATCCTAATTAGGCCCAGTAGCGTCATCTGGTCCACCCAATATGATTCCAGCCCGTTTTCACTTCTGGCCCATGTATGCCACATGACGTCTTTCGGCCCATATGAGGCCCTATGTAACTCTTGGCCTATTAACTTCCCGTGGTGAAACTGGCCCGTAATGAACAGTGTATCACTTTACACCCATTAACGGCCAGTGGTGAAACTGGCCCGTAATGAACAGTGTATCACTTTATACCCATTAACGGCCCGTTATTCCGTTGGGCCATTTCCAGCCCATGTTATCTTTTGGCCTTCTCAGAGCCCATTTATTCTTGGGCTCATTTCCAGCATTCGTTTACTTACGGCCCGTTACTGTCATTTTCTGCTTGTGGGCCAAATTCAGCCCGTGGTTACAGTCGGCCCGTTTCTGGTCCGTTAATACGTTGGGACGTTTTCATAGCGTCATCAAATACGGCCTATTAACGATGGCCCGTTATGGTCGGCCCATGAACGGACGATTCCAACTCTAGCCCGTTTACGGCCATAATGCGGCCTGTTATTGGCCCATGTTTGGCCAATCGATCATACTGCCCGTATAAGGCCCATTGATGATACGGCCCATAGAAGGCCCATTGTTTTTACGGCCCGTAGAAGGCCCATTGTTTCTACGGCCCGTAGAAGGACCACTGTTTCTACGACCCGTAGAAGGCCCACTGTTTCTACGGCCCGTAGGAGACCCAGTGTCACTACAGTAAATATTAGCCCATGGTTATTGTGGCCTAGTTTTAAAAAATAGGTTATTGCAACCACTAGCAAACCACGGAAAAAGAACTGCAATGACTACAAGCAAACAAATAAACAAGACAACAAGGAAATAAATAAGCAAGCAACTTACGCTAGGCTATCACGGCTATCACACATATTACATCCACTGGGCATCAAAGTTCGCCACCAGTGCAAATAAACGCGCCGACAAAAGAATATACAGAACTGAGAGCACTTCAGAAGGCACTAGGCCTGGCCACGTCGGGCCCCCCAAACAGCTGAAGAAGCTGAGTAGACCTCAGTTGTGTCAACGATAGATGCATCAACACTAGATTTAAGGCATGATGGTGCGCACGGCAGTCCTCTGACATCTTCATTGCATCTTTGACTTCAAGTCGGAGCTGAGCTGAAGCAAGCCTTTCCGCTTTAAGTTGAGACTGAAGAAGTCGAACTGATTGAGGCAGCGACTGCACAGAGGTTGTCTCACACCTGCTGGTGAGTAGCTTCAACTCACTGTCTTCATCAAGATATGACCTTGGGGTCATCTCGCTGTCCTCAAGATGGTTTGGCTCACTATCTTCCCTAAAGTTCTGCCTGGCGTAAGAGATACGAGTCTGAAAGAGAAACAAGGAGACACGTAACAGGTTTCACAATTATATAAGCAAATAAATGGATCTGTTCTACACAAGGAACATGTTTTTACAACTACAATTTGAAACTGGTAGTTGTTGCAAACATCCAATCAGATATAAACAGCAAAGCAAACAGCAGTGGAGGAAATGATGCCTATCCAAATCTATACTAGAACAAAGTTTGAAGGCTTGAGAAGGATGAACTTACATTACATGTTAACACGGGCTGGACAAAGCCCTTCTCCATGTTGATGGAAGGATAATTCAATAAATTCCCCAAAGAAAATTCTTTATAAGCGTTGCCATTATTCTACATTTTGCAAAGAGTAAATATAGATCAAATAATATTGGAAGAAACAGAGGATAATGAAGCTCAGGTGCAGACTGATGATACATAATCAAATAGCAATTAATTAAGTATAGCGTTACAAGGCAAAAGGGAGAGAGGTACTGACAAGAGCAATGCAGAGCCCATTATTGTTTTGAGATCGTATGATCCTTTGAGCAAGGAGATTCATCTGAAATTAGTTTTCATACAAGAGAGAAGGTAAGGCACAAGCAGAAATTTAGGAGTTCAAATTTTGAATTGATATCATAGACAGTACCTGACGCTGGGCTCCCAGCAGTTCTAATAGGGGTTTGGCCACTGGAGTAGGGGTAAAGTGTGGTATAGTTGGGCCTGTGTTTTCTGTGGCTGCTGATCTATCTGATTTAACAGGTATCACTACCTTTTCCAAATACCTAGTTTGTACTCCTTGAGGATCTGCACTCACCCTCTTCCTTTTGGACATCTATTACGAAAGAACAACATTTGACTAGAAAAACATAGTGTGACGACACATGGAATAGGTACAGAAAATGGATAGGTATGGCATATACTCATATATGATGCTTAAACTAAGCAGATGGTGTAACAAAGTAGAAGTAATGCAAGAGGTCAGATGCAAAATATGTGCGACCAATACAACTTTGCAAAGTTAGAGCAAGCACCTTGGTGAATAAGATAGGCCATCCTCCACCATGCCAAGTTTGTTAGCCAGTGGATCGTTCCGCAATATTCCTCTCGTGCGCCCATTCTCATATTCATTTTGATAATGTTCAATATCTGACATACATGAAAACATAAAAACAAGTGAGAGTTTCTTTGTAATGCAGAAGTGATTCTAATCCAATACTGCCTCCCTGTAAACCCCTTTGTGCTATCTCTGCAATTCTTTTAAAAGATGTCATGCATGCTATAATTTGTTGTGTGCATTAATATAATGTGGCCTACTACTCAAAATATGAGAGCTCCAGAAGTGATGACACTTCGCAGATGATAACTTCAACATATAGTAAAGAAGAACAAGTCAACCTGACCTGACAGATTCAAAATATACTAAGGGAGAACAACTCGACCTGACCAGTCGACCGCAAGAGAAGAGTATCATCTTAAAGAAGAGCAGAAGAGCAAGCAGATTGAAGATATTACAAGTCTTTCAATACAATGTCGGTTGGCCACCCATGATGAACCAGAGCGCACAGAGAAATACTATTCTTTCCGGTCTCTCCATATGTGGCTCACATGCATTTTGAAACTAAAGTAGGAACATTTAGCTAACCAATTAAACATCTCTCAGTTTTACTAATATCAGCAATAATATCATATATGAATTTGTACAACTAAGCTTGTTTAGCTCGATGGGTGGAGCAGTGCTATTACGACACGAACCACGTAGGCTGATTGTGGTCATCATAAAATGGGGAAAACATAAGCATGATGAGTACAATGTTGACCATGGCAGTGGGATGGCAGATCTGAAGCTGCAAACCACGCAAAGGGTAGTTAGCAACCGATGTTTGCTTTGAAATAACAACTAAGATTTGGTATGGACAAGAAAGTACGGTCAACAAGTGACAAAGAAATGCAATTATGCTATCTCTCTATATGTCGCGACATGCATTTGGAAACTCAAGTGGGACCTTTAGCTAACCAATTAAATGTGTCGATTAACTAATATCAGTTCATATCACAATCATATTTGAACAACTAAGCTTTCGAATTCTGAGTGTTGTGTTGTTTAGCTTGAAGGGTGGAGTAACGCTAGTACGACAGAAAGCACCTACGCAGATCATAATAGAGTAGATAAAAGGGGAAAACCCTAAGCATCAAGAGAAAAATCAGGAAAGTGGAACTAGCTGGACCAGTGGGTGGCGCACATGCTTTTCAAAACGAATATAGGAACATTAGGTGACCAATTAAACATTCTCTGTTTTAGTGATATGAGCATCATATCAGATTCGTATTTCAACACGTAAGCTTTGGGTTGAGGTCTTGAGGAGCAGTGCTAGCACGACACGAAGCACCTACGATGATGGTAGTGAATATAAAGGGGGAAACCATAAGCTTTACGAGTATAGTGCCCATGCCATGGCGGATCTGAAGGTGCAAACCGGACAAAGCTACTTCGCAACCAATGTTTGCTTTCAACTAGCCACTACGATTTGGTACGGACAAGAAAAGTACAGTAAACAAATTACGATCTATTTTCCGGGTGGGATCAATAACTTAAGCACATATGGAAGAGTACCACCTCTCTTGCGACGCCGTGCGGGCCTATGCTGATACGTTGAGGGTGCTGCGGGTGCGATGGCTGTCGGCAGCGGGGAAGAAGACTTTAGATGGCAGACGGCCGGGTCGGGTGATATATCATGTTGCCGTGGACGAGGCGGTCGTAGGAGCGGCAAGGGCAAGGTGGACGACGGCGCCGATGAAGCGAGAGGAGGCGATAAAAGGATCCTGGTCCAGCGCCGTGGATGAGAGACGTCCATCTCTTGCAGTGGACGACGGGGTAGGGGTAGCGACTCCGGCAAGGTGGAGGATGGGGTGGCGGACGGAGGAGGCTGGCCGCAGTGCAGAGGTTGTCGTGCCGCCGATGGTGTATGAATGGGGAAATGGAGGGGAGGGGGGATCTCAAACTTTGGGACGCGCTTCTCTGAAATGGGGGAAAGTTATGAACTTATCCCCCGTTTAAAATTTCGGACATCGCGTCGGTTGGGGATAGGACGGTAATCTCGCATCTCCCAAATATTTGCCAGTAACTATTTCAGGCGAGGAGAGGGTGTTTTGCCGCCCACGGTTGGCACCCACGATGTATGAACAGGCCTGACAGGTAGGGCGGTTGTGTCACGTCTGATGGAAGTTACACATCTGCCCCTATTTAAAATATTAGCCTACATCGATTTCGGACGAGGAGAGTTTGTTTTGCCGCCCACCGTGTATGAATGGGGAAATGGAGGAAGAGACACATGTCTTTCGGACGAGCTTGAATCAAATGTGTTTTGCCGCCCACGTTTGGCGCCCACCATGTCTGAATGGGCTCAGAGGCCGTCGTGTCACGTCTGATTGAAGTTACTAGTCTACCCCTATCGACAGCAGTGTAAATCCGGTCGATAAGGATGTCAAGTGTCAGGGGTAGACAGTAATTTCCATCTCGCAAACACTTGCTTCGGGTAGCCCACAAATTATAGTGGGTGTTTAGCCGCTTCATTCAAAACTTGGGAGAATTAGCATTCACGTTTGCCCTGGGACCTGGCAAACTAAATTCAAATCCAATTTGTATTCGATTACGAATATCCACAGATAAGTATACGTTTTGTTATTTATTTCTTCAAAACCACAACAAAGATTTATTCCACCTTTATATATGATTATGATTTAGAAATGCCGTGATCTTCGAATTCAGTAGGTTGGATACACTCTGAGTCAAACAGTTATTTCATCCAATACAATATGCTCACACGAAAAACAGTTCACCTTATGTCAATCATACAAGTACTGAGGATTACCTCGCCTAAAAAATTCGGATCATTACAACACATGGACAACATAGGGGGTCTTGCAACATAATCCATTCAGAGACATGACACAACATGCAAGTACAATAATCTAATGACAATTTCAACTGGTCTCTAAAGAAGAACCGGGATTACCTTGGGCTTCAGATAGCAGAAACAGCAGGACCTCCTCCGTCTTCAAATGCAACATTCTTACTTCCTCCAATTCTTGGGTTGCTTGCATAATGCGTGCCGCTAATTCCGTAATTTCCAGCCTCAAGATAAAGATTACCTCATTCATTGCAGCCACACCATCTCTTTCTACCTCTAGTAGAGCCTCAAACACTATAATATCTGTGCTCAGACTGCTCTCCGGCGGTGTTGCCTTTGAACTGCTACCATCTGGTAACATGGATGGCGCACTACTTCCTCAAATAGATTCTGGGGTTGTACATTGTGTCCTAGTGTGAACGGCATCCTGAAAGGTTTCTGCTGGACATCAGTAAGAGATAGTTATCGTGTGATCCAGGCAGTAAGCTTACATGGTAAACGACGGACGAATTATTGCCGAGCATGGCAAACTATATTTAAATGGTTCGAAATAGCATCAGCCGAAAAGAAATTAAAATGGTAAGATGAAACTAGGGATGTAAGTGGCAAATAAACGACATCCGCTAGTCCCATCTAGTTAGTTTATGCTACCTCCCTAGTTCATTTTCCTCAAAAAACAAAAACTCTTTTGAACTATCATACCACTAGTGGACTTTAATCGGGATTAAACGCGACCCAGTTGACATCCCTAGTTGAAAGGGAGTGTACAACCGCTATATTTAAGTTGCCAAGGCATCTAAGCAGTTGAAATAATCTGAGAAAGCACTTAACAGTGTGGCCTCATATAAACTACGAAGACAGTCTTGTGATGAAGTTGAGAGGAAAAGTTAAGGACTCAAATGAAATAGGCATGCATTTCTTTACGATAGTACAGGAGGCACTACTGACATATTGGCCAAATCATGTATAGTGTAACAACAAATAAGCATTCGAATCAAGCAATACAGCAAAGCAGACAACTAAACTATTTGTAATTCGGTAGGATTACACGTTGAGGGCACAAGCCAAGAAAGCAGCCCACTCGCATTACATTTCACATGTACTAAAACACACTGGCTTACCATATGTTGCTGTGAAGCCTAGCTGCTGTTGCAATTTTCCTTGAAGATATCGTCAGCATCCCGTGGTTGCAAATCTAGTTGTTGTAGTTTATTCTGCACCATCTATTTAGGTAAAATTAATTTTAATTGCATGCACTAGTCCGAATTGATCATCAATGGTTCATCTAAACTAATGAAAGAAGGGTGTGTGCATACACGACAATATATCTGCTTCCCTCTATTTTTATGCTTGTTCGTGGTGCCAGCCCCAAAAGAACAAATATTTTGCTTGATGGGGTTGTGTCACGACCGGTTTTCCAATAAAAATATTTATTGAGAAATCGATCCCTTTTACGGACCAGTAGAGAAGAATCCTTCTTACTGGTAGACAAAGTCTTGATCACAGAAGAAAAATACCAGGAGAACTATATAATACAAGGTTGAGCGGAGACTGCTCAACAATTTATTACAAACTCGCCAAAACTACATAAAGGCGGATAGGGTGGCATCACTACTAACTCACGATAGAAGCGGTGATGGGTATATCACAGCGAAGTGGGTGATATGACTCCTGAATCTAACAACTCTTCGAGCGTCGGAGTGAGGCTCGAGGATACTTATTGTGGGTGGTGGAAGCATATACAATACAAGTGACCAATATCCAGGATCGCACGGGACTGACTGGGATTCCTCTATGCGTCGGACTCACTATCAAACTCTTCATCCATGAGATCGCCTTCGTCAACATCTGGCCAAATCAACAAGCCAGGTGAGTACTATGAAAGTACTCGCAAGACAGTTCAGACATAAGATATAACAAATGTAAACATGATGCACATGAACAGATCAACAAGCCCACTCAGATAATAAGATAATAACGCATGGGAAATAAAAGAGGAGTCGGGCGGTAGTCCTCCCGAAATACCAAAATAATACTGAGGGCCAATCGAGTGTCTGAAAGACTCCTCGGAAGGGTAAAGATAAAATAACAATGCCGCAGTCGGGCGTCAAGGCGACACCACATAAAGGGCTTATAATAAAATATAAATGACAGTGCATGCCACAGTCGGACGTCTGAGCGACATCACATAAAGGGCTTATATCAAAAGTAATTAACAAGCGTGCCACAGTCGGACGTCTGAGCGACATCACATAAAGGGCTTATATCAAAAGTAAATAACAACAGTGCCACAGTCGGACGTCTGAGAGACATCACATAAAGGGCTTATATCAAAAGTAAATAACAAGAGTGCCACAGTCGGACGTCTGAGTGACATCACATAAAGGGCTTATATCATAACTTAATAATTCAGTAGTTCAAGAATATGCATCATTACAAGTACAAGATAAATAAAAGGTTAGTCCATCCACAGGAATAACAATTAAACTGGGTTTACCACTCAAGCTTGTTCACCGGGGATTTACCACGAGGATTGACATAGATATGGATATACTGGCCATGGTCCTCGACCATAGATACGATGACTCGGAAGGAATTTGACTCTGCAGAGTTTGTACTTTAACCACAGCCAACGGATTTCAGTAGTCACGGGGACTAGTTCCGTTTACGGTGTTTTAGAAGAAACACATCTAACCAGTACACACCCATTCAACATTCCGAAGCTAGGAATCACCCTCGGCAACGTTCAAGAAAAACCTTGAGATGGGGAGGCTACAACCTCGCGTAGCATGGGATCAAATTTATATACGCGCGCTCTAAGGGGTGCCCCCCTCTCGGTCCCAACCGGAAACACCCATGCCCACTGACCGGATGACTGGCTTTAATCCAGGGCCATGGAACCCTCATCCCGGCCCCTCTATTTGGTGTGTACACGGAAAGAGGTTACCAACTTACTAAACCGTATTCTTGGCAGAAAACATGTGGCGGCACGGAAAGGGGAAGAACGATAACGTGACTCAGTCCATGTTAACGTCGGAGTTTGTCAGATATCGTAAGGCTGGCATGCTACAACAACACCACCTTACTGCCTTTCATGTCACCACATGGCTAGGCCATCACTCATCAGAGATCACAGTAACTTCGGAACACACGGATAGTTGCCTTACATGCAACGAGATACTTACCGGTGCTCATATGCCATGCACAACCATTCAAGCAAACATGCAAAACACCCATCATATCAAAGGTTCAAACATGCTTGCCTGGTTCGGAGAAGTCGGAGTCTAGCTCGGCGAAGTTCGCGGCTCCGTCACCTCTTCCGGAACCTACGGTATAGCGAAAACGTATACTAACGTGAAAATCAACGCGTGCACAAAATTTGTTCCAAATTTTTTCCAAATAAATACTATAAAAAACTAGACAAAAATACAAGACTGACAGAAAAAAAATCACTCAAAAATCATCTTTTGTTAAAAAGTTATAAGGGTTTTAGTCCAGGGACTAATCTGTGATGAAACAGAAAAGATCCAGGGGCTTAACTGAGAAACCAGAAAATGGTTCGGAGTAAAAGACGTCAGTCCAAAAGAGAAAACGTATTTTCCCGAAGGCGCCAACAGAAAACGGTTCTAGAGGGAAACAGAAGAGAGGCTGACGGGGGGGTCCCACATGTCAGGTTTAAAACTTCGCCGGCGCCCGAAGACTGCGGTGGTCGCCGGCGTTGAACCACGGCGAGGCAGGGAAATCGGAGTGTACCAAGAGGTTCAGTGCGTCCTTCCGCGTCGGTGGGTGGTGGACTTGACCGACGGAGAGCACCACGTCGACGGCGACACTTTCTCCGGCGGACGGCGGCTCGGGCGATGGTGGAGAACTCCGGTGGGTGCTGCAAACTCCGAATTGAAGCGCGGGTCAGGAAAGTGGATGCATAAGGAAGCTACTGGCAAGAGTTGAGGGGTGGAGGTCCACGCACGGGAGCGAATCGAGCTGGGTCCCGTGGCGGGTCGAGGCGGCCGGAGTTGGGGAAGAAGGCTCCCTCGGGGCTCTTCCAGTGGCTTGGCGTGGTGTTGGTGGAGTGCAGAGGTGGTGTGGGTTCGAGCTCGAGCTCGGGGCCTCTATTTATAGGCGATTCGAGGGGGTGGTCGTGAACGGGAAATCTCCGGCGAGCGATTACGGCGAGGCAGTGGTTGAGCAGGGAGTTTAAGTGGCCAGGCAGCATCAGGGAGGTTCACTGGTGCCGTTCCACTGCTAACCTTGGTCGGGCTTGGCGTAATTGCGCCGGTCCTCGACGGGGCGGCCGTACGGGCACGGCGGCGGCAGAGAGCGCGCTCCGCGCCTAGCAGTCCACGACGAAGGGTGGCAGCGCGCACGGGGGAGTGGGTGGCCACGCGGCGGCCTCCGGTGGCTTGGGCGGCGCTGGACGGCGCCGTCTACGCTGCGCCCCTCTCTGGCGGCCGCAAAGCCGCCGCTGCCGTCGCTCACGGGGTGGCGCACCTCCTCCTGCTCGTCGCCGACGCCCGCAACCTTCCAGGCGTTCGTGTGGCGCAGGGACAAGAGGGAGGGGACGGGGAGCAAGGCGCCACCGCGGCACTGGCGAGATCGACGTCGGGCTCTGAAGAAAACGACAGTAGATCACTGAACTGTTTATCTGAATTTACTGAACATGATAGCAACAGTGTCCAGCAGGTGTTCGATGAAATGATTTGCCAAGAAGAAAAAAATTTCTGGAGCTGGGACTTGGTGAGGTGACCTCTCAAAGCACCCAGAGGCTGCCTGATTTTTCTCAGATTTTTAGGAGAAGAATTCAAATGGATTTCATCAAATTTGGCAAATCTGGTCCAAACTTGCAGCAAGTATAATTTGAAAAATTTGAACTGCAGACCAGTGGATCTTCATGGATCCTGGTTGAGGGCTCAAAGGACTAGATAGGGAAATTGTTTTGGAGGCAAAACTCAAAGCAGAAAGGGTAGCTCCTTTGTAAATCTCCAAAAGCTAGAATAGAGGGCAAAAATTGTTTTTGATGGGAAATAAATGGAAACAAAAATATGGAGAGTTTCAACTTGCTGGATTTGAGGTATATCATGATCCAAAGATGGGGAAAGGTTTATGGAAGTGGATTTCCACTTAGGTCATGGCAAGAGGGATTTTGAAAAGGGGGAAAGGAATCATTCCAAATGCCATAGGGCTATTTAAAAGGATTCTTCAAAAGAAATTTCCCAAATGAAAAGCATTTGGTTTTGAGTCCACATAAGATGGAAAAACCTCCAAGACCAAAATCAAGTCTTGGGTGAATCCAAAACAAAACACTTGTCACAAAAGAAAATATTTTGAGAGGGAAAAATCCTTTTAGAAGAAAAATTTAAATACCCTCCTCAAATCAAATAAAAGATTTTGATAAAACCAATAAAAAAATTTGGGTGTCACAGGTTGGCAGCTCCATAATTAATAGAAGCATCAAATTAGTCATGCAACTTGGGAAGATCAAGAACACACAAACAAGTAATGAACAGAGGCTCGGAGCAGTGATGTAATAGCTAGCATCAGAAAATGTAGGGTAAAACGAACAAAAAGCAGCGGAACCACATGCTAGTTTGCTGATGTGTAATTAAGCATAGAGAACATTAAGCAGTCTGATGGAACCAACAGGTAGCATCAGAACAAAACTAAAGCATATTAACTATATGTGCACTGGTATGTAATTTAGCACATGTAACATGTTCACTGCCAGAAGTATGGCCCTACAGGTGCAAGCAGAATAACGCGTCTCATGAAAAACTGAATGATGCCCTGAAGAAATTCAAAGGTGCGGTGCTTATGCTAGGAAAGTGAACGTAGGCGCCGGCCGTTGGATAATAGTACCTGATTCTCGGCGACGTATGGGTATCGTTGTCATACTTGATAGCTAAGGATCGGCGATGGTGCTCGTGTTGCGGTTGAGTTTGGGCCGGCTGTCGCCGTCGCTGAAGCGGCTCCGGTGCTACGGTTGCGGCGACTGTCGACATACAAGAAAGCTCATCTGTGGTAAGTGAACAGTTGCACGATAAAGAGAAAACCGAAGGAGTACAAATCGAAATAACCTGATGAGGCTGCGTCGTCGGTAAAGTAGGGCCGGTGGAGTTGAATATGGCGTCCGTGGAGCGGGTCCGGTGCAGTGGACGAAGGCTTCGGCGGGCGCGTTGTACAACGCTTTCGGTGAGGTGGATCTGTTGCGGCAGACGAGGGCTTGTATGAAGGGCCAGCGAAGGGGCGGACGAGGGAGTCAGTGAAGGGCCTACCATGTGGTGGGCGAGGGCCGGTTAAGCAGATCCGGTGCGGTGGACCATGATGGCGGTCAAGGAGATCTGGAGCGGTGGACAAGCCAGTCGCTGAAGCGGCTCCGATGAAGTGGTGAGTTGGCAGTTGGGGGTTCCAAGGTGCAGAAGGTAGATCCGGCGGGGTGTGAGGTCCACCGCTGCGGCGGAGGACTAGATTCGGCGGCTTGCCGTGGTTGGGGGTCGGGGAGGGGAAGGGGAGGGGCTCTGGGGAAGAATGTTGGAGGCAAAGAGGGGAAAACAATGGAGTTACCAAAGCTGCCCTTTTCCATTCATGTGGCAGGGGTAAAACAGGAATATCGCAGGGCTAAACTTTCAGGCGCATGATATTTCGATGTGAGCGGGAAGTTTGAAAGCTTTTGGCGCCTAAAATTATAAGTATTCTGCTCTCATACGGCCGACTATGATATCATGGCCGACAATTTGTTTGTTTTGCAAGCAAAAAAATGTGCAGGTTTTGAAAATCAATGTCTCCAACTCGAAACTTAGATTGTCCATTCAATTCAAATATGGATCATTGAGCTACTACAAGCAAATACCATCATACGGTCCAATTCAAATGAAATTCCAAATGTGTTTATCCTAAATATAATGACAAAAGCAAAAATGTGTATGTGTATGAATAAAGTGGATGATTATAAAGTTTGAACATGCCCGTATGTGTATATCTCTAGGTTTGATATATGAATTTGAAATCACGAAATCCCGGCTTAAAAAATGTACCTCCGTTTAAATGAATTACAAAAGCTAATGATGGAGTCGAACTCCAAAATTCCAATCTTAGTTTTGTAATTCGGGTACATCAAGGTATATCACGCATGTTCAAAAGTATCGTTATCTCATAGTACAAACTGTGAAACAAATCGATCAACCATGAGTGCATAATATCTCAATTACGCTAAAGTCCCTCAAATATAGACACCTCACTCTTTATCTGAAGTCAACCCCCCCCCCACCACCACACACACACACATAGAGAAGTCGTTCTCTCCCCCAAACACCAACACACGAGCACATTAACACGCCTCTCTCTTGTAAAGTCCGGACCCCAACATAGGTCTCTATCACTTTGTCTCTCGGGCATGCACACATCTCTTCCCTCACTCTCTAGGTCTCCCTCTATCTCTCTTAC
This sequence comes from Aegilops tauschii subsp. strangulata, assembly GCF_002575655.3. Classification (NCBI taxonomy): domain Eukaryota; kingdom Viridiplantae; phylum Streptophyta; class Magnoliopsida; order Poales; family Poaceae; genus Aegilops; species Aegilops tauschii. The sequence continues at coordinate 336,289,033 of NC_053035.3, forward strand.
CCAAGCACACACACTATGTAGAGTGTATATTTCCCATACACACAAAACGTCGCCCCCAAACGTGTATCTCCCTAGTCATGTGGTTCTCGCGCACTCACCTCACACACCACCCCCACTGCAAACAAGCATACTTTGTCTCCTTGTGCACCACTCTCCTCTTTCTATCTCTCCCACATGCGGACCCGCCCCAGCTCCTTCCCTGTATACATATATGTCGTGACTCTTTGCATAGCTCCCTAATGTATAATCGTTCTCGATTTCGCACATTGTTCTCTACACCATCTATTCTAGATCTCTCATGAAGTCCCTATCACACACACGATGACTCGCTTCCCTTGCGTCTCTGTTCATAGGCCAATTTCGGACAACATCAACATTGTCTCCCTATCTATACGCCATTTATGGACACAAACGACCCCTCTCGCCCCCTCTCTTCCTCTCTCTCTCTCTCCGTCGCTAGCTCTCTCTTTCTCTCGCTCTCACACCCCTCTCCCACACACACACTCGATGTCTCTTCCAAATAGTCTGCTCCCCCCGCCCGCACCCGTGCTATCTCGCTACTACACATGTCACACCATTCCCCCTTCCCTTATACTAGGTTTACATCATCAGTGGTCTCTCTACTCCACATACACTCTCTCCCTCTCACACACAAACGCGTGCACAAACACACACAGACACGCACAAACACCCATTTATCTGGATCCTCATCTCTCCTCATGTCCGCATGTGTATCTCACACACTCACTCTCTAATTATGTATATGTGTCTCCACGTTACACAACACAAAGCCCCATGTACATGTCTCTCTCTATCCTCCACACGCATAGACACAAAGAATCTGTTATCATTGCCTCAGTCTCTAACATATCACACACGCACACTGTCTCTCTCTCTCGCAAACACGCTCAACAAGGGTTTCCCCGTGAATAACTTACCGTCTATTCATCAACAGTTGTGGCAGTACAGCGAACACGAGACGTGAAAAAGAATAAATCCACACGTGCTTAGACCACCTAGTATGACTACTAGGACTAGAGCAAGCCAAAAAGCGCGCCGCCGTCACCCCCTCCTTGTCGGCGACGGGAAAATCTTTGTTTTACACAGTCAAGAAGTCATTGTGCTAAGGCCCCACATGCCGAGGCGTTGAATAGAATGTAGATGCTAGTTTACGGAAGCAAGTATCGATAATACGTTTGTGTCTCCATACTTATATTTCTTCTCTTATAAAAAACCGAGTTGGTGATGATGGTACGTGTGCCATGTTGCAATATAGACCGTCCGATCTGTATCTGACGGATGGAAATTAAACTAAAAGATACCCGCACCCCTCTCCACATTTGCAGACAAGGCCTTCCCTCGTTCATCCTTATCTCCAACAAACCTCATTGTTGAGCAATTAAGAAAGGAAGCCTCTGGAACAAACTGGCCTGGTGGCCGCTGGCGGCGTCATCAATCCCCATGCCTCCGCTCAGTCCGACCACCAACCACCACCACACCGCACTCCTCTTCACCTTATCTCATATTTCTCGAGATATCATTAGTTTTTACACATGGGATTACTCCCGCAAGGGTCAATCACAACAAGTGTTTTATAAAAAAATGCATCTTGATTTTCCGTGCAATGCACGGATCTTGCTAGTACTCCTACACAAGACTAAGTTGGTGATGCTGGTGTGTCTGCCATCCGTCGTTTCTGACCATTAGATCTACATCTAACGATTGTGAGGTAGGTTGTTGCCTTTTCTCACCAACATCCCACTTGTCTACCAATTTGCAGAAAAACCCATAATTAGTATCTTAAAACCAACCACATCCCTCCCTGACCTCACCAAAACAGCCCAAGGAATATATTCTAATTGAAACATAATATATCTCTAGTGACATATGTATATCAAAATTAGAGTGTTTTGTACAAGTTTGTGAATAAGTATTATTCTAATTATGATTCGTTGTAACGGACATGAACATTGCTAGTATTTCCAACCATGCATTTTTTTCCTAGTATTCCATAGTTTCGAGTTTTCCATCAAGATATTAGTCACTCATGGTTGATATTTACTTTCAATCATGTACACATATGCACTATGTAACTAGCCTTGCTTATTGGCTTCCAAAGCTTAACTTTCACTCCTACTTACAATATGTAGAGTATTTAACAAAAAACTACCACTTTCAACCAGCCCTAGGAAGAATCTATTGTACAAAAAATAGCAAAAACATACCCAAAATTTCTTAATCCACGCCAAAAACTACCTAGTACTCCTACTGATTAGGTTCGTTTAAACCCATTGATGACAGGGTTGGCCCACGTCCGTGCTGAGAGGCAGCTTAAACCAACACATTTTGTTTGACCGTTGACAAGAGGGACCCACATCTGACCTTCTATCCTGTTATTCCCCCTCAAATCATTATTTTCATGAACATTACTTCAAACAGTACTGATGCGTGTTCGTCGGTGGCGCCGGTGATGAGCGAGTTGGCCGCCGCTCCGCCGGACGGGCCGGACGCCGCGCTGGCCTCCGCACGGGTTGGCAGGCTGGCCCGAGCGTGACTCACGAGCGAGCAAGCCGCCGCGCTGGCCTTCGCTCGAGCCAGATGGCTGGCCTTAGCGCGGCGCGCGCGAGCAAGCCGCCGCGCTGCCGTGCCAATCTAGCTAGCAAACCTTGCAGACAAGCAGCTGGACGGAGCTATCTTGGCTAGCTAGCGGCCGTGAGCGCCGGATGGAGCTGGCATCTGGGCTGCCGCAACATGGGCTCCGCACCGCCGGCGGTTTTGACCTCGCCTTCTGCCGGCGATGGTAGCTGTGTCCCATGGCCGAGGATGACTAGGTGGACGGGCCGGAGGTAGGAGGTCACTCGAGGATTTTTGTTGGTAAGAGCATGTACAATGGTTGATAAGGTAGTATTATCTTAAGTCTGCCACGTATGCAAGTGGTAGTAGTTTCTTGGCATTTTAGTGGTTTCTTGCATTATTAGAGCAAGTACAATAGAGCTGAGTCAGCGGGCTATAAGAAATAAACTAGTATATTTCTGCTTAGTTGGAGGAAAGAGAAGAGGAGAGAGAAGGTAAGCGGGCTCTTCGTGAAGAGCCAGCTCTAGCACGTGCTCCTAGGCACTTTGTGAGAATGAGAAGTGGGCCACATAATAAAAAAGTAGTACACTCTTTTGATCTATTATTGTACATGTTGGCTATAAGATGGGTTGTAGATGACATGGCACTGGCTTATAGCCAGCAGCTGGCTATACTATTAACCATTAGGGGTTTCCTGTAAGGAACAATGTACGTACTACTAGCGACAAAAGGCGATTCTAGGTTGCGTTGTACTCCAACGAGTACTACTAGTGGTCGCGAGAGTGTATACCTCGTTTTGTGGGTTCGATCCCGGCCGAACGCACGGCGGCCTTTTAAAAAAAAATAGTACTACTACACTTCGCTGCGAGCCAATATTTTACACGGGTAGTTTGAGTTTTGAAGTCAAACGGACGTGCGGCCCCACAATCTGGGTGCACTGGACAGCCTAGCCACGTGAACGGGTTTTCCTTCCCAGCATCCCGTGGCTCGCGTGCTCGCCCTAGCCGCACCTCGCTTGCAGCTTCCAGCTAGTAGCATATTTAAACTAGCGCCTCCCAATTAAGCCCGAGGAGCCGGAAAATCCTGGCGGGGCATTGGGAACTGTGCAATATGGCTCTGTACGTAAAGTGCTCTACTACTACTCTGTAGCTTGTGGCGTTGCACGCATGGACTTCACTCCATTATCGGCTCTACTATAAAAGAAATTCCTCTTGGCGTGTTTTTTTGAAACGGAGGCAAAAGCTTTGCTTCATCTCATTCATAAAGACTAACAAAGTTCGACGAGATCCATTACACCTCCACAAATGGAAGCGAAAAGCCTAGTCTCGCTGTATCAAATAACTCAAATGTTCTGCCCCCGCAGTAACCGTCGCTGATAAACAGGCTGCTAGTGTGTGCGTGAGAGGAGCGGCTGAGTAGGCCAGCTGTCGGAGTAAGTGGCCGCGGGTAGCCAAACCGGCTACCCCTGGCTCTTCAAAAAGTTTATCAGGCCTTTGGACCTTCAAGCACTCCAAGCATTTGGGCCGCCTTCCCGGGCCGACTACCATTAAAGCCGACTCCCGGAAGGCGACCCAGCCTCGCCGACTCCAAGAAGCCGGCCAAGAAAGACGCCGACTCCTAGAAGCCGGCCAAGACCACAACCACTCCTACATAACGGCGACCTGACGGGGCATGGCCACAGTGCGGCCCACGACCCCCGAAGCCCGAGGCGGGCATGGCTACAGGAGGCCGTACGGGAGGGATGTCTCCCGTGCGGCCCGGCACTGTAGCCATGCCAGCTACGACGTCATCCATGACCCCCTCCTGTACGGCCCAAGGACTGCGGGCCCCTTCAGCCAGAGAGAGGCGTGAAGGCGGCCCGGCTTTCCCTAGTCGGACGGGAGCATGGCCGGCCTCCGGAAGCCGGCTACTCCCTTCCTCGAAGCAGGAGCCCCATTAAGGAGACAAGACGAGGTGAGGCTACAGTGATAGCCCCCGAGGCGGCCCACTGTAGCCATGCTCACCTCGACAAAGCCCTCATCATCAGAGGCGTGGCTACAGTAAGCAGCCGCTGACAAGACCCTAGGCGGTGGGGCCGGCCTGTCGACCGAGTAGCCGGCAGCCGGCGGGACCCAGCAGCCGGCGGAGAAGCCGGCGAGCACAGACACTGACGGCTGGGACCAGATCCCAGCCGGATTACCATTGTACCCCCGGGGGGTAGGCCTATATAAACCCCCGGAGCACCCATGCAAAGGGTTGGCCACTGAGCATAGTTGGCTTCTGGTTGGCATCCAAGATAGCACACGCACACACACCATAGACAGAGAGAAGCAAGAGCTAGCCTTGTTCTTCTTCTCCCTTGATCCCAACAGCTCTAGGAGCGATTGTAGCTACTCTTTATCGAGCTAGTGATCATGCGGAGACCCCGCAGAGCAGGACTAGGGGTGTTATCTCCTCGGAGGGCCCCGAACCTGGGTAAGATTCGCCGGCGTGCATGTCTTCGCCTCATCCCGTTTCCAGGCACCGGCGACGTTTTATTGGCTCCCACAATGATAAGCCATCCTTTGGCATATGTCGCACCAACCACCCGACATTTGGCGCCCACCGTGGGGCCAGGTGCACCGTCGTCCGGAGACCTGTTCTGGACGGGAACCTTCTTCCTTCCCCGCGAGCGCAGCCAGCCTGCTGCGCCCGATGGCGCTTGCCCCGACGCGCTGCAAGGCGTCGACGACGCCTGCGCAGCGAGCCGCCTCGCTGATCTGCTCGGCGAGACCCGCATCTCCGACGGGCCTGCGTCCGACGCAGGCACCGACTACCCCGAGAGCCGCCTCGTCAGCCTCCTCGACCAACTTCACGTCTCCAGTGAGCCTGCTGCGGACATGGAGTCTGTCGGCTCCACCGACCCGATGCTCATCGACTCCGACACCGTGTCGCTCGACGCCTACCCCTCCGACGTGGTGGTCTTCGACGACCCACTCCCTCGAGCTGACAGCGGCAGCAGCGCTGTCACCGAAGTGCTGGTCATCAGCCACGTCTCCAACTCGGGCGGGAGCGCCCGCGACGCTCAGCAAGCAGCGATGCACGACCTCTCCATCCCCCTCCCGGCCGACGCCGACGCCGAGACCCTGGAGGCACGCCGTCTTGCCCTCATCACGGAGAGCAAGAAGATAGCCTCGATGAGACGCCTCACCGAGGCCCACCAGCGCGAAGTCGACCGCGCCGCCTTCGGGACGCCGCCGCCGAGCGGCCCGAGCCGAGCCGGCTTCGTCCAGAAGCGCGGCGCAGCCGTTGCCAGCATGCTGGGCGCAGATCGCCCCGTCTACGCCACCCCGCTCGAGAATCTGCGAGCCGCTCAGGCGGCAGCAGAGGAGCTCAATGGGCTGGGAGCCGATGAGCTCCCTTACATGACAAGACGGATCCAGCAGCTGATCGACGCGGCTGCAGAACGACACGAAGCCGGTGCCCGAGCTGATAGCCATCCCCCGCGCCGGGAGCACGCCGCGACGTCCCGCTCGCCGACTGCGAGCGGCACGCGCCAGAAGAAAGACAAGGAGCCGGCTGCCAGCCGCAGCCGGACCCGCATCACTATCGAGCGCGACGCGGAAGGCCGCCCTCGGGCGGTTGAACATCAGGGAAACCTACCTCCTCCTCCGCCTCGAAGAGAAAGACGCCTCACTCCACCGCCTGTCACCCATCCGACTCTTGGCGACCGACTCGGCCGCCGAGAAGGAATCGGCGAGAGTGACGCCCGCCACAGGATCGACCGCCTTGCTCGGTCCCTGGCGTTAGAAGAAGAAGACGATGTCGGCCCGCCATGCTTTGGCCCCCGCATCCGCGATGAGCCCTTCCCCAAAGGGTTCTTGCTCCCCAGAGACACGCCCAAGTACAACGGCTCGGTGAAGCCGGAAGATTGGCTCATCGACTACTCCACAGCCGTCAGCATCGCCAACGGCAACCGGCGCGTTGCCGTGAAGTACGTCCCCCTGATGCTGCAGGGCACGGCGCGCACATGGCTCAACAGCCTCAAGCCCTACAGCATCAACAGCTGGCTGGACTTCACCGAGGTTTTCGTCCGTAACTTCACCAGCACCTACAAGCGGCCTCCCAAGCCTCGCCAGCTCTCCCTCTGCGTCCAAGGGCCCAACGAGTCGACCCGCGACTACCTCACGCGATGGGCCGAGCTCCGCAACTCCTGCGAGGGAGTGCATGAGGTCCAGGCCATCGAGTACTTCACTTCCGGGTGCCGAGAGGGCACCCTCCTCAAGCACCGACTCCTCTGCGACGAGCCCGCCACCCTCGACGAGCTACTCGTCATCGCCGACAAATACGCCACTGCCGACTCCTCCATGAAGACCGAGCTCCAAGTGGACGCCTCGGGGAAGGTAGTCGCTCCGGCTCCCAAGCAGCCGGCTGGCGACTCAAACCGGCGCCCATACCAGAACGACCACAAGCGCAAGGGCCCCATGCCGACTTCCTCCAGTCGGCAGGTGGCCACAATTGAAGACGAGCAGCCCGAAGAGCGGCCTGCTCCCAAGAAGAAGGGAGGCCGGCCGCCCTGGCAGCCGTCCTTCTCCTACGAACAAGCACTCGATGCCCCCTGCAAGTTCCACAGCGGCGCGAAGCCGTCCAACCATACAACACGGAAATGCCACTGGCTCACCCGCATCACCAAGGGCGAAGGGATCGTGCCGCCTCCGCCTCCCGGCCCGCCGCCTCCAGCTCCCCAGCAGCCGGCGGCCCGGCCGGCAGTCGGCGCCATCCAAGACGAGTTCCCCAAAGCGCACGACACCTACGTCGTCTTTACGAGTCAAGTCGACGACAAGCGCAGCCGACGCCGGCAACACCAAGAAGTAAACGCAGTCGCCTCTAGCACCGCCGAATTCATGCATTGGTCGGAAAAGCCCATCAGCTGGAGCCAGGCCAACCACCCAGAGGTGATGCCTTCGCCTGGCTCCTATGCTATGGTCTTGGACGTCACCCTTGCGACGGAGAGGCGAGCTGCCAGATTTTCCCGCGTCCTGATAGACGGCGGAAGCAGTATCAACATACTGTACCGCGACACCATGGACAAGCTGAACATCAGAGCAAAGCAACTCATGCCGAGCCGCACTGTCTTCCATGGTATCGTACCCGGCCTATCTTGCTCTCCAATCGGCAAGATCAAAATGGATGTTCTCTTCGGAGACAAAGATCACTTCCGCCGGGAAGCAATATGGTTCGAGGTGGTGGACCTGGAGAGCCCCTATCATGCACTACTTGGCCGACCTGCCTTGGCCAAGTTCATGGCTGTGCCCCACTATGCCTACCTGAAGATGAAGATGCCGAGCTCGAAGGGGATCATCACGGTAGCCGGCGACTACAAGAAGTCCATCGAGTGTGCCACGGCCAGCAGCCGGCTGGCCGAGTCCCTTGTGGTGGCGGAAGAGAAGAAGATGCTGGAACGGGTTGTGGCCATGGCCGGCAAGCAGCCGACCTTGTCCCCCAACCCCAAGGACTGTGATGCGCAGGGCTCCTTCCAGCCTGCAAAAGAGACGAAGAAGATACCTCTAGACCCGGAGCACCCGGAGAGGTTCGCCGTGATTGGGGCGAACTTGGACAGTAAATAGGAAGGCGAGCTCGCCGACTTCCTCCGTGAGAATCGAGACATCTTTGCATGGTCCCCAAAGGACATGCCGGGTGTCCCGAAGGATTTCGCCGAGCACAAATTACATGTCCGAGCTGATGCGAAGCCGGTCAAGCAACCCCTCCGCCGACTATCAGAAGAGAAGCGAAGAATCGTGGGAGAAGAGATAGCCCGGCTCCTTGCAGCCGGCTTCATCATGGAAGTGTTCTTTCCAGAATGGCTTGCCAATCCAGTTCTGGTTTTGAAGAAGAATAACAAGTGGCGCATGTGCATAGACTACACAAGTCTGAACAAGGCCTGCCCAAAGGATCCGTTTGCTTTGCCACGGATTGACCAAGTAATAGACTCTACAGCCGGATGCGAGCTGTTGTGTTTTTTGGATGCATACTCAGGGTATCATCAGATCAAGTTGGACCCAGCTGACCGCCTGAAGACTGCCTTCATCACACCCTTTGGAGCTTTCTGCTACCTGACAATGACATTCGGCTTGAGAAATGCCGGTGCCACTTTTCAGCGTTGCATGCAGAAATGTCTCTTGAAACAACTCGGCAGAAATGCCCACGTCTACGTAGACGACATTGTGGTGAAGACAGAGAAGCGCGGTACCTTGCTGGAAGACCTGAAGGAAACATTCGCCAACTTGCGCCGATTCCAGATCAAGCTCAACCCCGAGAAGTGCGTGTTCGGAGTGCCAGCCGGCCAGCTGCTCGGCTTCCTGGTCTCCGAACGCGGCATTGAGTGCAACCCTATCAAGATCAAGGCCATCGAGAGGATGGAGATACCCACCAAGCTGCGAGATGTGCAGAAGTTCACTGGCTGCTTAGCCTCCCTGAACCGTTTTATCAGCCGACTAGGAGAGAAGGCTCTCCCCCTGTACCGACTCATGAAGAAGTCCACTCACTTTGAGTGGAATGATCAAGCCGACCAAGCCTTCCATGAGTTGAAGAAAATGTTGACCACTCCGCCTGTCCTGGCCGCGCCAACTGAGAAGGAGCCCATGCTCCTCTACATCGCCGCGACAAGCCAAGTCGTCAGCACTGTTGTTGTGGTCCAGCGCCCGGTGGAAGGCTGAGCCCAGCTGGTCCAGAGGCCGGTCTACTATCTCAGCGAAGTACTATCCAGCTCGAAGCAAAACTACCCGCACTACCAGAAGATGTGCTATGGGGTGTACTTCGCTGCCAAGAAATTGAAGCCCTACTTCCAAGAACACCCCATCACGGTCGTGTGCACTGCCCCGCTCGCCGAGATCATAGGCAGCAGGGATGCATCCGGCCGGGTGGCCAAATGGGCCATTGCCTTGGCGCCCTACACGATTTTCTATCAACCCCGCACCGCCATCAAGTCGCAAGCATTGGCCGACTTCCTCGTCGACTGGGCCGAGACCCAGTATTTACCGCCGGCTCCCGACTCTACCCATTGGCGGATGCACTTTGACGGGTCCAAGATGCGCACCGGCTTGGGAGCCGGCATCGTCCTCACCTCTCCCAAAGGCGACAAGCTCAAGTACACGCTGCAGATCCACTTCGCCGCCTCCAACAACGTGGCCGAGTACGAGGCGCTCGTACATGGGCTCCGGCTAGCCAAAGAGCTCGGCATACGCCGGATCCTGTGCTACGGCGACTCCGACTTAGTGGTCCAGCAATCATCTGGCGATTGGGACGCCAAGGACGCGAACATGGCGAGCTACTGCTTCCTCGTCCAGCAGATGAGCGGACACTTTGAAGGGTGCGAGTTCCTTCATGTGCCTAGGGCCGACAACGACCAAGCAGATGCCCTAGCACGGATCGGCTCCACCCGACAAGCCATACCGACTGGCGTCTCCCTCCAACGCCTCCTCAAGCCGTCCATCAAGCCGTCTCCAGAATCGGACTCCATCTTCGTACCGCCTGCGCCAGAAACAGCCGGATCCGGCTCAAGAAATCCCGCAGGTGGCACGGGGACTTCGACGACTGCCCCGGGAACCGACGTAGTCGCACCCGGCCCAGGGACCTCAGAGCCCGGCCCGGGGACTGCAGCAGTCGGCCCGGGGACCGCAACGACGCAAGAAGTGGTGGTCGACCCCAATGCAACACCCAACCCACCCACCCGAGTCATGGTGGCCACGATAACAGCAGAAGAAGTCACAGCTCCCTCATGGGCCCAGCCCATCCTCAAGTTCCTAGTCAGCAGAGAGCTGCCGACTGATGAGATCGCAGCAAGACTAGTGCAACGACGAGCCGCAGCATACACAATAATCAACAGGGAGCTTGTGAAGCGCAGCGTCACTGGAGTCTTCCAGCGTTGCGTCGAGCCAGAAAAAGGAGTGGCAATCCTCAAAGACATCCACCAAGGCGAATGCGGCCACCACGCCGCCTCAAGATCCCTCGTGGCCAAGGCTTTCCGCCATGGGTTCTTCTGGCCGACTGCCTTGGAGGATGCTAAAGAAATAGTCAAGACCTGCAGAGGATGTCAAGTCTTCAGTTCCAAACAACACCTGCCGGCTTCCGCCCTCAAGACCATTCCCCTCACCTGGCCTTTCGCCGCCTGGGGACTGGACATGGTCAGCCCTTTCAAGACAACCCGCGGTGGCATGACACACCTGCTCGTTGCGGTGGACAAGTTCACAAAGTGGATCGAAGCCAAGCCCATCAACAAGCTGAACGGGCCGACTGCCGTGACATTCATCACCGACATCACTACTCGGTACGGCGTGCCGCACAGCATCATCACCGACAACGGCACGAACTTCGCCAAAGGCGCACTGGCACGTTTCTGCGCGACACAGGGCATCCGACTGGACTTAGCGTCCGTTGCCCACCCGCAGTCAAACGGCCAGGTCGAGCGAGCAAATGGACTTATCCTCTCCGGCATCAAGCCCCGACTGGTTGTACCACTGGAGCGATCGGCCGGCTGCTGGCTCGAAGAGCTGTCGGCTGTCCTCTGGAGTCTGCGCACTACACCCAACAAGTCAACCGGCTTCACTCCATTCTTCCTCGTGTACGGTGTCGAGGCTGTCATCCCAACAGACATCGAGTTCGACTCGCCTCGGATCACCATGTACACGGAGGAGGAAGCCAAAGAAGCAAGAGAAGACGGCGTCGACCAACTGGAAGAAGGCCGGCTGTTAGCCCTCAGCCGGTCCGCCATCTACCAGCAAGGCCTGCGCCGCTACTACAACCGCAAGGTCAAGCCAAGATCCTTCCAAGAGGGCGACCTTGTGCTCCGGTTGATCCAGCGAACAGCCGGCCAGCACAAGCTCTCGGCCCCTTGGGAAGGCCCCTTCGTCGTCATCAAGGCACTCGGCAACGACTCCTACTACTTGATCGACGCGCAAAAGCCAATAGTACGCAAGAGAGACGACTCCGGCAAGGAGTCGGAGCGACCATGGAACGCAAACCTCCTAAGACGATTTTACAGCTGAAAAGCAGTATGTATCACGTTACCCCTTTTGTATTAAGTTACAAACCAACAGGCCCCCCGAACAGTACTCGGGGACTGCCTCTTATTTATCTATGGATGACGAGTGTCATATCCATGAATGTCTTATTACATTTTGAATTCTTGTCCGGCACCGGGTCCGACTAGTCGGCCCGGGGACTGGCCGCCTTAAGCTATATTATAAGTTCTTCCCGAAGTCAGCAAAGTAGTGCGCCGGCTCCCCAGTCCTCTCTTGTTGAAAGTCGCAGCTCAAAGAACTGACTGTCCGACTAGCAAGAGAGAAGACAGAAAGGACGCCCACACGAAAACGGCTAAGGAACGACTAACCTATATAGCAAAAAGACGGCCTCTATATACGCCTGCCGACTGTCACAGCAGCCGGCTGGCCGGCTTCCTAAAAACTTAGCTTAAGTCCGACCGAGCTAAAAGTACTTCCCCCTCCCCAATCGGCCAGGCACTCCCCGGCTACAGATTGCAGAGCAACTGTTTGACTAGGGAGGCGGCAACCAAGGGAGGGCGGCAAAGGAAAAAAGCAGAAGGACAAAAAGAAAAAGTACAAGGAAAAGCCGATTGCATAACTTATATACATAAAGCCCCCGATAGGCGGCAACAGAATTAAGTTTGAATACACCCAGTGGGTGGAACTGCGCAGACTTAACCAAAAACATTGTTCAAAAGCATAACAAGACAGGAAACAAAAGAAAGAAGACAAAGGCGCGAAGGCCGAGTTGGTCGGTGAAGGCAGCTCGCCGGCTGAAGGAGTGGCCGCCTAGCTGGTCCCGGCTTGACCGCCTCCCGCAGCAGGAGACGCACTCGCACACAGCGTAGTGCTGGAGGCGCGGTCAGGCTGGCCGGCTGCTCCACCAGCCGGCTCGACGTCTTCACCCTCCTCCTCCTCCTCTTCGCCCTCGTCGCTGGAGTCGATCTCCTCCGCCGAGTCCTCGCTGTGCGCTGGGTCCAGCCCGAACCAATCTTCCGGCTGGGCGACTCCATTGTCGTCCACCTCGGGGGCGAAGACGTTGGTGTCGGTGTAGTCGGCGATTGCCGAAGCCTGTCGAACGATGGCCGGCCGCGCTGGCTCCAGCTCCGCGTCGGCTTGCTGCCGCCAGGTGGCCAGCTGGTCCAGATTCAGGCCTGGGTACCAGGCCTTGAAGAACTCCAGCGCCCGCCCGGCGCCGGAGCGAGCCGCTGACGCCTTCCAAGCCTCGAAGCGCCCGACGGCCACCTCCAGCCAGTCGGCGGTCCGACTGGGAGTGCGCGGGATCACTTGGCCGGGCCAGAGGGCGGCCAGGACCTGCGACCCAGCACGCTGAAGCCGGCGGAGCAGCCTGTGAGCCGGCTGGATACGAGCCTGGATCGCCAGGAGCTGCTCCTCCAGCGAGCGGCCGGCAGTCGGCGAAATCTCGAAGCCGGCTTGCCTCTTCTCCTGGCGACGAGCTTCGATGGCCTGGTTGGCGACAGTGGAATAGCCGGGGAAGTACTCTGCGCAGGAAAGAAAAGAAGAACCCCAAGTCAGAAAAACAAGTCAAAATGACAGATGGCAAGAAAGGACGAAGGGGTAGACGGCTTACCGTCAACCAGATCCTCAATCTGGCCATAGCCGGAGACCAGAGTCTGCCTGGCTTCATCCCAGGCGACCGCCTCCGTCTCGAACTCGGCCTGGAGGGCGGCTTCGCGGTCCTGCGCGGCCTTCAGCGCCGCCTTGTGGCTTTCCTCCTGGTCGGCCAGCTTCTTGACCAGGCGGTCGCGCTCCTGCACCAAGGCGGCGAGCTCCGCGTCCTTGGCACGAAGAGCAGTCTGGGACTCCCCCAGCTGTGCCCTTAGACTGGCGTTGGCCGCTGCAGAGATAGAAGAACAAGAAGAACGATGAGAAAACATCAAGGAAGATCCGGGCCGACTGCTCAGCAGTCGGCCCGAATCTCGGGGACTACACCCAGTGGGTGCGCTGACGCGCCCCCACATGAGATAGAGATCAAGTTACATACCTCGGCTTTCAGTGAGATTGGCGGTCTTCTGCGTCAGCTCCCGAGCCTGGGAGTTGAAGGCGGCCGCTCGGAGGTTGTGATAGTCCTGCAAGATGGACAGAAGATCGACGTGAGAACGAAAACAACGATGAGAAATCATCAAGGAAGATCCGAGCCGACTGCTCAGCAGTCGGCCCGAATCTCGGGGACTACACCCAGTGGGTGCGCTGACGCGCCCCCACGAGAGAAATCAAGAAGAAGATGAGAGTACTAACCCGGATGGCAGCCCGCGTGGCGAGGAACTCGTCGGTGAACTGCCGCAGCGCCGCGGCTTGGCCCTGGAGCCGGGTCCGGACGTCTTGCGCGGCGATGTTCACTACGGCTGACCCTCCGCCTGGCGTCCACCCGGAGGTAGCGCTGGCCGCCTCCGTGTCTTGGGCCGACGAGCTGGAGCCCACGGCCGGCCGTGGCTCCGACGCCGCTTTCTGCGGCTCCGACGCGGCCTTCCCTGCGCGCCGGCTTGGCGGAACCCGGACCGCCACCGTAGCTCCCACGGCCGGCGCGCCTTCCGCCGACTGTGCGGGCGCAGGCTCGGTCTGACCGCCTTGGGCCGCCCTGGTCGGAGGAGTCGGCCCCGGCGCCTCCCTCACGAAGATGACGTCGTCACCGCTCCCGCCCAGACCCGGCTGGGAACCGCTGGCTCCCCCTGGCGAGGGATCCGCGTCCCCGGGCGCCATGGCGCGCAGGGGGGGACCATCAAGGCCTCCCTTGCCGCCGCTTCGGCCTCGGCCTCTGCCTGGGCCTTGGCTGCGGCCTCGGTGAGCGCCTTCGCCGCCTCCTCGTCCCGAGCTGCCTGGGCGGCGGCTGCCTTCCGTGCCTCCGCCTCCCGCGCTTCCCGCTCCTCCCGCGCCTCCCGCGCGTTCCTTTTCGTCGCCTCCAGGAGGGCGGCGCGGGGATCCATGCGGCGGGTGGTGCTCCCAGAGCCCCCCGGCGACTCGACAACGGAGCCGGCGGCCGCCCGCTCGAGTGACAGTGGAGCTCTGATCAAAGAAAAGAAGACAAAGGTTCAGAAGACCACCCAAGAAAAGAAAGAAGGAGAATACACAGAAAGAAAGAAGGCTTACGCTGACACAGCCTGCGGCTGCTTCACCACTTTGCGGAAGCGAGCCGCCTTCGCGGCTGCTTCTTCCCGCCTGGTGGCCGCCGCCCCACCCCTCGGCTTCTTCGTCCGGCTACCGAACATGCCTTGGGTGGCGCAACGTTTCTGGCCTCTACCCCGAGCAGGCTGCGCGCCGGAGGAGCCCGCGCCGCGTCCGGAGGCTGGCTGGCGGGGCGGGACGACTTCGGCTTCGTCCTCGTCCGGCCAATCATCGAAGGTCGCGGAGAGCCCGGCGCCGCCTGCTTCGCCGCCGGCTTGGCCACCAGCCGGCTCGGCGGCTTCCTCCATGTGGACCGCCCCCAGATCGGGGTCCTCCTGGTCGTGCTCGGTCCGGTCGGGGACGAAGCGGCGCTCCACGTCCGCCCCGCTGGCCGGCCGAAGCAGAGGACTCTGTCGAAGAGCGAGCCGACTGAGTTAGAGTCGGCCCGGAGGAACTCGGCCACAAAGAGAAAAAGAGAAGGGGAGTGTACCGTAGGTGGAGGATTGGCGCAGCTGTATGGCTCCTTGCCGAATTGCCAGTCGTCGGGAAGCTGGCAGTTGGCGAGGTAGTTCACCATGTCGGCCGCGTCGGCCTGCGGCATCTCCATGGTGCACATCCGGCTCGGGTCGAGCTGGCCGCTCATCTGACAGATCAGATGAGGCCGGCTCTGGAGCGGAAGGACCCGGCGTGTGACGAACGCGGCCAGGAGGTCGGGCCCCGTCAGGCCCTCCGTCTGGACCATCACCCGCAGGCGGGCGATGGCGGCGTTTCCTCCCTGCGACAGCGTCACCTCCCGGAAGGACCACTGGGGCAGCCTCCCCGCCGGCGGGCCGGCTACGTAAGCCGGCAGGTTGACGTAGTCGCCCCGTGGAGCGATGTTCCGCACGTAGAAGTATGATTTCTGCCACTTCTTCACCGATTGGATCAGCGTGATGACGGGGAAGGGGTTGTCGGCGCCCGATCTCCGCGACGCGATGAAGGCGCCAGTGTGGGCCGGCACGCCCTGGCTGCGCGTACCCAGCTTCGACTGGAAGAACTCCCCCCAGAGCTCGAGGGTGGGGAGGACGCCGAGATAGCCCTCGCACAGGGTGACGAAGGCCGACAGCAGCACCACCGCGTTGGGGGTGAGGTGGTGCGGCTGGAGCTGATAGAAGTCCAGCCAGGTGCGGAAGAAGGCGCTCACTGGCAAGCCGAAGCCGCGCAGGAAGTGCGAGCGGAAGACCACCCGCTCGCCATCCCGCGGCGCCGGCCTGATTTCTTCCTCCGGCGCGAGGCGGACCTCCACTTTGTCCGCACTGGGCAGACGCCGCGTGTCACGGAGGAAGTCGTTGTGGACGATGGAGCCATCCCAATCCCCGCCACGCTGCTCTATGTGGGGAGGCATGGCGGAAGCTAGCACGGCGGCGGAGGAGCGTGCGGAGGAAGAGCGCGGCGGCGAGGCGCTGTTGCGAGAACGAGTGAGGCGAGAAGACGAAGGGAGTAGGAGGAGCGTGCGAGGGTCTGCCGCCCTCCACCTCCCCCTACTTATAGCCTCACGCGGCCGAAGAGGCCGGACGTGGGGGGAGACGTGGGATTAACTGCGCCCACTCCCCCCACGTCTCGCGTTTATTACGCATAAGTGCGAGCCGAAACTGCCGCACGGAACATGCGGGCGGTTCCGGGATGCAAAAGATCCGCGCCTGGGCCGGGGCGTGGACGTGGCGGGGCCCCTCTCTGCGGCAATGTCCCGTCTCGCGCGTGGGCTGGCAGGCTTTCCGGCTACGTGGCGCGCCATCGGCCCGCGGCCGGCCCGCGGCCCGGCGCACATGCCAGCGGGTTCCCGCCCTCCGACTCCAGAAGATTTCGGCTCAGGCGACGTGCCTGATCAAGGCCGGCTCCCAGCTGCCGGCTTGTCGCGATGGGAAGCTGTTCGAGCTTCTCGGACCCTACTCCACCTCGAAGCCCGATCAGCTTCGGGGACTACTGTCGGAGTAAGTGGCCACGGGTAGCCAAACCGGCTACCCCTGGCTCTTCAAAAAGTTTATCAGGCCTTTGGACCTTCAAGCACTCCAAGCATTTGGGCCGCCTTCCCGGGCCGACTACCATTAAAGCCGACTCCCGGAAGGCGACCCAGCCTCGCCGACTCCAAGAAGCCGGCCAAGAAAGACGCCGACTCCTAGAAGCTGGCCAAGACCACAACCACTCCTACATAACGGCGACCTGACGGGGCATGGCCACAGTGCGGCCCACGACCCCCGAAGCCCGAGGCGGGCATGGCTACAGGAGGCCGTACGGGAGGGATGTCTCCCGTGCGGCCCGGCACTGTAGCCACACCTGTTGCGACGTCATCCACGACCCCCTCCTGTACGGCCCAAGGACTGCGGGCCCCTTCAGCCAGAGAGAGGCGTGAAGGCGGCCCGGCTTTCCCTAGTCGGCCGGGAGCATGGCCGGCCTCCGGAAGCCGGCTACTCCCTTCCTCGAAGCAGGAGCCCCATTAAGGAGACAAGACGAGGTGAGGCTACAGTGATAGCCCCCGGGCGGCCCACTGTAGCCATGCTCACCTCGACAAAGCCCTCATGATCAGAGGCGTGGCTACAGTAAGCAGCCGCCGACAAGACCCTAGGCGGTGGGGCCGGCCTGTCGACCGAGTAGCCGGCAGCCGGCGGGACCCACCAGCCGGCGGGACCCAGCAGCCGGCGGAGAAGCCGGCGAGCACAGACACTGACGGCTGGGACCAGATCCCAGCCGGATTACCATTGTACCCCCGGGGGGTAGGCCTATATAAACCCCCCGGAGCACCCATGCAAAGGGTTGGCCACTGAGCATAGTTGGCTTCTGGTTGGCATCCAAGATAGCACACGCACACACACCATAGACAGAGAGAAGCAAGAGCTAGCCTTGTTCTTCTTCTCCCTTGATCCCAACAGCTCTAGGAGCGATTGTAGCTACTCTTTATCGAGCTAGTGATCATGCGGAGACCCCGCAGAGCAGGACTAGGGGTGTTATCTCCTCGGAGGGCCCCGAACCTGGGTAAGATTCGCCGGCGTGCATGTCTTCGCCTCATCCCGTTTCCAGGCACCGGCGACGTTTTATTGGCTCCCACAATGATAAGCCATCCTTTGGCATATGTCGCACCAACCACCCGACATTTGGCGCCCACCGGTGACAAGCCAGGGGACTTGTTTCATCTGGTTGCCATCCTACGGTACGGAAGATTACAAACGGAATGCACAAACCATCATTTGCATCCCTAACGGTACTCCATTATTTTGCAGGGACCAGTCATCCCCCGATCAAAATAAGATCGCCGATCCTGGATGTGCATTTGCATCCGCAATTCGGTCTAACCTGGAACCTTGTAGCTGACTTTGGCATATTGGGATCAACTATCTTAGTAGTCGTTACCCATGGTACCACTGATGTGCAACATGGTCACACAATCTACCACGATCGGACCGTCACCATCTACCCAGGTATTCCATTTTTTAACCCTCTCGCCTTCTCTTTCATTGTTGTACTAGTAGTATACTTTGTAGTACTAGTAGGAGTACTTTTTACCTTGGAGGACGCGTATAGCTAGCTAGGCCCTTGAAGACTTGAACCCACTAGCTGCCACCATTTTTGTTTTTCCATGTCTTACTATCTCATCCATGTAGCCAAGAGTGGCTATATATAATAAGCCGGTTATTTTACTTCCTCTATACCGGAGTAGTACTATTTACTGCACAGTATTACTGACCGCCATATTTGAGCACAACATTATTATGCATGGACCTTGACTATGTACGTCACCATGTGTCCAGATCTGGGATGCCGCATGTACCAGATGAACGGCGCCGAGTTCGACCCCCGTGATGCTACGTGGGTGCCGAGGAACACTCTTGGAGAGTACTCGCTTTTCGTCGGGGACAGCTACCCCATTGTGAAGCGGATGCCACCTTCCGTGCACGACACGGAAGGCCTGCCGTTCATGAAGCATGGTTGTGTCTTCAGTGCGCACCGCCGGATGAACGTCATGCTGGGACACGCTATCCGTGATTTATGCCGCTTCAGCTTGGATGAGTCTCCATCGTGTGGAACCGGACTAGAAAGCTGTGACAATGATTCCCGTTGCCCACCGCTATGGATCGTGCCATCCATGAAGAACACCTGGGACTGGAACCTGGAGGAGGACATGTAGCCCATCTATAACGCGTAAGTGGAGTACGGTAATTGTGAACGGTAGCGCTGTGAATATATGTAGACTAGTCGTGCACAAATTTATCACATGAATTGGAGATGAACTTGTGTGGCATACTGGCATTTGTCCTTTAGAATTTATTACTAGTAAATGTGTTATGTGTACGTGCAACTTGTGTGGTTGTTGCACGGGCTCCAACACACTCTTTGAGAAAAAAAGGTGGCACAGCTTTGGATATACATGACGTGGCGGCATCATACAGTAGCATCGTTCGCTATAGTTGTAGTACACTCCTACTAGGACGACAACTCCTATAAAACCTTGCGCTTGGCTCTTTGCCTCTTCGGGAGGTTCAACAGTTCGTACTCGTGTGAACCTTGCACTTGGCTCTTCGCCTCTTCGGAAGGTCCAAAAATGATGATACTACAGTACAATATGCTTCTGGCAATCTGACACCGATTGAACTGCTGCACGTCCACCGCGAGAGCGAGGGCGAGGGCGAGGGAGAGGGAGAGGGAGAGGGCGCTATAGTCAAAACCCTCTCCTCGTCCTGCGAACCACCGCGCGCGTGGGCGAGGGAGAGGCGTAGTAAGCAAGCTTCTCCTCGTTCGGCGAGTTGACGGGACACATCAAAGCAGTACTTGTACTAGTAGTAGTAGTCCATACTGCGTCCTTTCCGATTAATATGGCTTAATTTGAAACGAGAAAAATACACTGGCGGTCAACGTATGTAACAATACGCTCTTTACGGTCACTACATATAGTTTTACGGCGATTATACGATCACTAGCTCATCGTAGAGCACCGTATTGCGCCCTACTGACCGGCCACATAGTCGACGTGGCACTTTGTTGACTGGTTAAATTGTCACCTGGTTTCTGGGTCCCACATGTCAGTTGGCAGAGCAAAGAAATCAGTTAAACAAAACTTTACGCAGGCGCGGCACGAGTCCAACCCTTGCGCGCGAACCGCCCTGGCTGTGTATGTGAGTGCATGCACGTGTCCTCCCTCGGTCTTCCAACAAAGAGTGTACATCGGCTATAAAACAAAGAGTGTAGTACATGATGTACATCTACACTTCCAATGCATTTAGCCTTTAATCTAAATCGATATTGATTGACTAATGCACCAACTTGTGCTGTAGGTATAGGCTACATGTCTATCCTTAATTACAGCATGCAACGGCCTTCATTTAATCTTCTTATCTCAATGGTCGCATGCACACATAAGTCTGCTACTTTTGGGCGTTAATTATGCCCTGGTCAATGTGTAAATCTCTAAATGTACAGTCTTTCACGGACGTAGGGAGTAGGTTGAGCACTTGAGCGTGAGCGTGTGTGTTGCGTCGTGTGCTGTGCCGCATGGGTGCGTGAGTGTTGCGTGCGTCCATGTGTACGTGTGAGTGTTGCATGTTGCATGCATGCATGCATGCATGGGGCTTACTCCCTCCCATTGACATGTTCATATTTCAAGCTTCCTCTGTTCCCTCCATATGGTGATACTCCCTCTGTTCCCAAATAGTACGGAGTAAAAGCCTCCCTCTGTTCCCAAATACGGAGTATTTGTCTTTCTACAGATTTCAACAAGTGACTAGGTACGGAGCAAAATGAGTGAAGTGAGCGTAGAGGCATAGGGATACTGTAGAAAGGAAGTCCTCGCGATCCATTATTCCCCATCTCGGTCAGAGAGAACTATTCAACTAGTCTTCGCAGTGAAGTGACAATACACGCTGCAGCAGATGGGACACGTAATTAATAAGTTGAACCAGCATGTTGGTGTTACTAAATCAGCCTTACCCAGTACTGCCATCATGTTTGCTAGTAGAGCACGCTTCCGCAAATACGCCTACGCACCTCTGTCCTCCATTAACTGACATATGGGCCCTGTTGTGGTAGACCCACATGTCATCGGTGTAACTATTTACACTCCGAAGGACGGTATATCCTGGTAGTAGTACTAGTAGAATTGAGATTGAATGCACTTTCTTCCCTGTCTTCCACTCTTCTTCCTCCTCTCTTCTTCTTCCTCCTCTCTTCTTCTTCCTCCTCTCTTCCCCATCGTCGGCCGCACACCATTTACCCCAGCTCACTGCTCGCCCGCCCGCGCCATCTTCCTTGGTAGCTCGCGCGTACCATATCCCCCCGCTCACTGCTCGGCCACACGAGGAGAAGCTTCTTTACTCGCCCGCCCGAATCCACTTCCCCGCTGGCTCGCAGGCACCGAAAACCCCAATGGCAGAACCGACTGACACGCAGAGCCACGATTGGAATTCCCTCCCTGATGTTCTCTTGGAGCAGATCTGTAGTCGTATGGACCTACTCAGCACCGTCCATCTGGCCGCATGCTCGGTGTCTTTATACCGTCTACTCATCTGCAACTGGCCGGCTCTTTTCAAGACACCCTGCTTGCTGATGCCCGATCCTCGCAGGTGGCCCAGACACCGACTTGACGATCCTACGGAGGTTGTCGTGGTTCCCCTTGACATGCTACCACTACCCGTCCACCTGTCCTTCATGCGCGGCCACTACTGGGCGGGCATGAAGGCCAACTGGATCGTCCTCATCCACCACACCGGTAGTCCGTGGCGTCTCGTGGATATCTACACCCAGCGAGAGATCACCCTTCCATCATTGGATGCCGCCGCCATCGAGCCTCGCGGCCCGCCGGACACTCCTGCCTACTACGCATGAGACGCGTCAAGCTTTTGGCTCGACCTCTGTTTGCAGAAAGTTGTAATCTGCGAAGTGCCCACACCATCAGAAGACTACATGGATTACAAGCTCATTGCCTTGTTCAACATGGGATTAGTCTATCTGGAATCCGGTCGCCATACATGGTTATGGCTCATCATCAATCCTGTTGAGGCAACATTTCTGTCTGATGCTATAGTGCACGATGGCATCGTTTACGCGGTCGACGCACAGATTGGCTGCCTATACTGGTGGAATCTGTCGTCGTGTAATTGTTCTATCTCATCTCA
Source organism: Aegilops tauschii subsp. strangulata (assembly GCF_002575655.3). Taxonomy (NCBI): domain Eukaryota; kingdom Viridiplantae; phylum Streptophyta; class Magnoliopsida; order Poales; family Poaceae; genus Aegilops; species Aegilops tauschii. The sequence goes on from NC_053035.3 coordinate 336,310,868, forward strand.
TCTTTACCTTATGAATACGACTGCCTGTTCATTTGTTACAAATTTAGAATGCATAGCATGTCTATAACCACATCATTGCTATATGTTCCTCTCATTTCCTAGATTTTTATGACCACACATGTTATTGTTAGAGTTGATATGAGAACAATTGGCATCTAATGATTGTTAGAATACATATTATGAGCATAACATCATGATTGCTATATGTTACTCTCGTTTACAAGATTTTTATAACAACGCATGTTATTGCTTAGAGTTGATATGAGAACAGTAGTAGTAAGTGCTATGGTAGAATATGAGTAGGCGCTGTCATAGTTGTTTTCCTCTCATTGTTACATGATGTTTGAACCATGACATATTGCTAGAATATGAAAGCCATTGGCTTATTTTTTTAACTTGGGGTATGATTATGACCACGGCATTGCAATTCTCTGTCTATGATATGTGTCACTGTTATAATAATCTTAATTCCACACATACTCTGAACATGATTGTTTATTTTTGCCCTTTTGGTCTCCAATTTGAATTGTTGCAGCAGACGCAAATGCGCTGGCCTACATGATTCCAGGACCTGGAATCATACCAGCCGATGGGTGGTGGTTTATCGCTCGTTCAGTTGACGGCGGTCATTTGATGCTCATTCGCACGTACCAAATTGACCAAACCATTACATCAAACCACATGCAGTACAATGCGTGGGGCGTTCGTGACATTGATGGCTATGGCTGCTTCGTGTTCGAGAAAGATCCCAGCTCCATTGGGCCAGGCGTATTCAACTGGAGGCGGGTTTACAGCCTCGGCAACCACTCCTTGTTCCTCGGGCTCAATTATCCGATCATCCAACCAATCATCGATCATATCACCGGCGATGATTACTATGCTATGCAACTTCCATTCGTGAGGGAGGGCTGTGTTTACACATCATACCATGGGTTTCATGAATCACCATATCCAGAGATTCGTCGACACAGCTTGTTGCCAGATAATCTTCAGTGTGTGAAAGGCATCAAGCTTCCATGCGATGGATGGCTTTTGCAAACCCGACATGCGGCGATGTGGTTCATGCCAACAGCAAATATGCACAACTTGATTCATGCTGATATCTAGACTGAGCCATGTATTCTGCTGCTGTAGCACGACCCTCTTTTGTTGGATATTATGTACTGTTGTTAGTTTGAAGCACTTCTCTGGTTTGAAGGATAGATACCTTCCTGGGATCAAGTGCATCCTAACTCACCTGCGTAGGATGTACTGATAATGATGATGGAGATGCTGTGCAGAAGCCATATATATATATCAGTTAGGCTTCAAGTGCATACTTGTTAGTTAAACCTATGTATAAATTGTGACACTAAATACGACTAGTAAGTAGTACAGTAGCAGTACTAGTATACGTCGGTCAAATTATTCATCATGTCCACACATTAAATTGACGTGACAACACGCTGCGCGTGAGGTGACACAAGAATCACGGCGGCATGTTCGGGTATTCTGGACTTCAGATTTGGAGTACCACTTATCTGTCGAAATCTTTCATCATTCACTTAAAACAGTCGATTGATCATACATTGAGTACCATATAACTGGAATTACCGATGCAAGTCGAAGAAGGATTGGCCGGTGCTGCCGGCTGGCGTCAAGTTCGATCCCACGGATCAGGAGCTGATCGAGCACCTTGAGGCCAAAGTGAGTGCTGACAGCGCGAGATTTCAATCTCTCATCGATTTGTTCATACCAACCATCGACAGCGAGCACGGCATATGCTACACCCAACCTGAGAAACTTCCAGTTAAGACACCGATCAGCCGTCTACTTGCACAAACATATTCCTTTGTTTATTGCTCTATTTTTCTTTTTAGATGCAGACCTGGTGAAGCAATTACAATTTGACAGTTAATAAAAAGTGAAACAAGTGACTGCAACATGCCAAAGATGTTATGAAAATGCCAACTAGGTACACTAAAACTTGTATTCCACAATACTGCAGGTATCACACTGAGTGGCCTAAGGAAGCATTTCTTCCAGGGCAATTCCAGGGCGTTCAAAAGGGGCACGTGGACGCGTCGCAAGATACAGTTGGAGTGCGGCATGCACGCGATGTGGCACAAGACCGGCAATACCTTGCCGGTGATGGTCAACGGCCGGCAAGACGGGCAACAAAAAAGGTTCTGGTGCTGCACACCAACAAGAACTTCGACCAGCAGAGGACCAACTGGGTGATGCACCAGTACCACCTCGGGGACCTGGAGCAAGAGAAGGAGCGGGAGCTGGTCCTCTGCAAGATTTTCTACCAGACGAACAATAGGGCCAGGAGTAAAAAGATTATAAGTTAGTTTGGTATTGGTAGTTGTACTACCTTGTCATCCGCAAGTTGGTATTGTTGTTAACGATCTTTTGGTATGAACTTGCATTTGCTTCCAACCATCATGCTGAGGGTCGACGTGGATATAAAGCTGAATCATTTGTTTCGAAACGAATTTTCAGGCACCTGATTTTTATTTGATGGGTAGCATAAGCACCCGCCGTTCGAATTCCCAGTTCTCCAATTTTTTCGAAACAAGTGCATGCACTTATTATCACGATAAAAAAACAATATCCGTGCTGCATCCCAGTTATCAGTCTGTACTTGCAGAATTCTCTCGTTTATTGAGCACGTATATTGTTTTTTCAGGTCGAGCAAGTTTCAACTGGGCTGTAGACTGCCCAGGGTTGGTTTTGTTTTTAACAGGCCTAGCCCATGACGACAACAGGGCACAAAGATCCAGCAGGTATCTACTGGCCTCTGGCCCCCCAGCGTTAGTTATATTTTGTCTTACAACATCCGCAAGCAGTTTTTTTTACTGAATCAAACACACAACCCAGTTCTATTTTCCTCTTGAAACGCATGTCCTACATCCGTTTTCTAATCTCTACCTATAGTTTTACTAGTTCATATACACGTATCATTATATTGAAAATGCATAAAATTCCCTTTTCATATTTACATCCTTATTTTTGTTGTTTTTTCCCACCCAGCGCTGATTTTTTACCACTGGTTTTCCCTTAAACCAACTCAATTGTCCCACGTCTTATTTGCTTACAAAAACAAAACAATTTTTTTGGCAAATCAATAAGTTCTTAAAAAATGTTTATCATTTCGGGATTACAATAGTTCGGACTCCACCGAAATATGCAAAATAAGGTTGAACTTTTTGACCGTGGTCCTGGGCAGAAAATGGGCTGTAATAAATTACTTAAGAATTAGCAAATGGGCTGCAAATTATAAAAAATAGCAAATGGGCTTTATGTTGTCTGCCACAGATTTGGAGGCTGACTTGTGGGCCTACTAAGTGCATGCGTACACAAGGTTTCTCAAAAAAGAAACTTAGTCAACAATCGACTCTACCAGCGTCAGACCGTTAGATGTCAATCTAACGGCAATCGTGCTTCTTCAGTCTCTGATCTTCCTGCCCCAGCCGCCCAAACCAGCGCTGTCGGAACCGCCTGCTCCTGCCTCCCGTGGCCGGCAGTGCTGCCGGGCAGGCCTCACGACCTCATCATACTTGCATCCCTGGCATGTCTATCCCTCTACTCACCCACACCTCCTGTTATTTTCCGGCGACGGCAGCCGAACCAGTCAACCCTCGTACTCTCCACCGCATGGGCAGCCACTGTCGTGTCTTCCCTGGCTCTGTGTCGTTCCCTTCGTAGGCCTCGCCGTCGTCCACCGCCCTGGTGCTCTCGGTGCGGCGTGGTCAACAATGTCCATCCAACGGCCGTAGTGCTTCTTCAACCTCTGGTCTTCTTGCCCCAGCCGCCCAAAGCAGCGCCGGTCGTGTCGCATGCTCCTGCCTCTCGTGGCCGGCTGTGCTGCCGCGGAGGCCTCACCGTCCCCATACTACTCCCACCGCTGGCCAGGCCATCCCTCCACTCACCCACTCCCCCTGTTATTCCACACCGCAGCCAAACCAGTGAACCCTCGTACTCCTCTCCACGTGGGCATCCACTGCCGCGTCTTCCCCGGCTCCATGTCGTCCCCTTCCTAGGCCTCGCCGTCGTCCACCGCCGTGGTGCTCTCGGCATGGCGTGGTCAATGTGGTGAACGACCGACTTCCATCGGAAGAGTACTGTACGTGGAGAGGCTGACAGCTGGGTCCACGGTAGCTGCAAGGAAGTGCCTCCTTATTACGCGCAAAATAATTATTCCTCCACCTGACAGTAGGGACCCACCGGACGGGCCACCAGTATTTCGCGGAAAAAATGTTTCCCCCCTGACTGCTGGGGCCCACCGGACGGGCCACCGTATTTTGCGAAAAAACGTTTGCCCCTGACTGCTGGGACCCACCGGACGGACCACCGTATTTCATGAAAAAAACGTTCCCCCCGCTCTCAGCTCGGACCCACCGGAAGTGCCTCCTTATTACGCACAGAAAAATGAATACTCCCCCTGCTAGCTGGGACCCACCATGGTGGGAGGTTGACTTGTGGGCCTACTAAGTTGACGGGGACGGAGGTCTTTGTCAACTTAGTCAATATGAACGATTCTAGCTCCAGTGACCGTACGATGTCCATCCAACGGCCGTAGTGCTTCTTCAACCTCTGGTCTTCTTGCTCCAGCCGCCCAAAGCAGCGCCGGTCGTGCTGCATGCTCCTGCCTCCCGTGGCCGGCTGTGCTGCCGCAGAGGCCTCACCGCCCCCTACTATTCCCACCACTGGCCAGGCCCTGCGGCGACGGCAGCCTCACACCGCAGCCAAACCAGTGAACCCTCGTACTCCTCTCCGCGCGGGCTTCCACTGCCGCGTCTTCCCCGGCACCGCGTCGTCCCCTTCCTAGGCCTCGCCGGCGTCCACCGCCGTGGTGCTCTCCGCGCGGCGTGGTCAACGTGGTCAATGAACGACTTCCATCGGAAGAGTACTGTACATGGAGAGGCTGACAGCTGGGTCCACGGCCACAGCCCAGTTTTTTTGTGATTTGCCAAGTAAGTCGCTTTGTCAGGCCTGTTGGGCTGCAAATCTTTCAAGACGAGGAGAGCTTTCATTCGGCTGGCCGAGAAAATGGCCCATCAGTAATGAGAAATGGGCTGTACATTTTTAAAACACATCAAACCGGCAATTAGTTTCAAATATCTTTTTTTTCATTTCGAGAGTTTAAATTACATTAATTTTTATGCGTGGAGAATTTGTTGGATTTTATATTGATATACATTTATTTTTAAAATCAGTTTGAATGTGAGTCGAAATTTCGGGATTAAAAACAGTTCGGACCGCACCGAAATATGCAAAATTTCATATAATTTTTTAACCGTGGCCACAATATGGGTTGTAATGCTAACAAAAAGAATATGGGCTCCAAAAAAAACCTTAATAATTAGCAAATGTGCTATAAATTATTAGAAATAATGGCAGATGGGATGTATGCTGTTTTCCACAGATTTGAGGCTTTCCTAAAAAAGGTTAATGCACAAGCAGTGACTGTTGGATGGCCATCCAACGGCCGTCGTGCTTCTTCAATCTCTGCTCTTCCTGCTCCAGCCGCTCAAACAAGCGCCGGCGGGACTGCCTGCTCCCTCCTTCCCGCGGCCGGCTCTGCTGCCGCGCAGGCCTCACCGCCCCACCGTACTCCCATCGCTGGCCTAGCCATCCCTCTACTCACCCACACCTGCTGTTATTCTCCGGCGACGGCAGACGAACTAGTAAACCCTCGTACAGTCGTACTCCCCTCCGCATGGGAAACAACTGCTGAGTCTTCCCTGCCTCCGTGTCGTTCCCTTCCTAGGCCTCGCCGTCGTCCACCGCCCTGGTGCTCTCGGCGCGGCCTCATCAACGTGGTCAACGACCGACATGCATCTGAAGTGGACTGTATGTGGAGAGGCCGACGGCTGGGTCCACAGCCACACGCAAGGAAATGCCTCCTTATTACGCGCAAAATAATGATTCATGCATCTAACATCAGGGACCCACCGAAAGGGCCTCTGTATTTCGCGAAAAAAACGTTACCGCCGCTGACAGCTCGGACCCACCAGCTATATCTTCGCACGCAAGGAAGTGCCTCCTTATTACGCACAAAAAAATGAATACTCCCCCTGCTACCTGGGACCCACCATGGTGGGAGGCTGACTTGTGGGCCTACTAAGTTGACTGGGACGGGGGCCTTTGTCAACTTTAGTCAATATGAATGATTCTAGCTCCAGTGACCGTACGATGTCCATCCAACGGCCGTAGTGCTTCTTCACCTCTGGTCTTCTTGCTCCAGCCGCCCAAAGCAGCGCCGGTCGTGCCGCATGCTCCTGCCTCCCGTGGACGGCTATGCTGCCGCAGAGGCCTCACCGCCCCCTACTATTCCCACCGCTGGCCAGGCCCTGCGGCGACGGCAGCCTCACACCATAGCCGAACCAGTGAACCCTCGTACTCCTCTCCGCACGGGCTTCCACTGCCGCATCTTCCCCGGCTCCCCGTCGTTCCCTTCCTAGGCCTCGCCGTCGTCCACCGCCCTGGTGCTCTCGGCGCGGCGTGGTCAACGTGGTCAAGGAACGACTTCCATCGGACGTGGACTGTACGTGGAGAGGCTGACAGCTGGGTCCACGGCCGCAGCAAGGAAGTGCCTCCTTATTACGCGGAAAATAATGATTCCTCCACCTGACAGCTGGGACCCACCGGACGGGCCACTGTATTTCACGAAAAAAATGTTTCCCCCTGACTGCTGGGACCCACCAGCTACATCTTCGCACGCAAGGAAGTGCGTCCGGCCAAAAAAATGATTCGCCCCCCTGACTGCTGGGACCCACCGGCTACATCTTCACAGGCAAGGAAGTGCCTGACAGTCGGGACCCACCTGGTCGAAGCGTACGTAGCATTGTCATTCTGGTCGCGAACGTGTACGTACATACTGGTCGATGTAGAGGCGCGCACGTGTCGTAGTAGAGGCGCGCACGTAGCATGTACACGTACGTACAGCGGCCAGTGTGCAAGAAAGAAAATACGGCCATGTACGTACATACGGGCAGGGTCTCGAATGCCTACTCGCGCATACGTACGGCCAGGGCTCGTGTACATGGCTGGGTCGGAACGGAGAAACAGCGTCGTCGTCGTGTTCATGGGGAGCCAACCGGCTGGGTCGGAATGGAATGCGTTGTCGTGTTCATCGGGAGGGCTTGGACGGAACAGCCGATGGAAACGAGGCCTGGCGTACCGCAGAACGGAGGAAACGGCCTTGTGTTCGACCGGCCACGTTTGAAACGGGATCCTGTTCATCGGGAGGGGTCTGGCGTACCGCAAAACGGAGGAAATGGACCTCCTACGGTCGAAACGGGGGTCCTGTTTATCGGGAGGAGTGTGGCATACCGGAAAACGGAGGAAACGGACTTGTGTTGGAGCGCTACGGTCGAAACGGGGGTCCTGTTCATCGGGAGGGGTGTGGCGTACCGCAAAACGGGACTCCACGGGACGCTGTTCATCTCCACCGTTGACCCCCTCCCGCCTCCACGGGCTACTGTTCATCCACCGTCGACCTCCTCCAGCCTCCACCTGCGACTGTTCATCCACGGGCTCCTGTTCATCCAGCCTCCACCACGCGCTACTCCACGGGCTACTGTTCAACCAACCCTCTCCACGGGCTCCTGTTCAACCACCCCTCCACGGGCTACTGTTCATCCAGCCTTCCACCGTCTACTGTTCATTCTGCCCTCCACGGGGTGGTCCTATTCATCCTGCCCTCCACGGGGTCTTGTTCATCCAGCCCCAACCGGCTCGATCGATCGGGGTCCTGTTCATCCAGAGGCAACACCACAGGGTCCTGTTCATCCACCCCCACCGGGAACTGTTCATCCAAACCCCCCCAGCAACGCTCACTGTTCATCCAGAGGCATCATCGATCGGCTTCAGTTAGCAGCAGTAGCGAAGGAATCGCTCGATCGGGTTCAGTTAACAGCCATCGATCGATCGCTCGGGTTCAGTAACGCGTAGCCTGCAGTGCAATCACTCGGGTTCAGTTAGAGCCCAACGCCTCGCTCGGGTTCAGTTAGAGCCAACGCCTCGCACACACGCGCGTACGTGTATGAGAGAAACGCGCATCGCTCGGCCCCCGACCTCCCACCGTATCCGGGAACTCCCCGAAATTTTCCTCGCCCTCGCTTCTACCACGGTTTTTTCCGTCATGGACGGCCCAAAGAATGTCATGCAGCTGCGTCTCCGGCCCGCCCAGGACGAAAAGCCCATTTTCTATCATGATTTTTATCATAGAAGTAGGAGCCCACCACATCTATGATGATACCGGGTTTTGTCACAATTATCGTCATAGAAGTGTCATATGTATGACAGAAAAAAAATTCGTTCGGCCCAAAATGTCACGGATGTGTCTTTTTTTTTGTAGTGCTAACTTGTTTTTGCAGGGCATGTTGTGATGTGATATGGTCAAGACGTGACGAGATATAAATTGTTGTATGAGATGATCATGTTTTGTTAAAGTTATCGGCAACTGGCAGGAGCCTTATGGTTGTCTCTTTATCGCATAAGATGCAAGCGCCATATAATTGCTTTACTTTATCGCTATGCGATAGCAACAGTTGCAAAAGCAATAGTTGGCGAGACGGCCATGTGAGGACATGTTGATAAAGATCAAGATGATGAAGATCATGGTGTCATGCCGGTGATGATGGAGATCATGACTGTACTTTGGAGATGGAGATCAAAGGCACAAGATGATGATGGCCATATCATGTCACATATTTTGATTGCATGTGATGTTTATATTTTATGCATCTTATTTTGCTTAGTACGACGGTAGCATTATGAGATGATCCCTTACTAAAATTTCAAGGTATAAGTGTTCTCCCTGTGTATGCACTATTGCGACAGTTCTTCATGCTAAGACACCACATGATGATCGGGTGTGATAAGCTCTACGTTCACATACAATGGGTGCAAGCCAGTGTTGCACATGCAGAATACTCGGGTTAAACTTGACGAGCCTAGCATATGCAGATATGGCCTCAGAACACTGAGACCGAAAGGTCGAACGTGAATCATATAGTAGATATGATCAACATAGTGATGTTCACCATTGAAAACTAATCCATCTCACGTGATGATCGGACATGGTTTAGTTGATATGGATCACGTGATCATTTAGATGACTAGAGGGATGTCTATCTAAGTGGGAGTTCTTAAGTAATATTATTAATTGAACTTAATTTATCAAGAACTTAGTCCTAATAGTATTTGCATATCTATGTTGTAGATCAATTGCTCGCGTATAGCTTCCCCGTTTTATTTATGATATGTTCCTAGAGAAAACTAAGTTGGAAGTTGATAGTAGCAATGATGCAGACTAGGTCCTTGATCTGAGGATTATCCTCATTGCCGCACAGAAGAATTATGTCCTTGATGCACCGCTAGGTGACATAACTATTGCAGGAGCAAATGCAGACGTTATGAACGATTGACAAGCTCGGTATGATGACTACTTGATAGTTTAGTGCACCATGCTTTACGGCTTAGAACCGGGACTTCAAAAATGTTTTGAAACGCCATGGAGCATATGAGATGTTCCAAGAGTTGAAATTGGTATTTTAGACTCATGCCCGAGTCGAGAGCTATGAGACCTCTAACAAATATTGTTGCCTACAAGATGGAGGAGAATAACTCAACCAGTGAGCATGTGCTTAGAATGTCTGAGTACTACAATCGCTTGAATCAAGTGGGAGTTAATCGACCAGATAAGATAGTGATTGACAGAGTTCTCTAGTCACTATCACCAAGTTACTGGAACTTCGTTATGAACTATAATATGCAAGGGATGACGAAAACGATTCCCCGAGCTCTTCGCGATGCTGAAATCAGCGAAAGTAGAAATCAAGAAAAGCATCAAGTGTTGATGGTTGACAAGACCACTAGTTTCAAGTAAAAGGGCAAGGGAAATAAAGGGAACTTCAAGAAGAATGACAAGCAAGTTGCCACTCCCATGAAGAAGCCCAAAGCTAGACCCAAGCGTGAAACTGAGTGCTTCTACTGCGAAGGAAATGGTCACTGGAAGCAGAACTGCCCCAAATACTTGGCAGATAAGAAGGATGGCAAAGTGAACAAAAGTATATATGATATACATATTATTGATGTGTACTTTACTAGTATTCATAGTAGCCCCTGGGTATTTGATACTGGTTCAGTTGCTATGATTAGTAACTTGAAACAGGAGTTATAAAATGAACAGAGACTAGTTGAGGGCAAGGTGACGATGTGTGTTGGAAGTGATTCCAAGATTGTTAAGATCACCATCGCACACTCCCTTTACCTTCGGGATTAGTGTTGAACCTGAAATAAATGTTATTTGGTGTTTGCGTTGAGCATAATATGATTGGATCATTTTATTGCAATACGGTTATTCATTTAAGTCAAAGAAGAATTGTTATTATGTTTACATGAATAAAACCTTCTGTGGTCATACACCCAAGGTGAATGGTTTATTGAATCTCGATTGTAGTGATACACATATTCATAATATTGAAGCCAAAAGATGCAAGGTTAATAATGATAGTGCAACTTATTTGTGGCAGTGCCGTTTAGGTCATATTGGTGTAAAGCGGATGAAGAAACTCCATGCTGGTGGGCTTTTGGAATCACTTGATTATGAATCACTTGATGCTTGCGAACCATGCCCATGGGCAAGATGACTAAGACTCCGTTCTCCGGAACAATGAAGCGAGCCATTGACTTATTGGAAATAATACATACCAATGTATACGGTCTGATGAGTGTTGAAGCTCACGGCGGGTATCATTATTTTCTGACCTTCACAGAAGATTTGAGCAGATATGGGTATATCTACTTAATGAAACACAAGTCTGAAACATTTGAAAAGTTCAAAGAATTTCAGAGTGAAGTTGAGAACCATCATAACAAGAAAATAAAGTTTCTACGATCTGATCACAGAGGCGAATATTTGAGTTACGAGTTTGGCCTTCATTTGAAACAATGTGGAATAGTTTCGCAACACACGTCACTTGGAACACCACATCGTAATGGTGTGTCCGAACGTCGTAACCGTACTTTATTAGATATGGTGCGATCTATGATGTCTCTTACCGATTTACCACTATCGTTTTGGGGTTATGCATTAGAGACAGCTGCATTCACGTTAAATAGGGCACCGTCTAAAAATCTGTTGAGATGACACCGTATGAACTGTGGTTTAGCAAGAAACCTAAGCTATCGTTTCTTAAAGTTTGGGGTTGCGATGCTTATGTAAAAAAGTTTCTGCCTGATAAGCTCAAACCCAAATTGGAGAAGTGCGTCTTCATAGGATACCCAAAAGAAATTATTAGGTACACCTTCTATCACAGATCCGAATGTAAGATCTTTGTAGCTAAGAGTGGATCCTTTCTAGAGAAGGAGTTTCTCTCGAAAGAAGTGAGTGGGAGGAAAGTAGAACTTGATGAGGTAATTGTACCTTCTCTCGAATTGGAAAGTAGCTCATCGCTGAAATCAATTCCAGTGATGCCTACACCAATTAGTGAGGAAGTTAATGATGATGATCATGAAACTTCAGATCAAGTTACTACCGAACCTCGTAGGTCAATCAGAGTACGACCCGCACCAGAGTGGTACGATAATCCTGTTCTGGAAGTCATGTTGCTAGATCATGGTGAACCTACGAACTATGAGGAAGCGATGATGAGCCCAGCTTCCGACAGATGGCTTGAGGCCATGAAATCTGAGATAGAATACATGTATGAGAACAAAGTGTGGACTTTGGTGGACTTGCCCGATGATCGGCAATCCATTGAGAATAAATGGATCTTCAAGAGGAAGACGGAAGCTGATAGTAGTGTTACTATCTACAAAGCTCGACTTGTCGAAACGGGTTTTTGACAAATTCAAGATGTTGACTACGATGAGATTTTCTCACTCGTATCGATGCTTAAAGTTTGTCCGAATCATGTTAGCAATTTCCACATTTATGAAATCTGACACATGGATATCAAAACTGCATTCCTTAATGGATTTATTAAAGAAGAGGTGTATATGATACAACCAGAAGGTTCTGTCAATCCTAAAGGTGCTAACAAAATGTGCAAGCTCCAGCGATCCATCTATGGACTGGTGCAAGCATCTCGGAGTTGGAATATACGCTTTGATAAGTTGATCAAAGCATATAGTTTTATACAGACTTGCGGTGAAGCCTGTATTTACAAGAAAGTGAGTGGGAGCACTACAGCCTTTCTGATAAGTATATGTGAATGACATATTGTTGATCAGAAATGATGCAGAATTTTCTGGAAAGCATAAAGGAGTGTTTGAAAGGAGTTTTTCAAAGAAGGACCTCAGTGAAGCTGCTTACATATTGGGCATCAAGATCTATAGAGATAGATCAAGACGCTTGATAAGATTTTTCAATGAGTATATACCTTAACAAGATTTTTGAAGTAGTTCAAAATGGAATAGTTAAAAAAGGATTTCTTGCCTACATTGCAAGGTGTAAAGTTGAGTAAGACTCAAAACACGACCATGGCAGAAAATAGAAAGAGAATGAAAGTCATCCCTATGCCTCAGCCATAGGTTCTATAAAGTATGCTATGCTGAGTACCAAACCTTTTGTGTACCTTGCCATGAGTTTGGCAAGGGGTACGATATTAATTCAGGAGTGGATCACTTGACAGCGGTCAAAATTATCCTTAGAAGACTAAGGAGGTATTTCTCGGTTATGGAGGTGATAAAGAGTTCGTCGTAAAGAGTTACGCTGATGCAAGCTTTTACACCGTTCCGGATGACTCTGGGTCTCAATCTGGATACATATTGAAAGTGGGAGCAATTAGCTAGAGTAGCTCCATGCAGAGCATTGTAGACATAGAAAATTTGCAAAATACATACGACTCTGAATGTGATAGAACCATTGACTAAGCTTCTCTCACAAGCAAAACATGATCACACCTTAGTACTCTCTGGATGTTAATCACATAGCGATGTGAACTAGATTATTGACTCTAGTAAAACCCTTTGGGTATTAGTCACATGGCGATGTGAACTAATCACATCCTGATCTGAACTATTGGTGTTAAATATCATGGCGATGTGAACTAGATTATTGACTCTAGTGCAAGTGGGAGACTGAAGGAAATATGCCCTAGAGGCAATAATAAAGTTGTTATTTATATTTCCTTATATCATGATAAATGTTTATTATTCATGCTAGAATTGTATTAACCGGAAACTTAGTACATGTGTGAATACATAGATAAACAGAGTGTCCCTAGTATGCCTCTACTAGACTAGCTCGTTAATCAAAGATGGTTAAGTTTCCTAGCCATAGACATGTGTTTTCATTTGATGAATGGGATCACATCATTAGAGAATGATGTGATGGACAAGACCCATCCGTTAGCTTAGCACTATGATCGTTCAGTTTATTGCTATTGCTTTCTTCATGACTATACATGTTCCTATGACTATGAGATTATGCAACTCCCGAATACCAGAGGAACACTTAGTGTGCTATCAAACGTCACAACGTAACTGGGTGATTATAAAGATGCGCTACAGGTGTCTCCGATGGTGTTTGTTGAGTTGGCATAGATCGAGATTAGGATTTGTCACTCCGATTGTCGGAGAGGTATCTTTGGGCCCTCTCGGTAATGCACATCACTATAAGCCTTGAAAGCAATGTGACTAATGAGTTAGTTGCGGGATGATGCATTACAGAACGAGTAAAGAGACTTGCCGGTAACGAGATTGAACTAGGTATGATGATACCTATGATCGAATCTCAGGCAAGTAACATACTGATAATCCACAAGTATAGGGGATCACAACAGTTTTCGAGGGTAAAGTATTTAACCCAAATTTATAGATTCGACACAAGGGGAGCCAAAGAATATTTGAAGGTATTAGCAGCTGAGTTGTCAATTCAACCATATCTGGAGATTAATTATCTGCTGCAATGTGATCAGTAGCAAAGTAGTTTGATAGTTTTGATAGTAGTGACAACATCAACGGTAACAGTAACAGTGATAGCAGTAATTTGTAGCAAGTGTAACAGTGATGATAGCAATAGTAATGCAACAAGATCAACAAGGATAAATTCGTAGGCATTGGATCGGTGACTTGTTGGATGATATTCATCATGAGACAGTTATAACCTAGGGCGATACAGCACTAGCTCCAGTTCATCGACATAATGTAAGCTTGTATTCCGTAAATAGTCATGCGTGCTTATGGAAAGAACTTGCATGACATATTTTGTCCTACCCTCCCGTGGCAACGGGGTCCATATTGGAAACTAAGGGATATTAAGGCCTCCTTTTAATAGAGAACCGGAACAAAACATTAACACATAGTGAATACATGAACTCCTCAAACTACGGTCATCACCGAGAGTGGGCCCGGTTGTTGTCACTCCGGGGTTGTCGGATCATAACCGTAGTAGGTGACTATAACTTGCAAGATCGGATCTAAAACATGGATATAATGATGAATTCATAAACGGTTCAGATCTGAGTTCATGGCACCCGGGCCCAAAGTGACAAGCATTAAGCATGGCAAAGTCATAGAAACATCAATCTAAGAACATAGTGGATACTAGGGATCAGGCCCTAACAAAACTAACTCGATTACATGATGAATCTCATCCAACTCCTCACCGACCAGCGAGCCTACGAAGGAATTACTCACTCCCGGTGGGGAGCATCATGGAATTGGCGATGGAGAAGGGTTGGTGATGACGAAGGACGAAGATCCCCCTCTCCGGAGCCCCAAACGGACTCCAGATCTGCCCTCCCGAGGAAGAACAGGGCTTGGCGGCGGCTCCGTCTCGTGGATCTTGATAACTCTTTCTCCCTGAATTTTTTTGGAATAATGTGAATTTATAGTATCAGGGGGGTCATGAGTGGGGCCACCAGGTGGGTACAACCCACCTGGGCACGCCAGGAGAGGGGGCGCGCCCTGGTTGGTTGTGCCCACCCAGGGCCCCCTCTCTGGTGGGTCTTGGCTCCATAAATTCTTATTATTGATATATAAAATCCTCGCAAAGTTTCGTTCCATTCCGAGAACTTTCATTTCTACACAAAAACAACACCATTGCAGTTCTGCTGAAAACAGCGTCAGCCTGGGGTTAGTTTCATCCGAATCATGCAAATTAGAGTCCAAAACAAGAGAAAAAGCGTGAGAAAAAGTAGATACGTTGGAGACGTATCAACTCCCCCAAGCTTAAACCTTTCCATGTCCTCAAGCAATTCAGTTGATAAACTGAAAGTGAGAAAGAAAAACTTTTACGAACTCTTTTGCTCTTGTTTGCATAAATAAGCTTAAACAGCACCCAAGTTTTCAGCCAGCATTATAACTAACCATGTCAACAATAATGCTTAAAGATTATAATGATTCATGCCAATGACATAATCAGCTAGCGAGCAATAATGAGATATCTCAAACAGCAACACGTTGTCAAAACAACTATGATATAATATGACAATAATGGTATCTCGCTAGCCCTTTCTGAGACCGCAAAATATAAATGCAGAGCACCTTCAAAGTTCAAGCAGCGACTAAACATTGTAATTCATGGTAGAAAAGATCCAGTCATGATGCACCCAACATTAGCTACACACAATGCATAAATCATGACAGCTGTGCTCTACTCAGTTTCTGGCGCTTGTTTTTAGAAGGTGATGACACAACATAAAAGTAAATAGAAAGTCCCTTCGCAGAGGGAAGCAGTGATTTGCAGAGGTGCCAAAGCTCAATTTTTAAAACAGAGATAAATGATATTTTGAGGCATGCACCCTTCTTATTCACTTCACGACCATCAGTTATCAACATCTTCCATTCTAAGCACGCTAGTGGCGGTTCCCAAGCGGAAAGTAAAGGTTTTGACTCCATTGGGAGTTTTTGTTTGATTATTCAAGAGATGAACTCTTTTTCATGTTTGCAGTTTGGGACTGGGCATCCCTATTACCGCCCATTTCCTCGTGCGGTGGCGAGTGAATAAACGCTCGACCTGAGGATAACCCGCTTAGCACGGAAGATATCGACCACCTCCTGTCGTTCCATGAACGATCCAGGCACACAAAAAGGATAATTTTTAGAAGTTTTTAGAGGTGGCACATGCAAATTTACTTACGACGGCAGGGTAATACCGCATATAGGTAGGTATGGTGGACTCATCTGGAATAACTTTGGGTTCAAGGTTTTTGATGTACAAGCAGAATTCCCACTTAGTACAGGCGAAGGCTAGCAATTTAAGATTGGGAAGCGGCCAGCTAGAGAGCAACAATGATCATGACCAGGCATTATGCAGAAGTAACATTGGACACTAGCATGAGTAGGATATGAACACCATGAACATAAGCATTATAGAGGCTATGTTGGTTTTGATTCAACTACATGCATGAACATGTACCAAGTCAAGCCACACGAACATTCAGAGGAGGATATCATATCATCATACTACATCACAATCATTTTAACACTATGTTGATATCAAAGATAAATCATTATCAACTCCCAGCTACTTATGCATAGCATGAGAAACTATAATCTCTAATTGTCATTGCAAACATGTTTAATCATAATGGGTTGAAGTCTGGATACTAGGTTAAACATATTTACACAAACAGAACAAGTCGAGTTCATACCAGTTTCTCTCTGCCACGGCCAGTTCATCGAATATCGTCATTATTGCCTTTCACTTGCACGACCGAATGATATGAAAATAATAATAGTGCAAGAGTGCCGTGGACTAAGCTGGAATCTGCAAACATTTTATTCAACAGGAGAAGACAAGGTAAAATGGGCTCTTTATTAGTTCAACAATTATTCATATGAGAGCCACTCAACATTTTCATCGTGGTCTTCTCCTCGGTACAACTCGAATAAAAAGAAAAGAAATTCGGAGAAACACACTGAAATATTTTTGGAGTTTTTGGTTTTCTTCAATAAGCAAATAAAAAGCAAAAACAAGAAAAACTATTTACACGGGAAAGCTCCCAACAAGCAAAAGAAGAACAAGGAAATCTTTTTGGGTTTTCTTTTTAATACTACTACTAAGCATGCATAGAAAGTAAATTACTACAACTAATTTTTTTGGTTTTTCTAAAGTTTTTTCAAACACACAATAAGAAAGCAAGAAAATAAATCTAAGCATGGATGATACAATGAAAAAGTGTGAGCACCGACAAATGGAATAAGTGGACATGAATGCAAAGTCGGTGGAAACGCGTACTCCCCCAAGCTTAGGCTTTTGGCCTAAGTTGGTAATCGATCAGTAGCCTGGAGGGTAGTAGTCGGCGTGGTAGCTCACGGAGGCTCTCGGTGTTGATGCCTCGGCTTGCCGGGCTGCCACCACTGCTGCGTTGTGAGCTCAGGCCTCGCTCTCAAGAACAAAATATCTTTCCCTGCTGCTATAATCAAAGAGAGCAGGCGCAGGCAAATATGTGTCCACAACATGTGATTGGTTAAACAACAAATTATAAGTGAAGTTATCAGCCCTTCCCTTGAGAATCTTATGCTCCTTTAAGGCATCAAAATCTAAATATCGAGTGGGTAAGATAGGGTCAAAGAGCAAAGGTGAAACACCCAGTCCTCGTGCTAAACGTGTGTCATGAATTCCACCATAGAACCAACCACTCTTGGCATTATGCTGAAGTCTACGTGCAACAATTGCTCCAAGGTTATAATTCCTTTCACCAGAGAGAGCGGTGTGAATGAGGCTCAAGTCTGGCGAGCAAAGTATGATGCAGTCTTGCTTGCCTACTATGCATTTCCCGTTAAATAATGCAAAGTACTGAATTACGGGAAAGTGAATGCTCTTTATTCTTCCTTGTCTCACTCCTCTATTTTCGCCGTAATAAAGGCTAGTCAAGAAAGACTCATACTTAGCATTTGATGGCTCATCAAGCGAACCCCAAAATGGAAGTTTGCAATGGTAAGCAAAATTCTCTAGTGAGATAGTAAATGGTCCATCATAAAGCATAAAAGA
Source organism: Aegilops tauschii subsp. strangulata (assembly GCF_002575655.3). NCBI lineage: Eukaryota > Viridiplantae > Streptophyta > Magnoliopsida > Poales > Poaceae > Aegilops > Aegilops tauschii. The sequence goes on from NC_053035.3 coordinate 336,328,806, forward strand.
CACCCTAGACTCATGTGGAAAATATTTAAATCCTTTGATAAATGATTTAGTGAGAAGATGGTGTTGTTCACACTTATCTGAGAGGTAGGGACCGAGATCGGCATTGTGAACATATTGCTCAAATTCCTCCTTGATGCCCACCTGCACCATATATTCATCGCAAGGCCATAAGCATGTTTTGGTGGCGGCATCTCGCGTGGAACTTTCACTTGGTTCAACATAGGACTGACGAGCAGAACTGTCACTAGAAGATGCCCCCGAGGATCGTCTCCTCGAAGAACTCCTTTCAAATAGGTTCATCATGTCCGCGTACAATTTTTCCTATGAAAAAACCCTGAATTTTTTGTTCACAAATTTTTTCCAACAAAACTTCACAAAACTAATAGCAACTACTCATAGGGATACATAGAGGCCATATCAAGCATTCAAACTACTTAGAACACTAGGAATTGAACATGCAAGCACATCTACAGCAGCACCAAGAGTAGCTATTTATTCAAAGTATAAACCACTAAAACAAAAACTAATTGGACAAATGATGGAGTCACATACCAAGCAACAATGCCTCGAAACAGTTTCGGAAATGGAGCTTCGAGCAAAGAGATCGAAATCCGCGGGTTTGAGCTCAAGAACACGGGAGAGGGAGCAATGGAGATTTATTTCTGGAGGTAGGTGACAGTGTGGGACGAAGAGATAAGTGAGGGGGGCCACGTGGGGACCACAGCCCACCAGGGCACGCCTGGGGGCTCTAGCGCACCCAGGTGGGTTATGCCCACCTGGTGCACCTCCCTCTGGTATTATTTGCACCAAAAATTCTTAAATATTCAGGGAAAAACCATATAAAATTTTCAGGGCATTCTGAGAACTTTTATGTTTGGGTCATTTTTTATTGCACGGGAAATTCAGAAAACAGACAAAACATGGCATTTTATTTTATTTAACTAATAAAAACATAGAATAAAAGGTAAGGACAGAAAGTAGTGCTTACTAAATTCATCAACTTCATACCGTTCAAAAATAATTCATTAATAAGGTTGATCAAGTCTTATTAGCAACCACTTTCGATTAGCATGAAACCGAAGAACTTTCGTAAAGTCACTAAGTTACCTCAATGGGGATATGCATTTCCCCAACAATAAGTATTTCATATTTCTTTTTGACGGTAGGTAGAAGTATTTGAAAACTTCCGATAGTGATTGTCGGAGATTTTTCAACATTAATACCATTCACTTGGAATTGTTTCTTCGGAAAGTGCACTGTATGCTCATTGCCATTAATATGAAAAGTGAACTTGCTTTTATTGCAATCAATAACAGCCCCTGCAGTATTCAAGAAGGGTTTACCAAGGATAATCGACATGCTGTCATCCTCGAGCATCTCAAGTATAACAAAGTCAGTCAAAATAGTAACATAGGCAACAACAACGGGTAAATCCTCATAGATACAGATAGGTATGGCAGTTGATTTGTCAGCCATTTGCAAAGATATTTCAGTAGGTGTGAGTTTATCCAAGTCAAGTCTTTTATACAAAGAGAAAGGCATAACACTAACACCAGCTCCTAAATCACACAAAGCAGTTTTCACATAATTCTTTTTGATAGAGCAAGGTATAGTTGGTATTCCCAGATCTCCAAGTTTTTAAGGTACTCCATCTTTGAAAGTGTAATTAGCAAGCATAGTGGAGATTTCAGCTTCCGGTATTTTTCTCTTATTTGTGATGATGTCCTTCATGTACTTTGCATAAGGAGGCATTTTCAAGATATCAGTCAAGCGAGTACGCAAAAAGACTGGCCTCAGCATTTCAGCAAAGCGTCCAAATTCTTCATCATCTTTCTTTTTTGTTGACTTGGGTGGAAAAGGCATAGGTTTTTGAACCCACGGTTCTCTTTCTTTAGCGTGTTTTCTAGCAACAAAGTCTCTTTTATCATATCTTTTATTTTTAGGTTGTGGGTTATCAAGATCCACAGGTGGTTCTATCTCAACATCATTATCTGGTTCTTTATCATTTGGTTGAGTTCCTTCATGAACCTCATCATTATCTTTTTCATTATCACTAGGTGAGTGTTCATTACCAGATTGAGTTTCAGCATCAGAGATAGAAGTTTCATTTTCATTATCAGGAGGTTTTTCTATTTCAGTTTCACTAGAAGTGTGCAAAGTCCTATCATTTTTATTTTTATTTTTATTTTTAGAAGGACTAGGTGCACTAGTGTTAGCTCTTTGTGAATCTTGTTCAATTCTTTTTGGGTGTCCCTTAGGATAAAGTGGTTCCTGAGTCATTTTACCTCCTCTAGTTGCAACTCTAACAGCAAAGTCATGCATATTATGATTCATTTCATCAAGTAATTCTCTTTGAGATTTAGCAACTTGTTCTAACTGAGTTTGAACCATAGAAGCATGTTTTCCAACACCTCTAAATAACAAGTCATTCAAGCGAGCAATCATATCAGAATTATATTTCAATTGTTTCATAACATTTGCATTGAAGTGATCCTGTTTTCTAATGTAGTTTTCAAACTCATAAAGGCATTGACTAGGATGCATATTATGAGGATTATCATTTTCATTGAACTTCATAAGAGAATTTACCTCTACCACCTTAGGCATTGGTGGTGTATTAAGCCCATGTATCTCTTCAATAGGAGGTAAATTTTTAACATCCTCAGCTTTAATACCTTTTTCCTTCATAGATTTCTTTGCCTCTTGCATATCTTCAGGACTGAGATATAATATACCCCTCTTCTTAGGAGTGGGTTTAGCCGGTGGTTCAGGAATAGTCCAATCATTATAATTTTTCAATATGTTATTCAATAATTCTTCAGCCTGAGCAATAGTTCATTCCCTGAAAACACAACCAGCACAACTATCTAGGAAGTCCCTAGAAGCATCGGTTAGTCCATTATCAAGAAAGTCACCAAGTGGCACATCATCATTATCAAGCAAGGTACCAAGCTTGTTGTACCAAGCTTGGTACAATACTCTTGCTCCTGGTTGTGTGCGTAGTCTCTAGCAATTTGTTTATCAAGAAAGTCACCAAGTGGCACATCATCATTATCAAGCAAGGTACTAGCATCATCATAAGCATCATTCATAGTAGAAGTAGCATCATCAATAACTTGCGACATATCAGGATTCATAGCATGTGGTGGTGTTGCAAGTTTACTCATAACAGAAGGTGAATCTAAAGCAGAACTGGATGGCAGTTTCTTACCTCCCCTCGTACTTGAGGGAAATATCTTAGTCTTTGGATCCTTCAGATTCTTCATAGTGATAATATGATAATAATCCCAAGTGACTCAACAAATATAGCTATGCTCCCCGGCAACGGCGCCAGAAAAAGGTCTTGATAACCCAGAAGAATAGGGGATCGCAACAGTTTTCGAGGGTAAAGTATTTAACCCAAATTTATAGATTCGACACAAGGGGAGCCAAAAAATATTTGAAGGTATTAGCAGCTGAGTTGTCAATTCAACCACACCTGGAGATTAACTATCTGCAGCAAAGTGATTAGTAGCAAAGTAGTTTGATAGTTTTGATAGTAGTGACAGCAGCAATGGTAATAGTAACAGTGATAGCAGTAATTTGTAGCAAGTGTAACAGTGATGATAGCAATAGTAACGCAACAAGATCAATAAGGATAAATTCGTAGGCATTGGATCGGTGACTTGTTGGATGATATTCATCATGAGATAGTTATAACCTAGGGCGATACAGCACTAGCTCCAGTTCATCGACATAATGTAAGCATGTATTCGGTAAATAGTCATACGTGCTTGTGGAAAGAACTTGCATGACATCTTTTGTCCTACCCTCCCGTGGCAGCGGGGTCCATATTGAAAACTAAGGGATATTAAGGCCCCCTTTTAATAGAGAACCCGGAACAAAGCATTAACACATAGTGAATACATGAACTCCTCAAACTACGGTCATCACCGAGAGTGGGCCCGGTTGTTGTCACTCCGGGGTTGTCGGATCATAACTGTAGGAGGTGACTATAACTTGCAAGATCGGATCTAAAACATGGATATAATGATGAATTCATAAACGGTTCAGATCTGAGTTCATGGCACCCGGGCCCAAAGTGACAAGCATGAAGCATGGCAAAGTCATAGCAACATCAATGTAAGAACATAGTGGATACTAGGGATCAGGCCCTAACAAAACTAACTTGATTACATGATGAATCTCATCCAACTCCTCACCGACCAGCGATCCTATGAAGGAATTACTCACTCCCGGTGGGAAGCATCATGGAATTGGCGATGGAGAAGGGTTGGTGATGACAAAGGACGGAGATCCTCCTCTCTGGAGCCCCAAACGGACTCCAGATTTGCCCTCCCGAGGAAGAACAGGGCTTGGCGGCGGCTCCGTCTTGTGGATCACAATAATTCTTTTTCCATGATTTTTTCTAGAATAATGTGAATTTATAGTATCAGGGGGGTCATCAGCGGGGCCACCAGGTGGGTACAACCCACCTGGGCACGCCAGGAGAGGGGGGCACGCCCTGGTGGGTTGTGCCCACCCAGGGGCTCCTCTCTGGTGGGCCTTGGCTCCAAAAATTCTTATTATTGATATAAAAAAATCCTCGCAAAGTTTCGTTCCATTCCGAGAACTTTCATTTCCGCACAAAAACAACACCATGGTAGTTCTGCTGAAAACAATGTCAGTTCGGGGTTAGTTTCATCCGAATCATGCAAATTAGAGTCCAAAACAAGAGGAAAAGCGTGAGAAAAAGTAGATACGTTGGAGACGTATCACATACCGATGACAAAGGGAACAACGTATGTTGTTATGCGGTTTGACCGATAAAGACCTTCGTAGAATATGTAGGAGCCAATATGAGCATCCAGGTTCTGCTATTGGTTATTGACCGGAGATGTGTCTCGGTTATGTCTACATAGTTCTCGAACCCGTAGGGTCCGCACGCTTAACGTTCGATGATGATTTGTATTATGAGTTATGTGATTTGATGATCAAAGTTTGTTCGGAGTCCCGAATGAGATCACGGACATGACGAGGAGTCTCGAAATGGTCGAGACATAAAGATCGATATATTGGAAGGCTATATTCGGACATCGAAAAGGTTCTGAGTGGTTCGGGTATTTTTCGGAGTACCGGAGAGTTACGGGAATTCGCCGGGGGGAGTATTAGGCCTTCATGGAGCTTAGTGGAAAGGAGAGAAGGGCCACAAGGGGAGGCCGCGCTCCCCCATGGGCTAGTCCGAATTGGACTAGGGAGGGGGCGACGCCCCCCTCTTTCCTTCTCCCTCTCCTACTCCTTCCCTCTCTCCCCTCTTGGAAAAGGAAGGGGACTCCAACTAGGATTGGGAATCCTAGTTGGACTCCCCCTATAGGCGCGCCCCTCCTAGGCCGGCCTCCTCTTCCCCCCTCCTTTATATACGTGGGCAGGGGGCACCCCAAAGGAACACAAGTTTCTCTTAGCCGTGTGCGGTGCCCCTCTCCACAGTTACACACCTCGGTCATATCGTCGTAGTGCTTAGGCAAAGTCCTGCGCTGGTAACTTCATCATCACCGTCACCACGCCCGTCGTGCTGACGGAACTCTCCCTCGGCCTCAACTGGATCAAGAGTTCGAGGGACGTCACCGAGATGAACGTGTGCTGAACGAGGAGGTGCCGTATGTTCGGTGCTTGGATCGGTTGGATCGCGAAGACGTTCGACTACAATAACCGTGTTACTAAACGCTTCCGCTTTCGGTCTACGAGGGTACGTGGACACACTCTCCCGTCTCGTTGGTATGCATCTCCTAGATAGATCTTGCGTGATCGTAGGAAATTTTTTGAAATACCGCGTTCCCCAACATAGAGGGGGGGGGGTGATTAGACCCTTAACAAGTAAAAGTGGCAGTTTTTAGTTTCTTCAAGTTAAGGCTGAGTTTAACACATGTTAAAGGGCACACAATACATTTTACACAAGCATATCAAGAGTACGAGCAGCGGAAAGAGTAAAGCATGCAAGTGCAAGAATGTAAAGGGACGGAATTGGAGCGTGCAAACACAATGGAGACGTGAAGAATTTTTGGCGTGGTTCCGATAGGTGGTGCTATCGTACATCCACGTTGATGGAGACTTCAACCCACGAAGGGTAATGGTTGCGCGAGTCCACAAAGGGCTCCACCCACGAATGGTCCACAAAGAAGCAACCTTGTCTATCCCACCATGACCATCGCCCACGAAGGACTTGCCTCTCTCGGATAGATCTTCACGAAGTAAGCGATCTCCTTGCCATTACAAACTTCTTGGTTCAACTCCACATCATGTCGGAGGCTCCCATGCGACACCTAACCAATCTAGGAGACACCACTCTCCAAATGGTAATGCACGGTGTGTTGATGATGAACTCCTTGCTCTTGTGCTTCAAATGATAGTCTCCCCAACACTCAACTCTCTCACAGATTTGGCTATGGTGGAAGAAGGATTTGAGTGGAAAGCAACTTGGGGAAGGCTAGAAATCAAGGTTCAAATGGTAGGAATGGAATCTCTTGATCTCAACACATGAGTAGGTGGTTCTCTCTCAGAAAATGAATGGTGGAAGTGTAGGCACGTTTTGATGGCTCTCCTCTGTGAGGAAGAAGGGGTGTAGGGGTATATATATAGCCTCCACGCAAAATCCAACCGTTACACACTTTTGACCCATCTCGGTGGCACTGACCAGAAAACTCCGTGGCACCAATCTGTACAAAAATATGAACGTTAGGAATCTCGGTGGGACCGACTGGAACAACTGGGTGGGATCGATGTGCTAGGGCTTAGAGAAAACCTCATCTCGGTGGCACCGATTGCATCATCTCGGTGGGACCGAAGTGAAGCAACAAGGCAACAGAGAATCAGTCAAGCCAACTCAATGGGACCGATTACAACATCTCGATGGGGCCGAAGTGAATGCAACAAGTCACATAGCGCTCGCAAGGCCATATCGGTGAGACCGAATTATTAGGGTTTGATAGTGGCTAAGTCCAGATGAACTTGGTGGCTCCAGATGGGAAATATCGTTGGGGACGAGCTGGAAATTAGGGTTTAGGACATATGTGGATAGAGAAAGTGGCTGAGGGTTTTGATGCAATATCACTAAGCACTTGAGCAACAAGATCATTAAGCAACACCGCATCCCCTTTTAATAGTATTGGCTTTCCTATGGACTCAATGCAATCTTGGATCACTTAAACAAAAATGTAGAGTCTTGAGCTTTTGCCAATCCTTGTCCTTAACATTTTGAAGGGGGTTCCACATCCTCTTGTCCTTGCCATGCCACTGTTGAACTTATCTAAAATATACTAGATAAAATTATTAGTCCAACAGAAGATATGTTGACATTAATTATCAAAATCACCCAGGGAGCATTTGTGCTTTCAGTACACGTGAATTAGTTTTTTGATACATGGTGAATAATTTTCAAATACATGATGTACAATTCTTTTAACATGTTTGAACACTTTTTTATTACATGGTCAACCTTTTCTTAAATACATGTTGAAATATACTTATAATGGTAATATACTTTTTCTCAACTACGTGAACATTTTTTTACATTTGTATATAATGTTTTTGTGAATATTAGAAACAATTTTGTTTTGAAACGTGAGGATGTTTCTTCAAAATATAGCGTATATTTTCTGAATGGTACAAAACATTTTTGTATACTACGTATAACATTTTTTTACATTGCATACACATTTAAAAAAATGTATTTTTTGAAACACAGGAACATGTTTTTATGGTCATGAACATTTTGTTTGAAAGCTATCAACATTTTATTTTAAACTGTGCTAACCTTTTCTTGTTACTATTAACAAAAATCGAATTCTCGATTTTTATGTAAAGTAAATTTATTTTTTAAAATTTATTTATTTAAAATGTAAACAGAAATAAGAGAAAATTTTATCGTGACGTCAGCACGATGTCAGCGTGCCGACCCGCGTTCCTACTAGGCTGGCCCAGTACTGTGTAGCGGGCTGGCGGGCTGCCTCGCTATAAGCGCGCCCTGGAGCAACCGCGGCGAGAAGCAAAGGAGGAGGCGCGATCCGAAGGCGAGCTGAAGCAATGGAGCGGCTGCAGAGAATCTTCAGCGGCGCCACCGGGATGGGGCAGCCGGGGAGTGACTCGCCGCTGCTCGACTCCTCCGAGCAGGTCTACATCTCCTCCCTCGCTCTCCTCAAGATGCTCAAGCACGGTCAGTCGGTAACCCTAACCCTAGTCACCCCACCCCTCTCCACCCCTCGGATTTGGCCCGCCAGGGTTCGAGATCGGTCTCACGCGCTGCTGCTGACGCAGGGAGGGCCGGCGTGCCCATGGAGGTGATGGGCCTGATGCTGGGCGAGTTCGTCGACGACTACACGGTCAGGGTGGTGGATGTCTTCGCCATGCCGCAGAGCGGGACCGGGGTCAGCGTCGAGGCCGTCGACCACGTCTTCCAGACCAACATGCTCGACATGCTCAAGCAGACCGGGAGGTACGCGATGCTTGATGAGCGATAGTAACTTGGTTCTTACCTCTCCTGATTGTAGTATTCCTTCAGTCTGTTCTATGCTTAATTGTGGACACCAAAACTTCTCTTGGTGTTAGAATTCAGTTAGTCATGGCTTGCTCTGTTACATTTCGTTTTAAGAAAATCAAGTTCTAGATTTGATTTTTTTTCAAAATTTACAGGTTCGTAAATGTACATAATCACCTCTCATGCAGCGCAGGATACAATTCTAGATTTCTATATGCTTGCTGCCAGCCAATTGTTTTATTAATTATATTGGCCGTGGATTTAATATATGTTTTTCTTTGGTGAATGTTTTATGATCAAGCGTGATCTTTGCTCAGTTATTTTGTACGCAAACAATTCTATTAATACATATGTTGCTTTTACAGACCTGAAATGGTGGTAGGCTGGTACCACTCGCATCCTGGATTTGGTTGCTGGCTTTCAGGAGTTGACATCAATACTCAGCAGGTCTATGCAAATGCCAGCTATTTTTTGGTGTTCCTTTGTTGCATTGTAGAATCGTTGTTTGACAAACATATATTTTATTTTTGCCACAGTTCCATTGTGCCGCTTTGTAATTCACTAATCCATGCTCACATATCTTTTTTTACGGCATGCTCACATATCGTTTACGGTTCTCCATTTCATCGTAAAAACTATCATTTTAAACTTGTTTTGGCAAAAAGATGCGCTGGTTGTTCTGCAGTTCCAGTGTACTGTATGCCAATTCATATGTAACAAAAATTTAATAAACATGCATATAACAATCTAATCTGTTTAAGTGAAAGGATTAAAAGATAGCATATACTTTGTTTCAGTTGTCATATGTTTGCTGCCTAGGTACAAGTATCTATGTGGTAGTCAACCCTGCCACAGAGGCTAGTCTAATGAGTTTCACATTTGTGTGTCTTCCCAAGTCCAACCTCTGAAGCGACTTGAGTTGAATTGTATACATCTGATCTGGAATAGAATAGGAAAAGGGAAAATGTCCCATCATAAGAGGCAGTGATAGATAAGTTCTCAGCGAACCTCAAAGCCTAATTTATTTCAAAGTAAAAGAAAACTGCTCTGATTTTACTCTTGTTTTTCCACAAAGTGCGAAATTTACTCTTATGTAAATATTTCTGCTGAATTGACTTGAGTATGCTTGTGATATGTAACATCTTAAAACTTGGACATGCAGAGTTTTGAAGCTTTAAACCCCAGGGCAGTTGCTGTTGTGATAGATCCCATCCAGAGTGTCAAGGGGAAGGTCGTCATTGATGCATTCCGTCTCATTAACCCTCAGACCATGATGCTTGGCCAGGAGCCAAGGCAGACAACATCCAATGTTGGGCACCTAAACAAACCATCTATTCAGGTAAGTATTAGTGTACTACATAATGCTGGTCCTTCTGAACTCGTCTTTATAATTTATCATAAATGTTTGTGTTATCTCTGTGTTGCCAGGCACTTATTCACGGGCTGAACAGGCACTACTACTCCATTGCAATCAATTACCGGAAAAATGAGCTTGAGGAGAAGATGCTGCTGAACTTACACAAAAAGAAATGGACTGATGGGTTGATTTTAAAGAAATTCGACACCCACTCAAAGACCAACGAGGAGACTGTTCAGGTGTGTAGCATTCTACTTCCTACCTGCGCTCAGAAGATCAGTTTAGTTGAAGCTGCAAACTGAACTACTCTTTGTGGTTTGTTAATATTTGTGTTACCATGTGCAGGAAATGCTGAGTCTGGCCATCAAATACAACAAGGCAGTGCAAGAGGAGGATGAGCTGCCGCCTGAGAAACTAGCGATAGCAAATGTCGGGCGGCAGGATGCAAAGAAGCACTTGGAGGAGCATGTCTCGAATTTGATGTCATCGAACATAGTACAGACCCTAGGGACCATGCTCGACACAGTGGTCTTTTAGTCTGCTACTACTGGTTGTTCCAACTCTATACACAGAACTGTGTTATTTTTGTTGGTCACAGCCTGTCATAATGCAGTAAGGCAGTGCAAGAGGTTAGGGTTTTTTGTCTGATGTAGGCATGTAGCACCATGCGACACGACTATCTTCTGTAGGGCTTACTGTTAATCTACTATTAATATCTCCCCTGCAAAAAGAATCAAACGGTTTCCTTGTTCAGGCTATGCATGTTGTTGTGAGAGCTTTCTGCCAGTTGCTCATTCGGCAACTCTTATTCTTGTTCTAATATACATGCTGCCGGTTTGATGCACTGTGGTAATAAAAGGAATCTGCCTGACCAAAATATTATGGCATGAACAAAACATATAGATAATTTTTTGTTAGAATTCAGCGCAAACAATCACTTTGTGGGGTTAGAGCATCTACAGCCTCGGGCCTCAAACTCCCCTCAAATGTCCGGGAGGATGCCCGGGTCACTGACCGGTGAGAAAAGAAAAACCAACCTGACCCAGGCAGGGGCCTCAAACTGGTCTCGAACGACCAAGCTGACCGGTGCCCGTCATATCCAATCTAAATTTAGGGCGGATATGGGGCGGCTCGGGTGCGTCCGCCACATTGGAACTGACAGCCGGACCCCGCAAAAAGTGAACCAACTCCCCCTCCGACCTACCCCTTTTCACTTGCTCCTCCGCATCAGACCTATGCTAGCTCCGTCGCCATCCTTGCACCCGACTGCACCTTGCCCTCTATGTTCAAACACATTGTGATTCAAAAAGAGCCGGACAACCATCAACGTTCCCTTTGTGAAGAGAGAAGATTAATAGTGGCAGTCCATATCTTTCACAAAGGGTGCAATGATGACCGAAACTTATCACTTCTGGACGACGCGGCTATTTAAGTTGGTCGCCTCGCTACTCACACGGCGAGGTGGGACTAGACCCCTAACCCCGCTGGGCCAACACGGATGTGAAAACTTAACTACGAGAAATTTATTTGGTGTTTATAACAACCCCGCCCGCCGGCCCAACACGGACTAAACATCCAAAATGAGTGACACGCATGTGTTTGCATGTATTTGGTGTTTGAAAATAGTGGTTGCAAATGGCAAAATTTGAGGCCCGCGCGCTCACGGATGTTTGAGGGTCCAAATTAGTAGGTTGTGGCGGTAGATGCTCTTAGGAGAAGGAAAATAAATGCATCCCCCCCCCCCCCCCCCCCCCCCCCCCCGGGCTACTTTCGGTGGCGCAAACCGTTTGTGTGGATGTTTAGGATACAAGTGGACCAACTCTGTTTGCCTGGCCGAATGAATTGTAAGGGTAGAAGACTAAATTTTGGCCCACACTCCAGTGACATGGTCCAATGGCAGTGTGCAATGTAGAAGCAGAAACATAATGAGCAAACATGTATTTAGATATATACTTCCTCCATCTCAAAATAAGTGTCTTAATTTTAATACAACTTTATACTAAAGTTAGCATAAAGCTAAGACATTTTTTTTTGGACGGAGGAAGTATATTGTTAGAAAATAATATACGACTACAATTTGGCCTACACTTCAGTGGCATGGTCCTGTGATAATGTCTAATGCAAAAGTAATGAATAAACATGTGTTTAGATATTAAAAAACGGAGCCGCTATAAGGTGGCAGTGGCAATGTGTAATGGAAAAGCGAAAACGTCGTGACATGTGTTTAGATATTACAAAAATGGAGCCGCTATAAGGAGGCAGTGGCAATGTGTAATGCAGAAACGAAAACGTAATGAGCAAACACGTGTTTATATATTGAGAAAATTGAAAAAAAAAACACAAAAAACCGCTAGAAGGAGGGCTCGAACCTCCGACCTTGTGGTTAACAGCCACACGCTCTAGCCATCTGAGCTATTCCAGCTTCTGTGGTAATGAACATCGTGCAAATTATGAATACCAAACAAATAGACAGGATGCATGCCGCACTGACAGATAAATTTAGACAAATGAAGTTGCTTCGCAACAGTTCATATTGATACAGAAACGTCGAACTAAAATACAAGATCTTAGATACAAACTTCAAGCTAAGCTACTCTTGTTTTTGGCAAAATTCAAGCTAGGCACTATGTTATGTTTTTTTTTTAAACTTATGCTATAATGAGAATGAAATGGGTTGATGAGAGATACAAACAAAACAAAAACTGAGGGGAAAGCTCGTGAAAATGCTTTATTCTCTACATCGCATTTTTTTAAATTCTCTTGTGGCAAAACAGCAAACTCGATTAAAAAAAAGGAATTCAACAGTGATAGAAACAGGTTCAAACGGTTCCCTGACACACTAAACCACCTTCTGTTACAGAGATGTTCGGCAATTGGTAACCCTTTGCAAACTAATCATACATCCGACTCGAGGCAACTCAATTTGTGAACATTTAATCCACAGTGCCGCAAAGCACACTTTGATTGAGGAGATATTTTTTAGAACATCAAACTTTAGAAGAACAATTTCAGAAACTTGAGCAGAGTGTACTTTTGCCGATAATAGATCATCGAGGAGGTATATCATGATCAATTGCATTGGTTCACTGACAGAGAAAACACATTAACTACACCAAGACCAACAGTTGCAACCATGGCACACTTTTATTTTCAGTATTGGTGCGCTGCACCAAGTCATGACATAGAGCGCTACTTCGATTTATGAAAAGAACCAGTGCCAAGATTTCTCTCCAGAGCACTGTTCCTTCGCCATTTCTCAACAGCACTCCTTACAGTGACTTGCGCCTCGCGGATCTCTGCATCAGTGAACTTATGCTCCACAATTCCTATTGGACCTGGCTGCAGAACATTGATTACAGTCTCGACATCTCGCTCCACCTGCCTGTGTGTCATAGTCAAGAAAGCAAATTAAAGCAGATATCCTTTCCACCATAATAGTGGAAATATTTATGATATAGCACAGGCTTGCTCAAATTTTAAAGGTGAGATGTGCAAGTACCTAACAAATTGGGGCAACCTTTGAGGTAACAGCCTCAGGAAAGACATCACGCCGATCCGTGCCTTGATTCAGATTGTTTCCTGTAATAGAAAAGACTACAGTTCAGAAGTAGGGTGCAATCAATTATTCAATAATGATCTGGTATCGTACCCTAATTATCTGTCCACTAGCAAAGGAAAAACAACAAAGAGAAAAAGATTATTGCGCTACACAAAAGGCATCTGAAGCTTGTAACAAGCTTGATAGTTCATAGTCAAATGGCAGTTGCATTAAGAAGTCCTCACCACACAAAAGGGCAACAAAACGAGCAGCTGAAAACTATACTCAGGATTCTTGCAAACAAACAAACTGGGAACAAAACTAGCAGCTGAAAACTATACTCAGGATTCTTGCAAACAAGCTGGGAATGAATACTTGCTCACATGCTTGTAATAACAACAAAGCTTATAACTTCAAAGGAATTTTGTTTGACACAATGAGAGTAAATTATCACTGAGGCAGGGCACTAAACCAAGGTCACAAGTCATGAAACCTTACGGGCAGAAAGTAACCTTATGTTCAACGAGGATACAAAGCCTCTGTACCTCAGATTACAAGTTTACAACTCCTGGAGCCAACAAAGAGACTCGGAAAATAGCTGGAATGGTCATTGTGAATTGGGCTTACAAGCATGTGATAGGATGCTCATGATTGACTTCTAGAGTTCTAGTACAGGACTGCACATGTAACATGTTAGACACAAACTAGTAGAAAAATTTAGGTGCCAGTTACCAGATGGGTAATCCTACTCCCTTAATCTGGACTATAACAAACGATCAAATTAGAGCTGCAATGAAAAAAAAAGGTACATGAAACCGCAGAGAATATGAATCATATAACCAACAAAGTGCTATAGCAGTATAACCCAAGATTATCACAAAAATCATCAAACTATCAACCTCTACCAATACAGTTGAGGTCATTCAAGTATAACTAATCTTGAGTATTACATAATATTTGGCAGGACTACAAGAAAATTAAAAAAAATCCTGAGCCAACACTCAGGTAAGTAGAGCTTGGTGCTTAAGTATCGTTGTGCATAGTACTGTGCTACATTACACGGAGACGATTATACAAGCAGGAAGGAATTGAGTATCCTGAACTGAACTCTATCCTGAACTGTAACCAAAATGCCCCGCAACAATGAACGGTCTATCGATAACTTTATGTTACTCCCTCCGTCCCATAATATAAGATCTTATTACATCCAATATACTCACATATTGGATGTAATAAGACCTTGTTGTATTATGGGACGGGGGGAGTACCATCTAAATAATGCTCCCTTGCCAAGGACAGAACTAGATCAACGGGGTCTAGGCCAAGATCCCGGAGGAGAAGGGACTAGCCGAACAAGGTCAAAAGGTTTGTCCTCAGGCATATGTCAACTACAAGGATTATTTGCAAGTTACAATAGGTGTTTGATCTGATTCTACCACACGCTTATGGAACAGATTAAAGTTTTCATCTCAGCTGAAAAGCACTAGGATAGGTAACCGTGAATGAATCACAGAAGCCATGGAATATTAAAACGCGCTGTCACGCTGCCTTCCATGTGTATTCTACACATGAAGAAGACGGCTAGCACAGTTTCTACCATCTGAAATGCCTGCAATCAGGAAAGAGATGCATTCAAATAGCCCCGAGAACAAAACCAAATCCTGTAGTGCCCGCTGATATGAGTGGTCTTATAGTGTAGGTCTTCGCCATCCCATGCCACGGCGCTCACCGCACCTCCGCCCCGCAACGCCGCTCGCCCCCACCATCTGCCCCTCAATTTAAACTTCTCTCACCACAAGAACAAGCTCCACGTTTCATCGGAGGAAGCAAGGGGGGTAGGGGGTGTTACCTGCGGCGTTTTCTGTGACGAGAGCTGACGGGCGGGATGGCGCCGCCGCCGCGCCTGGGTGAAGACCGAGATGCGGAGAGGAGAAGGAGTGAAGCCGAACCCTAGGCTGCGAAGACCTACGGTTTAAGATATTGAACCGATCAAGAGTTCACAAGGAGGAAGAGAACGGAATTAGAATGGGGAACTCACCTCGCCGCGGGCACCGCCTTGGTCGCCGGCCGCCGGGTCGCTGCGCGGGAGGAACAGAGGCAGGCGGCGCTCTGGTCGAACAGACTGGAGCAGGCTCGGTGCGTGTCCAACGAGTCGATTGAAGAGACGTTTCTCCACCGGCAAGGCGGATTTTTTTTTTGGCTGGAGTAAAACGTAAAGGATTTTCAATTAAAAAAACGTAAAGGGGTCTTTTTTTTGCGAAATAAATTTTTGTACTACTCTCAAAGTTTAAAGTTTTTTTTGAAATGTTCAAAGTTTAAAGCTTAACAATGTACAAAACCTCCTCTGAACAAGAACTAAACCGAATAGCTGTAACCATGGGACCTACCAAAGTTGGCCATAAAGTGGCTAGCACCATGTAATACAAGAATTTCGTTCTCACATACTATCGTTTATCTTCCTGATCATAAAAGCACATTTTGATTTGTTGTTATCACCACTCTTCACCGTCACCACTGCTTCTACACAAACTGGTTCAACATCAACCGGTAAGGTGCTCCAGTGCAAAGCCAAAGAAACTCCCTTCTTGATGACCATACATTTCGATTACAAAATATCATCAGATGTGTGAAGATGTCGGCAGGGGCTGAAATTATAACACGTTCGTGATCCCTCAAAATCATATATACACCTGCACTACCGTCAATGTTCAACTTCGTACGCTCGAAGCCGGAGAGAACCACGACATGTTGTTAGAGGGGCTGCTATTTATTGCATGCAACATGAGTGCGTGGTGAGCAAGAACTGAGAACAGTCTTTCCTTTCACATGATCATGAAGGAAATATGCCCCAGAGGCAATAATAAAGTTGTTGTTTTATATTTCCTTATATCATGATAAATGTTTATTATTCATGCTAGAATTGTATTAACCGGAAACTTGATACATGTGTGGATACATAGACAAAACACCGTGTCCCTAGTGAGCCTCTACTTGACTAGCTCTTTGATCAAAGATGGTTAAGGTTTCCTAACCATGGACATGAGTTGTCATTTAATAACGGGATCACATCATTAGGAGAATGATGTGATGGACAAGACCCATCCGTTAGCTTAGCATATTGATCGTTCAGTTTTATTGCTATTGCTTTCTTCATGTCAAATACATATTCCTTCGATTATGAGATTATGCAACTCCCGGATACCGGAGGAATACCTTTTGTGCTATCAAACGTCACAACGTAACTGGGTGATTATAAAGATGCTCTACAGGTATCTCCGAAGGTGTTTGTTGGGTTGGCATAGATTGAGATTAGGATTTGTCACTCCGAGTATCGGAGAGGTATCTCTGGGCCCTCTCGGTAATGCACATCATAAGAAGCCTTGCAAGCAAAGTGACTAATGAGTTAGTTACAAGATGATGTATTACGGAATGAGTAAAGAGACTTGCCAGTAACGAGATTGAACTAGGTATGTGAATACCGACGATCGAATCTCGGGCAAGTAACATACCGATGGACAAAGGGAATAACGTATGTTGTCATAGCAGTTCGACCGATAAAGATCTTCGTAGAATATGTAGGAGCCAATATGAGCATCCAGGTTGCGCTACTGGTTATTGACCAGAGAGGTGTCTCGGTCATGTCTACATAGTTCTCGAACCCATAGGGTCCGCATGCTTAACGTTCGATGATGATTTAGTATTATATGAGTTATGTGATTTGGTGACCGAATGTTGTTCGGAGTCCCGGATGAGATCATAGACATGACGAGGAGCCTCTAAATGGTCGAGAGGTAAAGATTGATATATAGGACGATGGTATTCGGACACCGGAAGTGTTTCGGAGGATACCAGATACATATAGGGTCACCGGAAGGGGTTCCGGGCACCCCCGGCAAAGATATGGGCTTAATGGGCCAAGGGAGGGACAGACCAGCCCACAAGGGGCTGGTGCGCCCCTCCACCAGGCCGGCCAGCCCTAGGGAAAGGAAAGGGGGGAGGTCAAGTCCCTCCTTCCTTCCCCTCCTCAAGGGAGAAAGGAAAGGGGGGGCGCCACCTCCCCCTTCCTTCCCCTGGCGCCTATACAAGGAAGGGGGGGGGGGCGAACTAGGGCAGGAGCCCAAGTGGGATTCGGTCCCACTTGGGGTGCTCCTTGGCCTCTCCCCTCTCCCTCCCACCTATATATATGGGGAGGGGGCGCCTAGAACACACAACATCAATTGTTAGCCGTGTGCGGCGCCCCCTCCACAGTTTACACCCCCGGTCATATTCTCGCGGTGCTTAGGTGAAGCCCTGCGCGGATCACTTCACCATCACCGTCATCACACCGTCGTGCTGACGGAACTCATCTACAACCTCGACACCTTGCTGGATCAAGAAGGCGAGGGACGTCACCGAGCTGAACGTGTGCAGAACTCGGAGGTGTCGTACGTTCTGTACTTGATCGGTCGGAGCTAGAATAAGTTCGACTACATCAACTGCGTTGTCAAACGCTTCCGCTAACGGTCTACGAGGGTACGTAGACACACTCCCCCCCTCGTTGCTATGCATCTCCTAGATAGATCTTGCATGAGCGTAGGATTTTTTTTTGAAATTGCATGCTATGTTTCCCAACAGATCAATGTTAGGATCGACCGCCAGCGATGTTAGCTTATCAAAATAGCTGGACAAGAACCTAACAGAGACATCCACAGGGGGCGTTGACATCACATGACAACTTCATTCCTGACAAGCCACATCCTCCAGAGGAGCATGAATAGCTGAGTTCGCATAGTCTCATCAAGGTCACATGCCAGGTTGATGAACCAGTCATGAGCAGGTCAGACGCTTGTAGTGTCTAGTAAATCCCACTCAAAGAACACGTGGAAGTTATGCTCATCCTCCAAACGGCAGACCAGACATGTGGCCTGAACCTCCAGATTCATTATGTTTTGGTTACACCATCTCGCTAGTGAGTTCGTCACCAACCGTGTAAAAGAAAGGACTTTCGGTTAGGATCAACCGATTCAGGTGCCAATTCAGGTGCCTAATCAAATAGAACCCTTATGGATTTGCTGCCTCAAGCCTGTCATGCCAACAACGCTTGATTGAAAAGATGGAAGTCCCGAAACCCGAGCCCACCTTGTTGTTTTGACCTTGTCATTTTGTCTCATGCATACCAATGGGTTTTCATTTTCATTTTGTTGGGGAACGTAGTAATTCAAAAAAATTCCTACGATCACGCAAGATCTATCTAGGAGATGCATAGCAACGAGAGGGGAGAGTGTGTCCACGTACCCTCGTAGACCGAAAGCGGAACCGTTATGTTAACGCGGTTGATGTAGTCGAACGTCTTCACGATCCAACCGATCCAAGTACCGAACGTAAGGCACCTCCGTGTTCAGCACACGTTCAGCTCGATGACGTCCCTCGAGCTCTTGATCCAGTAGAGGGCCGAGGGAGAGTTCCGTCAGCACGATGGCCCGGTGACGGTGATGGTGATGTGATCCGCGCAGGGCTTCGCCTAAGCATTACGACGCTATGACCGGAGGAGTAAACTGTGGAGGGGGGCACCGCACACGGCCAAGACAAATCTTGGTGTGCCTTTGGGGTGCCCCCCGCCCCCGTATATAAAGGGGGAGGAGGAGGCCGGCGGCCTAGGAGGGGCGCACCAAGGGGGGAGTCCTACTTGGACTCCTAGTCCAAGTAGGATTCGGCCCCCCCTCCTTCCTTCCAACGGAGGGGGAGAGGGGAAAGAGGTGGAGAGGGAGAAGGAAAGGGGGGCCGCGCCCCCACCCCTTGTCCAATTCGGATTGGGATTGGGGGGGGGGGCGCCACCTCCTATGGCTGCCTCCTCCTCTCCACTATGGCCCATGAGGCCCATTAACTTTCCCGGGGGGTTCCGGTAACCTCCCGGTACTCCGGAAAATCCCCGATCTTCTTCGGAACCATTCCGGTGTCCGTATATAACCTTCCAATATATCAATCTTTACCTCTCGACCATTTCAAGAGTCCTCGTCATGTCCGTGATCTCATCCGGGTCTCCGAACAAACTTCGGTCACCAAAACACATAACTCATAATACAAATCATCATCGAACGTTAAGCGTGCGGACCCTACGGGTTTGAGAACTATGTAGACATCACCGAGACACATCTCCGGTCAATAACCAATAGCGGAACCTGGATGCTCATATTGGATCCTACATATTCTTCGAAGATCTTTATCGGTCAAACCGCATAACAACATATGTCATTCCCTTTGTCATCGGTATGTTACTTGCCCGAGATTCAATCGTGGGTATCATCATACCTAGTTCAATCTCGTTACCGGCAAGTCTATTTACTCGTTCCATAATGCATCATCCCGTAACTAACTCATTAGTCACATTACTTGCAAGGCTTATAGTGATGTGCACTACCGAGAGGGCCCAGAGATACCTCTCCGATACATGGAGTGACAAATCCTAATCTTGATCTATGCCAACTCAACAAACACCTTCGGAGACACCTATAGAGCATCTTTATAATCACCCAGTTATGTTGTGACGTTTGATAGCACACAAAGTGTTCCTCCGGTATTTGGGAGTTGCATAATCTCATAGTCAGAGGAATATGCATAAGTCATGAAGAAAGCAATAGCAATAAAACTAAACGATCATTATGCTAAGCTAACAGATGGGTATGTCCATCACATCATTCTCTAATGATGTGATCCCGTTGATCAAATGACAACACATGTCTATGGTTAGGAAACTTAACCATCTTTGATTAATGAGCTAGTCAAGTAGAGGCATACCAGGGACACTCTGTTTGTCTATGTATTCACACATGTACCAAGTTTCCGGTTAATACAATTCTAGCATGAATAATAAACATTTATCATGATATAAGGAAATATAAATAACAACTTTATTATTGCCTCTAGGGCATATTTCCTTCAGTCTCCCACTTGCACTAGAGTCAATAATCTAGATTACATAGTAATGATTCTAACACCCATGGAGTCTTGGTGTTGATCATGTTTTGCTCGTGGAAGAGGCTTAGTCAACGGGTCTGCAACATTAAGATCCGTATGTATTTTGCAAATCTCTATGTCTCCCTCCTTGACTTGATCGCGGATGGAATTCAAGCGTCTCTTGATGTGTTCGGTTCTCTTGTGAAATCTGGATTCCTTAGCCAAGATTATTGCTCCAGTATTGTCACAAAAGATTTTCATTGGACCCGATTGATACTGCTACCTCTTGAGCACTGCGTTGGTTCTTTCCTTGAAGAGGAAATGGTGATGCACCAAAGTAGCGTAAGTATTTCCCTCAGCTTTTGAGAACTAAGGTATCAATCCAGTAGGAGACCACACGCAAGTCGCCTCATACCTACACAAACAAATAAGAACTTGCAACCAATGCAATAAAGGGGTTGTCAATCCCTTCACGGCCACTTGCAAAAGTGAGATCTGATAGAGATGATAAGATAATATTTTTGGTATTTTTATGGTATAGATTGAAAGTAAAGAGTGCAAAATAAAATAGATCGGAAACTTATATGTTGGAGAATAGACCCGGGGGCCATAGGTTTCACTAGTGGCTTCTCTCAAGATAGCATAAGTATTACGGTGGGTGAACAGATTACTGTCGAGCAATTGATAGAAAAGTGCATAGTTATGAGAATATCTAGGCATGATCATGTATATAGGCATCACGTCGGCGACAAGTAGACCGAAACAATTCTGCATCTACTACTATTACTCCACACATCGACCGCTATCCAGCATGCATATAGAGTATTAAGTTCATAAGAACAGAGTAACGCATTAGGCAAGATGACATGATGTAGAGGGATAAAGTCAAGCAATATGATATAAACCCCATCTTTTTATCCTCGATGGCAACAATACAATACGTGTCGTTTCCCCTGCTGTCACTGGGATCGAGCACCGCATGATCGAACCCAAAGCTAAGCACTTCTCCCATTGCAAGAAAGATCAATCTAGTAGGCGAAACCAAACTGATAATTCGAAGAGACTTGCAAAGATAACAAATCATACATAAAATAATTCAGAGGAGATTCAAATATTGTTCATAGATAATCTTGATCATAAACCCACAATTCATCGGATCTCGACAAACACACCGCAAAAAGAGTTACATCAAATAGATCTCCAAGAAGATCGAGGAGAACTTTGTATTGAGATCCAAACAGAGAGAAGAAGCCATCTAGCTAATAACTATAGACCCGAAGGTCTGAGGTAAACTACTCACACATCATTGGAGAGGCTATGGTGTTGATGTAGAAGCCCTCCGTGATCGACTCCCCCTCCGACGGAGCGCCGGAAAAGGCCCCAAGATGGGATCTCATGGGAACAGAGAGTTGCGGCGGTGGAAATAGGGTTTCGTGGTGCTCCTGGATGTTTCCGGGGTATATGGATATATATAGGAGGAAGAAGTAGGTCGGTGGAGCTGCGAGGGGCCCACGAGGGTGGGGGCGCGCCCAGGGGGCAGGCGCGCCTCCCTGCCTCGTGGCCTCCTCGCTTCTTTCTTGACGTGCACTCCAAGTCCCCTGGATCACGTTTGTTCCAAAAATAACTCTCCCGAAGGTTTCATTCCGTCTGGACTCCGTTTGATATTCCTTTTCTGCAAATAGGCAAAAAAACAGCAATTTGCACTGGGCCTTTGGTTAGTAGGTTAGTCCCAAAAATAATATAAAGTGCATAATAAAGCCCATTAAACATCCAGAACAGATAATATAATAGCAGGAACAATCAAAAATTATAGATACGTTGGAGACGTATCAAGCATCCCCAAGCTTAATTCCTGCTCGTCCTCGAGTAGGTAAATGATAAAAACAGAATTTTTGATGTGGAATGCTACCTAGCATAATTTTTTAGTCCGGAGACTCATCCCGACTTGCGGGGGAATCATAGTCTCCATCATCCTTTTCTCACTTGGGACAATGCTGTAATAATGATGATCCTCACACTTTTATTTCCTTACAACTCAAAAATTACAACTCAATACTTGGAACAAAATATGACTCTATGTGAATGCCTCCGGCGGTGTACCGGGATATGCAATGAATCAAGAGTGACATGTATGAAAGAATTATAAAGGTGGCTTTGCCACAAATACGATGTCAACTACATGATCATGCAAAGCAATATGACAATGATGGAACGTGTCATAATAAACGGAACGGTGGTAAGTTGCATGGCAATATATCTCGGAATGGCTATGGAAATGCCATAATAGGTAGGTATGGTGGCTGTTTTGAGGAAGGTATATGGTGGGTGTATGATACCGGCGAAAGGTGCGCGGTATTAGAGAGGCTAGCAATGGTGGAAGGGTGAGAGTGCGTATAATCCATGGACTCAACATTAGTCATAAAGAACTCACATACTTATTGCAAAAACCTATTAGTTATCGAAACGAAGTACTATGTGCATGCTCCTAGGGGGATAGATTGGTAGGAAAAGACCATCGCTCGTCCCCGACCGCCACTCATAAGGAAGACAATCAATAAATAAATCATGCTCCGACTTCATCACATAACGGTTCACCATACGTGCATGCTACGGGAATCACAAACTTTAGAACAAGTATTTCTCAAATCCACAACTACTCAACTAGCATGACTCTAATATCACCATCTTCATATCTCAAAACAATTATCAAGTATCAAACTTCTCATAGTATTCAATGCACTTTATATGATAGTTTTTATTATACCTATCTTGGATGTTCATCATATTATGACTAATTTTATAGCCAAAGAAAACTACCATGCTCTTCTTAAAGACTCTCAAAATGATATAAGTGAAGCATGAGAGATCGATAATTTCTATAAAATAAAACCACCACCGTGCTCTAAAAAGATATAAGCGAAGCACTAGAGCAAAATTATCTAGCTCAAAAGATATAAGTGAAGCACACGGAGTATTCTAATAAATTCCGATTCATGTGTCTCTCTCCCAAAAGGTGTGTACAGCAAGGATGATTGTGGTAAACTAAAAAGCAAAGACTCAAATCATACAAGACGCTCCAAGCAAAACACATATCATGTGGTGAATAAAAATATAGCATCAAGCTTAGGCTTTTGGTTATCCTTGAATTTTACCTTGGGGTGCCTTGGGTATCCCCAATATTAGGCTCTTGCCACTCCTTGTTCCAAAATCCATCAAATCTTTACCCAAAAACTTGAAAACTTCACAACACAAAACTCAACAGAAAATCTCATGAGCTCCGTTAGCGAAATAAAACAAACCACCACTTTAAGGTACTCTAATGAACTCATTCTTTATTTATATTGGTGTTAAACCTACTGTATTCCAACTTCTCTATGGTTCATAACCTCCGATACTAGCCATAGATTCATCAAAATAAGCAAACAACACACGAAAAACAGAATCTGTCAAAAAAAGAACAGTCTGTAGTAATCTGTATCAATCGCAAACTTCTGTAACTCAGAAAAATCTACCAAAATAGGAAGACCCATATAATTTGTTTTTTGATCTACTGCAATTGGAATCAGTATTTTACCACATTCTGGTGATTTTTAACAATTGTTTTTGTGAGCAGAATTTTCTGACTTTTTCAGCAAGATCAAATAATTACTATCCAAGAAGATCCTATAGGTTTTACTTGGGACAAACACTAATTAAAACATAGAACAACATCTAACCAGAGGCTAGATCAAATATTTATTGCTAAACAGGAACAAAAAGCAAGGAACAAAAATAAAATTGGGTTGCCTCCAAACAAGCGCTATCGTTTAACGCCCCTAGCTAGGCATAAAGGCAAGAATAGATCTAAGTATCATCATCTTTGGTATGCAATCCATAAGTGGCTCTCATAATAGATTCATAAGGTAATTTAATTTTCTTTCTAGGAAAGTGTTCCATGCCTTTCCTTAACTTAAATTGGAATCTAATATTTCCTTCTTTCATATCAATAATTGCACCAATCATTCTAAGGAAAGGTCTACCAAGAATAATAGGACATGTAGGATTGCAATCTATATCAAGAACAATGAAATCTACGGGAACATAATTCCTATTTGCAATAATAAGAACATCATTAATTCTTCCCATAGGTTTCTTAATGGTGGAATCCGCAAGATGCAAGTTTAAAGAGCAATCATCAAATTCACGGAAACCTAAGACATCACACAAAGTTTTTGGAATCGTGGAAACACTAGCACCCAAATCACACAAAGCATAGCATTCATGATCTTTAATTTTAATTTTAATAGTAGGTTCCCACTCATCATAAAGCTTTCTAGGGATAGATACTTCCAATTCAAGTTTTTTCTTCATAAGATTGCATTAAAGCATCAACGATATGTTTAGTAAAAGCTTTATTTTGACTGTAAGCATGAGGAGAATTTAGCACAGATTGCAACAAGGAAATACAATCTATCAAAGAGAAATTATCATAATTAAATTCCTTGAAATCCAAAATAGTGGGTTCATTGATATTTAAAGTTTGACCTCTTCAATCCCACTTTTACCAATTTTTGCATCAAGATCTAAAAACTCCGAATCATTGGGACGCCTTCTAACTAAAGTTTACTCATCTCCATTCCCATCATTATCAAGATTCATATTGCGAAACAAAGATTTAATAGGAGACATATCAATTACTTTTAGATCTTCATCTTTATTATCATGAAAACTAGAAGAACACGCTTTCACAAAGCAATCATTTTTAGCACGCATCTTAGCGGTTCTTTCTTTGCACTCATCAATGGAAATTATCATGGCTTTGAGAGACTCATTGATATCATGCTTAGGTGGAATAGATCTAAGTTTTAAAGAATCAACATCAAGAGAAATTCTATCCACGTTCCTAGCCAACCCATCAAGCTTAAGTAATTTTTCTTCAAGCAAAGCATTGAAATTCTTTTGTGAATTCATAAAATCTTTAACACTAGTCTCAAAATCAGAGGGCAACTTATTAAAATTTCCATAAGAATTGTTGTAGGAATTTCCATAATTATTAGAGGAATTACTAGGGAACGGCCTAGGATTAAAGTTTCCTCTATAAGCGTTGTTACCAAAATTGTTCCTACCAACAAAATTCACATCCATAGATTCATTATTATTCTCAATCAAAGTGGACAAAGGCATATCATTAGGATCAGAAGAAACACTCTTATTAGCAAACAATTTCATAAGTTCATCCATCTTTCCACTCAAAACATTAATTTCTTCAATCGCATGAACCTTTTTACTAGTAGATCTTTCGGTGTGCCATTGAGAATAATTAACCATAATCTTATCTAGGAGTTTAGTAGCTTCTCCTAAAGCGATTTCCATAAAAGTGCCTCCCGCGGCAGAATCTAAAAGATTTCTAGAAAAAAATTCAATCCGGCATAATTTTTTTGTATAATCATCCATAGATTCAAACCATGTGTAGGGCAATTACGTATCATTAATTTCATTCTCTCCCAAGCTTGTGCAACATGTTCAAGATCAAGTTGCTTAAAGTCATAATATAGTTTCTAAGAGAGATGATCTTAGCGGGAGGAAAATACTTAGATATAAAAGCATCTTTGCACTTATTCCATGAATCAATACTATTTTTAGGCAAAGACGAAAACCAAGTTTTAGCACGATCTCTAAGTGAAAACGGAAATAGCTTCAATTTAACAATCATTATCCACATCTTTTTTCTTTTGCATATCACACAAATCAACAAAGTTGTTTAGATGTGTAGCGACATCTTCACTAGGAAGGCCATAGAATTGATCTTTCATGACAAGATTCAGCAAGACAGAATTAATTTCACAAGATTCAACATCGGTAATAGGAGCAATCGGAGTGCTAAGAAAATCATTGTTGTTGGTATTGGAAAAATCACACAATCTAGTATTATCTTGAGCTATCGTGACAAACAAGCAATCCAACACACAAGCACACAAGAAGCAAGCAAAAAAGAGGCGAACGGAAAGAGAGGGTGAATAAAACGGCAAGGGTGAAGTGGGGGAGAGGAAAACGAGAGGCAAATGTCGAATAATGTAATGCGAGGGATAAGAGTTTGTGATGGGTACTTGGTATGTCTTGAGTTGTGCGTAGACTCCCCGGCAAAGGCGCCAGAAATCCTTCTTGCTACCTCTTAAGCACTGCGTTGGTTTTTTCCTTGAAGAGGAAATGGTGATGCAGCAAAGTAGCATAAGTATTTCCCTCAGTTTTTGAGAACCAAGGTATTAATCCAGTAGGAGACCACACGCAAGTCGCCTCGTACCTACACAAACAAATAAGAACCTTGCAACCAACGCGATAAAGGGGTTGTCAATCCCTTCACGGCCACTTGCAAAAGTGAGATCTGATAGAGATGATAAGATAATATTTTTGGTATTTTTATGGTATAAATTGAAAGTAAAGAGTGCAAAATAAAATAGATCGGAAACTTATATGATGGAGAATAGACCCGGGGGCCATAGGTTTCACTAGTGGCTTCTCTCAAGATAGCATAAGTATTACGGTGGGTGAACAAATTACCGTCGAGCAATTGATAGAAAAGTGCATAGTTATGAGAATATCTAGGCATGATCATGTATATAGGCATCACGTCCGCGAGAAGTAGACCGAAACGATTCTGCATCTACTACTATTACTCTCCACATTGACCGCTATCCAACATGCATCTAGAGTATTAAGTTCATAAGAACAGAGTAACGCATTAGGCAAGATGACATGATGTAGAGGGATAAAGTCAAGCAATATGATATAAACCCCATCTTTTTATCCTCGATGGCAACAATACAATACGTGTCGTTTCCCCTGCTGTCACTAGGATCGAGCACCGCATGATTTAACCCAAAGCTAAGCACTTCTCCCATTGCAAGAAAGATCAATCTAGTAGGCGAAACCAAACTGATAATTCGAAGAGACTTGCAAAGATAACAAATTATACATAAAAGAATTCAGAGGAGATTCAAATATTGTTCATAGGTAATCTTGATCATAAACCCACAATTTATCGGATCTCGACAAACACACCGCAAAAAGAGTAACATCGAATAGATCTCCAAGAAGATCGAGGAGAACTTTGTATTGAGATCCAAACAGAGAGAAGAAGCCATCTAGGTAAGACTCGAAGGTCTGAGGTAAACTACTCACACATCATCGGAGAGGCTATGGTGTTGATATAGAAGCCCTCCGTGATCGATTCCCCCTCCAGCAGAGCGCCGGAAAAGGCCCCAAGATGGGATCTCACGGGTACAGAGAGTTGCGGCGATGGAAATAGGGTTTCATGGTGCTCCTGGATGTTTTCGGGGTATATGGATATATATATAGGAGGAAGAAGTAGGTCGATGGAGCTGCGAGGGGCCCACAAGGGTGGGGGGAGCGCCCAGGGGGGCAGGCGCGCCTCCCTACCTCGTGGCCTCCTCGCTTCTTTCTTGACGTCCACTCCAAGTCTCCTGGATCACGTTTGTTCCAAAAATAACTCTCCCGAAGGTTTCATTCCATTTGGACTCTGTTTGATATTCCTTTTCTGCAAAACACTGAAATAGGCCAAAAAACAGCAATTTACACTGGGCCTTCGGTTAGTAGGTTAGTCCCAAAAATAATATAAAAGTGCATAATAAAGCCCATTAAACATCTAAAACAGATAATATAATAGCATGGAACAATAAAAAATTATAGATACGTTTTGGATGCTATTATATTATCTATTTTGGATGTTTAATGGGCTTTAATATGCACTTTTAGAATATTTTTGGGACTAACATATTAACCGAAGGCCGTGTGCAAATTGCTATTTTTTTTGCCTATTTCAGTATTTCGCAGAAAAGGAATATCAAATGGAATCCAAACGGAATGAAACCTTCGCGAGGATCGTTTTTGGAAGAAACGCAATCCAGGAGACTTGGAGTGGACGTCAAGGAAGTAGCGAGGAAGCCACGAGGCAGGGAGGCACGCCCCCACCCTTGTGGGCCCCTCGCAGCTCCACCGACCTACTTCTTTCGCCTATATATACTCATATACCCTGAAAACATCCAGGAGCACCACGAAACCCTATTTCCACCGCCGCAACCTTCTGTACCGGTGAGATCCCATCTTGGGGCCCTTTCTGGTGCTCCGCCGAAGGGGGAATCGATCACGGAGGGCTTCTACATCAACACCATAGCCTCTCCGATGATGTGTGAGTAGTTTACCACAAACCTTCGGGTCCATAGTTATTAGCTAGATGGCTTCTTCTCTCTCTTTGGATGTCAATACAAAGTTCTCCTCGATCTTCTTGGAGATCTATTCGATGTAATAGTTTTTGCAGTGTGTTTGTCGAGATCCGATGAATTTTGGGTTTATGATCAAGTTTATCTATGAACAATATTTTATTCTTCTCTGAATTCTTATATGCATGACTTGATATCTTTGCAAGTCTCTTCGAATTATCAGTTTGGTTTGGCCTACTAGATTGATCTTTCTTGCAATGGGAGAAGTGCTTAGCTTTGGGTTCAATCTTGCGGTGTCCTTTCCTAGTGACAGTAGGGGCAGCAAGGCACATATTGTATTGCTGCCATCGATGATAAAAAGATGGGGTTTATATCATATTGCTTGAGTTATCCCTCTACATCATGCCATCTTGCCTAATGCATTACTCTGTTCTTATGAACTTAATACTCTAGATGCATGCTGGATAGCGGTCGATGTGTGGAGTAATAGTAGTAGATGCAGAATCGTTTCGGTCTACTTGACATGGACGTGATGCCTATATACATGATCATGCCTAGATATTCTCATAACTATGCGCTTTTCTATCAATTGCTCGACAGTAATTTGTTCACCCACCATAAAATATGCTATCTTGAGAGAAGCCACTAGTGAAACCTATGGCCCCCGGGTCTATTTTCCATCATATTAATCTCCCGCCAACGTGCTATTTCTGTCGCCGTTTATTTTGCAATCTTTACTTTTCAATTTATACAACAAAAATACCAAAAATATTTATCTTATTATCTTTATCAGATCTCAGTTTTACAAGTGGCCGTGAAGGGATTGACAACCCCTTTATCGCGTTGGTTGCAAGGTTCTTAATTGTTTGTGCAGGTACTAGGGATTTGCGTGTAGTCTCCTACTGGATTGATACCTTGGTTCTCAAAAACTGAAGGAAATACTTACGCTACTTTGCTGCATCACCCTTTCCTCTTCAAGGGAAAACCAATGCATGCTCAAGAGGTAGCAAGAAGGATTTCTGGCGCCGTTGCCGGGGAGATCTACGCACAAGTCAAGACATACCAAGTACCCATCACAAACTCTTATCCCTCGCATTACATTATTTGCCATTTGCCTGTCGTTTTCCTCTCCCCCACTTCACCCTTGTCGTTTTATTCGCCCTTTTCCGTTTCGTCTCTTTTCGCTTGCTTTTTGTTTGCTTGTGTGTTGGATAGATTGTTTGTCACAATGTCTCAAGATAATACTAAATTGTGTGACTTCTCCAATACCAACAACAATGATTTTATTAGCACTCCTATTGCTCCTATTACCGATGCTGAATCTTGTGAAATTAATGCTGCTCTGTTGAATCTTGTCATGAAAGATCAATTTTCTGGCCTTCCTAGTGAAGATGCCGCTACCCATCTAAACAACTTTGTTGATTTGTGCGATATGCAAAAGAAGAAAGATGTGGATAATGTGTTAAATTGAAGCTATTTCCATTTTCGCTTAGAGATTGTGCTAAAACTTGGTTCTCTTCTTTGCCTAAAAATAGTATTGATTCATGGAATAAGTGCAAAGATGCTTTTATCTCTAAGTATTTTCCTCCCGCTAAGATCATCTCTCTTAGAAACTATATTATGAATTTTAAGCAACTTGATCATGAGCATGTTGCACAAGCTTGGGAGAGGATGAAATTAATGATACGTAATTTCCCTACACATGGTTTGAATTTATGGACGATTATACACAAATTTTATGCCGGATTAAATTTTGCTTCTAGAAATCTTTTAGATTCGGCCGCGGGAGGCACTTTTATGGAAATTACTTTAGGAGAAGCTACTAAACTCCTAGATAATATTATGGTTAATTATTCTCAATGGCACACCGAAAGATCTACTAGTAAAAAGGTTCATGCGATTGAAAAGATTAATGTTTTGAGTGGAAAGATGGATGAACTTATGAAATTGTTTGCTAATAAGAGTGTTTCTTCTGATCCTATTGATATGCCTTTGTCCACTTTGATTGAGAATAATAATGAATCTATGGATGTGAATTTTGTTGGTAGGAACAATTTTGGTAACAACGCGTATAGAGGAAACTTTAATTCTAGGCCATTCCCTAGTAATTCCTCTAATAATTATGGTAATTCCTACAACATCTCCTATGGAAATTTTAATAAGATGCCCTCTGATTTTGAGACTAGTGTTAAAGAATTTATGAATTCACGAAAGAATTTCAATGCTTTGCTAGAAGAAAAATTGCTTAAGGTTGATGAGTTGGCTGGGAACGTGGATAGAATTTCTCTTGATGTTGATTCTTTGAAACTTAGTGCGTGTTCGGTAGCTCTCCCCAGCCCAAAAATCCTCATCGCCAGCTTCCGTCGCCAGCTTCCAACTCCGCGTAAAAAAACCAGAAGTAGTGTTTCGTTCGGCACCGTAGCTTCTACTTTCCCAGGCTGCCGGTGCCCCGTGTCGCAGGCTATTCCTGGCGGATACTGTTTCTGATAGGGACGGGAGGAGGGGAAAGGACTAGTCGTGGGTTGTGGGCTGGCTCGCCGAACCGTTTTCCACTCGGCGGTGGCATTCTGTCTGTGATTTCTGCCAACTCCAGCTTCTTTAATTTCCGAGAGTAGCAAATCACTAGCTCCTCAACTCCTCATAAATTACACTACGCGGTCAGCGAGCTTCTCGACTCCATAGCCACGGTTTGGACCGTTCGGCTCAGCTCCCGAACTGGAGTCGAGGAGTTGACGAGCCGGAGGGCTCCCGAACACGCCCTTAGATCTATTCCACCTAAGCATGATATCAATGAGTCTCTCAAAGCCATGAGAATTTCCATTGACGAGTGCAAAGAAAGAACCGCTAGGATACGTGCTAAAAAAGATTGCTTTGTAAAAGCGTGTTCTTCTAGTTTTCATGATAATAATGATGATGATCTAAAAGTGATTGTGAAGGAAATATGCCCTGGAGGCAATAATAAAGTTATTATTTATTTCCTTATATCATGATAAATGTTTATTATTCATGCTAGAATTGTATTAACCGGAAACATAATACTTGTGTGAATAGACAAACAGAATGTCACTAGTATGCCTCTACTTGACTAGCTCGTTGATCAAAGATGGTTATGTTTCCTAGCCATAGACATGAGTTGTCATTTGATTAACGGGATCACATCATTAGGAGAATGATGTGATTGACTTGACCCATTCCGTTAGCTTAGCACTCGATCGTTTAGTATGTTGCTATTGCTTTCTTCATGACTTATACATGTTCCTATGACTATGAGATTATGCAACTCCCGTTTACCAGAGGAACACTTTGTGTGCTACCAAACGTCACAACGTAACTGGGTGATTATAAAGGTGCTCTACAGGTGTCTCCAAAGGTACTTGTTGGGTTGGTGTATTTCGAGATTAGGATTTGTCACTCCGATTGTCGGAGAGGTATCTCTGGGCCCACTCGGTAATGCACATCACTATAAGCCTTGCAAGCATTGCAACTAATGAGTTATTTGCGGGATGATGTATTACAGAACGAGTAAAGAGACTTGCCGGTAACGAGATTGAACTAGGTATTGAGATATCGACGATCGCATCTCGGGCAAGTAACATACCGATGACAAAGGGAACAACGTCTGTTGTTATGCGATTTGATCGATAAAGATCTTCGTAGAATATGTGGGAGCCAATATGAGCATCTAGGTTCCGCTATTGGTTATTGACCGGAGACATGTCTCGGTCATGTCTACATAGTTCTCGAACCTGTAGGGTCCGCACGCTTAAAGTTCGATGACGGTTATATTATGAGTTTATGTGTTTTGATGTACCGAAGGTTGTTCGGAGTCCCGGATGTGATCACGTACATGACGAGGAGTCCCGAAATGGTCGAGATGTAAAGGTCGATATATTGGACGACTATGTTTGGACACCGGAAACGTTTCGGAAGGTTTCGGACATTTATCGGAGTACCGGGGGTTACCGGAACCCCCTCCCCGGGAACTAATGGGCCTTGTTGGGCCCTAGTGGAGAGAGAGAGGGGCCGGCCAGGGCAAGAGGCGCGCCCCCTCCCCTTGAGTCCGAATAGGACAAGGAAGGGGGGGGCGCCCCCCTTGCCTTTCCCCTCTCCCACTCATTCCTTCCCCCTCCTTCTTGGACTAGGAAAGGGAGGGGCAAACCTACTTGGAGTAGGTTTCCCCTTCCTAGGGCGCGCCACCCCCTTGGCCCGCCCTCGCCTCCTCCGCCCTTTATATACAGAGGAGGGGGGCACCCCATAGACACAACAATTAGTCTCTTGATCTCTTAGCCGTGTGCGGTGCCCCCCTCCACCATAATCCACCTCGATAATATTGTAGCGGTGCCTAGGCGAAGCCCTGCGTCGGTAGAACATCATCATCGTCACCACGCCGTCGTGCTGACGGAACTCTGCCTCAAAGCTCGGCTGGATCGGAGTTCGAGGGACGTCATCGAGCTGAATGTGTGCTGAACTCGGAGGTGTCGTGCGTTCGGTACTTGATCGATCGGATCATGAAGACGTACGACTACATCAACCGCGTTGTGCTAACGCTTCCGCTTTCGGTCTACGAGGGTACGTGTACAACACTCTCCCCTCTCGTTGCTATGCATCACCATGATCTTGCGTGTGCGTAGGAATTTTTTGAAATTACTACGTTCCCCAACAGTGGCATCCGAGCCTGGTTTTATGCGTTGATGTAATATGCACGAGTAGAACACAAGTGAGTTGTGGGCGATATAAGTCATACCGCTTACCAGCATGTCATAGTTTGGTCCGGCGGTATTGTTGGATGAAGCGGCCCGGACCAACATATACGCGTACGCTTACTCGAGACTGGTTTTACCGCCGTGCTATGCACACAGGTGACTAGCGGGTGTCAGTTTCTCCAACTTTAGTTGAACTGAGTGTGGCTACGCCCGATCCTTGCGAAGGTTAAAACAACACCAACTTGACAAACTATCGTTGTGGTTTTGATGCGTAGGTAAGAATGGTTCTTGCTCAGCCCGTAGCGGCCACGTAAAACTTGCAACAACAAAGTAGAGGACGTCTAACTTGTTTTTGCAGGGCATGTTGTGATGTGATATGGTCAAGGCATGATACTATATTTTATTGTATGAGATGATCATGTTTTGTAACCGAGTTATCGGCAACTGGCAGGAGCCATATGGTTGTCGCTTTATTGTATGCAATGCAATCGCCCTGTAATTGCTTTACTTTATCACTAAGTGGTAGCGATAGTCGTAGAAGCAATAGTTGGCGAGACGACAACGATGCTACGATGGAGATCAAGGTGTCGCGGCGGTGACGATGGTGATCATGACGGTGCTTCAGAGATGGAGATCACAAGCACAAGATGATGATGGCCATATCATATCACTTATATTGATTGCATGTGATGTTTATCTTTTATGCATCTTATTCTGCTTAGATCGACGGTAGCATTATAAGATGATCTCTCACTAAATTATCAAGGTATAAGTGTTCTCCCTGAGTATGCACCATTGCGAAAGTTCTTTGTGCTGAGACACCACGTGATGATCGGGTGTGATAGGCTCTACATTCAAATACAACGGGTGCAAAACAGTTGCACACGCGGAATACTCAGGTTAAACTTGACGAGCCTAGCATATAACAGATATGGCCTCGGAACACTGAGACCGAAAGGTAGAGCGTGAATCATATAGTAGATATGATTAACATAGTGATGTTCACCATTGAAACTACTCCATCTCACGTGATGATCGGACATGGTTTAGTTGATATGGATCACGTGATCACTTAGAGGATTAGAGGGATGTCTATCTAAGTGGGAGTTCTTAAGTAATATGATTAATTGAACTTAAATTTATCATGAACTTAGTACCTGATAGTATCTTGCTTGTCTATGTTGTTGTAGATAGATGGCCCGTGCTGTTGTCCCGTTGAATTTTAATGCGTTCCTTGAGAAAGCAAAGTTGAAAGATGATGGTAGCAATTACATGGACTGGGTCCGTAACTTGAGGATTATCCTCATTGCTGCATAGAAGAATTACGTCCTGGAAGCACCGCTAGGTGCCAAACCTGCTGCAGGAGCAACACCAGATGTTATGAACGTCTGGCAGAGCAAAGCTGATGACTACTCGATAGTTCAGTGTGCCATGCTTTACGGCTTAGAACCGGGACTTCAACGACGTTTTAAACGTCATGGAGCATATGAGATGTTCCAAGAGTTGAAGTTAATATTTCAAGCAAATGCCCGGATTGAGAGATATGAAGTCTCCAATAAGTTCTACAGCTGCAAGATGGAGGAGAATAGTTCTGTCAGTGAGCATATACTCAGAATGTCTGGGTATAACAATCACTTGATTCAACTGGGAGTTAATCTTCTGGATGATAGCGTCATTGACAGAATTCTTCAATCACTGCCACCAAGCTACAAGAGCTTCGTGATGAACTATAACATGCAAGAGATGGATAAGACGATTCCCGAGCTCTTCGCAATGCTAAAGGCTGCGGAGGTAGAAATCAAGAAAGAGCATCAAGTGTTGATGGTCAATAAGACCACCAGTTTCAAGAAAAAGGGCAAAGGGAAGAAGAAGGGGAACTTCAAGAAGAACAGCAAACAAGTTGCTGCTCAGGAGAAGAAACCCAAGTCTGGACCTAAGCCTGAGACTGAGTGCTTCTACTGCAAGCAGACTGGTCACTGGAAGCGGAACTGCCCCAAGTATTTGGCGGATAAGAAGGATGGCAAGGTTAACAAAGGTATATGTGATATACATGTTATTGATGTGTACCTTACTAATGCTCGCAGTAGCACCTGGGTATCTGATACTGGTTCTGTTGCTAATATTTGCAACTCGAAACAGGGACTACGGATTAAGCGAAGATTGGCTAAGGACAAGGTGACGATGCGCGTGGGAAATGGTTCCAAAGTCGATGCGATCGCAGTCGGCACGCTACCTCTACATCTACCTTCGGGATTAGTTTTAGACCTGAATAATTGTTATTTGGTGCCAACGTTGAGCATGAACATTATATCTGGATCTTGTTTGATGTGAAACGATTATTCATTTAAATCAGAGAATAATGGTTGTTCTATTTATATGAGTAATATCTTTTATGGTCATGCACCCTTGAAGAGTGGTCTATTTTTGTTGAATCTCGATAGTAGTGATACACATATTCATAATATGGAAACCAAAAGATGCAGAGTTGATAATGATAGTGCAACTTATTTGTGGCACTGCCGTTTAGGTCATATTGGTGTAATGCGCATGAAGAAACTCCATACTGATGGACCTTTGGAACCACTTGATTATGAATCACTTGGTACTTGCGAACCATGCCTCATGGGCAAGATGACTAAAACGCCGTTCTCCGGAACTATGGAGCGAGCAACAGATTTATTGGAAATCATACATACATATGTATGTGGTCCGATGAATATTGAGGCTCGCGGTGGGTATCGTTATTTTCTCACCTTCACAGATGATTTAAGCAGATATGGGTATATCTACTTAATGAAACATAAGTCTGAAACATTTGAGAAGTTCAAAGAATTCCAGAGTGAAGTTGAAAATCATCGTAACAAGAAAATAAAGTTTCTACGATCTGATCGTGGAGGAGAATATTTGAGTTACGAGTTTGGTCTTCATTTGAAACAATGCGGAATAGTTTCGCAACTCACGCCACCCAGAACACCACAACGAAATGGTGTGTCCGAATGTCGTAATCGTACTTTACTAGATATGGTGCGATCTATGATGTCTCTTACTGATTTACCGCTATCGTTTTGGGGTTATGCTCTAGAGACAGCTGCATTCACGTTAAATAGGGCACCATCTAAATCCGTTGAGACGACGCCTTATGAACTATGGTTTGGCAAGAAACCAAAGTTGTCGTTTCTTAAAGTTTGGGGCTGCGATGCTTATGTGAAAAAGCTTCAACCTGATAAGCTCGAACCCAAATCGGAGAAATGTGTCTTCATAGGATACCCAAAAGAGACTGTTGGGTACACCTTCTATCACAGATCCGAAGGCAAGACTTTTGTTGCTAAATTTGGAATCTTTCTAGAGAAGGAGTTTCTCTCGAAAGAAGTGAGTGGGAGGAAAGTAGAACTTGATGAGGTAACTGTACCTGCTCCGTTATTGGAAAGTAGTTCATCACAGAAACCGGTTCCTGTGACACCTACACCAATTAGTGAGGAAGTTAATGATAATGATCATGAAATTTCAGATCAAGTTGTTACTGAACCTCGTAGGTCAAACAGAATAAGATCCGCACCAGAGTGGTACGGTAATCCTGTTCTGGAAGTTATGTTACTAGACCATGTCGAACCTACAAACTATGAAGAAGCGATGGTGAGCCCAGATTCCGCAAAATGGCTTGAGGCCATGAAATCTAAGATGGGATCCATGTATAAGAACAAAGTGTGGACTTTGGTTGACTTGCCCGATGATCGGCAGGCCATTGAGAATAAATGGATCTTCAAGAAGAAGACTGACGCTGACGGTAATGTTACTGTCTACAAAGCTCGACTTGTTGCAAAAGGTTTTTGACAAGTTCAAGGGGTTGACTACGATGAGACTTTCTCACCCGTAGCGATGCTTAAGTCTGTCCGAATCATGTTAGCAATTGCCGTATTTTATGATTATGAAATTTGGCAAATGCTGCATTCCTGAATGGATTTCTGGAAGAAGAGTTGTATATGATGCAACCGGAAGGTTTTGTCGATCCAAAGGGAGCTAACAAAGTGTGCAAGCTCCAGCGATCCATTTATGGACTGGTGCAAGCCTCTCGGAGTTGGAATAAACGCTTTGATAGTGTGATCAAAGCATATGGTTTTATACAGACTTTTGGAGAAGCCTGTATTTACAAGAAAGTGAGTGGGAGCTCTGTAGCATTTCTGATATTATATGTGGATGAAATATTGCTGATTGGAAATGATATAGAATTTCTGGATAGCATAAAAGGGATACTTGAATAAGAGTTTTTCTATGAAGGACCTCGGTGAAGCTGCTTATATATTGGGCATCAAGATCTATAGAGATAGATCAAGACGCTTAATTGGACTTTCACAAAGCACATACCTTGACAAAGTTTTGAAGAAGTTCAAAATGGATCAATCAAAGAAAGGGTTCTTGCCTGTGTTACAAGGTGTGAAGTTGAGTCAGACTCAATGCCGGACCACTGCAGAAGATAGAGAGAAAATGAAAGATGTTCCCTATGCTTCAGCCATAGGCTCTATCATGT
This sequence comes from Aegilops tauschii subsp. strangulata, assembly GCF_002575655.3. Lineage (NCBI taxonomy): Eukaryota > Viridiplantae > Streptophyta > Magnoliopsida > Poales > Poaceae > Aegilops > Aegilops tauschii. The sequence goes on from NC_053035.3 coordinate 336,366,587, forward strand.
ATGCAATGCTGTGTACCAGACCTGATGTGTGCCTTGCTATAAGTTTAGCAGGGAGATACCAAAGTAATCTAGGAGTGGATCATTGGACAGCGGTCAAGAACATCCTGAAATACCTGAAAAGGACTAAGGATATGTTTCTCGTTTATGGAGGTGACAAAGAGCTAGTCGTAAATGGTTACGTCGATGAAAGCTTTGACACTGATCTGGACGATTCTAAATCGCAAACCGGATATGTGTTTATATTGAACAGTGGAGCTGTTAGTTGGTGCAGTTCTAAACAAAGCGTTGTGGCGGGATCAACATGTGAAGCGGAGTACATAGCTGCTTCAGAAGCAGCAAATGAAGGAGTCTGGATGAAGGAGTTCATATCCGATCTAGGTGTCATACCTAGTGCATCGGGTCCAATGAAAATCTTTTGGGACAATACTGGTGCAATTGCCTTGGCAAAGGAATCTAGATTTCACAAGAGAACCAAGCACATCAAGAGACGCTTCAACTCCATCCGGGATCAAGTCTAGGTGGGAGACATAGAAATTTGCAAGATACATACGAATCTGAATATTGCAGACCCATTGACTAAGCCTCTTCCACGAGCAAAACATGATCAGCACCAAGGCTCCATGGGTGTTAGAATCATTACTGTGTAATCTGGATTATTGACTCTAGTGCAAGTGGGAGACTGAAGGAAATATGCCCTAGAGGCAATAATAAAGTTATTATTTATTTCCTTATATCATGATAAATGTTTATTATTCATGCTAGAATTGTATTAACCGAAAACATAATACTTGTGTGAATACATAGACAAACAGAATGTCACTAGTATGCCTCTACTTGACTAGCTCGTTGATCAAAGATGGTTATGTTTCCTAGCCATAGACATGAGTTGTCATTTGATTAACGGGATCACATCATTAGGAGAATGATGTGATTGACTTGACCCATTCCGTTAGCTTAGCACTCGATCGTTTAGTATGTTGCTATTGCTTTCTTCATGACTTATACATGTTCCTATGACTATGAGATTATGCAACTCCCGTTTACCAGAGGAACACTTTGTGTGCTACCAAACGTCACAACGTAACTGGGTGATTATAAAGGTGCTCTACAGGTGTCTCCAAAGGTACTTGTTGGGTTGGCGTATTTCGAGATTAGGATTTGTCACTCCGATTGTCGGAGAGGTATCTTTGGGCCCACTCGGTAATGCACATCACTATAAGCCTTGCAAGCATTGCAACTAATGAGTTAGTTGTGGGATGATCTATTACGGAACGAGTAAAGAGACTTGCCGGTAACGAGATTGAACTAGGTATTGAGATACCGACGATCGAATCTCGGGCAAGTAACATACCGATGACAAAGGGAACAACGTATGTGGTTATGCGGTTTGACCGATAAAGATCTTCGTAGAATATGTGGGAGCCAATATGAGCATCCAGGTTCCGCTATTGGTTATTGGCCGGAGACGTGTCTCGGTCATGTCTACATAGTTCTCGAACCCGTAGGGTCCGCACGCTTAAAGTTCGATGACGGTTATATTATGAGTTTATGTGTTTTGATGTACCAAAGGTTGTTCGGAGTCCCGGATGTGATCACGGACATGCCGAGGAGTCTCGAAATGGTCGAGACGTAAAGATCGATATATTGGACGACTATGTTTGGACACCGGAAAGGTTCCGGAAGGTTTCAGACATTTATCGGAGTACTGGGGGTTACCGGAACCCCCCTGGGAACTAATGGGCCTTGTTGGGCCCTAGTGGAGAGAGAGAGAGAGGGGCCAGCCAGGGCAAGAGGCGCGCTCCCTCCCCTTGAGTCCGAATAGGACAAGGAAGGGGGGGCGCCCCCCTTGCCTTTCCCCTCTCCCACTCCTTCCTTCCCCCTCCTTCTTGGACTAGGAAAGGGAGGGGCAAACCTACTTGGAGTAGGTTTCCCCCTCCTAGGGTGCGCCACCCCCTTGGCCGGCCCTCTCCTCCTCCTACCTTTATATACGGAGGAGGGGGGCACCCCATAGACACAACAATTAGTCTCTTGATCTCTTAGCCGTGTGCGGTGCCCCCTCCACCATAATCCACCTCGATAATATCGTAGCGGTGCTTAGGCGAAGCCCAGCGTCGGTAGAACATCATCATCGTCACCACGCCGTCGTGCTGACGGAACTCTCCCTCAAAGCTCGGCTAGATCGAAGTTCGAGGGACGTCATCGAGCTGAACGTGTGCTGAACTCGGAGGTGCCGTGCGTTCGGCACTTGATCGGTCGGACCGTGAAGACGTACGACTACATCAACCGCGTTGTGATAACGCTTCCCCTCTCGTTGCTATGCATCACCATGATCTTGCGTGTGCGTAGGAATTTTTTTGAAATTACTACGTTCCCCAACAGATTGATGTGTCTCCTATTAAATCTTTGTTTTCCAATATGAATCTTGATAATGATGGGACTGGAGATGAGTCAACTTTAGTTAAAAGGCGTCCCAATGATTCAGAGTTTTTAGATCTTGATGCAAAAATTGGTAAAAGTGGGATTGAAGAGGTCAAAACTTTACATAGCAATGAACCCACTATTTTGTATTTTAAGGAATTTAATTATGATAATTGTTCTTTGATAGATTGTATTTCCTTGTTGCAATCCGTGTTAAATTCTCCTCACGCTTATAGTCAAAATAAAGCTTTTACCAAACATATCGTTGATGCTTTAATGCAATCCTATGAGGAACAATTTGAATTAGAAGTTTCTATCCCTAGAAAACTTTATGATGAGTGGGAACCTACTATTAAGATTAAGATTAAAGATCATGAATGCTATGCTTTGTGTGATTTGGGTGCTAGTGTTTCCACGATTCCAAAAACTTTGTGTGATGTGTTAGGTTTCCGTGAATTTGATGATTGTTCTTTAAATTTGCACCTTGCGGATTCTACCATTAAGAAACCTATGGGAAGAATTAATGATGTTCTTATTGTTGCAAATAGGAACTATGTGCCCGTAGATTTTATTGTTCTTGATATAGATTGCAATCCTACATGTCCTATTATTCTTGGTAGACCTTTCCTTAGAACGATCGGTGCAATTATTGATATGAAGGAAGGAAATATTAGATTCCAATTTCCATTAAAGAAAGGCATGGAATACTTTCCTAGGAAGAAAATTAAATTACCTTATGAATCTATTATGAGATCCACTTATGGATTGCATACCAAAGATGATAATACCTAGATCTATCCTTGTTTTTATGCCTAGCTAGGGGCGTTAAATGATAGCGCTTGTTGGGAGACAACCCAATTTTATTTTTGTTCCTTGCTTTTTGTTCTTGTTTAGTAATGAATAATTCATCTAGCCTCTGGTTAGATGTGTTTTTATGTTTTAATTAGTGTTTGTGCCAAGTAAAACCTATAGGATCTTCTTGGATGATAATTATTTGATCTTGCTGAAAAAGTCAGAAACTTTCTTCTCACGAAAACAATTGTTAAAAATCACCAGAACGTGATAAAATACTGATTCCAACTGCAGTAGATCAATAAACAAATTATTTAGGTCGTCCTATTTTTTAGATTTTTCCGAGTTACAGAAGTTTGCGTTTGATACAGATTACTACAAACTGTTCTGTTTTTGACAGATTCTGTTTTTCGTGTGTTGTTTGCTTATTTTAATGAATCTATGGCTAGTACTGGGGGGTATGAACCATAGAGAAGTTGGAATACAGTAGGTTTAACACCAATATAAATAAAGAATGATTTCATTACAGTACCTTATTGTGGTGGTTTGTTTTCTTACACTAACGGAGCTCATGAGATTTTCTGTTGAGTTTTGTGTTGTGAACTTTTCAAGTTTTTGACTAAAGATTTGATGGATTTTGGAATAAGGAGTGGCAAGAGCCTAAGCTTGGGAATGCCCAAGGCACCCCAAGGTGAAATTCAAGGACAACCAAAAGCTTAAGCTTGGGGATGCCCCGGAAGGCATCCCCTCTTTCGTCTTCGTCTAGTGGTAACTTTACTTGAGGCTATATTTTTATTCACCACATGATATGTGTTTTGCTTGGAGCATCTTGTATGATTTGAGTCTTTGCTTTTTAGTTTACCACAACCATGCTTTCTGTACACACCTTTTGGAGAGACACACATGAATCGGAATTTATTATAATACTCTATGTGCTTCACTTATATCTTTTGAGCTAGATAATTTTGCTCTAGTGCTTCGCTTATATCTTTTAGAGCACGGTGGTGGTTTTATTTTATAGAAAGTATTGATATCTCATGCTTCACTTATATTATTTTGAGAGTCCTTTAGAACAGCATGGGAATTTGCCTTGGCTATAAAATTAGTCCTAATATGATAGGCATCCAAGATGAGTATAATAAAAACTTTCATATAGAGTGCATCGAATACTATGAGAAGTTTGATACTTGATGATTGTTTTGTGATATGAAGATGGTGATATTAAAGTTGTGCTAGTTGAGTAATTGTGAATTTGAGAAATACTTGAGTTGGAGTTTGCAAGTCCCGTAGCATGCACGTATGGTAACCGTTGTGTAACAAATTTGAAACATGAGGTGTTCTTTGATTGTCATCCTTATGAGTGGCGGTCGGGGACGAGCGATGGTCTTTACCTACCAATCTATCCCCCTAGGAGCATGCGCGTAATGCTTGGTTTTTGATGACTTGTAGATTTTTGCAATAAGTATGTGAGTTCTTTATGACTAATGTTGAGTCCATGGATTATACGCACTCTCACCCTTCCATCATTGCTAGCCTGTTCGGTACCGTGCATTGCCCTTTCTCACCTTGAGAGTTGGTGCAAACTTCGCCGGTGCATCCAAACCCCGTGATATGATACGCTCTATCACACATAAACCTCCTTATATCTTCCTCAAAACAGCCACCATACCTACCTATTATGGCATTTCCATAGCCATTCCGAGATATATTGCCATGCAACTTTCCACCGTTTCATTTATTATGACACACTTCATCATTGCCATATTGCCTTGCATGATCATGTAGTTGACATTGTATTTGTGGCAAGGACACCATGCATAATTTTTCATACATGTCACTCTTGATTCATTGCCTATTCCGGTACACCGCCGGAGGCATCCATGTAGAGTCATATTTTGTTCTAGTATCGAGTTGTAATCTTTGAGTTGTAATTAAATAGAAGTGTGATGATCATCATTATTAGAGCATTGTCCCAAAAAAAAGGCCAAATAAAAAAGGAAAGGCCAAATAAAAAAAGGAAAGGCCAAAAAAAAGAAAGGCCAAATAAAAAAAGAGAAAGGCCCAAAAAAAGAAGAAGAAAAGAATAAAAGGGACAATGTTACTATCCTTTTCCACACTTGTGCTTCAAAGTAGCACCATGATCTTTATAATAGATAGTCTCTTCTTTTGTCACTTTCATATACTAGTGGGAATTTTTCATTATAGAACTTGGCTTGTATATTCCAACAATGGGCTTCCTCAAATGCCCTAGGTCTTCATGAGCAAGCAAGTTGGATGCACACCCACTTAGTTTCTTTTGTTGAGCTTTCATACATTTATAGCTCTAGTGCATCCGTTGCATGGCAATCCCTACTCCTTGCATTGACATCAATTGATGGGCATCTCCCTAGCCCATTGATTAGCCGCGTCAATGTGAGACTTTCTCCTTTTTTGTCTTCTCCACACAATCCCCATTATCATATTCTATACCACCCATAGTGCTATGTCCATGGCTCACGCTCATGTATTGCGTGAAAGTTGAAAAAGTTTAAGAATACTAAAGTATGAAACAATTGCTTGGTTTGTCATCGGGGTTGTGCATGATGAGAGCATTTTTGTGTGACGAAGATGGTGCATGACCAAACTATATGATTTGTAGGGATGAAATTTCTTTGGCCATGTTATTTTGAGAAGACATAATTGCTTAATTAGTATGCTTGAAGTATTATTATTTTTATGTCAATATTAAACTTTTATCTTGAATCTTTTGGATCTGAACATTCATGCCACAATAAAGGACGAGTAGGAATTAAGTTAGGTAGAATTCCGCATCAAAAATTATGTTAGGTAGCATTCCGCATCAAAAATTATGTTTTTATCATTTACCTACTCAAGGACGAGTAGGAATTAAGCTTGGGGATGCTTGATACATCTCCAATGTATCTATAATTTTTGATTGTTCCATGCTATTATATTATCTGTTTTGGATGTTTAATGGGCTTTAATATGCACTTTTATATTATTTTTGGGACTAACCTATTAACGGAAGGCCCAGTGCAAATTGCTGTTTTTTTTGCCTATTTTAGTATTTCACAGAAAAGGAATATCAAACGAAATCCAAACGGAATGAAACCTTCGCGAGGATCGTTTTTGGAACAAACACAATCCAGGAGACTTAGAGTGGACGTCAAGGAAGCAGCAAGGAAGCCACGAGGCAGGGAGGCGCGCCCCCCACCCTCGTGGGCCCCTCGCAGCTCCACCGACCTACTTCTTTCGCCTATATATACTCATATACCCTGAAAACATCCAGGAGCACCACGAAACCCTATTTCCACCGCCGCAACCTTCTGTACTCGTGACATCCCATCTTGGGGCCTTTTCCGGCGCTCCGCCGGAGGGGGAATCGATCATGGAGGGCTTCTACATCAACACCATAGCCTCTCCAATGATGTGTGAGTAGTTTACCACAGACCTTCGGGTCCATAGTTATTGCTAGATGGCTTCTTCTCTCTCTTTGGATCTCAATACAAAGTTCCCCTCGATCTTCTTGAAGATCTATTCGATGTAATACTTTTTGCGGTGTGTTTGTCGAGATCAGATGAATTGTGGGTTTATGATCAAGTTTATCTATGAACAATATTCGATTCTTCTCTGAATTCTTATATGCAGGATGATATCTTTGCAAGTCTCTTCGAATTATCAGTTTGGTTTGGCCTACTAGATTGATCTTTCTTGCAATGGGAGAAGTGCTTAGCTTTGGGTTCAATCTTGCGGTGTCCTTTCCCAATGACAGCAGGGGCAGCAAGGCACGTATTGTATTGTTGCCATCGAGGATAAAAAGATGGGGTTTATATCATATTACTTGAGTTTATCCCTCTACATCATGTCATCTTGCCTAATGCGTTACTCTGTTCTTATGAACTTAATACTCTAGATGCATGCTGGATAGCGGTCGATGTGTGGAGTAATAGTAGTAGATGCAGAATCGTTTCGGTCTACTTGACATGGACGTGATGCCTATGTACATGATCATGCCTAGGTATTCTCATAACTATGCGCTTTTCTATCAATTGCTCGACAGTAATTTGTTCACCCACCGTAAAATATGCTATCTTGGAGAAGCCACTAGTGATACCTATGGCCCCCGGGTCTATTTTCCATCATATTAATCTCCCGCCAACGTGCTATTTCTGTCGCCGTTTATTTTGCAATCTTTACTTTTCAATCTATACAACAAAAATACCAAAAATATTTATCTTATTGTCTTTATCAGATCTCACTTTTGCAAGTGGCCGTGAAGGGATTGAAAACCCCTTTATCGCGGTGGTTGCAAGGTTTTTAATTGTTTGTGCAGGTACTAGGGATTTGCGTGTAGTCTCCTACTGGATTGATACCTTAGTTCTCAAAAACTGAGGGAAATACTTACGCTACTTTGCTGCATCACCCTTTCCTCTTCAAGGGAAGACCAACGCATGCTCAAGAGGTAGCACCGATGCACTAGGTATTACACCTAGATCGGATATGAACTCCTTCATCCAGACTCCTTCATTTGCTGCTTCCGAAGCAGCTATGTACTCCGCTTCACACGTAGATCCCGCCACGACGCTCTGCTTGGAACTGCACCAACTGACAGCTCCACCATTCAATATAAATACATATCTGGTTTGTGACTTTGAGTCATTAGAATCAGTGTCAAAGCTTGCGTCGACGTAACCATTTACCACAAGCTCTTTGTCACCTCCATAAACGAGAAACATATCCTTAGTCCTTTTCAGGTATTTCAGGGTGTTCTTGACTGCTGTCCAGTGATCCACTCCTGGATTACTTTGGTACCTCCCTGCTAAACTTACAGCAAGGTACAAATCAGGTCTGGTACACAACATTGCATACATGATAGAACCTATGGCTGAGGCATAGGGAATGACTTTCATTTTCTCTCTATCTTCTGCAGTGGTCGGGCATTGAGTCTGACTCAACTTCACAGCTTGTAACACATGCAAGAACCCTTTCTTTGACTAATCCATTTTGAACTTCTTCAAAACTTTATCAAGGTATGTGCTTTGTGAAAGTCCAATTAAGCGTCTTGATCTATCTCTATAGATCTTGATGGCCAATATATAAGCAGCTTCACCGAGGTCTTTCATTGAAAAATTCTTATTCAAGTATCCTTTTATGCTATCCAGAAATTCTGTATTATTTCCAATCAACAATATGTCATCCACATATAATATTAGAAATAATACTGAGCTCCCACTCACTTTCTTGTAAATACAGGCTTCTCCAAAAGTCTGTATAAAACCATATGCGTTGATCACACTATCAAAGCGTATATTCCAACTCCGAGATGCTTGCACCAGTCCATAAATGGATCGCTGGAGCTTGCACACTTTGTTAGCACCTTTAGGATCGACAAAACCTTCTGGTTGCATCATATACAACTCTTCTTTAAGATATCAATTAAGGAATGCAGTTTTGACATCCATTTGCCAAATTTCATAATCATAAAATGGGGTGGTACCTCTTGAGCACTGCGTTGGTTTTCCCTTGAAGAGGAAAGGGTGATGCAGCAAAGTAGCGTAAGTATTTCCCTTGGTTTTTGAGAACCAAGGTATCAATCCAGTAGGAGACTACACGCAAGTCGCCTCATACCTACACAAACAAATAAGAACCTTTCAACCAACGCGATAAAGGGGTTGTCAATCCCTTCACGGCCACTTGCAAAAGTGAGATCTGATAGAGATAATAAGATAAATATTTTTGGTATTTTTATGATAAAGATTGAAAGTAAAGATTGCAAAGTAAAATAGATTGGAAACTTATATGATGGAGAATAGACCCGGGGGCCATAGGTTTCACTAGTGGCTTCTCTCGAGATAGCATAAGTATTAAGGTGGGTGAACATATTACTGTCGAGCAATTGATAGAAAAGCGCACAGTTATGAGAATATCTAGGCATGATCATGTATATAGGCATCACGTCCGTGACAAGTAGACCAAAACGATTCTGCATCTACTACTATTACTCCACACATCGACCGCTATCCAGCATGCATCTAGAGTATTAAGTTCATAAGAACAGAGTAACACATTAGGCAAGATGACATGATGCAGAGGGATAAACTCAAGCAATATGATATAAAGCCCATCTTTTTATCCTCGATGGCAACAATACAATACGTGTCGTTTCCCCTGCTGTCACTGGGATCGAGCAATGCAAGATTGAACCCAAAGCTAAGCACTTCTCCCATTGCAAGAAAGATCAATATAGTAGGCCAAACCAAACTGATAATTCGAAGAGACTTGCAAAGATATTAAATCATACATAAAAGAATTCAGAGGAGATTCAAATATTGTTCATAGATAATCTTGATCATAAACCCACAATTCATCGGATCTCGACAAACACACCGCAAAAAAGAGTTACATCGAATAGATCTCCAAGAAGATCGAGGAGAACTTTGTATTGAGATCCAAAGAGAGAGAAGAAGCCATCTAGCTAATAACTATGGACCTGGAAGGTCTGTGGTAAACTACTGACACATCATCGGAGAGGCCATGTTGTTGATGTAGAAGCCCTCCGTGATCGATTCCCCCTCCGGCGGAGCACCGGAAAAGGCCCCAAGATGGGATCTCACGGGTACAGAAGGTTGTGGCGGTGGAAATAGGGTTTTGTGGTGCTCTCGGATGTTTTCGGGGTATATGGATATATATATAGTAGGAAGAAGTAGGTCGGTGGAGCTGCGAGGGGCCCACGAGGGTGGGGGCGCGCCTAGGGGGGCAGGCGCGCCTCCCTGCCTTGTGGCCTCCTCGCTTCTTTCTTGACGTCCACTCCAAGTCTCCTGGATCACATTTGTTCCAAAAATAACTCTCCCGAAGGTTTCATTCCGTTTGGACTCCGTTTGATATTCCTTTTCTGCGAAACACTGAAATAGGCAAAAAACAGCAATTTGCACTGGGCTTTCGGTTAATAGGTTAGTCCCAAAAATAATATAAAAGTGTATAATAAAGCCCATTAAACATCCAAAATAGATAATATAATAGCATGGAACAATAAAAAATTATAGATACGTTGGAGACGTATCAAGCATCCCCAAGCTTAATTCCTGCTCGTCCTCGAGTAGGTAAATGATAAAAACAGAATTTTTGATGTGGAATGCTACCTATCATAATTCTCAATGTAATTTTCTTTATTGTGGCATGAATGTTCAAATCCGAAAGATTCAAGATAAAAGTTTAATATTGACATAAAAATAATAATACTTCAAGCATACTAACAAAGCAATCATGTCTTCTCAAAATAACATGGCCAAAGAAAGTTATCCCTACAAAATCATATAGCCTGGCTATGCTCTATCTTCATCACACAAAATATTTAAATCATGCACAACCCTAATGACAAGCCAAGCAATTGTTTCATACTTTTGATGTTCTCAAACTTTTTCAATCTTCACGCAATACATGAGCGTGAGCCATGGACATAGCACTATATGTGGAATAGAATGGTGGTTGTGGAGAAGACAAAAAGAAGAAGAAGATAGACTCACATCAACTAGGCGTATCAATGGGCTATGGAGATGCATCAATAGATATCAATGTGAGTGAGTAGGGATTTCCATGCAATGGATGCACTAGAGCTATAAGTGTATGAAAGCTCAACAAAAGAAACTAAGTGGGTGTGCATCCAACTCGCTTGCTCACGAAGACCTAGGGCATTTTGAGGAAGCCCATCATTGGAATATACAAGCCAAGTTCTATAATGTAAAATTCCCACTAGTATATGAAAGTGACAACATAGGAGACTCTCTATCATGAAGATCATGGTGCTACTTTGAAGCACAAGTGTGGTAAAAGGATAGTAACATTGTTACTTCTCTCTTTTCTCTCATTTTTTATTTGGGCCTTTTTATCTTCTTTTTTATGGCCTCTTTTTTTAGTCCGGAGACTCATCCCGACTTGCGGGGGAATCATAGTCTCCATCATCCTTTCCTCACTTGGGACAATGCTCTAATAATGATGATCATCACACTTTTATTTCCTTACAACTCAAAAATTACAACTCAATACTTGGAACAAAATATGACTCTATGTGAATGCCTCCAGCGGTGTACCGGGATATGCAATGAATCAAGAGTGACATGTATGGAAGAATTATAAAGGTGGCTTTTCCACAAATACGATGTCAACTACATGATCATGCAAAGCAATATGACAATGATGTAACGTGTCATAATAAACGGAACGGTGGTAAGTTGCATGGCAATATATCTCGGAATGGCTATGGAAATGCCATAATAGGTAGGTATGGTGGCTGTTTTGAGGAAGGTATATGGTGGGTGTATGATACCGGTGAAAGGTGCGCGGTATTAGAGAGGCTAGCAATGGTGGAAGGGTGAGAGTGCGTATAATCCATGGACTCAACGTTAGTCATAAAGAACTCACATACTTATTGCAAAAATCTATTAGTTATCGAAATGAAGTACTATGTGCATGCTCCTAGGGGGATAGATTGGTAGGAAAAGACCATCGCTCGTCCCCGACCGCCACTCATAAGGAAGACAATCAATAAATAAATCATGCTCCGACTTCATCACATAACGGCTCACCATACGTGCATGCTGTGGGAATCACAAACTTTAGAATAAGTATTTCTCAAATCCACAACTACTCAACTAGCATGACTCTAATATCACCATCTTCATATCAAAAAACAATTATCAAGTATCAAACTTCTCATAGTATTCAATGCACTTTATATGATAGTTTTTATTATACCTATCTTGGATGTTCATCATATTAGGACTAGTTTTATAGCCAAAGCAAACTACCATGCTGTTCTAAAAGACTCTCAAAATGATATAAGTGAAGCATGAGAGATCAATAATTTCTATAAAATAAAACCACCACCGTGCTCTAAAAAGATATAAGCAAAGCACTAGAGCAAAATTATCTAGCTCAAAAGATATAAGTGAAGCACACGGAGTATTCTAATAAATTCCGATTCATGTGTCTCTCTCCCAAAAGGTGTGTACAGAAAGGATGATTGTGGCAAACTAAAAAGCATAGACTCAAATCATACAAGACGCTCCAAGCAAAACACATATCATGTGGTGAATAAAAATATAGCATCAAGTAAAGTTACCGATGGATGAAGACGAAAGAGGGGATGCCTTCCGGGGCATCCCCAAGCTTAGGCTTTTGGTTGTCCTTGAATTTTACCTTCGGGTTCCTTGGGCATCCCCAATCTTATGCTCCTGCCACTCCTTGTTCCAAAATCCATCAAATCTTTACCCAAAAACTTGAAAACTTCACAACACAAAACTCAACAAAAAATCTCATGAGCTCCGTTAGCGAAAGAAAACAAACCACCACTATAAGTTACTGTAATGAACTCATTCTTTATTTATATTGGTGTTAAACCTACTGTATTCCAACTTTTCTATGGTTCATACCCTCCGATACTAGCCATAGATTCATCAAAATAAGCTAACAACACACGAAAAACAGAATCTGTCAAAAACAGAACAGTCTGTAGTAATCTGTATCTAACGCAAACTTCTATAACTCAGAAAAACCTATCAAAATAGGAAGACCTAGATAATTTGTATATTGATCTACTGAAATTGGAATCAGTATTTTATCACGTCCAGGTGATTTTAACAATTGTTTTCGTGAGCAGAAAGTTTCTGACTTTTTCAGCAAGATCAAATAACTATCATCCAAGAAGATCCTATAGGTTTCTTGGCACAAACACTAATTAAAAAATAAAAGCACATCTAACCAGAGGCTAGATTAAATATTTATTACTAAACAGGGAAAAAAAGCAAGGAACAAAAATAAAATTGGGTTGCCCCCCAACAAGCGCTATCGTTTAACGCCCCTAGCTAGGCATTGATAATTTCGATGATGCTCACATGAAAGACAAGAATTGAAGCACAAAGAGAGAATCATATAGCATGTGAAAAACACTTATAAGTCTAACATACTTCCTATTCATAGGCAACTTATAGGCAAACAAATTATCAATGCAAGCAAAAACTAGCATATGCAAGGAAGCGGAAAGAAACAATAGCAATCTCAACATAACGAGAGGTAATTTAGTAACATGAAAATTTCTAAAACCATATTTTCCTCTCTCATAATAATTATATGTAGGATCATAAGCAAATCCAACAATATAGCTATCACAAAACATATTCTTAACACGATCCACATGTATGCAAAGTTGACACTCTTCCAAAATAGTGGGATTAACATTAACTAAAGTCATGACCTCCGCAAACCCACTTTTATCAAAAACTTCATAAGATTGAACATTCTCCAAATATGTGGGATCTAAAGTTGACACTCTTCCAAACCCAATTTCAATATTATTGCAAACATTATTATCAATCTCATATTCATCATGGGGCTTAAATAAGTTTTCAAGATCATAAGAAGCACTATCACCCCAATCATGATCATTGCAACAAGTAAAGGACATAGCAAAACTACCATCCCCAAGCTTAGGGTTTTTGCATATTATTAGCACAATTTACATCAATATAATTTATAATAAAATCATTGCAATTATGCTTTTTATTCAAAGATCTATCGTGAATCACTTCATAAAGTACTTCATCACAATTTTCAGATTCACGAATTTGAAGCAAAACCTCATAAAGATAATCTAGTGCACTCAACTCACTAGCAATAGGTTCATCATAATTGGATCTCTTAAAGAGATTAGAAAGTGGATGAGGATCCATAAACTTTTAGCAAACGAAGATGCAAGCAAAAAGAAGGCACATGGTAACACAAGATCGAACGGAAGGAGGGCGAAGAAAATGCAAAGGTGAAGTGGGGGAGAGGAAAACGAGAGGCAAATGGCAAATAATGTAATGCAAGGGATAAGAGTTTGTGATGGGTACTTGGTATGTCTTGACCTGTGCATAGATCTCCCTGGCAACGGTGCCAGAAATCGCACGTTGGCGGGAGATCAAATCTTGACTTGACTTGGCGTAAGCCTCCCCGGCAACGGCGCCATAAATCCTTCTTGCTACCTCTTGAGCACTGCGTTGGTTTTCCCTTGAAGAGGAAAGGGTGATGCAGCAAAGTAGCATAAGTATTTCTCTCAGTTTTTGAGAACCAAGGTATCAATCTAGTAGGAAACTACACGCAAGTCGCCTCGTACCTACACAAACAAATAAGAACCTTGCAACCAACGCGATAAAGGGGTTGTCAATCCCTTCATGGCCACTTGCAAAAGTGAGATTTGATAGAGATAATAAGATAAATATTTTTGGTATTTTTTATGATAAAGATTGAAAGTAAAGATTGCAAAGTAAAATAGATTGGAAACTTATATGATGGAGAATAGACCCGGGGGCCATAGGTTTCACTAGTGGCTTCTCTCGAGATAGCATAAGTATTACGGCGGGTGAACAAATTACTGTCGAGCAATTGATAGAAAAGCACATAGTTATGAGAATATCTAGGCATGATCATGTATATAGGCATCACATCCGTGACAAGTAGACTGAAACGATTCTGCATCTACTACTATTACTCCACACATCGACTGCTATCCAGCATGCATCTAGAGTATTAAGTTCATAAGAACAGAGTAACGCATTAGGCAAGATGACATGATGTAGAGGGATAAACTCAAGCAATATGATATAAAGCCCATCTTTTTATCCTCGATGGCAACAATACAATACGTGTCATTTCCCCTGCTGTCACTGGGATCGAGCAATGCAAGATTGAACCCAAAGCTAAGCACTTCTCCCATTGCAAGAAAGAACAATCTAGTAGGCCAAACCAAACTGATAATTCGAAGAGACTTGCAAAGATATTAAATCATACATAAAAGAATTTAGAGGAGATTCAAATATTGTTCATAGATAATCTTGATCATAAACCCACAATTTATTGGATCTCGACAAACACACCACAAAAAGAGTTACATCAAATAGATCTCCAAGAATATCGAGGATAACTTTGTATTGAGATCCAAAGAGAGAGAAGAAGCCATCTAGCTAATAAGTATGGACCCGAAGGTCTGAGGTAAACTACTCACACATCATCGGAGAGGCTATGGTGTTGATGTAGAAGCCCTTCGTGATCGAGTCCCCCTCCGGCGGAGCGCCAGAAAAGGCCCCAAGATGGGATCTCACGGGTACAGAAGGTTGCGGCGGTGGAAATAGGGTTTCATGGTGCTCATGGATGTTTTTGGGGTATATGTATATATATAGGAGGAAGAAGTAGGTCAGTGGAGCTGCGAGGGGCCCATGAGGGTGGGGGGCACGCCCAGGGTGGGCAGGCGCGCCTCCCTGCCTCGTGGCCTCCTCACTTCTGTCTTGACGTCCACTCCAAGTCCCCTAGATCACGTTTGTTCCAAAAATAACTCTCCCGAAGGTTTCATTCCGTTTGGACTCCGTTTGATATCCTTTTCTGTGAAACACTAAAATAGGCAAAAAACCAGCAATTTGCACTGGCCTTCGGTTAATAGGTTAGTCCCAAAAATAATATAAAAGTGCTTAGTAAAGCCCATTAAACATCCAAAACAGATAATATAATAGCATGGAACAATAAAAAATTATAGATACGTTGGAGTTGTATCATGCGGCAATTGCTAACATGATTTGGACAGACTTAAGCATCGCTACGGGTGAGAAGGTCTCATCGTAGTCAACTCCTTGAACTTGTCAAAAACCTTTTGCAACAAGTCGAGCTTTGTAGACAGTAATATTACCGTCAGCGTCAGTCTTCTTCTTGAAGATCCATTTATTCTCTATGGCTTGCCGATCATCGGGCAAGTCAACCAAAGTCCACACTTTGTTCTCATACATGGATCCCATCTAAGATTTCATGGCCTCAAGCCATTTCACGGAATCTGGGCTCATCATCGCTTCCTCATAGTTCGTAGGTTCGTCATGGTCAAGTAACATGACCTCCAGAACAGCATTACCGTACCACTTTGGTGCGGACCGTACTCTGGTTGACCTACGAGGTTCGGTAGTAACTTGATCTGAAGTTTCATGATCATCATCATTAGCTTCCTCACTAATTGGTGTAGGAATCACTGGAACTGATTTCTGTGATGAACTACTTTCCAATTCGGGAGAAGGTACAATTACCTCATCAAGTTCTACTTTCCTCCCACTCACTTCTTTCGAGAAAAACTCCTTCTCTCGAAAGGACCCATTCTTAGCAACGAATATCTTGCCTTTGGATTTGTGATAGAAGGTGTACCCAACAGTCTCCTTTGGGTATCCTATGAAGACACATTTCTCTGATTTGGGTTCGAGCTTATCAGGTTGAAGCTTTTTCACATAAGTATCGCAGCCCCAAACTTTAAGAAATGACAGCTTCGGTTTCTTGCCAAACCACAGTTCATATGGTGTCGTCTCAACGGATTTAATGTGAATGCAGCCGTCTCTAAAGCATAACCCCAAAATGATAGTGGTAAATCAGTAAGAGACATCATAGATCGCACCATATCTAATAAAGTACAGTTACGACATTCGGACACACCATTACGCTGTGGTGTTCCAGGTGGCGTGAGTTGTGAAACTATTCCACATTGTTTCAAATGAAGGTCAAACTCATAACTCAAATATTCACATTCACGATCAGATCGTAGAAATTTTATTTTCTTGTTATGATGATTTTCCACTTCACTCTGAATTTCTTTGAACTTTTCAAATGTTTCAGACTTATGTTTAATTAAGTAGACATACCCATATCTGCTCAAATCATCTATGAAGATCAGAAAATAACTGTCTGATTCTGGGTTCCGGCAAACCCTTGAGGTTCGAACACTGGGGTGCACACGAAGATCTCCCTCCCTAGCTTACTGTCGCAACGATCTCAAGGCCTAGCTCGCCGAACCCAAGGAACAAGAGACACAAGAGTTTATACTGGTTCGGGCCACCGTTGTGGTGTAATACCCTACTCCAGTGTGGTGTGGTGGATTGCCTTGTAGGCTGGGGATGAACAAGTACAAGGGATGAACGGCCTCCTGAGGAGAGGTGTTCTTGAGCTCAGTGAGCTTGTGTGTGTGAGGGTGATCTGAATGATCCGTCCCCTTCCTAGGGTGGTGGCTAGTCCTATTTATAGAGGCCCTGGTCCTCTTCCCAAATGTAGGCGGGAAGGGATCCCACAACGGCCAATTTTGAAGGGAGACAACTAGTACAAGTTATCCTGACTAAAGGTGGTCTTCGCCTGCCAAAGGCTCTGGCGGTGATGCAGTTGTGGGCTCCACGATGACCTTCGTCCTGCCATCCTGGTGGTCTTGGTCTTGTTGCACGATATGGAAACCTTTGCCTGATGCCTCGGGACTCCTCGCATGCGCCTGCCTCTTTAGCACGAAAGAGGAAACTGGTACTCTGAGCCCGCTGGCGCCCGCCTGGCTTCGGCCGTCATGGCTCACGTCATGCGGACCTCGTGAGGTGTCCCTTGCCTTGATACCTCCGCTCCTCGCGAGCTAGCCTAGCGAGGTTGCCCCTCAAGAGGTCTTGTGTCGTCCGCCTTGTGAGGCTTGGCCCCTCGCAAGGGTCTTGAGTGGTTGCTGATGAAGATGGGCTGTACCGGGCCGCTGGAAGAGCCACGCCGTGGGCCGCAGGCAGGCAAGTCTGGGGACCCCCGTTCCCAGAACGCCGACAGTAGCCCCCGGGCCCAAGGCGCGCTCGTACTTGGCTTCGAGGCGAAGCCAAAGGGCAAGTGCGGGCGCCACGAGCCCCAACCGCCTGCGGCCTTGATTGACGCGTGGCGATTGACAGGACGTGGGCGTCTCCGCTTCCCCACGCAGCCTCGGCAACTGTCCGACTTGACGAGTCCCTGGTGCATGCAGAAAAATCATCATTACCTGTGATTGTGGAGGCCGACAGTTGGCCTCCTCCTGGCTATAAATGAGGAGGGGCGGAGCCCCCGTTGCCCATCTCTTCCTCCATTCCGCCTGCTTCTTCTTCTTCCTCCTCGCTTCACTGCCTTGCTGCGACACCCATGGCGCCGATACGGAGATTCTCCGCCGCTGAGAAGGGAAAAACCCCCGCGAAGAGCTAGGGACACTCCCACCGAAGAAAAGGCTAGCCCGCTCCCGAGACGTTGTCGTGGGGCGAGAGGTGACGATGCCTTGGCACGAGCGGCCTCCCCCCGGTTACCCGCTGCCCTTGTACGCCCAGGCGCAAGGCCCCGGAGAGGGAGGCAGCGGCTCGCGCCGCTCGCGCCATGTCCGTGGTAGCCATGCTGCGGCGATGCGCACCGCCGCCCCACGAACCCACGCCGAGGGCTCCTCATGTGAACTCGTGGTGTGGGCGGCGATGCCACCATGCACGTGGATCCGATTCCTGCAATTCTTCGCTGCAGAGATGCCGCCGAGGGGGCCACTCGAGCTGTGGCTGCAGCACGCTGAGTGCGACACCCCAGCGACGGGAGCAGAGGTCGAGGTCGTCTCCCTGGGCAAGATCTTCATGACCTGTGGATGGGGTGAGGTCGCCCGCGCCTGCCGCGCGGAGGGGGCCCTCACCATCCATTTCGAGTATGACGGCGCCTCCACACTATTCTTCAAGGTCTTTGATGAGGAAGGCCGCCAGCTGGAATGCTGCTCGGGAGGGGGCCGCCAGGACGGTGCGGCGACTAGCGCTGGCCCCGCCGTTGGTCCTGCCGGCAGTCCCTCCAGTAGCAGTGATGGCGCCTGGGAGTCCAGCAGTTCTCCGGAGACGAGTGACGACAGCTACGTGCCCCCGAGTTCCCGCCATGCCCGGAGCGCAGCGGCGGCGTCTGCTCGTCGTCGCCGCTGATCTGGATGGGGTTGGCGTCGGCCTCCCGTGGCCCACTGTTGATGATGGCGTCAGCGACTACGCCCGTAGATACAGCTTCTGATAGCCTTCTCCTTTTGTTCCCTGCGAGGAATCGAGATGAACCCCACAGGGGTGTGTAAAGAATCTATAGTGCCTTTTGTGTCAATATCATCCTTATTATGAAATTCTATGATTGCGTGTCTTGCGTTGGCTTGGTCCCCCCTTTGCAACCTCGCGGCAGCTTGGTGCTCTACGCTGACAGGTCCCAATCCCCAGGCAGGCTTCAACCATCGCTGGTATGCCAGGTCACGATGTCGTGGTCAAGGCCAGGAGGTGAGCGGCCCGAGGTACGGTGAGAGCTCCTGAGACGCGATGCTCAAGAGGTCCCCTTTAGTGTGCAAGCAGCTCCCTGAAGGTACGAAAGGTAGGTGGCGTTGCCGTAGCAAGGCCGCTGGGGCTAGGAATTCTGTGTCACAGCACCGGGCTGGCTCGAATGCGTGACTTATCTTTAGCGATCCTGGGTCGAGTCCTTGTGTCGTGCCTGGCTCGTGCATCGGTGGTGGTGGTACTACCAGGTCAGGCTCACCTTAGATCCTTCCTCCTCTCATGCTCTCCTGAGTGCTCTGCGTTCTCGGGTCCGGACCCTAGAGCAAGGCTCAGCCGCCGTTGGTATGCCAGGTCGCGATGCCGTGGTCAAGGCCAGGAGGTGAGGGCTGGAGAGTCAGTAAGATCTTTTGAGGCGTGATGCTCAGGAGCCCCCCTTTCACGCGCAAGCGAATTGCATGAGAGAAGGAACAAGTTGACGGGGCCACCAGTAGCTAGTGCTTCGGAGATTCCTACGAGTTAGTTGGAGAGGGAACATAGCCCGTAATCACGTTGGTTACCCAGCTACTGATTGTTCCACAAGAAGACGAAGGCACTGAGGATCTGGTGAGGTGACGTGCGCGGAGCGGGCCATGAGCCAGAGCTCGATCTCTCAGGTTTATCAGCATTGCAGGGACGGACCCGAGCACAAGCGTCGTGCCGATATGTGGAGTTCTCGTCGCGGGGTAAACAGGAGATCGGTCAGCAACTGTCACGACCGGTTTTCCAATAAAAATATTTATTGAGAAATCGATCCCTTTTACGGACCAGTAGAGAAGAATCCTTCTTACTGGTAGACAAAGTCTTGATCACAGAAGAAAAATACCAGGAGAACTGAATATAATACAAGGTTGAGCGGAGACTGCTCAACAATTTATTACAAACTCGCCAAAACTACATAAAGGCGGATAGGGTGGCATCACTACTAACTCACGATAGAAGCGGTGATGGGTATATCACAGCGAAGTGGGTGATATGACTCCTGAATCTAACAACTCTTCGAGCGTCGGAGTGAGGCTCGAGGATACTTATTGTGGGTGGCGGAAGCATATACAATACAAGTGACCAATATCCAGGATCGCACGGGACTGACTGGGATTCCTCTAGGCGTCGGACTCACTATCAAACTCTTCATCCATGAGATCGCCTTCGTCAACATCTGGCCAAATCAACAAGCCAGGTGAGTACTATGAAAGTACTCGCAAGACAGTTCGGACATAAGATATAACAAATGTAAACATGATGCACATGAACAGATCAACAAGCGCACTCAGATAATGAGATAATAACGCATGGGAAATAAAAGAGGAGTTGGGCTGTAGTCCTCCCGAAATCCAAAAATAATACTGAGGGCCAATCGAGTGTCTGAAAGACTCCTCGGAAGGGTAAAGATAAAATAACAATGCCGCAGTTGGGCGTCAGGGCGACACCACATAAAGGGCTTTTAATAAAATATAAATGACAGTGCATGCCACAGTCGGACGTCTGAGCGACATCACATAAAGGGCTTATATCAAAAGTAAATAACAAGAGTGCCACAGTCGGACGTCTGAGCGACATCACATAAAGGGCTTATATCAAAAGTAAATAACAAGAGTGCCACAGTCGGACGTCTGAGCGACATCACATAAAGGGCTTATATCAAAAGTAAATAACAAGAGTGCCACAGTCGAACGTCTGAGCGACATCACATAAAGGGCTTATATCATAACTTAATAATTCAGTAGTTCAAGAATATGCATCATTACAAGTACGAGATAAATAAAAGGTTAGTCCATCCACAGGAATAACAATTAAACTGGGTTTACCACTCAAGCTTGTTCACCGGGGATTTACCACGAGGATTGACATAGATATGGATATACTGGCCATGGTCCTCGACCATAGATACGATGACTCGGAAGGAATTTGACTCTGCAGAGTTTGTACTTTAACCACAGCCAACGAATTTCAGTAGTCACGGGGACTAGTTCCGTTTACGGTGTTTTAGAAGAAACACATCTAACCAGTACACACCCATTCAACATTCCGAAGCCAGGAATCACCCTCGGCAACGTTCAAGAAAAACCTTGAGACGGGGAGGCTACAACCTCGCGTAGCATGGGATCAAATTTATATACGCGCGCTCTAAGGGGTGCCCCCCTCTCGGTCCCAACCGGAAACACCCATGCCCCCTGATCGGATGACTGGCTTTAATCCAGGGCCATGGAACCCTCATCCCGGCCCCTCTATTTGGTGTGTACACGGAAAGAGGTTACCAACTTACTAAACCGTATTCTTGGCAGAAAACATGTGGCGGCACGGAAAGGGGAAGAACGATAACGTGACTTAGTCCACGTTAACGTCGGAGTTTGTCGGATATCGTAAGGCTGGCATGCTACAACAATACCACCTTATTGCCTTTCATGTCACCACATGGCTAGGCCATCACTCATCAGAGATCACAGTAACTTCGGAACACACGGATAGTTGCCTTACATGCAACGAGATACTCACCGGTGCTCATATGCCATGCACAACCATTCAAGCAAACATGCAAAACACCCGTCATATCAAAGGTTCAAACATGCTTGCCTGGTTCGGAGAAGTCGGAGTCTAGCTTGGCGAAGTTCGCGGCTCCGTCACCTCTTCCGGAACCTACGGTATAGCGAAAACGTATACTAACGTGAAAATCGACGCGTGCACAAAATTTGTTCCAAATTTTTTCCAAATAAATACTATAAAAAACTAGACAAAAATACAAGACTGACAGAAAAAGAATCACTCAAAAATCATCTTTTGTTAAAAAGTTATAAGGGTTTTAGTCCAGGGACTAATCTGTGATGAAACAGAAAAGATCCAGGGGCTTAACTGAGAAAACAGAAAACGGTTCGGAGTAAAAGACGTCAGTCCAAAGAGAAAACGTATTTGCTCGAAGGCGCCAACAGAAAACGGTTCGAGAGGGAAACAGAAGAGAGGCTGACGGGGGGGGGGGGTCCCACATGTCAGGTTTAAAACTTCGCCGGCGCCCGAAGACTGCGGTGGTCGCCGGCGTTGAACCACGGCGAGGCAGGGAGATCGGAGTGTACCAAGAGGTTCAGTGCGTCCTTCCGCGTCGGTGGGTGGTGGACTTGACCGACGGAGAGCACCACGTCGACGGCGACACTTTCTCCGGCGGACGGCGGCTCGGGCGATGGTGGAGAACTCCGGTGGGTGCTGCAAACTCCGAATTGAAGCGCGGGTCAGGAGAGTGGATGCATAAGGAAGCTACTGGCAAGAGTTGAGGGGTGGAGGTGCACGCACGGGAGCGAATCGAGCTGGGTCCCGTGGCGGGTCGAGGCGGTCGGAGTTGGGGAAGAAGGCTCCCTCGGGGCTCTTCCAGTGGCTTGGCGTGGTGTTGGTGGAGTGCAGAGGTGGTGTGGGTTCGAGTTCGAGCTCGGGGCCTCTATTTATAGGCGATTCGAGGGGGTGGCCGTGAACGGGAAATCTCCGGCGAGCGATTACGGCGAGGCAGTGGTTGAGCAAGGAGTTTAAGTGGCCAGGCAGCATCAGGGAGGTTCACTGGTGCCGTTCCACTGCTAACCTTGGTCGGGCTTGGCGTAATTGCGCCGGTCCTCGACGGGGCGGCCGTACGGGCAAGGCGGTGCAGAGAGCGCGCTCCGCGCCTAGCAGTCCACGACGAAGGGTGGCAGCGCGCACGGGGGAGTGGGTGGCCACGCGGCGGCCTCCGGTGGCTTGGGCGGTGCTGGACGGCGCCGTCTATGCTGCGCCCCTCTCTGGCGGCCGCAAAGCCGCCGCTGCCGTCGCTCACGGGGTGGCGCACCTCCTCCTGCTCGTCGCCGACGCCCGCAACCTTCCAGGTGTTCGTGTGGCGTAGGGACAAGAGGGAGGGGACGGGGAGCAAGGCGCCACCGCGGCACTGGCGAGATCGACGTCGGGCTCTGAAGAAACGACAGTAGATCACTGAACATGATAGCAACAGTGTCCAGCAGGTGTTCGATGAAATGATTTGGCAAGAAGAAAAAAACTTCTGGAGCTGGGACTTGGTGAGGTGACCTCTCAAAGCACCCAGAGGCTGCCTGATTTTTCTCAGATTTTTAGGAGAAGAATTCAAATGGATTTCATCAAATTTGGCAAATCTGGTCCAAACTTGCAACAAGTATAATTTGAAAAATTTGAACTGGAGACCAGTGGATCTTCATGGATCCTGGTTGAGGGCTCAAAGGACTAGATAGGGAAATTGGTTTGGAGGCAAAACTCAAAGCAGAAAGGGTAGCTCCTTTGTAAATCTCCAAAAGCTAGAATAGAGGGCAGAAATTGTTTTTGATGGGAAATAAATGGAAACAAAAATATGGAGAGGTTCAACTTGCTGGATTTGAGGTATATCATGATCCAAAGATGGGGAAAGGTTTATGGAAGTGGATTTCCACTTAGGTCATGGCAAGAGGGATTTTGAAAAGGGGGAAAGGAATCATTCCAAATGCCATAGGGCTATTTAAAAGGATTCTTCAAAAGAAATTTCCCAAATGAAAAGCATTTGGTTTTGAGTCGACATAAGATGGAAAAACCTCCAAGACCAAAATCAAGTCTTGGGTGAATCCAAAACAAAACACTTGTCACAAAAGAAAATATTTTGAGAGGGAAAAATCCTTTTAGAAGAAAATTTTAAATACCCTCCTCAAATCAAATAAAAGATTTTGATAAAACCAAAAAAAAAATTTTGGGTGTCACAACACCTACCCCCTTAGGAAAAATCTCGTCCTCGAGATTACTGCTGATCCTCAAATAGATATGGATACTCTGCCTGGAGAAAATCTTCCCTTTCCCATGTAGCTTCATCCTCGGTGTGGTTGCTCCACTGAACCTTGAAAAATTTAGTTGTTTTCTGTCGGGTCCTCCGTTCAGACTCTTCCAATATCTTTACTGGTCGTTCTCTGTAGGTGAGATCTGGTTGCACATCAATGCTCTCATGAGACACATGCTTTTCCGGGTTACTCATACATTTCCTCAACTGTGAGACGTGGAACACGTCGTGGACGTCTGACAGCTCCTTGGGTAGGTCTAGTTGGTAGGCTACTGTGCCTCTTCGTGCAATCACACAGAATGGTCCAATAAATCTCGGGGCTAGCTTCCCCTTAATTTTGAACCGTTGTAGGCCCCTCATAGGAGATACTCGTAGGTATACGTAATCACCGGGTTCAAAGCTGACCTCACGATGTTTCTGATCATAATAGCTCTTCTGCCGGCTTTGGGCTGTCTTGAGTCTGTCCCTGATCTGTTTAACCTTCTCCTCAGCCTCCTTGAGCATGTCTGGGCCGAAGATACGACTGTCACCCATTTCTGACCAATTCAGTGGGGTACGACACCTCCGTCCGTACAATGCTTCAAAGGGTGCCATTTGTAAGCTGGCTTGGTAACTGTTGTTGTAAGCAAACTCGGCATATGGCAAACTTTCTTCCCAACTGGATCCATAGGTGAGCACACAGGCTCTCAGCACGTCCTCTAGGATTTGGTTCATGCGTTCCGTTTGTCCATCAGTCTGAGGGTGGTACGCTGTACTGAAAGTTAGTTGCGTGCCCAGAGCTTGTTGCAGGTGATCCCAAAATTTTGAGACAAATTGAGTGCCTCGGTCGGATATTATAGTCTCTGGGACTCCATGCAGACAAACTATACGGGAGAGGTAAAGCTTGGCTAGCCTTTGTGTGGAGTAGGTCGACTTCACGGGAATGAAATGGGCTACCTTGGTTAGTCGATCTGTGATGACCCATATGGCATCATTTCCGCGTTGCGATCGAGGTAGTCCGACGATGAAGTCCATTCCGATTTCATCCCATTTCCACTCAGGTATCCTGTTTGGTTGTAGTAGCCCTGCTGGCTTTTGATGCTCGGCTTTAATGCGCTAACAAGAATCGCAACAAGCAATGAATGCGGCTATATCCCTTTTCATACCGTGCCACCAAAATCTTTCCTGAATGTCTTTGTACATTTTGGTTCCTCCAGGGTGGATCGAGTATGGAGCGGTGTGGCTTTCGGTTAGGATTTGTTGCTTGAGTTCCTCAATGTTTGGTACGCAAAGTCTGTCCCCGTACCATAATATTCCTTCATTGTCTGTGACGAATTCTAAAGCCTTGCCAAGGCTCACTTTTCTCTTTATACCTTCGATGCTGGGATGTCCCTGCTGAGCCTTCTTAATTTGTTCCATTAGGGTGGGATGTATCTCCAGATTTGATACGGTGCCCTCAGAGACTAACACCATGTTGAGTCTAGCGAACTCCTGCTGGAACTCAGGTCTCAAGTTCTGCGGACTGTCGTTGCCCGGGATGGGGTTCCGACTAAGTGCATCTGCCACTAGATTGGCCTTCCCTGGATGATAGTGAATACCGACATCATAGTCCTTGACCAATTCCAACCAGCGTCACTGCCGTAAATTTAGCTCTGGTTGTGTGAAGATATATTTGAGGGCCAGGTGCTAGTTCAATGCTGAACTCTATCTCTCGGTCTGGTGGCATGCCTGGTAGTTCTTCAGGGAATACGTCGGGAAATTCGCACACCACTGGAACTTTTCTCAATTCTGAAATGTCTACTTTGTTCAGCTTTGGTTGCCGTGACCGTGGTCTCTCTTGAGCTGTAACCTTTATTGTCTTACCGTGATGATGAGTGAGGATCACAGTCCGATTGAAACAATCAATAAATCCCTTGTTGGTGGTCAACCAGTCCATCCCTAGGATGACATCCAGTCCTTTATTTTCCAACACGATGAGATTAGCCTGAAACTTTATTCCTTCGAACTCAATGGTCACTCCTTGGAAGTTACTCTGAGCGATCTGCTTATTTCCCGGGGGACTTGATGATCATAGATTTTTCCAAGGGAAGTATCGGAAAACCATGTTGTGAAACAAAACTCTTCGAAATGAATGAATGAGAAGCTCCAGAATCAAACAAAACCGTGGCAGGTACTGTGTTGACAGGGAACGTACCGAGCATGATGTCTGGGGCATTCTGCGCTTCTTCCCTGGTGACATGGTTCAGGTTACCCTTCCTGTGGTTGTTGCTGGGATTGAAATTGTTGCGCTTGGGGGCTGGATTGTTCCCACCATTGTTTGGCTTGGGGGCCGAGTTCCTTGGTTTTGGGCACTGTTTGGCATAGTGCCCTTCTTCACCACAAGCATAGCAAGTGACCCCTGGACGGTACGTGAAGTCCTTGTCCCTTGAATGAAACTGCCTGGTTGGCCTTAGATCAGTAGTCGTGGATTTTCTTGCTTCATTCCTCGGAACCTCAGTCTTGCTTCGATTGTTGCGAGCAAGGGTCGTCTTGTCCCTTTTCCGCTTACGGATATCCTCCAGACTGGGGCGCTCATTCTCCAAGGTAATGGCCTTGTCAACCAGAGTTTTGAAATCTGGGAGAGAGTGTACAACCAGTTGGCATCTTAGTGCCGGTGCCAGGCCGTCCAAGAATTTTTCCATCCTCTTGTTCTCTGTCATGTGCTCGTCGTAGGCATAACGAGATAGATGGGTAAACTGACCGTTGTATTCTGTTACGGACATGCCTCTCTGCTTGAGGTCATCAAATTCTCTTTTCTTGATCTTTATGATGCTCCTGGGGATGTGTGCCCCACGAAAGCCTTCCTTAAACTCCTCCCAGGTGATGTTGTGTTCACTGGGGTGCATGTGTAAGAAGTTTTCCCACCATGATGCAGCTGCTCCAGTGAGGTAGTGAGGTGCATAAAGCACCTTCTCATGATCTGAACACTGAGCAATAATCAGCTTTCTTTCGATGTCGCGAAGCCAATCATCGGCTTCAAGTGGCCTATCAGTGTGAGCAAACGTTGGAGGGCGAGTCTTCTGTAATTCAGACAACTTGGAGTGTGGTTGATATGGCTCACGGTGGTTTCCCATATTGATGATGTGATTCATCATCTCTTGGTGTTGCTGTTGGCTTTGTTCGAAAAGGCGGCACACTTGAGATAAGGCTGCTTCGCTGTCCTGTTGACTAGACTATCCTTGAGTGAAGTTGTTGCTGGTCTGTGTTCCATAAACTTCTTCTGGTTGATTGGGCATGGAACGAGTTCACGAACGAGACATTTTCCACTCTGGGGTATTATTTAGCAAAACTCATGAGAAGAACTGTGTGGCACATGGAAAATCTTGCAAAGGCAAAAATTTACAAGACCTCAAGATTTTTCAAGAAAACATAAACGGTTTCGCACGGAGAAGAACTGCTTAGACCATATCTTACACGCGAAACGCAAACATACGATACAGCACTCAGGATGTGCGTACACATTCCTGACATGTTATTTAGACTAGCACACTCCTCCGGAATGCAGCGCACACAACTACTACAAACTCAAGTACATGAAACATAACGTACATGCAGACACAACGCGCGGCTACTCGGCGCACTCAGTCGGAGATGGTGAAGATGTCCTTCCCCCTGCCGAGGGTAAGACCCAGCGGTGCAGGAGACTCAACCTCCACCTCTTCCTTAGTAGGCTCCAGGCGCGTAGCACTGCGCTGAGGTGACGGCGCGGGTGCGACAGGCGGTAGTGCGGGTGCGGCAGGCGGTGCAGCTCTGACTGGAGTAGGAGCGATGACTCGATCGAACTCCTCAGTGGTAGGCAGACGGCGAGCAGTGGCTAAAATGGCTGGTGAATAAGATGCCGAGGACGAGACGAATGTCAGTGGTGGTGCCATGTGGAGAAGCTCCTTCCTGCTGGCAGGACCGCCCCGAACTAAGTCCATGCGGGCAGCCACGAGATCGTCCACGAGGTTGTCGAAAGATTCCTCCAGAGCTTTGAGATACTCCACAACCATCTCGATGGCTTCATCTCGCTCTCCCCTATGGCAGGCGAATGCATAGTGATAAGTATATGGCACATGGCATGGGAGGTAGCGGTAGCGACGAGTCTTCATCACAGGAAGAATGTCCCGAAGGCGAGCTATCGCCTCACGAGCAGCCATCTGCATGGCATGCCTCTCCGTAGGCATGGCCCTTCCCACAAAACGGAAGTGGCGAGACGCAGAACGTCCTCCCTTGAATTGCACCACGGCCTGGTGCATAGACACGTCGTCGCTGAGCTTGTGCTGGTAAAGCGTGAACTCCGGACGAGTCGCTGGCCCGATCGCAAGCTTGGTGATGGAGACGAGGAGTTTGACAAACCCCTCGGGCACATTAGTGAAAACCCGAGTCTCGCAGTTGCTGCCAGCCATCTACAAAAGTAGGCAAAAATTCTGAGTAGTCATGTCATAAATTTATGATGACCAACAGAAAATAGCTACATTTGCAAAATGCTGAAAAAGCACAAAAGACGCTAATAACCGATTAGCGATCACACCTAGTGGCTGCCTACAGTCAGCCTCGCTCCGGTACCAAGCTTGTCACGACCGGTTTTCCAATAAAAATATTTATTGAGAAATCGATCCCTTTTACGGACCAGTAGAGAAGAATCCTTCTTACTGGTAGACAAAGTCTTGATCACAGAAGAAAAATACCAGGAGAACTGAATATAATACAAGGTTGAGCGGAGACTGCTCAACAATTTATTACAAACTCGCCAAAACTACATAAAGGCGGATAGGGTGGCATCACTACTAACTCACGATAGAAGCGGTGATGGGTATATCACAGCGAAGTGGGTGATATGACTCCTGAATCTAACAACTCTTCGAGCGTCGGAGTGAGGCTCGAGGATACTTATTGTGGGTGGCGGAAGCGTATACAATACAAGTGACCAATATCCAGGATCGCACGGGACTGACTGGGATTCCTCTAGGCGTCGGACTCACTATCAAACTCTTCATCCATGAGATCGCCTTCGTCAACATCTGGCCAAATCAACAAGCCAGGTGAGTACTATGAAAGTACTCGCAAGATAGTTCGGACATAAGATATAACAAATGTAAACATGATGCACATGAACAGATCAACAAGCGCACTCAGATAATGAGATAATAACGCATGGGAAATAAAAGAGGAGTCGGGCGGTAGTCCTCCCGAAATCCCAAAATAATACTGAGGGCCAATCGAGTGTCTGAAAGACTCCTCGGAAGGGTAAAGATAAAATAACAATGCCGCAGTCGGGCGTCAAGGCGACACCACATAAAGGGCTTTTAATAAAATATAAATGACAGTGCATGCCACAGTCGGACGTCTGAGCGACATCACATAAAGGTCTTATATCAAAAGTAATTAACAAGCGTGCCACAGTCGGACGTCTGAGCGACATCACATAAAGGGCTTATATCAAAAGTAAATAACAAGAGTGCCACAGTCGGACGTCTGAGCGACATCACATAAACGGCTTATATCAAAAGTAAATAACAAGAGTGCCACAGTCGGACGTCTGAGCGACATCACATAAAGGGCTTATATCAAAAGTAAATAACAAGAGTGCCACAGTCGGACGTCTGAGCGACATCACATAAAGGGCTTATATCATAACTTAATAATTCAGTAGTTCAAGAATATGCATCATAACAAGTACGAGATAAATAAAAGGTTAGTCCATCCACAGGAATAACAATTAAACTGGGTTTACCACTCAAGCTTGTTCACCGGGGATTTACCACGAGGATTGACATAGATATGGATATACTGGCCATGGTCCTCGACCATAGATACGATGACTCGGAAGGAATTTGACTCTGCAGAGTTTGTACTTTAACCACAGCCAACGGATTTCAGTAGTCACGGGGACTAGTTCCGTTTATGGTGTTTTAGAAGAAACACATCTAACCAGTACACACCCATTCAACATTCCGAAGCCAGGAATCACCCTCGGCAACGTTCAAGAAAAACCTTGAGACGGGGAGGCTACAACCTCGCGTAGCATGGGATCAAATTTATATATGCGCGCTCTAAGGGGTGCCACCCTCTCGGTCCCAACCGGAAACACCCATGCCCCCTGACCGGATGACTGGCTTTAATCCAGGGCCATGGAACCCTCATCCCGGCCCCTCTATTTGGTGTGTACACGGAAAGAGGTTACCAACTTACTAAACCGTATTCTAGGCAGAAAACATGTGGCGGCACGGAAAGGGGAAGAACGATAACGTGACTCAGTCCATGTTAACGTCGGAGTTTGTCGGATATCGTAAGGCTGGCATGCTACAACAATACCAGCTTACTGCCTTTCATGTCACCACATGGCTAGGCCATCACTCATCAGAGATCACAGTAACTTCGGAACACACGGATAGTTGCCTTACATGCAACGAGATACTCACCGGTGCTCACATGCCATGCACAACCATTCAAGCAAACATGCAAAACACCCGTCATATCAAAGGTTCAAACATGCTTGCCTGGTTCGGAGAAGTCGGAGTCTAGCTCGGCGAAGTTCGCGGCTCCGTCACCTCTTCCGGAACCTACGGTATAGCGAAAACGTATACTAACGTGAAAATCAACGCGTGCACAAAATTTGTTCCACAATTTTTCCAAATAAACACTATAAAAAACTAGACAAAAATACAAGACTGACAGAAAAAGAATCACTCAAAAATCATCTTTTGTTAAAAAGTTATAAGGGTTTTAGTCCAGGGACTAATCTGTGATGAAACAGAAAAGATCCAGGGGCTTAACTGAGAAAACAGAAAACGGTTCGGAGTAAAAGACGTCAGTCCAAAGAGAAAACGTATTTGCCCGAAGGCGCCAACAGAAAACGGTTCGAGAGGGAAACAGAAGAGAGGCTGACGGGGGGGGGGGGGTCCCACATGTCAGGTTTAAAACTTCGCCGGCGCCCGAAGACTGCGGTGGTCGCCGGCGTTGAACCACGGCGAGGTAGGGAGATCGGAGTGTACCAAGAGGTTCAGTGCACCCTTCCGCGTCGGTGGGTGGTGGACTTGACCGACGGAGAGCACCACGTCGACGGCGACACTTTCTCCGGCGGACGGCGGCTCGGGCGATGGTGGAGAACTCCGGTGGGTGCTGCAAACTCCGAATTGAAGTGCGGGTCAGGAGAGTGGATGCATAAGGAAGCTACTGGCAAGAGTTGAGGGGTGGAGGTGCACGCACGGGAGCGAATCGAGCTGGGTCCCGTGGCGGGTCGAGGAGGCCGGAGTTGGGGAAGAAGGCTCCCTCGGGGCTCTTCCAGTGGCTTGGCGTGGTGTTGGTGGAGTGCAGAGGTGGTGTGGGTTCGAGTTCGAGCTTGGGGCCTCTATTTATAGGCGATTCTAGGGGGTGGCCGTGAACGGGAAATCTCCGGCGAGCGATTACGGCGAGGCAGTGGTTGAGCAGGGAGTTTAAGTGGCCAGGCAGCATCAGGGAGGTTCACTGGTGCCGTTCCACTGCTAACCTTGGTCGGGCTTGGCGTAACTGCGCCGGTCCTCGACGGGGCGGCCGTACGGGCACGGCGGCGGCAGAGAGCGCGCTCCGCGCCTAGCAGTCCACGACGAAGGGTGGCAGCGCGCACGGGGGAGTGGGTGGCCACGCGGCGGCCTCCGGTGGCTTGGGCGGCGCTGGACGGCGCCGTCTATGCTGCGCCCCTCTCTGGCGGCCGCAAAGCCGCCGCTACCGTCGCTCACGGGGTGGCGCACCTCCTCCTGCTCGTCGCCGACGCCCGCAACCTTCCAGGCGTTCGTGTGGCGCAGGGACAAGAGGGAGGGGACGGGGAGCAAGGCGCCACCGCGGCACTGGCGAGATCGACGTCGGCCTCTGAAGAAAATGACAATAGATCACTGAACTGTTTATCTGAATTTACTGAACATGATAGCAACAGTGTCCAGCAGGTGTTCGATGAAATGATTTGGCAAGAAGAAATTTTTTTTTGGAGCTGGGACTTGGTGAGGTGACCTCTCAATGCACCCAGAGGCTGCCTGATTTTTCTCAGATTTTTAGGAGAAGAATTCAAATGGATTTCATCAAATTTGGCAAATCTGGTCCAAACTTGCAGCAAGTATAATTTGAAAATTTTGAACTGGAGACCAGTGGATCTTCATGGATCCTGGTTGAGGGCTCAAAGGACTAGATAGGGAAATTGGTTTGGAGGCAAAACTCAAAGCAGAAAGGGTAGCTCCTTTGTAAATCTCCAAAAGCTAGAATAGAGGGCAGAAATTGTTTTTGATGGGAAATAAATGGAAACAAAAATATGGAGAGGTTCAACTTGCTGGATTTGAGGTATATCATGATCCAAAGATGGGGAAAGGTTTATGGAAGTGGATTTCCACTTAGGTCATGGCAAGAGGGATTTTGAAAAGGGGGAAAGGAATCATTCCAAATGCCATAGGGCTATTTAAAAGGATTCTTCAAAAGAAATTTCCCAAATGAAAAGCATTTGGTTTTGAGTCGACATAAGATGGAAAAACCTCCAAGACCAAAATCAAGTCTTGGGTGAATCCAAAACAAAACACTTGTCACAAAAGAAAATATTTTGAGAGGGAAAAATCCTTTTAGAAGAAAAATTTAAATACCCTCCCAGATGAATGAATCAGAAAATGTCACCTAGTACTGTTGTCGAAGAAGTGTTGAAGTAGCTGAAGGTGCGTGCTGAAGGAGTCGCTCCTTACGAGCCACCAATGCCCTGAGCCTCAGGAGGCTCTGGGGGCTCGGGTGGTTCCTGGAAGACCGTCGCCATATCCGCCAGGACTGCGTGATGCCTGGCCTCCTGAGCCGCCAGAATGCTCCGTAAGCGGCGCAGAAAGGTGACAGCCGCGTTCGGCAGGTCAGATGGCATGCGAACATAGCTGTGAGGTGGATCCTCGCACCGACCAACGCGCGAAGGCCATAAGCGCTCTTGAGATGAGGCCCTGTTGAGCCCTGGAATGTTGACGCAGACGCGCAACCCACCGTCCTCGCCAGGATGGGGGGACCGTG
This sequence comes from Aegilops tauschii subsp. strangulata, assembly GCF_002575655.3. Lineage (NCBI taxonomy): Eukaryota > Viridiplantae > Streptophyta > Magnoliopsida > Poales > Poaceae > Aegilops > Aegilops tauschii. Next base: position 336,399,710 of record NC_053035.3, read on the forward strand.
CCAGGTGATGGGCGGCGGTCGTCGCGTATGGTCCCTGCCTCTTGAAGCTCCTGGGTCGCCTTGGTGATGAAATCCTGAGCACTGGGCGCTCCACGCCCTGTGCCCTCTTGAGGGAAACGTGCTGCGAAGCACGCCTCCACATGGTGCCCGAGCGCCTCCCTCATGACGTTGGCTAGGTCTGAGGCCCTCTAGAAGAGAGCCCCCGAGTCCAGCCTGAGGAGGGCGCCGGGCGCGCCTTCCTATGCGAGGGAGGGAGGCGCCCCATTTGCGGGTACAGATCTTGAGGTGGTGCCGCTGGAAACGCCGCTCTCCTGAGGCCCTGGGTGGAGTAGCTGCTTCTTCTTCTGGGGGATGGCCTCAGGAGGGTACAGGGTGCCTTCGTTGTTGGGGTCTTCGACCGCTGCAGCTTGGTAAGCACGCTCGAGGGAGCACACCGCATCTCTTTCTTCACAGGGGACCGTGATGATGCCGCCGCTCCCTGGCATCTTGAGGACGTTGTAGCCGTGGTGGGTTACTTCCATAAACTTGGCCAAGGCAGGATACCCGAGGATGGCGTTGTACAGCAGACGGATGTGGGCGACGTCGAATTCGATGAGCTCGGTGCGGTAGTTGTTTCGCTGGCCAAAGGTGACAGGGAGGCAGACCCGCCCTATCGGGGTGGTTGAGCCGTCGGTTACTCCTTAGAAAGGCTTGGTAGGCTGTAGCTGATCGTATGGCACTTGGAGGTTATCGAACGTCTCGATGGACAGGACGTTGAGCCATGCGTCGCCGTCGATGAGGGTCTTGGTGACTTGAACATTGCCGCGCACTTGAGCTGGTCTGACGAGCTGAAGGTGATGGCGCACTTGGACCACCTGAGCGGGCGATCACGAGCAAACTGCTTGAAGATGCGCTGAGAGGCTGGGGCTTGAGCACCACCCAAGATGCAGGCGATGGCACGAGGCACTTGGAAGCCCCCAGCCCCCTCGTCCTGATGATGGCCGTCGTTCCTCCTCGATGGCGGCGGCAGCGGAGGGAGGCCAGCATTGCCCTGAGGACGGTCCTCACGAGGCTGGTCCCTCCAGGCGCCCTCACGAGGCTGGTCCTGCCAACGGTCCTCACGAGGCCGGTTGCGCCACTCCTGGCAAGGGCCGTGGTTGTCCCAGCGTCCTCCACTACGTCCTCCTCCTCGGCCGTAGCCCCGGTCGTTGCGCTCGGGGCATCGACCGAAGCGTCCATCACAAATGGCCCTGAGCTCTTGGTAGTCGTTGGTGTTGTGGCTGTGTATGTTGTGGAAGGCGCAAAATGGACGGCTGCTCTTGGACGACTCGGGGTGGTCCCGGCCGCGCTTCATATCCTGCTCAGCCGTGAGCACGACTACTCCCTTGCGCTTCACGTCCTTGGCCTTGGCTTTCTTCTCTTCCGGGTCGACGGCAGGGAGCTCGAGGAGGGAGAGGCGCCCCTCCTTAGCTCTTGCGCACTTGGTCACCATGTTGAACATTTCCAGGGCCATGCATAGTTCCTCGTGGATGGCGAGCTCCTCCTTCATCTTGACGTCACAGACGCCATCAAAGAATGCTGAGATGATGGCCTCGTCTGTCACCTTGGGAATCTTGAGGCAAATGCTATTGAAGCACTGGATGTACTTCTGTAGGGTCTCTCCTGGCTGCTGCTTGATGTGCTGTAGGTCACCCGCGGCCGGCCGGCGGTCGCGAGTGCCCTGGAAGTTGGCGACAAAGCGGTCGCGCATCTCGCCCCAGGAGGAGATCGATCCGGCGGGCAAGTTCAGGAGCCACAAGCGTGTGCCATCTTTGAGGGCCATGGGAAACCAGTTCGCCATGACTTTCTCGTCGCTGCTGGCTGCCTCGATGCTCAGCTCATAAAGCTGCAAGAACTCTGCAGGGTCGGGTGTGCCGTCGTAGCGCGGAGGCAGGTCTGGGTTGAACTTGTCGGGACAGACGACGCTACGCAGCTCAGGAGTGAAGGCATGGCAGCCTGCTGTGGTCACCGGAGCCCGTCGAGGAGGCGGAGCCTGATCCCGGTACCCACACGCTAGCGCTGCGGTGCTGGGAGTGCAGGAGCGTTTTCTTGCGGTCGGGGACTTCTTGGCAGCTTCCTTCTTCGTGTGCGGGTGCACGACGCGGCGGATCGCGCCGCGAGGCCGCGCGTCTTGGTGCTAGGGCGCCATCTTGATGCGGAGGTGGTGGAGGCGCTCTGTGGGCTACGTCGCCCGCAGCTGAAGGTGGGCGAGGCAGCGAGAGGGATGGTGCGTGGGAGCCCCCAGCGGCGCTGACGAGCTCAGTGATGCGGTCCAGCCAGTCCTCATAGAGGTCATCGACCGGGTGGTAAGGCAGGAGCTCGCGTGCCATGAGCAGCGTGGCATGCGCTTCCGTGGGCGCGTGACGAGCGTGGGACGACGAGCCGGCCGGAGTCAGTGATGGGGTGACGGTGCGGTCGTCCCGCTGCACAGAGGGGTGCATCGATGAAGATTGCTGCTCGTTTCCCGCCAGGTCGGTGGAGGCGTTGGCGGCAGGTGATGGAGAGCGACGGGGAGGCCAGCTGACAGGTGCCGTCTGAGCGACATGGCGGCAAGGGCGGACCGGCGCTCAGTACGGGCTCGGCGAGCGTCGGCCATGGACACGGTGGAACAGTGGAACATGGATCGACGAGGGGAAAGCTTTGGCGCACCCCTTCCTGGCGCGCCAAATGTCGAATTCTAGGTTCCGGCAAACCCTTGAGGTTCGAACACTGGGGTGCGCATGAAGATCTCCCTCCCTAGCTTACTCTCGCAATGATCTCAAGGCCTAGCTCACTGAACCCAAGGAACAAGAGACACAAGAGTTTATACTGGTTCGGGCCACTGTTGTGGTGTAATACCCTACTCCAGTGTGGTGTGGTGGATTACCTTGTAGGCTGGGGATAAACAAGTACAAGGGATGAACGGCCTCCTGAGGAGAGGTGTTCTTGAGCTCAGTGAGCTTGTGTGTGTGAGAGTGATCTGAATGATCTGTCCCCTTGCTAGGGTGGTGTCTAGTCCTACTTATAGAGGCCCTAGTCCTCTTCCCAAATGTAGGCGGGAAGGGATCCCACAATGGCCAATTTTGAAGGGAGACAACTAGTACAAGTTATCCTGACTAAAGGTGGTCTTCGCCTGCCAAAGGCTCTGGTGGTGATGCAGCTGTGGGCTCCGCGATGACCTTCGTCCTGCCATCCTGCTGGTCTTGGTCTTGTTGCACGATATGGAAACCTTTGCCTGATGCCTCAGGACTCCTCGCATGTGCCTGCCTCTTTAGCACCAAAGAGGAAACTGGTACTCTGCGCCCGCTGGCGCCCGCCTGGCTTCGGTCGTCATGGCTCACGTCATGCGAACCTCGCGAGGTGTCCCTTGCCTTGATACCTCCGCTCCTCGCGAGCCAGCCTAGCGAGGCTGCCCCTGAAGAGGTCTTGTGTCGTCCGCCTTGCGAGGGTCTTGAGTGGTTGCTGATGAAGATGGGCCGTACCGGGCCGGAGGTAGGCAAGTCTGGGGACCCCCATTCCTAGAACGCCGACAATAACAATACTCGCCGCGAGCCTCAACACTCATCGGACCGCATACATCAGTATGTATTATTTCAAACAAGTCAGTTGCTCGCTCCATTGTCCAGAGAATGGAGTCTTAGTCATCTTGCCCATGAGGCATGGTTCGCAAGCATCAAGTGATTCATAATCAAGTGATTCCAAAAGTCCATCAGCATGGAGTTTCTTCATGCGCTTTACCCCGATATGACCTAAATGGCAGTGCCACAAATAAGTTGCACTATCATTATTAACTTTGCATCTTTTGGCTTCAATATTATGAATATGTGTATCACTACAATCGAGATTCAACAAAAATAGACCACTCATCAAGGGTGCATGATCATAAAAGATATTACTCATATAAATAGAACAACCATTATTCTCTGATTTAAATGAATAACCGTCTCGCATCAAACAAGATCCAGATATAATGTTCATGCTCAACGCTGGCACCAAATAACAATTATTCAGGTCTAAAACTAATCCTGGCGGTAGATGTAGAGGTAGCATGCCGACGGCGACGACATCGACTTTGGAACCATTTCCCACGCGCATCGTCACCTCGTCCTTAGACAATCTTCATTTAATCGGTAGCCCCTGTTTCGAGTTGCAAATATGAGCAACAGAACCAGTATCAAATACCTAGGCGCTACTACGAGCATTAGTAAGGTAGAGATCAATAACATGTATATCAAATATACCTCTCACTTTGCCATCCTTCTTATCCGCCAAATTTTGGGGCAGTTCCGCTTCCAGTGATCAGTCCCTTTGCAGTAGAAGCACTCAGTTTCAGGCTTAGGTCCAGACTTGGGCTTCTTCCCTTGAGCAGCAACTTGTTTGCTATTCTTCTTGAAGTTCCCCTTCTTCCCTTTGCCTTTTTTCTTGAAACTAGTGGTCTTGTTAACCATCAACACTTGATGCTCCTTCTTGATTTCTACCTCCGCAGCCTTTAGCATCGCGAAGAGCACGGGAATTGTCTTTTCCATCCCTTGCATATTATAGTTCATCACAAAGCCTTTATAGCTTGGTGGCAGTGATTGAAGAACTCTGTCAATGACACTATTATCAGGAAGATTAACTCCCAGCTGAGTCAAGTGGTTATGATACCCAGACATTTTGAGTATATGTTCACTGACAGAACTATTCTCCTCCATCTTGCAGCTATAGAACTTGTTGGAGACTTCATATCTCTCTACTCGGGCATTTGCTTGAAATATTAACTTCAACTCCTGGAACTTCTCATATGCTCCATGGTGTTCAAAACGTCTTTGAAGTCCCGATTCTAAGACGTAAAGCATGGCACACTGAAATATCGAGTAGTCATAAGCTTTGCTCTGCCAGACGTTCATAACGTCCGGAGTTGCTCCTACAGCAGGTCTTGCACCTAGCGGTGCTTCCAAGACGTAATTCTTCTGTGCAGCAATGAGGATAATCCTCAAGTTATGGACCCAGTCCGTGTAGTTGCTACCATCATCTTTCAACTTAGATTTCTCTAGGAACGCATTCAAATTCAAGGGAACGGTAGCTCGGGCCATTGATCTACAACAACATAGACATGCAAAAACTATCAGGTACTAAGTTCATGATAAATTAAAGTTCAATTAATCATATTAGTTAAGAACTCCCACTTAGATAGACATCCCTCTAGTCATCTAAATGATCACGTGATCCATATCAACTAAACCATGTCCGATCATCACGTGAGATGGAGTAGTTTTCAATGGTGAACATCTCTATGTTGATCATATCTACTATATGATTCACGTTCGGCCTTTCGGTCTCAGTGTTCCGAGGCCATATCTGCATATGCTAGGCTCGTCACGTTTAACCCGAGTATTCTGCACGTGCAAAACTGGCTTGCACCCATTGTATATGAACGTAGAGCTTATCACACCCGATCATCACGTGGTGTCTTGGCACGACGAACTATAGCAACAGTGCATACTCAGGGAGAACACTTATACCTTGAAATTTAGTGAGAGATGATCTTACAATGCTACCACCGTACTAAGCAAAATAAGATGCATAAAATATAAACATCACATGCAATCAAAATATGTGACATGATATGGCCATCATCATCTTGTGCCTTTGATCTCCATCTCCAAATCACCGTCATGATCTCCATCATCACCGGCTTAACACCTTGATCTCCATCGTAGCGTTGTTGTCGTCTCGCCAACTATTGCTTCTACGACTATCGCTACCGCTTAGTAATAAAGTAAAGCAATTACATGGCGATTTCATTTCATAAAATAAAGCGACAACAATAAGGCTCCTGCCAGTTGCCGATAATTTTTACAAAACATGATCATCTCATACAACAATTTATATCTCAACACGTCTTGACCATATCACATCACAACATGCCCTGCAAAAACAAGTTAGACATCCTCTACTTTGTTGTTGCAAGTTTTACGTGGCTGCTACGGGCTTCTAGCAAGAACTGTTCTTACCTATGTTGGGTAACGTAGTAATTTCAAAAAAATTCCTACACACACGCAAGATCATGGTGATGTATAGCAACGAGAGGGGAGAGTGTCGTCTACGTACCCTCATAGACCGTAAGCGGAAGTGTTATGACAACGCGGTTGATGTAGTCGTACATCTTCACGATCGACCGATCCCAGCACCAAAGTTACGGCACCTCTGCGGACTACACACGTTCAGCTCGGTGACGTCCCACGAACTCACGATCCAGTAGAGCTTCGCGGGAGAGTTCCGTCAGCATGACGGCATGGTGATGGTGTTGATGAAGTTACCGACGCAGGGCTTCACCTAAGCACCGCTACGATATGACCGAGGTGGATTGTGGTGGAGGGGGCACCGCACACGGCTAAGAGAGATCAATGATCAACTTGTGTCTCTATGGGGTGCCCCCCTCCTCCGTATATAAAGGAGGGAGGAGGAGAGGGCCGGCCAAGGGGGAGGCGCGCCCAAGGAGGGCAATCCTACTCCAAGTAGGTTTGTCCCCCCCCTTTCCTATTCCAAGAAGGAGAAAGGGGAAGGAGGAGGTGGAGAGAAGGAAGGAGAGGGGGGGCCGCCGCCCCTTCCCCTTGGGAAGCGTTTCCATTATCCCTTGCATATTATAGTTCATCACGAAGTTCTAGTAACTTGGTGATAGTGACTAGAGGATTCTGTCAATCACTATGTTATCTGGAAGATTAACTCCCACTTGATTCAAGTGATTGTAGTACCCAGACAATCTGAGCACATGCTCACTAGTTGATCTATTCTCCTCCATCTTGTAGGCAAAGTACTGTCATAGGTCTCATACCTCTCGACACGGGCATGAGTATGAAATACCAATTTCAACTCTTGGAACATCTTATATGCTCCGTGGCGTTCAAAACATTTTTGAAGTCCCGGTTCTAAGTCGTAAAGCATGGTGGACTAAACTATCAAGTAGTCATCATACCGAGCTTTGCCAAACGTTCATAACGTCTGCATCTGCTCCTGCAATAGGTCTGTCACCTAGGGGTGCATCAAGGACATAATTCTTCTGTGCGGCAATGAGGATAATCCTCAGATCACGGATCCAATCCGCATCATTTCTACTAACATCTTTCAACTTAGTTTTCTCTAGGAACATATCAAAAATAAAACACGGGAGCTAAACGCGAGCTATTGATCTACAACATAGATATGCTAACACTACCAGGACTAAGTTCATGATAAATTTAAGTTCAATTAACCATATTACTTAAGAACTCCCGCTTAGATAGGCATCCCTCTAGTCATCTAAGTGATCATGTGATCCAAATCAACTAAACCATAATCGATCATCACGTGAGATGGATTAGTTTTCAATGGTGAACATCACTATGTTGATCATATCTACTATATGATTCACGCTCGACCTTTCGGTCTCAGTGTTCCGAGGCCATATCTGCATATGCTAGGCTCGTAAAGTTTAACTCGAGTATTCTGCGTGTGTAAAACTGTCTTACACCTGTTGTAGATGAACGTTGAGCTTATCACACCCGATCATCACGTAGTGTCTCGGCACGACGAACTTTGGCAACGGTGCATACTCAGGGAGAACACTTTTATCTTGAAATTTAGTGAGAGATCATCTTATAATGCTACCGTCAATCAAAGCAGAATAAGATGCATAAAGGATAAACATCACATGCAATCAATATAAGTGTTATGATATGGCCATCATCATCTTGTGCCTTTGATCTCCATCTCCAAAGCACCGTCATGATCACCATCGTCACCGGCGCGACACCTTGATCTCCATCGTAGCATCGTTGTCGTCTCGCCAATTATTGCTTCTACAACTATCGCTACCGCTTAGTGATAAAGTAAAGCAATTACAGGGCGATTGCATTTCATACAATAAAGCGACAACCATATGGCTCCTGCCAGTTGCCGATGACTCCATTACAAAACATGATCATCTCATACAATAAAATATAGCATCATGTCTTGACCATATCACATCACAACATGCCCTGCAAAAACAAGTTAGACGTCCTCTACTTTGTTGTTGCAAGTTTTACGTGCCTGCTACGGGCTGAGCAAGAACCGTTCTTACCTACGCATCAAAACCACAACGATAGTTCGTCAAGTTAGTGTTGTTTTAACCTTCTCAAGGACCGGGCGTAGTCACACTCGGTTCAACTAAAGTTGGAGAAGCTGACACCGCCAGCCACCTGTGTGCAAAGAACGTCGGTAGAACCAGTCTCGCGTAAGCGTACGCGTAATGTCGGTCTGGGCCGCTTCATCCAACAATACCGCCGAACCAAAGTATGACATGCTGGTAAGCAGTATGACTTGTATCGCCCACAACTCAGTTGTGTTCTACTCGTGCATATAACATCTACGCATAAACCTGGCTCAGATGCCACTGTTGGGTAACGTAGTAATTTCAAAAAAATTCCTACACACACGCAAGATCATGGTGATGTATAGCAACGAGAGGGGAGGGTGTCGTCTACGTACCCTCGTAGACCGTAAGCGGAAGCGTTATGACAATGCGGTTGATGTAGTTGTACGTCTTCACGATCGACCGATCCCAGCACCGAAGTTACGACACCTCTATGGACCGCACACGTTCAGCTCGGTGACGTCCCACGAACTCATGATCCAGTAGAGCTTCGCGGGAGAGTTCCGTCAGCACGATGGCGTCGTGACGGTGTTGATGAAGTTACCGACGCAGGGCTTCACCTAAGTACCGCTACAATATGACCAAGGTGGATTATGGTGGAGGGGGCACCGCACACGGCTAAGAGAGATCAATGATCAACTTGTGTCTCTATGGGGTGCCCCCTCCTCCGTATATAAAGGGGGGAGGAGGAGAGGGCCGACCAAGGGAGAGGCGCGCCCAAGGGGGGGCAATCCTACTCCAAGTAGGTTTGTCCCCCCCTTTCCTATTCCAACAAGGAGAAGGGGGAAGGAGGAGGTGGAGAGAAGGAAGGAGAGGGGGGGCCGCCGCCCCTTCCCCTTGTCCAATTCGAACTGGGGCAAGGGGGGCCGCGCGCCACCTCCTGGCTGCCCTCTCTCTTCTCCACTAAGGCCCATAAGGCCCAATAGCTTCGGGGGGGGGGGGGTTCCGGTAACCCCCGGTACTCCGGTATATGTCTAAATCCTCCCGGAACCCTTCCGGTGTCCAAACAGAGTCGTCCAATATATCGATCTTTACGTCTCGACCATTTCGAGACTCCTCGTCATGTCCTTGATCACATCTGGGACTCCGAACTACCTTCGGTACATCAAAACACAAAAACTCATAATACCGATCGTCATAGAACTTTAAGCGTGCGGACCCTACGGGTTCGAGAACTATGTAGACATGACCGAGACACGTTTCTGGTCAATAACCAATAGCGGAACCTGGATGCTCATATTGGTTCCTACATATTATACGAAGATCTTTATCGGTCAAACCGCATAACAACATACGTTGTTCCCTTTGTCATCGGTATGTTAGTTGCCCGAGATTCGATCGTCGGTATCTCAATACCTAGTTCAATCTCGTTACCGGCAAGTCTCTTTACTCGTTCTGTAATGCATCATCCCGCAACTAACTCATTAGTCACATTGCTTGCAAGGCTTATAGTGATGTGCATTACCGAGAGGGCCCAGAGATACCTCTCCGACAATCGGAGTGACAAATCCTAATCTCGATATATGCCAACTCAACGAACACCATCGGAGACACCTGTAGAGCACCTTTACAATCACCCAGTTACGTTGTGGCGTTTGGTAGCACACAAAGTGTTCCTCTGGTATTCGGGAGTTGCATAATCTCATAGTCATCTGAACATGTATAAGTCATGAAGAAAGCAATAGCAACAAACTAAACGATCATCATGCTAAGCTAACGGATGGGTCAAGTCAATCACATCATTCTCTAATGATGTGATCCCGTTAATCAAATGACAACTCATGTCTATGGCTAGGAAACTTAACCATCTTTGATTCAACGAGCTAGTCAAGTAGAGGCATACTAGTGACACTCTGTTTTGTCTATGTATTCACACATGTACTAAGTTTCCGGTTAATACAATTCTAGCATGAATAATAAACATTGATCATGATATAAGGAAATAAATAATAACTTTATTATTGCCTCTAGGGCATATTTCCTTCAGTCTCCCACTTGCACTAGAGTCAATAATCTAGTTCACATCGCCATGTGATTTAACACCAATAGTTCACATCGTCATGTGATTTAACACTTTATAGTTCACATCGCCATGTGACCAATACCCAAAGGGTTTACTAGAGTCAATATTCTAGTTCACATCGCCATGTGATTAACACCAAAAGAGTACTAAGGTGTGATCATGTTTTGCTTGTGAGAGAAGTTTAGTCAACGGGTCTGCCACATTCAGATCTGTATGTATTATGCAAATTTCTATGTCTACAATGCTCTGCACGGAGCTACTCTAGCTAATTGCTCCCACTTTCAATATGTATCCAGATTGAGACTTAGAGTCATCCAGATCGGTGTCAAAAACTTGCATCGACGTAACCCTTTACGACGAGCTTTTTGTCACCTCCATAACCGAGAAACATATCCTTATTCTACTAAGGATAATTTCGACCGCTGTCCAGTGATCCACTCTTGGATCACTATTGTACCCTCTTGCCAAACTCATGGTGAGGTACACAATAGGTCTGGTACACAGCATAGCATACTTCATAGAACCAATGACTGAGGCATAGGGAATGATTTTTCATTCTCTTTCTATTTTCTGCCGTGGTCGGGTTTTGAGTCTTTACGCAACTTCACACCTTGCAGCACAGGCAAGAACTCCTTCTTCGACTGTTCCATTTTGAACTTCTTCAAAATCTTGTCAAGGTATGTATTCATTGAAAAATCTTATCAAGTGTCTTAATCTATCTCTATAGATCTTGATGCTCAATATGTAAGCAGCTTCACCGAGGTATTTCTTTGAAAAAACTCCTTTCAAAAAACTCCTTTATGCTTTCCAGAAAATTCTACATCATTTCCAATCAACAATATGTCATTCACATATACTTATAAGAAAGGTTGTAGTGCTCCCACTCACTTTCTTGTAAATACAGGCTTCACCGCAAGTCTGTATAAAACTATATGCTTTGATCACACTATCAAAACGTATATTCCAACTCCGAGATGCTTGCACCAGTCCATACATGGATCGCTGGAGCTTTGCACACTTTGTTAGCACCTTTAGGATCGACAAAACCTTCTGGTTGCATCACATACAACTCTTCTTTAAGAAATCCATTAAGGAATGCAGGTTTGACATCCATTTGCCAAATTTCATAAAATGCGGCAATTGCTAACATGATTCGGACAGACTTTTAAGCATCGATACAAGTGAGAAAATCTCATCGTAGTCAACACCTTGAACTTGTCGAAAACATTTTTTGACAATTCGAGCTTTGTAGATAGTAACACTACTATCAGCGTTCGTCTTCCTCTTGAAAATCCATTTATTCTTAATGGCTTGCCGATCATCGGGCAAGTCAACCAAAGTCCATACTTTGTTCTTCATACATGGATCCCATCTCAGATTTCATGGCCTCAAGCCATTTCGTGGAATTTGGGCTCATCATCGCTTCCTCATAGTTCGTAGGTTCGTCATGGTCAAGTAACATGACCTCTAGAACAGGATTACCGTACCACTCTGGTGCGGATCTCACTCTGGTTGACCTACGAGGTTCGGTAGTAACTTGATCTGAAGTTACATGATCATCATCATTATCTTCCTCGCTAATTGGTGTAGGAGTCACATGAATAGATTTCTGTGATGAACTACTTTCCAATAAGGGAGCAGGTACAGTTACCTCATCAAGTTCCACTTTCCTCCCACTCACTTCTTTCGAGAGAAACTCCTTCTCTAGAAAGGATCCATTCTTAGCAACGAATGTCTTGCCTTTGGATCTTTGATAGAAGGTGTACCCAACTATCTTCTTTGGGTATCCTATGAAGACACATTTCTCCGATTTGGGTTTGAGCTTATCAGGATGAAACTTTTTCACATAAGCATCGCAACCCCAAACTTTAAGAAACGACAACTTTGGTTTCTTGCCAAACCACAGTTCATATGGTGTCGTCTCAACGGATTTAGATGGTGCCCTATTTAACGTGAATGTAGTTGTCTCTAATGCATAACCCCAAAACGATAGTGGTAAATCGATAAGAGACATCATAGATTGCACCATATCTAATAAAGTACGGTTACGATTTTTGGACACACCATTACGCTGTGGTGTTCCAGGTGGCGTGAGTTGCGAAACTATTCCGCATTGTTCCAAATGAAGACCAAACTCGTAACTCAAATATTCTCCTCCATGATCAGATCGTAGAAATTTTATTTTCTTGTTACGATGATTTTCCACTTCACTCTGAAATTATATGAACTTTTCAAATGTTTCAGATTTATGTTTCATCAAGTAGATATACCCATATCTGCTCAAATCATCTGTGAAGGTCAGAAAATAATGATACCTGTCGCGAGCCTCAACACTCATCGGACTGCATACATCAGTATGTATTATTTCCAACAAGTCTGTTGCTCGCTCCATTGTTCCGGAGAACGGAGTCTTAGTCATCTTGCCCATAAGGCATGGTTCGCAAGCATCAAGTGATTCATAATCAAGTGCTTCCAAAATCCCATCAGCATGGAGTTTCTTCATGCGCTTTACACCAATATGACCTAAATGGCAGTGCCACAAATAAGTTGCACTATCATTATTAACCTTGCATATTTTGGCTTCAATATTATGAATATGTGTATCACTACGATCGAGATCCAACAAACCATTTTCATTGGGTGTATGACCATAGAAGGTTTTATTCATGTAAACAGAACAACAATTATTCTCTAACTTAAATGAATAACCGTATTGCAATAAACAAGATCAAATCATATTCATGCTCAACACTAACACCAAATAACACTTATTTAGGTTCAACACTAATCCCGAAAGTATAGGGAGTGTGCGATGATGATCATATCATTCTTGGAACTACTTCCAACACACATCGTCACCTCGCCCTTAACTAGTTTCTGTTTATTCTGCAACTCCCGTTTCGAGTTACTACTCTTAGCAACTGAACCAGTATCAAATGCCGAGGGGTTGCTATAAACACTAGTGAAGTACACATCAATAACATGTATATCCAATATACCTTTGTTCACTTTGCCATCCTTCTTATCCGCCAAGTATCTAGGGCAGTTCCACTTCCAGTGACCATTTCCTTTGCGGTAGAAGCACTTAGTCTCAGGCTTATGTTCCAGACTTGGGCTTCTTCACTTGATTAGCAACTTGCTTGCCATTCTTCTTGAAGTTCCCCTTCTTCCCTTTGCCCTTTTCTTGAAACTAGTGGTCTTGTCAACCATCAACACTTGATGCTTTTCTTGATTTCTACCTTCGTCGATTTCAGCATCACGAAGAGCTTGGGAAGTGTTTCCATTATCCCTTACATATTATAGTTCATCATAAAGTTCTAGTAACTTGGTGATAGTGACTAGAGAATTCTGTCAATCACTATCTTATCTGGAAGATTAACTCCCACTTGATTCAAGTGATTGTAGTACCCAGACAATCTGAGCACATGCTCACTGGTTGATCTATTCTCCTCCATCTTGTAGGCAAAGTACTGTCAGAGGTCTCATACCTCTCGACACGGGCATGAGTATGAAATACCAATTTCAACTCTTGGAACATCTTATATGCTCCGTGGCGTTCAAAACATTTTTGAAGTCCTCATTCTAAGCCGCAAAGCATGGTGCACTAAACTATCAAGTAGTCATCATACCGAGCTTTGCCAAACGTTCACAACGTCTGCGTCTGCTCCTGCAATAGGTCCGTCACCTAGCGGTGCATCAAGGACATAATTCTTCTGTGCGGCAATGAGGATAATCCTCAGATCACGGATCCAATCCGCATCATTGCTACTAACATCTTTCAACTTAGTTTTCTCTAGGAACATATCAAAAATAAAACACGGGAGCTAAACGCGAGCTATTGATCTACAACATAGATATGCTAATACTACCAGGACTAAGTTCATGATAAATTTAAGTTCAATTAATCATATTACTTAAGAACTCCCACTTAGATAGACATCCCTCTAATCATCTAAGTGATCACGTGATCCAAATCAACTAAACCATAACCGATCATCACGTGAGATGTAGTTTTCAATGGTGAACATCACTATGTTGATCATATCTACTATATGATTCACGCTCGACCTTTCGGTCTCAGTGTTCCGAGGCCATATCTGCATATGCTAGGCTCGTCAAGTTTAACCCGAGTATTCTGCGTGTGTAAAACTGTCTTACACCTGTTGTAGATGAACGTTGAGCTTATCACACCCGATCATCACGTGGTGTCTCGGCACGACGAACTTTGGCAACGGTGCATACTCAGGGAGAACACTTTTATCTTGAAATTTAGTGAGAGATCATCTTATAATGCTACCGTCAATCAAAGCAAAATAAGATGCATAAAGGATAAACATCACATGCAATCAATATAAGTGATATGATATGGCCATCATCATCTTGTGCCTTTGATCTCCATCTCCAAAGCACCGTCATGATCACCATCGTCACCGGCGCGACACCTTGATCTCCATCGTAGAATCGTTGTCGTCTCGCCAATTATTGCTTCTACGACTATCGCTACCGCTTAGTGATAAACTAAAGCAATTACAGGGCGATTGCATTTCATACAATAAAGCGACTCCGTTACAAAACATGATCATCTCATACAATAAAATATAGCATCATGTCTTGACCATATCACATCACAACATGTCCTGCAAAAACAAGTTAGACGTCCTCTAATTTGTTGTTGCAAGTTTTACATGGCTGCTACGGGCTGAGCAAGAATTGTTCTTACCTACGCATCAAAACCACAACGATAGTTCGTCAAGTTAGTGTTGTTTTAACCTTCTCAAGGACCGGGCGTAGTCACACTCGGTTCAGCTAAAGTTGGAGAAGCTGACACCGCCAACCACCTGTGTGCAAAGCACATCGGTAGAACCAGTCTCGCGTAAGCGTACGCGTAATGTCGGTCCGGGCCGCTTCATCCAACAATACCGCCGAACCAAAGTATGACATGCTGGTAAGCAGTATGACTTGTATCGCCCACAACTCAGTTGTGTTCTACTCGTGCATATAACATCTACGCATAAACCTGGCTCGGATGGCACTGTTGGGTAACGTAGTAATTTCAAAAAATTCCTACACACACGCAAGATCATGGTGATGTATAGCAACGAGAGGGGAGAGTGTCGTCTACGTACCCTCGTAGACCGTAAGCGGAAGCGTTATGACAACGCGGTTGATGTAGTTGTACGTCTTCACGATCGACCGATCCCAGCACCGAAGTTACGACACCTCTATGGACCGCACACGTTCAGCTCGGTGACGTCCCACGAACTCATGATCCAGTAGAGCTTCGCGGGAGAGTTCCGTCAGCACGACGGCGTCGTGACGGTGTTGATGAAGTTACCGACGCAGGGCTTCACCTAAGTACCGCTACGATATGACCAAGGTGGATTATGGTGGAGGGGGGCACCGCACACGGCTAAGAGAGATCAATGATCAACTTGTGTCTCTATGGGGTGCCCCCTCCTCCGTATATAAAGGGGGGAGGAGGAGAGGGCCGACCAAGGGAGAGGCGCGCCCAAGGGGGGGCAATCCTACTCCAAGTAGGTTTGTCCCCCCCTTTCCTATTCCAACAAGGAGAAGGGGGAAGGAGGAGGTGGAGAGAAGGAAGGAGGGGGGGGCCGCCGCCCCTTCCCCTTGTCCAATTCGAACTGGGGCAAGGGGGGCCGCGCGCCACCTCCTGGCTGCCCTCTCTCTTCTCCACTAAGGCCCATAAGGCCCAATAGCTTCCGGGGGGGGGGGTTCCAGTAACCCCTGGTACTCCGGTATATGTCTAAATCCTCCCGGAACCCTTCCGGTGTCCAAACAGAGTCGTCCAATATATCGATCTTTACGTCTCGACCATTTCGAGACTCCTCGTCATGTACTTGATCACATCTGGGACTCTGAACTACCTTCGTTACATCAAAACACAAAAACTCATAATACCGATCGTCACAGAACTTTAAGCGTGCGGACCCTACGGGTTCGAGAACTATGTAGACATGACCGAGACACGTTTCTGGTCAATAACCAATAGCGGAACCTGGATGCTCATATTGGTTCCTACATATTCTACGGAGATCTTTATCGGTCAAACCGCATAACAACACACGCTGTTCCCTTTGTCATCGGTATGTTACTTGCCCGAGATTCGATCGTCGGTATCTCAATACCTAGTTCAATCTCGTTACCGGCAAGTCTCTTTACTCATTCCGTAATGCATCATCCCGCAACTAACTCATTAGTCACATTGCTTGCAAGGCTTATAGTGATGTGCATTACCGAGAGGGCCCAGAGATACCTCTCCGACAATCGGAGTGACAAATCCTAATCTCGATCTATGCCAACTCAACAAACACCATCGGAGACACCTGTAGAGCACCTTTATAATCACCCAGTTATGTTGTGACGTTTGGTAGCACACAAAGTGTTCCTCCGGTATTCGGGAGTTGCATAATCTCATAGTCATAGGAACATGTATAAGTCATGAAGAAAGCAATAGCAACAAACTAAACGATCATCGTGCTAAGCTAACGGATGGGTCAAGTCAATCACATCATTCTCTAATGATGTGATCCCGTTAATCAAATGACAACTCATGTCTATGGCTAGGAAACTTAACCATCTTTGATTTAACGAGCTAGTCAAGTAGAGGCATACTAGTGACACTCTGTTTTGTCTATGTATTCACACATGTACTAAGTTTCCGGTTAATACAATTCTAGCATGAATAATAAACATTGATCATGATATAAGGAAATAAATAATAACTTTGTTATTGCCTCTAGGGCATATTTCCTTCAACCTACGCATCAAAACCACAACGATTTTTCATCAAGTGTGTTGTTTTAACCTTCAACAAGGACCGGTCGTAGTAAAACTTGATCCAACTAAAGTTGGAGAAACATACACCCGCTAGCCACCTGTGTGTGAAGCACGTCGGTAGAACCAGTCTCATGAACGCGGTCATGTAATGTCGGTCCGGGCCGCTTCATCCAACAATACCGCCGAATCAAAGTAAGACATTGGTGGTAAGCAGTATGACTATTATCGGCCACAACTCATTGTGTTCTACTCGTGCATATCATCTACACATAGACCTGGCTCTGATACCACTGTTGGGGAACGTAGTAATTCAAAAAAATTCCTACGATCACGCAAGATCTATCTAGGAGATGCATAGCAACGAGAGGGGAGAGTGTGTCCACGTACCCTCATAGACCGAAAGCGGAAGCGTTATGTTAACGTGGTTTATGTAGTCGAACGTCTTCACGATCCAACTGATCCAAGTACCGAACGTACGGCACCTCCGTGTTCAGCACACGTTCAGCTCGATGACGTCCCTCGAGCTCTTGATCCAGTAGAGGGTCGAGGGAGAGTTCCGTCAGCACGACGGCGCGGTGACGGTGATGGTGATGTGATCCGCGCAGGGCTTCGCCTAAGCACTACGATGCTATGACCGGAGGAGTAAACTGTGGAGGGGGGCACCGCACACGGCTAAGAAAAATCTTGGTGTGCCTTTGGGGTGCCCCCCGCCCCCGTATATAAAGGGGGGAGGAGGAGGCCGACGGCCTAGGAGGGGCGCGCCAAGGGGGGAGTGTTGGGGAACGCAGTATTTCAAAAAAAATCCTACGATCATGCAAGATCTATCTAGGAGAAGCATAGCAACGAGCGGGGAGAGTGTGTCCATGTACCCTCGTACACCGAAAGCGGAAGCGTTTAGTAACGCGGTTGATGTAGTCGAACATCTTCATGATCCAACCGATCGAAGTACCGAACATACGGCACCTCCGTGTTCCGCACACGTTCAGCACGATGACGTCCCTCGAGCTCTTGATCCAGTTGAGCACGAGGGAGAGTTTCGTCAGCACGACAATGTGGTGACGGTGATGATGAAGCTTCCGGTGCAGGGCTTCGCCTAAGCACTGCGACAATATGACTGAGGTGTGTAACTGTGGAGGGGGGCACCGCACATGGCTAAGAGAAGACTTGGTTTGTCTATGGGGTGCCCCCTTCCCACATATATAAAGGAGGGAGGGAGAGAGGCCAGCCCTCTAGGGGCGCGCCAAGAGTATGGAGTCCTACTAGGACTTCCAAGTCCTAGTAGGAATCCCTTTCCTTTTCGGAGTAGGAGAGAAGGAAAAAGGGAAAGAGAGGGGGAGTAGGAAAAGGCAAGGGGGGCGCCGGCCCCTTCCCCTAGTCCAATTCGGACCCATGGGAGGGGGCGCGCGCCACCTCCCCTTGGCCTGCCTCCTCTTTTCCCGTATGGCCCAATAAGGCCCATTACTTCTCCCGGTGAATTCCCGTAACTCTCCGGTACTCCGAAAAATACCCGAATCACTCGGAACCTTTCCGATGTCCGAATATAGCCTTCCAATATATGAATCTTTACCTCTCGACCATTTCGAGACTCCTCGTCATGTCCGTGATCTCATCTGGGACTCCGAACAAACTTCAGTCATCAAATCACATAACTCATAATACAATTCTAGCATGAATAATAAACGTTTATCATGATATAAGGAATATAAATAACATCTTTATTATTGCCTCTAGGGCATATTTCCTTCAGGGAGTCCTACTTGGACTCCTAGTCCAAGTAGGATCGGACCCCCCCCTCCTTCCTTCCAACGGAGGGGGAAAGGGGAAAGAGGTGGAGAGGGAGAAGGAAAGGGGGGCCGCGCCCCCACCCCTTGTCCTATTCGAACTGGGCTTGGAGGGGGGGCACCTCCTGTGGCTTCCTCCTCCTCTCCACTATGGCCCATGAGGCCCATTAAATTTCTCGGGGGGGGGGGGGGGTCCGGTAACCTCCCGGTACTCCGAAAAATCCCCGATCTTCTTCGGAACCATTCCGGTGTCCGTATATAACCTTCCAATATATCAATCTTTACCTCTCGACCATTTCAAGAGTCCTCGTCATGTCCTTGATCTCACCCGGGACTCCGAACAAACTTCGGTCACCAAAACACATAACTCATAATACAAATCGTCATCGAACGTTAGCGTGCGGACCCTACGGGTTCGAGAACTATGTACACATGACCGAGACACATCTCTGGTCAATAACCAATAGCGGAACTTGGATGCTCATATTGGCTCCTACATATTCTTCAAAGATCTTTATCGGTCAAACCGCATAACAACATACGTCATTCTGTAGGATCGAAAGTATGTCTAGAGGGGGGGGGTGATTAGACTACTTGACCAAATAAAAATCTAGCATTTTCCCAATTTTAGTTCTTGGCAGATTTTAGCAACTTAGCACAAGTCAAGCAATCAACCTACACATGCAATTCTAAGAGTATAGCAGCGGAATGTAAGACAATTGCATATGAAGGTAAAGGGAGGAGTTTGAGGGAGCAAACGCAATGTTGACACGGAGATTTTTATCCGTGGTTCCGATAGGTGGTGCTACCGTACATCCACGTTGATGGAGACTTCGACCCACGAAGGGTAACAGTTGCGCGAGTCCACGGTGGGCTCCACCCACGAAGGGTCCACGAAGAAGCAACCTTATCTATCCCACCATGGCCGTCGCCAACGAAGGACTTGCCTCACTAGGGTAGATCTTCACGAATTAGGCGATCTCCTTGCCCTTACAAACTCCTTGGTTCAACTCCACAATCTTGAGGGAGGCTCCCAAGTGACACCTAGCCAATCTAGGAGACACCACTCTCCAAGAAGTAACAAATGGTGTGTTGATGATGAACTCCTTGCTCTTGTGCTTCAAATGATAGTCTCCCCAACACTCAACTCTCTCTCACAAGATTTGGATTTGGTGGAAAGAAGGTTTGAGTGGAAAGCAACTTGGGGAAGGCTAGAGATCAAGATTTATGTGGTTGGAATGGAATATCTTGACCTCAACACAAGTGTAGGTGGTTCTCTCTCAGAAAATATGTGTTGGAAGTGTAGGCATGTTCTGATGGCTCTCTCCACGAATGAAGAGTGGGTGGAGGGGTATATATAGCCTCCACACAAAATCTAACCGTTACACACAAATCACCAAACTTGGTGGGACCGATTCAAAGAACTCGGTCAGACCGATTTGGTTCATAATGTGACCGTTAGGCATTTCGGTGGGACCGACACGTCAACTCGGTGGGACCGATTTCGTTAGGGTTAGGGCATAACGTAATCTTGGTGAGACCGATTACACAAACTCGGTGAGACCGATTTTGGTAATAGACTAACAGTGAGTTGGTCAGGCAAACTCGGTGGGACCGATTCGCTCATCTCGGTTAGACCGAAACGTTACGAAAAGGAAACAGAGGGTTTGCATTGCAATCTCGGTGGGACCGATCGCTCATCTCGGTTTGACTGAAACGTTATGAAGGGAAACAGAGAGATTACAATCCCATCTCGGTGAGACCGAGATCCCTATCGGTGAGACCGAAAAGACTAGGGTTCTGGCAGTGGCTATGTCAACTGAACTCGGTGACTCCGGATATGAAATATCGGTGGGGCCGAGTTGGACTTTTTGGTTTGGGACATATGTGGATGTGAGAAAGTAGTGGAGGGTTTTGGAGCATATCACTAAGCATTTTGAGCAAAAACCTCATTAAGCAACACCTCATCCCTTCTTAATAGTATTGGCTTTTCCTATAGACTCAATGTGATCTTGGATCACTAAAATAGAAAATGTAGAGTCTTGTGCTTTGAGCTTGAGCCAATATTTTGTCCTTAGCGTTTTGAAGGGTCCACTTTCTAATCCATGCCATGCCAATCATTGAGCTTTCCTGAAATATTTATCTTGGAATAGCATTAGCTCAATGAGCTGTATGTTGTTAGGAATTACCAAAACCACCCAGGGATAGTTGCACTTTCACATTCCCTTTGTCATCGGTATGTTACTTCCCCGAGATTCGATCGTCGGTATCATCATACCTAGTTCAATCTCGTTACTGGCAAGTCTTTTTACTCGTTCCATAATGCATCATCCCGTAACTAACTCATTAGTCACATTGCTTGCAAGGCTTATAGTGATGTGCATTACCGAGAGGGCTCGGAGATACCTCTCTGATACACGGAGTGACAAATCCTAATCTTGATCTATGCCAACTCAACAAACACCTTCGGAGACACCTGTAGAGCATATTTATGATCACCCAGCTATGTTGTGACGTTTGATAGCACACAAAGTGTTCCTCCGGTATTCGGGAGTTGCATAATATCATAGTCAGAGGAATATGTATAAGTCATGAAGAAAGCAATAGCAATAGAACTAAACGATCATTATGCTAAGCTAACGGATGGGTCTTGTCCATCACATCATTCTCTAATGATGTGATCCCGTTGATCAAATGACAACACATGTCTATGGTTAGGAAACTTAACCATCTTTGATTAACGAGCTAGTCAAGTAGAGGCATACTAGGGACACTCTGTTTGTCTATGTATTCACACATGTACCAAGTTTCCGGTTAATACAATTCTAGCATGAATAATAATCATTTATCATGATATAAGGAAATATAAATAACAACTTTATTATTGCCTCTAGGGCATATTTCCTTCACATTTTTCCACACCCCAATAAAAGTTTCTAACCATATAGTTTAGATCATCACATACCCCCAAAGGAATTTTGAACACACTCATAATATAGGTTGGGATAGCTTGTTATAGGCTTAATCAAAATCTGCTTCCCAACTTGTGTCGAGTGGCCATCAAAGGAAAATAGTCATTTTGTGACTTAACTTGCAAATAGTGGAACTTCCCCTTAGTCACCCTTCTATCCGGTGTGGGGAAGTGACGAGGACATGGCAATCTTGGATACAACCAAAAATATTGCACACATGTATATATTTGAGATGATTTCTAATAAAAGTTATGCAATGATCTATTTATGTTATCCGGAACAAAAATACTTCACCTATTTTTATTTCATGCCTAATTGTAGAATTACTAGACACTTGCAAACCGCGTGTGAAGATAAAATAGAAGGGGACAATTAGGTGTTGTTCAAGAAGTTCTCTCATGTCACTTTTGGCTCAACAGAACTTAGAGACCAAGTCTATTATGTTCTGGACTTAGATTCAGACTGCACATACATACCTGACTTTAACCGCTTACAACATTTGCATCTGGACTCCAAAATGGGTGAATCTTTCTTTTTGTTGGAAAGCTTATCTCATGTATTTTTCAACACAATTGGATTCACCTTCAAATTCTTTCCGAGCGCGGAGATAGAGCAAAAACAATGCAACACTGATAATCTGAGTCAAAATCTAAGTCAAAACGTGTTGTGTCACCTTCACATGGGCCCATGGGCCTTGTACAACCTAGGGTTGTGTTTTGGCTGCCCTGGGACGTCCTTCCACCCCCTTGACGCCACCCCTTAGTCCCGTATAAGTAGATCAATCTAGTAGTATTTTTTGGGGGTTTTTAGTTAAAAGTTAGCCATTGCAACTTCATGTAATTCATTTGTGTCCAACGACCATGCCATGACCTCTTTCGAAACCCCACTTTTATTAATACTTCATCTATATTCGCAATATTCAAGTTGCTTATCATATTCTTGTTCGTTCTTCGATTGCTTGCAGGAATAGACCCTCGTGGTCAGCCTCATTGTGCTCCTGGCATCGGCAGTAACCTCCAGGAGATTGGTTTAGCGATTGCTAAGGCGCAACATGGTCACATGTTGTAGTCGGATCATCAAAGTTATTCTCCACCAAATCGGTAGTTATCATCTCATCAAAAGATCGAGACACCTTTGCCCTATCAAGTAGTATCGGGATACCAAACCGAGTTGCAATATTTTCATGTGGTTTAATTCTTGTGATACTATTTTGGTTTTATATTTCACCACATATAAAAAGTTAGCCATGTATAGATGTGTCACATGTTCAACAACTTACGGAAGTAAAATAGATGACATATACATATACAACGTGTACATCTTGTCTCTTTTGTTACCCATGTTTCTGATTAAGCAACTCCATGGACGGCTTTGCTTTCAAGAAGGGGAGGATGATGAGGACGTGGCTACATTGGATACGACCAAAAATATTGCATACATCTATATATTTAAGATGATTTCTAATAAAAGTTATGCAATAATTCATTTGTTATCCAGAACAAAAATACCACACCTATTTTTATTTCATGCCTAATTACAGAATTACCAGGCACTTGTACAAACCACGTGTAAGGCCCAACATGCAGTCCTACTCCCAACAAAGACTTTGCAATCTTCACGGAGGCTAGAAGCGCATATTGGTAGCCCTAACATGTGACTTCATAACATACACGCACTATCAATATGTCGGTGAACAACGATGGAATATCACAACAAGTACAACTAAGCAAGAATAGAAGAGTTTATGTATGAATGAGAATTGGGCAGATATATGCCAATATGATAACATAGTTGTACACCAATAAGAGGTTCGAAGATGAGCAAATCGTCCCATAACCAACGGGTTCCAAACTACCGACGAGGATTCTTATCTCTACTAGTTGTCGTCTAAGAAGAACTTCACGTAGATCGTTCACGCTCTTAGCGCAAAGCTTTACCTAACCTGTACCCGCACTTGAGGCTGTTGTGGTATCTGTGAGCTTTTTGGACTCAACAACTCTCATTACCAAGGGTACCAAGACTAACAACACTCATAGGTTGGAAATTGACAAGTGTTAGACATTGCAGCAAGCAGCTAAGCAGTATAAACCAACTATTCCTACGAATACTAGAATAAGATGAGACCAACT
The DNA here is from genome assembly GCF_002575655.3 of Aegilops tauschii subsp. strangulata. Lineage (NCBI taxonomy): Eukaryota > Viridiplantae > Streptophyta > Magnoliopsida > Poales > Poaceae > Aegilops > Aegilops tauschii. Next base: position 336,423,565 of record NC_053035.3, read on the forward strand.
TACGAAAAAGGGGGCACAAACTAGTTGATCAAGAAGTGATCCTGAACCCCTGACTACGAATAATTTATAACCCCACCGTGTCGTCTTTTTGTTTGCATACCCAAAAGAAGAAACAATCACGGTAAGCACACGTTTGAGTAAGATTTTGTTATTAGTTAAATTGTCTACGCCTGACATTATAAATTTCCAAGTCTTCCGTAACCGTGGTCCATGGACATGACTTTCTGGAAGGAATTAAACCTACAAGGATGCTCCAACTGTGCACTATATAATCCTCATGCATAACCCGTTCCTCCAAGTTCAAGCCTATGAGAGCCACCGTGTAAGAACACACTACGTTCCAGGAGTTCGGAGTTAACAATTGTCAATAGCTAATGTCAAACTGACCCAAAAGACCTCTCGACGAGTTGACATCCGGATCAGAGCCGAACGTATCTCTAGACCCGGTCCCAGCCGGATGGAAAAGCTTACATTTAGCCAAGCCCGGTTTCCCGGGGGTGCCTCCGCACACTGCCTTTTGCGGATCAACGCTTTTCTCGGGCGCTGGCCCATGTTATTTTGAAAATATCTGGAGGGGGTGACCCTCTATGCAAGTTTTATGTTTGCAAATTTTAGTACCAATGTTGGGCCTTCTGGAAGAGTTCAACGCTAGATAAAGGAGCTCAAGGGGATCCCGTAATACCCCACACATGGTAGAATGTGCTCATCAATGAACATAATAGCCAAAACTACGAAAACTAGGGGTTGACCAGAGTGGAAAAAATCACCAGGGCATATGACTGAGCCTTCCACCCTTAGTCAGGTATATAATCAAGTTTAACAATTAAGCATGATAATAATGATAAGATATCCATGTTGTCACATGGAAAACCCTGCACCTGCAACTAGCAACACTACAAGAGGGGCTGAGCAAGCGGTAACATAGCTAATCAAAGGTTTTGCTAGGCAGTGAAGGTTAGAGATTGTATCATGGCAATTGGGAGGCTTGAAACAATGTGTCCCTGTCAGGATCTAACCAAGATTAGGAAAGTGCTACATTGTATGAGCAATGCAACCGCTGGCAATTACAGTAGCTGTCAACTAGTAGGAAGTTAATATGGTACCAACTTAGCACAGGAACTCAAATTGATAGTGCTCTCAGGGATTACAACATCAAAACAGCAAATGATCTGAAAATTACATACAATTCGTCGAGTGACAAATATGAGGAAGAAAAAGAAAGATACATACAGATCTATTTCTTCTCACCTACCTTACAGAATATAACAACCATGATAAGCTTAAAAAACAACCATACATGGTAATTCGCTACAATGCAGAGCCTGTACAACTTATCATAAACAACAGCTGCTGGACTCTAAAAAAACAATCATCATGTCATCAAATAACAGACATGCAATCAATCTCTGTCTTTACGATGTAAATAGTTGGCTCCCAAGGGTGATGATGGCGGTTCCGTCGCCCATAATCGTTGTTAGAGACATCTCCGTCTCGAGAATACGGTCTAGTTCAGCCGCAACCAGCCTCATCTTCGGCCGCCTTCTGGAGGATGGGTTCAGACACTGGAAAGCAAGCCCAACAAATTCTTTCATACCTTCTGTCGTGAAACCGCCACCTAACCTTGGGTCAATCAGTTCATTTGAACTGAAATGTGCTTCCAGCTTTCAAAAAGACAACAAAATGCCTGTCAGTGGGATGTTAGGATATACTGTCTAATCAAATGGTGCACAAGCAACATCAATTCTCTTTATAGTTGTTTTGACGACTTTTTTTTATAAAGTTATATCTCAATCAAGGTAGGAAAATAGCATATCAAACGTCAAGGACTACTATTTAACATAAAATGAAGAAGAATTCAAGCAATCTTACTGAATGTGACATATATGTTTTCATCACAGCAAAAGGAGTGAAACTGTTTCTAGACAGATATTTTCTAGCTGTTAGTGAGTTGGCAAAATCTACGCTCCATTGCTTTAGCAAGGCAACATAGTTACATTTTGTCAATGTGCACACAACCTGATCATAGGTTAATCATTGGAACAGTGAATCAAAGATTCCATCCTTTCTCCTAACAAAAAAGGCAGCAGAAGGTTCACAAAATCAATAAATCATAGGTAGTCTGTCAACTTGCTAAAAATCATAGGCTGTCATTTTGCTTGCTGAAGACTTCTTTCAGAGAGGCAGTAAAAATTCATAGCATTTTCTCTAGGCAGCTTACAGCTACATGCCAAAGGAAATTACCCAGTGGGCCAGAGATTCTCTGGATTCTGGAGGTTGCAAGCTAGCAGCTTCTCTTCCAGTAATTAGCTCCAAAAGAAACACTCCAAAGCTGTAGACGTCGCTGCTTTCAGAAAACTGCGCCACCGAGTGTGCTCTAAGAACAAACATGCACAATGCGTTATGAGTCACAAGGATTATTACAGAGAGGATTAGACTGATCATCCCACAATTGAAAGACACAACAACAATACAACTAGATGACATTTTTCCTAAAAATGAAACTGAATGATACATTTCGTGCACAAGCTTTTCGAACATATCAATCTCCAACGGCGACATGGCAGTCTACATATTTGTTGCCTGGTCTGAAAAACAGAAGATAAAAGGATATGGTACTTGAACTTACTCGGGATCCTGGTAGACACTGCTGCTAAACCCATGCGATGACCCGACATCTTCATGTCCTCTAAGTAACCTAAAAAGTCCAGCATCAGCCACCTTCGCAATAAAATTCTCATCGACCAGTACATTGCTCGTCTTGAAGTTCTTGTGGATCAAAGGAGGCATAAGACTATGCAGATGATTCAGACCTGCAAGTCAAACTGCAGTTATACTTGCTATTTTATAAATTCATAACAGAAAAAAAGGCGACATCTCATAGTTGTACTACCTTTAGCTGCACCAATGGCTATTGCTAGCCTCTGTTTGAACTCAAGCCGTGTCATGGAGCCTTTCCCTGAATCTAGCAAAAGGTGTAAGGTTTCAGAAAAGAAAAAAAAAGAAGCCACAATCTAATTTCTGACGATAACCAAATATTACCATATAGATGGCTACAGACATTGCCATTGGGTGAGTACTCAAACACTAGCATTTGTAGACCTCCTTCCTGGCAATAACCAATCAGAGTTACGATGTTCCGATGACATATCTCTGAAAGCCTCCTAACCTGCATAATGCAAGGACGCCAAAGAAGTTAAGAATGCCAAATTTATTAGGCCGCAACAGACGCATTTATTTAGCTGTCCCTGTCTAATTGAGGCAAGTTTTTTTCAATAGCAAACAACAACAATAATGGACAAGAGACAGATCTTCCAAACTTACCCCACAAATAAGTCACTCCACTAAAATGTTCACTATCTGACCATAAATACGGCACAATTTAGGCAATGCCGTTAACTGTCGTATCCAATGTAATTCAAGACACTTAATTCTCAAGTCAGCATCACATAGAACATCAAAACCAGAAACTTCGACACGGTATGACGAAACAGTCAGACATAAAATTCAGGAGACCAGATTTTCTCTGGTCACAAGCATGGCAGAATGGAGGTAAATTATACTGTATCCTTACAAGAACAACAATGTCCCTGCATTTGCAGTTGCATCTAAATAGTTTACCTCGTCGGAAAACTCCAGCCTTGGTGCTCCCATGCGCCTCTTGATGGCCACGACTGAACCATCAAAAAGCAACCCCTTGTACACCAGGCCAAAGCTCCCGGCGCCAACCAAGTTGGCCTCGCTGAAGTTATTGGTCGCCTGCGCCAGCTCCTCGAGAGAGAACTGTCTCGCGCCCTGACGCTCCGGCGCCGAGGAACTTCGCCCCCCCTTGCCCCACTCCACTGATGCCACCAGCAACACACAAACGTCGCGTTAGCAGAGCAGAGCTGGAAAATTTGCCGGAGAAAGAAAGCAGCAGCAGCAGCAGCAGCATTGCCATCCAAGGACGGTGCACGGAACAGCAACCGCAATTCACCTAGGGTGGAAGGATCCGAGGAGCCGGTGTCGGAGGTCCTGTTACGCCGCGCGCGCGCCCGGCACCAGAGCGCGATCACCACGGCCACCAAGACGAGCAAGGCGGCGCCACCGGCGGCAATGCCGACTATGGCGGCGATCGGCAATGACATCCGGATGCCCGTGACATCGAATCAGCAAAGTCGTGGAGGGGGGATTCCCTTTTCCTTCCTTGTGTCGGGGTAAGCAGCAGCAGCGTTGCACTTGAGAAATGGTCAAGCGAAGCAGCGCTCCCAAATCTAAACCCGAAGCGAACACTGGTCCTCACCTACCCCCAAATCGGTGGGTGGTATAGCTCCGGCACGCATGAATGCGGCAGCGATATCTTTCTCCGAATTGGCGCCTCAATTGGGCAATGCAGCTACATATGCACGCATCTAAGCTGTAGGGCTAGGGGCAGGACCAAGAAGAAGGGTGGACCGGGCGTGGGCGATCAATCAAGAAGAAGCAAGAAGGGGAGGAAGAGGGTGATGGATAGGGTGCTAGCTGCGGTGTGTGGTGGTGTAGGGGAGGCGCTGCACATGGCAAATCGTTGGATCCCTCCCTCCATCCCTGCGGCGGCCGCCCCTTTTGTCAAAGGAGAGGGGACGGCCCTCCCTCTTGCGCCATCGCCAGGCTCCCCCCACCCCCACCCCCACCCCATGTGTGTGTGCGCGTGTCGGGGGGCGTGTGCTGTGCGTGACTGTAGGGCCCGGCCGTCCCGCTGTGCGTGTGCTGGTGTAGAGAGAGAAGCTTGCTGCGTTGGAATCTTTCTTTCACCGTCCTCTGCTCTCTCCTACTACATGGACATGGACATGGACATGGGTGGTGCCGTGCGTACGTGGTGCTGATGCATTTCGCCGGGAAGAAGCGGAGAGCGAGCTGAAAAGCATCTCGGGACGAGATGGAGCGGGAGCAAAAAGGGTAAAAGGAGAGAGAGTGCGGTGGTTGGTTCCCACTTTCTAGTACAAGCAAGGAAAGGAGGGGAGTCTGCTTGCTCCGTAGGAGGCCATCTCCAATCGTTTTCATCGAGTATCCCTTCTTTTTAGAAGATTTTCACCGAGTATACCTGGTCATGGGAAACCCCGTCCGGTCGGCCCGGCCTTGTCCACGGACCGAGCCTGGGCCTAAGTTTTGAGCCCGAAGGCTGGGAAGGGACAAGCTTGGGCTTAGAGCAACTCCAATGGGGCGACCCAAACGGACGGCACATTTGTCCGCTTTTTGTCCGTTTGGGTCGGCCGCCCGCCCGGTGTCCGCCCAGTTTTGCATTTGGGTCGGCAAAGCGCCCAACCCACCGACCCATTTCATATCCGCATTCAACTTTTAAATAAAAAAGGCCCGTGGCCGATCATGCCAGCGGCCATGTCTCATGCCGGCATCATGCCAGCGCCGGCATACAATGCCGGCTTCAGAAAAAACCACAGTTCATGCTGGCGCACTCGCCAGCTGGCCGGCACACATGCCATCACACAAAAAATGGTGGGACTTGAGTTCGACCACGCCATCGCGGCTCCCGTGGTCATGCCGGCATACAAAAAGATGGCCCTCGACGCCATAGATCACTCGTCCTCGAACTTGAGCATGTCGGCCTGCATCTTCTCGAACCACGGCCTCTTTCTTGACGACAAGGCGTTGAGATCCACCTTCATGATCTCCACCCCGGTCATCATGCTTGCAAGAGCCACTTCTTTCGCCTTTGTCTTGGCGTTGGCGGCCTCGATCTCTAGCATTTTGGTTTGCTTCTCCGCCTCGAGCTCGAACATCTTGGCTTGCTTCTCCGCGTCAAGATCAAGCCTCCTCCTTTGGATCTCCATGAAAACATCCATTTGCTCCGCCTTGAAACGCCGGCGCTCCTCCTCACTTGAGTCCTTCTTATTCATCATGCCGTCCACGCTTGCGATCAAGGCGTTGGTGGCCGCATCTCGCTTGTCCTCCTTCTTGGAGTTGGTCTTCCCCTGCGGCCGTGCCGGCTCGCCCTCCCCAACATCCTCCACGGCGCCCTTCCCCCCACGTGCCTTGAGCGCGACATATTGTGCCTTGAACCTCTCTTCGTCCTTGATGACCCGATAGCAATGGGAGAGGTTGAAGCACTTGCCATTGTATTGAACCTTGAATGTCTCCACAACTTGAAATGCCTACAAAATGTTTCCATGCAAGCATATGGTCAAGTGATAGCAAAATGAAGACGTAAAAGGATGATCTTGATGGCACAAAAGAGGGCGGCTTGCTTGCTATCATTCCATGTCTTGCACGCCGATGCCGCTCACGGGGCGGGCCTTGACGCTCTCAAGGATGGCACAAAACTTGTTGCACTCTTGTTGGATCACCCTCCACCGCTTGGAAATGGAGACCCACCCACGCGTGCTCACAAATTGGTAAGGTGGAAACTTCTTGCGCTCATGAAACTCGCGGTGCACACGAGTCCAAAAGGTTGAATGCTTTTGCTCGGCGCCTGTCTTTGGGTCTTGTCCAATGTCTCGCCAACACTCGCAAAGAAGCTTGTACTCGGCAGCTGTGTACGCCTTCGTGCGCTTGCTCTTGCGCTTCGGCTTAGGACCGGTTTGGTTGGCGAGCTCGTCCTTGAACAAAGGCTCCACTTCAATGTCGCACTCGTCCTCTTCCTCTAGCCCATAGTCCTCCGGGAACTCGTGGTCGAGAGGGAAGCCGTCCAGATCGATGCCGACCTGATCACGCATGAAGGCCGCCTGATCGGGATCATAGCCAGCGGCCGGCGTGAACGCCCCGCGGCCGTCCTGGCTTTGTGTCTCGTCGGGATCGTAGCCAGCGCCCGGCGCACCACCCTCGAAGATGAGGTTTTGCATGTAGTCCTCGTCGACGGCGGACGGCATTTCCTCGAACAGGTTAAGGGCGTCCGGGAGCACGCCGGCTGGCGTCTGTCGCGCGCATTTCCTCGTGCCGCCGGACGACGAGCCATCGACCACCGGGGTGGCGCTGAGGCCGATGGGTGCGGGCGCGGGCGTGGAAGGCGCGACCACGCTCATGTCGGGTGAGCACTCCCCGGAGAGGCGGGAGGCCTGTGGGTAGACGTGGAAGTCGGGGACCGGGTTGCAAGCCGACGCGCGGGGTGAGTCGGGCAGCACCATCCGAGGAAATGCCGACGAGCCGGTGCTAGCCGCGGCGACGGCGGCTTGGAGGACGTTGTGCTGGCTAGGGTTTACCCCTATCATGTAGAGCGCCTCCCTCGTTGCCGCGGCGACGCGAGCGTTGGTGAACTCCTGCTGCGCGGCGACCTAATCCCTCGCGTCCGCGGCGTGCCTCCGGCCCTTCCTCTTGGCCGACTCCCTTGCCCGCTGTTCGGGCGTCAGCGCCTTCTTCGGCTTGGTCGCCGCGACGGTCTTGCGTGGGGCACGACGCTTGCCTTTCCCAGAGGGGGCGACGGCGCCGGACGAGGCGAGGGAGGCGAGGCCGGCAGCGGCGTCGAGGTCGAGGTCGATGGCGTCCTCCATGGCTGGTTGGGGGCGGGGGCGTGCGCGGGCGGGAGCGTTTTTGGGGAAAATGGGGGGAATGTTGGTGGCTGCCACCGACCGGCGGGCCCGAGGAGACGAGTAGGCGCGCGCGCGTCTGTCTCGTGTCCGCGCCGACGCAAATCCGGCTCAAAATTGGGCCTGGAATGGGTCGCCCGCGGACGAAAAACGGACGCGGGCGGACGAAATGGGTCGCCCCATTGGAGTTGCTGTTAGCATATGTGTGTTTTAAGGAAGAGGCCCGACCGGATTTTCCACTGATGGGCCGGGCTTGGGCCTAAAATCTAGGCCCAAAGGCCGGCCCAGGCCCGAGCCTAGGTTTTCTGTTGCGGGCTTTTTTAGGCCCGACCCGACTTCTGGCTAGGTATATCACCGAGTGATCGGGTAGGATGAGCTTTGCTACATCTACGGGTCATTACTTTCGGAAAGGGGGTTACGGGTTGACAGGGTTGAGTTAAAATCAAGGAGTGAGTCAGTCAAAATCTAGAGGGGGAGAATTAAGAGGACACATCACCCGATAAAATTAGTCCGTAGCAGTTTCTGTAAGTGTAAGATTTTTGTACCCCAGTGACCCTTCCTGACATCTTTCTCTCGAGGGCAGCGCTACACAACGGTCTCGACGCATAGCCACCCGATCTATTCGTGCGTGGCCATTGGATTTGGCCCTTCCCCGCATCGTCTTCTTCCCTCGCACTTCTCGCTAGAAAAACAAGGGGATGCACACCATCTGAAGGAAATATGCCCTAGAGGCAATAATATAGTTATTATTTATTTCCTTATATCATGATAAATGTTTATTATTCATGCTAGAATTGTATTAACCGGAAACATAATACTTGTGTGAATACATAGACAAACAGAGTGTCACTAGTATGCCTCTACTTGACTAGCTGGTTGATCAAAGATGGTTATGTTTCCTAGCCATTGACATGAGTTGTCATTTGATTAACGGGATCACATCATTAGGAGAATGATGTGATTGACTTGACCCATTCCGTTAGCTTAGCACACGATCGTTTAGTATTCTGCTATTGCTTTCTTCATGACTTATACATGTTCCTATGACTATGAGATTATGCAACTCCCGTTTACCGGAGGAACACTTTGTGTGCTACCAAACATCACAACGTAACTGGGTGATTATAAAGGTGCTCTACCAGTGTCTCCGAAGGTACTTGTTGGGTTGGCGTATTTCGAGATTAGGATTTGTCACTCCGATTGTCGAAGAGGTATCTCTGGGCCCACTCGGTAATGCACATCACTTAAGCCTTGCAAGCATTGCAACTAATGAGTTAGTTGCGGGATGATGTATTACAGAACGAGTAAAGAGACTTGCCGGTAACAAGATTGAACTAGGTATTGAGATACCGACGATCGAATCTCGGGCAAGTAACATACCGATGACAAAGGGAACAACGTATGTTGTTATGCGGTCTGACCGATAAAGATCTTCGTAGAATATGTGGGAGCCAATATGAGCATCCAGATTCCGCTATTGGTTATTGACCGGAGACGTGTCTCGGTCATGTCTACATAGTTCTCGAACCCGTAGGGTCCGCACGCTTAAAGTTTCGATGACAGTTATATTATGAGTTTATATTTTTTGATGTACCGAAGGTTGTTCGGAGTCCCGAATGTGATCACGGACATAACGAGGAGTCTCAAAATGGTCGAGCCATGAAGATTGATATATTGGACGACTATATTCGGACACCGGAATGGTTCCGGGGGTTATCGGATATATATCGGAGTACCGGGGGGGTTACCGGAACCCTCCCGGGGAATTAATGGGCCTATATGGGCCTTAGTGGAGAAGAGGAGGGGCGGCCAGGGCAGGCCGCACGCCCCCTCCCCCTCTAGTCCGAATTGGACAAGGAGGGGGGCGGCGCCCCCCTTTCCTTCTTCTCCTCCTCCTCTTTCCCCCCTTCTCCTAATCCAACAAGGAAGGGAGGGAGTCCTACTCCCGGTGGGAGTAGGACTCCTCCTGGCGCGCCCCTCTCCTGGCCGGCCGCCTCTCCCCCCTTGCTCCTTTATATACGGGAGCAGGGGGCACCCCAAAGACACAACAATTGATCTGTTGATATTTTAGCCGTGTGCGGTGCCCCCCTCCACCATAGTCCACCTCGATAATACTGTAGCGGTGCTTAGGCGAAGCCCTGCGTCGGTAGAACATCATCATCGTCACCACGCCGTCGTGCTGACGAAACTCTCCCTCAACACTCGGCCGGATCGGAGTTCGAGGGACGTCATCGGGCTGAACGTGTGCTGAACTCGGAGGTGCCGTGCGTTCGGTACTTGATCGGTCGGATCATGAAGACGTACGACTACATCAATCGCGTTGTGCTAACGCTTCCGCTTTCGGTCTACGAGGGTACGTGGACAATACTCTCCCCTCTCTTTGCTATGCATCACCATGATCTTGCGTGTGCGCAGGAATTTTTTTGAAATTACTACGTTCCCCAACAGTGGCATCCGAGCCAGGTTTTATGCGTAGATGTCATATGCACGAGTAGAACACAAGTGAGTTGTGGGAGATATAAGTCATACTTCTTACCAGCATGTCATACTTTGCTTCGGCGGTATTGTTGGATGAAGCGGCCCGGACCGACATTACGCGTACGCTTACGCGAGACTGGTTCTACCGACGTACTTTGCACACAGGTGGCTGGCGGGTGTCAGTTTCTCCAACTTTAGTTGAACCGAGTGTGGCTACGCCCGGTCCTTGCGAAGGTTAAAACAGCACCAACTTGACAAACTATCGTTGTGGTTTTGATGCGTAGGTAAGAACGGTTCTTGCTAAGCCCGTAACAGCCACGTAAAATTTGCAACAACAAAGTAGAGGACGTCTAACTTGTTCTTGCAGGGCATGTTGTGATGTGATATGGTCAAGGCATGATGCTAAATTTTATTGTATGAGATGATCATGTTTTGTAACCGAGTTATCGGCAACTGGCAGGAGCCATATGGTTGTCGCTTTATTGTATGCAATGCAATCGCCCTGTAATGCTTTACTTTATCACTAAGCGGTAGCGATAGTCGTAGAAGCATAAGATTGGAGAGACGACAACGATGCTACGATGGAGATCAAGGTGTCGCGCCGGTGACGATGGTGATCATGACGGTGCTTCGAAGATGGAGATCACAAGCACAAGATGATGATGGCCATATCATATCACTTATATTGATTGCATGTGATGTTTATCATTTATGCATCTTATCTTGCTTTGATTGACGGTAGCATTATAAGATGATCCCTCACTAAATTATCAAGGTATAAGTGTTCTCCCTGAGTATGCACCGTTGCGAAAGTTCTTCGTGCTGAGACACCACGTGATGATCGGGTGTGATAGGCTCTACGTTCAAATACAACGGGTGCAAAACAGTTGCACACGCGGAATACTCAGGTTAAACTTGACGAGCCTAGCATATAACAGATATGGCCTCGGAACACTAAGACCGAAAGGTCGAGCGTGAATCATATAGTAGATATGATCAACATAGTGATGTTCACCATTGAAACTACTCCATCTCACGTGATGATCGGACATGGTTTAGTTGATTTGGATCACATGATCACTTAGAGGATTAGAGGGATGTCTATCTAAGTGGGAGTTCTTAAGTAATATGATTAATTGAACTTAAATTTATCATGAACTTAGTACCTGATAGTATTTTGCTTGTCTATGTTGATTGTAGATAGATGGCCCGTGCTGTTGTTCCGTTGAATTTTAATGCGTTCCTTGAGAAAGCAAAGTTGAAAGATGATGGTAGCAATTACACGGACTGGGTCCGTAACTTGAGGATTATCCTCATTGCTGCATAGAAGAATTACGTCCTGGAAGCACCGTTGGGTGCCAGACCTGCTGCAGGAGCAACACCAGATGTTATGAACGTGTGGCAGAGCAAAGCTGATGACTACTCGATAGTTCAGTGTGCCATGCTTTACGGCTTAGAACCGGGTCTTCAACGATGTTTTGAACGTCATGGAGCATATGAGATGTTCCAGGAGTTGAAGTTAATATTTCAAGCAAATGCCCGGATTGAGAGATATGAAGTCTCCAATAAGTTCTACAGCTGCAAGATGGAGGAAAATAGTTCTGTCAGTGAGCATATACTCAAAATGTCTGGGTATAACAATCACTTGATTCAACTGGGAGTTAATCTTCCGGATGATAGCGTCATTGACAGCATTCTTCAATCACTACCACCAAGCTACAAGAGCTTCGTGATGAACTATAACATGCAAGGGATGGATAAGACGATTCCCGAGCTCTTCGCAATGCTAAAGGCTGCGGAGGTAGAAATAAAAAAGGAGCATCAAGTGTTGATGGTCAATAAGACCACCAGTTTTTAAGAAAAAGGGCAAAGGGAAGAAGAAGGGGAACTTCAGGAAGAACAACAAGCAAGTTGCTGCTCAGGAGAAGAAACCCAAGTCTGGACCTAAGCCTGAGACTGAGTGCTTCTACTGCAAGTAGACTGGTCACTGGAAGCGTAACTGCCCCAAGTATTTGGCGGATAAGAAGGATGGCAAGGTGAACAAAGGTATATGTGATATACATGTTATTGATGTGTACCTTACTAATGCTCGCAGTAGCACCTGGGTATTTGATACTGGTTCTGTTGCTAATATTTGCAACTCGAAACAGGGACTACGGATTAAGCGAAGATTGGCTAAGGATGAGGTGACGATGTGCGTGGGAAATAGTTCCAAAGTCAATGTGATCGCGGTCGGCATGCTACCTCTACATCTACCTTCGGGATTAGTTTTAGACCTGAATAGTTGTTATTTGGTGACAGCGTTGAGCATGAACATTATATCTGGATCTTGTTTGATGCGAGACAGTTATTCATTTAAATCAGAGAATAATGGTTGTTCTATTTATATGAGTAATATCTTTTATGGTCATGCACCCTTGAAGAGTGGTCTATTTTTGTTGAATCTCGATAGTAGTGATACACATATTCATAATATTGAAGCCAAAAGATGCAGAGTTGATAATGATAGTGCAACTTATTTGTGGCACTGCCGTTTAGGTCATATCGGTGTAAAGCGCATGAAGAAACTCCATACTGATGGACTTTTGGAACCACTTGATTATGAATCACTTGGTACTTGCGAACCGTGCCTCATGGGCAAGATGCTAAAACGCCGTTCTAGGGAACAATGGAGTGAGCAACAGATTTGTTGGAAATCATACATACAGATGTATGTGGTCCGATGAATATTGAGGCTCGAGGCGGATATCGTTATTTTCTCACCTTCACAGATGATTTGAGCAGATATGGGTATATCTACTTAATGAAACATAAGTCTGAAACATTTTAAAAGTTCAAGGAATTTCAGAGTGAAGTTGAAAATCATCGTAACAAGAAAATGAAGTTTCTGCGATCTGATCGTGGAGGAGAATATTTGAGTTACGAGTTTGGTCTTCATTTGAAAAAATGCGGAATAGTTTCGCAACTCACGCCACCCGGAACACCACAGCGTAATGGTGTGTCCGAACGTCGTAATCGTACTTTACTTGATATGGTGCGATCTATGATGTCTCTTACTGATTTACCGCTATCGTTTTGGGGTTATGCTTTAGAGACGGCTGCATTCATGTTAAATAGGACACCATCGAAATCCATTGAGACGACGCCTTATGAACTGTGGTTTGGCAAGAAATCAAAGTTGCCGTTTCTTAAAGTTTGGGGCTGCGATGCTTATGTGAAAAAGCTTCAACCTGATAAGCTCGAACCCAACTCGGAAAAATGTGTCTTCATAGGATACCCAAAAGAGACTGTTGGGTACACCTTCTATCACAGATCCGAAGGCAAGACTTTTGTTGCTAAATTTGGAATCTTTCTAGAGAAGGAGTTTCTCTCGAAAGAAGTGAGTGGGAGGAAAGTAGAACTTGATGAGGTAACTGTACTTGCTCCCTTATTGGAAAGTAGTTCATCACAGAAACCGGTTTCTGCGACACCTACACCAATTAGTGAGGAAGTTAATGATGATGATCATGAAACTTCAGATCAAGTTGTAACTGAACCTCATAGGTCAACCAGAGTAAGATCCGCACCAGAGTGGTACAGTAATCCTGTTCTGGAAGTTATGTTGCTAGACCATGACGAACCTACGAACTATGAAGAAGCGATGGTGAGCCCAGATTCTGCAAAGTGGCTTGAGTCCATGAAATCTGAGATGGGATCCATGTATGAGAACAAAGTGTGGACTTTGGTTGACTTGCCCGATGATCGGCAAGCCATTGAGAATAAATGGATCTTCAAGAAGAAGACTGACGCTGACGGTAATGTTACTGTCTATAAAGCTCAACTTGTTGCGAAAGGTTTTCAACAAGTTCTAGGGATTGACTACGATGAGACCTTCTCACCCGTAGCGATACTTAAGTCTGTCCGAATCATGTTAGCAATTGCCGCATTTTATGATTATGAAATTTGGCAAATGGATGTAAAAACTGCATTCCTGAATGGATTTCTGGAAGAAGAGTTGTATATGATGCAACCGAAAGGTTTTGTCGATCCAAAGGGAGCTAACAAAGTGTGCAAGCTCCAGCGATCCATTTATGGACTGGTGCAAGCCTCTCGGAGTTGGAATAAACGCTTTGATAGTGTGATCAAAGCATTTGGTTTTATACAGACTTTTGGAGAAGCTTGTATTTACAAGAAAGTGAGTGGGAGCTCTGTAGCATTTCTGATATTATATGTGGATGACATATTGCTGATTGGAAATGATATAGAATTTCTGGATAGCATAAAGGGATACTTGAATAAAAGTTTTTCGATGAAAGACCTCGGTGAAGCTGCTTATATATTGGGCATCAAGATCTATAGAGATAGATCAAGACGCTTAATTGGACTTTCACAAAGCACATACCTTGAGAAAGTTTTGAAGAAGTTCAAAATGGATCAAGCAAAGAAAGGGTTCTTGCTTGTGTTATAAGGTGTGAAGTTTAGTAAGACTCAATGCCCGACCACTGCAGAAGATAGAGACAAGATGAAAGATGTTCCCTATGCTTCATCTATAGGCTCTATCATGTATGCAATGCTGTGTACCAGACCTGATGTGTGCCTTGCTATAAGTTTAGCAGGGAGGTACCAAAGTAATCCAGGAGTGGATCACTGGACATCGGTCAAGAACATCCTGAAATACCTGAAAAGGACTAAGGATATGTTTATCGTTTATGGAGGTGACAAAGAGCTCATCGTAAATGGTTACGTTGATGCAAGCTTTGACACTAACTCGGACGATTCTAAATCGCAAACCGGATACGTGTTTACATTGAACGGTGGAGCTGTCAGTTGGTGCAATTCTAAACAAAGCGTCGTGGCGGGATCTACGTGTGAAGCGGAGTACATAGCTGCTTCGGAAGCAGCAAATGAAGGAGTCTGGATGAAGGAGTTCATATCCAATCTAGGTGTCATACCTAGTGCATCGGGTCCAAAGAAAATCTTTTGTGACAATACTGGTGCAATTGCCTTGGCAAAGGAATCCAGATTTCACAAGAGAACCAAGCACATCAAGAGACGCTTCAATTCCATCCGGGATTTAGTCCAGGTGGGAGACATAGAAATTTGCAAGATACATACGGATCTGAATGTTGCAGACCCGTTGACTAAGCCTCTTCCACGAGCAAAACATGATTAGCACCAAGGCTCCATGGGTGTTAGAATCATTACAATGTAATCTAGATTATTGACTCTAGTGCAAGTGGGAGACTGAAGGAAATATGCCCTAGAGGCAATAATAAAGTTATTATTTATTTCCTTATATCATGATAAATGTTTATTATTCATGCTAGAATTGTATTAACCAGAAACATAATACTTGTGTGAATACATAGACAACAGAGTGTCACTAGTATGCCTCTACTTGACTAGCTCGTTGATCAAAGATGGTTATGTTTCCTAGCCATTCACATGAGTTGTCATTTGATTAACGGGATCACATCATTAGGAGAATGATGTGATTGACTTGACCCATTCCGTTAGCTTAGCACACGATCGTTTAGTATTCTGCTATTGCTTTCTCCATGACTTATACATGTTCCTATGACTATGAGATTATGCAACTCCCGTTTACCGGAGGAACACTTTGTGTGCTACCAAACGTCACAACGTAACTGGGTGATTATAAAGGTGCTCTACAGGTGTCTCCGAAGGTACTTGTTGGGCTGGCGTATTCGAGATTAGGATTTGTCACTCCGATTGTCGGAGAGGTATCTCTGGGCCCACTCGGTAATGCACATCACTTAAGCCTTGCAAGCATTGCAACTAATGAGTTAGTTGCGGGATGATGTATTACAGAACGAGTAAAGAGACTTGCCGTTAACAAGATTGAACTAGGTATTGAGATACCGACGATCGAATCTCGGGCAAGTAACATACCGATGACAAAGGGAACAACGTATGTTGTTATGCGGCCTGACCGATAAAGATCTTCATAGAATATGTGGGAGCCAATATGAGCATCCAGGTTCCGCTATTGGTTATTGACCGGAGACGTGTGTCGGTCATGTCTACATAGTTCTCGAACCCGTAGGGTCCGCACGCTTAAAGTTTCAATGACAGTTATATTATGAGTTTATATTTTTTGATGTACCGAAGGTTGTTCGGAGTCCCGGATGTGATCACGGACATAACGAGGAGTCTCCAAATGGTCGAGACATGAAGATTGATATATTGGACGAGTATATTCGGACACCAGAATGGTTCCGGGGGTTATCGGATATATACCGGAGTACCGGGGGGTTACCGGAACCCCCCCCCCCGGGGGGAATTAATGGGCCTTAGTGGAGAAGAGGAGGGGCGGCCAGGGCAGGCCGCACGCCCCCTCCCCCTCTAGTCCGAATTGGACAAGGAGGGGGGGCGGCGCCCCCCTTTCCTTCTTCTCCTCCTCCTCTTTCCCCCCTTCTCCTAATCCAACAAGGAAGGGAGGGAGTCCTACTCCCGATGGGAGTAGGACTCCTCCTGGCGCGCCCCTCTCCTGGCCTGCCGCCTCTCCCCCCTTGCTCCTTTATATACGGGAGCAGGGGGCACCCCAAAGACACAACAATTGATCTGTTGATCTTTTAGCCGTGTGCGGTGCCCCCTCCACCATAGTCCACCTCGATAATACTGTAGCGGTGCTTAGGCGAAGCCCTGCGTCGGTAGAACATCATCATCGTCACCACGCCGTCGTGCTGACAAAACTCTCCCTCAACACTCGGCTGGATCGGAGTTCGAGGGACGTCATCGGGCTGAACGTGTGCTGAACTCGGAGTTGTCGTGCGTTCGGTACTTGATCGGTCGGATCGTGAAGACGTACGACTACATCAACCGCGTTGTGCTAACGCTTCTGCTTTCGGTCTACGAGGGTACGTGGACAACACTCTCCCCTCTCGTTGCTATGCATCACCATGATCTTGCGTGTGCATAGGATTTTTTTTTGAAATTACCACGTTCCCCAACACCACCCCCCCCTCGCCACTGTTGTGGCCGTGCCCGATGAGCTCCAATGAGGTCCTTCCCCGTGGCCGCCGGGATTGCACCACGACTGCTATTGACTCCAAGCGTGATTCACCGTGAATGCAGCTCTAAAAACAGCCAAATCCAGCGGGTGATCGCCATGATTGCAACATCCCCAGCGTAAACCCCCTCCGGCTCGTCGCGATCGTCGGCTTGCACCGTCGTGTCCAACAAAAAAACAAAAAAAAGCAACAAATCCTCAGTGGTCGATTGAAGCAAAAACACTAGCAGGTTCGAGCAAAAAAGGATATCGGTTCCATAAAAAAACTCCAGAGGGAGAACTTCGGTGGTTGATTTGTAGCAA
Source organism: Aegilops tauschii subsp. strangulata (assembly GCF_002575655.3). Taxonomy (NCBI): domain Eukaryota; kingdom Viridiplantae; phylum Streptophyta; class Magnoliopsida; order Poales; family Poaceae; genus Aegilops; species Aegilops tauschii. The sequence continues at coordinate 336,440,851 of NC_053035.3, forward strand.
AAAAGATTGCTAGTCCCAGGAAAAGTACACTTGTTCCAGCAAAAATACTCAGCAGGGAGACTCTAGAGGTTCAATTGTAGCAAACAAAAAAGCTTGTTCCAACAAAAAACGTGTCGGCAGCGAGGGTGCACTCGGTTCCAGTACATCGCGTGGCTGATTGCAGCAACTACTGATGTTGGTTCTAGCAAAATGGTTAGCCGATTGCAGCATAGGTTGCCATCGGTTTCAACGCAAAACGTCATGGCAGTCGTCTGTCTCCACAAAATAGCCCCCTCACAGGGCGTAGTAGTGGGGGTGTCGGTTCCAGCTTTGGGTAGGCCCGAGAACACCGCACCTCCCTCTCGCTAACGGTCATGCTCTGCGCACTTCCGCAACTTTGTGTGTGCCCTTTCCTAGCAAATTTTTGCGTATCATTCCATCATAAGTATTGCATTGCAATCATATTTATTAAGTAATTATTTGAATATTCTACTTCTCTCTTTTTTGTTTCTATTTTGAAACGGTTGTTGGGGAACGCAGTAATTTCAAAAAAAATCCTACGCACACGCAAGATCCATCTCGGTGATGCATAGCAACGAGAGGGGAGAGTGTTGTTCACGTACCCTCGTAGACCGAAAGCGGAAGCGTTATGACAACGCGGTTGATGTAGTCGTACGTCTTCATGATCCGACCGATCCTAGTACTGAAAGTACGGCACCTCCGCGATCTGCACACGTTCAGCTCGGTGATATCCCACGAACTCTAGATCCAGCTGAGGTCGAGGGAGAGTTTCGTCAGCACGACGGCGTGATGACGGTGATGATGAAGTTGCCGCCGCAGGGCTTCGCCTAAGCACTACAACGATATGACCGAGGTGGAAATCTGTGGAGGGGGGCGTCGCACACGGCTAAACAATCAACTTGTGTGTCTATGGGGTGCCCCCTTCCCCCGTATATAAAGGAGTGGAGGAGGGGAGGGCCGGCCCTCTCATGGCGCGCCCCAAGGGGTGAGTCCTACTCCCGGTGGGAGTAGGATTCCCCCTTTCCCTAGTTGGAGTAGGAGAAGAAGGAAGAGGGAGAGGGAGAGAAGGAAAGGGGGCCTGCCCCCCTCCCAATTCGGATTGGGCTTGGGGGGGCGCCCCCACCTTGGCCACCTCCTCCTCTCTCCCACTAAAGCCCATTAAGGCCCAATGACTCCCCGGGGGGTTCCGGTAACCCCCCGTCCGGTAAATGCCCGAACTCACTCGGAACCATTCTAATGTCCAAACATAGCCTTCCAATATATCGATCTTTATGTCCCGACCATTTCGAGACTCCTCGTCATGTCCGTGATCACATCCGGGACTCAGAACAACCTTCGGTACATCAAAACACATAAACTCATAATACCGATCGTCATCGAACGTTAAGCGTGCGGACCCTAAGGGTTCGAGAACTATGTAGACATGACCGAGACTCATCTCCGGTCAATAACCAATAGCGGAACCTAGATGCTCATATTGGCTCCCACATATTCTACGAAGATTTTTATCGGTCAAACCGCATAACAACATACGTTGTTCCCTTTGTCATCGGTATGTTACTTACCCGAGATTCGATCGTCGGTATCATCATACCTAGTTCAATCTCGTTACCGACAAGTCTCTTTACTCGTTCCGTAATACATCATCCCGCAACTAACTCATTAGTCAAATTGCTTGCAAGGCTTATAGTGATGTGCATTACCTAGAGGGCCCAGAGATACCTCTCCTATACACGGAGTGACAAATCCTAATCTCGATCTATGCCAACGCAACAAACACCTTCGGAGACACCTGTAGAGCATCTTTATAATCACCCAGTTACGTTGTGACGTTCGATAGCACACAAGGTGTTCCTCCGGTATTCAGGAGTTGCATAATCGCATAGTCTGAGGAACATGTATAAGTCATGAAGAAAGCAGTAGCAATGAAACTGAAACGATCATAATGCTAATCTAGCGAACGGGTCTTGTCCATCACATCATTCTCTAATGATGTGATCCCGTTCATCAAATGACAACACATGTCTATGGCTAGGAAACTTAACCATCTTTGATTAACGAGCTAGTCAAGTAGAGGCATACTAGGGACACTCTGTTTGTCTATGTATTCACACATGTACTAAGTTTCCGGTTAATACAATTCTAGCATGAATAATAAACATTTATCATGAAATAAGGAAATAAATAATAACTTTATTATTGCATCTAGGGCGTATTTCCTTCAACGGTCACCAGGGGAAGGCTCCCCACCTGTATATATTTTAAATTGTTGATGCCCCGAGTACACAAGAAAGGGATCACGCAATGCGTGAAGACATTAAGTTAGGCCACAAGCTGGCCTGCTCCATTTTTTGGCTATCTTTAAGCCTAAGAGACCATAAAGTTAAATTGTTAACAATCGCTCTAACAGAGGCCTAAATAGGGATGTCCATGTTTTGAAAAACCTTCTGGTTTTGTGCATCCCAAATATTCCAAAGGATTATTAGGATGATGAACTCATTGATCGTGGATGGCAGCCGAGTAGGCATGCAAGAGGCCCGAATGTTGGAGATTGGGTTAAACCTCGGGCGAACGGCCAGTTCCCGCCAAATTCTTCGGCTATCAGGGCAAGAGAGGAACAAGTGTTGCAAGTCTTCCTTTGGGTGGTTGCATCACGGGCATGACTAGTCGATGAGAGTTGTGGTGAAGATTTGCTCACGCGTTTATGCGGTCCGAGTAGAGCAGACATCCAAACACAATAACTTTCTTGGGCACACGTGATTCCCAAATGGCCAGCAGGTGGGTGTCCATGCCCTGCGGGGATAGCATTTGGTAGAAACCTTTGGTGGTGAACGGCGAGCCGTTGAGCAGAGCTTGAGCATCCGGTGTTGTCATCAGCGAGTGGCCCTACAACAGAACACGAGAGAGAGGGAGCAATTATTGCGGAGCAGTTAAGGTTACCCAATTATGAAGACTAGTTGCAATTCCACGCTGCAAAATATCTATAACCAAGGCATTTGGGTGGGTGCAATGGGTGAACAGGGTCGGGAAAACCAGAGCAAGCGGCTCAGGTTTAACCCATTGATCTAGCCAAAAGAAAGTAGCTTTGCCATTACCAACCTCACATTGAGAAATGTATCTTAAGCAGTCTAAGTGTTTGTGGATAGCTTTTGCCAGGAAGGAGTTATTGATGGCTAACCCTATGTGAGGTGGAGAGTGAGTGGAGATCTAGTCCTTCCATGGCAAATTTGTGGAGTGGAGAAACTTATAAGAAAATTTTAACATGACGCAAAACAAATTGTACATGGATCTTAACCCCAAGCCCACCTGTACCCTTAGGAGTGTACACTTTGTCCGACACAACCAAGCATTCTCCCAAACAAGTGTCATCATTGGACCAAAAAAACTTCCTCCTCTTCTTGTCAATAGCATGAATGACATGCAAGGCGAGGGACAAACACAACATCAAGTAGGTGGGGATGTTATCCAAGACAACAGAGAGAAGACCTAGCCTGCCTCTCTGAGAGAGTAGGAAGGCAGCCCAACCTGGAAGGTAAATGTAACAATGTTCTATGACAGGTTGGAAAGCAGTTGGAGGTGATTTGTAAAGGGAAAGGGGGAGCCCTAGGTAAGTTTGTGGGAAAGTGGAGGTGGTGGTACCCATATCTGACGCTGCAACAGTAGCAGCGAGTCATCTAAGTTGAGAGGGGTGATAGTTGTTTTGTCGAAGTTAATTATCAGCCATGTTGCAAAGACAAAGTTGTCAAGGATTGTACGGAGATTTTTCGCAGCAAGAGGGGTAGCCTTGATGACAATTAGCGTGTCATCAGCATACTGCAAGATGGGACAGGGGAGCTGTTTGGCTAGGGGGTGTTGAAGGAGCAAGTTGTTGCAGGCTTAGATGATGATTTGTTGTAGTAGATTTGCTTCGATTATGAAAAGGTAAGGGGAAAGAGGGTCACCTTGTCAAAATCAATTTCTACACTTAATCCATGGCCAAGGGACACCGATAAGCAGGACTGTTATGGTCCCAAATGAGAGGAGTTATTCAATCCAACCACAGCAACGATTAGGGAAGCCTAGAGTTTGAGAAGTTTTAGGAGAGAAATCCGACAAACAGAGTCAAAAGCTTTCCTGGAATAATTTTTTATGATAAGGGTGGGAGCTTTTTTCGAGCACAATAATGCAGAATATCGGTCGCGTAAATGAAATTTTCTGAGATAGATCCGCCGGAGAGAAACCCGTTTGATCTACGTGGACCAACAGAGGAATAAGAGGTTTCAGACAGTTAGTGAGGAGCTTTCCAATAGCCTTGGTGGGGTAATTTTAAAGAGATACGGGCATGAAAGCGGTAAGGGAGTCTGCACCATTGTGTTTAGGAAGTAGGATGATCACAATGCGATTAAGGCACGATGGATCCATGTTAAAACAGTGGAACTCGTTGAAAAGATAGAAAATCGCTTCCTTTGATCATGGGTCAGAATTTAGCCATCACCGTAACCGTCCAAGACAGGGCTAGCATTTGGTTTCATGGAGATGAAAGCATCAAAAATTTCCCGATGCGTGAACAGTGAGTCCAGGTGCCCAGGCTTTGTCACATGAGTTTGATATAGGGCGTTGGGATTACAATTCTAAGTAGGAGAGAAAGGCTTCCCGAGTAGGTCGATAAAGCATGTTGATTTTTAGAAAAGGAGGATGACCCCCGGCCTATGCATCTGGGAGATGCATACGGCCACTTTATTGATTATTCTCGAGGACCGTACAAAGTATTACAACAATGTGCCTGAATCCATCATTTTGGCAACATATGCCGTTACTCCTATCCAATATGATGAAGGGGTGCTAGCTGGGCCACTACCCAAACCACTCACCTAAGCCTAACATCAAAAGCCGGAAGCCGAAACTCATTCGGAAGCCCCAGCCGAGCCACATACCGGGTCTAGGGCACAATCCGGTCAGACACACTCGTGTGTCGTCGCCGCCATCTTCCACGGGTCTTCAGATCATATTGAGGCTTCTACCTTGTCTGGCCACTCTGCCATCGACGTCACCATGACGCCAGATAACAACCTCCTCCTGCGCGAGTCCATCTCCGCGCATCGGACGTCGAGTCTCCACAGCGCCATGCCATCGATCTCCGCCGCCATCAATGTGTGAGATGAAGCACCGCTCCACCATCCCTCCAGCCAGCACTTGCTCCAAAACGATGCCCCCAGAAGGGAAAGCGATAAAACGACATCATCATCCGATCCGGAAGACCCAGATCTGAGGTTTCCCCCTGAGCACCCCAAGCCTGATGGCGCAGACTGCCGACGATGCCTCGACCACCGGCAGTAGCTCCACCAGACGAGCGTCGCCTACGTCGTCGCCGCCTCCAGGATGAAGCTGACCAGAATGCATGTGTCGACGCCGAACCGCCACCACTTCCACCGCCGCTTGAGCAGCCCCCGAGCAACGCCTTCAGGAAGGAGCACGCCACCGTGGTGTCGTCGTTGCTTGGAACAGGGGGGGTCTGAGGTTTTCACCTGAGCTCCTGGGAGGGGTAGAAGGAAGGAGATCCTCTCCGAAGCCTCCAACGAGGGAAGCAACACCCAAAGGCACTGCCATCGGAGTGGCCGCCACGCCGGCCAAGAGATTCCCCCGGAACCCTTCCATCCACCGGATCTGCAAGGCCAGCACCCATGAACGGCGGCCGAAGCCACCAAGGGTCGGAACCGATACAGATAGGAGTAGATCGGGGTCGAAGACGAACAGCACCATGGCCACCAACATCCAGCGAAGAACCGTCGCCGCAGCCGAAGCCCACCACCTCCCCGCCATCCACATGGCCAGGGAAGTGGCCCACCTGTCCACGCCGGCGCCGCCCGCCGAAGCTACGCCGCGTGCCACCAGCCAGGGCCGCCGCCATGGATCCGAGGCTCCCCACGAGGGGCGCGCCCGACCAGCGCGAGCGCCAGATCCCGCCGCCGCCGGCCGCCGGCGGGGTTTGCCCGCCGACGAACGCCCACGACGAGCGCCAGATCCCGCCAACGAGCGCCGCCAGCACGCAGCCCGCCTCGTGCAGCCCTCCACGCCAGCCACCGTGGCAGCCCAGCGTCGCCGCGTCCCGCACAACGCCGCGTTCCGGCCAGGGTAGATCGCCCCACGGCGAGCCTGCCTCGCGAGAAGGAGAGAACGCCTCGCCGCCGCCCATGCCGGGCGGGCTTCGCCCGCCGGCACGCCCTGGCGGCGGCGAGGGGAGGGATGGGGAGAGGGACGCGGTTCGGCGGCGGCTAGGGTTTCCTCCCCTGCCGCCCGTGGGAGCGCCAGAGGAGGACGAGGGGAGGGATGGGGATAAAGCATGTTGATGACACTACGACAGTTGTTTTCATGAGTTACAAGAGGGATTGACGCTTTGCACCATTGCTTAAGGTGAGAATGAGTAGATTTTAGTGCGTCAACTTGCGAGAGGGAATCATTTGAACGCAACCGTGTCACGACCCAAGAAATCCGTAGGGCTGCGGAGAAGCCAGGCCTCAAGGCCCATTTTTTTCAAATCGAAAAAGCGCAGGATGACCAGACGAGGGATATCAGTGTCAACCGTAATGAGTAAAGGGACGGGATCAGAGACAAAGTGAGTCAGTGTGTAGACCAGGTGAAACGGGTGTTGATCAGGGAAAGCTCAATGAGGTCGAGCGAATTGATAGTGGCGTTGAACAAGTCCTCTTCCTGGTGTCTGAAGTTGTTGACATTTTGTGAACAGGCTCTCGCATGAGATTATAGTTGCCAAGAATGATCCAAGGCTGGGTTGGGGGAGCATAGCTGGAGAGGTCATCTAGGAAGGCATGCTTGAGATGATGATCCATATGAGCATAGACGTTATTCCCTCCGTCCCAAAAGAAGTGTCGTTCATTTTGTATAACTTTCTACTATATCTATACTAAACTAGCGACACTTATTTTGGGGCGGAGGGAGTATTAAACAGAAGAATTTTAGACGTGGCAAGGCAAGTAGCCGAGACAACATGAGTGAAAATGGTCGTATTTGAAGAACATATCGATAAATGAGAGGAAGCAAAAACATTAATAATGCCCCTAGAGGATTTGTCTGCATCTTCCTAGAAAACTAGGCCTAGGTGTTTTTGGAGGAAACTGTTTTGTTTCTGTGGGTGAAGAGAGCAAAGTTTGGTTTCCCGCAGGAAACAAGCAAGCAACTTGATGGCGATGAGCTCGGAAAGAACATACATGCACTTTTTGGGCAAGCCTAAATCTTGAGTGTTCCAACAGCAAAAGGATAGACTAACGTAGTTCATAGTGCAAACCAGGTAACGCAGTACAAAGAGGATAACAAGGCAGATAAGCTGCGGCTGATCGACGGGAGTGCTACAAACTAAATGAAGGGACACACTTAACCTATTGATGCATGACACATGCGCCCAAAACCAAACGCAGTTGGCACAAAAGGCACTCTAGGGAAGTAAAGGAGGTCGTGCAACGGGAAGACATGGAACAAAGTGCAAGGCCTGAGCAGATTAAGGTGAACGGCACACCCGTGGCAAGGGGGCACGGTCACCGTGCGTGCGTGGCAGATCACTTGGTAGGCGAGGTCACCTCCTCATAGCCAGCCATCTTGGTGATGTCTTGATCGTAGGCGTCGCAGAGAGTGGCGATCTTGGCGAGCGTGAACGGGCGCCTCCAAAGTGCTGGTGAGCCCTAATACATCGAGGGCGGAGATAAGAGCATCAAATGCGAGGGTGAGGTCAAAGCTACATGCCTTGATGCTCATGGCCTTATGGGTCATGGAGATGTAATTTGGCCCTTCAAGCATGGCCAAGCGACCATTGTGGCGTAGACATTGCTTGGAGTCATTGATGTGTTTGTTGAGGCCAAATTGCTTGCGGATGGCCACTTTGTGCGGCTCGAAGGAGGATGATAGGAAAACCAAGGCTGATTGAAGGATTCAAATGTGAGTGATTGCAAAGGGATCAGAAACAGTGCGTACGTGGGAGAGAGATTACCGCACGAGCTCGAATAAGTGGTGACCTCTTCCTCCATGGAGAGCACTGAGAAGGAGTTTGAGACTAATACGTCTCCAACTATCTATAATTTTTTAAGTATTCATGCTATATTTACACCATTTATTTAATGGTTTTGGTGCATTTTTATATTATTTTTTGAACTAACCTATTAATCTAGTGCCCAGTGTCAGTTTTTTTTTGTAATTTTTTTTATAGGAAATCAATATCTAGCAAGGTCAAAACACCTTGGTGATTTAATATGTTTTGTATGGAATCTATGTGATTTTTTGGGTGAAGGAATCAACTCAAGGCGATGCCCGAGGACCCCACAAGGGCAGGTGGCGTGCCCACCCTCATGGCTGCACCATGGGCCCTTGTGGCTAGCCCTTAAGTTGGTTGGAACTCTTATTTCGCTGCAAGAAAGATAATTTTTGGAGGAAAATCCTCTCAAAATTTTAGCCCGGTCGGAGTTACAGATCTCCGGCTATAAAAGAAACGACGTTCGACTAGAAAACAGGAACGAAAACAGAGAGATAGAGAGAAGAGGTCCAATCTCGGAGGGGATCTCGCTCCTCCGGGAGCCATGGTGGCCAAGGACCAGAGGGGAGAACCTCCCCCCCCCCATCTAGGGAGGAGGCCATGGAGGAGGGAGCCGAAGAGATCCTCTCTCCCCCCTCTCCAAGTGGCGCCGGAGTGTCGCCGAGGGAACCATCATCACGGTGATTGTCTTCATCAACGTCGCCGTCTTCCCTTCCCGCTAAAGCACATCCCGGCGGTGCTCACTCTGATGAGTGGCGCTGCCGAACATAGGGAAGCGAGTCGTCCTTTGCGCTGAAGCATATACCTCTAGGCTCACGGCAGTCTGATGAGCGGGCTGTCGGACATGGGAAAGACAATGAAGATCCACTGGGAATGGATATCCGCCGGCGACAACCGTAGACTAGTTTAACTTAGTACGGTATAGTTTTTAGTTTAAAAATGTCCAAAATGTAATGAATTTCGTCTGGTTTATATGAAAATCCGTCGTGTTCACACGAATTTTGTCTTGTTAGTTTAAATAGTGGTTGAAATGTATGCGGGGAGTGTTAGATGGCCGGCTCCCGCATCTGTGTCTGCAACTGGTCTCCCTGTCCGCGGGCAGATGCCGAAGCAAATTTGCGGGTGAGATGCCCTAAAAGACAATCTCTTAATAAAAAGAAGGCAAACCCTTTTTTTTTCCTGGTTTCTCTCTGCTCTACCTTAGCATTTATCTTACGTGGCATTTATAAAACAACAACATTGTTGACGGCCTTAGTAGGTTAATCATTTGTGTTATGAACTGTTGACAATAGCACGCCGCACGCCAACGCCGAAACCCCCATTTGACATTTACAAGCACAATCTGAAGGAACCAAATAGTAACACACACTACATATCAGTGCTCAACTAATTTACAACTAACAATGCCGTGTGGCGGCTGGGAGGCCCCAGATCCCATCACCCCCGACTCCCCCTCTCATCCTCCTCCCTCGCCGCCGCCCGAGGGCGCGGCCAGGCAAAGCCTTGCCGTCGCCGGCGGCGGCGGGGACTAGGTGTCCTCCCGCACGGGAGGAGCTGGCGCGGGCCGGCGCTTCCGGGCCGTAGCGTGGCGTGCGGCCGGGCGTCACGACGGGGGTTGGCGGCGCTCCGGCGATTCCATTCCCCATGGCAGGCGGCTTCAAGATCTGGGGCGCCACGGTCGCCATGGAAGGCGGCGGCGTGACCAGATCGGCGGCGGCGCGGCCGGATCTGGGCTCAGGCGTGAGCTTGGTCTCCGGGTCACGGTCGGCGCGATGGAGAGTACGACACGTCGGCAGCTGGACGGATCTGCGGGATTCCATCTGTGTCTGGTCTTTGACAACCCGGGCAACTCTGGGGGAAACCCTAGATCTCCATGGGATCGAGCGATGGCGGTGCTCTTGCGCCGTAGTCCCTCTTCAAGGCATCGTTTTGGAGTTTGCTACGGTCGAAGGAACCAGCGAGGCCGGCGGCGTACGCCCGGTGGCGCAACTGCCGATGAAAATCGCGCCGACTACGGTCATGGCAGACGATGGCGACGTCTTTGATGTCGTTTCCTTGTCGAGGCATCGTTGTTGCAGTTGGCGTCATCAGGCTCGGGATGCTCCGGGGGAAACCCTAGATCTGGGTCTCCCGGATCGGACGATGATGGCGTTCTTAGTAGCGCTTTCCCTCATGCGGGCCTCGTTTTGGAGCAAGTGATGGCTGGAGGAGACAAGAGGAGAAGCGGTGCTTCATCACACACATTGATGGTGTCGGATCTCGATGGCATGGCGCTCTGGAGATTAGGCGTCTGATGTGCGATGATGGACTCGCGCAAGAGGTCGACGCTGTCTGGCGTCGTGGTGGCGTCGGCGGCAGCTAGACCGGGCAGCGCTCATGCAGCAGTACAGCTTTGAAGATGGATGGTGGCAGGTGGCTGCGGCGGCCTCATACCCGGCAGGCGTCCTGGTTGAGGAGCACGCCGGACTAGTGGGTGCCCATACCCGGCAGGCGTCCTGGTTGGGAGCTTAGGCTCAGACTATCAGCATACCTTCATCAATTGGATAGAAGTAGCGACACTTTTGTTGCCTAGACGATGGCTTCAGTCTTACTGTTGTATGACTTTATAAGGTCTTGTGTGAATAATTAATAAAGCGGCTGCATGCATCGTCCAGATGCAGAGGCCGGGGGTCCTCCTTCGTTTCTAAAAAAAAAACTAATTTACAACACAGGACGACCGGGTAAACGAAATCTAACTATGATGTGTGTGTGTGTTTTTTCGGGGAAATCTAACTATGATGTTTAACAGGCCTACTAGTTTAATCGAGGGTTCAAACTAATCCACGGCACATGGGGGCAATGACGACGTGAATACATACAGAATTCAGGCAAGGACGTCAGATGCATGTCCTTCCATGGCGCGGCATCCAAGTGGTTACAAAATTCCAGACATGGGATGAAGCTAAAACAGGTTATGGACGGGCCCAGTCGGATACTCACCCAAGATCCAAATCTGGGTGCAATAAACTACTTTGACATTTTGCTGGCTCACACACACACATGACACATGCGATGCAACCCTGACAGAAAATTGCATGAGTAACTTAAGACATCCACATTTTGAGTAACTTAAGACAGGCCGCCTCTGCCCCCTCCCGCTCCCGCGCCGCGCGCCGCTCCGGCCACCAGCCTCCGTCCCTGCCCGCTCGGGCCGGGGCGCCACCAAATCCGCCGGCCATGCGCCTGCCGTCCCCTGCTAGATCCCACTGTTCGACCTGCTCCTCGAGCAGCGCCAGGTCGGCGCCGGGAGCCCCTGCGACCGCGGCAGATCCGTCTGGATCCTGCGGTCCGATGCAAGCGCTGGTCTCTCCACCGCTTCCTCCGACGTCAACGGCCCGCCCAGACTCCCCGGCGCGTATCCTACTGCGAGGTGAGAGCTCCAAGGCGGGTGCTGCGCGCGAGCCAGCGGTCCAAGCAGGGCACCCCTGCCCTGGGAACTGCAGGCTAAAGTCCATCGTGGTAGTGCCCTCACCCGCACCGTCCATTTCCCCTTCGGGCGAGGGGGAGGGATGGACGGAGGTCAAATCGAAGCAGCAACGGCGTGCACTTAGTATATCAGCGGGCAACTCTAGGCACCGCCAGCCGAGGCGGATGGGCAAGCGCTCTGCCATTAAGGAGGACGCTGGCCGCGCTGCCTTCTTAAGCCAGTTCGACGGCCGCTGCTTCAGATGCCTCAGTAGTGAGCACCGTTGCGTCGATTGCCGAGATCCACTCCGCTGCATCACCTGCAAGCTGCAGGGCCACTTCGGTAGGGAGTGCCCGCAGAATCCGAGGAATAGACGCGGGGCGGACGGCGCCACCCGCGGTCCGGTGAGGGAAAGGTTGCGTTTCCCAACGCCGCCTCCACCGGCCGCGCGCCCCGTCGACATGGATCGCCAGGCCCTCCTCACCGACTCCTCCCGCCGCCCAAGGTCGAGCCACAAGGTGGTGGTCGCCACTCCGGCCATGGAGCCCCAAGAGTTTCTGCTCCGGAAGCACGCCGTGCTCCTCACGGCCGCAACGCCTCAGCACGCCGCCAACCCCATGTCGGTTGGCCGCGCCATAGAAGAGAAGATCCACACGCCGCGCCACCTGCTGCGCATCACCAGCCATGACCCAGAGGATTTTCTGATCCACTTCGAGCTTCCGGCGCACAAGGAGAACGCCGTCCGCCGCGGCGTCATCAAGGCTGACGGCGTCGAGTTCAAGGTCAAGGGGTGGCATGAGGACGACCACGAGGTGCCGGACGACTGCACCCTCCACGTACGCGTCGACATCGAGCGGATGCCCATGCAACTGTGGTCGCTGGCGGGCGCGGAGGAGGTCCTCGGCGACCTCTGCATCGTCGACCGCCTGGACAGCCGCACCCACGAGCGTGGGCACACCAAGTCCTTCGCCTGCTGGGTCTGGACGACTAACGTTGCACGCATCCCCACCAAGCGTGAGATCTGGCGCGCGGCCCGTGGAGTGGGCCGGGTCGAGGCCATGCTGAGGTTCTCGCCGCCGAGCCGCCAGGTGGCTCCCCCTCCCGACATCAGGCGCCGCGAGCTCCTGGTGCACGTCGACAGGATCGAGGATTGGACCCCCCGCACGCCGCAGTCCTCCCACTCGCGCCAGAGTGGACTCCCCTTGTCGGAGTCGGGTGACGACGCCCCCTTCCCGGCGGTGTACCCAGCGACCTGGACCTGGCACGTTGAAGATGGACAGGGGCGCCGCCAACCACCTACGGTGGCCTCCTCGGAATGCCATGATCTGCAGCATGGGGGCGGCCGTAGGGACCACAACAGCGAACACGACGGCCGGCGCTCCTGGGCAGACACGCTGCTAGGCCGCGACCACTCTAGCCGGGCCCCGGCGGCGGCAAAGGAGCGCACCCGAGAGCCTCGCCAGCACAGCCGCACCCCCACCAGCCGCCACCGCAGCAAGGGCTGCCACGGACATGAGATCGCCATCCGCGCCACTCCCCCCTGCCGCTGCGTCGTGCACCGTCCCCCACACCGCCACCCCCACCACCACCAGCAAGAAGGAGCCACGCCAGCCACGCCGACGCCGACCCCGTCGCCGAGTTCTTCAAGAACGGGGACGCTCAGCTTCCTTCCCCGCCGCGCGTCGAGCTCGGTCAAGAGGAGCTGGAGGAGGCCATTGCAGGCGCCCTCACCGCCCCGCTCGAATTCAACGTCAACCACGTAGACGCCAGTGGTGCAACGGCGTTGACCGCCGGTGGGCCCATTGCATGCATGCAAACCGACTCGGTCCACGCGTGCAAGACCACGGCCCCCCAGCGGAAACCACGACCGAGCTAGGGGCGGTGACGCAACAGGTGCAGCAGATGCAGATCGGGCAAGGCGGCGCCACCACTCGACTCCTCTTCCGCAACGCCCCTCGTCACCGACGCGCCACCTGCTTGCAGGCCGTCCGCTCCGCTCAAGACACGCGCTCCCTCAGCCCCCGTCAGGCACTGCGCCCGCCAGGAGGCCAACCCCTCCTCCACCCCGGTGGCACAGCGGGCCACCCTGCGCCTAGTCCAGGAGCTCGGCGTGTTGGGCCCAAGGGAGAGGATGACGGTGAGGGCCGCGGAGGCACTGCTGCGGCATTTCGACGAGCCGCTTTCTGAAGGCGACATCGACTGCATCGCCAAGCTCACACGCCTCGACGTCGAGGCGCTGCCCACCATGGCCGGCCCGGACGGTGCAGCGCAGGGCTAGATCATGTTAGGTGCTACAATGGTTAGCCCCTAGTGGCAGCTGAATTTCAGTCAGTCTGAGTTAGGTTTTAATTCTATGATTAGTGTAGGAATGCTGTGTTTAGCTAGATGCCAGCGTGATTTGGGGCCTATTGGTGGACGCTGGCTCTCCCCGGTTGATCGGCGGTGTAATTGTACTTGGTTCCTCTCTTCAGTAGTAAGTTTGTCGCCGGAGCATATCTGTTTGCGTTATGAGTAACACATCCATCCCAATCATGAACTGGAATGTCCGCGGCCTGAATTCACCGGCGAAGAGGACCATCATCTGCGAGGTGGCTGATGCCCACAGCCTAGCTCTGTTGTGCATGCAGGAGACGAAGATCGACGTCTAGTCACCACAGATTGTCAGGGAGATTGGAGGCCGTAGACTAGACAAATGCGTCGTTCTGCTGGCGCTGGGCACCCGCGGCGGCGCTGCAATCTTTTGGGACTCCACCAAGATTACGATCAGCACCCAGTCAGCTGGGCAATTTTCCATCACAGCCAGGGCATTCCTCCCTCATGGCGGCCCCTCCTTCTGGATTACTATGGTGTATGGCCCGACTGACGGCACAAGAAATGATGAATTCCTCGATGAGCTGAGCAGAAGCAGGCCACCCCTTGGCGAGCCGTGGCTGATAAACGGCGATTTCAACGTCATCTACGACGCAAGAGACAAGAGCAACCACAACATCAACAGAAGGATGATGGGCAGATTCAGGGATGCAATCGATCGGGCTTGCCTGCGAGAGATAAAATGCAAAAACAGGCGCTACACCTGGAGCAACGAGAGGGAGAACCCAACCTTTGTCGCCATCAACAAAGTGTTCTGCAACCAAGAATGGGAAGCGCTCTTCCCCTCCTACATCCTTATGGATGCATCCACATCATGCTCTGATCACTGCCCCTTGCTGCTCACGGCCGCCGCCGCGCAAAGCAGTCTTCAGATTCGAATCCTTCTGGCCAAAGTTCCCCCACTTCCACCAGACGGTCCAGAGAGCGTGGCAGAGGCCAGTGAACCACTCCTACCCATTCACTAGGATGAAGATCAAGCTAAAAAAGCAGCGGCAGACATGAAGATTTGGGCGGAGAACACTTTCAGCAACGCAAAACTGCAGTTTCACATTGCGTCAGAGGTGGTGCTGCGGCTAGACGTGGCACAGGAGAGGCACCAACTAACCCCAAGGGAATTTTGGCTGAGGAAAACTCTGAAACTGAAGATAGTTGGTCTTGCAGCTCTTGAGCGGGTCAGGAAGCGGCAAGCAGCACGGACTACCTGGCTCAAAGCGGGCGAGGCGAAAACAGCTTTCTTCCAAGCTAAGATCAACTCTAGACGGAGGAAAAATTACATACACTGCCTAGAGTCAGAGAACAAGCAAGCAACAGACCACAAAGAGAAAGCGGCCATGATCCATGAGCACTTCACAGCACTTCTGGGCAACAGGGAGAGACGGACAAAAACAGTCAACTGTGATATGATTCAGCTACCTCGTCTGCAAACTGGAGGAGGCCTCGACAACCCATTCAGAGAGCAAGAAGTTTGGGCAGCAATATGTGCGTCTCCGGCTGAGAAGGTGCCAGAACCCGACAGCTTCAGTGGTGCCTTTTTCTGTGCTTGCTGGCAAACGATCAAGATGGACACCATGGCTGTCTTTCATGCTTTTTACCAGCTCGCCGGGGGCGATTTTGCGGCCTTAAACAGAGCTATGATCGTCCTGCTGCCAAAAAAGGATGGCGCAACCAAATTGTCCGACTTCCGCCCAATTAGCCTAATCCATTCGGTGGCCAAGCTGATCGCCAAGGTCCTCTCGATTAGGCTAATGGGTGTGCTAGACCAGCTCATATCCCCGGCCCAGAGCGCTTTTCAGAAGAAGAAGGGCATCCATGACAGTTTTCTCTATGTTCAGAACGTTCTACAGTTGTTTCAGAGGAAAAAGTCGCCGCTGCTCCTACTCAAGATCGACATTGCAAAGGCTTTTGACACGGTATCATGGGAATATATCCTCGAGCTGCTGCAACGGATGAATTTCCTGGCGCGTTGGAGAGATTGGGTCGCCCTGCTTCTCTCCTCCGCGTCCTCCACCTGCACGCTAAACGGAGACCCAGGCCCTGCGATCCTTCATCAGCGGGGGCTGCGGCAAGGGGGCCCCCTTTCACCGACCCTCTTCATTCTGGCGATCGACACCCTTCACCGACTATTAGAAGCAGCTCAGCATGTCGAGGCCATCGCCCCCCTGCCGACCGGTGCAGCGCGTCTGCGAGTCACGCTCTACGCGGACGACGCAATCTTCTTCGCTAACCCGGTGCGCCAGGAGATAGACACCATCATGCAGCTGCTGGACGGGTTTGGAGAGGCGACGGGGCTGCGCAGCAACCCCCAAAAATTGTCAGCGGCAGCACTCAACTGCGGTAGTATCGACCTCATAGACGTCCTTCAAAACTTGGTCTCCCGCTCTGCATCGGCAGGCTCCGGCTTGTGCACATCCAATACCTCCTCGGCCGCATCCGTGCATGGCTCGCAGCTTGGAAAGGCCGTCTCCTACTGATCGCGGGCCGCGACATGCTGGTCCGATGCGTCCTGTCCGCGCTGCCCGCCTTCGCCATGGCAGTCCTGCGAATCCCGAAAAGATTCTACAAGGACGTCGACAAGGCTCGTCGGCGGTTCCTGTGGGCGCACGACGAAGAGGTCACTGGCGGCAAATGCAAGGTGAACTGGCGGCTGGTCACGTCCCCAGTCGACCACGGCGGCCTCGGCATCCCCAACATGGAGCGGTTCGTGCGCGCGCTGCGCCTCCGATGGCTATGGCTGGCATGGATGGACCCGACCAGGCCATGGGCAGGCATGGGGACGCCTTGTGACATCAAGACAGAGAGCTCTTCGCCTCGGCGATGACGGTGACGGTGGGTAGCCGCAGCAGAGCCCTCTTCTGGCACTGCACATGGCTCGGCGACCAACCATTCCGACAAGTCTACCCAGACCTGTTCAGGCGCTCAACCAGGAAGAACCACATGGTGGCGGACGCATTACGTGAGGACAAATGGATCATGGACCTCAGGCGCGGCAACATCTTGGAGATCGTCCCCCAGGCCGTTCAGTTGCAATGCCGCATCAGAAACGCAAATCCAGTGTTGCGAGAAGGAATCGAAGACAAGATCGCATGGAAAGCCGGAGGCCAATACACAGCGAGGTCAGCGTACAACTCCCAATTCCCTTCGCAACCAGCATCGACCATGAAAAGATTAGTGTGGAAGATCTGGGCTCCAGGGAAAATAAAATTCTTTCTCTGGCTGCTCCACCACAACCGGCTTTGGTGCAACGATCGCCTGCAACGTAGGGGATGGGTAAATCCCTACTTCTGCCAGCTATGCTGCCGCAACCTCGAGTCCTCCTACCACCTGATATGGGAGTGCAGCACCTCGCGGGAAATCCAGCCACCTGGGAGGGCTGCGCGACCCTCTCACCGGCCTCCTGGAGCTCAAGCAAAACAACAACCGAGGTCGTCACCACAATCTTCAACTCCGCGACGCCAACAGAGAAAAAGGGAATCAAGACCATGGTGGCCATGATCGCTTGGCACATATGGTTGGACAGAAACAACTGCACATTCCGAGGAAAGACGCCAAATGTGCTCAACGTGATAGAAGCCTGCCGGAGAGATATCGAGCAACGGAGACTCGCCGGCGCCCATGCCATAGCGCCCCCGTTTGGGGATATAACGTGAGGAATAGGCCTTGTTTTTGCTCCTGTAACGGTGTGGAGGAGAGTCCCTGCATGCTCCCTAACCCCACACCTATGAGAAAGTTTCATCTCTTTCTTGATCTTTTGATCACAATTCTTGTAACTCTCCCCTGCTAAGCCAATGAAAAGCCAGCAAGCCTGGATCTTTCAAAAAAACATCACGGCGAGGTATATCCTGAAAGTTTTTAGTATATGCAAGCGGGCAGACCTCAGATACCGCATCTTTGGTGTTTGCAGGGTAATTTTCCATTTGATCTTAATATAGTTTCTACTATGCTGCTAGGTGATTAGCAGTAGAGCACAAACCAGCTCCTTAGACATGATGCTGGTTGTATAGATGCTCAAACATTCCCCACCCCACCTGATGCTGATCATATAGATGGACAAATCCCAGGCTCCACCTTGAAAACCCAATCCATGAGATATAGTTGTTGAGCACTTCTTTGTTTGGAAAACTTCCCCACCCAACCCTCCCGAGCGACAAGGAGGAATCCCTAGCGTCGCCGAGCCAACCCCCCTCCTCCGCCTCGTTGCCGCCAGAGGGCGCGGCCGGACCTCTCATCCTCTCACTGTGCGGGGGCTGGTGGGGCCCGACTTTGTTTAGCCTGGGTGCTGTGGGAGCGTCGGGTGCAACGGCATGGCGGCCATGGCAGCTGCGTGATGGGCGACGGAGGCAGTGCGTGGCGTGGAGGCTATGGCGGCCTTGGCTGCTTCGGTTTCGCGGGGCGTCGTGCCCATCTTGAAGGTGCGGCCGCGGTTCTCCATGTCCTCTTGATGCTTCGGGTGAAAAGTTGATCATTTGATTGGACGATGGCAACACTCTGGTGTCGTGTCCTTCTTGAAGGCTCCGCCTTAGAGTCCATGTTTCGTTGTTGGTCTACTTCGCCTCTTCGCGGTGGCTTGTCCACGGTTGTGGGCTCCGTCATCTCCAAGCAGTGCTTTGTTTTTTGATTTGTAGTTGGCTTGGAGTTCTTTGGAGTGACGCTGCTGATCTTTAGCTCCCTTGTATCCTGCCTTGGGTGTGTGTTTTGTGGTGTCGGGTTGTATGCGGCTGATTGTTTGTTGGTCATTGCTTTATATATAAAGCAGGGTGTGCATCTTTTTCGGTATATAAATGCTCAAACATGTGAAGCAATCGGGACCTAACAACATCTTAGAACATTATAGATCGTCTCAAATGCATAGTTTAATTGTGTCCGCATATTTAAATGCATAATTAAGTTTCAGTACACAGAAAAAGATTTCTTTCCCGACCCTAGAAGTTACCCTAAGGTGTCTGTTGGAAATATGAGCTATTTACCATATGATTTATTAACGGAAATACTAGATAAAGCATGAATAAAATAGCAGAGATAAAGGAAGTCATGCAATCTGACAGAGAGAAGGTAAACAACATCTGCAAATATGAACTAGAACCGAACATATCTAGAGCAGACAGTAGAGCAAGTTGCATATATGAAGTAGAAATTAACATATCTAGGGCAAACACTAGAATAAGGAACTGTGGCAGGACCTCTAACAGAAAGAGCAAGAACACGCACGGGACAGCAGCAATAGTAGCACTGGACTTGGGGTCGGTGTCCTCGCCAGCCATGTCGTCGAGGAGGTTGTTGACGTCGGGGAAGAAGTCGTCGTTGGAGTCCGGGGCGTCCGTGATGAAGAAGTCAGTAGTCGCGCGAAGCGCTCCCCAAAAACCTTACCTTCTCCCGTACAAGACTCAAAGAGGTGCGGTTTCGGAGGCCTACTGTCCCGACCTGCGATGCACGCCGCAAGCCGGGATGGGGAAGATCGTAGCAGTTGCTCAGTGGTCCAAAAATTTAGACATCGGCTCGGCTCATTCCCGCAACCTGCGGCGTCGTGATGAGGCGGGTGGCGGAGGAGGAGCCTGCATGAATGTCCCTCTTGTTCTCATGCTCATACATGTGGAAAAACATCCTCCCTTATAAGGAGGTCCAACTCCCACCAAACTAGCAATATGGGACTAAACTTTAGTTCCACCTCTTGCCTTGCACGAATGGGCTGCGTGGGCCTCTAGGATTTATTAGGAATTTCTGAAACTGCTATTGGGCTGGCCCAAAATAGACAAAATTCTAGCAATCCCCCACCAGATCCCAGAGGCACACAAAATTTGCCTTTGGTTCCAAAACACTGTTTTATATACCGGTACTGCAGTGGAGACTGTTAAGTTGAACTTTCACCTAGAACTCTATGCTACACTAGTAAGCAACTTGAACTGTGGACTGGGCCTTGATCTGCAATTTTTCTGCGATTGGGTCTTCCCCGCGAGTGGAGCTTATGTGTCATACTCCGAGACCTTTCATGAGTTCACTAGAGAGAACCCTACTCTCATAGATTGCGACATTTAACAATCAGACTCATATAGATGCGTTCTTCAAAAGATGTTCTGCAGGATTACATCTCTGCTTCAATGAGCCACTTAGAACACATTAAGATATACATCAACCTACCATGCAGATTTAGGAGAGTATTGCATCTTCATGGAGTGGTATTGTTAATAGTAAGGATACTCTCCTCTCAGTTGACCAACAGCTTGTCTTCCACATCTAATTCACGGGATCTCCGATCACATAGACTAGGTTACCACTGTGAACAACTCATATTGTGGGTCTCATACCCATCTTCCTCGATGCATTATCTATCACATTACGTGATAGACCCTTAGTAAAAGGATCTGCCAGATTTTTAGACGTTTGGATATAATCCAATGCAATAACTCCGGAGTTTCTCATTTTTCTGACAGACTTTAACCTTCTCTGAACGTGTCTTGATGGCTTCATGTTATCCTTTGAGCTACTCACTTTCGTGATCACATTTTGATTGTCGCGGTTCATAAGGATACCCGATACAGGTTTCTCAACAACCGGCAAGTCATTCAAGAGCCGACGAAGCCAATCTGCTTCGACCGTAGCTGTATCTAGTGCTGTGAGTTCTGCTTCCATTGTTGACCTCGTTAAGATGGTCTGCTTGCAAGACTTCCAAGAAACAGCGCCACCTCCATGAGTGAATACATATCCGCTCGTGGCCTTTATCTCATCAGCATCTAAGATCCAGTTTGAGTCACTATACCCTTCAAGCACCTTTGGGTGCCCGGTGTAGTGAATTCCATAATTCGCACTGCCTTTCAAATAACGCAAAACTCTCTCTAGAGCTTTCTAATCCACATCTCCTGGTTTTGAGACAAACCGACTCAGTTTGCTAATAGCAAAAGAGATGTCAGGTCTTGTAGCACTGGCTAAGTACATAAGCGAGCCAATAATATGAGAATATTTCAATTGTTCTCTAGCAATTCTTTGATTCTTTCGAAGCAACACACTGGCATCATATGGTGTTGGAGAGGGCTTGCAGTCACTATAACCAAAGCGACTCAAGATCTTTTCCACATAGTGAGATTGAAGCAATGTAATCCCACCATCATCGTCTCTCAACAACTTGATGTTCAGAATGACATCAGCCACTCCTAAATCCTTCATCTCAAAACAACGAGGTAGGAAATCCTTGAACTCCTTAATAACATTCAGATTTGTTCCGAAAATCAGTTTGTCATCAACATACAAGCAAAGGATAACTCCCTCGCCCCCACCATGGCGATAGTACACACATTTATCAGCTTCGTTTACAACAAAGCCTGCAGCTGTTAAAGTTCTTTGAAACTTCTTATGCCACTGCTTGGGTGCTTACTTAAGTCCATACAAAGACTTCAGCAACTTGCACACTTTTCCTTCCTGACCATCTACTACAAACCCATCTGGTTGTTCCATGTAATTTCCTCATCCAACTCTCCATTTAGAAAAATCAGTCTTAACATCCATTTGATGAACGAGAAGACCATGTGAGGCCGCTAGAGAAAGTAGTACTCGAATAGTGGTTAGTCGAGCCACAGGTGAGTAAGTACCAAAGAAATCTTCACCTTCCTTTTGGGTATAACCCTTGGCCACGAGACGTGCCTTGTATTTCTCAATAGTACCATCAGGCCTAAGTTTCTTCTTGAATACCCATTTGCACCCTATAGGTTTGCACCCATAAGGACAATCAGTGATCTCCCAAGTTTCATTTTCCAAGATGGAATCCATCTCACTACGGAACGCTTCCTTCCAGTAGTCAGCATCTTCAGATGCATAGGCCTCGGAAATTGAACTGTGAGTGTCATCTATGAGATAGACAAGAAAATCATCACCAAAGGACTTTGCAGTCCTCTGTCTCTTGCTCCAGTAGGAACTTCATTGTTCTTCTCCATAGGATTTTCAAAGTGTTCCATCGAAATGACAGGTTCAGTAATTGTAACTGGTTCCTGATTCGATGAACTAGGCATCTCCTGATTAGATGAGGTAGCCATATCCTTCATGGGAAAGATATCTTCAAAGAAAGTCGCATCATTCGACTCCATGAATGTCAGGTACCTCAGATTTTACAACCAAGAATCTATAACAAATGCTATGAAAAGCATATCCCAGGAAAACACAATCCACAGTCTTTGGTCCAAGCTTCCGCTTCTTTGGAATTGGCGCATTGACTTTCGCCAAACAACCCCATGTTCGTAGATAAGAGAGCTTTAATCTTTTCTTCTCCCATTCCTTGAATGGATTTATCTCTTTGTTCTTTGTGGGAACTCGGTTTAGGACATGACATGCCATCAATATCGCCTCCCCCCACCATGCCTTGGAGAGACCCGATGTGTCTAACATGGTGTTAACCAAATCAGTTAGAGTACGGTTCTTTCTTTCGGCCACCCCATTTGACTGAGGTGAATAGGGAGGTGTCCTCTCATGGATTATACCATGTTCCGCACAAAAGGAATCAATTCATTTGAGAAATACTCTCCACCACGATCGGACCTAAGCCTCTTGATCTTTCGATCAAGTTGGTTTTCCGCTTCAGCTTTATAGATCTAGAAATAGTTCAAAGCCTCGTCCTTAGATTTCAGAAGATACACATGACAGTATCTAGTGGAGTCATCAATTAACGTCATAAAATACTTCTTTCCACCTTTTGTCAAAACACCATTCATTTCACATAGATCTGAATGTATGAGCTCTAGTGGTGCAAGGTTTCTTGTTTCCACAGTCACATGAGACTTACGAGGTTGCTTAGCTTGCACACACACTTGACACTTGGATCCCTTGATAGCGGTGAAACTAGGGATTCAAGTTCAACTTCGCTAGTCGCGACATGCAACCAAAGTTAACATGATAAAGACGTGAATGCCACACATTTGATTCACTATTGATGCAAACATGATTAACAACTTTATTGCAAACGTCTGATAAGGATAAACGAAACAGGCCTCCTGACTCATAGCCTTTACCAACAAAGGTTCCATACTTGGATATTACAAATTTATTCGACTCAAAGACAAGCTTGCAGCCATCTCTACACAGAAGAGATCCGCTAACAAGATTTCTATTGACGGAGGGGACATAATGCACGTTCTTCAGCCGCACGATCTTCCCCGAAGTAAACTTTAGATCGACTGTGCCAACACCACGAACAGAAGCACTTGAACCGTTTCCCATCAGCACGGTGGAAGTCCCTGCAGTCTGATAAGACGAAAACATGGAAATATCACCGCATACATGCACATTAGCACCCGTGTAAATCAACCAATCATGAGAATGACATACTTAAAGAATAGTGGGAAATATACCATACCCAGCATCCTTCATGTCAGTGTCTTCAATGAAAACATTAGCGGTCTTGCCGCCTTTCCCAAGATGACGCTTGTCATATCGATTAGGGTAACTAGGAACCCAATGATCAGGATCTCCACACACATGACAAACACCTTTCTTCTTGTCATTCTTCTTCTTGAAGTTCGTGTGCTGCACAACCTTGTTCTTCCCATCAAACTTTGCTTTACCATCAAACTTGCCCTTGTTCTTGAACTTGTGGGGCTGGAAGTTCTTCTTTTGTACCAGATTGGCACTAGATCCTCCCTCAATACCTCGAGCACGTATGTCCTTTGCTCTCGCCTTTTCTTCCACATCAAGAGTACCAATGAGATCCGGAACGGAAAACTCCTGCCTCTTATGATTCAGTAAGGTAGCAAAGTTCCTCCACGAAGGAGGAAGCTTAGTGATGATACCTCCGGCAACAACTTGTCCGGTAGCATACAACTGAAAAGCTCAAGTTCTCTAGCAAATGGTTGTATCTCATGAGCTTGCTCAACCACTGAGCGCTCTTCAGTCATCCTGTAATCATAGAATTTCTCCATGATGTACAGCTCAGTGCCAGCATCCGAGACCCCAAACTTGGCCTCGAGTGCGTCCCACATATCTTTTCCATTATCAATTGACGCATAAGCATCAACTATGTTCTCACCAAGAACACTCAAGAGAGCAGCCTTAAACAGAGTATCCATTTTCTGAAAAGCTTGTTCCTGTTGGGCATCATACTCCCCTTCAGGTTTGCCAAGAGTGGCGTCATAGCAACTCATGGTTTGAAACCATAAGACTGCTCTCACGCGCCACCTCTTATAGTGGATACCCTCAAACATAGGAGGTCTCATGGAAGCAGCAAAACCACTTGGTGTAAATTGCCTATGATAAGGTTTTTGGATTGTTGGAAATATGAGCAATTTATCATATGATTTTATTA
This sequence comes from Aegilops tauschii subsp. strangulata, assembly GCF_002575655.3. Lineage (NCBI taxonomy): Eukaryota > Viridiplantae > Streptophyta > Magnoliopsida > Poales > Poaceae > Aegilops > Aegilops tauschii. The sequence continues at coordinate 336,464,956 of NC_053035.3, forward strand.
AGGGAAATACTAGATAAAGCATGACTAAAATAGCAGAGATAAAGCAAATCATGTAATCTGACAGAGAGAAGGTAAACAACATCTGCAAATATGAACTAGAACCGAACATATCTAGAGCAGAAAGTAGAGCAAATTGCATATATGAAGTAGAACTTAACATATCTAGGGCAAACACTAGAACAAGGAACTGTGGCAGGACCTCTAACAGAAAGAGTAAGAACACATACGGGACAGCAGCAGCAGTAGCACTGGACTTGGGGTCGGTGTCCTCGCCAGCCATGTCGTTGAGGAGGTTGTCGACGTCGGGGAAGAAATCGTCGGAGTCCGGGGCGTCCGTGACGAAGAAGTCAGTAGTCGCGCGAATCGCTCCCCAAAAACCTTATAACCCTTCTCCCGTACAGGACTCAAAAATGTGCGGTTTCTGTCCCGACCTGCGGTGCACGCCGCAAGCCGGGATGGGGAAGATCGTAGCAGTAGCTCAGTGGTCAGGAACCTGGAGGCGAGAGGGTTGTGTTGTTCTGGTGCGTCTCTCTGAGAGGAGCGACCTCCCTTTTATAGGCGCAAGAGAAGGAGGCGAGAGGCCGCGCCGGGAGCTGAAGGGAACGAGGGAGACGAAACTGCTCATTCCCGCAACCCGCGGCGCGACGCGTCGTGACGAGGCGAGGCGAGGCGGGCGGCGGAGGAGGAGCGCGCGTGAATGTCCCTCTTGTTCTCATGCTCATACATGTGAGAAAACATCCTCCCTTATAAGGAGGTCCAACTCGCACCAAACTAGCAATATGGAACTAAACTTTAGTTCCACCTCTTGCCTTGCACGAATGGGCTGCGTGGACCTCTAGAATTTATTAGGAATTTCTGAAACTGCTATTGGGCTGACCCAAAATAGACAAAATTCCAGCAGTGTCTCCCCTTCACTTGGACGAGTTTGTCTTAGTTTTATAGGTTCTTTTTTCTCTTAGGTTTTGGTTCTATGGTATTCTCATCAAGGTGGTAAGGGGGATGGTGTGTTGCAACAAGGTCTTTTCAGCCTCTCCCTTCCTTGACGACATCTGATCCAGCGCCGACGAAGGGTCTGCGATTATAGGTGTTGTCATATCTGTTGTATTTTCTCGGATCTTGTCAGTTTATGTGTCAAGAGTTGGCTGGCTCTTAGTATGGCGACTATCACATTTTTTTCTTGATTTATTCCATGGCACGGCCCAATTTCTCCGACCCTCTTGAGTGGTGGTGAAGCATGTTATCCGTGGTGATGCCCCACCCATTTTTCCTTCGCTGATACTAGATCTCGTTTGTAGTGGCAATGACTATAACGGTGTTCAAAGCCTGGTATCACGTGGGCGTTTGCAAGGGTTTCTTTTCCTTACTGGCGGTTCAGTGCAATTTCCATCTGCGGCGGGAGGCGTACAATCGAAAGAAGACCATTAATATGATTTTCGATGCACTTTTTTTACAAGGTGTTTTACTAGGCGTACAACCTTGATATTTATCATATTTCAGATGTCCTTTGGGTATCTTTTTTTTTTTTTTGCATATAATCTAGGTGAAAAGAAACTAACCCAAGATGCCTAGTTGACCTACAAGCAACTGGAAACAAGCAGGGCCACATGCATGACGCTGCCACCGCGACGAGACGAGAATCCAATGACTGCCACAGCAGCGACGCTCATTACAAGAGGCCAACTTACACGGCCTGTAGGGAGCGGAAACATCGTTGCCTATTTCATATGTAGGGCATGGTATCATTGCAAAAGAGCTAGTGATTTACTGGTTTCACAGTTGATGTCCAACCTGTTCAAATTAGAAGCAAAATGGTACCCACATTAGGACGTGATCCAGATTGAATGCACCATATGTAGCTGATTAGACATGTACCGGTGGTCTGCTCTTTCTATTTGTGGATAAACTGAAATTGCAGCACCATGGTTCGGTAGGAAAATGACTAAATCGTTGAAAAAGAAAAGTGCATCCGCCTATCGTACTAATTGAGGGTGATGTAACATTGACCGCCGATTTTGCTGAGAAGGGCAATTCAAGGGGACGTGAAGTTTTTGCACCCGAGCTCACGAAAAATATTTTTAAAATGTTCGGAAAAATCTGGTTTTTTTATGAAAAACTTCGACAAATGTTCTAAGAGCTTGCAAAGTTTCATCATGAAATCACATTTTTTTCAAGTCATGGCAAAAAAAAGATACTCTGAAAATGCTACTTTTGAAAGCATTTTGAAGCACTGATTTTATTTTGTTTTTGCCATGACCTCCACAAATGTGATTTCGTGATGAAATTTTGCAAGCTCTTAGAAGATTTGTCAAAGTTTTTCAATCAAATGTTTTTTAAACATTTTTTAAATGTTTTTCGAGTTACTGTTCATCCCGAGCTCATTTGAGCTCGGGTGTAGAAAGGGACTTTCGAAATCAAGGTCCTAACACTTAAGGATATGAAAGTCGACTAGACAAACAATTAAAGTGCATGCCCGTAAAAAATGATAGTTTGCGATGAGAGATGGAGGGTCATATAAAACCCATTAAGCTACGCGTGAAGGGCGGCCAACCAGCTATGCCACATGGCGCGAGCTGGTTGACCGTGGTGAGAAATATTTTAAATTTTTTTTAGATGAAGGTGTGGATTATTTTTTAAATGTATTTTTTTTCTTTTTAGATGGAGGTGAGGACCTCTGGTATTTTTTTAGATGGAGGGTTTTAAATGCAAAGTGACACTCGCTGGTAGGCTGAGGTGTTTTTTTTTCTTTTTTACTTTTTTTTAGATGAAGGTGAGGATTTTTTTTTAGATGTTTTTTTTCGGAGGCAAGGAGTCTATGCATTTTTTTTAAATAGAAGCGTGCGCACAGCTTCCTATCAGGTGGCGCCACAGGGTGGCGCCCCAATCACTAGTTTTTATTAAACATCTGATATAGATGGCGGGAACAATGAAGCAGATTCTTCATCATTCTTGAACTCCTAGTTGTGTTTCACCTTGCACCTAAGCATCACATCTCGGCATGTCCCCCAGAAAAACTCAAAAGAGAAAGAAGTCTCGTTAATCTCTTCATGCTCGTTCCAAGTTTAAAGTACCTTTTGACCAAAGAAAAAACCCGCTTCTTCACACGATTGCCTCTTTAGGGTTCTAAGCATAATAGCCGGGAAACTAACAAACAAGTGCAGTGCTGAAAGAAACCATACCCACACCTCTCTCTACCTCCTTTCGCCGTTGTTGGTTGGGCCATCCATTAATGGTCCTGCAACTGCAAGCATCCCAGGTAAAAAATGTGACATGAGATCTGAAGAAATGAAAGCAACAAGCCAAGGAGAGAAAAACAGGGAAGATGCGCAAAATTCAAGAACCCCCTTCTGTTTGCTGTTGTCCACTACAGCATTTCCAGCTACCATTTCTGTACTGCTTCTCTGTGACACTGGGAGAACCCTGGCGCGTGCTGATCCCATCAGCTGGCGTCACTCACTGAATGCACAAATGTACCACACCTGCTGCTACCTCCTGGCGGTCGATCTGGCCGGAGCATGTGCGCACGTCAGACGACGGGCCTCGCATGTAAACGACTGCAAGATCTACCGGTAATTCGAACTTGCAGCGGCCAAAACACACAAGGTTTTAGTTTAATTTCAACACCAAAAGTTGCAGAGCCCCCAGCCTGCAAAGCAAAATACACCACTTCTGCCAGTTTTATCTCATGGCTCACAGAAGCGACAGGGTCTGCATGCATGCAACAATGTTTCCATGCATTTACCAAGTACTATAGCGAGCAGTAACCATCACCGTACTGAGCACAGCAACCAGAGGGGTGGATTTCTGGGAGTATCCCAGCAATTCCACAGAAACCGTCACCAGATCCACATCTCTGTAACAGCTGCAGAAGCAGCAGCCGATCAATCAAACACTGCACACCTTTTTTGCAAAAATACCAGTGCCGCTAGGGAGAAGCTTCAAGAGTATGATGAGAATTCACACTTCTTTCATGGAAAAATATGTGCGACTACGCTGTGCTAGGAAACATACCAAATACGAGTTGCAGAGTTCACATACTTGCTAATTATTACAAACATGAATGCAGTCACCCGCTCTAATATCATGGTTTGCAGAAACTTGTTATCTGATAGGGCCACTAAACAAACCCTTTCGAATGCATAGACAAAAACAAGATGAGCAACGTTGGGAGGGGAAAAGGTTGGAAACCAAGAAGTTCATGCGGGAAACAAGAACCACCAGCGCCCCAGCATGTGCCGATGCTCATTATTTTTCTCGGCGTACAAATGAGTGCATAGCCCGTCCTTTGACAAACTAACATGGTGAACTCAGACCAAACCGAAGTCCACGATGGTGTCCTTTGCCATGACCAGCAGAAGCAGCTTGAAGTATATCAAAGCCCACTTCCTGGTAATGTCGTGGTGCACATAATCCAGAAAGATCTCCTTGTGGAACATGTAGATTTGATGGTATACCGCCGCGACCATAAGAGATGTACTGATGCTGTTCCTTGAGGAAAGAAGCAGAGCTGGGATCATGTAAAAGGTTACTCCTGTTAATATCTCTGATCGCCTAACTTTAGAACTTTCACTTGTCAATGGACTGCTTCTAGGTTTAGCAATAGCTGCTTCTAGTGGGCTGAATGCCGCGACTTTAGGGGAGGCTCCTTCAGTCGCTTTTAGTGCATCAGAGTGTCCCATTCCAGCAACTGACTTGCATGTCTCTGAGACCTGTCAAAACTGGAGACATCAGATTCATGGACATCTAGCATAGAGTGGCAACATAAGTGAAAAACAGGCACTAGTTGGATTGTGACAAACCTGTGTATTCTGCATGGGAGATCCATTGGATGCTACAGTAGAAAACCAACAAGGTAAAAATTGTGTGCCGCTCAGGTGTGATGTTGGCTCATGTCCAAGAACCTACACACATGTACAGAGGCACAAGACCAAAGCTGTAAACTACTAGATCACAACAAACTTTGCATTTCTTGAACATACGAAAAAAGATCTTCTTAATGAAACCACTAACAACAGCAAGTTCCTTATTATAAATAAGCCTGAGATTCAGAACAAAAAACCAGCAGTTTTCATTAACCAGTCCAGCAAACAAAATTGCCTCATTAAAGAATTTCCTATTTGACAGGGGTCTTTCTGTCATTTTCATATAAAAATAACCTGAAAAGCTTCAATCTCTACTTATAGATCGACACACGGTCAACTGACAGAAAGGGCATATCCAGAACCAGGAACAAAATTTTGGGGGTATACTCAGAACAAGGAAATTTTCGAGGGCAAATCCAAGTCTGGATTAATTTTTAGCAAGAAATCACCGATACTTCCAGCAACCAGCGTATCCGTATTGGATAACGTATCCGATACTGATTCTTTCCTGATACGCCCATGATACCTCTCAAGGTCTAGTAGTGCCAGTGAAGGGCTCCTTTCCCCGGCGCTCCCGCTCCCCCCCCCCCCCCCCCCTCAATGGTAGGCTGCTGATTTCCTCCTCCCCCTTCCTTTCTCTCTACTACTTTTATGTTTGGTAATTGCTGCTACCCGTTTGCTGTTGGTTCTTGCTTTTGTTGGAATCATGGATAAGAAGATAGAAGACAATGGACTGCACTGACTAAATATATGCTAAATGGCTTGATGCCTAATTGATAACATATTTTTATATTAGAAAATAGTCAAACGTATCCCCGTATTAGCGCTTTTCAGAAATGACGTATTTATGTATCCGTATCGCCCTGATACTGATACGCGCATCTGTATCGGTGCAATCTAGAATTTTAGGGACAACGCATTGTCTTTACCATATTCATGGCTAAAATCACCTAGGCTATGATCAATAGATGTCAGCCAACTAATTAACCTACTTCTCTTTAGCCATTAAAATATGGAATGAACATCGGTGAACGGGAAATCTTGGCATCACTAGGCAGAAGATTTCTTGATTTTGACATATAAAGTCTAATCAGCTTGTGTTGGAAACAAATTATATCAGAGTCACATTATCTCCTCATGTTAAGTCAATGATCACAAAATGAGATAACCCCACTTTTTGACTCTAGAAATTACTGATATTGTGTGGTAGCAAGCTCGACTGGTATGACTGCCATTGTTGTTCATCGTACATTATTGGCATCCAGAGAGACCTCTAACATCAACTGAGTACCATGCGAGGATCGTAAATCAAAGCCCTGTGTTTATCTACCCTTCTGTAGTTCTACCGCTATCCTGACCACGATAGATTCGAATAAAGACAGCGACACACACATAGCAGATATCAAACACCGATACCATATATTAATTGATACATAGCACAGTTCCAATCTACCAAAACAATTCTCCATCCTTCACGGTGAACCAGACGAAATCGAATGGCACGGGCAGAGCATCGGTGAATGGGAGCTGGAAAGGGATGGGTAGACGAACCTTGCCGAGGCCAGGAGGGGATCCAATCGCCGGGGACGGGATCGCCGGGGACGGGGCGGCAGCGGCGGGGAAGCGCGGGAGGGAGGAGAGCGCGCGGGATCCAGGCAGGGGCGCCGGCGCCGCATCCGCGCGGGAGAGGGCGAGAGCTAGGGTTTTGGATCGGGCTAGGAATCGCGACGCCATGGCGATGTCTCGCGTCGGCTACCCTGTTCGCTGCCGTGAGGTCGCCAGGAGAACGGGGAGAGGAAGAAGGACAGAGGGGCTCGTTTTGGGCCCTCAGGGGATTAGGTAAGTGCTGATTTGGCCCAGCTCTGAGCAAGCTCTTCTTAGTTCTTTGTGATCTCATCAAAAATAAGTTGGTACCCTCGAGTTTAGGGTTTTTCGTCTCTGGCGGCGACACCATCGCCGCCTAGAGTTTTCCGATCTATCGCCGGCCCGTCCCTCCGTGCAGCCCGTCCTGTTGCCGGGAAGCTGGGGGAGAGGACCGTCTGTCTTTGGCCCGGCTAGCTGTTGACGGGACAAACCCTAGATGGCGACCGCGGGAGGTTCGTCTTCTGCGGGGTGGTCTGGGAAGAAGCTGGAGGAGATGCTGCAGCACCTGGACCTCAAGGATGACGAGTTGGATGAAGTGACAGTGGGGGAGGAGGAATCAAGGAAGTATGAAGCAGATGCCAGATGGTTGGCGATCGGGAAGGTAAACACGACCCGGATCTTCAGCGCATCGTCGATGTTCGAGACCATGAAATCAATCTGGGGATTAGCACAGGTGCCAAAGTACAGGGAGGCCGGCGAAAATCTGTACATCTTTCAGATGTTCTGCCTGGGAGATTGGAAGAAAGTTGTCCATGGAGGGCCATGGTTGTTCAGGTGGATGGGCATGCTAATTGAAGATTACGATGGCAAGCAAGACCCAGCATCTATTGTCTTTGATGGCTTGTATGTCTGGGCGCAGATCCACAATATACCAGAGCTTTATCGTAAACCCGAGGTAGTTGATCAGCTAGCACGTCGGATCGGCCGGGTCAAGGAGACACAACTTTCACCGAGGCTTTTCTATGAGGGTGACTATGTGAGGATCCGTGCTAGGGTTCTGGTGAATAAACCCCTTACAAGAGTGACCCCGCTAAACGTTGTGGGCGAGGGCAGGAAATTCCTCCCTGTTAAGTATGAGAAGATACCCTATTTTTGCCAAGTTTGTGGTCTCATGGGTCATAATCATGAGGAGTCGGAGATGGAGTATGGGAGGAGAAAGACAAGCAATGGGGAAGCTGGATGTTGGCACAGAGAAGGGAGAATGCACAGGAGCAGCCAGGTGGAGGCAGAACTTCTCGAGGAGGCCGTTTTGGAGGCCGTGGCAGGGGCAAGTCAGGCAGGGGCGCCCCACCGCCTCGCCAAGCTTCACTAGTGCGCAAACGATCATCTCAAGAGGCGGGGCTGGATCCAGGTATGGAAGAGGAGGCAGGAGACGAGGTTACAAGCCCACTAAAAGCAGCTGGTGCAGGGGGACAGGAGCATGAGGAGGGACTCGGGGCCCGAAGAAATCTGAACTTCGCCATGCGGGCAACACGCAGGTTCAGGATCAGCAACCCAAGGGTGGAATAGGGGGAACTGGCGCGGGCTTGACAGCGTCGGATGGCACGAGCCAGGCTCTGGTGGCTATCCCACCATTACCCCCATCATATGTGTCTCCCAGAGATGCCAAGAAAGCAAAGAAATCAGTCTCACCATCGAAACAGAACACAAACACACCGGCGTTATTGGCGGGCTCCGACGGGGGGCGCCACCAGGCCCAATGAAAGTATTAAGTTGGAACTGCCACGGGATAGGCGATCCTGCGACAGTTCGAGAGCTCCGCGATCTTGTGGAGATTAGTTCGCCAGCTATTTTATGCTTAATAGAAACTCAGTTACAAAAAAGTCGTGTTGAAGGTCTTCGTTCTTCTTTAGGGTTTGATTTTAGTTTTGGAGTCGGAAGTAGCGGCCGCAGTGGCGGTCTTTGTATCTTTTGGAAAAATTCCTTGGGTGTGGCAATAAAAAACTTTTCAGAGTATCATGTAGACGCCTGGGTCACAGAACCGGGCAAAGAGCAGTGGAGGCTCACTTGTTTTTATGGTGAAGCAACCAGGAGCCTTCGGTACAAGACCTGGAATACCATGAAACGATTAAGGGGAGAGAGCACCCTTCCATGGATGTGTATAGGTGATTTTAATGAGATCTTGTGGCCTGAGGAGCAACATGGCCCTAATGAACGTGACAGTTCACAGATTAACGCGTTCAGAGAAGCTGTTGATGTGTGCGGTTTAGCGGACCTGGGATACCGTGGACTGGATTGGACATGGGAGAAGAAAGTTGCCAGAGGACATTTTTGCCATGTTCGCTTAGACAGAGCTTTGGCCTCGTCTTGCTGGTCTGCTCTATTTCCTTTTGCTTCTCTTGAGCATCTTACCGCAGCAAAATCGGACCACTGCCCGATTCTCCTCGAGACTGAATTGATAGACACAAGCATACGTGCAAAGCAAAAACAGTTCCGCTATGAGTGTATGTGGGAGCGTGATACACGGTTCGGAGATGTGCTAGTTGAAGCTTGGAATTCGAAGGGGAGAGCCCAAACCGTCACTGAACTATCGGACAAATTAGCCGCGGTTGCCGGCAGGCTACAGAGTTGGGGACGAACCACCTTTGGTGCAGTCCGATCTGAACTTCGCCGGTTACGTAAGCAACTTGAGGAGCTACGCTCACTTCCCAACCGCATGGGGCCGTCGGCAGAGGAGGAACGGGTGGAAAAACACATGGTCGAGTTATGTCTAAGGGAAGAGATCATGTGGCACCAGAGAGCGCGAATTCAGTGGCTTGCGGGGGGAGATAGTAACACCAAATTCTTTCATCGCAAAGCTAGTGCTCGCAAAGCAAGGAACCGCATAGCTGAGCTACAACGGCCTGATGGCTCCATCTGCCAGGAGGAGCATGAGATGGCGGAGATGGCTACATCCTTCTACAGCAATCTTTATGCTTCAGAAAATACAGTGGGAATCGAGGAGGTCCTCTCTCACATACCATCCAGGGTAGATGCAGCCATGAACGCCTCCCTTAATCCACAGTATAGCAAAGCTGAGGTGAAAGCGGCTTTGTTTCAGATGTTCCCGACAAAGGCCCCAGGGCCTGACGGCTTCCCTGCACACTTTTTTTAGCGCCACTGGGAGTTGTGCGGTGATGAGGTTACTGCTATGGTGCTTCGTGTTCTTGATGGAGAGGATTCCCCGGAGGAGATCAACAAAACGTTCATTGTTTTAATTCCCAAGATTGCTAGTCCAAACAATTTAGCACAGTTTCGACCGATAAGCCTCTGTAATGTGATCTACAAGATTTCATCCAAGGCGTTAGCTAATCGGCTCAAGCTGATTCTCCCCGATATCATCTCCGAAGAACAGTCAGCATTCGTACCAGGACGTCTTATTACGGACAATTTCATATCTGCCTATGAATGTCTCCATTATATGAAAACGAGGAAGCTGAAGGGTAACAAGTTTTGTGCCTTAAAACTTGATATGATGAAAGCGTATGATAGGCTCGAGTGGAGTTATCTGGAAAGAGTAATGCTCAAACTGGGGATCAGCCCCCACTTTACACAAACAGTGATGAGGTGCGCCACGTCCGTCTCTTTTTTGGTCATCTGTAATGGAGGAAAGCAAGAGGAGTTCAGACCATCCCGAGGGCTCAGGCAAGGTTGTCCTATATCTCCATATTTGTTTCTACTAGCCGCTGAAGGGCTCTCCTGTCTTCTTAAATCCACATTGCCGGATGAGGTTATTAATGGAATCACAGTGGCACCGGGCGCCCCTCAAGTAAATCATCTACTATTTGCCGATGATAGTCTTTTATTCTTTAATGCTACACCTGAGATGGCAAACAGAGTTGATAGCCTCCTCCAAAGATATTGTGCGGCTTCAGGGCAGCGCATCAACAAGGAAAAATCCTCCATATTTTTCAGCAAGGGCTGCTCGAAAACCTTGAGACAAGAAATCAAGCTAGTCCTTGAAGTCGAAAATGAGAAACTGTCCGACAAATATATGGGTCTCCCTGCTGATGTAGGTAGAGCCAAGGAAGGATCCTTTAAGTATCTTAAGGACAGAATTTGGAAGCAAGTGCAAGGCTGGATGGAGAAGGCCCTTTCTGTTGGGGGAAAGGAGGTGCTTATCAAGTCCGTTGCTCAAGCAATCCCTACATACTCTATGGCATGCTTCAAACTACCCCGAGGCTTGTGTCAGCACATCAATGGCATCCTGAGAAAATTCTGGTGGGGAGCGAAAAATGGCGAGAGGAAGATTGCTTGGGTCTCCTGGGAAGTTATGACACAACCGAAATTCATGGGGGGCATGGGATTCCGCGACATCGAGCTTTTCAATCTTGCCTTGCTTGCGCGGCAAGCATGGCGTCTCCTACAGGAACCACACTCCCTAAGCGCCCGGATTCTTAAGGCTGTTTATTATCCTACCTCTTCGATCCTTGAAGCAGAGTTGGGCAGGAATCCATCTCAAGTTTGGCGATCTCTAGTGGAAGGCAGAGACACATTAAAACTTGGGCTTGTCAAACGGATTGGATCCGGTGAGGACACCAACATCTGGTTAGATAATTGGATACCGCGAGATTTCAAATTGCGACCGGTGTGCCCAAAATCTCCGAACCCACCATAGATGGTCTTGGATCTAATTAATCCCATTACCTCATCATGGGAAAGTGACGTGCTAGAAGAGCACTTCTACCCGATGGACAAGGAAGCGATCCTAAACATCCCTCTCAGCTCTCGGGTACGCCACGATTTCTGGTCATGGCACTATGAGCTCAAGGGCATTTTCACAGTCAGGTCTGCGTACAAATTGCTATCTTCTACTAAACAGCAACGCACAGATTGGCTAGAACATAATGAGGGACACTCGCACATCGAAGCAGATCGTCGGTCTTGGTCCAAACTCTGGGGAGCGGCAGTACCTTCAAAAGTTTGTGTCTTCGCCTGGAGATTGGCAAAGTGCTCCATCCCTACAGGAGAGGTTCATAAGCACAGAAGTATGGCTGATTCGGCGGAGTGCTCCATTTGTCACGCGACATTGGATACATGGCGCCATTCTCTCTGTGATTGCCGCATGGCACGATGTGTTTGGGCCCTCACCGATGAGGACCTTACAGAGACTATCATCTCGAACAGGATGGAAGACGCAAAGCTCTGGATGCTTTGGCTTGTTGACACTTTACCCACAGCAGACCTAGCACGCGTTTTGGTAACAATGTGGGCCATATGGTGGGCGAGACGCCGCGCTATACATGACAACCAGTTCCAGAGCCCTCTGAGCACTCACATCTTTATCAACAAGTTCCTAGCAGAGCTTGAGATGATCCCAGAGAGGAAATCACGCCCCAAGGACCTGCATGTAATCTCTAAGGACCTGCATGCGAGCACCAGGGACCTGCATGTAACGAATGGAAGGCGCGCGGATCCGTCACCGATCGGATGGCTTCCACCTGAGCACCACGACGTCAAGATGAACGTGGATGCAGGTTTCTCGAAGGTCGGCGACCGTGCTGCGTCAGCAGTAATTTGCAGGGATAAGGGAGGCAACTATTTGGGTTCTTCGGCCATCATCTATGAAGGTCGCCTTGATCCAACAATACTCGAAGCACAGGCATGCAGCGAGGCCCTCTCTCTTGCATCGGATCTGCAAGTCCAATCCGTGTGTGTGGCCTCAGATTGCCTGGAGGTAGTGATGGACATACAAGATGAAGTTCCTTGCCGCTATTACCCCATCCTGCAAGATATCAAGTACCAGAGGTCGCGCTTTCAGAATATCACGTTTCTTCATGAAAATAGGAAGCATAATGGGGAGGCCTATGCCTTTTAGGAAGCATAATGGGGAGGCCTATGCCTTAGCAAAGGCAGCTACTTCTCTTAGTCCCGGGCGCCATGTGTGGCTTAGTGTTTTGCCCGATATCATCTGTATCCCCATGTATTTGAACGCTTAATAAAGGATGTAGTTGCTAAAAAAAAGTTCTTTGTGATTCGGGCTGGCATGGGCTTCAGAATGCAGGCTCAAACATGAATGGGCCCGCTCAAACATTTGCAGTTCGTCCATTTGGTATTCAAACTGTCCGCCCAAAAAATTCAAATTTCGTGAAGGCTCGTCCAGAACGACTATAGAGCTTTTTTCCCCTTAAACGTATGTATTCTGTATCAATATATCTATATCTTATATCTATATTTATGTCTATATCTATATACATATAGCGAAATTCACTTTGGCTCATAGGTGTAGATGCACCCATTGTCTAAATACACATTTAAAAATGTTAAAAAATCAAGAAAAAAAATCCCGTGTGTATGTATGGACATTATATGTCCGTGCACAAAATTCCGGTGAAAAGGGAATTTTTTGTGGCTTGTGTAAAAAAGAAAATTTCTTTTTTTTGCAGCAATAAAAAAATATAAAAAATAAAAAATACAATTTTCGATGCTTGATTATAACTATTCAGGACACATTTTTTAAATCTTTTTATACATGCCATAGAAAATGTTTTTTCTTTGCGAAATATGTCTGTGGGTTGCAACGAGAGAGAATGAAGTATGTTTTAAATCTTGAGATTGTGGAGCGCGGCACAAATAAAGCCCCACGTCCAAATCCCTGGTCAATCAAACACGAAACCCGACCTTTTCTTTATTAATCAGAGAGAAAATGGATGCAGTTGTTAGATGTGTATAGTCCCTTTTCGGTATATCCCCATTGTATAAGGGGTTTCCTGCACTTTACCACACATGTATATGTAATGGCTTTGGCCCTAAGTGAATGTTAGTTGCTGATTATCCAACATGGTATAATGCTAGGCTAGCCTCCCGCACGATGCAATTCCGTGCCCCTCGTTCCTAGCTCGTCTGTCTCCGGCCGTCCAGCCGCTGCATCTCCGACCACCTCCTCCCCAGTCCCCATCCCGGCTCTGCTGCCTCTCTGTCCGGCCGCGCCCTGTCCGGCTGCAGCACCGTCCGGCCGCCGCGCCGTCCGGCCGCTGCCCCGTCGCGCCTCCGCGCCGTCCGGCCGCTGCTGCGTCTGGCTCTGGCCGCCGCCCAGACCGGCCCGTCTCGTCCGGATCTGGCTGCCGTCCGCCCGCCTGTTCAGCCGCTGTGGCCGCTGCTCCGTTGCAGCTTGGGGTCGGGCAGCACGGGCTTCGGTTTGGAGCTGGCCGAGCTGGCTGCTCTTGCCCGGCACCTGCGCCGCTCGATCCGGCCTTGGTAGCCGGCGCCTCTAGCCGGCGCCTATCGATCCTGCTCCGTGAGCGTGCGTGTTCCTGCCGGCTTCGCTCGATCTAGATCGGGTCGTCCTGGTAGTTGACTTCAAAAAAAGATAGAGAGTTCGTCATGTCTTCTTCAGGCTATGTTGTTGTCCCTCGCTGTTCGGTGATCTTCGACGGCACCAACTATGCTGAGTTTGTGGGCTTCATGCGCATCCATATGCGTGGACTTCTTCTGTGGGGTGTTCTCTCTGGCGAGGTCTCTTGTCCGCCATTCCTATTGCGCTAGTGGCCCCAATCCCACCGGTCCCGCCGGTACTTGCTGCTGATGCTTCTCAGGCTGACCGGGATGCCGCCAAGGCTCTAGATGATGCTGTGGTTGATGCTTATGATCAGCAGGTATCAGCTTGTTCAGATGCTCTTTCTGTGTACCACGATGATCTGTCTGCTTACACCCAGTGGTGCAATGATGATGCTCGAGCTGCTGCTGTTCTCACTGCGAGTGTCCTCCCTCAGTTTGCTTCGGAGTTCATGGGACTTGGCACTGTTGCAGTGATGTGGTCTTATCTCTGTCAGTGCTATCAACCCTTTGGTGATGCTCTCTACCTATCTGTGGTGCGTCAGGAGCACGCACTCCGGCAAGGTGATTCTTCTATTGATGAGTTCTATTCACAGTGCTCTGCCATCTGGCGCCAGCTTGACTCTCTTCGGACAGGTTTTTGTGGAACCTGTCGTTGCTGTCAGACTACTCAGTCTGATTTGGAGTTTCAGCGGGTTCATGAGTTCTTATCTCGTCTCCGGTCTGAGTTCGAGCCTCGCCGTGCTCACTTGCTTGCTCGTGGTCGTGTTCCTATCTCGGAGGTACTTGCCGAGCTTCGTGCTGAGGAGACCCGTCTTCGCTCTGCTGGGTTGCTTCTGGCTCCGTCAGTGTTGGCCACCCGAGCTCCTATGTCGTCCGCTCGCCTCACCGCTCCGCCGCTCCTGCCTACTCCTTCAGGGGGGTGAGTCGCCCTCCTTATGCTGAGAAGGGCACGTCGCGCCGTGACACCTTCTGTGGTTACTGCTCCCGGTCAGGTCACCCAGAGTCTGATTGTCGCCAGAAGAAGCGAGACCAGAGGCGCTCCTCTTCCAGTTGGACTCCTGCGTCCTCCTCGACCCCGTCACTCACTGACCAGGACATTGTACGCCTCAAGCGTCTACTTGCTTCCTCCAGCTCCTCGTCGACTGGTTCCACTGCTGCTGTGACTGCATCCACTTCTCCTCCACCGTCGGCATCTACATAGTCAGGTACATCTTCATGGGTTCTGGATTCTGGAGCCTCCTTTCATGTCTTCTGATTCTTCCGCGCTGTCTTCTCTCCGACCTCTTGATTCGCCTGTTAATGTTCTTACCGCCGATGGCACACCTCTTCCTGTTGCTAGTCGTGGTATTCTTTCCACTCCATCTTTTTTTGTTCCCAGTGTTTCACATGTTCCTCGCCTTACCATGAATCTTTTTTACGCTGCCCAACTTACTGATTCTGGTTGTCGTGTCATTCTTGATACCGACTCTTGCTCCATTCAGGATCGTCGCACCAAGGCTTTGGTTGGTGCTGGCCCTCGGCGCCGTGAGTCAGAGGGCCTTTGGGAGGTTGACTGGCTTTGTGTTCCTTCCGCTGCCACCACTTTTGCCAGCTCTCATGCTCTTGCTGCCTCTTCGTCTGCGTCCTTCCAACAGTGGCATCATCGCCTTGGTCACATCTGTGGCTCTCGCTTGTCTTCTTTAGTTCGTCAGGGCCTCTTAGGGTCTGTATCTGGAGATGTTTCTTTACATTGTAATGGTTGCAGACTTGGCGAACAGACCCAGTTACCTTATCCTACCAGTGAGTCGGTATCTCAGCGTCCTTTTGACTTAGTTCATTCTGATGTCTGGGGTCCTGCTCCCTTTGATTCGAAAGGTGGTCATCGCTACTATGTTTTGTTTATTGATGATTTCTCTCGCTACACTTGGCTCTACTTCATGAAATCTCGTAGCGAGGTTCTCTCTATATACAAACGATTTGCTACTATGGTTCACACCCAGTTTTCCACGCCCATCCGTACCTTTCGTGCTGACTCCGCTGGAGAGTATATCTCCCAGTTGTTGCATGGTTTTCTAGCGGAACAGGGTACTCTTGCCCAGTTCTCATGTCCTGGTGCTCATGCTCAGAATGGCATTGCCGAACGTAAGCATCGTCATCTGCTTGAGACGGCTCGTGCGCTGATGATTGCCGCTTCCCTTCACCCCACTTTTGGGCTGAGGCTGTTTCTGCATCCACCTATCTCATAAACATTCAGCCATCGACTGCTCTGCAGGGTGATATTCCTATGGAGCGTCTCACTGGTCGTTCTCCTGACTACTCAGCTCTTCGTATGTTTGGATGTGTGTGCTATGTCCTTCTTGCCCCGCGAGAACGCACCAAACTGACTGCTCAGTCGGTTGAGTGTGTTTTTCTTGGCTACAGTGATGAGCACAAAGGCTATCGCTGTTGGTATTCTGTTGGTCGTCGCTTGCGCATCTCGCGTGATGTGACCTTTGATGAGTCTCGCTCTTACTACCCCCGTCCTTCTTCCTCGAGCTTCTCTATGGACGATATTTCTTTTCTTCTTCTCCACGATACACCCTGCTATGTGCCTCATGTTTCACCTCCTCCTGCACCTCTTATTCCTTCTCCTTCACCACCGACACCATCTTCCCCATCCTCCTCCTCCTCCACCTCTCCACCATCATCTCCAGTCCGTCGCTCTCTCTCACCGTTTCCTCTCCACTATACTCGTCGCCCTCGTTCTGAGGATGCTTCTCCTGACGCGCCTTCCACCTCTGGTGCACCTCCCTTCACCCCTCCTCCGGTTCATAACCTCCGTGCTCGGCCTTGCACCCCCGCCTGATCGCTACTCTCCTGATCGGTATGGTCTCTCTGTTATCGCTGAGCCCACTTCCTATCGGATTGCCATGACTCAGCCTGAATGGCAGCTTGCGATGGCCGAAGAGCTTGCTGCCCTTGAGCGCTCTGGCACATGGGATCTGGTTTCTCTCCCTTCCGGTGTTCGTCCCATCACCTGCAAGTGGGTCTACAAGATTAAGACTCGCTCTGATGGTTCTCTTGAGCGCTACAAAGCGCGTCTTGTGGCACGTGGCTTTCAGCAGGAGTAGGGACGCGATTATGATGAGACATTCGCTCCTATAGCCCACATGACCACTGTCCGCACTCTTCTTGCTGTGGCTTCTGTTCGTCATTAGTCTATCTCTCGACTTGATGTTCAGAACGCCTTTCTCAATGGCGAGTTGCGTGAGGAGGTTTATATGCAGCCACCACCGGGGTACTATGCTCCTGATGGTATGGTCTGTAGACTTTGCCGCTCCCTCTATGGTCTTAAACAGGCCCCTCGCGCTGGTTTGAGCGCTTCGCCTCTATGGTGACTGCCGCTGGTTTCTTGCCCAGTGATCATGATCCCGCATTGTTTGTTCACACGTCTCCTTGTGGTCGGACTCTTCTCCTTCTCTATGTTGATGACATGATCATCACTGGTGACGACTCTGACTACATTGCCTTTGTTAAGGCTCGCCTTCCCGACCAGTTCCTCATGACTGATCTTGGTCCCCTTCGCTATTTTCTTGGGATTGAGATTTCCTCGACCTCTAATGGCTTCTACATCTCCCAAGAAAAATATATTCAGGATATTCTTGCTCGCGCTGCTCTTGGTGATGAGCGCACAGTTGTGACTCCTATGGAGCTCAACGTTCAGCTTTGTGCCTCTGATGGTGACCCTCTTCCTAATCCCACTCGCTATCGTCACCTTGTTGGCAGTCTTGTCTATCTTGCTGTTACGCGTCCTGACATCTCCTATCCTGTCCACATCCTGAGTCAGTTTGTTTCAGCCCCCACCTCTGTCCACTATAGTCATCTCCTCTGTGTTCTACGATATCTTCGTGGCACGATCTCTCAGTGCCTTTTCTTTCCCCACTCCAGCTCTCTTGAGCTCCAGGCCTACTCTGATGCTACCTGGGCTAGTGATCCCTTTGATCGATGCTCGCTGTCTGCTTATTGTGTCTTTCTTGGTGGCTCTCTTATTGCCTGGAAGAGAAAGAAACATACTGTAGTTTCTCGCTCGAGTACAGAGGCTGAGTTGCGAGCCATGGCTATGTTGACGGTTGAGGTGATCTGGTTACAGTGGTTACTTGAGGATTTTTGTGTGTCTGCTTCTACCTCGACTCCCTTACTGCCAGACAGTACCGGTGCTATCAGTATTGCGCGTGACCCGGTGAAGCATGAGCTCACCAAGCACATCGGTGTGGATGCCCACTTTGTGCGTGCTGCTGTGCAGGATCAGACTCTCGCTCTTCACTATGTGCCCTCTGAGTTACAGTTGGCGGACTTCTTCATGAAGGCACAGACTCGAGCGCAGCATGGCTTTTTCCTCTCCAAACTCAGTGTTGTTGATCCACCATGAGTTTGAGGGGGGAGGGGGTGTTAGATGTGTATAGTCCCTTTTCGGTATATTCCCATTGTATAAGGGGTTTCCTGCACTTTACCACACATGTATATGTAATGGCTTTGGCCCTCAGTGAATGTTAGTTGCTGATTATCCAACAGCAGTTACACGGTCTCCCCTTCTCTCTGCTACCCTTCATCTTCTTCCTCAATTACACATGCATCCATGCATGGCCTCGTTCCTATCACATGCATATGCATCCCGGACGCCGACCTTTCTCTATGTGTGTTTTTTCTCTCGCTTGACATTTTCCATGAGGAACGACTTCCAGGCTTGCGCAGGGAGCGGGGTTTGACTCACGTACGCTGCCATCTGTCCATCACCGTTTGCTCACAGGATGTTGGCTGCTGACGCTGTCACGACTCATGTGCCCTGCATGCAGAAGTTGTCACACGCGTTCGGGCCATGCTCTCAACTAGGTAACGCAGTCCTGGTGCCGTCGTGGCCGGGTTCCTTGCGGACCAGTCATCCGGCGTATGCGCCGATCACCGCAGCAAGCTCCTTCACGGTCGACAATAGCAAATTAGCAACGACGCCATGATAGCTCGTTCTGCATGGGGGCGTTGACGGATCTTGCACCTTTTCTTCCAATGAAAGTGATTCTCATTGCCTCGTCGTTTTCTTGTGCAGGGCGTTGCCTAGCCAGTAACCCATCATTAACAGTCAGCTTCTCTATATGATAGTTTTGCAAACATATATTAATGGACACGTTTAGCGGGTGGCCGTTGACCCGCTAGCACTCCCGAGCAGCCGTCGGAAAAGGAAATATACGGTCCCCCTATCTCAGAAAAGGAATGGTCTCCCACAGTAGCAACAGACGCACGTAACCCAGCAAACCACACGCTGGGCGCAGTCCCCAAACCTCGGGCCATCACGTGCACTTCCCACCCCTCCCAAAGCTCTCACGCCCCCACCAACATTCACTACAAAAAACACTTCCATGATAATACGTGTTTGTCACAGTAGGTAGGGATGTAAATGGCAAATAAATGGTGTCCGCAAGTCCCGTTTAGTTAGCTTTACCTAGCTCCATAGTTCATTTTCTCAGAAAGAAAAACAAAATTTTAAACTGTTTGATTACATAGTGGGTTTAAACGGGATTAAACGGGATCCGGTTGACATCCCTAACAGTAGGTCATGTTTTTTGTCATGCATGTACATCCATGACGATTTTATGATAGAAGCAAGATAGTCATACCTGTGCTCTCGTAGAAGTGTTCCATGACAATACCGAAATTATCACCACGGAAGCGTCCACTTCCATGACGATAAATGCTGAGTCATGGACCTGTTTTCGTCAAGGGTAACCGACACATGACATCCACCATAACGGGTCGCCGTTAAGCTATTGGGACCGGTTTTGGATCCGATAACCCGTTAATAGCCACAACCAATGGCGATTTTTCACATGTAAAATTCTCATTGGCCGAAGGATCTATGTGTCAGCTCTGCGTTGGGACAGATGTCATTCATAAAATGGATGGAATGCGCCTATGATACGTCGATATGTGGCACGGCCCAACAGTAGCCCATTTAAGGTAAAAAGGCCAGCCCAGTCAAAGGCCCACAAGATTTTGTCATACACTACTGGGCCGGCCCATTAACAGTTTGCCACAATTTGGAACAAATTACAAACCACGTAAGAGCCGGCCTAGTAGATGTCTCCCATGTTTTGGGCCAAATGACGGCCCACATTAGATCTGGCCCGTTAACAGTCCGCCATGTTTTGGGCCAAATGACGGCCCATATAGGATCTGGCCCGTTAACTGTCTGACGTATTTTGGGCCAAATTACAACCCATGTATGATCTAGCCCAGGCACTATGCTTTCGGCCCCATTGGGGGCCATTTGAACTGCGTGTTGGGACATGTAGCATGCAATTTCAAAAAAAAATCCTATGCTCACACAAGATCTATCTAGGAGATGCATAGCAACGAGAGGGAGAGTGTGTCTACGTACCCTCATAGACCGAAAGCGGAAGCGTTGACAATGCGGTTGATGTAGTCGAACTTCTTCTAGCTCCGAACGATCAATCACCGAACGTACGACACCTCCGAGTTCTGCACACATTCAGTGCGATGATGTCCCTTGTCTTCTTGATCCAGCAAGGTGTCGAGGAAGTAGATGAGTTCTGTCAACACGACGGCATGGTGACGGTGATGGTGAAGTGATCCGCGCAGGGCTTTGCCTAAGCAACGCGAGAATATGACCGGGGGTGTAAACTGTGGAGGGGGCGCCGCACATGGCTAACAATTGATGCCGTGTGTGTTCTAGGCGCCCCCTCCCCACATATATATAGGTGGGAGGGGAGGAGAGGTAGCCAGGGGCACCCTAGGGTTGGCCGCCGCCCCCTAGGGGTCCTGCCTTGCCATGCGCTCCCCATCTCCATTTTTGCATGAAGGGGAAGGAAAGAGGGGGTGAGGGAAGGTGAAAGGATCGAGAAGAGGTGTCTAGAGGGGGGTGAATAGACCCTTAGCAAGAAAAGTGGCAGTTTTTAATTTCTTTAAGTTGAAGTGGAGTTTTAGCACATGTTTAAACATTCACAATACATATCAAGCAAGCATGATAAGAGTATATGAGCAGCGGAAAGTAAAGCATGCAAATTGCAAGAATGTAAAGGGATGGGATTGGAGTGTGCAAACGCAATTGGAGACTCGGAGATTTTTTATCCGTGGTTCCGATAGGTGGTGCTATCGTACATCCACGTTGATGGAGACTTCAAACCACGAAGGGTAACGGTTGCACGAGTCCACGGAGGGCTCCACCCACGAAGGGTCCACGAAGAAGCAACCTTGTCTATCCCACCATGGCCGTCGCCCACGAAGAACTTGCCTCACTAGGGTAGATCTTCACGAAGTAGGCGATCTCCTTGCCCATACAAACTCCTTGGTTCAACTCCACAATCTTGACGGAGGCTCCCAAGTGACAGCTAACCAATCTAGGAGACACCACTCTCCAAAAGGTAATAGATGGTGTGTTGATGACGAACTCCTTGCTCTTGTGCTTCAAATGATAGTCTCCCCAACACTCAACTCTCTCTCATAGGATTGGATTTGGTGGAAAGATGATTTGAGTGGAAAGCAACTTGGGGAAGGCTAGGGATCAAGATTTATGTGGTTGGAATGGAATATCTTGACCTCAACACAAGTGTAGGTGGTTCTCTCTCAGAAAATGTATGTTGGAAGTGTAGGCATGTTCTGATGGCTCTCTCCACGAATGAAGAGTGGGTGGAGGGGTATATATAGCCTCCACACAAAATCTAACCGTTACACACAAATCACCAAACTCGGTGGGACCAAACTATAAAACGCGGTCGGACCGATTTGGTTCATAATGTGACCGTTAGGATTTTCGGTGGGACCGACATGATCAACTTGGTGGGACCGATTTCATTAGGGTTAGGGCATAACGTAATCTCAGTGAGACCGATTACACAAACTCGATGGGACCGATTTCATTAGGGTTAGGGCATAACGTAATCTCAGTGAGACCGATTACACAAACTCGATGGGACCGATTTTGGTAATAAGCTAACCAGAGAGTTGGTCAGGCAAACTCGGTGGGACCGATTCGCTCATCTCGGTTGGACCGAAACATTACGAAAAGGAGACAGAGAGTTTGCATTGCGAACTCGGTGGGACCGATCGCATATCTCGGTGAGACCGAGATTATTGCAATAGGCAACAGAGAGTTTGCAATCCCATCTCGGTGATACCGAGATCCCTATTGGTGAGACTGAATTGATTAGGGTTTCTGGCAATGGCTATGTCAAGAGAACTCGGTGGCGCCGGATAGAAAGTTTCGGTGGGGCCAAGTTTGACTTTTGGTTTGGGACATATGTGGATGTGAGAAAATTGTTGAGGGCTTTGGAGCATATCACTAAGCATTTTGAGCAAGCAAGCCATTAAGCAATGCCTCATCCCCTCTTAATAGTATTGGCTTTCCTATGGACTCAATGTGATCTTGGATCACTAAAAAGAAAAATGTAGAGGCCTGAGCTTTGAGCTTGAGCCAATCCTTTGTCCTTATCATCTCGAAGGGGTTCCACATCCTCTAGTCCATGCCACTCCATTGTTGAACTTATCTGAAGCATACTAAATGAAAACATTAGTCCAACAAGAGATATGTTGACATTAATTACCAAAATCACCCAGGGAGCACTTGTGCTTTCAGTCTCCCCCTTTTTGGTAATTGATGACAACATACATCAAAGCTTTAGATAAAGATATAGAGAATAACAAGTAAAGCTTTGGAAAGACATGTAACATGCATAGGCTCCCCCTACATGTATGCAATCATGTAAATATGGAATATAGGAGCATGTGAGTGCATAATCATGACAGAGCAAGCAATGTGTTACATGTATCTTGGCTATATGCATCAGAGCAAATGATGTGAGTATATGAAATGTACCTTCATGCTCATGAGTCCTTCTTGCAAACAGTATGTACATCAGCAAGAAATCCTCATGCACATGAATGTGATGCATATGCTTACCTTGTGGTCTTGAGTTGGCTTAGGAAGGAATGAACCTGAGTAAACAAGGTTAGATAACACAGATACATCTACTAGCCAGAGCAAACAAAAGAAACCACAAGAGTACCAAGACTGGGATGACATGTAGAGAGTGAGTACTGAGTACTCTATTGGATATAGAAATATCCCCAAAGGTAAAGATATGCAATGAATTCAAAGATTTCCTTCCCTTAGATGTCTTGCTCCCCCTGAATCTTGCATGGGATACTGGGAGAAGATAGGGAACAGAAAATCAAAGCAAAGAAAATCAGAGCAAATGCAAACAACCAAATATGAACATGTCTTTCCCCTCTTAAAGACATGTGACTTCTCTCCTCTTGAACACTAAGCATCTGGGGCCTTTGATGTGATTCCTCTTTCTCCCTGTTGAAGAACTCTCTCCCCCTGTCAAAGTGATTAAGATTTGATGTGATCTCTCTCTCCCCCTTTGACATCAATTTCCAAGAAGGGATCTTCTAGAGTGAGAGTCAAATAGGTTTGGTCCTTGAGACACAGAGCAAAGCAACATAGAGAAGATGATGCTGGTAGAGGACAAGAATCATCGAGTGGCGCTGGAGCAAAAAATCAGGATCAAGTGGCAAGTTGTGTTTTTGCGGTGAAATCGGTGGTACCGAGTTGTGTGCTTCGGTTGCACCAAAAGGATTCGGTTGGACCGAAAGCAACAGACGGTGGGACCGAGTATATCACAGAGAAAACACTTGTCACCTCAGCTCACTAGTCAAATAAGATCTCACAAGGATTTGCAAGGAATTAACTGAAGGATTTGCAATGAATCGGATGCATGGAATGCAGAACAAAAATAGAAAGAAAGGAAGTCTAGATGAAGTTTTTTTTTTGTTTTTTTGAAAGGGGAAACAAATATGCATGAGACAAATGCAAGAGCACGGAGAAACACAAGAGAACTTCATCTAGAATTGGTCGGCGACAAAGTCACCTATGTTAGAGTATATTGACTTAGGAGTCAAGTGAGGGCACTTGATCATAGGTCATACTCATCGTTTAAGCTCAAAATGGGGTTACCATTTTTCGTTTAAGCATCTTGATGTATTCACATCTTGTTGAGTTGCTTTGACCCATGACTTGGAGTAAAGCTTCTCCAAGATGGAATAACATACCTTGGGTGGTGGTGTTGATCTTGATCATGTAGTTGAACTTGTGTGGGTTGCTCAAGGTTGATGTAGCTCATCAAGAGTTGGGAGCACCACTTGGAATTTGAGTTCATCTACCTACATGGGTTAGTTTTGCAAGGAAGAGCACTTGTGTATCCAAAATGACAATCATAAAACTTAATATAGAATTTGTCAAAGGTTATGTTTGAAGAGTTTCATGCTTCCTTGTTTTCAACCACCATTGTGTAGAGACTTGGTGATGTAGAGATTGCTCAAGATGTGAGTAAGTTACAATCTCATGGATTTAGATTCATCCAAGTACCTACAAGGGTTAGATAGCATACAAGGGTGCAAGTGTATCCAAGACATATAAATAGCATCATGAAAGAAATATCAAGGATTAGTCAAAGGCTCATGCCTTGCATGTATCCAAATGGAGTTCCTACTCCAAGTTTGAAGCATCAATGATGTTCAATTCTCCTCTCAAACGGCAAAAAACTTTCTCATCAAGCGGTTTGGTGAATATATCTGCCAATTGCTTATCGGTACGAACATGCTTAAGATCAATGTCCCGTTTAGCAACATGATCTCGAATGAAAGGATGACGAACTTCAATATGCTTGGTTCGAGAATGTTGCACGGGATTGTGAGCAATCTTAATAGCACTCTCATTGTCACAAATAAATGGAACATGTTCACATATATCCCATAATCTTTAAGAGTTTAGGTCATCCAAAGTAATTGAGCACAACATGAACCAACGGCAATGTATTCCGCTTCGGCGGTGGATAAGGATACCGAGTTTTGTTTCTTGGAGGACCAAGACACAAGAGATCTACCAAGAAATTGACAAGTAACCGAAGTGGACTTTCTATCAACCTTGTCTCCGGCATAGTCCGAATCGGAGTAGCCGACAAGATCAAAAGAAGACCTCTTAGGATACCAAATGCCAAAATTTGGTGTATGTATTAAGTATCTCACTATCCTTTTCACAGCCTTAAGATGACATTCTTTAGGGGCCGCTTGATATCGTGCACACATGCACACACTTAGCATAATATCGGGACGAGAGGCACATAGATATAACAATGAACCAATCATAGAGCGGTAAACTTTCTGATCAACCGGTTCACCATCTTTGGTCAAATCAAGATGTCCACTAGTAGGCATGGGTGTATTCATACCTTTGCATTCTTGCATATTGAACTTCTTGAATAAGTCCTTGGTGTACTTTGTTTGAGAAACAAAGGTACCTTCCTTAGTTTGCTTGATTTGCAAACCAAGAAAGAATTTGAGTTCACTCATCATAGACATCTAAAACTTCTCCGACATTAGCTTTCCAAACTTCTCACTAAAATGAGGGTTAGTCGAACCAAATATAATATCATCAACATAAATTTGGCACACAAATAGTTCTCCATTAACCCTTTTAGTAAAAAGAGTAGAATATATTTTTCCAATTTCAAAGCCTTTTTCAATAAGGAACTTGGTCAAGCATTTATACCACGCTCTAGGAGCTTGTTTGAGACCATAAAGAGCTTTGTGAAGTTTGTAAACATGATTAGGTTTCTTAGGATTGACAAAGCCGGGAGGTTGCTTAACATAAACTTCCTCCTCAATCTCACCACTTAGAAAAGCACTTTTAATGTCCATTTGGTACAAGGTGATATCATGGTGATTAGCATAAGCAAGTAAGATGCGAATGGACTCAAGTCTAGCAACGGGGACATATGTCTCACCATAGTCCATACCTTCGACTTGAGTGTAGCCTTGGGCGATGAGACGTGCTTTGTTGCGAACTACTTGTCCATCTTCATCTTGCTTGTTGCGAAACACCCATTTGGTACCAATGATGTTGTGGTTGTTGTCGGGCTTCTCGACCAATGTCCACACTTGGTTTCTCTCAAAGTTGTGTAGCTCTTCATGCATGGCGTTTATCCAATCCGGATCTTCCAATGCTTCTTCAACCTTCATAGGTTCAATGCTAGAGATGAATGAATGATGTTCACAAAAATTAGCCAAACGAGTTTTAGAGCGAGTGATTCTCCCGGTTTGGATATCATTGTAGATTTGCTCGACGGGATGGTCTTTGGCGACTCTTGCTTGAACTCGTGGGAGCTTTTTCTTGGGTCGGGGTGGAACATCTTCTTCATCTTGCCCTTCTTCTTGGCCTTCTTCATTGTTGACGTTGTCGTTCTCTTGTCGTGGTGGAGAGGGAGGTTGATGAGGTTCATCTTGGTGTACTTCCTCATTTTCTCCATCTTGGTGTGTCCCACTCGTGGATGCTTCCATGTCGACTCTCGGTTCACCTTGTCGTGAGGTGGAAGCTTCCACTTGGACGGACGAGGTACTCTCCTTCACCTCCGTTGGACGGATCTTGCCAATAGACAAGTCTTGGATTGCTTCTGAAGGGTCTTTGTCTCCTACATCAATTGGCAATTGCTCTACTTGCGAGCCGTTAGATTCATCAAACTTCACATCTACCGTCTCTTCAACCTTTCGGGTGAAACTGTTGTAGACACAGTAAGTGTGAGAGTTTGAGCCATAACCAAGTAGGAAACCTTCATGAGATTTAGGAGCAAATTTAGAACGACGATGCTTATCAAGAATGTAGTACTTTGAGCCGAATACTCGAAAGTATCCAATTTGGTGTTTGTTACCAGTGAGGAGCTCGTATGCCGTCTTGCCGAGTAGCTTGTGAAGATACAAGCGATTTGTTGCATGACAAGCTGTCTCAACCGCTTCCGCCCAAAAGTGTTTTGGAGTTTTGTACTCATCAAGCATCATTCTTGCCATCTCAATAAGAGTCCGGTTCTTCCTCTCAACAACTCCATTTTGTTGAGGCGTGTATGTAGCCGAGTACTCGTGTGAAATCCCTTCTTTGTCAAGAAAAGTATCCACATTTGTGTTCTTGAACTCCGTTCTGTTGTCGCTCCGAACCTTCTTGATCTTCACTTCAAATTGATTTTGGGCCTTCCTAGCAAAGTTTTTGAAGATCTTTTGGACCAGCAATTTATCATCAAGAAAGAACACCCACGTAAATCTTGAAAAATCATCGACTATGACTATAACAAATGAGTTACCACTGAGACTCTTGTAGGCATTGGGACCAAAGAGATCCATGTGAAGTAGCTCGAGCGGTCTTCTCGTGGTCATGATGTTCTTCACGGGGTGACTTCCTCCAACTTGTTTTCCTGCTTTACAAGCACTACAAAGTCTATCCTTGTCAAATATAACATCTTGTACTCCAAGGATATGATCACCTTTAATAAGCTTATCGATATTTCGCATGCCCACATGGCCTAACCTTCTACACAACCAGCCTTTAGAAGATTTAGCAATTAAGCAAGTTCTAGGTTGAGCCTTTTTAGTGAAATCAACAATGTAAAGATCACCTCTACGTATACCGGTAAAGACCATTTTATGTTTGTCTCCACGAAACACTTGGCAATCTACTTCAGTAAATAGGACATTGAAACCGAAATCAGCAAGTCTAGATACTGAAAGTAAATTGTACCCAAGAGATTCAACGAGCATGACATTTTGTATGGAGCTATCATGTGAGATGGCCACCTTACCGAGGCCAACCACCTTACCCTTTGAGTTATCACCAAAAGTGACATACTTTCGAGGGCCGTCGTTTTCAGCAAGCTCACAAAACATATCTTTTTCTTCGGTCATATGATCAGTACATCCACTATCAAGGACCCATTCGTTTCCTCCAGCCATGTAGCCGTGAAGATTAGCCATAAGACCAAAGTGTCTCATCGCATCATCAAGATCATAGTCACTATCATCATCCTCATCATAGTATCCATGTTCAACATCGTCTTGTATTTGACCAATTCCTAGAGAGAGTAATTCATTAGATAAATGATCATCACAATGGTCATCTTTATGAATTCTAATAGCTTCGGAGATGATATTGCTAATGATTCCAACATCTCCTTTGGCACGCATGAGATTGGTAAGCTCAAATAGACAATCACCAAACTTAGGATCACTGGAATTCATCTTACTCAAGGCAATAGACTTATGGAGAATTTCGTCTAAGTTTTGCATGGAATAGTTTGGAAATCTTTCCTCAAGAAATCTCCATATAGTGTAGGCACAATCAAGAGTAGGCAAACATCCAATCATGTTTCTAGGCAAGCCTCTAGTGATAAGATTAATAGTTCTAAGGTTGCGGATCATGTCAATCGACTCATCAAGGGTAGGATGCAAAGGATCAACATGAGGTGCACAAGGGCTAGTGATGTACTTGTTCAAATGATATTAATTGAAAATCTCAAGCATCTCATTTTTTCACTCA
Source organism: Aegilops tauschii subsp. strangulata (assembly GCF_002575655.3). Classification (NCBI taxonomy): domain Eukaryota; kingdom Viridiplantae; phylum Streptophyta; class Magnoliopsida; order Poales; family Poaceae; genus Aegilops; species Aegilops tauschii. The sequence goes on from NC_053035.3 coordinate 336,493,102, forward strand.
TGAAAGAACTCTCCATCAAGAATAGGCACTCTACGTCTAATACTCCCCAACGTAGACTCATCCATCTTCCTCCAATGGTGCTTAAACCAAAGCAATGGAGACCAATGCTCTGATACCATTTGAAAGGATCGAGAAGAGGTGTCTAGAGGGGGGTGAATAGACCCTTAGCAAGAAAAGTGGTAGTTTTTAATTTCTTTAAGTTGAAGTGGAGTTTTAGCACATGTTTAAACATTCACAATACATATCAAGCAAGCATGATAAGAGTATATGAGCAGCGGAAAGTAAAGCATGCAAATTGCAAGAATGTAAAGGGATGGGATTGGAGTGTGCAAACGCAATTGGAGACTCGGAGATTTTTTATCCGTGGTTCCGATAGGTGGTGCTATCGTACATCCACGTTGATGGAGCCTTTAACCCACGAAGGGTAACGGTTGCGCGAGTCCACGGAGGGCTCCACCCACGAAGGGTCCACGAAGAAGCAACCTTGTCTATCCGACCATGGTCGTCGCCCACGAAGGAATTGCCTCACTAGGGTAGATCTTCACGAAGTAGGCGATCTCCTTGCCCGTACAAACTCCTTGGTTCAACTCCACAATCTTGACGGAGGCTCCCAAGTGACACCTAACCAATATAGGAGACACCACTCTCCAAAAGGTAATAGATGGTATGCTGATGATGAACTCCTTGCTCTTGTGCTTCAAATGATAGTCTCCCCAACACTCAACTCTCTCTCATAGGATTGGATTTGGTGGAAAGATGATTTGAGTGGAAAGCAACTTGGGGAAGGCTAGAGATCAAGATTTATGTGGTTGGAATGTAATATCTTGACCTCAACACAAGTGTAGGTGGTTCTCTCTCAGAAAATGTATGTTGGAAGTGTAGGCATGTTCTGATGGCTCTCTCCACGAATGAAGAGTGGGTGGAGGGGTATATATAGCCTCCACACAAAATCTAACCGTTACACACAAATCACCAAACTCGGTGGGACCAAACTATAAAACGCGGTCGAACCGATTTGGTTCATAATGTGACCGTTAGGATTTTCGGTGGGACCGACATGATCAACTCGGTGGGACCGATTTCATTAGGGTTAGGGCATAACGTAATCTTGGTGAGACTGATTACACAAACTCAGTGGGACCGATTTTGGTAATAAGCTAACTAGAGAGTTGGTCAGGCAAACTTGGTGGGACCGATTCGCTCATCTCGGTTGGACCGAAACGTTACGAAAAGGAGACAGAGAGTTTGCATTGCGAACTCGGTGGGACCGATCGCATATCTCGGTGAGACCGAGATTATTGCAATAGGCAACAGAGAGTTTGCAATCCCATCTTGGTGATACCGAGATCCCTATTGGTGAGACCGAATTGATTAGGGTTTCTGGTAGTGGCTATGTCAAGAGAACTCGGTGGCGCCGGATAGAAAGTTTCGGTGTGGCCGAGTTTGACTTTTGGTTTGGGACATATGTGGATGTGAGAAAATGGTTGAGGGCCTTGGAGCATATCACTAAGCATTTTGAGCAAGCAAGCCATTAAGCAACACCTCATCCCCTCTTAATAGTATTGGCTTTCCTATGGACTCAATGTGATCTTGGATCACTAAAAAGAAAAATGTAGAGTCCTGAGCTTTGAGCTTGAGCCAATCCTTTGTCCTTATCATCTCGAAGGGGTTCCACATCCTCTAGTCCATGCCGCTCCATTGTTGAACTTATCTGAAGCATACTAATGAAAGCATTAGTCCAACAAGAGATATGTTGACATTAATTACCAAAATCACCCAGGGAGCACTTGTGCTTTCAGAAGGAAGTGGGAATCCTAATCCACACTTTCCTTTCCATTCCCCCCTTTCCTTCTCCTCTTCGTATATCCTTATAGGGCGCACCAGCCCCTTGTGGGCTGGTGTGTTCCTTCACAAGGCCCATATGGCCCATAGGATTGCCGGGGGGGTACCCGAAACACCTTCCGGTGACCCGATAAGTACCCGATACCCTCCGGAACACTTCCGTTTGCCGAATACCATCGTCCTATATATAAATATACTTCTCGACCATCTCGAGACTCCTCGTCATGTCCGTGATCTCTTACGGGACTCCGAACAACATACGGTCACCAAATCACACAACTCATATAATACTAAATCGTCATCGAACGTTAAGCGTGCGGACCCTACGGGTTCGAGAACTATGTAGACATGACCGAGACACCTCTCCGGTCAATAAACAATAGCAGAACATGGATGCTCATATTGGCTCCTACATATTCTACAAAGATCTTTATCGGTCGAACCGTTATGACAACATACGTTATTCCCTTTGTCCATCGGTATGTTACTTGCCCGAGATTCGATCGTCAGTATCCACATACCTAGTTCAATCTTGTTACCGGCAAGTCTCTTTACTCGTTCCGTAATACATCATATTGTAACTAGCTCATTAGTCACTTTGCTTGCAAGGCTTCTTATGATGTGCATTACCGAGAAGGCGCAGAGATACCTCTCCGATACTCGAAGTGACAAATCCTAATCTCGATCTATGCCAACCCAACAAACACCTTCGGATATACCTGTAGAGCATCTTTATAATCACCCAGTTACATTGTGACGTTTCATAGCACACAAGGTATTCCTCCGGTATCCGGGAGTTGCATAATCTCATAGTCGAAGGAATATGTATTTGACATGAAGAAAGCAATAGCAATAAAACTGAACGATCAATATGCTAAGCTAACGGATGGGTCTTGTCCATCACATCATTCTCCTATGATGTGATCCCGTTCATCAAATGACAACACATGTGTCTATGGTTAGGAAACTTAACCATCTTTGATTAACGAGCTAGTCTAGTAGAGGCTTACTAGGGACACGGTGTTTTGTCTATGTATCCACACATGTATCAAGTTTATGGTTAATACAATTCTAGCATGAATAATAAACATTTATCATGATATAAGGAAATATAAAATAACAACTTTATTATTGCCTCTAGGGCATATTTCCTTCAGTCTCCCACTTGGACGAGAGTCAATAATCTAGTTCACATCGCCATGTGATTTAACACCAATAGTTCACATCTTTATGTGATTAACACCCATAGTTCACATCGCCATGTGACCAACACCCAAAGGGTTTACTAGAGTCAATAATCTAGTTCACATCGCTATGTGATTAACACCCAAAGAGTGATAAGGTGTGATCCTGTTTTGCTTGTGAGAGAAGTTTAGTCAATGGGTCTGTTACATTTAGATCCGTATGTATTTTGCAAATTTCTATGTCTACAATGCTCTGCATGGAGCTACTCTAGCTAATTGCTCCCATGTTCAATATGTATCTAGATTGAGACTTAGAGTCATCTAGATTAGTGTCAAAGTTTGCATCGACGCGCTACAAAAAAAAGACACATCCGTGACATTTTGGGCGAACGATTTTTTTCCTGTTATGCTTATGACACTTCTATGACGATAATTGTGACAAAACCCGGTATCATCATAGATGTGGTGGGCTCCTACTTCTATGACAAAAAATCATGACAGAAATGGGCTTTTCGTCCTGGGCAGGCCAGAGACGCAGCTGCATGACATTCTTTGGGTCGTCCATGACGGAGCAAACCGTGCTAGAAGCGAGGGCGAGGAAAATATCGAGGGAGTTCCCGGTTACGGTGGGTGGTCGGGGGTCAAGCGATGCACGTTTTCTCGTACGTACGCGCGTGTGTGCGAAGCATTGCGCTCTAACTGAACCCGAGCGATTGCACTGCGGGCTCTAACTGAACCCGAGCGATTGCACTAGCTACGTTACTGAACCTCGATCGATCCCTTGCTGTTAACTGAACCCGAGTGATTCCTTCGCTACTGCTGCTATCTGAAGCCGATCGATGCTGCCTCTGGATGAATAGTGAGCGTTGTTGGGGGGTTTGGATGAACAGTTCCCGGTGGGGGTTGGATGAACAGGAACCTGTGGTAGTAGAGGCCATTGCCGCTGGATGAACAGTACCCCGATCGATCGAGCCGGTGGATGAACAGGACCCCGTGGAGGGCTGGTTGAACAGTAGCCGGTGGAGGGCTGGTTGAACAGTAGCTGGTGGAGGGCTAGATGAACAGTAGCCCGTGGAGGGGTGGTTGAACAGGACCCCGTGGAGAGGGCTGGTTGAACAGTAGCCGGTGGAGGAGCGCGCGGTGGAGGCTGGATGAACAGGAGCCCATGGATGAACAGTCGCAGGTGGAGGCTGGAGGAGGTCGACGGTGGATGAACAGTAGCCCGTGGAGGCAGTCGACGATGGAGATGATCAATATCCCGTGGAGTCCCGTTTTGCGGTACGCCACACCCCTCCCAATGAACAGGACCCCCGTTTTGACCGTAGCGCTCCAACACAAGTCCGTTTCCTCTGTTTTGCAGTATGCCACACCCCTCCCGATCAACAGGACCCCGTTTCGACCGTAGGAGGCCCGTTTCCTCCGTTTTACGGTACGCCAGACCCCTCCCGATGAATAGGATCCTGTTTCGACCGTGGCCGGTCGAACACAAGGCCGTTTCCTCCGTTCTGTGGTACGCCAGGCCTCGTTTCCATCGGCTATTCCGTCCAAGCCGGTTGGCTCCCGACGAACAGCACGCGTTCCGTTGCCTCCCGGTGAGCACGATGCATTCCGTTGCCTCCCGATGAACACGACGACGACGCAGTTTCTCCGTTCCGACCCAGCCACAACCATGTACACGAGCCCTGGCCGTACGTATGCGCGAGTAGGCGTTCGAGACCCCGCCCGTATGTACGTACGTGGCCATATTTACTTTCTTGCACCCTGGCCACTGTACGTACGTGTACATGCTACGTGCACGCCTCTATTACCACACATGCCCTTCCTTACACGGCCACGGTTCATCACTGCAGCCTGCAGACAGACCGATGGACCAGTATGTATGTACACGTTTGCGACGAGAATGAGAACGCTACGTACACTTTGACCGAGTGGGTCCCGACTGTCAGGCACTTCCTTGCGTGCGAAGATGTGGCTGGTGGGTCCCAGCACTCAGGGGGGAAACTTTTTTCATGAAATACGGTTGCCCGTTTGGTGGGTCCCTGCTGTCAGGTGGAGGAATCATTATTTTCCGCGTAATAAGGAGGCACTTCCTTGCTGCGGCCGTGGACCCAGCTGTCATCTTCTCCATGTACAGTACTCTTCCGATGGAAGTCGTTCCTTGACCACGTTGACCATGCCGCGGCGAGAGCACCAGGGCGGTGGACGATGTCGAGGCCTAGGAAGTGGATGATGCGGAGCCGGGGAAGACGCGGCAGTGGAAGCCCACGCGGAGAGGAGTACGAGGGTTCACTAGTTCGGCTTCGGTGTGAGCCTGCCGTCGCCGCAGGGCCTGGCCAGCCGTGGGAGTAGTAGGGGGCGGTGAGGCCTCAACGGCAGCACAGCCGGCCACTGGAGGCAGGAGCAGGCGGTCTCGTCGGCACTGGTTTGGGCGGCTGGTGCAAGAAGAGCAGCGATTGAAGAAACAACAGGACCGTTCGATTCAAATCCAATGGTCACTGCTGCTAGAATCGTTTGTTGACTAAGTTGACAAAGCCCTGCGTACGCGTCAACTTAGTAGGCCCATAGGCCAGCCTCTGAACAGGTGCGCCCCAGATGTCAGTGGGAGGAATCATTTTTTTCGCGTAATAAGGAGGCAGTTGATTGCGTTCGGCCAGGCCAGTGGAGGGAGTAGGGTGGCCGGTGAAGCCTGCGCGGCATGACAGCGGGCCACAAGAGGAGGGAGCAGGCAGTCCCGCCGGCGCTGGTTTAGGCGGCTAGAGCAGGAAAATCAGAGATTGAAGAAGCACGTCGGCCGTTGGATGGACATCCAATAGTCACTGCTGCTAGAATCGTGTGTTGACTGACAAAGCCTCGCGTAAACAAGTTAGCCTCGAAATTTGTGGTGTGTACATCCCAGTTGCTATTATTTTTATAATTTTTACTCATTTTCTAATTCATATGGAATTTATTGCAGCCCATTTTCCATTTTTAGAATTGCTGCCCATTTTCTGGTCAGTACCAGGGTTAAAAAATTGAACTAAAAATGTGCGAAATTTTGAAAATTCGCATTTTTTCTGGGAACAAAATATTCTTAATCCAAAAATTATTAGCCATACTAAATCAAATTTAAAAATAAATTAGTACTATGTCATGTTAAAATCCAATGAAATATAAAATATCAGTGAAGAACAAAAACAAAAAAAGAAACTAATTTTCCCATTTACTTTTAGGGCCAATTCCATTCTTGCCCCTAGTTGGTTCCCACCCCCGGGTTTTGCCCTTACTTTTTGGGCATGCTCAGTTTTGCCCTTAGTTTTTCCCCTCCGTCAGCTCGAATGCCCTTCTGTCACAGCTCCGCTTGGTCAGCGCCGTTTGACCGTGACGGCTCGATGTTTTGGACACATTTGCCCCTGGGTTTGATACCCCCTCCCTTTTAGTCGTCTTCTAGCTCCCGCTGCACAAGAAAACAGAGAAGCGGCTGGGAAGAGAGGTGTGACATCGCGGTGTGGGGAGAGGTGGGAAGGACCATGGCGACGTCGGCCATCTCGTCGGAGAACTCGTCGCCGACAGCCGAACAGGTTTTATAGCTCATCTGCTCCCCTCCTTTTCTAGGGTTTGCTAGATTTGGGGGTTAATTTCTGGATCTTGGCCTGATTTAGGTGGATGGGGTAGGCATTGTTCAGCACAGCTCTGAGTTCTACTTGGCAGACTCGACGTACTGTGGCTTGGAGCCGCGCTCGAAGCATCATTGTCCGGGGCACCGGCTAATCCCGGCTCGTCGTGTCGCCTGGGGAGGCGCAAGCACTGGACGTCGTTTTTTGGGTTGCCCTCTGGATGTATGATTTCATTTGCATTGCATTTTCATTTCCATTTTCTAATTTAACTTTCAAGGAAATTTTTAATCAAATTTATTGATTCAGTTGCCAGATGAATGTGAATGGGCAGTTTGGGTTGACCCACCACCTCCAGAACATGTTGGTCTTGCCTTTGAAGAATTGCATGGAGTGATCGAACATAGCTGGATCAAAAGTCACCACCTGGAGAAGAGAGCAATTGATCTTGCGAAGAAGAATCGTGCATTGAACAAGGAGTTGAAGAAAATGAAAGAAATGATGCGCATCGGGACAATGTTGTTTGCTAGCATTTTCATTTGTTTTCTAGCAATCTCAATGGCTGTCTATGCACAGAATGCACATTAGTTTATGATCTATGTAGCTCAAATGCACTTGCTATGTTATGAAGTTGTAATGAACATATGAAGTTGTATGAACCTAACAGTTGTTATGTTATGTTATGAAGCTTTATGGACGCAACAATTTGCCAAATGCATGTATTGTGAAAAGAAAGATCAAACATGAATCTTGCTGGAACATAAGTAGCATTTGATATTCTTGAACAACCAAAAGAACATAGTTCACAACCAATCTTGCTGCAACTAGACATAGTTCACAAGCAACATTTGATATTCCTCAACAACCAAAAGAACATAGTTCACAACCAATCTTGCTGCAACCAAAAGAACACATTACAACAAATCTAACAGTTTCAAACTTGCACAGCACATTAGTACTCATTTTCCAGATATGGCCTTCTGCTCCTTGTGTTGCTAGCTGGGATTGTCATCTCCCTAGCCCTGCTCCTAGTCAGTTTCACAGGGATTTGGGGAACAACTAGAGGGAGAACTTGCTCTTCACATGCAGTAACTCTTGCATCTACATTGCTGCCAGTAACTGAGCAAGGTTCTTCTTCTGGACTTGTAGAAGTGTTAAGCTTCCTCTTCTTGCTGATAGCCATTGGAGATGCTCCTCTCTCTGCTGCCTTCTTGTAGTTCTTCCTTGGTGTGCTAACAAATAGGGAAGAAATAGTTGGTTAGTAACAGTACAAGAGATATTTGCAGATAAAAGCACATAAATAAATCAAAGAGGAATAGTATTACCTTTGAACTTCATCTGCAACTATGGAAGCTTGTGTTGCTGCCTCATTTGTTTCACTATGGGGCTCTACTTGAGCATCATCTGCACCTGCAGGCTGCACTGGAGCATCATCTGCACCTGCAGGCTGCACCGGAGCTTCATCTTCACTGTATGGCTCCTCTTCTTCTTCTTGTTCATCATGTAGGTCTGCATTTTGGTTAGGAGGGTCTTCTTTAGCATTGTCAGCTCCCCAGTGTGCATCTTCTTCACCAAATGCTGGATCAATGGCTTTTTTGCAGGTTTTCAGTAAGTGACCCAAGCCACCACACCTCTTGCATTTTCTCTTCCTAGGACTAAGTCCTTTTCCTTCACTTGTTGGCTTAATTCTTGTCTTCCTTGGCCTACCAGGTGCAGCTTTCTTCTGTACAGGTGGACTTAATTTGAAACCAGGGTCTACAATATCCCACTGCTGTTTTCCTTCAAGTGCAGACAGGTTCTCAGCATATGTTTTTTTAAACATTTCAACTGAGAAGTACTTGTGCACATACTGGTCTATTTCTTTAGCTTCCCCTCTCAATGATGTTATGAAGAATAGAGCATGTATGCATGGCTGGCCTGTAACTTGCCACTTTCTGCAACTGCATGTTCTTTTCTCTACATCCACGGGGTATCTCCACTCCCTCTTCTCCTTGTCTATAGCAGTCACCTCTGCTTCAGTTGGACTTCTCCTAACTAAAGTCATGTCCAAGCCTTTGGATCTTGCCATCAAAATCTTCATAACTCTGGGAATTATGATATGCCCATTGAATTTTTGTAGTTCTATGCTATTCCTAAGGCCAAACTTTTGCATTAAGTACTGCCTGATCTTATCCAACAAGTCCACAATGTGGAGACCCTTGAAGTTTTTAATTTTGGAATTGAATGATTCTGCAAGGTTGTTATTGACATAGTCAACCTTGCAGATATCATTGAATTGTGCTCTGGCCCAGATTTTTGTGTGGTGCTCTTCCAGATAAGCCTGCACCTTGGGCTTTGTGAACAACTGTCTCAGGTGATAGTTGTGCTTCTTAATACTATAAGTCAATGAACAAGGCCACAAATGCTGGTCATAGAACTTCCCCCTGAATTTCTTAGAAAAATTCTGAGCCAGATGTCTCATGCACTCTCTATGCTCTACCCCAGGGTAAATGTCATCTACAACTGTCTCAAGACCCTTGCATGCATCAGTATGAATTACTAGTCCTTCAGGATGACCTATCACCTGCTTCAAATTTTGGAAAAACCAACCCCAGCTCTCTTTAGACTCAGTCTCCAAAACACCATATGCAACTTGAAAAATCCAGTTATGTGCATCAATTGCACATGCAGCAACCAACTGACCTCTGAACCTACCATTTAGTCCAGTAGCATCAACAGCAAGGTAGGGCCTACAACCAGCTAAAAATCCCTGCCAGCAAGCTTTGAAACTGACAAAAACTCTCCTAAAACACTGCTTCTCATACCTCTTTCCTCTTAGCTGGAAAGGAACTGTGTGTGTGTCAATTTCTACTACACTACCTGGAGAAGCCCTCTCAACCTCAGCTTTGAATGTGTACAAAAGCTGAAAACTATCCTCATATTTACCATACAAGTTGTCAATTGCCATTTGTTTACCATAAAACACTCTCATGTATGGCAATTCTATACCATATTTTTTCTTCAAATTTGTTACCAACTCACCAGGACCAATGTTGGAGTTTTCTCTGACCCAATTTTGCACAGCATCAGCTATCCACCTCCTCTTGGCTGCTCTGAGCCTCTCAGTTCTGTTCACACTTGGGCAGTGGTGCTCATAAGGATTTACTTTAATCTGTAAATTGAAACAAAGGTAAACATTAAGGCAAACCGTGTGGCTCAATGAAACTGTATATGCAAACTAAATATGCAAAATACTGTCAATGAGATTAGTTAGTTAGTACTGTTACTACCTGAAACAAAGTACTATTTCTCATTAAAGAGGCATGTAGCCTCCATCTACACCTTGGAAATGCACAATAAACAGTGAACCTTGATGGATCACTCTTCTCTATTTTGAACTCTACTTCATGCTGAATTGAGAATGTGGCAACTGCATTCCTGTAGTCAACAACAGAAGGAAAAACAACTCCTTCAGCTAAACTAGGATTTTCCCTGTCATACATCATCTCAGGCATGTCCTCATCATCATTCTCAAAATGTCCCATGTCAATGTTCTCTTGTTCCTCCTCTGAATCTGTATCTGAAAACTCAGTAGGAATAAAATCCTCATCTATCTCTTCATTTGTCTTCTGCACAAGATCTGGAAACATCCTCTCATCCTCCTCATCTGAGCCTAGCACATCATCAGGCTCAGCCTCCTCAATCATAGGCTCTAAAGGAATTTCAGTGTCTTTGCAGCCAGGTTGCCTTGGTACATTTGCAGTAGGAGTTACAGGTGGATTGCAAGTACTACTAGGGGGTGCTGACCTGCTCCTAGAAGTACTTCCTGCAACATATGTTTTATTTGTTGATTTAGAGGCAGGGGGCTTTGCTGCTGTAGTTGCTGCTCCTGCTCTACATCTCTGAATTACAGTAGTTTCAACATTTGCAGTTTTGGAATCAGCATATGTAGCAAACATTACACCTAACTCATCATCACACTGTAGAGGATTCCAAGTTGCTTTGTCTACATCCCAGAATCTGAACTCAACTGCATCATGCATACCCCAAGGATATTTCCTATAGATTGCAGACCTAAAATCATTGAAAGAGCTTGTGCAGTCCACCACTAGAGGGAAACCGAAGCTTGCATCCTGTCCCTTAGTACCACCCTTTGCTAAAAGAGTGGTCTCCATTCTAATTGTCAGAAAGAACGCACGCGATGGATCCATCCTACGATTGTGAACACAACCGAAGTCATGGACTGCACCTTTCTAATCATGGAAACATATGAGTAAGTACTGGATCTGGAAACTTACCCTGCCGAGATCTCCTGCCTTGAATCTGTCGTGTAGCCACTCCTCATGGCATCGTCGCCGCCGCCACCACCGCCGCGCGAAGAGCGTGTCTCCACCATCACCGCCGCGCGATGTAGATCCGGCGATGAGGACTTCACGATATCAAGGCCACGGTTTCTATGGGAGCCCGCGTCGCCGCCGAGTGCTAGGGTTTGGGTCGCCTTTGTCGTCGCCTATCTAGGGTTCGGGGCTGGGATAAGACAGAGGGAGGGGGAGGGGAAATGGCAACTACACTGTCTACTCTATGTGGACCCACCTGTAAGGAAGGCCCAGGGGCAACCGGTGTCCAAAACGTCGAGCGGTCACAGTCAAACGGCGCTGACCAAGCGGAGCTATGACAGAAGGGCATTCGAGCTGACGGAGGGGAAAAACTAAGGGCAAAACTGAGCATGCCCGAAAAGTAAGGGCAAAACCCGGGGGTGGGAACCAACTAGGGACAAAGATGAAATTGTCCCTTACTTCTAACAGATACTGACCAAACTCTTTGGCCAGGCCGGAATGCATCCCTCCTCGTCTTGAAAGATTGCAGCCCAGTAAGTCGGAGAAAACAAATAGGCCTAGCTTGGGTATTCTTCAAAAAGAAATAGTGGCCTATCTATTTTCCCAAAGAAAAAATTGCTGGGCTGGTCATGTTGTTAGACGGGCCACAGAGACCGCACAACCCACTTTATAGATGCTCCTCCGAACAAATCCTCAAAAAACAAATTGTGCAATTCTGTCGTTAATTGACTATACGTTGAAAATGATGTGGGTCCCAGATATCAGCAGGGTGGATTAGAGTCAAAAAATGATGGGTGCATCTGAGTAGTAAAAGAGGCGCTTTGCTTGTGTTCGGGAGTGGACCTGGTGGGTCCGTACTGTCATACTCACATCTAAAGTGCTGTCTTGATTCACTATGTTGACAAGGCCGGACGACGGCGCCACGGCGAGCGCACCAAGGCGGAGGATAAAGTGCTGCCGCCAATGTGCTGGGCTGGGTTGGACATTCTTATTGAAAAATAGAAATGGACCGGAACTATTTATGACGTTGACTATGATTTGCATGGGTCCGCTGGTTGCAGGTAGAAAATGGTGGGAGAAAAAAGACTGGTCGCTATCTTTGCCTAAGAATTATATCGACTGAATGTGACGACATTATCATAGGAAATAATATCCTCCTGTTAAATCGTGAATTTAAAGAACTGGTGCATGAGCATTTAGCTTTATTTATTTATTTATGTTTAGGGGACCATGAGCATGTACCTGGGCCGGATTCAAGTGAGAGCCTCACTTCCAGTTAATGGGCTCCTCTATTGGGCCTTCATCAGTGGGCTGCATGTTATCAACAAGTGGAATATGTGTTCTGTACGAAAAATAGTATGCGCTACGTACGGTACGGGGCACTAAAGGATCGGACCGTGCAACGACTTCCAAAACATTGTGTTTGTCGTTCTAACAACACATTTATTCAACCAACAGACGAAATATACTACTGATTGTACATTGATAACAGCAGCAGCAGCAACCAGGGCTGGGGGTGCAACAGAAGCAATAAGCATGCTAGAAGAGTAAAGACGCAACTCTCTCTTCCAAACCAAACATCAGCCATCATTACAAAAGGGCTAGCAAAAAACAACAAGTGTATGCATCAAACTAAATAAAGATCCTACTACACCAAGAGTACGCATCTAACTAACTAGCTCAGCTAGACGTTACTATTTATTAAGGTGTGGAGATTGGCTGATAGCTTGAACCAGTTGGGTGCCTGACGGGGGAAACTCCAGCCAGCAGTTCGAAGTCTGATACTTGCGACCCTCTCCTACTTTGGGCTGCAAAGCGTGGCGGCACATATGAGGGTATGGTGCATGCAGAGACGCATGGTACGCTGTGTACACATAGTTTTGCCTGATGAACGAAACCGCGCTGCCATCATGATCCTTGCCGTCGGTTATCTCCTGGTTAATCGGATAATTCAGTCCGAGAAACAGAGAGCGTGTACCAAGGCTACTTACCAGCCTCCAGTAAAAAATTCCTGAAGGCCCAGAGAAGCTGGGATCCTGCTCAAAGACCTTGCAGTGACTGTGATTGTATTCCGCGAAACAACATGTCTGGTACGTGTGAATGATCATCAATCGTTCGCCGTCGTCTGATCGAGCCAGGAACCACCTGCAACTGCCATGCCGCTTTTCTTTGAATGGTTCTGGGATTAGGAAGGGTAGGGACACCAGGCGGCCTACAACATCATATCAAGTTGGAGGTCAAATAAAAAAGGGCTCTTAATGTAGTCAATCTTAAGAACAGCATGTTATGAGCATGAATATTTTTTTTAGTAAATGTTGACAGTAATATAAGAAAGCCATCATGATATCATAGGAAAGTAACATACTGCTGTAACAGCCGTTTGTAGCGATGACTGGAGTAGGCCAGCAATACGTCCAGCAATAGAAGGAGTCGACAGCGTAAATGAAGCCCTTGTGTTCAATGGCATCAGAGAACCATGGAGGATGTATGATCCTGCGATGGACGTGCAGATTTATCCACTTACCATAGTGACCTGTCAGATAGGCGAGACCGCGGTTGAAGAATGCAATTAGCCTGAAGTCTTTATAATTCGCAGATCTTGTGGGCACTTGGCAGATTACAACCTTGAGCAAATCAAACTTGGTATCATGTTGGCTACTTTAAGATTCTGAGTATTCTGGGCCATGGTGCCAAAGCAGTGCAGTTTTAATCGAAGGAAGGGGGATCAATCGCCGGGTGTAGACCTCCACGAGCATCCAGCTGCCGCCACCGTCGAAGAGCACCATCCAAGACGTGTTCATGCCGACCCAGTACATACCGTTAATGTAGTTGAGGGTGACGGGGATCGGATCGCAGTCAAGAGGGTTGATGCTCGCCACCCTATGATCGTTATGCTGCGTGACACGCCGTTTCTGAAGATCAGGCGGTATCAGCAAGCAAGGAGCTGGCTTAAAAAGCTCCGTCCTGAGGGCTTTGAGTAAACGGTATAGCCCCGACGAGCACGCGGCGAGCGGCATGGTACTGAGATTGTCCACACGTGAAACAATGACCTTGATTACCTCTGATGGGAGCGAATTCCAGCCACTCTTTCGGCGGACGTTGCTCGGTTTTGCCATTGTTAGTGCTTGGGTTTCGGAAGAGGGGGGAGGCGCCTTAGCGGGGATGGAAGATCGGACGATTATGTGCGGACAAGGATGGAGAAGCGAATATGTGCTGCGGGAAGTGGACAGGTGATGATGACTACAACACGCCGCTTGACTTACGAGACACATAGCAGCAGCGTAGGGTCATATCGATGCCAGACAACTTGCTTAAGTGATCACAGTACTGATACTCCCTACAGTACCTACTACTATGCCCTAACTTGCTTGACTAGAGTAGTAGTGGAGTAGGACTCTGCTCTACCACTAGCACCGGAGGATTAGTATATTCTAATCTAAAATAGTTACAAACTTCAATGCCCGAGCGTGGAACAACTATGAACCGCCATCGGTGCTAACTCCAATCCCCAGCAAACGTTCACTGGCAGACATGGCAGCTGCAAACACCCGTGACGCAGTTACAGTACGTGTGTAAGGGTGGCGGTTATTTCAAATACTATGATTTAAAAACAGGCCACCGTCGGATGGAAATCTGACGGTTACGTGGGATTCGCCATGATTGAGCTCGTGGCGAACAATCGCCAGATACCAGTACTAAAAAAGGTTAGAACACCCGGGGCTATAACTTGCACCGGCTGCCACTAATAATGATACTAACATAGTTGTAAAATGGTCAAAGACCATGTCTATGTGGTGTTTGGAATTATATGCAAAAAAACTAGCAAGATGCACGTGCATTGCACGGAACATCAAGATGCATTTTTTTACAAAACACATGTTGTGATTGACCCATGCAGGAGTAATCCCATGTGTAAAGACTAATGGTATCTCGAGAATTTTATCAGAAACATGGTATCTCGACCATTTCATCAAAAAAATGATATCTCGAGAAAGATGATAGATAAGGTGAGGAGGAGTGGGGCGTGGTGGTGACTGGTGGTCGGACTGAGCGGTGGCATGGGAATGGACGACACCGGCAGCGGCCACCATGCCAGATTGTTCCAGAGACTTCCTTTTTTAATTGCTCGGCAATGAGGTTGTGGGAGATAAGGATGAACGAGGCAAGGCCTTATCTGTAAATGTGGAGAGAGGTGCGGGTCTCTTTTGTAAAATTGTCATAGTTTGCTTTCTATCCGTCAGATATAGATCGGACGGTCTATACTATAAGATGGCAGGCACACCATCATCACCAACTCGGTTTTTTCTCTACTCCTACTCCTATCTCTACTCTTATAAAAAACTGAGTTGGTGATGATGGTGTGCCTGCCATCCTGCAATATGGACCATCTGATCTATATCTAACGGATAGAAAGCAAACTATGACAATTTTGCAAAAAGATACCCGCACCCCTCTCCACATTTGCAGATAAGAACTTCCCTCATTCATCTTCGTCTCCCACGAGATAAGCAGCTCGTATAAATGCATCTTGATGTTCCATGCAACGCATGGGCCTCTTGCTAGTATTACTTATACTTATCTCTACTCTTATAAAAAAACAGAGTTGGTGATGATGGTGTGCCTGCCATCCTGCAATATAGGCCGTCCGATCTATATATTATGGATAGGAAGGAAACTATGGCAATTTTGTAGAAATATACCCGCACCCCTCATCACATTTGCAGATAAGGCCTTCCCTCATTGATCCTTATCTCCCACAAGATAAACTACTCATATAAATGCATCTTGATGTTTCGTGCAACGCACGGGCATCTTGCTAGTACTCCTATAAAAGACTCAGTTGGTGATGATGGTGTGTCTGCCATCCACCATTTCTGACCATTAGATCTGCATCTAACGGCTGCGATGTAAGTTGTGGCCTTTTGCAACAATTCCCACTTCTCTCCTCCAGTTTACACAAAACCCCTTAGTATCTTGAAACCAACCACATTCCTCCCTTACCTCATCAAAACAGCCCAAAGAATATATTTGGAGTGAAACATAAGATATTTTTAGTGATATGTATATCAAAACTAAACTGTTTTGTTTCAAATTTGTGCATACGTATTATTCTACATTGGATCCGTTGCAACGGACGGGCTCATTGCTATAAAGGTTTATCTCTTGAATCGTCCGCAACGAACACTTGGTGTACTGGTCCGGGACGGATCCTTGCAGCGCGATGGCCTGAGTTCGAATTCGATTAAGGATGGATTCGTTTCTTTCTAACTTTCTGTATGAATCTGTAGCCAGCCTGCAAGTAATGTACACTGTACTGACAGTGGAACCCACAGAGTACTTAGAATACAAGATTAAGGATGCTATTAACTTTTTATAGAGGGAGAATCATACACGCAATTAACTCAAATGGATTGGACGTGACTCTATTATTCTCCAACGGCAACCGGCAAATTTCCTCCCGCGGGCCAGAGTAGTTTTGTCGGTTTGCATGCGGGTTTAACGGAGGGGTTTGATGGAGGCGAGGAGGTGTGTTCAGCCGGGCGTGCAGCGGGCGGTGCAGTACTATTCGATTTGACAGCTACTAGTATATTATAAAAAAGAAAGAAGAGTAGTAGAGATAGATATAAGAGTAGAGATAGAGACTAGGGAGGAGCACCATCTACTGCTTCGTGTGCTACTCCTGCACCCCGTTCGGCAGCCGCAACGTCCCCTACAGCCACTCCCTCCTGCGCTCCATTCAGCGGGCGCTATTCAAATTTGGGGAGCGCACTCTTGCGACTGCTGGCAGCAACGACTTCACCGACGACGACTTCTTCCCCGACCTCAGCAACCTCTTCCTCAACGACATGGGCGACAACCTCAATGCCAACGGTGCTGCTCCCGTTGCACCGTATGTGTTTCTGTCCTTCCTGTTCGAAATCATGGTAGAATTCATGTTTCTAGTCTGTATCCTAGATTTGATCTGTTCATCTACTATGCTAGTCCACATGATTAGTTTAATCTCTGTTATAGCCGTCATGATTTATTTTGTTCTTATTCAGACTAAATCTCGTAGTAACTTGCTGATATATTCAACTGGCGCACCGTCCCCTACAGCCACTCCCGTTTCATGCACGGCCTGGTCGATGCCTCCAAGGAGCCCTTCGTCTACTGCTATGAGTGCCCGATGCCGTTTTGGGGCTCGCCGACGGACCTCGTGCATCACCTCACGCAGCCGTCCGTCTATCACTACTGGCCCTTGGCGGAGAACATCAAGTACGAGACGTGCTACCCGTTCACCGTGCCGGAGTGGCTGGAGGATCACCGCCGCCTGCTAGTCTCGGAGGAGGACGGCAGCGTCTTCCTATTGATCGTGGGCACCGGCGAGGGCCGCGCAGGCCACCGCCCCGTCTGTGTAGTGTGCGTCAGGGGCGACGCCATTGATGCTGACACTGACACGAGGCCGATGTACGGGTGCGTACTCACTGTTACTACCCCTCGGAGGTACGTGGGCGGGACACTGGCTACGTCAAGCTGACTAGGACTGTGCCGAGCTGGGACCTTCCCGCCGATGTGGACATGGAAGATGCATGGCATGATTTGACCCCCAACAATGTGCACATGGACTCCAAGGAGGTTCACCCGGACATATGCATTACCAAGTTAAATGCTGATCATTAGTCTTCGCTCAATGTAATCCACTGTCTAAGCATGTGGAGACTTGCATGCATGATCTTGCTCTATTGGAGTATCGCGCATGAATATAAGTGTATCCATTTATGGTTTAGTCTAGAATCTTCCATGTATGAAATTTTTACATCTCCTCTGCCCCCTTCCAAGTCATCCTGATTTAATCCCTCCGTCTAGGTGTATAAGGGCATGGTTAATACTTAATAGTATAGCCAACTGTTGACTATATGAAACTGCCATGTCATCTGTAGCCAACATGTATCAATCGATACTCAAAAACTAATTCTTAAAGATCATTTCTTGCAAAGCACAATAAGTGTTATTTCTTCACAAGTTTTGGATGCGGGTTGAACAGTTGAACACTTTTGTTTGCAAAAGATACTTTTTTATCTATTTCACCCAGATGTTTGTGAGCTCTAGAGATGAAACAATATCCGAAGAAACCTATCGATACCCATTACACATGAGATGACCCCCACATCCTTTGTCAAAATAAACAACTCCCCGATCAATGTATTTCACTGTTCCGTGCAACGCACGGGCACCTTACTATAGATTAGTACGACCAAAAATTGAACTAACATTGTATATAGTACGATAAATGCTGATGCATGTCACCTAAAATTATATCATTGAAACTATGTTCAAATACGAATCCAACGATATAGTTTTTGTTGACATGCACTAACATTTTGTCAGTTAAATCTTCAGTCAAATTCAATGGGGCAGTAAAGCCGTCATATCACAAAACCCAACCACTCCCAGTAATAAGTGGTCTAGTAAAATAAATGGACAAGCTACCATCACATCCCTCCGTCTTTTTTGCATTTCATCTCTCTGCATTTACTTTCTCTGGTTCATCTCGCACACTCGATCCCTAGTATCCCTAGCTACTACTCCTAGGGCCAGTTCTTTTGGCAGCTTAAAAAATAAGCCGTCTCTTCCCCAGCTTTTCCCATAAGACTAGTCATAGTGGAGAGTAACATTAAGGCGCCTCACTCATTTATTTGGGCTTCTAAACTACTAGTACCTCCATCCTGGTTTATCGATCACCATTGTAATTTGTGCTAAATTTTGACCAAAGATTTAACTGATAAAATGTTAGTGCATGTGACATATGCACGTACTTACAAAATGCGTACGGAACATAAGGTTTCCAAACTTTTCGTTTTACATACCTAATTAAAGACGCTAATAATTCCCGAATGTTCGGGATTTATCATTTGCGTCCCAAAAATAATGAGATCGCCTTACGAAACTAAATTATATTCCTAATAAAAGCCACCACGCTCGCAGGAGCTCTTGCGACGCGCCACGAGTGCCCTGGTGCGCGGCCGTTTCCCAGCGCGCCGACACAACGCCTCTTCCTCAGCCTCGCAACTCGCGAGGTGCTGATTGGCGGCTTGCCGGCGGGCGAGCGCGATCACACCGGTGTGGTGATCCGGCGCCAACAGGTACTCCTCCTCGCTGGAAGCGTGCACCCGGTCCACGTACCACCAAGCGTAGATGAGGCGCTTGGGCCCGACTGCACTCAGGGCTTTGGCACGGGCGTCCTCCGCCACCCTCACGGCCCTCGCACGAGACTTCTGCCAAAGAGCCAATTTCCTGACTCTCTCGGACACGACATAGGCCTGCCAGGCAGCTTGCCCCGCAGCTCGCTTCTCTTCCTCGGCCTTCTTCTCCGCCTCTATTTTGGCACGCTCTGCCGGAGGCAAAGCCTCCCACAAGGCGACATACATTTCTTTCCAAAGCTCCTCAAGGCTGGGGGCTCGGCGGGTGGCGCTGCGTTCTCCTCGTAGCGGGGAGCTGACGTGTCCTCCGATGTGCGTGCTGGCGAGATTAGGAACGCCGACGCGTCCACCTCGACGCGTCGCGGCAAGGAGCGGAACGCCGACGCGTCCTCCTCGACTAGTGGCGGCGAGGAACGGAACGGCGACACGTCCTCCTCAACTAGTGGCGGTGAGGAATGGAACGGCGATGCGTGACCGTCTGCGCGGTGCAGCGAGGGGCGCCTAGGGCTTGGGAGGGGGGATGCCATGGTGGTCGACGTGAGAGGGAGGGGGAGGAGATAGCGATGAACGTGAGCGTTCTTCCGAATGCCATGGGAGGCGCAGTATTTATAGCAAGCAATGGCACACCTACATAATATATGGACTGAGCTTCACTGACTTAACTGCAGGTCCAGTTTCGTCACTAACATGTGGGCCAGATGCCTGTTGGGCCCACATGTCAGTGACCCAATGCACCTACATTTAAGTAACTGAAGCAGCTACGTGGGCATATTTGTTGGAGTAAATTACGGGTGAGGGAAGGGGTGGAAATATTGCTGGTCACAACGGATTGGACGAGCGCGGGGGAGGAGAGTCATGCATGCATATTTTTTCCACACGGGGTGGAGTGGTGGGACTGCTGGAGGGAGAAGGATGGTCAAGCAGGCATTCAGATTTCAAGGTGCACTAAATTATTGCATGCGATGATTAAGGCTGGCCATAGTGGTGGTAATGTGGTACTCCCTCCTTTCCGGTTTATAGGGCTTAATTTGAAAATCTCTTCAACCAAGGTAGATGATGAATGGTGGAATTAATTCAGTAGTTTGCAAAAATACTTAATTAGTATCTCGTTTTTCTCAAAACTTTGTGTAAACCGATGCATTAATTACACCACATGCATAGCATGACCACTCCTATAAAAATCTCAGTTGGTGGTGATGGTATGTCTGCCTGTGGACAACGTGAGCCGTTCGATCTACTTGGAACCAACGGCTGAATGTGTGTGCATCGAGACATGGCCTTGCCACCGGAGGTACTGTATAGCAGATATTTACCCACCTCTGCCACTATATAAAATACGGAACTACTCATTCCAGCCTCATTTCCTTTCTGGTTCATCTCCTTGCATTCTTGCCGGCGGCGGCGAAGGTTCCTGAAGATGGAGTCCAAACTCTAGAAACCAATACAAAAACTATTCCACCGCCTCTATCTTGGTAAGAGTAGGTGAAATTTTTGAATCAAGCCCTTAAACTAGAAGGGAGGTAGCGGTACTCTAATAGCTAACCTTGTTGTGATGACTAGATAGGGTATGGCACGCACCTGGACGGAGGAACTAGTCTGCATTGTGCATTTAAGTTTTGTCTGAAGTCAATGTACCTCTACTTTGACCAAACTTATAGAAAAATGTACATCAACATTCACAATGTCAAATCAATATTTTTATACTCATTATAAAACGTAGTTTTTATACTCATTATAATCAGTATTGTAGATATTGATATTTTTAGTATAAATTTGGTCAAAAACTTTGCAAACGGTTGACGAAGTAAAAAGGACCAGAGGGAGTATCATGCATGCGGAGTAGGCAAAAAAATTGCCGGTCAAAGTCTCAAAGGGCGCGATCGCGCGAGGGAGGAGAAGGTCGTGGGAGGCGCGACGGTTGAGAGAATTAAGTGAAGTTACATCCACGCGCCGGCATGGCGTGCGAACAGGCAGGAGCTATACCGTCAGGCCTACGATATGGGTCTAGTAGACATGACATCTAGTGGGTCCCGCATAGTACTCGAGAACTCTTTGGGGGCTTGCAGCCGTTTATCCACCGGGCAAGCCAACAACCCCACGCAGTTCGCATGCCCTACTCGTCCCCGTCTTCTACCTTACAATAGTTCACTCCCAGTCGTCCCGTCCTTTCACATTATACCAGTTCAACTTCTCCTAACCCTCCACCAAAATCCATGGCCTCCCAAATCTCCATGGTCGCCGCTGAGTACCAGGTTAGAGCCATCACCGGCGATGAGTTCATCGTCATCTACACCCGTGGATCCGCGACGGTGAAAGCATGCCTTGCTCGCTTCCTGCGCATGTTCAACAGTTCAAAGGATGAGTGGGTCGCTGGGCTAGATGTTGAGTACACCACAGTCCTGGAAAGCGAGAAGATTCTAAAGGAGGCAAAGAAGAAGAAGCCTGCCGTGATCCAGGTTTGCATACATAACGTGTGCTTGGTCTACCACATATGCCATGCCGATGTTGAGTGCCAGGATTTTAAGAACTTCCTCAAGGAAGAAAGAGTGAAATTCGTTACTGTAGACTTTAGGAACGACAGGGATGTCCTGGGTCGGATAGGCCTCGTTGTAGGCCAGCCCTTCGATCTCCAGAAGGCAAGCCTGGTGTCCTCCTCTCAGCCTTCAATGCTGACCCTGGCAGTAGCCATGATTGATCCTTCGTACGCTAAACTGAAGAAACCTCACCACGAGTTTCATCATGCATGGGAGTCGAAGACAATAGATGAAGATCACATCCTGTACGCAGCAATGGATGCCTACCTTTGTTTAAATATCTACAAGGGTTGGATGAAGAAGCAGAGCCCAGTGTCCGGTTCAAGCAAAGAAGCGGCGGCGAAGAGGAAGAGGAAGAGGGGCGAGGACGTGGACTCGGACTCCGAGTAAGGTGGCATTGCCGTCGCTCATGCTGGTTCTACTAAAGTGTCAAGCGGACTAGTTGCTTAGTTTTATTTCAGGGGTGTGTTGTGCTGAGCCCCCAGCAGAACTATGTTTATGTTCTTTCTCGTTATTTGAACTTTATGTTCTTTCTCGTTATTTGAACTCTTTAGTACGTACAGTAGTACTAGTACTATGTTTTACTACTGTTCTTCTTGCGGTTGGTACTACTGCTCGTATCTTCATGTTCCTACTATACTTGATACGTTCGTACTGGTAGTATAATTTGGGTCAGTCGATTTGTGAAAGAAGTTCGACGGAGCGAAGGAAGAAGACGGTAGAGAAGCTACCCCAGTATGAGTGTTGGGTGTGGAATGCAGTTCGCCGGAAAAAATGGATCGTGCCCGGGGTTAAACGGATGGCGGGGTGGGGGGAAGAATGGCGGTGGCAGGCGGTTCAGGGGAGGACGGGGCGGCGGCGGCAGGCGGTTAGGCGTGTGGCGGGCTGAGAAGATGAATAGTGCATCAATTTCGAAGGTTGAAGAAGCCCTTCTAGCCATCCATGTTGCATCCAATGGCTCACAAGAGTTGGGTGACCCAAATTGCTCCTTCAGATTGCAGGATCCACGTGGCATTCAAGGTCTCGAAGGTAGATTCCGCGTCCGCACCCGGTTTGCGGGCTCGGCGCGGGCGCGACTGGCTTCCGCCGCGACAGCCACCATGCGCGCCTCCTCCGCGCGGGCGGAGACGACAATGACACGCTAGTTCCTCCTCGCCGGCGTGTTGGAGCACGCGCTCGTCCTCCTTTCGTACGCTGCGTGCATAGACGTGGCTCCACCAGCTGCTCGCGTGCTTGGCAGCACGGCGACATCGCGAGGAGGGACTGCAGACGATGTGAGCGGGCGAGCCTTCGGCTTCATGGTACAGGGATGGCGGCGACACGGCGGTGATGGGCGAGAAATGGTGGGCCGGAGCAAGCGGGCGCCGGCATGCGCAACAGCGGTGGCATATTGATGAGTGCGCGTATGGGAGCTTAGTTTAGTTCTTATAGGGTTGGTCAAACTTAAAAGAAAACCATACTAGTACACGTAAACATTAGACTGAGGCAACGCTTATATTAGTTACCACAACCACGAAACGGAATCCTGTGCGAGCGCGTGAACCGTGGCCGCGCGGTCAATCAAACGGTGCGTCACCGTGTCGCGCTCGAAGGACATCCACCGAACCTTTTTGTGTGTGTGAAAACAATCCCCGAATATTACTCAACTTTTTTTTCCTGGAAAAGTTCTTGACTGTCACGCCCAATATGCGATACTATCCTAAAGAGACTCGAAGGTCCCACCAAGGATAGAATCGCATATTGATACGCTTTTGCAAGGTGGATATCATTACATCAACATTACATAATAGATGGGGATACATACAAGGCATACAAATGCCGCAAGAATACATCAATACATCATACATAAGATCAACATCCGACTATGGATGAAACACAAACAGAAGCTCAAACGACATCCACCCTGCTAGCCCAGGCTGCCGACCAGGAACCTATCCCTCGAACAAGAAGAAGCGGAACAAGAACTCCAAAACTATAAACATCGCTCTCGCGTCATGATCATCGCATAACCTGTACCTGCAACTGGTGTTGTAGTAATCTGTGAGCCACGAGGACTCAGCAATCCCATTACCATGGGTATCAAGACTAGCAAAGCTTAATGTGTAGGGAAGGGGTAAAGTGGTGAGGTTGCAGCAGCGACTAAGCATGTATGGTGGCTAACTTACGAATACAAGAGTAAGATGAGAAACTACGCAAACGGTCGCCAACTAGTAATGATCGAGAAGTGATCCTGAACTACTTACGTTCAAACATAACCCCAAAACCGTGTTCACTTCCCGGACTCCGCCGAAAAGAGACCATCACGGCTACGCAACGTGGTTGGTGTATTTTAATTGAGTCAACTTCAAGTCTTCTACAACCGGATATTAACAAATTTCCATCTGCCACATAACCGCGGGCACGGCTTTTGAAAGATCAAACCCTGCAAGGGTGTCCCAACTTAGCCCATTATAAGCTCACGATCCGCGGAGACAATCCTCCATCGCGGGACATCCGATCAGACTCGGGGTCCCGGTGCACAAGACATTTCGACAATGGTAAAACAAAACCAGCAAGACCGCCCGAATGTGCCGACAAATCCCGATAGGAGCTGCACATATCTCGTTCTCTGGGCACACTGGATGAGCCAGACGTCGGGTTGGCATAGACCCTGGTTGCCCAGGCGGCGTCGGACATCGCTCGGTTTGGACCAGCACTCAGAGGAGCACTGGCCCGGGGGGGCTAAAATAAAGATGACCCTCGGGTGGGCGACTCCCTAGGGAAAATATAGGTAGTGGGTAGGCAAATGTAAAATCAATGTTGGGCCTTGCTGCAAGAGTTTTATTCAAAGCGAACTGTCAAGAGGGTCCCATACCCCTCATCGTGTTAGGGACGCAAAATCAAGGAACATAATACCGATATGACGGAAACTAGGGCGGCAAGAGTGGAACAAAACACCAGGCATAAGGTCGAGCCTTCCACCCTTTACCAAGTATATAGATGCATTAATTAAATAAGAGATATTGTTATATCCCAACAAAGTTCATGATATCCATGTTCCAACATGGAACAACCTGCAACTGCACCTGCAACTAGCAACGCTATAAGAGGGGCTGAGCAAAGCGGTAACATAGCCAAACAACGGTTTTCTAGGAAGGGTGAAAAGGTTAGAGGTTTTCATGGCAATTTGGGAGGTTTGATAAACAAGTGGTATGTAGCACGACATAGCGATAGCATCGACACAACTAGCATAGCAAAGATAGTAGTGAGATCCAAGGTGACGGTCATCTTGCCTGAAATCCCGCTAGGAAGAAGAACGAGTCCATGAAGTAGATGAAGCAACGTAGCCGAACGAATCCTCACAATCGCAACGTTAACGGAACTATCAAGAAGAAGAAGCACCGGAAACAAGCAAACAACATGGTAAACAACCATCACATAAACATGGCATGATGCACACTCAAGTATGATGCATGTCCGATTTAATGATTCATGGCATGGCAAAGTGCAACAAACAAAACTACAAGTTAAGTAGAGCTCAATATGCAAAGAGTTGCATATTGACGAAACATCACATTCAAGTTATTTAGTTTGCTCTCGATTAAGAACAAGACAAGATTAAATGTTGGTTAACATGGCAAGAGGTGAAGCATAATAAGACTACCTATCTAGGCATGTTTTAAATGAGGCCGGAACAACAAACAACAATTCCGGAAAATCCTCATATGCATATTTCGAATTTGGTACTGTTCTGCTCTATACACAATTTTAAAGTTGTTAAACAGCAAAATAAAGTGCAGCAAGTTAATCTATGCATTTTTCTACCCCATTTACATATAAAGTTTATTTAAAACGGAGCTACGGTTATTTAGATATGAATTAAACCATTTTAGCATGTCATTTATGCAAATTAAATCAAACACCATGTTAAACATGGACGAAAACAGCATATTATGAAACTAGATAAAATTCTAAGCATTATGCATATATGGTTCGTTTAGTTTGGATGCATGCATATTTAACTATAGACAATGTAAAACAGTGGCAATTCTGTAAATATGCAATTCACTGGAAATTAAAGAAATCCACAGGCAGAAAAAAACATGCACTGGCCCGAAGCATCAAGGTGCAGCGGCCCAGATGAGGATTCGGCCCAAGTGGCTGTGTGCAAAAGAAATGGAAAAGAGGGCAAAAAATGGGGCGTCTGGGGCTCGAACCCAGGACCTCCCTGATGGGAGCGCGTGTGTCTAA
The DNA here is from genome assembly GCF_002575655.3 of Aegilops tauschii subsp. strangulata. Taxonomy (NCBI): domain Eukaryota; kingdom Viridiplantae; phylum Streptophyta; class Magnoliopsida; order Poales; family Poaceae; genus Aegilops; species Aegilops tauschii. The sequence continues at coordinate 336,518,978 of NC_053035.3, forward strand.
CCAGCTGGGCTAGTGCTATGACCTCGCTAGAGAAGGAGCACGGCACCCTTTGAAAGGATGAAAAGGCCAAGCCCTGACCTTCCATGAACGCACAGGAATCTCTGCCGGCGGCGAACTCGATCAAGACGGCGACTACAGAGGCTGTATTGCACCGGCGGGCGTGCGGAAAAGGGACGTTGGTGCGCTGTGAGGAGATATCATGCAAAAGGCTCAGGTGCGCGGGAAGACTCGAGATCGCCTTGGTCATGGCGGCGGCAAGACGAAGAAGGGACACGGGCTTGCAATCGAGCGCAGCCGTGCGCGTATGCAGATGCGTGTGCGTGGAGGTGTGGCAGTGAAGGTGCAGCAAGGGCAGCATGAGCAATGAAGCCAGTGGGCATGTGTGGGAGCAGGAGCTTGCGGTCATGGCGGCGATGCATGGCGAGGCAGGAGCTACAGCGGCGGACGTGCGGAACCATGTGTGGTGCGCGCGTGCAGCGGATGCGGCGTATATGCGCGGGGTGAGGCGGAAGCAGAGGCCAGGCTCGTGCGCGAGCACGGCTCAGCGCGGGCGACGCAACTCGCGGCAGCAAGGCGAAGCAGAGGCGCGGCGCTGCTGCAGAGAGCGGCCAGACGCGGGGCGATGTGTGCGCGAGGGGATCCAGAGCGGGGCTGGACGAGCATGATACAGCAACCCCAACAACTACAGAAAGACGTTGCAGACTTCGCCCGAGCACCGACAGCTAGACGAAGGCACGAAACTAGCGACGCGTATAGGGATCGGTCAGCAACAAGAAAGAGCAGGAATGGGTCTGGGTATACCTAGTATACATAGGACAAGAATATGTCACCGGGGACGCAGCAGATCGACGGCGGGGAGGCGAAGATCTCCGGTGGACTTGCTGTCGGCGAAGCAGAGGAAGCAGGGGAGGAGGCCGTCGGCGTGGAACTTGGCGATCCGACTCAGGGAAGACGTTTGAACGGGCGTAGTCAATGTCGACGAAGAAGATGGACATGCTGGAGACGACTGTGGTGGCCTCCGACCAAGCAGGAGACGGCGAAGCTCTCGGTAGTGCTCTCTGTTCTTGAAGAAGAAGGGAAAACAGGGGGGAGGAAGAGAGAGATGGCGGCGCGAGGAGGGCGGAGGAAAACCCTAGGGGTTGCTGCGGGGCTTTATAGGGGCGCGGGACGTGCTGGCCTCGACGTCCATGAGCTCACGGCGCGACGGCGCGAGCGCTCTGTGTCTGAAGCGAGGGGGACGGAGGGGAAACGGAGCAGGTGGCCATTTGGGGCACTGGGCTGGGCCGGCTGGAGTTGGGAGGCCCAAGGTGCGCTGCTGGGAGGCCCCTTCCATTTTCTTCTTTTCTGAAACTTTGAATCTCCAGGTTTAGAAAAGGAAAAGGTTAGGGAGTTTTTGAGAAGAATTAGGCTAAGAAAAAAAATATCCCTGGACATCAGGAATTATGTAGAATTTGAATAAAATGCTCTGGTAATTTTTAGAGACCGCAATTCACACAAGTTTGAAAATAATTCAAGCTTGAATAAATCCTTAGCCCAACCAAAACACTTCCAAAAGACTTGAAAACTGGAGGAGGTGGTCTTGGCATGGTGTAGGGAATAAAGAAATATGTTAACATTAATCTGGAGCAGAAAATGTCACTAGAGAAATAATTGAAAGAAAGGGAAAAGGAGAAGTTTGGATGGGATAGAAACTTGGGTGAACTTGATGAATTGTTGCTGGTATGTGCATGGAATAAATGGAAGGGCAACTGAAGCGTCGGTCTCGGGGCGTCACATTGACGCTACAATATTTCCATATATTTGAATTTAGCTCAAGTTTGTGTTTATTTGGATTTGGACGTTTTAGGTGCGCCCTAGTTTTTTTAATACTGATTTTGTGTGTGTGACTAAGAGAGAACGTGTGTATGTGTCCATATGTGTGTTGTGGCGGAAGGGCAATGTGGAGACAGTGTCCATGTGATAGAAACATAGAGAGGTGTGAATATGCAAATGATCATGCATGAGTGAGACATAGACAGATGCCGATACGTTGTGTATATATGAGAGAACGGTTTTCTGTTTGTACTTGTGTGTGTGTGTGTGAGAGAGAGAGGAGCATCCGTAACACAACAACCATCTCTCTCGATTCGTCCATCCCTCGCACGATCGCATGTAACACATGCATCAACGCACACATTTTTACACCCTCACCCGGCCCCTGCCCCACCCCAAGGCCCGCACATCGCTCTTTATCTCGCACGCCCAATCTCTTCGTGAAAACCCTATTTAGCATGTACCTTTCCGTCACATACACAGACATTTCTCTCCATAGGTTTGATTTCTCTCAATACCTGAGACACACACACACACACACACACACACACACACACACACACACACACACTCCCCCTCCCCGAGCACACAATTCATCCCCATCCAAGGCTATATGGCGACCACTCTTGCTTGTGCTTCTCTGCACCCCACCATGCACACACCTCAACCTTCAAAGAGGGCATCGAGGAGATCGAAGACGGTGACCACACTACACTAGAGAATGCGGGGCCATTTGGAAGCAGGCTGATGTGACGACGGCTAACTGACTCCCCCCCCTCTCTCCCGCACAAAAATACCAATCCCTCTCTCTCCCACACAAAGTTATCAATCCCTCAACCCACGAGATCCTTCCCCTCTCGTCCATGTTTTTCCAGCTCTCTCATCAAACCTGTTGTCTCTTCTCCTTCCACGTCTACATAATCCGGATGCACACACATCTCACATATATTACATGTCTCCATCTATCTCACAGACCTAACTTCTTCCTCTCTCTTTCTCTCTCTCTATCTCTCTCTCCCTCTCATTAGGTTTGTCTCCTACTCTCTTGTCCACATACGCACAATCTTTACCGCCCTATCTGCTCCATCTTCGCAAGCTCTCTCTACACGTTTCATGCACACATTGGGATGTGTTCAAAAGTTGCTTTTATAATGGATGATGTAGAGTTATGGTTGGTTTTGTTGCATCCTACAAAGTAATAACTATGAAATGCATTTAGATTCTCATTTGATTGGGATTATGTGAGTTTGAGCATATTGTGATGTACTATAGACCTCGTATACATCTTGGAATTCAACAATGATTGTAACTATTGAATTGTATAGACCATTACATTCAAAGTCAGTAGCCTAATATATTTATTTCACAATTACAACAAATGATTAATTCACTACAAACTAAGGAAACAAATGTGTACTCCCTCCATTTTTATTTAAGTCCGCGTATTAGCATTGGTCAAAGTCAAGTTTTGTAAACTCTCAGAAAGTTTATAACAAAAAAATTAACATATACAATAACAAATAAATACCTTTAGATTCATTATTGAGTGTACTTTCACATCATACATATTTGTTATGGTAAATGTTTATATTTTTCCTTAAACTTGGTCAAACTTTAGGAAGTTTGACTTCGGTCAAACCTAATATGCAGTTAATAAAATCGGAGGGAGTACTAGTAGTTACTAGTACTACTCACTAGTTGCTTAGCCCAATCACCCAACACGCCACACGGGGAGTTCAGTGTCACAAAATTTTGAGGTCGCGAAGTTACCATCATAACCTTAGGAACAGGTCTACGGATTATAATTGGTAGGGGCCTGTTTTCGTAACTTCAGGTTCACCCTACCCAGCCAACCCCACCCCGGCACCCAGAGTAGTACACCCGAATACTCCCCATTTTCTATCCCCACACCAAAATAGACTTCTCCACGGCACCACAACCTTCGTGCTCCTCCCCTTCTCCATCGGCGCACTCGTCCACCACAGCGCATCTGCCTCATCGACGACCTCATACGCCGCACTGGAGCCGGTCCACCGTCGTCGTCATACACGGAGCCTCTTCCCCGGCACCGTCTTCCACGGTCTCGGATCTGCTTCCCGGAAGCCGATGCCAAGAGCAGAAGCACCACCGTCGTGGATAATGAACTGACTCCCGTTGCCGACCATGATGCACAAAGGCCGCCGCGATCATCGTTCTCCTCCTCGATTGGTAATGTGTGTATTGAATTACTTAGCAGTACACGTGCAGTTCCAATTGTGTTCATACCTACCCTTCAAATTTCCTGGTTGCTATTGTTCCAGTAAAAGTAATTGGTTATAACCTTCATTGTCCAACAGAATATCAGCTTGTAATTGTGCATCGCTCCTGTATCGCGCTGTGCTTGGGTAGGTTCTTCATCTGCAACCAGTAGTGTGGCAAATGATGGAAAGTTTTTTAGAACTAGCAAGATGCCCATGCGTTGCACGGAACATCAAGAGGCATTTGTATGAGTAGTTTATCTTGTAGGAGAAAAGGATGAACGAGGGAAGGCCTTATTTGCAAATCTGGAGAGGGGTGTGGGTATCTTTCTGCAAAATTGCCATAGTTTCCTTCCTATCCGTCGGGTATAAATCGGACAGGCTATATTGCAGGATGGCAGGCACACCATCATAACCGACTCTGTTTTTAAAGAAAAAAAGTAGAAAAAAAGAGTAGAGAGTAGAGAAGTAGAGATAAATATTAAATATAAAATAAATATAACAGTAGAGAAGAGAGTAGAGATAAATATTAAATATAAAATAAATATAACAGTAGAGAAGAGAGTAGAGATAGCAGGGACGTCGGGAAAGGATCGCGCGCGCGCATGAAAAAGCTGCCGGGCGCGTGCTAGTTTTGGCACGTGACGTCCGGCGCGCTTTATAAAATCCAACGCCCTCCTACCGCTCTGTGCCTTGCCACCGCGCTCTCCCTGCTCTGTGCCTCGCCACCGCTCTCTCCCCGCTCTGCGCCTCACCACCGCTCTCTCCCCGCTCTTTCTCGCCTCGCCGCCGCCGCGCCACCATGCCACCGCGTCATTGGGAAACTTGGGGATACAGCGGCGTCCGCGCGCGCCCCGCCGGCCGCTTCTCCGCCGAGATCCAGTTCCACGGGATGCGCCTCGGCCTCGGCAATTTCGACACCGCCAACGAGGCCGCCCGCGCGTACGAAGTGGCGGTGTGGCGCCTCCGGTGGCCTCATAGGACATTGAACTTCCCCAACGTGCCGACGTGGGAGCGGGCGCAGGAGCTCGCGCCTCTGCCGCGGCTTATCACCGACGAGGATCGTCGCGACAACCAGAGGCGGGAGCATCGTCTCGGTATCGCCGAGATGGACGAGGAAGCCATGGCGTTGTGGCGCCAACGCTTCCCACAGGACATCATTAACAAGCGCGAGTTCTACGCGCAAAGGAGGGCGGAGAGGGAGAAGAGGAGGGCGGAGCGAGCCGCCTATCGCGAGGACAAGCGTACGCGAAAAGCTAACGCTCAATTCAACATGAGGCTAGGAGCAGCGTCGCCCTGGGAATCCGACGACGATCGGTATCTTCACACCTACATTGAGACGTCGGAGGAGGACATCACCGAGGAGGAGTCAGACGACGAGGAGTAGCTGAACTATCTATTTTTTTTATCTATCTATGCTATATCTATGATGAGAACTATCTATGTCTCTACTCTCTAGTCTCTACTCTTTATCTCTACTTCTCGATATCAGCACTGTAAATGCTTTTTTAAAGCACCATGCGTTGCGCTTCTGTTGGAGATGCTCTAACATGGTAGACGAGTGCTTTAATGTTGCCCACAGATGCGTGAGTATTACTAGTATATTTTTCTTGCCATGTTGAGATTTTAAAACCACGAGTGCGAAAATGCAGAGGAGCAATGAAGACCAAACACGGGATATTGGGGACATCTTCAAGGAGCGTGGCAAGTTAAAGAGGAGCTGCACTGAACCTGTAAAACGAGCTTTGGTAAGTAACACCCTTTCAATTACTTTCATTTAGCCTCGTGTTCTTCGATGTGTATATGTTGTAGTTTCTGTTTCTCTTAGCCTCGTGTTCTTTGATGTGTAATAAGAAGAGTCTTAATCGTCCTAGTGCTTTTGTTTTTAGCTTGATGTAGGAAGTGGGTGCTCTCACCTTGTAGTCTGTTTTTATATTTTTCCTTTTGAATTCACTTCTCCGAGTCCTGTTTATCTGGCTTCTACTACATGGATCTGGGTTGCTCTGAGTATTGATCTAAAAAAGAAGTAACTTCATGTCAGGATGCAGTTCCTGTGAGGAGGGAAGTATGGTCAACCTCGAGATCATGTTTCCAAAATGAGGCTGGATTACACACAAGGTGCCAGTTCCCTAATGATGCTGGTGTTGGGGATCGTAGCAGAAATTAAAATTTTCTACGCATCACCAAGATCAATCTATGGAGTTTACTAGCAACGAGAGGGGAGGAGTGCATCTACATACCCTTGTAGATCGCGAGCGGAAGCGTTCAAGAGAACGGGGTTGATGGAGTCGTACTCGTCGTGATCCAAATCACCGATGATCCAAGTACCGAACGGACGGCACCTCCGCGTTCAACACACGTACGGAGCGGTGACGTCTCCCACGCCTTGATCCAGCAAGGAGGAGGGAGAGGTTAATGAAGAAGGCTCCAACAGCAGCACGACGGCGTGGTGGTGGTGGAGTGACAGTTCTTCGGCAGGGCTTCGCCAAGCACACGCGGAGGAGGAGAGGTGTTGGGGAGGGGAGGGGCTGCGCCTTGGATGTGGTGCTGCAGCCCTCCCCTCACCCCTCTATTTATAGGGAGAAGGGGAAGGGGGCCGGCCCCTCTAGATGAGATCTAGAGGGGGGGGGGGGCGGCCAAGGGGGGAGGGAGCTTGCCCCCCAAGCAAGGGCCCCCCCTTTAGGGTTCCCCCCAAACCCTAGGCGCATGGGCCCTAGGGGGGTTGGCGCCCAGCCCACTAAGGGCTGGTTCCCTTCCACCTACAGCCCATAAGGCCCTCCGGGGCAGGTGGACCCTCCCGGTGGACCCCCGGAACCCCTCCGGTGGTCCCGGTACAATACCGGTATACCCCCGAATATTTCCGGTGACCGTATGGTGACTTCCCATATATAAATCTTTACCTCCGGACCATTCCGGAACTCCTCGTGATGTCCGGGATCTCATCCGGGACTCCGAACAACATTCGGTAATCACATACAAACCTTCCTTATAACCCTAGCGTCATCGAACCTTAAGTGTGTAGACCCTACGGGTTCGGGAATCATGCAGACATGACCGAGACACCTCTCTAGCCAATAACCAATAGCGGGATCTGGATACCCATGTTGGCTCCCACATGTTCCACGATGATCTCATCGGATGAACCACGATGTCGAGGATTCAAGCAATCCCGTATACAATTCCCTTTGTCAATCGGTACTTTACTTGCCCGAGATTTGATCGTCGGTATCCCAATACCTCGTTCAATCTCGTTACCGGCAAGTCACTTTACTCGTTCCGTAATGCATGATCCCGTGACTAACTACTTAGTCACATTGAGCTCATTATGATGATGCAATACCGAGTGGGCCCAGAGATACCTCTCCGTCATACGGAGTGACAAATCCCAGTCTCGATCCGAGCCAACCCAACAGACACTTTCGGAGATACCTGTAGTGCACCTTTATAGCCACCCAGTTACGTTGTGATGTTTGGTACACCCAAAGCATTCCTACGGTATCCGGGAGTTGCACGATCTCATGGTCCAAGGAAATGATACTTGACATTAGAAAAGCTTTAGCAAACGAACTACATGATCTAGTGCTATGCTTAGGATTGGGTCTTGTCCATCACATCATTCTCCGAATGATGTGATCCCGTTATCAATGACATCCAATGTCCATGGTCAGGAAACCGTAACCATCTATTGATCAACGAGCTAGTCAACTAGAGGCTCACTAGGGACATGTTATGGTCTATGTATTCACACATGTATTACGATTTCCGGATAACACAATTAAAGCATGAACGATAGACAATTATCATGAACAAGGAAATATAATAATAACCATTTTATTATTGCCTCTAGGGCATATTTCCAACAGTCTCCCACTTGCGCTAGAGTCAATAATCTAGTTACATTGTGATGAATCGTACACCCATAGAGTTCTGGTGTTGATCATGTTTCGCTCGTGGAAGAGGTTTAGTCAACGGATCTGCGACATTCAAATCCATATGCACTTTACAAATATCTATGTCTCCATTTTGAACATTTTCACGAATGGAGTTGAAGCGACGCTTGATGTGCCTGGTCTTCTTGTGAAACCTGGGCTCCTTGGCAAGGGCAATAGCTCCAGTGTTGTCACAGAAGAGAGTCATTGGCCGCGATGCATTGGGAATAACTCCTAGGTCGGCAATGAACTCCTTCATCCAGATTGCTTCATGTGCTGCCTCCGAGGCTGCCATGTACTCTGCTTCACATGTAGATCCCGCCATGACGCTTTGCTTGCAACTGCACCAGCTGACTGCCCACCATTCAAAATGTACACGTATCTGGTTTGTGACTTAGAGTCATCCAGATCTGTGTCGAAGCTAGCATCGACGTAACCCTTTACGACGAGCTCTTCGTCACCTCCATAAATGAGAAACATATCCTTAGTCCTTTTCAGGTACTTCAGGATGTTCTTGACCGCTGTCCTGTGTTCCATGCCGGGATTACTTTGGTACCTTCCTACCAAACTTACGGCAAGGTTTACATCAGGTCTGGTACACAACATGGCATACATAATAGACACTATGGCCGAGGCATAGGGGACGACACTCATCTTTTCTCTATCTTCTGCCGTGGTCGGGCATTGAGCCGTGCTCAATCTCACACCTTGTAATACAGGCAAGAACCCCTTCTTGGACTGATCCATATTGAACTTCTTCAATATCTCGTCAAGGTATGTGCTTTGTGAAAGACCTATGAGGCGTCTCGATCTATCTCTATAGATCTTGATGCCTAATATGTAAGCAGCTTCTCCAAGGTCCTTCATTGAAAAACACTTATTCAAGTAGGCCTTTATACTTTCCAAGAATTCTATATCATTTCCCATCAATAGTATGTCATCCACATATAATATGAGAAATGCTACAGAGCTCCCACTCACTTTCTTGTAAACACAGGCTTCTCCATAAGTCTGTGTAAACCCAAACGCTTTGATCATCTCATCAAAGCGAATGTTCCAACTCCGAGATGCCTGCACCAGCCCATAGATTGAGCGCTGGAGCTTGCATACTTTGTCAGCATTCTTAGGATCGACAAAACCTTCGGGCTACATCATATACAATTCTTCCTTAAGGAAGCCGTTAAGGAATGCCGTTTTGACGTCCATTTGCCATATTTCATAATCGTAGAATGCGGCAATTGCTAACATGATTCGGAGGGACTTCAGCTTCGCTACGGGTGAGAAGGTCTCATCGTAGTCAACTCCTTGAACTTGTCGATAACCCTTAGCGACAAGTCGAGCTTTATAGATGGTAACATTTCCATCTGCGTCCGTCTTCTTCTTAAAGATCCATTTATTTTCTATCGCTCGCCGATCATCGGGCAAGTCTGTCAAAGTCCATACTTTGTTTTCATACATGGATCCTATCTCGGATTGCATGGCTTCAAGCCATTTGTTGGAATCTGGACCCGCCATTGCTTCTTCATAGTTCGAAGGTTCACCGTTGTCCAACAACATGATTTCCAGGACAGGGTTGCCGTACCACTCTGGTGCGGAACGTGTCCTTGTGGACTACGAAGTTCAGTGGTAACTTGATCATGATCGTCATCATTAACTTCCTCTCTAGTCGGTGCAGGCACCACAGAAACATTTTCTTGAGTTGCGCTACTTTCTGGTTCGAGAGGGGTCATCTCATCAAGTTCCACTTTCCTCCCACTTACTTCTTTCGAGAAAACTCTTTCTCCATAAAGGACCCGTTCTTGGCAACGAAGATCTTGCCTTCGGATCTGAGGTAGAAGGTATACCCAATGGTTTCCTTAGGGTATCCTATGAAGACGCATTTTTCCGACTTGGGTTCGAGCTTTTCAGGTTGAAGTTTCTTGACATAAGCATCGCATCCCCAAACTTCAAGAAACGACAGCTTAGGTTTCTTTCCAAACCATAATTCATACGGTGTCGTCTCAACGGATTTCGACGAAGCCCTATTTAAAGTGAATGCGGCAGTCTCTAAAGCATAACCCCAGAATGATAGCGGTAGATCGGTAAGAGACATCATAGATCGCACCATATCCAATAGAGTGCGATTACGACGTTCGGACACACCATTACGCTGAGGTGTTCCTGGCGGCGTGAGTTGTGAAACAATTCCACATTTCCTTAAGTGTGTGCCAAATTCGTGACTCAAATATTCCCCTCCACGATCTGATCGTAAGAACTTTATTTTCCTGTCACGTTGATTCTCAACCTCACTTTGAAATTCCTTGAACTTTTCAAAGGTCTCAGACTTGTGTTTCATTAAGTAGACATACCCATATCTACTCAAGTCATCAGTGAGGGTGAGAACATAACGATAGCCACCGCGAGCCTCAACGCTCATTGGACCGCACACATCAGTATGTATGATTTCTAATAAGTTGGTTGCTCGCTCCATTGTTTCGGAGAACGGAGTCTTGGTCATTTTTCCCATGAGGCATGGTTCGCACGTGTCAAATGATTCATAATCAAGAGACTCCAAAAGTCCATCTGCATGGAGTTTCTTCATGCGTTTAACACCAATGTGACCAAGGCGGCAGTGCCACAAGTATGTGGGACTATCATTATCAACCTTACATTTCTTGGCATTCACACTATGAATATGTGTAACATCACGTTCGAGATTCATTAAGAATAAACCATTGACCAGCGGGGCATGACCATAAAACATATCTCTCATATAAATAGAACAACCATTTTTCTTGGATTTAAATGAGTAGCCATCTCACATTAAACGAGATCCAGATACAATGTTCATGCTCAAAGCTGGCACTAAATAACAATTATTGAGGTTTAAAACTAATCCCGTAGGTAAATGTAGAGGTAGCGTGCCGACGGCGATCACATCGACCTTGGAACCATTCCCGACGCGCATCGTCAACTCGTCCTTTGCCAGTCTCCGCTTATTCCGCAGCTCCTGCTTTGAGTTACAAATATGAGCAACCGCACCGGTATCAAATACCCAGGAGCTACTACGAGCACTGGTTAGGTACACATCAATAACATGTATATCACATATACCTTTGGTATTGCCAGCCTTCTTATCCGCTAAGTACTTGGGGCAGTTCCGCTTCCAGTGACCGTTTCCCTTGCAATAAAAGCACTCAGTCTCAGGCTTGGGTCCATTCTTTGTCTTCTTCCCGGCAGCTTGCTTACCGGGCGCAACAACTCCCTTGCCGTCTTTCTTGAAGTTCTTCTTACCCTTGCCTTTCTTGAACTTAGTGGTCTTATTCACCATCAACACTTGATGTTCCTTTTTGATCTCCATCTCCGCTGATTTCAGCATTGAATATACCCCAGGAATGGTCTTTTCCATCCCCTGCATATTGAAGTTCATCACAAAGCTCTTGTAGCTAGGTGGGAGCGACTGAAGGATTCTGTCAACGACCGCGTCATCCGGGAGATTAACTCCCAGCTGAGACAAGCGGTTGTGCAACCCAGACATTTTGAGTATGTGTTCGCTGACGGAACTATTCTCCTCCATCTTACAACTATAGAACTTGTCGGAGACTTCATATCCCTCGACCCGGGCATGAGCTTGGAAAACCATTTTCAGCTCTTGGAACATCTCATATGCTCCGTGCTGCTCGAAACACTTTTGGAGCCCCGGTTCTAAGCTGTAAAGCATGCCACACTGAACCAAGGAGTAATCATCAACACGTGTTTGCCAGGCGTTCATAACGTCTTGGTTTGCTGGGACAGGTGCTTCACCTAGCGGTGCTTCAAGGACATATGCTTTCTTGGCAGCTATGAGGATGATCCTCAAGTTCCGGACCCAGTCCGTATAGTTGCTACCATCGTCTTTCAGCTTGGTTTTCTCTAGGAACGCGTTAAAGTTGAGGTTGACATTAGCGTGGGCCATTTGATCTACAAGACATATTGTAAAGATTTTAGACTAAGTTCATGATAATTAAGTTCATCTAATCAAATTATTAATGAACTCCCACTCAGACAGACATCCCTCTAGTCATCTAAGTGATACATGATCCGAGTCAACTAGGCCGTGTCCGATCATCACGTGAGACGGACTAGTCATCATTGGTGAACATCTTCATGTTGATCGTATCTGCTATACGACTCATGCTCGACCTTTCGGTCTCTTGTGTTCCGAGGCCATGTCTGTACATGCTAGGCTCGTCAAGTCAACTTAAGTGTATTGCGTGTGTAAATCTGGCTTACACCCGTTGTATGCGAACGTTAGAACCTATCACACCCGATCATCACGTGGTGCTTCGGAACAACGAACCTTCGCAACGGTGCACAGTTAGGGGGAACACTTTCTTGAAATTTTAGCGAGGGATCGTCTTATTTATGCTACCGTCGTTCGAAGCAAATAAGATATAAAACATGATAAACATCACATGCAATCAAATAGTGACATGATATGGCCAATATCATTTTGCTCCTTTTGATCTCCATCTTCGGGGCGCCATGTTCATCATCGTCACCGGCATGACACCATGATCTCCATCATCATGATCTCCATCATCGTGTCTTCATGAAGTTGTCTCGCCAACTATTACTTCTACTACTATGGCTAACGGTTAGCAATAAAGTAAAGTAATTACATGACGTTCCAGTTGACACGCAGGTCATAAATAAATTAAGGCAACTCCTATGGCTCCTGCCGGTTGTCATACTCATCGGCATGCAAGTCGTGATTCCTATTACAAGAACATGATCAATCTCATACATCACATATATCATTCATCACATCCTTATGGCCATATCACATCACATGACACTTGCTGCAAAAACAAGTTAGACGTCCTCTAATTGTTGTTGCAAACTTTTACGTGGCTGCTATAGGTTTCTAGTAAGAACGATTCTTACCTACGCCAAAACCACAACGTGATATGCCAATTTCCATTTACCCTTCATAAGGACCCTTTTCATCGAATCCGATCCGACTAAAGTGGGAGAGACAGACACCCGCTAGCCACCTTATGCAACTAGTGCATGTCAGTCGGTGGAACCTGTCTCACGTAAGCGTACGTGTAAGGTCGGTCCGGGCCGCTTCATCCCACGATGCCGCCGAATCAAGATAAGACTAGTAACGGCAAGTAAATTGACAAAATCGACGCCCACAACAACTTGTGTTCTACTCGTGCATAGAAACTACGCATAGACCTAGCTCATGATGCCACTGTTGGGGATCGTAGCAGAAATTAAAATTTTCTACGCATCACCAAGATCAATCTATGGAGTTTACTAGCAACGAGAGGGGAGGAGTGAATCTACATACCCTTGTAGATCGCAAGCGGAAGCGTTCAAGAGAACGGGGTTGATGGAGTCGTACTCGTCGTGATCCAAATCACCGATGATCCAAGCGCCGAACGGACGGCACCTCCACGTTCAACACACGTACGGAGCGGTGACGTCTCCCACGCCTTGATCCAGCAAGGAGGAGGGAGAGGTTGATGAAGAAGGCTCCAACAGCAGCACGACGGCGTGGCGGTGGTGGAGTGACAGTTCTCCGGCAGGGCTTCGCCAAGCACACGCGGAGGAGAAGAGGTGTTGGTGAGGGGAGGGGCTGCGCCTTGGATGTGGTGCTGCAGCCCTCCCCTCACCCCTCTATTTATAGGGAGAAGGGGAAGGGGGCCGCCCCTCTAGATGAGATCTAGAGGGGGGGGGGGGTGGCGGCCAAGGGGGGAGGGAGCTTGCCCCCCAAGCAAGGGGGGGGGGGGGCGCCCCCCCTTTAGGGTTCCCCCCAAACCCTAGGCGCATGGGCCCTAGGGGGGTAGGCGCCCAGCCCACTAAGGGCTGGTTCCCTTCCACCTACAGCCCATAAGGCCCTCCGGGGCAGGTGGACCCTCCCGGTGGACCCCCGGACCCCCTCCGGTGGTCCCGGTACAATACCGGTATACCCCCGAATATTTCCGGTGACCGTATGGTGACTTCCCATATATAAATCTTTACCTCCGGACCATTCCGGAACTCCTCGTGACGTCCGGGATCTCATCCGGGACTCCGAACAACATTCGGTAATCACATACAAACCTTCCTTATAACCCTAGCGTCATCGAACCTTAAGTGTGTAGACCCTACGGGTTCGGGAATCATGCAGACATGACCGAGACACCTCTCTAGCCAATAACCAACAGCGGGATCTGGATACCCATGTTGGCTCCCACATGTTCCACGATGATCTCATCGGATGAACCACGATGTCGAGGATTCAAGCAATCCTGTATACAATTCCCTTTGTCAATCGGTACTTTACTTGCCCGAGATTCGATCGTCGGTATCCCAATACCTCGTTCAATCTCGTTACCGGCAAGTCACTTTACTCGTTCCGTAATGCATGATCCCGTGACTAACTACTTAGTCACATTGAGCTCATTATGATGATGCAATACCGAGTGGGCCCAGAGATACCTCTTGTGACACCCAAAATTTTATTTGGATTTTTCAAAAGATTTTATTTGACTTGAGGGAGGTGAATTAACAATTTTCTTCAAAAGGACCCTCCCTTTCAAATATTTTTGTCATGACAAGAGCTTTGTTTGGATTCACCCAAGACTTGTTTTTGGTCTTGGAGGTTCTTGCTTTTACTTTGGACTCAAGACAAAATACTTTTCACTTGAGGAAAATGACTTTTGAAAATCTCTTGAAAATGCACTATGGCTTTTGGAATAATCCTTTGCCACTTTCAACTTTTCTCTCTTGCCATGGCCTTAGTGCAAATCCACTCTCCTAAACCTTCCCTCATCTTTGGATCATGTTTTGCATCAAATCCAGCAAGTTGTACCTCTCCATATGATTATCTCCCATTTAAATCTTATCAAATAAATTTTTTGTCTTCTATTCTAGCCCTTGGAGATTTACAAAGGAGCTACACTTTCTGTTTTGATTTTTGCCCCGAAACCTTTTTCCCTTCCTAGTCCTTTGAACCCTCAACGAAGATCCATGAAGATCCACTGGCCTTCAGTTCAAAATTTTCAAACTACACTTGCTGCAAGTTTGGACCAGATTTGTCAAATTTGGTGAAATTCATTCAAATCCTTTTCCAAAAATTCCAAGTAAAATCAGGCAGCCTCTGGGTGCATTGAGTGGTCACCTCACCAAGTACCAACTCCAGAAATTTTTTTCTCATTGCCAAATCATTCTGTCGAACACCTGCAGTGCTTTGTCAATGTCAAGTTCAGAGATTCAGTTCAGTGCCCTACTGTCGTTTTCTTCAGAACATGTTGTCGATCTCGACAGTGCAGCGTTGGCGCCTTGCTCCTCGTCCCCTCCCCCTTGTTCCTGCTCCGCACGAACGCCTGGCACCTTGCGGACGTCGACGACGAGCAGCAGAAGGTGCGCCGCCCCGTGACCGACGCCAGCGGCGGCTTTGCGGCCGCCAGAGAGAGGCGCAGCGCCGACGGCGCCACCCAGCGCCGCCCAAGCCACCGGAGCGCGCCGCGTGGCCTTCCACTCCCCCGAACGCGCTGCCACTCTCGTCGTGAACCGCAGGGCGCGGAGCGCGCTCTCTGCCGCCGACGTGCCCGTGCGGCCACTCCACCGTGGACCGACGCCGTTACGCCAAGACCAGCCGGGATTAGCGGAGGAACGACACCAGTAACCTCCACTGATGCTGCTTGACCACTCAAACCTCCTGCCAATCCACTGCATCGCCGTAATCGCTCGCCGAAGATTCTCCGTTCACGGCCACCCCGTCGATCCGCCTATAAATAGAGGCCCCGAGCTTCGACTCGAACCCACACCATCCCTGCACTCCACCTAGAGCACGCCTAGCCACTGGAAGAGCCTCGAGGAGGTCTCCTTCCTCGACTCCGGCCGTCGCGACCCGCCACGGGATCCAGCTCGATTCGCTCCCGTGCGTGCGCCTCTGCCTCCCATCCCTTGCCAGTAGCTTCACTATGCATCCCTCCTTCTGACCCGCACTTCAATTCGAAGTTTGCAGCCCTCCACCGGAGTTCTCCACCACCACCCGAGCCGCCGTCCGCCGGAGAAAGTGTCGCCGTCGACGTGGTGCTCTCCGACGGTCGAGTCCACCACCCACCGACGCGGAAGGACACGCTGAAGCTCTTGGTACCCTCCGATCCTCCTAACTCGCCGTGGTTCGACGCCGGCGTCCACCGCAGTCTTCGGGCGCCGGCGAGCCTTTTTAAACCTGACATGTGGGACCCCCTGTCAGCCTCTGTTCTATTCTCCCTCGAACCGTTTTCTGTTGGCGCCTTCGGGCAAAATACGCTTTCCTCTTGAGCTTGCGCATTTCCAATCGAACCGTTTTCTGTTTTCTCAGTTAAAACCCTGGGACTTTTCTGTTCCATTACAGATGGGTCCCTGGACGGAAACCTTTATAACTTTTTAATAAAAAGTGATTTTTGAGTGATTCTTTTTCTGACCTCCTTAAAATTTTGTCTAGTTTTTTATGGGATTTATTTGGAAATTTTTTGGAGAAGTTTCTGTGCACGCGTTGATTTTCACGTTAGTGCCCGTTTTCGTTATTGCCGTAGGTTCCGGAAGAGGTGACGGAGCCGCGAACTTCGCCGAGCTAGACTCCGACTTCTCCGAACCAGGCAAGCATGTTTGAACATTTGATATGATAGGTGTTTTGCATGTTTGCGTGAAAGTTTGTGCGTGACATTTGAGTATCGGTGAGTTCCCCGTTGCTTGTGAGGCAACTACCCGCATGTTCCAAAGTTGCGATGATCTCTGATGAGAGATGGCCTAATCATGTGGTGACATGAAGGGCAGCAAGGTGGTACTGTTGTAGCATGCCAGCCTTGCGTCATCCGGCAAATTCCGACGTTAACGTGGACGGAGTCACGTTATCGTTCTTTTCCCCTCCGTGCTGCCACATGTTTCATTTGCCAGGATGCGGTTTAGTAAGTTGGTAACCTCTTTCCGTGTACACACCAAACAGAGGGGCCGGGATGATGGTACCTTGGCCCAGGATTAAAGCCAGTCATCCGGTCAGGGGGCATGGGTGTTTCCGGTTGGGACCGAGAGGGGGGCACCCCCTTAGAGCGCGCGTATAGAAATTTGATCCCATGCTACGCGAGGTTGTAGCCTCCCCGTCTCAAGGTTTTTCTTGAACGTTGCCGAGGGTGATCCCTGGCTTCGGAATGTTGAATGGGTGTGTACTGGTTAGACGTGTTTCTTCCAAAACACCGTAAACGGAACTAGTCCCCGTGACTACTGAAATCCGTTGGCTGTGGTTAAGTACAAACTCTGCATAGTCAAATTCTTCCAAGTCATCGTATCCATGATCACGTAGTGAAATCAGTATGCCCATATCTATCCGCGTGGAAAACTTGTCCCCGGTGAACAAACTCAAGTGGTAAACCCAGTTTAAATTATTATTACTGTGGATGGACTAATCTTATATTTGTCTCGTACTTGTAATAATTTATAATCTCGAGCTACTGAATGTTTGAGCTACAATATGAGCCCTTTATGTGACGTCGCGCAGACGTCCGACTGTGGCATGTTTTTGTTTCCTTACTGTAAATATAAGCCCTTTATGTGATGTCGCCCAGACGTCCGACTGTGGCATGCACTGCCTTTATTTTCTGTTATAAGCCCTTTATGTGGTGTCGCCTTGACGCCCGACTGCGGCATTATTATTCTTGCAGTTTCCTCTCGAGGAGTCATTCAGACCCTCGTTTGGCACCAGTATTACTATTCTTGCAGTTTCCTCTCGAGGAGTCATTCAGACCCTCGTTTGGCACCAGTATTACTATTCTTGCAGTTTCCTCTCGAGGAGTCATTCAGACCCTCGTTTGGCACCAGTACTACTATTCTGCAGTTTCCGCTCGAGGAGTCATTCAGACCCTCGCTTGGCACCCAGTATTTATTATCTCTATGTCTGAACGCACTGGTTAACTTGTTCATATGCTTCATGTTTACATTTGTTATACCTTATGTCCGAACTGTCTTGCGTGTACTTTCATAGTACTCACCTGGCTTGTTGATTTGGCCAGATGTTGACGAAGGCGATCTCTTGGATGAAGAGTTTGATAGCGCGTCCGACGCCTAGAGGAGTCCCAGTCAGTCCTGCGCGATCCCGGATATTGATCACTTGTATTATATACGCTTCCGCCACCCGTTATAAGTCTCCTCGAGCCTCACTCCGACGCTCGAAGAGCTGTAGTCTTCAGGAGTCATATCACTCACTTCGTAGTGATATTTCCACCACCGTTATTATCGTGAGTTAGTAGTTATGCCACCCTATTCGCCGTCTTGTGTTATCGGCGTGCATGTAATAAATTGTTGGGCAGTTTCCGCTCAACTTTGTATTATATTCAGTACTCCTGGTATTTTTCTTCTGTGACCATGATATTGTCTACTAGTGAGAAGGAATTCTTCCTTACTGGTCCGTAAAAGGGATTAGTCTCTCAATAATTATATTATTGAAAAACCGGTCGTGACACCTCTCCGTCATACGGAGTGACAAATCCCAGTCTCGATCCGAGCCAACCCAACAGACACTTTCGGAGATACCTGTAGTGCACCTTTATAGCCACCCAGTTACGTTGTGACGTTTGGTACACCCAAAGCATTCCTACGGTATCCGGGAGTTGCACGATCTCATGGTCTAAGGAAATGATACTTGACATTAGAAAAGCTTTAGCAAACGAACTACACGATCTAGTGCTATGCTTAGGATTGGGTCTTGTCCATCACATCATTCTCCTAATGATGTGATCCCGTTATCAATGACATCCAATGTCCATGGTCAGGAAACCGTAACCATCTATTGATCAATGAGCTAGTAAACTAGAGGCTCACTAGGGACATGTTATGGTCTATGTATTCACACATGTATTACGATTTCCGGATAACACAATTAAAGCATGAACAATAGACAATTATCATGAACAAGGAAATATAATAATAACCATTTTATTATTGCCTCTAGGGCATATTTCCAACAGCTGGATTAGACACAAGGTGCAAATTCCCAGATGATGCTGGATTACAGACAAGCCAGGTGGAGTCATCAACTGTTCTGTCCTCGTGGCTCTAGTAAAGGCTGAAAGAAAGCGTGCAGCAGCCCTTGAGAATGTAGCTGAGTTCCTGAAGAAGCAAAAAGAGCATTCAAATGCTCTCTTCACCCAAGCCAAAGAAGAGATGGAAGAAGCCAGAAAGAAGCTAGAAGGGGCAGAGCAGGCTAGGCGTCTCCTGCTATCTAAAACTGTTGTCAAAACAAATTTTCCTTCATAAGATCTAGGTTCAAATGTTTATCCAGTTAGTGTGCCTGTTGTGATGTCCGTGCATCTACTGATGTGGCACAAAATAATTTTTTTTCCGGGTCATGTAATAACAACAATTACTTTCCAAACAATAACAGACGAAGCATTGGACATGGTATAGTTCACGCGCAAGCCCAACATTCCAAGTTCAACTTCCACATCAAACTCGTTCACAGATATCTACACATTCATAGATAATGTCCACAACCATGATTCACTTGAAAGCCAAAAAAATGTGAGGAGAGTTATAAATAAAGAAAAACCTCTAGTTCCTACTACCAGTGTGAGCACAACAAGTCAAGACCATGCGTAATTAATTATATTTTGGTCATTTTTTGACTAATCACGAATAACTTCTGGAAGTAGGTATAATTTCTAATGTCGGCCGCGGCTAGGGTCCACGATGTTTTGAGCCAAACCGGGCAACACACCGGGTGTCTATGCTGGCGACGCGGTGGTCGTAGCATTCGTGGGTTCAGAGCGGCGGCGGCTCCCGTGATCTACTATTCCTCGGTGTTGGCGATGGTCGCAAACGTGTTGGCCACCTCTGCCAGCATGCCACAGTTCCGTCAACGTTTGCGTCGGATGGCGCGGCCAACCACGGTGCACTGGACGCCGTGGCCCCCCGTGTGCCGGCGTGCAGCAACTGGCCACTCCTCTGCGAGCAGGCTTGGAGCGTCGAGTTGATGCACCAGGGGCCAGCTTGGAGCGGTGGCTTGCTCCTCCGCTTGCCCACCTACAGCCTCGCGCATCGTGCTGATGGCCTGGGGCATGGAGGGAGGTGGGGCAGCGAGTTGCCTGGCTTGTCGGGGCACCCAGCAGGCTTTTATGCTGGAGAACTCGTCTTCCTGCTCACCGGATGCGATGGAGAGTGGAGAAAATGGTGCAAGGAGGATATGGGGAGCAGCGGTGTGGTGCGGTTCTTGCCAGGCGTCTGACCTCGTTTAAATAGCGAACGAACGAGAGGAGCCATATGCCGACGTTGTGTTCTAAAATGCCAGCTGGCTCGCGGAAGGAAGTGTTGCCGGCACACGCGCAGATTCAATGGAGGCAGGCGGGGCAGTCTGAAGCCGGTTGCATGTGGTGAGGAGGCGTGTTAAGCCTGGCCTGCAGCGAGTGGGGCCCTCTTGGCCGGCGCACCGATTCAATGCCTGCGCTATGAGAGGTTGCGTCCGTGTCAGAGCAATCACTCCCTCGAGTCCTTTTTTGTTTGGGTATAACAAAATCTCGTTTTCCATTCACATTTTACAAGTAAAATTCATGGAAAAACTTTGACCCAAAATACGATGGGGACTAGTAAACCAGGACGGAGGTAGTAGTTTTTTTATCAAAGAAGGGTTTCCCCCTTCCGATTTTCATTACTGAAAACCAACATCTAAACCATAGTATTTTCCCTAGAACTACCAGGTTCAACATCTCACAACATAAACCCATACAACCATACGCCAAGGAGGTAGTAGTTATGAATTCCATTTTCGCTCCATACCAATCGTTCTAAAAACTACTTAAGTACTTATAACGCGCCCTTGAAAATCAGAACTCTTATCCCGCTAAAAAATGATATTTTAAACATGGCTACTCGATCTATGGCAACTGGCGAGCCACCGCTGTCGGTGTCAAAACTAGCGGATCTCGGGTAGGGGGTCCCGAACTGTGCGTCTAGGATCGATGGTAACAGGAGACGGGGGACACGATGTTTACCCAGGTTCGGGCCCTCTCTATGGAGGTAATACCCTACTTCCTGCTTGATTGATCTTGATGAATATGAGTGTTACAAGAGTGGATCTACCACGAGATCGTAATGGCTAAACCCGATAAGTCTAGCCTGTATGACTATGGTAATGAGTATATCCTTTCCGGACTAACTCCTCCGGTTTATATAGACACCGGGGAGATCTAGGGTTACATGGAGTCGGTTACATAAGAAGGAATCTTCATAGTTTGGTCGCCAAGCTTGCCTTCCATGCCAAGGAGAGTCCAGTCCGGACACAGGTACGGTCTTCGGCCTTTATGTATTCATAGCCCATCAGTCCGGCCCATAGATAACAGGCCGGACGCCTAAGGACCCCTTAGTCCAGGACTCCCTCAGTAGCCCCTGAACCTAGCTTCAATGACGAGGAGTCCGGCACGCAGATTGTCTTCGGCATTGCAAGGCGGGTTCCTTCTCCCGAACTCCAAGGTAATCTTCAGATGTAATGATTGTATCCGGACTTGTATACACAACTGCGGAGGATAATATTTCACGAGTTCGATCCGCTGACAACTTTTTGGTAATATGACGTCACACCTGCTCGGCCATTATTTTCGAACCGTGTTAGCTGGCCCGTCGTCCCACGTCTCGAGGCGTGGTTTTATCGGCACGTCTTATCCAAGCAGAGATCGTGTCCCCCCTTTTTAAGGGATTCTTATCAACCCGGACGTGGGTAACCCAACCGTCACCTGGGTACAACTCCTTGCGAACAGGCCAGTTTTGAGGCCCGGGAGGAGACGTTCGATATCCTCGGCCTTTATATAGGGGCACAGACCTGTCTTTTTCTTTTACGCTTGGTTCTCCCTCCACCCTTGCTACCCCGAGTTCCAACACCCGGGCTTAGACCACCACAAGCTCCAATCATGTCCGGATCCAGCCGTCAAGGCCGGTGGATGGCTTCTTCCATCACGAAGAGAGACATCACAAAGCTTCGGGCGACGAGGTATCTGACCGCAGAGATTCTTCGTCGGCTTCCTGCCGAGGGGCAGGTTATTCCCACCCCCAGATCCGGCAAGAGGGTCGTATTCGTGTCCCACTTCCTCTGCGGGTTAGGGTTTGCACTTAATCACTTCGTCCGAGGGCTGATGTTCCATTATGGGCTAGATTTTCATGATGTGGCCCCAGACTCTATTCTTCTTATCTCGGTGTTTATCGTCACATGTGAAGCCTTTCTTCGAACTCCTCCGCACTTCGGTTTGTGGCTTAAGACTTTCAATGTGGAGCCGCGAGTGATAGAGGGGGAGCAGGAAGAGTGCGGCGCCGCCGTAGTGAGCAAGCTTGCCAGTGCTATTTGGCTGAAAGGATCCTTTGCTAAGTCTTCCGATCTGTGGCAGCAGGAGTGGTTCTACATCACCAAGCCCCGTGGCTCCAAGTGGGCAGCTGCGCCCACATTTCGATCCAGCCCCCCAACTCAGCTTGCGTCATGGATTAATAAGGGGTTGGACTGGGGATCAACGGACGAGGTGCAGACTTTGCAAAGTCGCATCCGAAACCTCATTGAGAGGGACATTAACATCGTCAATGTTGTCCAAGTAATGCTAGTCCGCCGGACCCTGCCGTGCCAGCGAGGGCCACTCCGCATGTGGGAGTTCAATCCAGAAGGGCTGCGGACTCTTCAGCACTTCTTTGGCACTACACATGAAGGAATGTGGAGATTATTTTTCGGTAAACAAAAACAATGGCCAGACACCACCGAAGATATCGGCCTAGATTGCAACCATCCGGACACCCCGGTAATTACTCGTTCGCCGAACACCTCATAATCAGATACCCAGTGGTAAGATACTGATCGAATCATCCTTTTTCAGGGCTGGATAAAGAAAGTGGAACGGATTAGGTGGCCGGCTCCCCTTCCCGAAGACTCAGCTACCCCCACGTTAACAAGGATGCTGGCCTCGACACCGTATCAGGTGCTGGCGAGGGAGGGTAAAGAGGAGAGTAAAAAGACCGAAGATGACCTCTGTTCTAGAGGTAAGTCGGATACTGAGTCTGGAGAAATCGACCTTTCCTCGCCTGAAGACAGAGGCGAAAAAGGACCCAGCATCCCTTCTCCGAGCGGGAGAAAAAGGGCCGCCTCCGAAAGCTCGGAGGGGCGGTCTCCCAAGAGGGGCAAGGTGCCACCGTCGAGCGGCTTGGGTTTGGAAAGCGATGCTGTTGTACAGCTCCATCATTGGGACAAGCCCCCGACCAGTCCGTAAGTGAATCCGGGGTACTTTGACAGTGTCCCGATCCTTTGTCGTTACCGAAGACATACGTAACGTGTCCGTGCATTTTTATAGGTCGACACAGAGTTTTTCCGGGCAATCTACTTCTTCGGGAGGTCTCTTCCCAGAGATGATGGAGAGTGAAACGCCTCCCCCAACCCCTCGCCTAGTAAGGCAGACGATTCTGAGGTGTCATCGCGGAGGGTTTTGCTTGATCAACAAGCTGTGCAGGGGATAAAAGAGGTAGTACCCGAAGGTGAATCCCGCCCCGGACCGTCTGGCCCGCAGCCAACGATGATTCCGGAGACGGGTGAATGGATTCCTTCAAAGGATGGTTGTGCTCCTAGAGCGGCTTCTGGATACCCAGAGGCTCCGGATATGCTGCGAGATATGTTGCGAAAAGCGTCTGTCTCGGGGGAACAATGTACCTTGATGGGTACAGTGGTTGAAAGATCCTGTCCGCGAAGAGCGGACTGAATGAAGCCTTCCTGAGCCTGCTAAAAGGCTTCGAGGTTTGAGATATAATGTTTTCATCTATGTTTTATTTGCAATGATGCACCTGTGTATAGGTAGTAGCCCTTGAGACTCGGGTCGGCTTCCCTTTGGAAGCGATTGGAGGATCGAAAAGAATTACACCGGGACTTAATCTGATGCATTGAAAATAGGCTGATTCCCCCTTGGCTACTTCCCGGACTATGGAGATTGCCGAACTCCAGCGGAAGCTTGATGTAGCAGGGGTGACCTTGCGTTAATCAATATGCGTTTTGACGAGTCGCAAGGTATGTATTCGGGGCAATTCCCGTACGTTTTTGTGGTATAAGCATGATGCTAAAACATGTGTGCTAGAATATGCATGGCTGCAGATGGTGCTACCGCCGTTGAAGCATTTCGAGCGGAGCTGGCCTAGGCCAAGGAGCAGGCCCGATGTAGCAATGCGGCTGCCAAAAAGGCGTCGGCTGAGCTAAAAGCCGAACAAGCTGCACGACGCCAAGACGAGGAGAAGATATCCACGATGACACTCGAACTTGAGAATGCTACTGGCCGCTGTGAATTTCTAGAGAAGGAGAGTAAAGCCTTAACGGCTGAACTGGACAAGGCCTTACAAGAGGCGAGAGAAGCGCGGTCGGAATCTAGAGCAGCATGTGAGGAGGTTCGGCAGGCGAGGGAGATTGCGACTGGAAAGCCCTTTCTGCTGCAAACTAAGTTCGGTGACCCGAACTATGCTCAGCTCAACCAAGTGTGGAGTTCTCTGGACGAGTTCTTGGACTTTCCGAATAGTTCTTCCGATGCAGCGCAGTATTACCAAGCGCGGGATGGGCATGCAATGGAGAAGCTTTTTTGGTCGCAGTTTGGCGCGTCGAAGCGTCCTCTGTTGCTCAATGAACAGATGTCCCAGTGGGCTGAACTTCACAGGATATCCGGCGCTGCCATGAAGGATGTCATAATCCGGTTGTGGCCAACCGAGCCTGTTCCCGGTAGCTATTTCGGTTTGGTGCAGAGGCTTGTTGACGCGGTGCCGCGTATCGACGCTGTGAAGCGGTCAACGTGCATTGAGGGTGCACGGATGGATTTTGCCCGAGTCAAAACATTCTGGGGGAAGATGAAGGCCATCAATGTTGTGACGAAGAGTCCACCCAAAGGCAAGGGCCGTCCGGAACCGGAGCATTATTTTGAAGACATCCTAGAGGCCGCCCGCTTGATAGAGGGTCAGTGCTCGAAAGACATAATGTTCGAGTGAGGTGTATGAAAATTGTAGAAGACAATTTTATAGTTAATCTATTTTTATGTTTTGCTCGAAAGCTTGAATTCCTCCTATGCGGCCGTGTTAATATAATCTGAAAGTTTTCCAGTCGTCGGCTTCAGCCCCCTCGTAGGAAGTAAGGGGGTGTTCGGAAAAACATTTAATCACTCTTTATCCAATGTCTTGGTCCATGAAGGAGGTGATAATGCGGCGAACCAGGCAATCGGACTATAAGGCATTAACACTTTCACTTAGCCATAGGAGTTTTATGGCGGGACTACGACATAGCCCCTAGTATGTATGCAGCGTATGGTGCCTTACATATTTGATCTGGAAAAGATCCCTCGTGTAACACAGAGAATCACTAAGGATTCCAAGAAGTCGTCAAGTGGTTGACCAGCTCTCGCCGCACCATGACAGTCAGTTTTCGGCTTTCTCTACTGAGGTGCTTATCCGGTTTAGACCAGGGCACAATCATAGTAGTTCTCCCTTTACTACCCTAGACGATAGAGCGAAACGTAGGGTAGCAAGCACAGGAGCCGGGCAACCCAACTATTGACCCAAGACAATGATTCAGAGCTGATGCATATAAGGCCAAGCTTGCGACGCCTAAGTGCGCTGTAGAGCTGTTCGGGCTTTTGCTGGCAACTCATTTGTTCCCATACCGAGCCCCTGGCAGGTTATGCCAAGGTATGTCTGTGAAACAACCATGGGAGCTGTATTCAGTGGCAAGACAACACGGATGATTAGTTCGGATACTGTTTACTGGGAACTGAGCGATATGCCAATGATTACTTATGATATATATATATATATATATATATATATATATATATATATATATATATATATAAGCCATCCTCCCGGCTATTTGACATGCTCGGGGTCGGAGGCGGAGGAACACGCATAGTACATGCTCAAAAAATAGAGAGTGCAGTCTACAAAAAGTTATTTTGGACCTCCTGTCACACATCTACGCCGCCAGTCCTCGGTGGGGGGGGGAATCCTTGATGGAAATAGCCCCTTAGGTGAGTGTACGGATCCGGACTCCGATAGAGCCAGTTTCAGATGTTTATCATGTTCGTCACCTGTTTTTAAAGGGTAGTGAAGGAAGAAATAAAAAGAAAATAAGTAAAAAATGTTACTGGAATGCTTGCAGGCTTGTCCATATTGTGCTTCCGCCAATGCCCATGGTATCTTGAGTGCGTAATGATGTATGTGCGGTACGAATTTTGCAGGTGTGCGGAGTGGGCGACGGAAGCCGGGTTGCTATTTCCACTCCGGGAGTGGTCGATCCACGGGTGGGAATTGCTTCTGACCCCCGGTATTTTGTTGGTGAACGCCTCCATCGTCCCTGTCGCTTGACGGCCTCCTCCCCTTGTGTTCGGCGTTGAGCTTGCCGGCCTGTTTAAAGACCCAGCAGTTTCTGTTAGTATGATTAGCTGGTTTGTTGAGGTGGCCGTGAATCTGGTAGGGTCGGTCCAATATCCTGTCTAGGTTGGATGGTTCATCTCGCTTCGCCTTGAATGGCTTCTTCCGTTGGCCGGGCGTGGGATTGCTGAATCCGGCGTTGACCGCTTTGTCGCGTGATCTTTCATCATCGTTGCGACTGTTGTATTTGCTTCATCATGGCTTGCCATTGCCGTCTCGGATTTCGGAAGTGCCCGGGTCGCTGGCGCTGTTGCTTCTACGAGCGAGCCAGCTGTCTTCTCCCGCGCAAAAGCGGGTCATCAGAGCAGTGAGGGCTGTCATGGATTTAGGTCCTTCTTGGCCGAGGTGACGTGCAAGCCGTTCGTCCCGGACGCTGTGTCTAAAAGCCGCAAGGGCTTCCGCATCCGGACAGTCGACGATTTGGTTCTTTTTGACTAAGAACCGAGTCCAGAGCTTCCTGGCTGATTCTCCGGGCTGCTGGACAATGTGACTTAGGTCATCGGCATCCGGTGGCCGGACATATGTTCCTCGGAAGTTATCGAGGAAAGCCTCTTCCAAGTCCTCCTAGCTGCCTATGGAATTTTCAGGCAGGCTGTTTAACCAGTGCCGAGCTGGTCCTTTTAGCTTTAGTGGGAGGTATTTGATGGCGTGGAGGTTGTCCCCACGAGCCATATGGATGTGGATGATAAAATCTTCTATCCACACCGTGGGATCGGTTGTTCCGTCATATGATTCAATATTGACGGGTTTGAATCCTTCGGGGAATTCATGATCCATTACTTCATCAGCGAAGCAAAGCGGGTGTGCGGCACCTCTATGTTGGGCCACACTGCGACGTAACTCCGAAGGAGTCCCTTTGCGGTTTTCGGCTCGGGCGTGGTGAGGTTTGTCGCGTCCGAATAGGTAGCCATCGTCGCGTGTCGAGGCATGCTTTCGCGATCCGTAGATCGGTCTTGCGTGTCCTGCTTTATTGTCCAAGTCCCTCTGCAGGTCGTCTGGGTAATCGTGACCTGTGTTGTTCTTGCCTTTACGGCGAGGTGGGGCGGTCTAGTGTTTGGCTTGAGTTGCCTCTTTATCCGGACAGAGTTGTCGGCGACCTGCCGCATTGTGTGACGATGGTACGGGCTACAACGCCCCATTATCGGACTGGTATAGCAATCTGTGCTTTGTGTAGCTTTTGGCTAGGCCACTAAGGCCGTATTGTTCGGCGACCAGGACTTCGGTCCATCTGTCACTGAGTAGGTCTTGGTCAGCTTGAAGCTGCTGCTGCTTCTTTTTCAGGCTCCTTGCCATAGCTATTAGCCTGCGCTTGAAGAGATCCTGTTCGAGGGGTTCTTCGGGTACGATGAAGTCTTCGTCGCCGAGGCTTACCTCATCTTCGGAGAGCGGAAGGTAGTTGTCATCCTCCGAACTGTCGCTGGGCAGGGCCTGTTCATCGGGGCTGGCTTGCCCGTTTTCCTGTACCTCCTGTTCGGATATTGCCCCAACAGGGTCTTCATTGCTTTTGGCGCCGTCCGGAGTACTATTTTCTCTGGTGCCATCGTTGCTGCGGCGTGACCTGGAGCGGCGTTTGGGACGCCGAAACTTGGACTGTGTCTCAGGAGTTTTATTCTCAACTGGATCTCCCTTGTCATTGCCGCGAGCTTTTTTAAGTGTATCGTTGTACGAAGGGGTGGACGTCCCACGCCTAATGACCGGTGGGTCTTGGCCTTGCTCCTTGTAGTCATCGTCGTCTATACCGTCAATGTCTTCGGAGCCATAATTAGGCGTGTCAGTTAAGTCCTCGACAGTGGCCATGAAGTGGGTGGCGGGTGGAAAGCGAAATTCTCTATTACCAGCCTCTAGCTCGAACCGGACATAGTTTGGCTGTGAGTCCCTCATCAGGGACAGGTTTTTCAATGAATTTAGCACATCGCCGAAGGGCGAGTGTTGGAGGATATCTGCGGCGCTGAACTCGAAGATTGATAACCGATCCAGCTCGGTGTCCGGGGGCGTGCGAAGTTCGGAACTTATAGCCAGAGAAGAGTCTGGACTTCCGTTGACGCTGATATTGCCTGGTGTCAAATCCGTGTGCGGCTCCAATGCCACAGACTCTGTGGCCTCAGATGGCACGATCTGCTTCGGTTCTAAGGCCGTTGCAGCAACAGGAACCATCTCCTGGATGTGATCCGATGACAGATTTAAGTCATGTTCATCGGGGCGAGGGGGAGCGATCGCTGCGGTCTCAAATCCATTGAAGATCAAGTCTCCACGGATATCCGTGACGTAGTTCAAGCTTCCAAATCTGACCAGGTGGCCAGGGGCGTAGCTATTGATCTGCCCCAGATGGCCAAGCGAGTTGGCCCGCAATACGAAGCCGCCGAACACAAAAATCTGTCCGGGGAGGAAGGTTTCTCCTTGGACAGTGTCGCTATCGACGATTGAAGGGGCCATCGAACCTTTCATCGACGGCACAGTGGAACTCTCAATGAAAGCACCAATGTCGGTGTCAAAACCGGCGGATCTCGGGTAGGCGGTCCCGAACTGTGCATCTAGGATCGATGGTAACAGGAGACGGGTGACATGATGTTTACCCAGGTTCGGGCCCTCTCTATGGAGGTAATACCCTACTTCCTGCTTGATTGATCTTGATGAATATGAGTGTTACAAGAGTGGATCTACCACGAGATCGTAATGGCTAAACCCTAGAAGTCTAGCCTGTATGACTATGGTAATGAGTATATCCTTTCCAGACTAACTCCTCCGGTTTATATAGACACCGGGGAGATCTAGGGTTACATGGAGTCGGTTACATAAGAAGGAATCTTCATAGTTTGGTCGCCAAGCTTGCCTTCCACGCCAAGGAGAGTGTACGGTCTTCGGACTTTATGTCTTCACAGCCCATCAGTCCGGCCCATAGATAATAGGCCGGACGCCTGAGGACCGCTTAGTCCAGGACTCCCTCAACCGCCTCCAGGTCGTTAACCTGTGGTCCCGACCATCAACTCCTACGGATCAAATTATCACGTGAGATGACTATTACTACAAAGGTGCGCTCCACCACGTACCCGGTACCCGCGCATGCAGCAATCGTGCTCCTAGGGTTTTAGGGTTTATTTGTTAACGGTGCCTTTACATAACTCTCATGCGTGCGAGACAGCGAGAGACCGACTGCGTGCGTGCGCCTCTTCTCTTCATATATGTACTCCACCGTTTGTCTGGTGTCCAAAAAATTATACAGTAGTAATAACTACTAGCAATGTGCCAATGCGTTGCCACACGATCAAAGTAGATTAATACATATTCACCAATTTGATAGAAAAAAGAGTCTAGTTTTGAAATATGTGTATCACTAAAAATATCTTCTGTTTCACTCAAAATATATTCCTTTGGCGGTTTTGATGAGATAAGGGAGGAATGTTGTTGGTTTCAAGATTCGAGAAGTGGTATATCTCTAATTTCTATTCTTACTAGCAAGATGCCCATGCGTTGCACGGAACATCAAGATCTTGTGGGAGAAAAGGATGGACGAGGGAAGGCCTTATCTGCAAATGTGGAGAGGAGTGCGGGTAAATTGCCATAGTTTCCTTCCCATCCGTTAGATATAGATCGGACGGCCTATATTGCAGGATGGCAGGCACACCATCATCACCGACTATGATTTTTATAAGAGTTCGAGATAAAAAACAGAGTTGGTGATGATGGTGTGCCCGCCATCCTGCTATATAGGCCGTCCGATTTATATCTGACGGATATGAAGGAAACTATGGCAATTTTGCAAAAAGATAACCACACCCCTCTCCACATTTGCAAATAAGGCCTTCCCTCGTTCATCCTTTTCTCCCACAAGATAAACTACTCATACAAATGCATCTTGATGTTCCGTGCAACGCATGGGCATCTTGCTAGTTGTTGCAAAAAGCCCATGTGTGTGTGTTGTGTGTGTGAGAGAGAGGGAGAGAGAGGAGGAGGACGGAGTGCATGTGTGACAAAGACACAAATAGTGTGTGCGCGAGAGGTATCAGCTTAAAATGAGGCGATAGTGTGTGTGTGCACGATCGAGAGGGCGTGTCTCAAGAAGGGACGAAAAATCTACATAGATACAAGGAGCGCGAGAGAGACATGTACGTGATAGTGGAAGCACGAGTGTGCGGGTGTATAAACCGATCCGCAGGCTAGTCGATCAATGATGTGAGAGAAATACGAGTCGGGGGTGCAAAAGGGAGAGTTTTGTGTGTGTGAGAGAGAGAGACGATAGTCGGGAAGGGGAGTGGAAGCAGGAGCTGTGTGTGTGTGAGAGAGAGGGAGCGCGGGGGGGGGGGAGTTTGTCTGATTGGTAAACAAATGAATAATGTTAGTTTATAACTGGGATGGAGACGGAAAGGAGACCGCAACAAATGTTGTGTCTGCAGGAGAGAGTAATTTTAGTGGTATCAGTCATATCTAGAGACATATAGGGTGTGTGAGAGAACCCCATAGAGAGAAAGACAAAGTGAAAGACGAGTGAGACTGTGTGTGTGGCGGTGAAAAAGAAAGCTTAGGTACCTAGTGATACCAGAGAACGGTAGAGACGTGAGAGATAATGAAAACCATGTAATGTATAATGATAGGGAGAGTGTGATACTTCTCAAGGGAGACGTCGAGAGACCATGTTTGCAAAGATAGGAGAAACATGAAGTGAGCGTGCAGGTGAGCTGGAGAAAAGAGAATCATAGCTACATGAAGGAGCATGCCAGAGAGATGGGCCGTGAAAGGAGTCAACAAAAAGGGATTCAAATATTTGAATTCGAGATGATGATACATGTAATTCATACTCGAACCAAAATTGATCTATCAAACATGCATACTCATATGAATTCACGCGCATCTATGTTATTTAATATGTAGATATTACTGATCCATACATTTTAGTAGAACATAATTTGGTTTTTTTTTGAATTCAACCTTATGATTTCGAGATCATCGTATTTGTAAATCATATTATATACATATAAAGGAGCAGAATTCTTTGTTGTGCTTCTGAAAGTATATATAAAAAAATGATGTATATAGAATTCTATTTGAATCGCAAATGGATCCTGGCCGAACAAAAATAGAATACAAACTGGATTCGAATTGAGTTGGCACGGTAAACGTGCACTCTTGCTCTGCAAAGATTTGAACGAAGCGGGGAAAGTCGCAGTAATTGCCCAAAACCAAAATCTGCGAGATGGAAATTACTGCCTATCCCTGACACACAAAGCCTATCGGCTCGATTTCTATAGGTTTCGATAGGGGTAGGTTTATAATTTCACTCAAACGTGACATAACCGCCTCCCACCCGAATTCATACACGGTGGGCGCCAAAACACAGTGTCTCCTCGGCCGAAATCGACTCCCTCCCCGATTCATACACGGTGGGCGCCAAAAAGAAACTCTTGTCGGCAAATATTCGGTGTATGCGAGATTACTGTCCTATCCCCAACCGACTAATATTGCTGTGATGTAGGAAATTTTAAACGGGGGCTAAGTTTGTAAATTTCCTTGCATTTGGGACAAGCGCGCCCTGAAGACATGGTTCCCCATTCCTCTCTCCCTCCATTTCCCCATTCGTACTCCGTGGGCGCCAAAACAGCCTCTCCACCCCAGCCTCCTCCGTCTGCCACCGTATCCACCGCCGTCCTCCTCCACCATGCCGGAGCTGATACCCCGACGCCGTCGTCCATTACAACAGATCGACCTCTCTCATCCACGGCTTCGGACCGGGATCCTTGCATCCCGTCCTGTCGCTTCATCCCCGCCGTCGTCCACCTTGCCGGCGTCGCTCCTACGACCGTCTCGTCCACCGCGCCCCGCCGCCACCGTCTACCCTCCTAGATCTGCTTCCACGCCGCCGACAGCCATCGCTACCGCAACACTGTCAAATTCTCAGCAGATGCATACATGGCGCCGCACCAGAGGCGGTACTCTTTCGTATCTGCTCAACTTATTTATCGCAGCAAGAAAATAGATCGCCACTGCTTTACTCTGATTTCTTATCCATCACTTACTTGCTAGTTGAAAGCAAACATTGGTTGCGAAGTTGCCTTTCTCCGCTTTGCACCTTCAGATCTGCCATGGCACGCTCAACACTATACTTGCAATGCTTATGGTTTTCCCCTTTTATATTCCACACTAGTTGAATGACAGTAGACTAAATTTCAAAATTGGGTCAGTCGATTTTTCAGAGCTCGCCGGAGTTCGCCGGTGCGAATAAAGGGGCTCGTGTGGGGATGGTGGTTGTGGGGGGCGGTGGTGGGGCCTCGCCGAACGAAGAAAACTCGACGCGGGTGGGGGTGGGGGTGGCGGAGGAACACAGGCGATGGGGGGCGGTTCAGGGGAGGGCGGGGGGTCGGGGCCAGTGGTTCGGCCGGTGGCCCGTGCGGTGTTCTCTATGGGAAGAATCAGAGACGAGGAAGAAGAAGGGATAGGAGACGTAGGATCTTCATCCAACCGCGTGAAATGGTCGACTGACCCAAATGACAAAAGTCACGCGACTTGCATGCAGACATGCCTTTATATTCAGTACCATCATCGTACCTGCTTAGCACTTCTCTTGAATCCATCAAGCTAAACAACGTGCCACTCATAATTCCAAACTTATTGCTCAAATATGAATCTGATATGATGCTGATATTATTAAAACAGACAACGTTTAATTGGTCAGCTAATGTTCCTACTTTACTTTCGAAAAGCACGTGCACCACATATAGAGAGACAGCAGGGAGTTGCATTCTTAATGCGCTCTGGTTCATCATGTGTGGGCACTGCGCAACGAACATTTTATTATCCAAAATCTGCTTGCTCTTCATTAGCATGTTCCTCTTCCATTCTTTTTTAATAAGTACTCTCTCTGTTCCTAAATACAAGTCTTTGTATAGATTCCACCATGGACTACATATGGAGCAAAATGAGTGAATCTACACTCTAAAATGTATCTATATACATCTGTATGTGATCCATAGTGGAAATCTCTACAAAGACTTATATTTTGGAACGGAAGGAGTATGATAGTAGTACAGTATGTTCCTTGTAGTGAAGATGAGCAGGGACATTTGCAGTGTAGAGGTCTATACGGTCAGTTGTGATGGACACTTTGAACTCTTCCGGCCTCTTTGATTCATTGGATTTTGTAAACATATGAATAGGATTTGTAGTGGCCTGCCCACTTGAACCCTATAAGATTAGCAAGGAAATGCGGGGAGCTGTGTCACCTTTGAGAGTTGAGGGAGTCCTGGACTAAGGGGTCCTCGGGCGTCCGGCCTGTTGGACATGGGCCGGACTGATGGGCTGTGAAGATACAAGACCGAAGACTCTCACCCGTGTCCGAATGGGACTCTCCTTGGCATGGAAGGCAAGCTTGGCATCCAGATATGAAGATTCCTTTCTCTGTAACCGACTTTGTACAACACTAGTCCCTTCCGGTGTCTATATAAACCGGAGGGTTTAGTCCATAGGGACAATCATAATCATATAGGCTAGACTTCTAGGGTTTTAGCCATTACGATCTCGTGGTAGATCAACTCTTGTAATACTCATATTCATCAAGATCAATCAAGCAGGAAGTAGGGTATTACCTCCATAGAGAGAGCCCGAACCTAGGTAAACATCGTGTCCCCTGTCTCCTGTTACCATTGACCTTAGACGCACAGTTCGGGACCCCCTACCCGAGATCCGCCGGTTTTGACACCGACATTGGTGCTTTCATTGAGAGTTCCGCTGCGTCGTCTTCAGGAGGTTCGATGGCCCCGTTAATCATCTACAACAATGCCGTCCAGGGGGAAGTTTTCCTCCCCGGGAAGATCTTCGTATTCGGTGGCTTCGCACTGCGGGCCAACTCGCTTGGCCATCTAGAGCAGATCGACAGCTACGCCCCTGGCCATCAAGTCAGGTTTGGAAGCCTTAACTACGTTGCTAATACCCGCGGAGACTTGATCTTCGACGGATTCGAGCCCACGACAGCCGCCCCCTGCCACCGCGATGAGCATGACCTAAATCTTTCATCGGACCATACCCAGGAGATATCACCTGTACGTGCTCCGACCCTAGATCTGGAGCAGTCTGCGCCATCCGAGGACGGGAAGCTCAACCCCACCACGAGAGCCGGAAACTCAGCAGCGCTGGAGCAGCACATAGACCCAACCTCAAGCATGACCTATGTCACCGGAACCTCAGATTCTTCTCCGGCCATAGGTTCCGAACCACGCGCGTCCGCGCCCGTCGAGGCCGATCAGGCCCCGGTCGTCGAATTCAGCGCTGCAGACATCTTCCGGCACTCACCTTTAGGCGATGTGCTGAACTCATTAAAAACCCTTTCCTTAGCAGGGGACTCACAGCCGAATTATATCCGGTTTGAACTGGGGGTTGATGACGGGGAATTTCACTTCCCACCCACCTCCCACTTCATAGCCACTGTTGAGGACTTAACCGATATGCTCAATTATGGCTCTAAAGACATCGACGGTATGGACGACGATGCAGGAGACAAGCAGGCCCAAAACCCGCCGTTTACCGGACGCTCGTCGGCCACCTCTTCGTATGATGTGTATATGGTGGATACAACCAAAGAGAATAACAACGATGACAAAGAAGACCCAGTCGAGGATAAACCTCCTGAGATACAGCCAACGCACCGGCGTCAGCGGCGCCATTCTAAATCACGCCGTCGAAAAAACAGCAATACCAGCACGGGAGAAAATAATACTCCGGACGATGCCGAAGACAATGAAGACCCCGTTGAGCCAACTTCCGAACAGGATGAACGGGAAGATGGGTGAGTCAGCTCTAATGAACAGGCTGTAAACAAAGACTCAGAGGACAGTAATTATCTTCCGCTCTCCAAGGATGAGGTGAGCCTCGGCAACGAGGATTTCATCGTGCCTGAGGAACCTCTCGAGCAGGAGCACTTTAAGCGCCAGCTAATAGCCACTGCAAGGAGCCTGAAAAAGAAGCAACAGCAGCTTCAAGCTGATCAAGATCTGCTCAACGATAGATGGACTAATGTCCTGGCAGCCGAGGAATACGGCCTCAAGCGCCCAGCCAAAAGTTATCTGAAGTGCAAATTGCTACCTCAGTTCGATGATGAGGCGCTGGAGCCTGTACCATCATCGTGCAATGCGGCTGACCGACCACCACGTGGCCGAGACAAAGCGGCAACTCAAGCCGAACACCAGCCCGCACTACCTCACCGTAAAGGCAGAGATAAAACAGCTCATACATATGACCTACGACAGGACTTGGACAATAGAGTAGGTTAGAACAGATCGATCTATGGATTGCGGGGGCGTGCCCCGACACGCGACAACGGCTACCT
Organism: Aegilops tauschii subsp. strangulata; assembly: GCF_002575655.3. NCBI lineage: Eukaryota > Viridiplantae > Streptophyta > Magnoliopsida > Poales > Poaceae > Aegilops > Aegilops tauschii. The sequence goes on from NC_053035.3 coordinate 336,554,671, forward strand.
AGCCGGACGCAACAATCATAATCACGCCCGGGCCGAGAACCGCAGACGGACTCCATCCAAGCTACGTCGCGACGTGGCCCGATATCGAGGCACCGCATGCCCCCTTTGCTTCACTGATGAGGTAATGGAGCATGAATTCCCAGAAGGGTTTAAACCCGTAAACATCGAATCATATGATGGGACAACAGACCCCGCCGTATGGATCGAGGATTTTCTTCTCCATATTCATATGGCCCGCGGTGATGATCTCCATGCCATCAAATACCTCCCACTAAAACTCAAAGGACCAGCTCGGCACTGGCTGAACAGTCTGCCCGAAAACTCCATTGGCAGCTGGGAAGACTTGGAAGAAGCCTTCCTTGACAACTTCCAAGGTACATATGTTCGACCTCCGGATGCCGACGACTTAAGTCACATAATTCAACAGCCCGAAGAGTCAGCCAGGAAATTCTGGACTAGGTTCTTAACCAAAAAGAACCAGATCGTCGACTGTCCGGATGCCGAAGCCCTAGCGGCCTTTAAACATAGCATCTCGGACGAATGGCTCGCCCGACACCTCGGACAAGAAAACTCGAACTCCATGGCATCCCTCACAGCGCTTATGACCCGCTTTTGCGCGGGCGAAGATAGCTGGCTAGCCCGTAGCAGTAACAATTCAAGCGAACCTGGCACTTTGGAAGCCATAAATAGCAACGGCAAGCCCCGACGCAACAGACACAAGCGTCGAAGCAACGGTGATAACACCGACGACACGGCGGTCAACGCCGGATTCAGTGGCTCCAAGTCCGGCCAGCAGAAGAAGCCGTTCAAAAGGAACAATTTGGGCTCATCCAGCTTGGACCTCATACTCGATCGCCCATGCCAGATACACGGCACCCCTGATAAACCAGCCAATCACACCAACAGAAGCTGCTGGGTTTTTAAACAGGCCAGCAAGATAAATGCCGAGAACAAGGAGAAGGGGTCGCAAAGCGAGGATGATGACGAGGAGCCCCAGGGGGACAGATGAAGTTTCCCCCTCAGGTCAAAACAGTGAACATGATATATGCTACCCATATCCCCAAGAGGGAGCGCAAGCGCGCGCTTAGGGACGTCTATGCAATAGAGCCAGTCGCCCCAAAATTTAATCCATGGTCGTCATGCCCGATCACCTTCGATCGCAGGGATCATCCGACCAGTATCCATCATGGCGGTTCAGCCGCACTGGTCCTCAACCCAATAATTGATGGATTCCACCCGACGCGAGTCCTCATGGACGGTGGCAGCAGCCTCAACCTGCTCTATCAGGATACAGTGTGCAAAATGGGCATCGATCCATCAAGGATCAAGCCCACCAAAACTACCTTTAAAGGAGTTATACCAGGTGTAGAGGCTCGTTGTACGGGCTCAATCACACTGGATATTGTCTTCGGGTCCCCGGACAACTTCAGAAGCGAAGGGTTAGTCTTCGATATCGTCCCCTTCCGCAGTGGCTACCATGCACTCCTCGGACGAACCGCATTCGCTCGATTCAATGCGATGCCGCACTATGCTTATCTCAAGCTCAAGATGCCTGGACCATGCGGCGTCATAACAGTCAATGGAAACACGGAGCGCTCCCTCCGTACTGAGGAGCACACCGCGGCCCTAGCAGCGGAAGTACAGAGCGGCCTTCTAAGACAGAATTTTAATTCAACGGCCAAGCTCCCGAACACTGTCAAACGAGTCCGGACTACTCCGCAGCATGACAATCCGGCTCATCAGGAGCTAGATTAGCAATTCGACCTCCGTCTCAGTCCCGACCAAGTGGCGGCATACGTACCACATGTACATAACTACGCACTAAAAATACCATGGGCAGAGACAGAGGCATAACCAGATTGTGGTCCACAATACGGCTCGACCTTCTTTGGACACACATACTTTCACTTTTCATTTTATATCTTTCAGGTTTCTTTTCCACAAATCCTTAGCGGTGACCTGATCATCGGTCCTTTCGAGGGACGGATACACCAAGGTGGCAGGCGGCATAGACGTGTGGGAGAATCTCTAGAAGTTCTCTTCGTTGATTGTCCTACCTATTTTCAGGACTCGCACGCAGCTCCCCCGTGGTCTTGGCATGTTACATAGCCAGGGTGCTTATCGCACTACCTGTACAAATACATTTTGACGTATCAATCAAATTACAACGAGAACTATTTGCGGCCCAACTTACGCGGCACTAGCTTACAATCTCATTTTATTATTCTTATGGATTGTACACATACACCTTGGTACGCTTTAATTGGCCAGGGGCTTCATTACGCTCCATACTATGGCAACAAAGTCTGAACACTTTTACAGCACAGTTCGGCACCCCGAATTTCAGCATTATATGCATTGGCTCCGAATCATGTCTTTGGTCAATAGTTGGGTTGCCCGGCTCCTGTGCTTACTACCTTACATTCCGCTCTATCGGCTAGGGTAGTAAAGGGAGAACTAGTGCGATTGTGTCCTGGTTTATCCAGATGAGCACCTCAGTAGAGAAAGCCGAAAACTGACTGTCATGATGCGGCGTGAGCCGGTCAGCTGTTCGGAGGTTACAAATCTTTTGCGATTTTTTCCGCCTTATGCGACGGATCGGCCTTAGTCCGATCAGGTGTTTACAACACCCTAGTACGGATTAAATGCTAACTAGGGGCTGCGCCTACATTTTTATTGTCAAACTCCTATGGCTAAGTGAGGGTGATAAAGCCACATAGTCCGATTGCCTGGTTCGTTGCGCTAAACACCTCCTTCAAGGACCAAACTTTTGGATCAAGAGTGTTTAGATTCCATTCCGAACACCCCCGTACTACCTACGTGGGGGCTGAAGCCGACGACTGGCCAACTCTCAGATTTAATAAAAACAGCCGCACAGGAGGTAAAATTTTAATAATAACCAGCATTACATTACATAAACAGCTTTGTTGCATCATACAAGACAAAGATAACATGAATGAATTCATTCAAAGATAATGTGTTTTGAACATTGGCCCTCTACAATGCGGGATACCTTAAGGACATCATCAAAATACCGCTCCGGTGTGCGATGCTCCTTGCCAGCGGGCGGTCCCTCGGTCGCGAGCTTGACGACGTCCATCTTTGCCCACTATATCTTGACACGGGCGAAAGCCATCCGTGCACCTTCAATGCAGACCGACCGCTTGATGGCATCAAGACGAGGGCAGGCATTGACCAGCCGCTTCACGAGGCCGAAATAGCTGCTGGGTATAGCTTCGGCAGGCCACAGCCGGATTATCAAATCCTTCATGGCTAGTTCGGCCACCCTATGAAGTTCGACCAGCTGTTTTAGCTGTTCGCTAAAGGGCACTGGATGTTCTGGCGCAAGGTATTGCGACCAGAACAGCTTCTCCGTTGAGCTCCCGTCTTCGGCTCGGAAGAATTCCGCAGTGTCAGAAACACTGCGCGGCAGATAACGCCCCTGGAGAACTCCAAATCCGGGTTATTAACAGATACCTCTTCTTCAGATATTTGCTCTGCATAATGAAGGCCTTACCCACCGCAATCTTCTTGGCCTCTTGAATCTCCTGGAGAGCGCCCTGGGCTTCAACCCGGGCATCTTGTGCGCTTTGTCGAGCCTTGGTAAGTTCGGTCTCTTGATCCGCAATATCGCGCTCCAAGGACTCGCATTTCATCACAGTGTCCTGGAGCTCTTTCTGGACCTCACCGACCCTGGCCTCGTGCTTTTCGTGGGAAGCTAGTTCATTGGCATCTCTCTCCCCGGCCTCGGCCAACGCCTTCTTGAGGGTCTCTACCTCGGTCGCCGCTCCTAACAAATGTCATGGCGCTTTGGTCAAACACAAATCATTTATCCCTTCTGAATATACAGCAGGTCATTACATACCTTGCTTATCCTCTAACTGCTTCCTTGCTTGGCCGAGCTCCTCCTCGGCCTGCTCCAACCTCTGCTTCAGTCCGGAGACCACGGTAGGATGAGAGGTCGCAGCCAACAGCGACGCCTGCTTATTCACATAGACATATATGATTAGTATCCTACAAAAACTATTTGATCCTATGTTCGGCTCTTCTTTCCGAACACCGGACAGAGTCTCAGGGGCTACGCTCTATACTGTGACTTTCTTTTTACATAATCACGTCGCCTACCTCAAAGCCTGTTATAAGGTGGGTGCAGGCCTCGGTCAGCCCGCTCTTAACGGACTGAACCCTCTCAATCACCGTACCAATGAGGGTGCGGTGTTCTTCCACGATGGAAGCGCCTCGCAGCGCTTCCATTAAAGTATTCGGTGCCTCTGGATGGATAGAGGGCACCGGTTGGATAGGTGCACCTCCTTCTTTCAAAGGAGGCTGCCTGCTTGATTCCGTAGCCATACGGGTCTCCGGAATAGTATTCGGCTGGGGGCCATACTAGACCTGGCCCCCATCGCCAGCCTCCAGGGGAACTCGCTCCCCAAGTGTCCGGCAGCCGAGGTTTCGCCCTCCGGCACCATCCTAATGGCCTCTTGCGTCTCTCCCTGGCCCGTGAAGGTCCTTCGGGACGGGCATAAAAAATTTGTATAATCATCCACAAATTCAAACCATAGGATGGCGACTCCCACCTCTCCACCACCACCCTAACCCTAGCCACCCCATATCGCCGGCGATCCCCACATCCCTCCGTGGGTTTTGGCATCTGATCGGCTCATCTTTCCCGGCGTCTCTTCCTCTCGCCTCTGGTTGTCTTCTTCCTCATGGCGGTTCACGCTGCGCTCTCCTTGGGATTGGATTTCTCCCCAGGGATGAAGTTGGCGTCCGAGATCCAATGCACCTTCAACAGATCGGTGCACCCAACAGAAGACACGGGCCATTTGATTATGGTCGTCTCTTTTGCACGACACACCTTCCGGCTTGATGAGGAAACTGTGGGGTTCGCTCTTGAGGCGGCCATCGGAGGTTATTGTTCCCACCTCAAGGTATCTTTTCTTCACCATGGCGTCTACTCTTTCAACGTTTCTTGCAAGGAGGTGGGTTTTTTCATTCTGCACCAGCGGAGTTTTGTCCGCGATCAGTTCAAGTGTTTTTTTCCACCTCTGGGGTCATGGTGGCCCGGATTGGCAGAAGGAATTTCGTCTTTGGCAATCTGAATGCCAAGAGGAATGGGTTTTAGTCAGCCCCTCTAAGAGGAGAGCTCGCATTGGTTTAGAGGCCATGAAATTTCCTCCGGCCAAATCTTCTCTCCGTGCTCGCGCGGCCAGATCTCTTCCTAAGAAACATGCTACGTTTGCAACGTTCATGCAGTACCCAGCGCGTAAGGGCTATAGCTATGTCCCGTCTACCAATGAGGTGGCCACGGTCCGAGCAGCGGGCTACCGTGTCTCGTCTCATGAGGATGCGGATGATCTTTCTCCGGCGACCACCCCACCGCCGGCAAGGCTAGCGATTCAGTTTGGAACAATCCCGCCTTCCCCGGAGGGTTTATCTCCTGCCTGTTTAAACCCTGGAACCTCGGGTGGCCGTTTAGTTTTCACATTGGAAGGTTTGGATTCCACTGTACCCGCTCAACCGCGTCTACCAGGCCATGTTCCTCAGTTGGGCTCCAGGGTGCAGCCCATATGCCTGTCAGATGACGAGAGTGGCAGCCCATCACCTATGGCCTCTAGGGCTTCGTCCCCTGAGGATATTATCCGAGACCTGCAAAGTTTTGATGTTATGATTGAAGATATGGCTGCGAGCTATTGGGACTGTCAGCATTGCTTGGCTATGCGCCACACATCAGAGACATGAACGAATCCGGTCCGGTGCCGTAATTGTTTTCGTTCGGGACACGTTAAAAAAAAAATTGCACCGGCAAGCCGCCTGACTTATCCGTCTGGGTGCCTAAAGTCTCATCGCCGGGTTTTGGGAAGCGGGACCGAACAGAGGATTCTCCCCCTGCCTCTCCAGTTTCCCGAGACCAAACACCTCCGGAGAAAACCCCATCTGCTTCTCCGCCGCCACCATCGCCGCCAGACCGCCCTCACGAGCACGCCCATGCTTCCCCCAGCTCTGGTCCGGCTCCTGCTCTGCAGCCTTCAATGGCGGTGTTTGAGATTGACCCACATCGCTTTATCCCTGCGGGCTTCGACATTGAAGATGGCGGAGCAGATCGTCTGCCTCGCACCTTCTACACGCCGGCTGTCCCGCCGCCCCGAGCGCATGAGCAGTACATGGTGGCCATTGTGGAGCCGATCCCGCCTCCAGAGCTAGTTGGGGTCCGTGGTCAGCAGGTTCTTGATTTTCTAGTTCAAGTGATGCATGTTCCAGTTCTTTCTGCTCAGACTTGGTATCAAGGAGTTGGTCTGTTCGAGATGGAAGATCCAGTTGTCCGGGGCTCTTTTACTCCGCATCCACCATTTCCCTTAGGGATTGATGATGATGGCAACGAGTTTTTTGTCCGTTTTATTCCGCATAATCAGGGTGAAGGTTTTCATGCTATTCATGGTCAGCGGACGGGGTGGTTGATGTTCATCGGCATCCCTTTAGACTACAGGAATACGCAGTGCATTGCTGATATGGTTGGCTCTTTTGGGCAGTTCCACTACTGGAATAGTACTGACCGGCGCAAGGTTCGAGCTTTGGTCCGTGCCTCGTTCCCCGACAATGCGCTAGTTCCTCGTTCGGTCACCTTTCGGGAATTTGCCAATTGGGGCGACGTCATGGTTTCTTGGTCTGCTGGTTGCTATATCCTGTCAGGGGAATTCGCTGGTGCCATGATCCCAGCGGATGAGGACCCAATGCCTCTAAATGGGAATCCCCACCCGTTGCCTGGAGTTCAAGTGCCGCAGCCATTTTGGGCAATGCCTCCATACCCTGCTTTGGGATGGAACGCTGTTCCTCCGGGCCCTCCTCAAGGGCAGAATGAGGGGGCGGGCTGGGCTGACAATGTGCCGCAAGGAGCAGGATGGGGCCCATGGGAGGAGCAGATTCAGCCTGACCATCAGCAGCAGCATCAAGAGGTCCAACCTGTCCAAGACCAGGATTCTATGATTCTGAACCCATCTGCGGATTCTTCTGACGATGAGGATATGGCTGAGGTCCAGCAGCCTCTACAAGCCCCACCAATTGTGCAGCTGGAGCCGATTCATCTTGGCCTGGTCCGGGTTTTTTATGGGCCAGTTCTGCCGCCGGCCATGATCTGGGAGAGATCTTTCAAGACTTTGTTACCTGAATTCTTCATCAAGGATATACCAGCTTGCCTCCCTAGTTCTTCTGCGCTGTTGCTACAAATCAAATTTGGGTCTGCCGATCTGCAAGCGAAGTATCAGCTTTTTTCTGCTCCGCCTGATGTCTCCGTTCCTGGACCCAGCTCCTCGGTGGTCATTGAGGAGTTGGCACCTGAAGATCACTCGTGCTCCACTTACCAGGTCTCTCAAGAGGACTTTCAGTTTTCTTCGGTTACACTTTCTCCGCTGGGCAAGAGACCACGTCAGTCTGCACGCTCAAGGCGCTCTATCACGCTTGTGGAGCCAGTTTTCGACTTCTCCACTAGACGCATGACGCGCAGTGCTGCCAACAGCACAAGCATGAAGCCCGTCTCTGCCATTCCTTCGAGGTCTGCCCCCCAGCGTCGCCCGAAGGCCAAGAAGCTTTGACTTGAGGATGAGCCCAGCATGCTCCCTCTCCCACCTCCGACGCCTATCCTGACGCTGCAGGCCATTGGAGTGTCTTTGGGCATGGATCCACCTGAGTTATCAGTGGAGAAGCTTATGGCTTCTCCCAATCCTGCTGAAGAAGGTGATGGTTCACATGATGCTTGACGACCCACGAAGATTCCTGGCGAGTTGGGCGCTTTTGCTTTTGTGCCCATTTTTTGTTTTCAGTGACTGTCTGCAACACTTGGTTACTGTTATTGCCACTTATGTTCCGTTTATGTCCATGCTGTTAAGCAGCTGGATCTGCAACTATACCCCTGCGTTGTTTTTTATGGATAATTGCTATTTTCGCAACTGGAATGTGCTCTGTTGGAATGTGCGAGGGCTCAATTCTGAGGCTCAACAGCGTGATCTACGTGCCAAGATTGAGGAGAGCAGATGTTCTGTTATTTGTCTGCAAGAAACTAAATGTGAGAGCTTTGATATCCGTACGATTAGATCCGTCTGCCCTAGGCGGTTTGATCAATTTGCGTTCTCCCCTTCTGTTGGAGCCTCTGGCGGGATCCTCGTTGTTTGGAACTCCTCGATCTTTCATGGCCAGCTTGTGGATATTCAGAGGTTTGGTGTTATCGTCTCTTTCCAGTCGTTGCAGAATTCTGAAAAATGGACCCTAACCTCTGTCTATGGGCCATGTGAGGGCCAGCCTAGGGATGATTTTGTTAGTTGGCTTTATCACCTACAAATCCCCCCGGATGAAAATTGGCTCTTGTTGGGGGACTTTAATTTCATCAGATCTTTGGAAAACCGAAACCTTCCGGGTGGTGATACCAATGATATCTTTCTATTCAACGAAATAATTGGTCACCTGGGTCTTTTGGAGCTGCCCTTGAAGGGCCGGAGCTTTACCTGGTCTAATATGCAGCAGAACCCCCTGCTTGAGCAACTCGATTGGTTCTTCACTACTGCTGATTGGATTTCACACTACCCAAACACCGTGGTTACACCACTAGCCAGAACTTCCTCCGACCACGTGCCTTGTGTGGTGTCCATTGACAGTACCATTCCTGCGGCCAAGATTTTTCGGTTTGAAAATTTCTGGTTGGATATGCCGGGGGTTCATGGATTGTGTCTCCAAGTCCTGGAATGCACCTGTTTTCTCTGATCTTTCTGCTTCCGCGGTTATCACAAGGAAATTTAAGCGACTGCGGTACGATTTGAAAAATTGGAGCAAAAAATTATCGTACATCAAAAAGCTTACTGTTGATTGTTCAAAGGTGATTCTGCACTTTGATCAGCTGGAGGAAGTGCGACCTTTAACACGGCCGGAATTCAACTTCCGGAAACTCGTGAAGTTTCACTATGAACATCTGTTAAAACTTCACTATATATATTGGAAGCAGCGGTGCACTATTAGGTACATCAAGGTTGGTGAGGAGAATTCAATTTTTTTTCATGCCATGGCCTCCGAGCGTATGAGGAGAAACTCCATCTCCAGTCTCAAAACCAGCTCCATGCTTGATCCAGTGACTGATCATGCTCAGATGGCGGGAATCCTTTGGGCCTCTTTCAAATCTAGGATGGGCCGGGCCCAAGGGATCTCTATGGGCTTTGAGTTGAATCATTTAATCCAACCCATCCCGGGGCTGGAGGAGTTATCCTTGCCTTTTTCTGATGAAGAAATTCACAAAGTTTTGAAGGATTTGCCGGCGGATCGGGCACCTGGCCCAGATGGCTTTAATGGGATGTTCGTCAAGCGCTGTTGGCCTATAATTGAGGGGGATTTCTTGACGATGATTCGGGCTTTTTATGAGGGGAAGCTTTCGTTGGAAAATATCAACTCCTCCCTCATTACGCTCATACCCAAAATCATGTCACCAGAAGGGCCGGATGATTTCCGGCCAATTTCCCTAACCAACACATGTCTTAAATTCCTCACAAAATTACTGGCCAACAGATTGCAGCGGGTGATCCTTAAGTGCATCCACAAAAATCAGTATGGGTTCCTCAAGGGTCGGTCGATTCAGGATTGTCTGGCCTGGAGCTTTGAGTATATTCATCAATGTAAGCAATCCAAGCTTCCAATTATAATCCTTAAGTTGGACTTTGCTAAGGCCTTTGACACAGTTGAGCATGAGGTTATTCTTCAGATGTTGCAGCATAAAGGATTTGATGCCAAATGGGTTCTTTGGTTTAAACAGCTGTTGTCTACAGGTTCTTCGTCTGTGCTATTAAATGGCATTCCTTGAAAGCAATTCTTGTGTAAGTGTGGTGTCAGGCAGGGTGATCCACTCTCTCCTCTGTTGTTCGTCATCGCAGCCGACCTATTGCAATCTGTGGTCAATCAAATGCTAGCGTCTGGCACACTCTCTTTGCCTCTTCAGACACATGACAGGGATTTTCCCATCATTCAATATGCAGATGACACGATCCTATTTCTTGCGGCTAAGGATGATGAGCTTGTTGCCCTCAAGAATATGCTGCGTACATTTCAACAATCCACTGGTTTAAAGGTTAACTTTGCTAAATCCTCAATGATCCCACTCAATATGACTACCGAGGAGGCTGACAGACTGGCTGCTATTCTCGGTTGTAAAATTGGCCAGCTTCCATTTACTTATCTTGGATTGCCTTTGGGAACTACGAGGCCAAGGATCATTGACCTCATGCCCTTAGTTGACAGTCTTGAAAGGAGATTAACTGCAAGCTCTTCTATGCTGAATCAAGGTTCTCGATTACAACTTCTCACCTCTGTCCTGACCTCTCTGCCAATATACTTTCTGTGTAGCCTCAATATCCCAGCCGGGATCATTAAGCAACTGGACAGGATCTTCAGGCAATGCCTTTGGAGGGGTAATAGTGATGTTCCAAAACAGTCCCTGGCTGCTTGGGAGCTCGTTTGCAGGCCAAGAGATAAGGGTGGTTTGGGCATTATTAATCTGAACATCCAGAACAAAGGACTGCTTCTCAAGCATCTACACAAATTCTATAACAAGGTTGATGTTCCTTGGGTGACCCTGATATGGAATAGTTACTATGATCATGGGGTCCCACAGGCAACAGCTACTGCTGGATCTTTCTGGTGGAGAGATATTCTGAAGCTGCATGAGGCTTACACTGCTATTGCTTCAGTTCACATCAACATGGGTGATTCTGCTCTTTTCTGGACTAATTCCTGGCACATTGGGGGCTCTGCTAGACCCCTCTGTTGGAGATTGCCAAGGTTGTTTTCTTTTGTCAATAATGACAGGATCTCTGTGAGGGAATTTCTCCAATCCCAGGATCTCTTTTCCATGTTTTATCTGCCTCTTTCTCAGGAAGCTTCTGCTGAGTTGCACATATTGGAAAATTGGATCATGCAGTTAGACAGAGACCCCACCATACCTGATGTTTGGATATGGCCTGGTCAATCAGGAGGGTATACTGCAAAAAGTTTTTACAGGATCATGCACTCCCACTTGCCTACAATACAACCCTGTAAATGGCTTTGGCAGAGTAAATGCACCATGAAGATCAAGGTGTTTGGCTGGCTTTTGTTCTTTGACAGACTTAAGACCAAGGATATGCTGGTTAGGAGACACTGGCGCTCAAATCAGGATGACAATCATTGCCTCATCTGCAGTGAGTTGGCGTATGAGAATAGGATACATCTATTTTTTAACTGCACCTTCAGCTGTAGAATCTGGAACTATTTGGGTATTGATTGGTCTGGAGGTTCAGATATCCTGCAATGTCTCCTGCACGCCAGGTCCAACTTCACACACCCTTTCTTCGTTGAAGTTATACTAACAGCAGCATGGAATATTTGGATTAGGCAAAATGGTAGAATTTTCAGAGCTGAGAGAGCTACTTTCAGTGCTTGGAAGTGTAATTTCATCCATGATATTTCTTTGCTTGCTCACAGGGTGAAGGACTGTAACAAGCCAAAGCTTTTGGCTTGGATTGCTTCTTTGTTGTAAAGCAAGTACAGTTAGTTAGCAAATAGGTAGACTCTTTCCCCTTTTGTTTTCCTTCTTTGTATAGTCTGTTTTACTTGTACAGTGGTTCTTTATATAATAAAGGGCTGTGGGGCTTTGCCCCACAGTAAATATTCAAAAAAGGTCCTTCGGGACACCACCTCGGCGTCGTCCGTGGCCTTGGGTGAAGTGGCTGTCGGCAGCGAATCGCTGTCCATAGCCTTTGGATCCAGCGAACCCCTCGATGAGGATCGCTGGGAGCTGTCATGGGCCGGACTGCAGCACGTGATTCAACGCATTAGAATAAAGGAGTCGGACATATAAGTGCGTCAGAGCCTCCGAATACTTATGATCCAGCCGGGGGCTTATCCCTGGGGCGCCACTCCGAGCTGCTGTCGGTGTCCGGCGCGGTATTGTCCATAGGGGGGCTCTCCCCCTCTTGGACGCTTTGGCCTCCAGACGCGTGGAGGCCACCCTTTTCTTCCTTCCCCTCTCAGGGGGGAGTTGCTTTCTTCCTCCTCCTCCTCCTCCTCGTCGGCGGTGGTGGGTGAGGACTGGGTCTCGGCGTCTTCGGACGCCACGTCCGAAGTGCCCTTCTGGCGGAGGCCACCTCTGGTCCCCTTGGCCTTCTTCTCCGGCGCCTGGTTGGGCACCGGAACCAACATGTTCGTCAGAAGTGGGATGGCTGGGTCTTCGGGCAGCGGAGCCAGACTCTTGATCAGCTCCGCCTTGTTTGTCCAACCCTGAAAAAGTAAAGACGGGGAAGCTTAGACATGCGCCTTGAGTATGTAAGTAAAGGGTACACCTTGAAAACACGGAAAAATTTACCGGACTGGCGGGGTGGGTCAGGTTGTACCCACGGTCTTCGGTCTCCTTTGGCCATGTCTCGTTGGCCTTGAAGAGCACCTTCGAAATACCTTCGTGCGTAACACCGAAGAAGTGTTGCAGGGTCTGGTGCTTGGCCGGATCGAACTCCCACAAATTGCAGGTCCGACTTTGGCATGGAAGAATCCGGCGAAAGAGCATCGCCTGGATCACATTGACAAGCTTGATGTTCTTGTCAACCATTCTCTTGATGCGCGTCTGTAGCGCTGTCAGCTCGTCCGAAGAGGCCCAGTCTAGGCCCTTCTCTAGTCAGGAGGTGAGCCGCATCGGGGGCCCGGACCTGAACTCGGGAGCCTCGGCCCAGGTGGTGTCGCGGGGCTCTCTGACATAGAACCACTGTTTTTGCCACCCTTTGATAGTCTCCACGAAAGTGCCTTTGGGCCATACGACGTTGGGCATCTTGCTCACCATGGCACCTCCACACTCTGCGTGTTGGCCGTCCACCACCTTCGGCTTCACATTGAAGATCTTCAGCCACAATCCGAAGTGGGGTGAGAAGCAGAGGAAGGCCTCACACACGACAATAAATGCCGAGATGTTGAGGAAGGAGTTGGGGGCCAGATCATGGAAATCCACCCCGTAATAGAACATAAGTCCGCGGACGAATGGGTGGAGTGGAATCCCCAGCCCGCGGATGAAGTGGGGGATGAACACTACCCTCTCGTGGGGCTTTGGGGTAGGGACGTTCTGTCCCTCGGTCGGAAGCCGGTGGGCGACCTCCTTGGCCAAGTACCCGGCCTCCCGGAGCTTCGTAATGTCCTTCTCCTTGACGGAGGAGACCATCCACTTGCCCTGCGCTCCGGATCCAGACATGATCAGAGTGCTTTCTTGAGGCGGAAAGGATCAGGACTTGGTCGCTGGAGCTCGAGAATGGGTTGGCAGAGAGAGAGAGAGAAGGCGTGGGTGAAAAGGGGGTGAATCCTTATCCCTTTATAAAGGCAGCGAATATCAAGCGCCTCCCCACTCACCTTAAAACTCGCCTGTTTCCAAAGGGCCGCGCAGACGGCACAGTTGGATTACCCACGCCTGTATTGATGAGGATCCCGCAATAAGGGGACACGATCTCTGCTTTGACAAGACGTGCCAATGGAACCGCATCTCAAAACATGGAGCGGCAGGCCCAAATACGGTTCGAAATAACGACCGGTTGGTGACGTGGCATCACGCTACAAAAAGTTGTCAGTAGATTGGACTCGTGAAATATTATACTCTGCGGTTGTGTGTGGTACTTGTTTTGCAGAGCCGGACACATTCTTTGTGTTCGAAGGCTGTTTTGGAGTATTCAGACGAGGAACCCGCCTTGCAATGCCGAAGACAATCTGCGCGCCGGACACCTCGTCATTGAAGCCTGTTCGGGGGCTACTGAGGGAGTCCTGGGCTAAGGGGTCCTCGGGCATCCGGCCTGTTGGAGATGGGCCGGACTGATGGGCTGTGAAGATACAAGACCGAAGACTCTCACCCGTGTCCGGATGGGACTCTCCTTGGCGTGGAAGGCAAGCTTGGCATTCGGATATGAAGATTCCTTTCTCTGTAATCGACTTTGTACAACCCCAGTCCCTTCCGGTGTCTATATAAACCGGAGGGTTTAGTCCATAGGGACAATCATAATCATATAGGCTAGACTTCTAGGGTTTTAGCCATTAAGATCTCGTGGTAGATCAACTCTTGTAATACTCATATTCATCAAGATCAATCAAGCAGGAAGTAGGGTATTACCTCCATAGAGAGGGCCCGAACCTGGGTAAACATCGTGTCCCCTGTCTCCTGTTACCATCGACATTAGACGCACAGCTCGGGACCCCCTACCGGAGATCCGCCGGTTTTGACACCGGCAAGAGTTACACTGATATTTACAGTACCGCACCTTCAGTTGAAGAGATCTGGTATCCGAAGCCTTTCTAGCCATACCGGAAATACTAGCACATATATTCCAGCAAGTTCCACTTTGCTGATTTTACTCCTGATGCTTACAGTTTTCCCGTTATATCTACACTATGATCTGTGTAGCTGCTATGTGTCGCACTAGCAACAGTCCGAAGCTAAACAACACACCAATCATAAGTCCAAAGCTTAATTCTTCAAATATGAATTGTGATATGATACTGATATTAGTTAACAGACACACTTTTAATTGGTCAGGTAATGCTCCCACTTTATTTTCCAAATGCATGTGGCCACATATAGAGAGACAACATGGAATTGCATTTCTTTGGGCGCTGTGATTCATCATGAGTGGGCAACCAACATTGTATGCAATGCAGCGGAACCTCAAGAATATGCTTCCTCTTCTGTTCTTTAACATGTTCCTCTTTTGTTATTCTGTATTTAGTACGTACAATATGTTCCTTGTCCAGAAGCGGAGCAGGGACATCTGCAGTCAACAGTTGATAGAGCTGGCCTTTAATCGATAGGCTTTCAATTAGTAGTAGCAATACAACACTGTAGTTTCCAGCCAGTTCCACTTTCCCGATTTATATATTGTGGTTATGGTGTACCCCATTTATGTACACTACGATCTGCCTAGTTGCTGTGTGCTCTTGATATCAGGGTTTGGCAATAAACTCTCTATAGAGTATATTATGAACCTATCATCTGCCAACTATCCTTACTTCTGGAACCTATTTTTGTGTGTACTTGTGCCAAATTATATTAATGCACAGACCATATTACAACACACATGAGCTCTCTCATCAGAATCCAGTGATAGCACACAAGGGTTTACAGGGGCTCCCCTATATTAGAATATCCTCTGCATTACAAAGATAATCTCACTACTATTTATGTTTTCATGGTTCTCAGATATTATACGTAATTACAGTGAATATCAGAATCCGCGCATCAGAAGAATATTGTGGAAAACTGCAACAACTTACAAAATTGGCACCAAGGCATTGAGTGCCATTCTGGATGCAATGAGACTCATACGCTCCCCACCTGTAGATTCTTGTTCAGAATATGATCCTAATGACTATTCTAACCTCGAGGAGACAAAGGCAGATGGCCTGTCCTGTTCCATCAAGGTGCCTGTTCTAATTTGGCAAGGTTTTATTGATTGCGCGTATCTTGCATATGTTGTCTTGCATTTCTTCTACTTTGTTGCACCGCCATCTGCTTAGTTTACTCATCATATATGTCAAGATGCCATGCCCATCCATTATCGATACATATTCCATCTATCATCATACCATGTTTTTTCACTCAAATGCTGTTCTTGTGCATCAGACATCAAAAAGGAAGAGGGTGATTGCCGAACCTGAAGGAGCACCAGCAAAGTCCTTGAAAAATGTGGTGGTGACGGAGAAATCAGACAACACCCCACTTATATTGGCTGTACAACCAGTGACACAAAACGTAGGACCGACTCCAGCAAACTGTACCCATACTTCACTGGCCATACTAGTAGCCCCACCACACATGACCTGCACTCTAGCAAAAGGTATGCCGATTTCAGTTGCCATAGCACCAGTGGTACCACAGAAAAATCCCACTCTAGCAAAAAGTACAGCAAGTCCACCGGCCGAAGACCTATCCCAACTGCAGAGATGGCCAATTCTTGCAGATTGGAAACCCATTCCAATTATTCCTAGTTTTAAAGGCAATGCTTTCAATGTTGTTAGGGACTACGTGCCTATATTCTGTCAGGACCCCGATCCTAAGTCACACCGATCTAGCATGTAACACATCATATCTCTTTGCGGCCTCACGCACGGTATTCCCACGGGTACCACCTTACCTGGCCCGGGACCGTTTGTGCCTTTTGGCTCATGTATATGATAGTGTCCCTAGCATCCATATGACAGAGAACCCGAGCCGACATGACTAGTCGTAAACCCAAAGTGGCACTAACTTACAGGGATAGGCATACATGACCCAGCAACGAACATGTCGGTCATCAGCGAGTGAATCCGGGCTGTAGCAGCTGGGCTAACAGGACTCCGGAGAATCCGGGCTGTAGCAGGCTAACATGACTCCGAAAGACACCGCGTGACATTTCCCCGAAGGGATAGACACATGATCGAAGAAGGACACATGCCGGCCAGTCTAAGTGTTCCGGAGCAGTAGCAACTGGGCTAACAGGACTCCAGTAAACCGGGCTGTAGCAGACTACCATGGCTTAGTGGAAGCACCAGACTACATTTCCCCATAAGAGAGGCTACCAAGGATAGACAACTAGGTTGTCGGATCCCACACATACCAAGCATTTCAGTCATACACACAATACGCTCGATATGTGCAAATACGACATGGCATCACGACAAGACTCTACGACTTAGAGTATTTATTCATTAGGCTCCAAGGATCCAAGTATTACAAACATGGGTCTCATGACCCAACATACAGAGCATACAAGCATTAAGCGGAAGCAAAACCTGTCTGAGTACAGACAACTACAAATCAAAAAGGCTGAGAAGCTTGGCTATCTACAAGACCCTCCCAAGGGTACAAGATCGTAGCTGAGGTAACAAGCTAAACGTCGGAGTCCACGCGGAACTACTAGTGAGACTGAAGTCTCTCTGCAAAAACATAAATTAAGCAAACGTGAGTACAAATGTACCCAACAAGACTTACATCAGAACTATCTACATATGCATCAGTATCAACAAAGGGGTGGTGGAGATTAACTGCAGCAAGCCAACTTTGACTCTGTGGCTATCCTATACTACAACTGCTGGTAACTCTTTTGAGGTGGTGCACACAAGTCCACATACTCACCATATCAATACACCACTATGGATCCGCTCCCGTCTCCCTACGAGAACGCCATCCAAAGGACTCACGCTTATCTTGCACATTTTAGAGTATCCACTTTCACTTGTCTATGAACTGTACAGGCAACCTAGAAGTCCTTTACCGTGGACGCGGCTATTCAAATAGATGATGCTAACCCTGCAGGGGTGTACTTCTTCACACACGCTCTCGCCACTTACCACCATGTACACGTCGTGTATCTCGGCAACCTTCAAGCGGAAGCCTGGCGAGGGAGTCAGCCATGACCTGACTAACCACACAAGTCTCTAGTCCAGGTTTATCGCCTAGTCGGGTTCCATCCGCAAGGAGATCCGGTCGGGGTGTCGCTCACGGCCCCAAAGGATGTGAGCAGGGTTCCCAAGCCCACCATCCGGGTGCCACTTGGTACACCGTGCCACTGCACCTAGTCTGTCCCAAGCCCACCTGTACCGGGTGCCACTTGGTAGACTACTAGCACTACCTACAAACACCAAAAACTAGTTGCAACTCCTTGACAGAGATCAGGTTGATTAATAAGCCGAGAGGGGTCGAGTTACCAGAACCCAATGTGTGGTAGTAGCTGTTCATGTATCACAAACACAGAACTTAGTTCCTAAGGATGGTTTCAATGAGACAACCCACCATGTACTCCTACATGGCATCTCACCGCTACCTTTACCAAATTGTGTTCACACACTTAGCTCTCAACAGTAGGACATGTTCACAACTTTCCAATTCATCCCGGATGAATCCGACCTGACACAACTCTAAGCAATAGCAGGCATGACAAACAAGCATGAATGAGTAGGCACATCAGGGCTCAAACAACTCCTACTCATGCTAGTGGGTTTCATCTATTTACTGTGGCAATGACAGGTCATGCAGAGGAAAGGGGTTCAACTACCGCAGCATGTAACAGTTGAATTGTTGTTGTCCTAATGCAGTAAAAGAGAGCAGGAGCAAGAGAGTGGGATTGTATCGGAATGAACAAGGGGGTTTTGCTTGCCTGGCACTTCTAAATATAGTATAGTTCTTCATCGGTGTCATCGAACTCATCGTCGGAACATACGTCTACCGAGGGGGAACAACCACCGGCAAACAAGAGGGAACACAATCAATGCGATGCAACAATATGATGCATGAATGTGACATGGCAATATGATGTCAATTGAACTAATGCGACTAGCAACGATTTAAATGGAGGTATTTTGAACACTAGATTCAAATTCAAACTCCATATAAGGCATTTCAAATGCCATTAATTCAAATTGTCTTATACAGCAACTTTAAGTTGTTCAAACATGCATGACAATGCCATAAACAGATTCCTCACATTTTTCTGATCATTTTTCATATATAAATTATTTCATTTGGAGTTACGGTTGATTTTATATGATTTTTAGAAGTTTATAACATTTTCTGGAATTAAATAAATCATTTCTGATTTATTAAATATCTAGAAAATATTTATGAAGTTGGCACTGCGTCATCCCTGCGTCAGCAGGTCAACTGACCCGTCCAGGTCAAACCTGGCGCGTGGGGCCCACGTGTCAGTGTCAACACTAAGTAACAGGGTTAATTAACCTAAACTAAAAACTGTTAGCAGGAGCGGGCCCACACGTCAGTGACCTGGGAGGGTTAGTTAGGGCTAAATACGCATTTAGCTAGCGGCTAATAGCGGGCGACCATTGACCACGGTGGAGGCTCGCCGGAAACACTGCTCTGGCAGTATTTCTATGCACCGAGGGCACCAAGAGATGCCCCTTTCTCGCCCCCATCCAACGGACCAAACTAGAGGGCGCGGGGTGGCCGGAATCTCACCGGCGTTGAGGTTTGGCGGCGGCAGAGCCACGGGCTCGGGGCAGGCAACAGCTATGGTGCACGGCAGTAGGCGTGGCTGGTGGCACTAGGTTGCTAGGGAGGTGGTGAGCACGGTGGCATGCGCGGATGCGAGCTGCAGTGGCTCAGACCACGACGGTGAGGAACCACCGCGGCGGTGGATCTCGGCCCCAGTGGTTAGCACGGCTACAGCGTGGGAATGACCACGAGGAGGGAGGGAGAAAACGATGGCGCTCACAGCGGAACCAGCAGAGGCAACGGCGAGGCTGGGGACGGCCTGGAGCTTGCGAATCAACGACGGCAATCCACGGCGGGTGACGAGGAAGACAGCGACGGAGAGGGTGAAACAGAGCTCCCCGGCTTGCGTGGCTCCGAGGTGACGAAGAGGGAGTCTATTCGCTTCTTCTTGACGCAGTAGCAAGGCGTGGGGTGGCCGATGGCCGCAGTAACAGCGAGCGGCGGCGACGAGCGTGTTTGGTGGTGCTGCGGGGAGAGAGCAGAGAAGCGGGAGGGGTCCAGGTGAGAGGGGAGAGGTGCAGGGGGTTTGTGGCATCGCGGTGGCGCGAGGTGGGAGGCTCGGGAACGCCTCGGTGGAAGCAGGAGGTGGAGGCCTCCCAGCGAGCGCATGCGTGTTCGCCTCTGCCTACTGGCAGCGGTTGAAGATGGCACGGATGCCTGGTGGGCTGGGCTGCCTATTGGGCCGGCTACAGGTAAGGATAGGTAAGTGGCCCAGGTACTCTCCTCTCTCTCTGATTTTCTAATTTTGTTTCTGTTTTCTATTTTCTGCAGTATGTTTTGATTTAGTAAAAATACTAAACCATTTGTTAAAATGCTGAAATTAATTGTGGGCACTTGTGAATTTGTTTCCAACAACGCTCATTTAATTTCACAATTATTTGAGCACTTAAAATATGTATAGCATTTAAATGCCCAAATTCAAATACTTTATGATTTAATTCAAAAATCCAGGAATAACCTAGAAATATGTTCATCATTTTTGGGAGAGGTTCTAGACCAATTCAAAAATGATCAACTTTTCTCAAGAGCATTTTGGGTTCATTGAAAAATATTTTACTTGAACCTATTTGAGTTTCATTTGGTGCTAGGGTTAATAAACCCCATTTCAAATTTCTTGAAATTTAAACATGATGCACACATGACATAGCTAGTCTAGGTCATACCAGAACTAGGGATGTGACAACTCACCCCCACTAAACAAGAATCTCGTCCCGAGATTCAAGAAGTGAAGTAAGGAGACAGAGGGGACTCAAAGCTAACACAATCTTCATGATCCAGGTTGCACTTCATAAGAACGTTGATTCGATCATCATCCTTGTCTCGACATCTTGTTCTGAGAACTCCATCCAACATGACAACGAGAAGAAAGGGAAAAGTCTAGAAGAATCAATCTTCATGAAGATCGAGCAACTGACGATCAACTCACGGAATGAGACGTAGGAACACCAATTGAGTTTGAGAGTCAAAACACACATCGAGAGAGATGGAAAGTAACAGATGACGAAAGTTTAATTTGATAAGAAACAATCACACGCTTAAAAGGATGGTGGATGCGTTTCAAAGTAGCGAGGAGCTAAATTGCCATGATTCTGTAACGGGGCACCTTAGAGTAGGTGGCTCGTTGAATTATTCCCTTAAGTGGCAAAAAGAATTACTTTTGATCCATAGACCATTGAACTCTTCATACCAGCCTAAGGCAATCACAAACGATCGTGTGAAGGAGCTTGAAGAAATGGCATACTCATACTAGAATGGATGATGTGGACTACCTTGTTGAAGACAACGCAATGGATGATTTCTTCTTATCATCGAGAAAGGATAGGGCCCAGGGTAAGCCCACTTTTCAGGATGATCCTGAATAAAAATTACTGAGAAGGCAAACCATAGTAAAATGACACAATGGCGGGTGCAAGCTGGGAACAAAATGCAAATGCTGGGAATGATTCTAGTAACTGGGGAAACACTCAATAGTCGAGAGTGATTCCACTGTTTGAATAGTTATAGTATAATCGAAGAAACTAAGAGCACAAGAATCCCTAAGGAGCAACTTCTAGAATAAGTCGCACGAAATCTTCATGGAGAAGATGGTCAAATAGCTCAATCAAGATACTACCATGATAGATCTTCCGACTAGGTGTGTCGGCCAGAACATCAACCTTGTCGGGATCTACATCATAGATCTTGGAAAAGTTTCAACCATCATATCTGCCTGAGATTCAGATCTGGTTGGTAACAGGATATTTCAGACAACATGTCTGGAAAGGAAAGTTTGCAACACAAACCGACGAGAGGACGTTGCAAGATCCTCGGGAAATGAACTATGATAGCAAGCTCCAAAACATGAGCTGATTCTGCTACATACATGTGAACACGTTGTCCAAGACAGGCATGATCACATAGAAGTCCTATAATAAAACACAACCAAAGTTCAGGTGAGGAACCATCATCGAGGATATCGAAGCCCTTACCTAAGTCTTGCTCTTAAGAAGGAACTTCTTCTCCTTGAGCAAATCAATCAGTGGCTTGGTGTGCTAGGGATACACATAGAATGAAGGTTGCAAGTCTCCATACCACAGAATACTTCGCACATATGGATGACTGACTTGGGATGATTCCAGAGGAAGCAAAAAACAAGCTTTCTTGAGTTCATGGCGACAACTTGCACCTAATGCACGTGAGCTTGGAGAAAGTCACTTCTTACACCAAACATATACTTCATGAACGGGACATGAAGATAATGCTTACAAAAGTTTCCAACGCTAGCTTGATGTTCAACATGAATCATGGAGATGATGAAAATGTTGTTAATGGGCTCAACAAAAATTTATCGAGGTTTCCATATAGATGGAATTCCATAACTATGTGAACAAAGTAATAGCATTGGTCAAACCAAAAGAATATAATGTTGTGTGCTCGAGGAATAACCTCGAGTAACACAAAATTACGAAATTCGTTGGTACGGATTTTATTTGATGATAGCCCACACTCAAATCAAATGGTTTGGTAAGACAATAGATCCAACAACTGAACACGAAGGTTAATCGATGGAGATATCAACTTTCTTCAACACACACACACAATCACAAAGATATCCCTTTGGAATGAACTAAGTTAAGCAAAGCTTTACCTTCCAACTCTCCAAGTTGTTGTCTAGCTCAACCAACTAGCTCAGGGATATCCAACACATATTCTTGGAGAAGGGGTGGTTTATAAGAAAACCAACTTGATCGTGAGCTCAACATAACAGCCAGGGGACAACCTGGTAATACTTCCGAGAAGATATTCGAAAAATCACGAACCACCGATATGTTATTAAGCTCGGGAGCATTAAGGCAAGAATGATGTGATCAAAAGAGCGAGGGATTGACACAATCCAAACTCATTGATCGAGGAGTGCACCAGGAAAATGGACTAGGTAGCACAATCTATCTTAGAATGATGATTCAATAACCAACACACTAAGAATGGGATTATCGTCCATTAACTACCAAGCAACACGGTAGCTAGGAGTATTGATTTCACACACCACGGTTCACTTGTCGGCATTCCGGTTGCCATAACACGGGTACCGAGAAATGAACAATGACAGCGATAAGTATCATTGCGTCAAGAATTCATAAGAGGTGGTGCAATTCCTATGATATTCTTGACAAAAAAAGTAATACTCCAGGGTAGAACATAACAAAAACTGGATTGGCATTTTGATCTATGGAATACAACTACTTTGACCCAATCCTCGAAATGGATGAGGTACTGGAGTTTGTTTCTCCTAGTCATTCCGGAATAGAATGGCTTGACAGACCATAAGAATAATAGGCATCGATAACACAAATGCACAACTACTCTTGACCAACAATTGACAGACGAAGGTCAGAAACAACTAAGGAGAACAACTCAAAGGAACATATCACTTTCTGAGTTGTGGATGCATAGATTAGTATATCGAGCAAAGCTCAACGTTTCTTCCGGATAACCCATGCAGAAGAGGAAGAATTGGCAGAGTCACCAATATATGACGGAGAACTCATCAAGAGCACTTTTGCTATGCTCTCTCGGTTCAAGAGAACTTCTGCCATAAGTAGTTCATGGTATTTGGAAGAAGGAAATACCACGGACCTCGAAGACTATCACAAGGTTACTAGTATCCTAAAGGTACGAGCAACACTATCAACACGAAGTAAGTAGAGTGAATCTTGGGCTCAAGAACCCAGAAATAGAATACCTATTAACTAAATGGCATCACGGGATGCTTTCGAGAATAATGGCCAGAATCATCACACTGGGGATACAAAGCATTGCTAGATTACTGGGTGATTCTCTAAGACACCTAGGGTCATAATAATAGCTTCAACACGTATGTCGAGGCAATGGAGTATCTCAACACACTGGTTAGTGTGGTTAATCTGGCCCAAAAGAACATCGAGAACGAAAAGAAGGGATTTGCAAATGCATCAGACTATTTAGAAACCTGGGATGACTCGGACAGCATAAAGGCTGTAAATTCTCAAAAAGATTTGAAACATCCTGGAAAATGGTGGCGTAACCACTCGATCATCACAATATCGAGGTTCCGAGACCAACTGTCAACATACGGAAGTAGTAGGAACTGAACTGAGACTTGAATCCATCATTCCTATAAGTCTACGGATTAGTAACACGTGATCCTGGTAGAAAGAAGAGAAAGCCTAGTTCTTAATCCCCGTAGAAGAGAAGAGGATGACTCAGATCAGAAGGGCATAAGATAAAGGAGTAAAAAGAGCCTTACGTTCCCTTCCACAATCAATTCCCTTATATAACTAAAGCATTTCTAGACACGACTTCGACCAGTTTGGCTTGGTAATCCTACAGGAAGTCAGGCTCTGATACCAAAGCTGTCAGGACCCCGATCCTAAGTCACATCGATCTAGCATGTAACACATCATATCTCTTTGCGGCCTCACGCACGGTATTCCCACGGGTGCCACCTTACCTGGCCCGGGACCGTTTGCGCCTTTTGGCTCACGTATATGATAGTGTCGCTAGCATCCATATGACAGAGAACCCGAGCCAACATGACTAGTCATAAACCCAAAGTGGCACTAACTTACAGGGAAAGGCATACATGACCCAGCAACGAATGTGTCGGTCATCAGTGAGTGAATCCGGGCTGTAGCAGCTGGGCTAACAGGACTCCGGAGAATCCGGGCTGTAGCAGGCTAACAGGACTCCGAAAGACACCGCGTGACATTTCCCCGAAGGGACAGACACATGATCGAAGAAGGACACATGCCGGCCAGTCTAAGTGTTCCGGGTAAACCGGGTATAGCAGACTGCCATGGCTTAGTGGAAGCACCAGACTACATTTCCCCATAAGAGAGGCTACCAAGGATAGACAACTAGCTTGTCGGATCCCACACATAGCAAGCATTTCAGTCATACACACAATATGCTCGATATGTGCAAATACAACATGGCATCACAACAAGACTCTATGACTCAGAGTATTTATTCATTAGGCTCCGAGGAGCCAAGTATTACAAACATGGGTCTCATGACCCAACATACAGAGCATACAAGCATCAAGCGGAAGCAAAACCTGTCTGAGTACAGACAACTACAAATGAAAAAGGCTGAGAAGCCTGGCTATCTACAAGACCCTCCCAAGGGTACAAGATCGTAGCTGAGGTAACAAGCTAAACGTCGGAGTCCATGCGGAACTACTAGTGAGACTGAAGTCTATCTGCAAAAACATATATTAAGCAAACGTGAGTACAAATGTACCCAGCAAGACTTACATCAGAACTATCTACATATGCATCAGTATCAACAAAGGGGTGGTGGAGTTTAACTGCAGCAAGCCAGCTTTGACTCGGTGGCTATCCTATACTACAACAGCTGGTAACTGTTTTGAGGTGGCGCACACGAGTCCACATACTCACCATATCAATACACCACTATGGATCCTCTCCCGTCTCCCTACGAGAATGCCATCCATAGCACTCACGCTTATCTTACGCATTTTAGAGTATCCACTTTCACTTGTCTATGAACTGTACAGGCAACCCAGAAGTCCTTTACCGCGGACGCGGCTATTCGAATAGATGATGCTAACCCTGCAGGGGTGTACTTCTTCACACACGCTCTCACCACTTACCACCATGTACACGTCGTGTATCCCGGCAACCTTGAAGCAGAAGCCTGGCGAGGGAGTCAGCCACGACCTGACTAAACACACAAGTCCCTAGTCCAGGTTTATCGCCTATTCGGGTTCCATCTGCAAGGAGATCCGGCCGGGGTGTCGCTCACGGCCCCAAACGATGTGAGCAGGGTTCCCAAGCCCACCATCCGGGTGCCACTTGGTACACCGGGCCACTGCACCTAGTCTGTCCCAAGCCCACCTGTACCGGGTGCCACTTGGTAGACTACTAGCACTACCTACAAACACCAGAAACTAGTTGCAACTCCTGGACAGAGATCAGGTTGATTAATAAGCCGAGAGGGGTCGAGTTACCGGAACCCAATGTGTGGTAGTAGCTGTTCATGGATCACAAACACAGAACTCAGTTCCTAAGGACAGTTTCAATGAGACAACCCACCATGTACTCCTACATGGCCTCTCACCTCTACCTTTACCAAATCGTGTTCACACACTTAGCTCTCAACAGTAGGACATGTTCACAACTTTCCAATTCATCCCGGATGAATCCGACCTGACACAACTCTAAGCAATAGCAGGCAAACAAGCATGAACGAGTAGGCACACCAGGGCTCAAACAACTCCTACTCATGCTAGTGGGTTTCTACTATTTACTGTGGCAATGACAGGTCATGCAAAGGAAAGGGGTTCAACTAACGGAGCATGTAACAGTTGAATTGTTGTTGTCCTAATGCAGTAAAAGAGAGCAGCAGCGAGAGAGTGGGATTGTATCGGAATGAACAAGGGGGTTTTGCTTGCCTGGCACTTCTGAAGATAGTATAGTTCTTCATCGGTGTCATCGAACTCATCGTCGGAACATACGTCTACCGAGGGGGAACAACCACCGGCAAACAAGAGGGAACACAATCAATGCAATGCAACAATATGATGCATGAATGTGACATGGGAATATGATGTCAATTGAACTAATGCAACTAGCAACGATTTAAATGGAGGTAGTTTGAACACTGGATTCAAATTCAAACTCCATATAAGGCATTTCAAATGCCATTAATTCAAATTGTCTTATACATCAACTTTAAGTTGTTTCAAACATGCATTACAATGCCATAAACAGATTCCTCACATTTTTCTGATCATTTTTCATATATAAATTATTTCATTTGGAGTTACGGTTGATTTTATATGATTTTTAGAAGTTTATAACATTTTCTAGAATTAAATAAATCATTTCTGATTTATTAAATATCTAGAAAATATTTATGACGTCGGCACTGCGTCATCCCTGCATCAGCAGGTCAACTGACCCGTCCAGGTCAAACCTGGCGCGTGGGGCCCACGTGTCAGTGTCAACACTAAGTAACAGGGTTAATTAACCTAAACTAACACTACTAGGAAAAGGGCTATAGATAATATGGACACTAATGGCGCACCACACATGTGGTGCGCCACTACTATATACTAATGGCGCACCACATCCACGGTGCGCCACTACTAACAATTTTTTTATTTTTTTTTTTAAAACTAGTAATGGCGCACCAGGGGATAGTGCGCCATTACTAGTTTAACTAGTAATGGCGCACCACACCCTCGGTGCGCCACTACTAACATTTTTTTTTCAAAGTTAGTAATGGCGCACCGTGGGCGTGGTGCGCCATTACTAGTTAAACTAGTAATGGCGCACCACACCCACGGTGCGCCATTACTAACTTTGCCCAAAAATTCCACCGAATGCACCCCCCCGTGGACCGCCTTTTCAGTTTTAGAAAAAATAAAATAAAATGATGGAAATGTCAAAAAAATAAAATAAAAAAAGTTTCCCATGTGATATGTGGTCTAGTTGTTGGGAAAATTTACAAATATGAATTTCGACTTTATTTGCAAAATCTCTCTGGAATTTGTAAAATGGGCATAACTTTTGCATACGAACTCGGATTAAAAAGATTTTATATGAAAAATCATCTACTCGAAAAGTTACATACGAAAGAAAAAATCATCTACTCGATAAATCATCTACCCCGTTCAACATCTTCAAAATCCCCAAAAAGCTAACAGAACGAAAGATACGGGGCTTTTAAGATGTAGAGGGGGGAAAATGAAAAAAAAATTCAAACTTACTAGTGGCGCACCATTTGCTAGGTGCGCCACTAGTAACAGAAAAAAAATTGGTTTCAAAAAAACTTTTTTTTTTGGATTTTTTTTCAAAATATGATACGTAATATGACCGGGAAGTTTGAAATATTTTTTCAAAATTTCATCACACTCATGAACATGAACAAAGTCCTAGACATCAACAAGGTTTAATAGGATTGATATGCTAGATATATCAACAAGTGCCTGTTAAGTGAGCTGGTGCTGGGGTTGGATAGAACTCTGAAGTTAAGCATGCTTGGGCTGGAGTAGTGTGAGGATGGGTGACCTTTCGGGAAGTTTGACCACGAAGTGCGATTTGACATGAGATTAAGCATATTGACCCGAGATTAAGCCATAGTGACCCGAGATTAAGAAAAAAACGAAAAAATAAATTAGAAAAGGTTTTGAAAAAAATATTTCTGAAATTTTTTTGAAAAAAAATGTTAGTAATGGCGCACTTCTATGTGGTGCGCCATTACTAAGTCAGATAGTAATGGCGCACCGTGTGATGTACTAATGGCGCACTGCCTAGTGCGCCATTAGTATACCAGATACTAATGGCGCACCTGTGGTGCGCCATTAGTAAAAAATTCTAATGGCGTGATGCTAGTGGCGCACCTGTAGTGCGCCATTAGTAGGCACAACAGGTGCGCCACTAGCAGCCTTTTCCTAGTAGTGTAAAAACTGTTAGCAGGAGCGGGCCCACACGTCAGTGACCCGGGAGGGTTAGTTAGGGCTAAATACGCATTTAGCCAGCGGCTAATCGCGGGCGACCATTGACCACGGCGGAGGCTCGCCGGAAACACTGCTCCGGCAGTATTTCGATGCACCGAGGGCACCAGGAGATGCCCCTTTCTCGCCCCCATCCAACGGACCAAGCTAGAGGGCGCGGGGTGGCCGGAATCTCGCCGACGTTGTGGTTTGGCGGCGGCAGAGCCACGGGCTCGGGGCAGGCAACAGCTGTGGTGCACGGCAGTAGGCGTGGCTGGTGGCACTAGGTTGCTAGGGAGGTGGGGAGCACGGTGGCATGCACGGATGCGAGCTACAGTGGCTCAGACCACGGCGGTGAGGAACCACGGCGGCGGTGGATCTCGGCCCCGGTGGTTAGCACGGCTACAACGTGGGAATGACCGCGAGGAGGGAGGGAGAAAACGATGGCGCTCACAGCGGAACCAGAAGAGGCAACGGCGAGGCTGGGGACGGCCTGGAGCTTGTGAATCGACGACGGCAATCCACGGCGGCTGACGAGGAAGACTGCGACGGAGAGGGTGAAACAGAGCTCCCCGGCTTGCGTGGCTCCAAGGTGACGAAGAGGGAGTCTATGCGCTTCTTCTTGACGCAGTAGCAAGGCGTGTGGTGGCCGGTGGCCGCGGTAACGGCGAGCGGCGGCGACGAGCGTGTTCGGTGGTGCTACGGGGAGAGAGCAGAGAAGCGGGAGGGGGTCTAGGTGAGAGGGGAGAGGTGCAGGGGTTTCGTGGCATCACGGTGGCGCGAGGGGGGGGAGGCTCGGGAACACCTCGGTGGAAGCAGGAGGTGGAGGCCTCCCAGCAAGCGCATGCGTCTTCGCCTCTGCCTACTAGCAGAGGTTGAAGATGGCACGGCTGCCTGGTGGGCTGGGCTGCCTAATGGGCCGACGACAGGTAAGGATAGGTAAGTGGCCCAGGTACTCTCTCTCTCTCTCTCTGATTTTCTAATTTTGTTTCTGTTTTCTATTTTCTGCTGTATGTTTTGATTTAGTAAAAATACTAAACCATTTGTTAAAATGCTGAAATTAATTGTGGGCACTTGTGAATTTGTTTCCAACAGCCCTCATTTAATTTCACAATTATTTGAGCACTTAAAATATTTATAGCATTTAAATGCCCAATTTCAAATACTTTATGATTTAATTCAAAAATCCAGGAATGACCTAGAAATATGTTCATCATTTTTGGGAGAGGTTCTGGACCAATTCAAAATGATGAACTTTTCTCAAGAGCTTTTTGGGTTCATTGAAAAATATTTTACTTGAACCTATTTGAGTTTCATTTGGTGCTAGGGTTTATCAAACCCCATTTCAAATTTCTTGAAATTTAAACATGATGCACACATGACATAGCTAGTCTAGGTCATACGAGAACTAGGGATGTGACATATTCCCATCATGGGAAGATTATAGTGAAGACAAACACCATTTTCACATCTTCCTGTCCCACTTACGTGTAAGTGCTATTATTCATGGTGATTATTTTCCTGTTTTCTGCTGATTGAACACATCAATGATTTACATTACAGGGTCAATCTGGATAGTCATGACGAGCAAAGCTTGCTTGCGCTTTTCAATGAAGCATTGCAGCAGTATCGGTGTTACCTGAGGAAATCACACTTTGATGGCAAGTCTATAAATGAAGTTCCGGTGAAGTCTCCGATGCTAAATTTAGAAGACATTGAATGGAAAAACCTTATTATGCACTGGTCTCGTTCCCAGGATGAGGTACTGTCTATGATATCACATGACAATTTGAACTTCTACTTTTTCACATGTGCCTTACGGATCTTTTTTGCAGGAAATCAGCTTGAAGATGAATTCTGGTTTGAAAAGAACGACATGATATCGCAAATATGTTGCCCACTGCTTTGCTCTTGTTAGTACCTGTTGCCCTGTATCACTGTACTTGCATTCATACCTGGTTCATTATGTGACAGCAGTATGCACGATATCTTGCTTATCAATTTTTCGCTCCAAATTATCTGATCGGTATGAATGGTTACATTAGTGTAGAATATATCCAATGCCAATGAAATTTTTTAGCTCTGCATTGTTCTTGTAAGTACCTGCGGTCCTTTATCAGTGTACTTATATTGACAGGTAGTTGTTCATGAACCATCACTCTGCAGCTTATTTTCCTTTGCCCTCCATTTTCTGCGCATCAGATCTATATTTACTCTTACCATAAGGTTGGATAACACCGATGGTCCTGAACAAGTTTAGCTCTGCATTGATCTTGGCTGTACCTTTTGCCTATATCGCTGTACTTACATTTATAGCTACTTGGTCATGTAGCTTCACTCTTCATCTTATCTTAAATATTCTCCATTTTTTCTTATATTATCACATCTATATTTACTCTTAACAAAATGTAGAATAAAGGCAATGCTTATGAAGAATATTCTATGGTAAACTTCTTGAATTGCCCCCATCAGCATGGACAAGGGCTTTATAGAGCCTGTCTTCACCAATAATGTAAGTTTGTCCTTCTCAAGCCTTCAAACTTTGTTGTGTATATTTGGTTAGGCATGAAAGCAACAACTGTTTATTTTTGGTGTTTGCATCAAATTGCATGTTTAAAGTTTATTATGTAGTTCATAAACAAAAGTTTGTCCTTCTCAATTTAAGTTTTCAGTTGTACAACCAAGTTCCTTCTTCATACCATGTAAATTAAACTATACAGAGCAAGTGATCTTCTTTTGCACTGCATGTATGCTTCTATTCTTGACCCGTAATCCCGTGGTGTGGTGAACCTACCCACTATAGCACAATGTCATATTCTGCAATGTCTTAACTATGAACAATGTCATATCATCCTACTATTATTTAAACCGTCTCTTTATTTGCCAATATGAAATGGGATAAATTTACAGCACACTAACCATTGATACTTATGAGTTCTTGATCTGTAATCAAGTGGTGTCGTGAAGCTGCCAACTCCTTCACAATGTCATTTCCTGCCATGTCTTAACCTGAACAATACCATATTGTGTTAATGCTATTTTAAACTATGTCACTTTATTCGTCAGTAAGAAATGTGATGAATTGTCAGCACTGATACTTATATGTGGAAAACCTGTCATATGTCTGCTTGTTTATCATTCAGAGTGAGGAGGATATAAGTGTCAAACAAGCACCATCTCATCAGCTTGCTCAGCTGCGTGCGCTGCAGCTCCCAAGTAGGGCTAACCTTTCTTGAACTCTATTGAAGTGCTGTCGGTTTTGTATATTATTTTGTCGGCATGTTTATTTGCACTGGTGGCGATCTTTGATGCCCAGTGTATGTAATCTGCTGTCTGCTTCTGCTTTATTATCATAGTGGCGAACTTTGATGCCCAGTGGATGTAATATGCTGTAATTTCTTTATTGTATAGTCTAGGTTTTTTCTTATTCACGATGCTGCAGTTATTTTACTGTATATATATCCCGTGTTCGCATTAAACCGGCCAAACCGCAAAATTACGGTACATAATCGGGCCGTCATGCTAATCACTACATAATCGGTCCATTAACAGGCCTAAATGTAAACTGCCCGACTAGTAGATTTGGGCCTCTAATAGGCCGAGTAAACCGCCGGCCCTATTTTCGCAAGAAAACTCAATGGGCTTTTAGGAGGCTGAAAAGTGGGTTGGGCCTGAAACGTGCCGAATAGCTCACGGGCCGGCAGCAGGCCGAAATAGACCCCGGCCCATGATTGTACCAATCACATCACGGGCCGTTAACATGCCAAAATTGTCTCGATCCTTGTTTGGCCCAATCAGATTATCGGCTGTGAGCAGGCCGAATGCAAACCGGGCCGTAGTTAGGCCCAACTATATGACGGGCTTTTAACAGGCCGAAATAAATATAGGGCTGAAATGTTAAACAGGCCTTTAACAGGCCGCAACTAATATCAGGCTGAATTACTAAATGGGCCTTTAGCAAGTGGGCCCAAAAGCATAGAGTCTAGTTGACGGGCCGAATCTGATATGGGCCATAATTTAGCCCAAAGCCTCTTAAAGGGCGGATCTGATCAGGGCCGTAATTTGGCCCAGAACGTGGTAGGCTTTTAACGGGCCGGATCTCATATGGGCCTTTATTGGGCCTGGAATATGGCAGGCTGTTTATGGACCGAATCAAATATGGGCCGGCATTTGGCCCAAAACATGGCAGCCTGTTAACGGGCCGGCCCATTTGATGGGGGTGTCGTGCGACGTATGCCAAAGGATGGCTTATCATGGAGGGGGCTAATAATACGTCGCCGGTGCCAGGAAACGGGATGAGGCGTAGACATGCACGCCGGCGAATCTTACCCAGGTTCGGGGCTCTCCTAGGAGATAACACCCCTACTCCTGCTCTGCGGGGTCTCCGCATGATCACTCAAGCAACAATGGTGGCTACAAGCTTGCTCCTTGAGCTGTTTCTCTAGAGGAGGAAGAAGAACAAGTCTAGCCCTAGTTCCCTCTCTCTATTTGGGTGTATAGATGAACTAAGGTCTGAACCCTTTGCGTGGGTGCCCTGGGGGGTTTATATAGGCCTACCCCCCAGGGGTACAAAGGTAATCTGGCCTGGAGTTGGCCCCGGCTGTCAGTGTCTACGGTCGCCGGCTTCTCCGCCGGTCGCTGGGGCCCGCCGCCTGGTGGGCTCTGCTGGCTGTCTCGTGCTTGGCCGACAGGCCACGCGCGCCGCTTGCGGGTCTTGCCGGTTGCTCAGCACTGTAGCGATGCTGGTAATGATGCATGCTTTGTCGGGGGAGGCGTGGCTACAGTACCGCCGCCTGGCGGGCGTTCACTGTAGCTACTCCCCGTCTCTTCTGGTTAATGGCGCACAGACTCCAAGGAGGGGAAGGCCGCCTAGTTAGGGGCCGGCCTCCCCACGAGCCGACTGGTCTGGGCTCGCCGCCTTTTGGCTCTTTGTGGAAAAGTAGGGCCCGCTGCCTGCGGGCCGTACCGACAGCCCGTCGTGGGAGCATGGCTCCCTCTGACAGGGGTGATGTCATGGGCTGCGTGGCAACAGTGTCGCGCCGGACGGGAGATCTCCGTCTAGTATGACGCACTTTGGCCACACTTGGCCCTAGATTCAGGGGTGGCAAGGCATGCTGTAGCCACCCCCTGTCTCATCGCATTTATGCGCGTGCAGACTTTGAGGACGCCTAGGGCCGCCTGCTAGGAGTCGGCCTCTCTGGAGGCCGCCTGCTAGGAGCCGGCCCGCCTTGTGGCCGCCTGCTGGGCCCTGCCGTCTCCTGGCAGCCGGCCGTTTGGACCAGCCGGCCGCGGGGAGGCGGCGCTTGGCTCTTTGAATCTTGAGGGAGCAGCCGGCCCTGATGTCTTGAAGCGCCATGGGAGGCCGATGAGGCTACCCATGGACAATTACTCCGACAACATTAGTCTCCTCAAAATCTTGTGGGGCTTTAGCTGGGCCGACCCATTATGGTCTACAAAATCTTGTGGGCCTTTTGCTGGGCCAGCCCATTATGGTCTGCAAAATCTTGTGGGCCTTTAGCTGGGCCGGCCCGTTATGGCCCGCTAAATCTTCTGGGCCTTTAGTTGGGCTGGCCCATTTAATCTTTATGGGCCACTTTTGGGCCGGTCCACGTGTCATAGGCGCATCTCGCCCGTTGGATGAGTGACACCTGTGCCAACGCGGAGCTGACACATGGTTCCGTCGGCCAATGAGAATTTTACACATGGAAAATCGGCATTGGTCGTGGCTGTTAGTGGGTTATCGGATCCAAAACCGGACCCGATAGCTTAACAGCGTCCCGTTACGGTGGATGCCACGTGTCAGTCACCCTTGATGAAAGCACTTCTATGACGCGTGATTTATCGTCATGGAAGTGGACAGTTCCGTGATGATAATTTTGGTAATGTCATGGAACACTTCTACGACAGCACAGGTATGACTATCTTAATTCTGTCATAAATTTGTCATGGATGTACATGCATGACAGAAAACGTGACCTACTATGACAAAAACGTATCATCACGGAAGTGTATTTTTTTTGTAGTGACGTAACTCTTTACGACGAACTCTTTATCACCTCCATAACCAAGAAACGTTTCCTTAGTCCTCTTTAAGGCACCTAAGGATAATTTTGACCGCTGTCTAGTGGTTCACTCCTGGATCACTCTTGTACCCTCTTTGCCAGATAAGTAGCAATACACACATCAGCTGTGGTACACAACATGGCATATCGTATAGAACCTATGGCTGAGGCATAGGGAATGA
This sequence comes from Aegilops tauschii subsp. strangulata, assembly GCF_002575655.3. Classification (NCBI taxonomy): domain Eukaryota; kingdom Viridiplantae; phylum Streptophyta; class Magnoliopsida; order Poales; family Poaceae; genus Aegilops; species Aegilops tauschii. The sequence continues at coordinate 336,588,907 of NC_053035.3, forward strand.
CTTTCATTCTCTCTCTATCTTCTGCCATGGTCGGGCTTTGAGTCTTACTCAATCTCACACCTTGTAATAAAGGCAAGAACTCCTTCTTTGACTGATCCATTTTGAACTCCTTCAAAATCTTGTCACGGTATGTACTCGTTGAAAGTCTTATGAAGTGGCTTGATCTATCTCTATAGATCTTGATGCCCAATATGTAAGCAGCTTCACTGAGGTCTTTCATTGAAAAATTCTTATTCAAATATCCTTTTATGCTATCCAGAAATTCTACATCATTTCCAATCAACAATATGACATCCACATATAATATCAGAAATGATACAGAGCTCCCACTCACTTGTAAATATAGGCTTCTCCGAAAGTCTGTATAAAACCATATGCTTTGGTCACCTCATGAAAGTGAATATTCCAACTCCGAGATGCTTGCACTAGTCCATAGATGGATCGCTGGAGCTTGCACACTTTGTTAGCATCTTTAGGATCGACAAAACCTTCTGGTTGCATCATATAAAACTCTTCTTTAAGAAATCCATTAAGGAATGCAGTTTTGATGTCCATTTGCCAGATTTCATAATCATAAAATGTGGCAATTGCTAACATGCTTTGGACGGACTTAAGCATCGGTACGGGTGAGAAAGTCCCATCGTAGTCAACCCCTTGAACTTTGTCGAAAACCTTTCGCGACAAGTCGAGCTTTGTAGATAGTGACATTTATTCTTAATGGCTTGCCGATCATCGGGCAAGTCCACCAAAGTCCATACTTTGTTCTCATACATGGATCCTATCTCAGATTTCATGGCCTCAAGCCATCTGTTGGAATCTAGGCTCATCATAGCTTCTTCATAGTTCGTAGGTTCGTCATGGTCTAGTAACATGACTTTTAGAACAGGATTACCGTACCACTCTGGTGCAGAATGTGCTCTGTTCGACCTATGATGTCCAGTAGTAACTTGATCTGAAGTTTCATGATCATCATCATTAGCTTCCTCTCAAGTTGGTGTAGGCATCACGAGAACTGATTTCTCTGATTTGCTACTTTCCAAATTGAGAGAAGGTACAATTAACTCATCAAGTTCTACTTTCCTCCCACTCACCTCTTTCGAGGAAAACTCCTTCTCTAGAAATGTTCCATTCTTGGCAACAAAGATCTATCCTTCGGATCTGTGGTAGAAGGTGTACCCAATTGTTTCCTTAGGGTATCCTATGAAGATGCACTTCTCTGATTTGGGTTCTAGCTTATCAGGCTGAAGCCTTTTGACATTAGTGTCGCCAATGTTGGGGATATTGCTTATCGGGAACTTATTGGTCGACCCAAGATAAGGGGTAAATCGGCTAGTTTATCGGTATATTGGACGATTTATCGGCATATCAGCTAATTTATCAGCCGATTTATCTTATCGGTCAGACAACGGTAAGCGATAAATCGGCCGATTTATCGAAATATCAGAAGATATCTTGAACAGTGAGTGTTGCAACCCCAAACTTTAAGAAATGACAGCTTAGGTTTCTTGCCAAACCACAGTTTATACGGTGTCGTGTTAACGGATTTAGACGATGCCCTATTTAAAGTGAATGTGGCTGCTCTAATGCATAACCCCAAAACAATAGTGGTAAATCGGTAAGAGACATCTAGATTGCACCATATCTAATAAAGTACGGTTACGACGTTCGGACACACCATTACGCTGTGGTGTTCCAGGTGGCGTGAGTTGTGAAACTATTCCATATTGTTTTAAATGAAAGCCAAACTCGTAACTCAAATATTCGCCTCCATGATCAGATCATAAAAACTTTATTTTCTTGTTACGATGATTCTCCACTTCATCTGAAATTCTTTGAACTTTTCAAATGTTTCAGACTTGTGTTTCATTAAGTAGATATACCCATATCTACTCAATTAGTCTGTGAAGGTCAGAAAATAATGATACCCGCCATGTGCTTCAGTACTCATCGGACCGCATACATCGATATGTATTATATCCAATAAGTCATCAGCTCACTCCATTGTTCCGAAGAACGGAGTTTTAGTCATGTTGGCTATGAGGAATGGTTCACAAGTATCAAATGATTTTGATAACCCACAAGTATAGGGGATTGCAATAGTTTTCGAGGGTAGAGTATTCAACCCAAATTTATTGATTCGACACAAGGGGAGCCAAAGGATATTCTCAAGTATTAGCAGCTGAGTTGTCAATTCAACCATACCTGAAAGACTTAATATCTGCAGCAAAATATTTAGTAGCAAAGTAGTATGGAAGTAACGGTAACGGTGGCAAAAGTAACAGTAGCAGTTTTGTAGCAATCGTAACAGTGGTAACGGAAAAGTAACTAAGCAAAGATCAATATGAAACGAGCTCGTAGGCAATGGATCAATGATGGATAATTATGTCGGATGGCATTCATCATGCAAAAGTTATAACATAGGGTGACACAGAACTAGCTCTAATTCATCAATATAATGCAGGCATGTATTCCGTATATAGTCATACGTGCTTATGGAAAAGAACTTGCATAACATCTTTTGTCCTACCCTCCCATGGCAGTGGGGTCCTATTGGAAACTAAGGGATATTAAGGCCTCCTTTTAATAGAGTACTGGACCAAAGCATTAGCACTTAGTGAATACATGAACTCCTCAAACTACGGTCATCGCCGGGAAGTGTCCCGACTATTGTCACTCCGGGGTTGCCGGATCATAACACATAGTAGGTGACTATTGACTTGCAAGATAGGATCAAGAACACAAATATATTCATGAAAACATAATAGGTTCAGATCTGACATCATGGCGCTCGGGCCCTAGTGACAAGCCTTAAGCAAACCAAAGTCATAGCAACATAAATCTTTGAACATAGTGGATACTAGGGATCAAACCCTAACAAAACTAACTCAATTACATGGTAGATCTCATCCAACCCATCATGGTCTAGCAAGCCTACGATGGGATTACTCACGCACGGTGGTGAGCGTCATAAAATTGGTGATGGAGGATGGTTAATGATGACGATGGCGACGGATTCCCCTCTCTAGAGCCCAAAACACACTCCAGATCTACCGTCTCGAGGAAGAACAGGGCTTGGCGGCGGCTCCGTATCGTAAAACTCGACGAATCCTTCTCTCTTATTTTTTTCTCCCCGAACATGAATATATGGAGTTGGAGTTGAGGTCGGTGGAGGTCCAGGGGGCCCACAAGGACGGAGGGCGAGCCCCAGGGGGTGGGGGCGCCCCCACCCTTGTGGCGAGTGTGTGGGCCCCCTTCACTTGACTCTTTTGCCAATATTTTTTATTAATTCCAAAAATCATCTCCGTGAAGTTTCAGGTCATTCTGAGAACTTTTATTTCTGCACAAAAATAACACCATGGCAATTCTGCCGAAAATAGCGTCATTCCGGGTTAGTTGCATTCAAATCATGCAAGTTAGAGTCCAAAACAAGGGCAAAAGAGTTTGAAAAAGTAGATACGATGGAGACGTATCAGATTCATAATCAAGTGATTCCAAAAGTCCATCTGCATGGAGTTTCTTCATGCACTTTACACCAATATGACAAAAACGACAGTGCCACAAGTATGTTGCAATATCATTATCAACTTTGCATCTTTTGGCATCAATATTATGAATATGTGTATTACTACGATCGAGATTCAATAAACCATTTGCATTGGGTGTATGACCATAGAAGGTTTTATTCATGTAAACAGAACAACAATTATTCTCTGACTTAAATGAATAACTGTATTGCAACAAACATGATCCAATCATATTCATGCTCAACGCAAACACCAAATAACATTTATTTAGGTTCAACACTAATCCCGAAGGTAGAGGGAGTGTGCGATGGTGATCATATCAATCTTGGAATCATTTCCAACACACATCGTCACCTCGCTTTTAACTAGTCTGTGCAACTCCTGTTTCGAGTTACTAATCTTAGCAACTAAACTGGTATCAAATACCCAGGGTTACTTCGAACACTAGTAAAATACACATCAATAACATGTATATCAAATATACCTTTGTTCACTTTGCCATCCTTCTGATCCGCCAAGTATTTGGGGCATGTCCGCTTCCATTGACCATTTCCTTTGCAGTAGAAGCACTCAGTTTCAGGCTTGGGTCGAGCTTTGGGCTTCTTCATGGGAGTGGCAACTTGCTTGCCATTCTTCTTGAAGTTCCCTTGCCCTTTTCTTGAAACTAGTGGTCTTATTAACCATCAACACTTGATGCTCTTTCTTGATTTCTACCATTGTCAATTTCAGCATCGCGAAGAGCTCGGGAATCGTTTTCATCATCCCTTGCATATTATAGTTCATCACAAAGTTCTAGAAGCTTGGTGATAGTGACTAGAGAACTTTGTCAATTACTATCTTATCTGGAAAATTAAGTCCCACTTGATTCAAGCGATTGTAGTACCCAGACATTCTCACTATATGCTCACTGGCTGAGCTATTCTCCTCCATCTTGTAGGCAAAGTACTTGTCAGAGGTCTCATACCTCTCGACACGGGCATGAATCTGAAATACCAATTTTCAGCTCTTGGAACATCTCATATGATCCGTGGTGTTCAAAACATTTTTGAAGTCCCGATTCTAAGCCGTAAATCATGGCGCACTAAACTATCAAGTAGTCATCATATCGAGCTTGCAAAACGTTCATAACGCTTGCATCTGCTCCTGCAACAGATTTTTCACCTAGTGGTGCATCAAGCACATGATTCTTCTGTGCAACAATGAGGATAATCCTCAGATCACGGACCCAGTCTGCATCATTGCTACTATCATCTTTCAACTTAGTTTTCTCTAGGCACATATCAAAATAATGGGAGTTATACCGTGAGCTATTGATCTACAACATAGATTTGCAAATACTATTAGGACTAAGTTCATGATAAATTAAGTTCAATTAATAAAATTACTTAAGAACTCCCACTTAAATAGACATCCCTCAAGTCATCTAAGTGATACGTGATCCAAATCAACTAACCCATGTCCGATCATCACGTGAGATGGGGTAGTCATCAATGGTGAACATCTCTATGTTGATCATACCTACTATATGATTCATGTTCGACCTTTCGGTCTCCAGTGTTCCGAGGCCATGTCTGTACATGCTAGGATCGTCAAGTTTAACCCAAGTATTCCGCGTGTGCAAAACTGTCTTAGACCCATTGTATGTGAACGTAGAGCCTATCACACCCGATCATGATGTGTCTCAACACGATGAACTGTAGCAACGGTGCATACTCAGGGAGAACACTTTTACATTGAAATTTAGTGAAGGGATCATCTTATAATGCTACCGTCGTTCTAAGCAAAATAAGATGCATAAAGGATAAACATCACATGCAATCAAAATGTGTGACATGATATGGCCATCATCAACTTGTGCTTTTGATCCCCATCTCCAAAGCATCGTCATGATCTCCATCGTTGCGTCGTGGTCGTCTCGCCAACTATTGCTTCTACAACTACCGCTAACGCATAGTGATAAAGTAAAGCAATTACATGGCGTTTGCATTTCATACAATAAAGAGACAACCATAAGGCTCCTACCGGTTGCCGATAACTTTTACAAAACATGATCATCTCATACAATAATGTATATCACATCATGTCTTGACCATATCACATCACAACATGCGCTGCAAAAACAAGTTAGACGTCCTCTACTTTGTTGCTGCAAGTTTTACGTGGCCGCTACGGGCTTCTAGCAAGAACCGTTCTTACCTACGCATCAAACCACAACGGTGTTTCGTCAAGTTTGCTGTTTTAACCTTCTTCAAGGACCGGGTGCAGTCAAATTCGATTCAACTAAAGTAGGAGAAACAGACACCCGCCAGCCACCTTTATGCAAAACTAGTTGCATGTCTGTCGGTGGAACCGGTCTCATGTGCGTGGACATGTAAGGTTGGTCTGGGCCGTTTCATCCCACAATACCTCCAAATCAAAACAAGAAATTGGTGGTAAGCAGTATGATGATCACCACCCACAACTCTTTGTGTTCTACTCATGCATATCATCTGCGCATAAACCTGGCTCGGATGCCACTGTTGGGAAACGTAGCATGCAATTTCAAAAAAATTCCTACGCTCACGCAAGATCTCTCTAGGAGATGCATAGCAACGAGAGGAAGAGTGTTTCTACATACCCTCGTATACCTAAAGCGAAGCGTTTGGCAACGCAGTTGATGTAGTCGAACTTCTTCTAGCTCCGATCGATCAAGCACCGAACGTACGGCACCTCCGAGTTCTGCACATGTTCAGCGCGATGACGTCCCTCGTCTTCTTGATCCAGCAAGGTGTCGAGGAAGTAGATGAGTTCCGTCAACTCGACGGCATGGTGACGGTGATGGTGAAGTGATCCGCGCAGGGCTTTGCCTAAGCACCGCGAGAATATGACACGGGTGTAAACTGTGGAGGGGGTGCCGTACGCGGCTAACAATTGATGTTGTGTGTGTTGTAGGCACCCCCTCCTCACATATATATAGGTGGGAGGGGAGGGGAGGCAGCCAGGGACGCCCTAGTTTTGGCCGGCACCCCCTAATGGCCCTGCCTTGCCCTGCACTCCCCCTTTCCATGCATGCATCAAGGGAAGGAAAGAGGGGGTGAGGGAAGGAAGTGGGAATCCTAATCCACACTTTACTTTCCCTTCCCCCTTTCCTTGTCCTCCTCCTATAGCCTTATAGGGCGCACCAACCCCTTGTGGGCTGGTGTGTTCCTTCACAAGGACCATATGGCCAATAGGATTGCCGAGGGTACCCGAAACACCTTCCGGTGACCCGATAAGTACCCGATACCCTCCGGAACACTTCCGGTGTCCTAATACCATCGTCCCATATATCAATCTTTACCTCTCGACCATTTCGAGACTCCTCGTCATGTCCGTGATCTCATCCGGGACTCCGAACAACATTCGGTCACCAAATCACATTACTCATATAATACTAAATCGTCATCAAACGTTAAGCGTGCGGACCCTACGGGTTCGAGAACTATGTAGACTGAAGGAAATATGCCCTAGAGGCAATAATAAAGTTGTTATTTATATTTCCTTATATCATGATAAATGTTTATTATTCATGCTAGAATTGTATTAACCAGAAACTTGATACATGTGTGAATACATAGACAAAACAAAGTGTCCCTAGTATGCCTCTTCTTGACTAGCTCGTTAATCAAAGATGGTTCAGTTTCCTGACCATAGACATGTGTTGTCATTTGATGAACGGGATCACATCATTAGGAGAATGATGTGATGGAGAAGACCCATCCGTTAGCTTAGCATAATTGTCGGCGTCCTGGGAACGGGGGTACCCAGACTTGCCTGCCCGCGGCCCATGGCCTGGCTCCACCAACAGCCCAGTACGGCCCGGCTTCGACAACAACAACTCAAGACCCTCGCGAGGGGCCAAGCCTCGCGAGGTGGGCGACACCAAGACCTCCCTGGGTGCTGCCTCGCTAGGATGGCTCCCGAGGAGCGGAGATATCTATGCTAGGGGCACCTCGCGAGGTTCACATGACGTGAGCTGTGACGACCAAGGCCAGACAGGCGCCAGCGGGCGCAGTGTACCAGTTTCGTCTTTCATGCTAAAGAGGCAGGCGCAGGCGATGAGTCCTGAGGCATTAGGCAAAGGTTTCCATATCGACGCAACAAGACCAAGTCCAGCAGGACGGCAGGACGGAGGTCACTACAGAGCCCACAGCAGCGTCACCACAAGAGCCTTTGGTAGGCGAAGACCTCCTTTTGTTAGGATAACTTGTACTAGTTGTGTCCCTTCAAAATTGGCCGTTGTGGGATCCCTTCCCGCCTACATTTGGGAAGAGGACCAGGGCCTCTATAAATAGGACTAGCCACCACCAGAGGAAGGGGACGGATCATTCGGATCACCCTCACACACACCAGCTCATCGAGCTCAACAACACCTCTCCTCAGGAGGCTGTTCATCCACTGTACTAGTTCATCCTTAGCCCATGAGGCAATCCACCACCACCACACTGGAGTAGGGTATTACACCACAACGGTGGCCCGAACCAGTATAAACCTCCGTGTCTCGTGTTCTTCGGGTTCGTCGAGCTAGGCCGTGGGATCATTGAACGAGCGAACTAGCGAGAGAGAGAATCCTTCGTGCACACCCTAGAGTTCGAACCTCATAAGGGTTTGCCGGAACCCAGAATCCGACATTTGGCGCGCCAGGTAGGGGTGCGCCGAAGCTTTCCCTCCATCGATCCACGCTTCGCCAGTTTCATGGCTGATGCTCGTTGAGCCCGCGCCGAGCGCCGAGCCGCTCTCAATGCTCGCGTCACCCAGACGGCTCCCGTCGGCGGGCCTCCCCGTCGCTCTCCATCGCCTGCTGCCAACGCCACCACCGGCCCGGCAGGGAACGAGCAGCAGGCCTCATCGCTGCACCCCTCCGTGCGGCGGGACGGATGCACCACCACCCCATCGCTGACTCTGGCCGGTTCGTCATCCCACGCTCGCCGCAGGCCCGTGGACGCGCAGGCTGCACTGCTCACGGCGCGTGAACTCCTGCGATGCCGCCCAGTCGACGACCTCTACAAGGACTGGCTGGACCGCATCGCCGAGCTCGTCAGCGCCAGCGGGGGGCTCCCCTGCACAGTCCCTCTCGTTGCCTTGTCCCCCTCCCGCTGCGGGCGACGTGGCCCATGGAGCGCCTCCATCACCTCCACGTCAAGACCTCTCCCTCACACCAAGACGCGCGGCCCCACCGCGTGGCCCATCGTGCAGGGCGCCCGCGCGTGAAGAAGGAAGCTGCCAAGAAGTCCCTCGGCCGCAAGAAAACGCTCATCCACTCCCAGCACCACTGCGTCAAGACCACACGCCACCTGCGGCGGCGGCGCGCAGACACCAAGACCAAGCTCTGCCCCCGCGACGGGCTCCAGTGACTACAGCAGTCGGCCGCGCCTTCACGCCCGAGCTACGTAGCATCGTCTGGCCCGAGAAGTTCAAGCCCGACCTCCCTCCACGCTACGACGACACCCCTGACCTAGCTGAGTTCCTGCAGCTCTATGAGCTGAGCATCGAAGCAGCCAACGGCGACGAGAAAGTCATGGCGAACTGGTTCCCCATGGCCCTCAAAGATGGCGCGTGCTCGTGGCTCCTGAACTTGCCCGCGGGATCGATCTCCTCCTGGGGCGAGATGCGTGAGCGTTTCGTCAACTTCCATGGCACTCGCGGCCGCCCGCCGGCCGTGGGTGACCTACGACGCATCAAGTAGCAGCCGGGAGAGACCTTACAGAAGTACATCCAGCGCTTCAATAGCGTCCGCCTCAAGATCCCCAAGGTGACGGGCATCTGCGACGTCAAGATGAAGGAGGAGCTTGCCATCCACGAAGACATATGCACGGCTCTGGAGATGTTCAACATGGCAACCAAGTGCACAAGAGCTGAGGAAGGGCGCCTCTCCCTCCTTGAACTCCCTGCTGCCGACCCAGAAGACAAGAAGGCCAAGACCAAAGAAGTGAAGCGCAAGGGAGCAGCCGTGCCCGCGGCTGAGCCAGAGGTGAAGCGCGGCCGCAACCACCCGGAGTCATCCAAGGGAAGCTGCCCATTCTGCGCCTTCCAGAATGTACACAGCCACGACACGAGCGACTGTCAGGAGCTCAGGGCCATCCGCGATGGGCGCTTTGGTCGACGCCCCGAGCGCAATGACCGAGGAGGACGAAGTGGAGGACGCTGGGACGACCGCGGCCCCCGCCAGGAGTGGCGCGACCAGCCTTGTGAGGACCGCTGGCAGGACCAGCCTCACGAGGGCGCCTGGAGGGATCAGCCTTGTGAGGACCGTCCTCAGGGCAAGGCTGGTCTCCCTCCACTGCCGCCACCGCCAAGGACGAACGACGACCATCACCAGGACGAGGGGGCTGGGGGCTTCCAGGAGATGTGTGCCATCGCTTGCATCCTGCGTGGCGCTCATGCCCCAGCCTCCCAGCGCATCTTCAAGCAGTTTGCCCGCGAGGTGAACGCGGCCCTCCCCAGGCTCGAGGCTACGCGCCCGCTCAGGTGGTCCATGTGCGCCATCACCTTCAGCTCATCCGACCAGCTCAAGTGTGCGACAACTGCCGGCGCCCTCCCAATGCTTTGCTCGCCAATCATTAGCAACGTCCAAGTCACCAAGACCCTCATCGACGGCGGCGCATGGCTCAGTGTCCTGTCCGTCGAGACATTCGACCGCCTCCAAGTGCCATATGATCAGCTGCAGCCTACCAAACCCTTCTTAGGAGTGACCGACGGCTCCATCACCCCGATAGGGCAGGTCCGCCTCCCTGTCACCTTCCGCAAGCGCGACAACTACCGCACCGAGCTCATCGACTTCGATGTCGCCCACATCCGCCTGCCGTATAATGCCATCCTTGGGTATCCAGCCCTGGTCAAGTTTATGGCGGTGACTCATCATGGCTACAATGTCCTCAAGATGCCAGGGAGCGGCGGCGTCATCACGGTCGCCTGTGAAGAGAAGGACGCGGTGTGCTCTCTCGAACGTGCCTACCAGGCAGCAGCGGCCAAAGACCCAGACAACGAAGGCACCCTGTACCCCCCTGAGGCTGTCCCCAAGAAGAAAAAGCAACTACTCTGCCTAGGGCCTCAGGAGAACAGCGTCTCTAGCGACACCACCTCACACTACAAAAAAATACACTTCCGTGATGATACGTGTTTGTCACAGTACGTCACGTTTTCTGTCATGCATGTACATCCATGACAAATTTATGACAGAATCAAGATAGTCATACCTGTGCTGTCGTAGAAGTGTTCCATGACATTACCAAAATTATCATCACGAAAGTGTCCACTTCCATGATGATAAATCGCGCGTCACAAAAGTGCTTTCGTCAAGGGTGACCGACACGTGGCATCCACCGTAATGGAACGCCGTTAAGCTATCAGGTCCGGTTTTGGATCCGATAACCTGTTAACAGCCGGGACCAATGGGAAATTTCCACGTGTAAAATTCTGATTGGCCAGAGGGAACACCTGTCAGCTCGTCAGTGGGCTAGATGTTGCCCGTCCATTGGAGGAGACATGCATACGATACGTCGACACGTGGCTAGGCCCAACAGAGCCCCATATAGGTTAAAAAGGCTGGCACAGTCAAAGGCCCGTAGTACTTACTCACGTACTAGTGGGCCAGCCCAATACCGACCTTCTTAATAAAGGCCCATTTACGGCCCGAAGCCAGATCTGGCCCGTTAATTGTTCGCCGAATATTTGGGCCCATTTATGGCCCGAAGCCAGATCTGGACCATTAATTGTTCGCCGAATATTTTGGCCCAATTACAGCCCAATGACTTTCGGCCTGTTAGAGGCCCGATGTAGACATGGGCCCATTTCAGCCCGGTGTGACTTTCAGCCTGGGAATGGCCCGTGCTGCCCATGGGCCATATATGGTCCGACAGGACATCGGGCCCACTAACGGCCCGTGATAAAGGTGGCAACAGTTAAGCCCAACGTGACTTTGGGCCTGTTAAAGGCCCGTCGCATAATTCGGCCCGTTGATGTCTGTACTAAGCTTTCGGCCTCTTAAAGGCCCATGATATCAGTGGGCCAACTAAGGCCCGAGATATGTTTCGGCCTGGTAGCTGCCCGTGATATAACTGGGCCCAAAAAGGCCCGGTCTACATTTCAGCCTACTAAAGGCCCGTCGACGACTAGTGAAAATTGAGGCCCAACATGCATTTCGGCCTGCTAAAGGCCCATGGTTTCATCTGGGCCGTAACAGGCCAGTACAATATTCAGCCTGTTAATGGCCCAACGCTACCTGGGCCAAACTAAGCGCTGGGTCCACAAAAGGCCCAACTATAATATAGGTCGGTGTAAGTTGTGGGCCTCGCGCAAAGTGTGAAGGCCCCAATCATTCGGGCCAAAGAAAGATGCAGGCCGGCCCAATTGTGGCCCGCTAAAAACCAGGCCCGTTAGAGGCGAGTGTTTCGGCCCGGTCGACTACATCTGATTTTTTTTCAGATAGCGAATAATGGTAGTAACTGGTAGGAATTAAGAACAAACCTACTCTATACAATAAAGAAATTACGGCATAGTAACTAAGAATAAACCTACACTATAAAATAAAGGATTTATGATATATTACATCCACTGGGCATCGAAGTTCGCCACCAGTGATCATAAAGCGCAATGAAGAAGCAGATTACAAAAACTGGGCACCATTGCAGCGGAACAAAATAATACTGAACCGAGACCACTTCCAATATAGTTCAAGAAAGGTTAGCCTTGCGTGGGAACTGCTGTGCAAGCTGCTGAGCAAGGCTGTGAGACCGGCCTAGCATGTCGGTCATAGCTTCCAGGTGTAGCTGTTTAGCGATGAGGTTCTCATTGGTGTTCTCCGCAATGTTTCTTAGAGTTAGGACTTCAAGTCAAAGTTGGGTTGCAGAATGCCTTTCTGCTAGAACTTGGGACTGAAGAAGTCGAACTGATTCGGACAACGAATTTTGTGAGCTTGTCTGACTGCTAGTCACAAGTAACTTGAACACTGCATCAAGACAAGACTTTGGGGTTGTCTCGCTATCTTCAAGATGTTTTGCCTTCTTTGCTGCAATATATGTTGGGTTTGTCTCACAGCCTTCAGCAGACTTGTGCATGCCATCAGGCATATCATCCTGAAACAAAGCAGAGAGATAACAGGTTTTGCACGTGTATAAACAAAGATGATAACTGTGCTATCAATTACATCCAATTTCAAATTAGAAAATAAAGAGTAAGTTCAAAATATCAATAGCATAATCTGGCATTGTTCATAATGCAGGGAGCTTCACCACACTACCGGATTACCATGTCAACATAACAAGCATAGATGAAGGGCAAAGAAAATCATTGTATCTATTTTGGTTAATGTGCATGGCATGTTGTTCATATCATCAGCCACATCAGTAAGATAAAACAGGAGATGACAAGGTGCAAACGTGGGCTGCTTCACCACAAACTGGATTATAGATCCACAAAAACAAGCATACATATAGGGAGTATTGAGTAATGTGCATGGTATGAATAAGGAATTTGGTTTTACAAGTAAAACTTAGACTGACGGTTCTTGCGAACATGCATTTTGGTAGAAACAGCAAACTAAACAGCAGTCAACGATAGGAGGTATGAGCAAATTAAACAATAGTTGAGGATAAAGGCTTTAGAAGGACTGACTTACATTAACAGTTAACACCAGCTTTATAATGCCCTTCTCCATGTCAAGGGAAGGATAACTCAAGAATTTTAGCACTGAATCTTCTTCATAAGCATTGCCTGTACTCTACATTTTGTAGAGAGTAATTATAGATATAATAATACTAGAAGGGATAGAGGATAATGAAGATAAGATGCAGATTGATGCTACATAATCAACTACCAATCCCTGGAAGTACAAGCGTTACATGACAAAATGTACTGACAAGAGCAATGGGCTACACTTCTGCACTAGCATTGTCTGTGTATTCTACTTTTTGGTAGGATTAAATATAGATCTGATCTTTTTAAGTAAATGGTGGGCGAGGGAGATAAGATGCAGAATGCTACACAATGAACCAATCCCTCTTCCCATAATACAAGAGTGTTTTGAACACTAGTGTACTGCACAAAACATTCTTATATTATGGGATGGAGGGAGTAGCTGTTAATGTAAGTACAGTGATAGTCGACGTTCAGTCCTTACAAGAGGACTGTGATACGTCCATTTTGCCTCATGCTTTTATATCGATATTTATTGCATTATGGGCTGTTATTACACATTATGTCACAATACTTATGCCTATTCTCTCTTATTTTACAAGGTTTACATAAGGAGGGAGAATGCCGACAGCTGGAAATCTGGGCAGGAAAAGGAGCAAATATTAGAGACCTATTCTGCACAACTCCAAAAGTCCTGAAACTCCACGGAAGTTATTTTTGGAAATAATAAAAAATATTGAGCGGAAGAAATACCAGCGGGGGCCCACACCCTAGCTACGAGGGTGGGGGGCGCGCCCTACCCCCTGGGCGAGCCCCCCTGCCTCGTGGGCCGCTTGTTGGTCCTCCGGTGCCCATCTTCTGCTATATGAAGTCTTTCGTCCGAAGAAAAATCATAAGCAAGCTTTCAGGACGAGACTCCGCCGCCACGAGGTGGAACCTTGGCGGAACCAATCTAGGGCTCTGGCGGAGCTGTTCTGCCGGGGACACTTCCCTCCGGGAGGGGGAAATCATCGCCATCGTCATCACCAACGCTCCTCTCATCGGGAGGGAGAAAATCTCCATCAACATCTTCACCAGCACCATCTCCTCTCAAACCCTAGTTCATCTGTTGTATCCAATTCTTGTCTCTAAATTTGGGATTGGTACCTGTAGGTTGCTAGTAGTGTTGATTACTCCTTGTGGTTGATGCTAGTTGGTTTATTTGGTGGAAGATCATATGTTCAGATCCATTATGCATATTAATACCCCTCTGATTATGAACATGAATATGCTTTGTGAGTATTTATGTTTGTTCCTGAGGACATGGGAGAAGTCTTGCTATTAGTAGTCATGTGAATGTGGTATTCGTTCGATATTTTGATGAGATGTATGTTGTCTCTCCTCTAGTGGTGTTATGTGAACGTCGACTACATGACACTTCACCATTATTTGGGCCTAGAGGAAGGCATTGGGAAGTAATAAGTAGATGATGGGTTGCTAGAGTGACAGAAGCTTAAACCCTAGTTTATGCGTTGCTTCGTAAGGGGCTGATTTGGATCCATATGTTTCATGCTATGGTTAGGTTTACCTTAATACTTCTTTTGTAGTTGCGGATGCTTGCGATAGGGGTTAATCATAAGTGGGATGCTTGTTCAAGTAAGAACAGCACCCAAGCACCGGTCCACCCACATATCAAATTATCAAAGTACCGAACGCGAATCATATGAACGTGATGAAAACTAGCTTGACGATAATTCCCATGTGTCCTCGGGAGAGCTTTTCTTTATATAAGAGTTTGTCCAGGCTTGTCCTTTGCTACAAAAAGGATCGGGCCACCTTGCTGCACTTTATTTACTTTTGTTACTTGTTGCTCATTACAAATTATCTGATCACAAAACTATCTGTTACCTATTATTTCAGTGCTTGCAGAGAATACCTTGCTGAAAACCGCTTATCATTTCCTTCTGCTCCTCGTTGGGTTCGACACTCTTACTTATCAAAGGACTACGATAGATCCCCTATACTTGTGGGTCATCAAGACTCTTTGCTGGCACCGTTGTCGGGGAGTGAAGCGCCTTTGGTAGGTGGAATTTGGTAAGGAAAAATTTATATAGTGTGCTGAAATTTACTGTCACTTGTTACTATGGAAAGTAATCCTCTGAGGGGCTTGTTCGGGGTATCTTCACCCCGACCAGTAGAGCAAAGAGTTGCTCCTCAACCTACTAAACCTACTGAAAAGGACAATGTCTACTTTGAAATTCCTTCGGGTATGGTAGAAAAACTGCTAGCTAATCCTTTTGCAGGAGATGGAACATTACATCCTGATGAGCACCTAATCTATGTGGATGAGGTTTGTGGATTATTTAAGATTGCAGGTATGCCCGATGATGTTATCAAGAAGAAGGTCTTACCTTTATCTTTTAAGGGAGATGCATTGACATGGCATAGGCTATGTGATGATATGGGATCATGCAAATACAAACGATTGAAATTGGAATTTCATCAGAAGTTTTATCCTATGCATCTTGTTCATCGTGATCGTAATTATATATATAATCTTCGGCCTCGCGAAGGAGAAAGCATCGCTCAATCTTGGGGGAGGCTTAAATCAATGTTATATTCATGCCCCAATCATGAGCTCTCAAGAGAAATGATTATTCAAAAATTTTATGCTCGGCTTTCTGATAACAATCGCACCATGCTCGATACTTCTTGTGCTGGCTCTTTTATGATGAAGACTATTGAATTCAAATGGGATTTATTGGAAATAATTAAACACAACTCTGAAGATTGGGATCTCGACGAAGGTAAGGAGTCAGGTATGACACCTAAGTTTGATTGTGTTAAATCTTTTATGGATATCGATGTTTCCCGTAAATTTAGCACTAAATATGGACTTGACTCTGAGATAGTAGCTTCTTTCTGTGAATCTTTTGCTACTCAGGTTGATCTCCCTAAGGAGAAGTGGTTTAAATATCATCCTCCCATAGAAGTAAAAGTAGCTGCACCTATTAAAGTTGAAGAAAAGACTATCACTTATAATGATCCTATTGTTCCTACTGCGTATGTTGAAAAACCACCTTTCCCTGTTAGAATAAAGGATCATGATAAAGCTTCAACTGTGGTTCGTAAAAGCAATATTAGAACTTATACACCTCCTGAGCAAGTCAAAGTTGAACCTAATATTGCTATTGTTAAAGATCTCTTGGCTGATAATATTGATGGGCATGTTATTTATTTCTGTGATGAAACTGCTAGAATTGCTAAACCTTGTGCTAAAGATAAACATAGACCTGTGGTAGGCATGCCTGTTATTTCTGTTAAAATAGGAGATCATTGTTATCATGGCTTGTGTGATATGGGTGCTAGTGTAGTGCAATACCTATTAACTTATACAAAGAAATTATGCATGATATTGCACCTACTGAGTTAGAAGAAATTGATGTTACAATTAAGCTTGCTAATAGAGATACTATTTCACCCATGGGAATTGTTAGAGATGTTGAAGTCTTATGTGGGAAAACTAAATATCCTGCTGATTTTCTTGTTCTTGGTTCCCCACAAGATAGCTTTTGTCCCATTATATTTGGTAGACCCTTCTTAAACACTGTTAATGCTAGGATAGACTGCGAAAAGGATGTTGTTACTATTGGTCTAGGTGATATGTCTCATGAGTTCAACTTCTCTAAATTTCGTAGACAACACCGTGAAGAGGAATTACCTAGTAAAGATGAAATTATTGGTCTTGCTTCTATTGCCGTACCTCCTAGTGATCCTTTAGAACAATATTTGCTAGACCACGAAAATGATATATTTATGAATGAAAGAAGGGAAATAGATGAAGTGTTCTTTAAACAGGGACGTATTCTGAAACACAACTTGCCTGTTGAAATCCTAGGGGTTCCTCCTCCACCCAAGGGTGATCCCGTATTTGAACTTAAACCGTTACCTGATATGCTTAAATATGCTTATCTTGATGAAAAGAAGATATATCCTGTTATTAGTGCTAACCTTTCAGAGATGGAGGAAGAAAAATTATTGAAAACTCTGAAGAAGCACCGTGCTGCTATTGGATATACTCTTGATGATCTTAAGGGCATTAGTCCCACTCTATGTTAACATAATTTTTTTTGGAGAAAGATGCCAAACCAGTTATTGATCATCAACGACGGCTGAATCCTAAGATGAAAGAAGTGGTAGGAAAAGAAATACTAAAGCTCCTTGAGGGAGGTATAACCTATCCCGTTGCTGATAGTCAGTGGGTAAGTCCTGTCCATTGTGTCCCTAAGAAGGGAGGTATTATTGTCGTTCCTAATGATAAAGATGAATTGATTCCGCAAAGAATTATTACAGGTTATAGGATGCTAATTGATTTCCGCAAATTAAATAAGGCTACTAAAAAAGATCATTACCCCTTACCTTTTATTAATCAAATGCTATAAATATTATCCAAACATACACATTTTTGCTTTCTAGATGGTTATTTTGGTTTATCTCAAATACCTGTGTCAGCTGATGATCAAGCTAAGACCACTTTTACTTGCCCTTTCGGTACTTTTGCTTATAGACGTATGCCTTTTGGTTTATGTAATGCACCTACTACCTTTCAAAGATGCATGATGGCTATATTCTCTGACTTTTGTGAAAAGATTTGTGAGGTTTTCATGGACGATTTCTCCGTTTATGGATCCTCTTTTGATGATTGCTTAAGCAACCTTGATCGAGTTTTGCAGAGATGTGAAGAAACTAACCTTGTCTTGAATTGGGAGAAGTGCCACTTTATGGTTAATGAAGGTATTGTCTTGGGGCATAAATTTCTGAAAGGGGCATTGAAGTTGATAAAGCTAAAGTTGATGCTATTGAAAAGATGCCGTGTCCCAAGGACATCAAAGGTATAAGAAGTTTCCTTGGTCATGCCGGCTTTTATAGGAGGTTCATTAAGGACTTCTCAAAAATTTCTCCGCCTCTGACTAATTTATTACAAAAAGATATACCTTTCGTTTTTGATGATGATTGTGCAGAAGCATTTGACATACTTAAGAAAGCATTGATTTCTGCACCTATTGTTCAGCCACCTGATTGGAATTTACCCTTTGAAATTATGTGTGATGCTAGTGATTATGCTGTAGGTGATGTTCTAGGGCAAAGAGTTGATAAGAAATTAAATGTTATTCAATATGCTAGTAAAACTCTAGAGAGTGCCCAGAGAAATTATGCTACTACTGAAAAAGAATTCCTAGCAGTTGTATTTGCTTGTGATAAGTTGTAGCGACCAGACCTCAAATGGTCTGTGCTGCTGTGCACCAGTGTCATCCCTGGATCAGTAATGCTGACACACACAGTACAAATGGAGGATTTATAACAGAGTAGCAATCACACACTTATTACATCGAATATCTCCAAAGAGATTAAGTATGATAAATATGGCTTAAGGCCATCTAAAACGATAACAGCGGAAGACTTGGAAGATAAGTGAGTCCATCAACTCCAGCGGCATCACTGAGTATAAGACCACGACCTAAGGCACCTTACTCGTCGTCTGAAAAGTCTGCAACATGAAACGTTGCAGCCCGAAAACGGGTCAGCACATAGAATATGCTGGCAAAGTAACACATAGAGAATAATGAACATAATAATGCTATACTACATGCACATATGTGGCTGGTGGAAAGCTCTACGGTTAAGGTTTTGCGAAAAGCCAATTTTTCCCTACTGCAAAGGAATAAATTTTATTTAACTATCATGGTGGTTGTTAAACATTGAGATGGTTGACAGCATCTCAATCCCAATTAAGTGTCATCAATAACCCAACAAAATTAATTAAAAGTAACATGGTGATGAGATTCAAATGATAATCCAGGTATTAGATACTCAGGTTGTCCATAACCGGGGACACGACTAACCATGATTAGTTTGTACACTCTGCAGAGGTTTGCGCACTTTTCCCCACAAGACTCGATCGCCTCCGCTTGATTCTCGCACTGCATGATGTTTGAGAAACGGATGACCGAGACACAGTCTTTCAGGAACAATCACTCTTTACTCCGGGTGGACCGGTACACCTACTTTCCCCTACATCTGCTAGCCCACCTCTTCAAGAGATCATGTAACCTACTCAACTATGCTAGAGCCCATAATAGCTTGTGGCTGCACACGGAAGTTTCTAGCATGAATAATCTTATGATCCCTTTGAGCCTGGGTGGCGGTCCTTATACAAACAGACAACACTGGATTCTCCAGGTGCCTCAATCCACCCAGATGTGAGTTTTAGTTGCCACCTTAGGTAAACCATTATTAACAATCTCACATCTGTCATGAATATCTCTCAAACCCAATCCACGTCTACGAGCATAGCATGGCAATATAATAGCAACGTAGAAGTAACTCCCAAGGGTTTGATAAGAAATCAGGTAATAGGTACTACCTCAACTACTTCCCAAAGTCCCACAATTTAATTAGATCCTAATCATGCAATTGTTTGAGGAAAAGATCTAATGCAATAAAACTGGGTATGGAAAGTATGATCAAAGTGTTACTTGCCTTGCTGATGATCCGCGAAACCTAGCGATTCGAAGTAACAAGCGGCACACTCCGGGTACTCTATCGCAAACAAACAAGCAAACAATAAGTACTCATCTAATGCACAGGTAAAACTCGAATGAAAGATCCAACCAGAAATTTCAACTTAAGAACTCCGGTTTGCAAAAAGAATCAACTCGAACGAAGCAACGAAAGTCAAACTGCGAAAGAAACAAGCTTCGTTTACTAATCTGGATCTAGGTCAAATTTTACAGTAGCAAAAACTTGTTTGAGTAAGTTAAACGGAAAGAGAATTTCGAGACGAAACTCTAGGCGCTTGAATCGCCTGATTCCGATAAACGAGCGAAAAGTTAAACAGAAACGAAGATTCGATCAGAAATCGAGATCTGAGATAATCGCGAAAAAATCCGACGAAAAAGAAAAACGGACGAACGGTTAAAGACGGACGTTCGTTAACAGAGAAAATCCGACGAACGCGTTCGTTAAAACGAACGAGTCGGTGAACGTTCACAAAATAACAAACCGAAAAAAACCGATCTAGGTTTTTTTTAACGAACAGTTTTTTTTAAACAAAACCGGCAACGAACGTCGAGGTATACCTCGTCGGGGCGGACTCCGGCGGGGCTCCGGCTGCTCCGGCGAGGGCGGCGGGGTGCGGCGGGGCTCGGGGGTGCTCGGGGGTGCTCGGGGCGGCGAACGGCGAGCGGCGGCGGCCTCGAGCTTCGGCTCCGGCGGCGGCGGGGTGCGGGGCAGGTGCGGGCGGCGGCGGGGTGAGAAGAGGGGGGGGGGCGGCGGCTATATATGAGGGGGGGGGGGCAGCGGCTTGGAGGAGGGGCAAAGGCGGCGGGGTGCTCCCGTGCTCGAGCCGGACTCGGCGCGGCGGCGGCGGTCGTACGCGGGGAGGACGACGGCGGGGTGGGCCGGCGGCTCGGCTGGGCTTCGGCCCGGTCGGGCGCGGCGAAGTTTAAAAAAAAAACGTTCCGCGGAACAATTCTTAGAAAAATAAATAAAAGTCCAAAAAAGATAAAATAAAATTTCCCCGTCTAGTTAGAATATTTAGAACAGGGTGAACATTTTTGTTTAACGCCAAATAAATTTTTGAAAACATGCAATATTTTTAATGCAATTAAAATTCCAAATAAATTCCAATAAGTGATTTTAACACTTTTCCTCCAATATTTCAATTGTTTTGGAGAAGTCATATTTTCTCCTCTCATTTATTTTTAAAATGAAATATTTTTCCGGAGAGAAAATAATTAAAACCAAAATCCTCGTTTTATTATTTGATGGAAATCAAATATGAAAATTCGAGAAAATCCCCAACTCTCTTCGAGGGTCCTTGAGTTGCTTAGGATTTATCGAGGATTTGTCAAAATGCAATAAAATATGGTATGCAATGATGATCTATGTATAACATACCAAATTGAAAATTTGGGATGTTACAAACCTACCCCCTTAAGATGAATCTCGCCCTCGAGATTCGGGTTGGCTAGAAAACAGGTGGGAGTGGTCCTTCCGTAGATCTTCCTCTCGCTCCCAGGTGGCTTCATCTTCCGTGTGGTGACTCCACTGGACTTTGCAAAACTTGATAACCTTACTGCGGGTAACTCGGCTGGCATACTCAAGAATCTTAACTGGTTTCTCCTCATAGGTCAAATCACTTTCCAGCTGAATTGCTTGCAGTGGCACAGTATCTTTCAGTGGTATCTCAGCCATCTCAGCGTGGCACTTCTTCAACTGGGAGACGTGAAATACATCATGAACTTCAGACAATCCTACGGGCAATTCCAGCTTGTAGGCAACCTCTCCCATACGTTCCACAACTCTGTATGGTCCGATAAAACGGGGTGCTAATTTTCCCTTAACTCCAAAGCGCTTCACTCCTCGAAGTGGTGATACTCGAAGATAAACTCGGTCTCCGACTTCGTGAACTGTCTCCTTTCGTTTAGAATCAGCATAACTCTTCTGCCTGGACTGGGCTACCTTGAGCCTATCGCGAATCAACCTCACTTTCTGTTCAGACTCCTTAATCAAATCTGGTCCAAACAACTGACGGTCTCCAACTTCGTCCCATAACAACGGTGTTCTACACCTCCTTCCGTACAAGGCTTCGAAAGGGGCCATCTTCAAACTGGTCTGATAACTGTTGTTATAAGAAAACTCCGCATATGGCAAGTTGTCGTCCCAACTAGATCCATAATCTAGTGCACAAGCTCTTAACATGTCCTCCAAAATCTGGTTGACTCTCTCGGTCTGTCGATCTGTCTGCGGGTGAAAAGCTGTACTAAATTCTAGCCTGGTTCCCAATGTTTCATGTAACTGCTTCCAAAACTTCGAGGTAAATTGGGTTCCTCTGTTTGATACAATGGTCCTCGGAACTCCATGCAAACATACGATCCTGGTCATGTATATCTTTGCCAACTTAGCACTGGTGTAAGTGGTCTTCACTGGAATGAAATGAGCCACTTTCGTCAAACGGTCGACTACAACCCATATTGAGTCATAGCCTGAACGAGTCCTGGGTAATCCCGTGATAAAATCCATGCCTATTTTATCCCACTTCCATTCAGGTATCGGCAATGGTTGTAGCAATCCTGCTGGCTTCTGATGCTCTGCCTTCACTCTCTGACACACATCACAAACTGCTACGTACTCTGCAATATCCTTCTTCATTCCGGTCCACCAGAAAGTATTCTTCAGATCCAAATACATCTTGGTATTCCCTGGGTGAATCGAGTACGGTGAATCATGGGCTTCTTGCAAAATCAACTTCCTGATCTCCGGATCATTTGGCACATAAACGCGGTCCTCAAACCATAAGGTATCGTGCTCATCCTCACGAAATCCCTTGGCTTTTCCTTTGCTCATCTTCTTCTTTATCTCTTCAATCTCCTTGTCTGTCTTCTGAGCTTCTCTGATCCTTTCCATCAAGGTAGACTGAATCTCTAGTGTCGCTAAATAGCCTCTTGGGACTATCTCCAAACATAGCTCGCGAAGGTCCTCGGCTAACTCCTGAGGTAACTCTCCTGTCATGAGGGTGTTGACATGACTCTTGCGGCTCAACGCGTCTGCTACTACGTTAGCCTTTCCTGGGTGATAATGCAATCTCATATCATAGTCCTTAATGAGCTCCAACCATCTCCTCTGTCTGAGATTTAACTCCTTCTGCGTGAAAATATACTTCAAACTCTTGTGATCCGTGTACACCTCACAATGGTTTCCGATGAGAAAATGTCTCCATGTCTTCAATGCATGCACCACGGCTGCTAACTCCAAATCATGCATAGCATAATTCTTCTCATGGGGTTTAAGTTGTCGTGAAGCATATGACACAACTCTTCCTTCCTGCATAAGCACTGCTGCAAGTCCTCTACGAGAAGCGTCGCAATAAACTTCATAATCCTTGCGTTGATCTGGCAGAATCAACACTGGTGATGTAACCAATCGTTTCTTCAACTCTTGGAAACTAGCTTCACATTCCTCAGTCCAATTGAATTTGGTGTCCTTCTTCAATAGCTCAGTCATGGGCTTAGCAATCTTCGAGAAATTCTCGATGAATCTCCGGTAGTATCCTGCAAGTCCAAGAAAACTCCGGATTTCTCCAACTGTCGTGGGTGATTCCCAACTTGTCACTGTATCAACCTTGGCAGGATCTACTGCTATTCCTTCTCCAGAAATAACATGTCCAAGGAATCCAACTTCCTTCAGCCAAAATTCACATTTGCTGAACTTGGCATATAACTGATGTTCTCTGAGCTTCTCAAGTACCAATCGCAAATGCTCCTCATGCTCTTCCTCATTCTTGGAAAAGACTAAAATATCATCAATGAACACCACGACGAACTTATCCAAAAACTCCATAAACACTTTGTTCATCAGGTTCATGAAATAGGCAGGTGCGTTAGTCATACCAAATGACATAACGGTATACTCATATAATCCATATCTGGTGGTAAAAGCCGTCTTAGGTATATCCTGCTCTCGAATCTTTAACTGATGGTATCCTGATCGTAGATCGATCTTGGAAAATACTTTAGCTCCTTGTAGGCGGTCAAACAAATCATTGATCATCGGCAGTGGGTACTTGTTTTTGATGGTCACTTCATTCAATCCACGGTAATCAACAACCATCCTCAGTGATCCATCTTTCTTCTCCACTAGAAGTACTGGTGATCCCCAAGGTGACGAACTTGGGCGAATATAGCCTTTATCCAGTAACTCCTTGATCTGCTTCTTAATTTCCTCCAAATCTTTTGCGGGCATCCTGTACGGTCTCTTAGATATTGGCCTTGTGCCTGGCAAAAGTTCAATCAACAACTCAATGTCTCTATCCGGTGGCATGCCTGGCAACTCTTCTGGAAATACATCCGGATAATCCTTCACCACTGGTACTTCCTCCTGTACAACTCCTGATAAGGAATTCATTTGAGTCCTCTTCGGCATATGCCGGGATACATACTTGATCCTTTTTCCTTCCGGGGTGGTAAGCAAAATCGTCTTGTTGGCACAATCGATGTTTCCTCCATACAACGATAGCCAATCCATTCCCAAAATCACATCCAAACCTTGCGACTCCAAAACTATGAGGTCTGAGGGGAAAACATGCCTACCAATGGCCAATGGTATCAGAAAACATCCTTGGCTGGCCATATACTCTGCTCCTGGCGAGGTTACTAACATAGGGGTTTTGAGAACTTTGGTGGACAGCTTAAACTTATTCACAAATCCCCTTGATATGTATGAATGCGATGCACCAGTATCGAAAAGAACGGTTGCAGTAAATGACTTAACCAAAAACTTACCTATTACTGCATCAGGCTGAGCTTCAACCTCCTCCATGCTCACATGGTTCACATGTCCTTTGTTGAACGGGTTCGGCTTCTTCCCAGAGCTTCCATTGCCATTTCCATTTTGGGCTTCAGGACAATCAGTAGCATAGTGTCCAGTCTTCTGGCACTTGAAACAAGTAACATGACTTAGGTCCCTCTTGGCTGGGGTAGATGGGTTGGTGCGGTTCTGTCCGTTGGTTCCTCCATTCCCATTACCATTCTTGGAGCCATTATGGTTGTGCGAACTACCTCCTCCATGGGTATGCTGAAACTGTCCTCCCGGCTTTGGGGCAAAACGAGGCTTCTGCTGAGCTCCAGAATTGTACTTCCCTTGTCCATACTTCCTCTTACGGTTTTCAATCTGCTGTTGCTTCCCTTCAATCATGAGAGCTCTATCTACCAACTCTTGGTAGTTGTTGAAGTTTGCTACCATCAACTGCATACTCAGTTCATCATTCAGTCCTTCCAAAAATTTCTCCTGCTTGGCAGCATCTGTAGCAACGTCATCTGGTGCATAACGTGCTAACTTACTGAAATCCTCCACATACTGGCCTACGGTGCGTCCTCCTTGGCATAGGTTGCGAAACTCACGCTTCTTCATAGCCATAGCTCCTGCTGAAACATGTGCTGTACGGAAAGCTTGCTGAAACTGGTCCCATGTGACAGTGTCAATAGGGTGCGTGGCTGTATAATTCTCCCACCATGATGCTGCGGGTCCATCAAGCTGATGTGCGGAAAAACGCACTCTCTCCGCATCTGTGCATCCTGCAGTGGTCAACTCCCTTCCAACTTTGCGGAGCCAATCATCTGCAACAATCGGCTCGGTGCTACTGGAAAACACCGGCGGGTTTAGCCTTAAGAAACGGGCTAAGTGATCAACAGGTGGTGGTGGCGGTGGGTTGTTGTTGTTGTTGCCTTGGTTCTGCACTAACACTTGCATCAGGGCATTCTGTCGCTGAATCAACTGGGTGATCTCCGGTGGGAAAACAAATCCGGTGTCGCGTCTCGGAGGCATCTGATGGGTTAGAAAAGATGAGAGTTAAGAATAGAATGAGGTCTAGAGGGAAAACACTACCCATATGCTCATGAGACAAATACAATCAATATCACTCAATCAATTCAAACAAGGCATAACAATCGATCTAACTAGCGTTACAAAGTGCTTGAACTATACTATTAAATGGGGGAAAACTACTACTGATATGGTGGTCTACTAGAAATTCTGATCCGTTGAAGACTCCATGATGTCTGCTCCAGCTTCATCAACAAAGTCATCTTCACTTGGTTCCGAGTCGGTGTCGTCGATGATGATGTAGTTATCCGGACAAGTGCATTCGTCATCTTCTGCTTTTGGCACTGGATTTCCCGTGAATACTCCAATCTTCTTCTCCAGGTCGTCATTCTTCCCTACTAGTGCGATGATTTCCTCCATATAATCCTCGCGTGTAGCCTTGAGTTCTTCCTCCAGCTCCTTGATCTTGGTTAATGCCTTCTTCAGTTCTTCCTTGTCCGTGCACATTTGGTTCTCCTGGCGACGAATGTGTTGGTTTTGCTCCTGGAAGAAAGCTGCAATTGATCCATCCTTCTTGGTTCTGATCATCTCCCATTGCGCGTCTCGGCGTCCACAAATCTGATAAATTGTATCCTTAAGCTCCTGGTGGTAGACTTCTCCAATGCGTCCCATGGCGATGTGTGCGGCCATGCTCTTCCCTAAACTCCAGGTTGGTGCTTCGAAGTTCAGTAACTGGCACAAATGTCCTTCCTGGAATGTGAACTTGAATCTTCCAGCTCTCCTCTTCGGGTAATGTGGCGTTGTAGGTTCCGGTGATGCTTGGTATTCCTATGTTCAAATACTTGGTGACTTCCTTCAAGTGTCGTCCAAAAGGTGTGTCTTCATCTGGTTGCATGAACTTGCTCCTTGCATCCGCCATTCCTAAAAGAGTAGAAAAAGGAGAGGGGTCAGAAATGAGAAGAGAGAAGTGTTCTAGGGCTTAAGCTTAGTGGTCGTGTCCTACAGTCAGCGTGTGCTCTGATACCACCTTTGTAGCGACCAGACCTCAAATGGTCTATGCTGCTGTGCACCAGTGTCATCCCTGGATCAGTAATGCTGACACGCACAGTACAAATGGAGGATTTATAATAGAGTAGCAATCACACACTTATTACATCGAATATCTCCAAAGAGATTAAGTATGCTAAATATGGCTTAAGGCCATCTAGAACGATAACAGCGGAAGACTTGGAAGATAAGTGAGTCCATCAACTCCAGCGGCATCACTGAGTATAAGACCACGACCTAAGGCACCTTACTCGTCATCTGAAAAGTCTGCAACATGAAACGTTGCAGCCCGAAAATGGGTCAGCACATAGAATATGCTGGCAAAGTAACACATAGAGAATAATGAACATAATAATGCTATACTACATGCACATATGTGGCTGGTGGAAAGCTCTACGGTTAAGGTTTTGCGAAAAGCCAATTTTTCCCTACTGCAAAAGAATAAATTTTATTTAACTATCATGGTGGTTGTTAAACATTGAGATGGTTGACAGCATCTCAATCCCAATTAAGTGTCATCAATAACCCAACAAAATTAATTAAAAGTAACATGGTGATGAGATTCAAATGATAATCCAGGTACTAGATACTCAGATTGTCCATAACCGGGGACACGGCTAACCATGATTAGTTTGTACACTCTGCAGAGGTTTGCGCACTTTTCCCCACAAGACTCGATCGCCTCCACTTGATTCTCGCACTGCATGATGTTTGAGAAACGGATGACCGAGACACAGTCTTTCAGGAACAATCACTCTTTACTCCGGGTGGACCGGTACACCTACTTTCCCCTATATCTGCTAGCCCACCTCTTCAAGAGATCATGTAACCTACTCAACTATGCTAGAAACCATAATAGCTTGTGGCTGCACACGGAAGTTTCTAGCATGAATAATCTTATGATCCCTTTGAGCCTGGGTGGCGGTCCTTATACAAACAGACAACACTGGATTCTCCAGGTGCCTCAATCCACCCAGATGTGAGTTTTAGTTGCCACCTTAGGTAAACCATTATTAACAATCTCACATCTGTCATGAATATCTCTCAAACCCAATCCACGTCTATGAGCATAGCATGGCAATATAATAGCAACGTAGAAGTAACTCCCAAGGGTTTGATAAGAAATCAGGTAATAGGTACTACCTCAACTACTTCCCAAAGTCCCACAATTTAATTAGATCCTAATCATGCAATTGTTTGAGGAAAAGATCTAATGCAATAAAACTGGGTATGGAAAGTATGATCAAAGTGTTACTTGCCTTGCTGATGATCCGCGAAACCTAGCGATTCGAAGTAACAAGCGGCACACTCCGGGTACTCTATCGCAAACAAACAAGCAAACAATAAGTACTCATCTAATGCACAGGTAAAACTCGAATGAAAGATCCAACCAGAAAGTTCAACTTAAGAACTCCGGTTTGCAAAAAGAATCAACTCGAACGAAGCAACGAAAGTCAAACTGCGAAAGAAACAAGCTTCGTTTACTAATCTGGATCTAGGTCAAATTTTACAGTAGCAAAAACTTGTTTGAGTAGGTTAAACGGAAAGAGAATTTCGAGACGAAACTCTAGGCGCTTGAATCGCCTGATTCCGATAAACGAGCGAAAATTTAAACAGAAACGAAGATTCAATCAGAAATCGAGATCTGAGATAATCGCGGAAAAATCCGACGAAAAAGAAAAACGGACGAACGGTTAAAGAACGGACGTTCGTTAACAGAGAAAATCCAACGAACGCGTTCGTTAAAACGAACGAGTCGGTGAACGTTCACAAAATAACAAAACCGAAAAAAAACCGATCTAGGGTTTTTTTAAACGAACGGTTTTTTAAAACAAAACCGGCAACGAACGGCGAGGTATACCTCGTCGGGGCGGACTCCGGCTTGGCTCCGGCTGCTCCGGCGAGGGCGGCGGGGTGCGGCGGGGCTCGGGGGTGCTCGGGGGCGGCGAGGGGGCGGCGAACGGCGAGCGGCGGCGGCCTCGAGCTTCGGCTCCGGCGGCGGCGGGGTGTGGGGCAGGTGCGGGCGGCGGCGGGGTGAGAAGAGGGGGGGGGGGGCGGCGGCTATATATGAGGGGGGGGCAGCGGCTTGGAGGAGGGGCAAAGGCGGCGGGGTGGTCCCGTGCTCGAGCCGGACTCGGCGCGGCGGCGGCGCTCGTACGCAGAGGACGACGGCGGTTTATGGCCGGCGGCTCGGCTGGGCTTCGGCCCGGTCGGGCGCGGCGAATTTAAAAAAAAAACGTTCCGCGGAAAAATTCATAGAAAAATAAATAAAAGTCCAAAAAAGATAAAATAAATTTTCCCCGTCTAGTTAGAATATTTAGAACAGGGTGAACATTTTTTTAACACCAAATAAATTTTTGAAAACATGCAATATTTTTAATGCAATTAAAATTGCAAATAAATTCCAAATAAATTCCAATAAGTGATTTTAACACTTTTCCTCCAATATTTCAATTGTTTTGGAGAAGTCATATTTTCTCCTCTCATTTATTTTTAAAATGAAATATTTTTCCGGAGAGAAAATAATTAAAACCAAAATCCTCGTTTTATTATTTGATGGAAATCAAATATGAAAATTCGAGAAAATCCCCAACTCTCTCCGAGGGTCCTTGAGTTGCTTAGGATTTATCGAGGATTTGTCAAAATGCAATAAAATATGGTATGCAATGATGATCTATGTATAACATACCAAATTGAAAATTTGGGATGTTACATAAGTTCAGACCTTACATTGTTGATTCTAAAGTTACTATTCACACGGATCATGCTGCTATTAAATATCTTATGGAAAAGAAAGATGCTAAACCTAGACTTATTAGATGGGTTCTCTTGCTACAAGAATTTGACTTGCATATTATTGATAGAAAGGGAGCTGAGAACCCCGTTGCAGATAACTTGTGTAGGTTATAAAATGTTCTTGATGACCCACTACCTATTGATGATAGATTTCCTGATGAACAATTAAATGTCATAAATGCTTCTCATACTACTCCATGGTATGCCGATTATGCTAATTACATTGTTGCTAAATTTATACCACCTAGTTTCACATACCAGCAAAAGAAAAAGTTTTTCTATGATTTAAGACATTACTTTTGGGATGACCCACATCTTTATAAAGAAGGAGTAGATGGTGTTATTAGACGTTGTGTACCTGAGCATGAACAGGAATAGATCCTACGCAAGTGTCACTCCGAAGCTTATGGAGGACACCACGCTGGAGATAGAACTGCACATGAGGTATTGCAATCCAGTTTTTATTGGCCTACTCTCTTCAAGGATGCCAGTAAGTTTGTCTTATCTTGTGATGAATGTCAAAGAATTGGTAATATTAGTAGACGTCAAGAAATGCCTATGAATTATTCACTTGCTATCGAACCATTCGATGTTTGGGGCTTTGATTATATGGGACCGTTTCCTGCCTCTAATGGTTATACTCATATTTTAGTTGCTGTTGATTACGTTACTAAGTGGGTAGAAGCTATTCCAACTAGTAGTGCTGATCATAACACTTCTATTAAGATGCCTAAAGAAGTTATTTTTCCGAGGTTTGGAGTCCCTAGATATTTAATGACTGATGGTGGTTCACATTTTATTCATGGTGCCTTTCGTAAAATGCTTGCTAAGTATGATGTTAATCATAGAATTGCATCTCCTTATCACCCATAGTCTAGTGGTCAAGTAGAATTGAGCAATAGAGAGCTCAAATTAATTTTTCAAAAGACTGTTAATAGATCTAGAAAGAATTGGTCCAAGAAACTTGATGATGCATTATGGGCCTATAGAACTGCATATAAAAATCCTATGGGTATGTCTCCGTATAAAATGGTTTATGGAAAAGCATGTCACTAACCTCTCGAACTAGAACATAAGGCGTATTGGGCTATTAAAGAGCTCAACTATGATTTCAAACTTGCCGGTGAGAAGAGGTTATTTGACATTAGCTCACTTGATGAATGGAGAACCCAAGCTTATGAGAATGCCAAGTTGTTTAAAGAAAAAAGTTAAAAGATGGCATGAAAAAAGGATACAAAAGCGTGAGTTTAATGTAGGTGATTACGTATTGCTATACAACTCTCGTTTAAAATTTTTTGCAGGGAAACTTCTCTCTAAATGGGAAGGTAATTACGTTATCGAGGAGGTCTATAGTTCCGGTGCCATAAAAAACAGCAACTTCGAAGGCACAAATATGAAGGTGGTGAACGGTCAAAGAACCAAACATTATATCTCAGGTAATCCTATAAATGTTGAAACCAATGTTATTGAAACCGTAACCCCGGAGGAATATATAAGGGACACTTTTCGGAATGTTTCAGACTCCGAAAAGGAATAGGTATGTGGTACGGTAAGTAAACCGACTCCAAAACAGTTCTAATGGAAATTTTTCTTCGTTTTGGAATGTTTAGAAAAATAGAAAAATAAGAAGCTGTCCGGGAAGGACACGAGGCCTCCACAAGGGTGGAGGGCGTGCCCCCTGCCTCGTGGGCACCTCGTGTGCTCTCCGGACTTCGTTTTCTTGCACGTTACGTATTTTGGTCGGTAAAAATTCATTATATAATCTCCCGAAGGTTTAGACTCCTGTATCACGCAATTGTCCTCTGTTCTTGTTTCGAGCTGTTTTTCTGACAGATCTAGATCATCACAACATCTCCAAGTGCCCCCAAGGACAAGTTCTTCGAGAAGGTCATCAACCCCTACCTCACGGAGGTGCTGCAACACCCTCAAACCATTGAGATGCATGAGGGGGTGCTGCACATCTGCGATGTTGAGGGACCAAGGAGGACCGGGAGCGTGGAGACAAGGCTCGAGGCAATGGAGCAACAAATTTTCAAGTGCCAGGAGATGGTGGAGCTTGGACTTGACTCCAATCACATGATGATCGCGGAGTTCACCAACAACCACAAGCTAGATTCCAAGGACATTGGGGAGGCCATCTTCAAGCTCCATGAGAAAATCGAGCACCTCCAAGCCCAAATCTATGACCTGCAAAACCAAAACTGTGAGTATGAATATAGATTCAAGAGAATGATTTTGGCTGCAGATTTGAGGATCCCGGAGACTCGATCATCCTTCTATGCTGGTGAGCCCATGCCTTGGAAGATGGACGACAAGCCTACTTCATCAACAACCCCATCACCACCACTTCTGAGAAAGGAGATATAATCATATGGGTATGGGCACTCCCCTTGGCAACTGCCAAGCTTGGGGGAGGTGCCCCGGTATCGTATCACCATCACACTCCTATCTTTACCGTTTTTCTTAGTTCAATCATTTTAGTAGTATTTTGATCTAGTAGAATAAAGCTTTAGTATGATTTAGTTTTGAGTTTTGCTTATGATCCCTCTATGTAATCGAGTCCGTGAGCTATATAATAAAAATTAGTGTTGAGTCAAGGGCTTGATTATTTTGCCATGATCTTGAGTAAATAAAAGAAAAGAGAAAAAGAAACAAAGAGATCATATTGATCTTACGAAGAGTAATGACTTCACATAAAGAGATCATATTGATCTTATGCTTGCTAAGTATGATGTTAATCATAGAATTGCATCTCCTTATCACCCGCAGTCTAGTGGTAAAGTAGAATTGAGCAATAGAGAGCTCAAATTAATTTTGCAAAAGACTGTTAATAGATCTAGAAAGAATTGGCCCAAGAAACTTGATGATGCATTATGGGCCTATAGAACTGCATATAAAAATCCTATGGGTATGTCTTCGTATAAAATGGTTTATGGAAAAGCATGTCACTTACCTCTCGAACTAGAACATAAGGCATAATCGGCTATTAAAGAGCTCAACTATGATTTCAAACTTGCCGGTGAGAAGAGGTTATTTGACATTAGCTCACTTGATGAATGGAGAACCCAAGCCTATGAGAATGCCAAGTTGTTTAAAGAAAAAGTTAAAAGATGGCATGAAAAAAGGATACAAAAGCGTGAGTTTAATGTAGGTGATTACGTATTGCTATACAACTCTCGTTTAAAATTTTTTGCAGGGAAACTTCTCTCTAAATGGGAAGGTAATTACGTTATCGAGGAGGTCTATAGTTCCGGTGCCATAAAAAACAGCAACTTCGAAGGCACAAATATGAAGGTGGTGAACGGTCAAAGAACCAAACATTATATCTCAGGTAATCCTATAAATGTTGAAACCAATGTTATTGAAACCGTAACCCCGGAGGAATATATAAGGGACACTTTTCGGAATGTTTCAGACTCCGAAAAGGAATAGGTATGTGGTACGGTAAGTAAACCGACTCCAAAACAGTTCTAATGGCAA
Organism: Aegilops tauschii subsp. strangulata; assembly: GCF_002575655.3. Lineage (NCBI taxonomy): Eukaryota > Viridiplantae > Streptophyta > Magnoliopsida > Poales > Poaceae > Aegilops > Aegilops tauschii. The sequence continues at coordinate 336,621,765 of NC_053035.3, forward strand.
TTTTTCTTCGTTTTGGAATGTTTAGAAAAATAGAAAAATAAGAAGCTGTCCGGGAAGGACACGAGGCCTCCACAAGGGTGGAGGGCGTGCCCCCTGCCTCGTGGGCACCTCGTGTGCTCTCCGGACTTCGTTTTCTTGCACGTTACGTATTTTGGTCGGTAAAAATTCATTATATAATCTCCCGAAGGTTTAGACTCCTGTATCACGCAATTGTCCTCTGTTCTTGTTTCGAGCTGTTTTTCTGACAGATCTAGATCATCACAACATCTCCAAGTGCCCCCAAGGACAAGTTCTTCGAGAAGGTCATCAACCCCTACCTCACGGAGGTGCTGCAACACCCTCAAACCATTGAGATGCATGAGGGGGTGCTGCACATCTGCGATGTTGAGGGACCAAGGAGGACCGGGAGCGTGGAGACAAGGCTCGAGGCAATGGAGCAACAAATTTTCAAGTGCCAGGAGATGGTGGAGCTTGGACTTGACTCCAATCACATGATGATCGCGGAGTTCACCAACAACCACAAGCTAGATTCCAAGGACATTGGGGAGGCCATCTTCAAGCTCCATGAGAAAATCGAGCACCTCCAAGCCCAAATCTATGACCTGCAAAACCAAAACTGTGAGTATGAATATAGATTCAAGAGAATGATTTTGGCTGCAGATTTGAGGATCCCGGAGACTCGATCATCCTTCTATGCTGGTGAGCCCATGCCTTGGAAGATGGACGACAAGCCTACTTCATCAACAACCCCATCACCACCACTTCCGAGAAAGGAGATATAATCATATGGGTATGGGCACTCCCCTTGGCAACTGCCAAGCTTGGGGGTGGTGCCCCGGTATCGTATCACCATCACACTCCTATCTTTACTGTTTTTCTTAGTTCAATCTTTTGGTAGTATTTTGATCTAGTAGAATAAAGCTTTAGTATGATTTAGTTTTGAGTTTTGCTTATGATCCCTCTATGTAATCGAGTCCGTGAGCTATATAATAAAAATTAGTGTTGAGTCAAGGGCTTGATTATTTTGCCATGATCTTGAGTGAATAAAAGAAAAGAGAAAAGAGTAAAATGAAACAAAGAGATCATATTGATCTTATGAAGAGTAATGACTTCACATAGAAAGAGTATGATGATTAAAAGTTGTTGAGAGTTAACAAACATAGTTTTGATCATCGTTGCAATTCATACGAAGTAATAAAGAAAGAGAGGTTTCACATATAAATAAACTATCTTGGACATCTTTTATGATTGTGAGCACTCATTAAAATATGACATGCTAAAGAGTTGATGTTGGACAAGGAAGACAACGTAATGGGTTATGTTTTCTTATATCTGAAATAAAGTATATTGTCATGGATCATCCAATATGTTGAGCTTGCTTTCCCCCCCTCATGCTAGCCAAATTCTTTGCACCAAGTAGAGATACTACTTGTGCTTCCAAATACCCTTAAACCCAGTTTTGCCATGAAAGTCCACCATATCTACCTATGGATTGAGTAAGATCCTTCAAGTAAGTTGTCATCGGTGCAAGCAATAAAAATTGCTCTCTAAATATGTATGATTGATTGGTGTGGAGGAAATAAGCTTTATACGATCTTGTGATGTGGAAGAAATAAAAGCGACGGACTGCATAATAAAGGTCCATATCACAAGTGGCAATATAAAGTGATGTTCTTTCGCATTAAGATTTTGTGCATCCAACCCTGAAAGCGCATGACAACCTCTGCTTCCCTCTGCGAAGGGCCTATCTTTTATCATTATCTTCTACCTTATGCAAGAGTCATGGTGATCTTCACCTTTCCTTTTTACATTTTATCCTTTGGCAAGCACAGTGTGTTGGAAAGATCCAGACATATATATCTAATTGGATGTAAGTTAGCATGAACTATTATTGTTGACATTACCCTTGAGGTAAAAGGTTGGGAGGCGAAACTAGAAGCCCCTATCTTTCTCTGTGTCTGATTAAAACTCCGTAACCACACGTATTGCGTGAGTGTTAGCAATTGTGAAAGACTAAATGATAGTTGAGTATGTGGGCTTGCTGAAAAGCTCTGACATAGACTCTTTCTGATGTTATGATAAATTGCAATTGCTTCAATGGCTGAGATAATAGTTTGTTAGTTCTCAATAAATTTTCTGATTCATACTTTGCATTGTGAATAGATTATTACTTTAGCATAAGAAATCATATGACAATATCCATATATGTTGTTGTTATAAGAATGATCATGATGCCGTCATGTCCGTATTTTATTTTATCGACACCTCTACCTCTAAACATGTGGACATATTTATCGTTATCGGCTTTCGCTTGAGGACAAACGAGGTCTAAGCTTGGGGGAGTTGATACGTCCATTTTGCATCATGCTTTTATATCAATATTTATTGCATTATGGGCTGTTATTACACATTATGTCATAATACTTATGCCTATTCTCTCTTATTTTACAAGGTTTACATAAGGCGGGAGAATGCCGGCAGCTGGAATTTTGGGCTTGAAAAGGAGCTAATATTAGAGACCTATTCTGCACAACTCCAAAAGTCCTGAAACTCCACGGAAGTTATTTTTTGGAAATAATAAAAAATATTGAGTGGAAGAAATACCAGAGGGGGCCCACACCCTGGCCACGAGGGTGGGGGCGCGCCCCCTGCCTCGTGGGCCCCCCGTTGGTCCTCCGGTGCCCATCTTCTGCTATATGAAGTCTTTCGTCCGAAGAAAAATCATAAGCAAGCTTTCGGGATGAGACTCCGCCGCCACGAGGCGGAACCATGGCGAAACCAATCTAGGGCTCTGGCGGAGCTGTTCTGCCGGGGAAACTTCCCTCCGGGAGGGGGAAATCATCGCCATCGTCATCACCAACGCTCCTCTCATAGGGAGGGGGCCAATCTCCATCAACATCTTCACCAGCACCATCTCCTCTCAAACCCTGGTTCATCTCTTGTATCCAATTCTTGTCTCGAAGTCTAGGATTGGTACCTGTAGGTTGCTAGTAGTGTTGATTACTCCTTGTGGTTGATGCTAGTTGGTTTATTTGGTGGAAGATCATATGTTCAGATCCATTATGCATATTAATACCCCTCTGATTATGAACATGAATATGCTTTGTGAGTAGTTACGTTTGTTCCTGAGGACATGGGAGAAGTCTTGCTATTAGTAGTCATGTGAATTTGGTATTCGTTCGATATTTTGATGAGATGTATATTGTCTCTCCTCTAGTGGTGTTATGTGAACGTCGACTACATGACACTTCACCATTATTTGGGCCTAGAGGAACGCATTGGGAAGTAATAAGTAGATGATGGGTTGCTAGAGTGACAGAAGCTTAAACCCTAGTTTATGCATTGCTTCGTAAGGGGCTGATTTGGATCCATATGTTTCATGCTATGGTTAGGTTTACCTCAATACTTCTTTTGTAGTTGCTGATGCTTGCAATAGGGGTTAATCATAAGTGGGATGCTTGTTCAAGTAAGAACAGCACCCAAGCACTGGTCCACCCACATATCAAATTATCAGAGTACCGAACGCGAATCATATGAACGTGATGAAAACTAGCTTGACGATAATTCCCATGTGTCCTCGGGAGCGCTTTTCTTTATATAAGAGTTTGTCCAGGCTTGTCCTTTGCTACAAAAAGGATTGGGCCACCTTGCTGCACTTTATATACTTTTGTTACTTGTTGCTCGTTACAAATTATCTTATCACAAAACTATCTGTTACCTATTATTTCAGTGCTTGCAGAGAATACCTTGCTGAAAACCGCTTATCATTTCCTTCTGCTCCTCGTTGGGTTTGACACTCTTACTTATCGAAAGGACTACGATAGATCCCCTATACTTGTGGGTCATCAAGACTCTTTTCTGGCGCCATTGCCGGGGAGTGAAGCGCCTTTGGTCGGTGGAATTTGGTAAGGAAAAATTTATATAGTGTGCTGAAATTTACTATCACTTGTTACTATGGAAAGTAATCCTCTGAGGGGCTTGTTCGGGGTATCTTCACCCCGACCAGTAGAGCAAAGAGTTTCTCCTCAACCTACTGAACCTACTGAAAAGGAAAATGTCTACTTAGAAATTCCTTCGGGAATGGTAGATAAACTGCTAGCTAATCCTTTTGCAGGAGATGGAACATTACATCCTGATGAGCACCTAATCTATGTGGATGAGGTTTGTGGATTATTTAAGCTTGCAGGTATGCCCGATGATGTTATCAAGAAGAAGGTCTTCCCTTTATCTTTGAAGGGAGATGCATTGAGATGGTATAGGCTATGTGATGATATGGGTCATGGAACTACAAACGATTGAAATTGGAATTTCATCAGAAGTTTTATCCTATGCATCTTGTTCGTCGTGATCGTAATTATATACATAATTTTTGGCCTCGCGAAGGAGAAAGCATCGCTCAAGCTTGGGGGAGGCTTAAATAAATGTTATATTCATGCCCCAATCATGAGCTCTCAAGAGAAATGATTATTCAAAAATTTTATGCTCGGCTTTCTGATAACAATCGCACCATGCTCGGTACTTCTTGTGCTGGCTCTTTTATGATGAAGACTATTGAATTCAAATGGGATTAATTGGAAAGAATTAAATGCAACTCTGAAGATTGGGATCTCGACGAAGGTAAGGAGTCAGGTACGACACCTAAGTTTGATTGTGTTAAATCTTTTATGGATACCGATGTTTTCTGTAAATTTAGCACTAAATATGGACTTGACTCTGAGATAGTAGCTTCTTTCTGTGAATCTTTTGCTACTCATGTTGATATCCCTAAGGAGAAGTGGTTTAAATTTCATCCTCCCATAGAAGTAAAAGTAGCTGCACCTATTAAAGTTGAAGAAAAGACTATCACTTATAATGATCCTATTGTTCCTACTGCGTATGTTGAAAAACCACCTTTCCCTGTTAGAATAAAGGATCATGCTAAAGCTTCAACTGTGGTTCGTAAAAGCAATATTAGAACTTATACAACTCCTAAGCAAGTCAAAGTTGAACCTAATATTGCTATTGTTAAAGATCTCTTGGCTGATAATATTGATGGGCATGTTATTTATTTCTGTGATGAAACTGCTAGAATTGCTAAACCTTGTGCTAAAGATTAACATAGACCTGTGGTAGGCATGCCTGTTATTTCTGTTGAAATAGGAGATCATTGTTATCATGGCTTGTGTGATATGGGTGCTAGTGCTAGTGCAATACCTGTTGTCTTATACAAAGAAATTATGCATGATATTGCACCTACTGAGTTAGAAGAAATTGATGTTACAATTAAGCTTGCCAATAGAGATACTATTTCACCCATGGGAATTGTTAGAGATGTTGAAGTCTTATGTGGGAAAACTAAATATCCTGCTGATTTTCTTGTTCTTGGTTCCCCACAAGATAGCTTTTGTCCCATTATATTTGGTAGACCCTTCTTAAACACTGTTAATGCTAGGATAGACTGCGAAAAGGATGTTGCTACTATTGGTCTAGGAGATATGTCTCATGAGTTCAACTTCTCTAAATTTCGTAGACAACACCGTGAAGAGGAATTCCTAGTAAGGACGAAATTATTGGTCTTGCTAGTATTGCCGTACCTCCTAGTGATCCTTTAGAACAATATTTGCTAGACCACGAAAATGATATGTTTATGAATGAAAGAAGGGAAATAGATGAAGTGTTGTTTAAACAGGGACCTATTCTGAAACACAACATGCCTGTTGAAATCCTAGGGGATCCTCCTCCACCCAATGGTGATCCCGTGTTTGAACTTAAACCGTTACCTGATACTCTTAAATATGCTTATCTTGATGAAAAGAAGGTATATCTTGTTATTATTAGTGCTAACCTTTCAGAGAAGGAGGAATAAAAATTATTGAAAACTCTGAAGAAGCATCGTGCTGCTATTGGATATACTCTTGATGATCTTAAGGGCATTAGTCCCACTCTATGTCAACACAAAATAAATTTGGAGAAAGATGCCAAACCAGTTATTGATCATCAACGACGGCTGAATCCTAAGATGAAAGAAGTGGTAAGAAAATAAATACTAAAGCTCCTTGAGGCAGGTATAATCTATCCCATTGCTGATAGTCAGTGGGTAAGTCCTGTCCATTGTGTCCCTAAGAAGGGAGGTATTACTGTCGTTCCTAATGATAAAGATGGATTGATTCCGCAAAGAATTATTAAAGGTTATAGGATGGTAATTGATTTTCGGAAATTAAATAAGGCTACTAAAAAAGATCATTACCCCTTAGCTTTTATTGATCAAATGCTAGAAAGATTATCCAAACATACACATTTTTGCTTTGTAGATGGTTATTCTGGTTTCTCTCAAATACCTGTGTCGGCTGATGATCAAGCTAAGACCACTTTTACTTGCCCTTTCTATACTTTTGCTTATAGACGTATGCCTTTTGGTTTATGTAATGCACCTTCTACCTTTCAAAGATGCATTATGGCTATATTCTCTGACTTTTGTGAAAAGATTTGTGAGGTTTTCAGGGACGATTTCTCCGTTTATGGATCCTCTTTTGATGATTGCTTAAGCAACCTTGATCGAGTTTTGCAGAGATGTGAAGAAACTAACCTTGTCTTGAATTGGGAGAAGTGCCACTTTATGGTTAATGAAGGTATTGTCTTGGGGCATAAAATTTCTGAAAGGGGCATTGAAGTTGATAAAGCTAAAGTTGATGCTATTAAAAAGATGTCGTGTCCCAAGGACATCAAAGGTATAAGAAGTTTCCTTGGTCATGCCGGCTTTTATACGAGGTTCATTAAGGACTTCTCGAAAATTTCTCCGCCTCTGACTAATTTATTACAAAAAGATATACCTTTCGTTTTTGATGATGATTGTGTAGAATTATTTGAAATACTTAAGAAAGCATTGATTTCTGCACCTATTGTTCAGCCACCTGATTGGAATTTACCCTTTGAAATTATGTGTGATGCTAGTGATTATGCTGTAGGTGTTGTTCTAGGGCAAAGAGTTGATAAGAAATTAAATGTTATTCAATATGCTAGTAAAACTCTAGAGAGTGCCCAGAGAAATTATGCTACTACTGAAAAAGAATTCCTAGCAGTTGTATTTGCTTGTGAAAATTCAGACCTTATATTGTTGATTTTAAAGTAACTATTCACACGGATCATGCTGCTATTAAATATCTTATGGAAAAGAAACATGCTAAACCTAGACTTATTAGATGGGTTCTCTTGCTACAAGAATTTGACTTGCATATTATTGATAGAAAGGGAGCTAAGAACCCCGTTGTAGATAACTTGTCTAGGTTAGAAAATGTTCTTGATGACCCACTACCTATTGATGATAGCTTTCCTGATGAACAATTAAATGTCATAAATGCTTCTCATACTACTCCATGGTATGCCGATTATGCTAATTACATTGTTGCTAAATTTATACCACCTAGTTTCACAAAGCAGCAAAAGAAAAAGTTTTTCTATGAGTTAAGACATTACTTTTGGGATGACCCACATCTTTATAAAGAAGGAGTAGATGGTGTTATTAGACATTGTGTACCTGAGCATGAACAGGAACAGATCCTACGCAAGTGTCACTCCGAAGCTTATGGAGGACACCACGTTGGAGATAGAACTGCACATAAGGTATTGCAATCCGGTTTTTATTGGCCTATTCCACTACAAAAAAAAGACACATCCGTGACATTTTGGGCCGAACGAATTTTTTTTCTGTCATACATATGAGACTTCTATGACGATAATTGTGACAAATCCCGGTATCATCATAGATGTGGTGGGCTCCTACTTCTATGACAAAAAATCATGACAGAAAATGGGCTTTTCGTCCTGGGCGGGCCGGAGACGCAGCTGCATGACATTCTTTGGGCCGTCCATGACGGAAAAACCGTGGTAGAAGCGAGGGCGAGGAAAATTTCGAGGAGTTCCCGGTTACGGTGGGAGGTCGGGGGCCGAGTGATGCGCGTTTCTCTCGTACACGTACGCGCGTGTGTGTGAGGCGTTGGCTCTAACTGAACCCGAGCGAGGCGTTGGGCTCTAACTGAACCCGAGTGATTGCACTACAAGCTACGCGTTACTGAACCCGAGCGATCGATCGATGGCTGTAAACTGAACCCGATCGAGCGATTCCTTCGCTACTGCTGCTTACTGAAGCCGATCGATGCTGCCTCTGGATGAACAGTGAGCGTTGCTGGGGGGTTTGGATGAATAGTTCCCGATGGGGGTGGATGAATAGGATCCCGTGGTGTTGCCTCTGGATGAACAGGACCCCGATCGATCGAGCCGGTTGGGGCTGGATGAACAGGACCCTGTGGAGGGCAGGATGAACAGGACCACCCTGTGGAGGGCAGAATGAACAGTAGACGGTCGAGGGCTGGATGAACAGTAGCCCGTGGAGGGGTGGTTGAACAGGAGCCCATGGAGACGGCTGGTTGAACAGTAGCCGGTGGAGTAGCGCGTGGTGGAGGCTGGATGAACAGGAGCCCATGGATGAACAGTCGCAGGTGGAGGCTGGAGGAGGTCGACGGTGGATGAACAGTAGCCCGTGGAGGTGGGAGGGGGTCAACGGTGGAGATGAACAGCGTCCCGTGGAGTCCCGTTTTGCGGTACGCCACACCCCTCCCGATGAACAGGACCCCCGTTTTGACCGTAGCGCTCCAACACAAGTCCGTTTCCTCCGTTTTGCGGTACGCCACACCCCTCCCGATAAACAGGACCCCCGTTTCGACCGTAGGGGGTCCATTTCCTCCGTTTTGCGGTACGCCAGTCCCCTCCCGATGAACAGGATCCCGTTTAAAATGTGGCCGGTCGAACACAAGGCCGTTTCCTCCGTTCTGCGGTACGCCAGGCCTCGTTTCCATCGGCTGTTCCGTCCAAGCCCTCTCGATGAACACGACGACGCATTCCGTTTCGACCCAGCCGGTTGGCTCCCCATGAACACGACAACGACGTTGTTTCTCCGTTCCGACCCAGCCGTGTACACGAGCCCTGGCCGTACGTATGCGCGAGTAGGCGTTCGAGACCCTGCCTGTATGTACGTACGTGGACGTATTTTCTTTCTTGCACACTGGCCGCTGTACGTACGTGTACATGCTACGTGCGCGCCTCTACTACGACACGTGCGCGCCTCTACATCGAGCAGTATGTACGTACACGTTCGCGACCAGAATGACAATGCTACGTACGCTTCGACCAGGTGGGTCCCGACTGTCAGGCACTTCCTTGCCTATGAAGATGTAGCTGGTGGGTCCCAGCAGTCAGGGGGGCGAATCGTTTTTTTGCCCGGACGCACTTCCTTGCATGCGAAGATGTAGCTGGTGGGTCCCCGCAGTCAGGGGGAAACGTTTTTTTCGCGAAATACGGTGGCCCGTCCGGTGGGTCCCCGCTGTAAGGTGGAGGAATAATTATTTTCCGCATAATAAGGAGGCACTTCCTTGCTGCGGTGGTGGACCCAGCTGTCAGCCTCTCCATGTACAGTCCGCGTCCGATGGAAGCCGTTCCTTGACCATGTTGACCACGCCGCGCCGAGAGCACCAGGGCGGTGGACGACGGCGAGGCCTGGGAAGGGGATGACGCGGAGCCGGGGAAGATGCGGCAGTGGAAGCCCGCGCGGAGAGGAGTACGAGGGTTCACTGGTTCGGCTGCGGTGTGAGGCTGCCATCGCCGCAGGGCCTGGCCAGCGGTGGGAATAGTAGGGGGCGGTGAGTTCTCCGCGGCAGCACAGCCGGCCACGGGAGGCAGGAGCATGCGGCACGACCGGCGCTGCTTTGGGTGGCTGGAGCAATAAGACCAGAGGTTGAAGAAGCACTACGGCCGTTGGATGGACATCATACAGTCACAGGAGCTAGAATCGTGCATATTGACTAAGTTGACAAAGCCCTCCGTCCCCGTCAACTTAGTAGGCCCACAAGTCAGCCTGCCACTATACTGGGTCCCAGCTAGCAGGGGGAGTATTCAGTTTTTGTGCGTAATAAGGACGCACTTCCTTGTGTGCGAAGATATAGCTGGTGGGTCCGAGCCGTCAGCGGCGGTAACGTTTTTTTCGCGAAATACAGAGGCCCTTTCGGTGGGTCCCAGATGTCAGGTGGAGGAATCATTATTTTGCGCGTAATAAGGAGGCATTTCCTTGCGTGCGGCCGTGGACCCAGCTGTCAGCCTCTCCACGTACAGTCCGCTTCAGATGCATGTCGGTCGTTGACCACGTTGACCAGGCCGCGCCGGGAGCACCAAGGCGGTGGACGACGGTGAGGCCTAGGAAGGGAACGACACGGAGGCAGGGAAGACTCGGCAGTTGTTTCCCACGCGGAGGGGAGTACGACTATACAAGGGTTTGCTCGTTCGTCTGCCGTCGCCGGAGAATAACAACAGGTGTGGCTGAGTAGAGGGATGGTTAGGCCAGCGATGGGAGTACGGTGGGGCGGTGAAGCCTGCGCGGCAGCACAGCCGGCCGCGGGGAGGAGGGAGCAGGCAGTCCCGCCGGCGCTTGTTTGAGCGGCTGGAGCAGGAAGAGCAGAGATTGAAGAAGCACGACGGCCGTTGGATGGACATCCAATAGTCACTGCTTGTGCGTCAACCTTTTTTTAGGAAAGCCTCAAATCTGTGGAAAACAGCATACAACCCATCTGCCATTATTTCTAATAATTTACAACCCATTTGCTAATTCTGAAGGGTTTTTTGGAGCCCATATTCTTTTTGTTAGCATTACAGCCCATATTGTGGCCACGGTTAAAAAATTATACGAAATGTTGCATATTTCGGTGCGGTCCGAACTGTTTTTAATCCCGAAATTTCGAGTAACATTCAAACTGATTTTAAAAATAAATCTACATCAATATAAAGTCCAACAAATTTTCCACGCATAAAAATTAATGCAATTTAAAATCTTGAAATGAAAAAAAGAAATTTGAAAGTAATTGCCGGTTTGATGTGTTTTAAAAATGTACAACCCATTTCTCATTATTGATAGGCCATTTTCTTGTCCAGCCGACTGAAGCTCTCCTCGTCTTGAAAGATTTGTAGCCCAATAGGCCTGACAAAGCGACTTACTTGGCAAATCACAAAAAAACTGGGCTAGCCATTTTCAGAAAGAAAAAAAAACTACTGGGCTTGTCTGTGGTAAACATAAAAGAGAAGGCTGTCTAGACATGCCAGAGAGCCCCGCACAGCCCAGTTGACACCCTGCTTCCGTCTCAAAAACAAATTAGATAAATGCCACAACAAATATGGCGATTCATAAAAATGCCACTGCAATTTCCAAACTTTGAAAAATGCCACTGCAATTTTTGCAAACTTTGGAAAATGCCACTGCAATTTGCAAATTTGAAAAACGCCACTCCAGACTTCGAAAAATGCCACTGGGGATGGCATGAAATGGCATTTTTCAAAGTTTGGAAATTGCAATGGCATTTCTTAGAAACACCAGATTTGGAGTGGCATTTATCAAATTAACCCAAAACAAAATAACTGGGCGAGCTGCTGGGTCCCTGATGTCAGTCGCTCGTTGTGCAACTCTCTCGTTTATTGACTACGTTGACAATGGCATGGGACCCAGATGTCAGAAATCCATTACGAGGAGCCATTTTTTATTGGATTGAAATAAGGAGGCACTTTGCTTGCGTACTGCCATGACCTTGGCGGGTCTCTTCTGTCATCCTCTCCACGTACAATCATCTCCTAGTTGTGTACGCGTCAACTTGGTAGGCCCACAAGTCAGCCTCTAAACCCGTGGAGGACAAATACAACCCATTTAAAAAAATAACAGCCCATTCCATATGTTCAAACGGAAAGTTCAACATTCAGAGCAAAGGAACAGGTCTGATTCACATATAGAGTATTGAACTTCCACGTTGACAACCATCATAGCCAAGTTAACTATCTACTTCCACTAATACTCTAGTAGCATACAAGTACTAACTTACTCTTAGCTAACTAGACGATGTCGGCCGCCATCTGCGGTACATGCTAAACGCCGGCACCGGCGTCCTCCGCCTCGCCTCGGACTTGCCAGAGGTGCGATAGGGCGCGTTGCTCGCGCGTGTTGGCCCTTTCCATGCCGGCGTGGTCCACCGAAGCTTCGGCTTCTAAGCGGGAAACCCACTTGACGAGCTGGTAGTAAAAATCGGCGTCGTGAACGCGTGCGTGCCCGACAGCCTCCAGGGCTATTTGCCGGGCGCCGGCCTCCACGTAGTCGGCCCACGTGCGGGCGCTCTGCTCGCGACTCAGAGCATCGGTGCGCCGCTGCTCCATGTCCTGCTGGCGGCGCAAATCGGTGATACGCTGCTCATCCGCCAAGCGGTCGCGCTCCAACAACTCCCGCTCCTCCGCCAGGCGGTCGTGCTCCAACAAGTCCTCGATCTCCGCATTGCCATCTAAAGACTGATAGAATGCGTCCTCCCTCCGTCTGCCTTTCGGTGAAAAACCGAACACTAGTTCCGGCGGTGACCGCCTCCGGCCACGCCTATCGCGGACGGGCGGGGGCATGGCGGACGTGGCGAGAGCGAGGATAAGTGGTGAGCAACGTCGGGCCAGTGGGGGCTTATGAGGATAGGGCGAGTTGGGTCACGGTGCCACCATAGAAGGCCGAGAAACAGTACTTATAAGCGGAAGGTAGCGCGACGGTCATCGGAATTCAAAGCATAATGAAGCAGGCATGGCTTAGCACGCCAGCTTGCCGTGGAAAACTAGAGAAACTGAAATTCTGACTGTGTCGTCCCGTCCCGTCCGTGCTGGGTCGCACGCCGGCCTTACGGTCAAACGAGTGCACTCGAATCATCTCCCTCCTTGTCAATAATGATTCCACGGATTTAAAAGGCCCGCAACAATTAAAGTGCATCTTTTTTCACATCAGTTAGCTGCCTTAATTACGTCCGGCTGCATGCGGGCACTCAAAATCAATCGCAGCGAGTACGCGGAGCAGCATGCAACGAGTCGCAGCCGAGGGCATTAATTGATGAACTTTAGCTGGGAGATAACGCATTTGCGAACGTTTTTGCTAGCAGTTTCTTCAGATTCGCAGGGCATTTTCTTCAGAGCAGCTTGTCAGTTTCTTCGGAGGTAGGCATTTCTATTCAAAAAACTGCCACTTCGGATCTTGCGTCGCAACTAAAATAGCCAGGAGCGCATTAGTAGGCTAGCTAGTGATCGATCGGTAACTTGTAAACACCGAGCGAACAGATATAAGGAACTGTTAATGCATCTCAATGATTCACAGATCATATACAAATATGTAGCTCCAAAAGCAAAGATCAGCCACAACTAAAACCAACTAGTATGATTCCCATACATAAGATCAACATGTTAATGCATCTCAATGATTCACAGATCATATACAAATATGTAGCTCCAAAAGCAAAGATCTAGAAAAAACATATGTTCTTCCTACTAACATGGATGCTTCTCTTGGCCAACATTCAGTACAGACTGAATGACAAATTTGTTTGTGAAGTCTACAATTCCTCTTGCAAACGTATGTGGTTTCACCAACAGCTAGAACCATGGGAATGAACCACACATGATGGAGGAACATCCACTGCAATATGATTTGGTCTTCTCTTGATCACACGGCGACACTATTTTCAGAATACAAACTTTAACTTAGGCAAAATGATGCCCATTGTATAATAAGACCAAAGCAATGAAGCACCTAGTGTTGGCCAATAAATAGTACAGTACTACTTTTCTGCAGTCCATGAAGTGACTATCCAATCTTTCTGTGTCTATTTTCAAATGGCACTGCATGCAGTGACTATACTATTCTCTTGTGCTGTTCAACCAAAATTGCGGTCACTTTGTGTGTTGGCTAAATAGCAACGGGCAGACATCTCTGTCTGCACAAATATCAAGTAGCTAGTAAACATATACCCCACCTTGTATTTTCGGTTTCAACATGTCTCTTCCGCTTAGATCTGTCATGTTTTGCACTGGACAATTTGATACAGTCATGTTTTGCCCTGGACAATTTCATACTGAATTGATTTGCTTGTTCAGAGCAGAAATATAGCGCCTATTCTTCATCAGACCAAGGATATCCATGTTCGCAGTGATGGAAGAGGTGAAATCGATACAACCGAAATTGAGCATCCAGTCATTGAATCATGTCCTGCACCTCCAATGTAGGTCCACCCTGCCAATAAATTCACATGCAAACCACTAGTATTACTATCTAATGACAGTACAAAAAGAGTAGCAAGATAGTAGCAAACCATGTACCTTCTTAATGAACAGCTCATAGTGCCACCAATTGGATATAAAGGTTTGGGAGAAAACATGCTCCTAATGTTGAACCAGTTGGACTTTTTGTGCAGTTCCACTAAACTCGAGCATCCCTGTTTGCATAGATATTGAAAGTGTGATTACTATAAAATTGGCACTAGTTGAAGCATAGACTCACAAATATAAGCATTCCAATTTCTTAATGGGAACAGGTAGCAAGACTGTTTCTAACCACCTTTTTGAAGGAATAAATAAGGCAACAGAGACTGATGTCAGAAAGGCATATATAGTTCTTTCTGAAAGAATGATCGATTCCTGACCTTTCCTCTTCTTTTAAGCATATTTTGTGCAGTTCAACTAAAATAAAATGCCATCACCGCCTTGACAATTCAGTGACACGGTACAAAAGGAAATGACTTAACATTACATCATGATGTCAGGTATGTAGTCGACAGGCATTAGAGACAAACTTACAGACCTCCTTCGATAACATAATGAACATTAATTTTAACCAAGGTGTGACTAGCTTTACCGGGATAATTTGAGTGAACTCTACACCCTCTGTTCCTTAATATAAGAGGTTTTTGCGGTTCAGTTTAAAGTACCCAAACGTCTACTAGTATTTAGAGAAACAGGTAGTAGTTTTCTTGAGCACATATCTGGGAAAGCTTGCCACCCTTTATTTATGTCCATACGCTAATGCAACACCATTCAAAATTTTGAATACTATAAATATACACTAATCCAGTGGCTAGTGCAACAGTAGAGTAGTTATTTTATTACAGGGTACAGTACAATGGTTTTACCGAACAGATTTCAATAAACTCTGGCACTGGAAGATTTCTATAAGAATTAACAATACAAAATGTAAAGGTAACACGTTTCAGCATTGGTATACTAGCTGTGCATGAGCATTAAACCAAATACAAAAGTCTGAAGGTAAATAGCATTATTAACTAATGACAGTATAAAAAAATTGCAAACCGTGTACCTCCAAGGTAAATATCATTTCGAACTCGAGGGGACCTTAAAAATTGCTATCCCAATCTTGATAATCGATCAAACGTAAAAACTTGATCGAACGAATCAAGAGAACAGCCGGAGGAGGAGGTGCCCACTCTTAACCTTTCATTGTCTTCATAATTTTTTGTGCAGTTTAACCAAAATAAAATGACATCAGCGCCTTGGCATTTTGGTGACACTGTACAAAAAAATTAACTTATCTCATGAAAGTGAGGTATGTAATCTATAAGCATTAACAGTGCAAAAATCTGAAGGTAGTAACAAGTTTCATCGTTGGTATACTGGCTGTGCAACATCATTAGAATGCCTTAGTTGAAAAATCTTTAATACATCCACATTCAACAGCTAACACTAAAATAATCCAGTGACATTAAATGGCATTGCTTAAATTTATCGGTGGCATTAGACTGAGTGCGGTATTAGTTAAATGTGGTATCACTTTAGCAGTAGCATTGCTTGACTTGACTGCTGGCGTTATACTAACAGCAAAAAAGTTAGACTAAGAGCATGCGAGGCCCATTCGGACAGTGGGCGCACCAGTACGATGTACCTCCACGGACGCATAGAGTGGTGAGGGAGGTATGGTTGCCCAGAGCAACAAATATCCAGGAGCATATGTGGATTACGTCCCATTTTTGTTATGTTTAGCCACCTTTTTCCTATGTGAGGACAACAAACCGATCGACCTGGTCATTCTCTATTGCGTTGTCATGCCTTTCTACCCTTCTTCAACCAAGAGACACCAGACTCGTTCCTTAGCTACTGATTTTCCCCTTCTCAACCTATATGCGGGTTCGATACCTACTCTCTTGGACAGTACAGTCTCCCTTCCTTTCCTTATTCAACCCAGACATGGATTATTCTGAATGAAGTAGGGTATCCTTTAATAGTGCAAATTAAGGTTTTCGTCTGCGTGACCAGCAGAGCAGAGGATAGCAAATTGGGAAGATGGTGGAGTGGAAAAAGATCCACATGCAGTGACATGGCAGATGGGGCAATAGAAGAAGGGTATGGTTCGAAAAGAGGTAGCATACCTGAGGGTCGGCAGGAAGTGGCTTCGCTCGTGGTCATCGTCCTCCACACGCACTACGATAGCGAGCTTGGGGACGGAGGCCATCCCGCGTGGGCGCTAGGTCTGAGAGGACGGCCTTGTCGTCAGTGCGTGACCTCGCTCACCGCCGACGAGTGCGTCAACACTGCACGTCCTTTTCTTCCCCGGCGGATCTGTGACCATCGGTGAGGAGGGAGAGAGAGGCCGTCTTTTTTAGATCTGGAGAGAGGGTGATAGTGTGAGAAGCAAGTGGGCAGCCCTTAGCAAGAAAGCTCTGAAGCTCCAGCCTATATATCTTTTTTATACTACTAGTACTAGAGGTGGAGTAGTGGTAGAGTAGTTTATATTTTTCTCTGCAAACAGTACCAGTTAGTCGTGCTTCAAAACTGAACGACACACCATTAAAAAATAAAGTCGAGAAATAATGCGGCACCTCGGGCCAACGCGGCCAGATCGCGTTTTGCACGAGAAATTACACACGATGTTTCGTTGACATGTGGTCCCGTTCCAACATGTCAGTGAGACGACGGCGAGTCCTTCTGTACAATTTCCGAAAGGACGTGTAGGCCGGGGCGCCTCTTCGTGTACCGTGGCAAATTGGCAACCGTCCACCGACTCTTTGCCTTTCCCTCTCGATTTGGAACTGCTGTCGCACGCTCTTCCTCCCTCCTCCCTTTGCCTTCACCCTTCCTTCTGCCATTGTTCAGTCGTCTTCTCCATGGAGGGAACAAGCCGGAAACGACCCCATTATTCTTGCCCCGATCTGAAAGATGACGTGGTGGGGGAACTCATTGATCGGTGTGACGTCATCACCTCGGCTAGCATGGCAGGTTTGTTCAAGCCCATTCTCGACTCAACTAATAACATCATTACAAGGAACCCAAGGGTCCAGGAGCGGTTTGATCTCCCTTATCTTCTTCGCTATAAGCCTGTTCGCATGGGCGCGGACGACGGAGGCCTCGCCTTGTGCAAGTTGATGCTGCTTGATAATGATACGTGTGATGTCATGATGCCATCGCTTAAGGGTAAGTCCTGGGCTGGCACAAATGGAGATTGGGTTTTTTATATTGGGTACAATTGCGAGTGGGAACTTGTGAATGTGTACACTCGTCAGCGGATTCCACTTCCAAAAATATCTGAGTGCCCTGAGGTTGAGCACACAGATGATCTACGTACGTTCAAATATGATCATGGTGACTGTCGTCTACTAAAGATAGCAATTTGTCGAGTTCCCAACCGCTCTTGGAATTACAAGAACTATCAAGTTGTTGCTATCTTCGACAAGCTTGTTGCCGTCCTTCGTGGTTCGACTGGATGGATATTGCTCAAAAATCAGTTTCTATACACGGATGTGTACTTTGATGCAATTGAATACGAGGATCTTGTGTTTGCTGCCACCACTCGTGGAACTGTTTTTGCATGGGATCCTCGTAGTTTCGGTACATTTGTCTTCCACCGTAATTATAATTGTTTCATCCACATGCATGCGGGTTAGCAAGTTTCCCTTTACTAATTAACCTTCTTCTTGTGTTTCCAAGGTCCTGTGAACATTCCACCACCTATACTTGAAAATTTTTATAAGCAAAGGGGAGATGACGATGGTGATAATCACGAGCATGAGGAGGAGCAGAACTTATATACTCAGTGGCGCCTGGCAACTAATTCCGATGGATCACCTCTTCTTGTCTGTATACAATGCACTCAGACTGTTACTACTGAGGAAGCAGGTGTTGTCTCCCATGGTCTCCCTCTCCTGACCTATTCCAACACCCGTTGCATGGTATTCAGGATGGATACTAGTGTGCTAGCGCAAACACCTTCTCCCTGGTTCAGTATTGATAGTCTTGGAACAAACTCGCTCTTCCTTGGACCAGACTATCCAATGATGGTGAAAGGCGATCCAGCTGCTGTTGACACAACGTTACTACCATTTATGAGAAGCAACTGTATCTATACCTCGGACATTTCGGTGGTTCCCTACCCTGGTCCTGATATATGACGCTTCAGCCTGGATGATCAGTCCTGCGTTGCTCTCGATATTGAGAATAGATGGCCCTTCCCAGAGCACCTATGGTTCAAAGCAAGCGTTTCTAACGCCGAGGATTGGTTGAGTTGAAGTTCATTTCATTGCTTGTTATTTGTTGTGTGATGAAAACTTTAGTTTTTGCTAGAATGTTTTGTTGGAAATAATCTATAATCCAACATGTATCCTCGTTGTCGTTGTGTGTTGATGACTTGTTGTATTTAATGAATGGTACATTTCAGTTGCGAATGCATGTCATAGACTCAATTTATGAATGGTTTTCGAGTCACTTCTTGGAGTGTGAGTACCGTAGTAGTATAGCCAGCATCCGGTTAGTATATGAAGTTGCCACATGACATAGAGCCAACCTAATATAGGAGTATGCTAGCCCTCCACCGGCGCGCCGCTTCAAATGGCGGAGGAAGTGAGAGGTCGCGTCACCTTGTGTCCAGATTTGAGATGCCACGTGTACCAGATGAATGACTCCAAGTTCGACCACCGTGATGCTAGGTGCGAGCCCAGGAACACTGTTGGAGAGACCCCCCCTCATAATTTTCCTACATTGGTCGTTTGATTCATAGGATAGAATGCTATAGGATTTTTTCCTATGTAATCATCTTTTAATTGGCAATCTAGCATCCACTCAAACTTTTGTTTCACTTCTTTTGTTCCTATGAATAGAGTACTTGCTCTAAATGATGTGCCGCTGCAAGAGCCGCCTATATTTATTAACCATGCTCTAAAAAGGTGGACCAACTTTGGCTATAGTAGTACTGTACTAGGTTAGTAGGTGACCTTGCGCTTGGCTCTTCTCCTCTTCCGAAAGTCGAACAATAATGATGGTACTACAGTAGTACTTCTGGCAATCTGACACCAAATGAACTGCGGCACGTCCACCGCTTGTAAGCAAAAGTTTCTCCTCGTGCTACGAGCCACCACGCACGCGTTAGCGAGGGAGAAGGCGTAGTAAGCAAGCTTCTCGTCATTCTGCGAGTTGACGGGACACATCAAAGTTATTTATTAGTACTCTTGGAGTAAACTCGCTATTGGAGTAAACTCGCTCTTCCTTGGACAAAACTATCCAATGATGGTGAAAGCCGATCCAGCTGCTGTTGACACAACGTTACTACCATTTATGAGAAGCAACTGTATCTATATGTCGGACATTTCGGTGGTTACCTACCCTGGTCGTGATATAGTAGGCCGCTTCAGCCTAGATGATCAGTCCTGCGTTGGCCTCGAGATTTACAATAGCTGGCCCTTCCCAGAGAATCACTTGTGGTTCAAAGCAAGCGTTTCCAACGCCGAGGATTGGTTGAGTTGAAGTTCATTTCATTGCTTGTTATTTGTTGTGTGATGAAAACTTTAGTATTTATAATCTATCCTCGTTGTTGCTGTGGGTTGATGACCTGTTCTATGTAATAAAATGATATGCCTGTGATAAACTTACTAAATTTATGAATGGCTATCGAGTCGCTTCTCTGAGTGGGTGCTGTGACGAGGCAAAAATATATTTTCTGAATACATAATTGTACGTGCATTGCAACAGGTTATCGGATGAGGCCAATCAACAATAGTACACTATTTGTACTAGCTTCACATGCTGCACTATCTCTACGTCTACGTACGTAATACAACAATTTTTAAACTTGAGACCAGCCACCCATCCTCACAAAGAACACTTTTTAACCTAGCACAGACTCGAGGAAATTTGGCCACAGTGTGAGGTGGGCCATATGTTAATGTGTTCGCTGTACGTAACCAGCACCTCGAATCCTCGATACTACTACTATAAGTAGTACTAGGAGTAGTAGGGTGGCATGGGCCAGAACAAGCATTCACGTCCAGGAGTACGACACACACCACCAACACGACTTCCATCTGACACCATATTTCTTGGAGTCCGTGCTACAGCCATCTCTTCAACCTAGTCATTTCTCTAACTCAGCCATCGCGCGGCGGGCGAGGTGGGGGTTTTTCGATAGTCGGTTTCCTCAACTACGGTCCCACTTGTAAGGCCAACTCCAACGCACGACCCCAAACAGACCTCTGTTTTCCTCGGATTCTGTCCGTTTGGGTAGGGCAATGGGGTCGTGTCCGGGCCATTTCTCAGATGCGGTGGTCGTGCGCCGAACGCGCGACCGCATCCCGGCCGCGTACATTTTTCTTTGCAAACACATATCTTTTTTTCATCATTGATTTTTTGGTACATGGAAATACATCACCAAAATTTTGACTAGAAAAGCAAGACCAAAGAAAACAAGAACCACAAGAATACATTTTAGAAGATATCCAACTTCCATAAATGCTCCTGTAAGTTGGATTAGTGCCTTCCCGATGCATTCATTGTTGATCTGCGGAGGCTAGGCTCTATCTTGCGTGCTTCTTTCTTCTTCGAGTGTAAAGAAGTAGACGTGTCTAGCCTCTATTCTATCAACAAGTGCACTAGTCTCATCTCTAGCCTCTATGCTAGCTAAAAGTGCTAGAACATCTACTAAATTGTGCTCTATCAATATATCATTGTACTCTTCTTCCCAATACCAAAACTTGCATCCATTCTACACAATAAAATTTTAAGTTAGCACAAATAGTCTAATCCGAGAGCACAACCAAAGATTTGGTCGAGTTCTTCCTCCTTTTGCCGACACGTGGGACATCTAGCATCCAGGTCGTGTCATGCAAGATAATTGAGTGGTAGGTGAAGCCACGTGATGTGCATCTTGGGTTAAACTGTAAATAGAATCTTACTACCCTTGAGTAACTCCAAAAGTAGCCACCGAAGATCTTTATTGGATTTGTTTTTCATCACCAGCACGTCGAGGTGAAAGATGTGCAGGTTCAGTGGGTCCTCTTGCGTTTTCACTGACATGTGGGACCGCATATGAGCAAACAAACGATGGGATCCGTGCGTCTGCTGGCTGGCTGAGAAGAGAGATAGAGGAGGGCCGAGCACGGACTCTAGGAAATTTGTTCTACGTACTCGATATAGTGGAGTAACCAGCACCTGGATATAGTGGGGTGGCATGGGCCATAACTAGCATTCATGTCTAGCAGTACGGCACATGCCACCCACACGAGTCCCATCCGACACCAATTTTCTTGGAGTCCGTGCTTTCTACAACCATCTCTTCTCCCTCCTGTTTTCTCAGCCATCACGCGGTGGGCGGGGTGGGGGTTTGCCGATAGTCGGTTTGCTCAACTGCGGTCCCACTTGTAAGTGAAAATGCAACACATCACGCATTCCCCCATGAGCAGCGTGCCGGACAAACCGTGTGGGGGTGCGACGCGAACACGGCAGGCTTTTCCTTTTGAACTTGTAACTTGTAAAATTTGGTTCTGCTCCATGGGGCGACCGATAGATAGAAATAACGATTTTCCCTAGAGTAATGAGAAGTTTGGTTCTGGCACGGTTCATGCATGGAGTACGTAGGAAAATTATGAAGTTGATGCGAAAGGTAACATAATTACTAGTAGTACCATATACTACTACATGGATTTGACGGAAAGATAAAGATACATACGGATCCATCAACGACATCCTCACGCCCTAGTGCACCGGGTCACCAACCGACGTGTGAGGAGCAGCGGCGTTGGCGGCAAGCTCAACATGCTGCTAAACAATGCCGTACAAGGTTGCCCTGCGGTCCAAGAAGGCCAACGTCCTATCGTCCTCCTCTTGCATGTAGTAGTCCTTGTGGACGATTTGCGCGTAGACGTGGGTGATTATGTCCATGGTGTCTTGCTGCGCCAGGCGCTGCGCGGTGAGAGCGACCTCGAGGTGGACATTCTCCGGCGCGACGGTGGGCAGTCGCAGGGCCACCAGTGCGTCGAAGAGGTTGTCACCATAGAGGCTGTTGAGGGTGGCAGGCATCGCAGAGCCTAGGCGCATGGGCTGGAGGCATACGTCAAGGTCGTCCGCGAGCTTCTTGATGACGGTGAACTTGTCGAGGAAGCCGACGAGGACCTCGTCGAACAAGGAGACGAAGCTGTCGTCCAAGCGGCCCCTCGCTCTGGCGGCCTCAAGCACTACCTGGAGACATTCCTCGGTGCCAGGATGCAGGCCAGCGTCATGGACCATCTGGCACAGCCGGCTGATGCTCGCGCTCATCGCCTCCATGGGTCTAGCTTCTCGTCAACTGATCTTGCGATTGGAGTGATCACTCTTGCCCTTAGGTGCGTAGGTGCGTAGGATTTCGTAGATTGGACTGGTGGGAGCCTTTATATGAGTAGTGCAGACTGCGTTGAATTCACATGCGTGTTGGCCATCTACTCCTCGCCCCTCTACTGCACCTGCCTTTGGCTGTATGACAGGTTGGCCAGCCACCCGTTGGACCCAGTGTCATACACCCAAAGGCAGGTGCAGTAAGTCAATGAAGCTGCGTCCCCCTCCGTGCCCGTGCATGCTTTCAATGACTTGAGACTACCAAACATCACATGCGGTGGTTAGTTCATTGCATGTAATCCTATTAAGTAGCAAAAAGACATTAAGTTACCTCGCCGATAGGAATAAAACAATACACCATGTATTTATTTACAGAGGGAGTATAGCCAGCATCCGGTTAGTATATGAAGTTGCCACATCACATAGAGCCAACCTAATATTGGAGTATGCTAGCCCTCCACCGGCGCGCCGCTTCAAATGGCGGGGGAAGTGAGAGGTCGCGTCACCTTGTGTCCAGATCTAAGATGCCACGTGTACCAGATGAATGACTCCAAGTTCGACCACTGTGATGCTAGGTGCGAGCCAAGGAACACTGTTGGAGAGACCCCCTCATAATTTTCCTACATTGTCGACGACGAGGTGCCTATGGTGACTTCATAAATTTCAAGATGATAGTGTCGTGCGTGTGTGCGTTCATAGGGGTGAGTGTACGCGCGTGTATATGAGCACTTGCGTCTGTACTGTGTAAAAAAACATAAATGCGTGTCAAAAAGAGACTAGTTAGTATACTAAATATTGTGCACCTCGGAGAGGAAAACGATAGAACTAGTACTTATTTATTTACGGTGCAGATTCACTCATTTTGCTCCATATGTACTCCGTCTCGGTGTAGTCTAGTCACTTGTTGAAATCTCTAGAAGGGCAAATACTCCTTTCTGGTTTACAGGGCTATACTAGCAAGTAGTTGTACGTACTAGTACAATAGTGGGCTCACATAGCAATTTTGTCTCATGCAAGAGCCTGGCTATATGCGTGCTCCAATGATCGCAACTGCAACGTTCGGTTTGCGCTTGGCTCTTCGCCTCTTCGAGAAGACGAACAATGATGTTACTACTATTGCTTCTACAGTGTCGAATCCACTGCTGCATGTCCGTCCACCGCGAGCGGGACGGATAGCTTGTTGTAGAAGTACTACTAAGCAAAAGCGTGTCCTCGTTTGCGAGCAACCGCGTGCATGGGTGAGGGAGAAGGCGTGTAGTAAAATCAAGCTTCTCCTCGTTGTACGAGTTGACGCGACACATCATAGCACTGGCCCCACATGCTTGCCTCTAAACTTGGCTGAAAGACCCGCAGTGTATTATATATTTGCGGCAACCTCTAACATTTACCCACCACAAATTAAAATATATGTGGCCGTATGCATCGTTCTGATGCAGAGGCCGGGGAGTCCCCCCTTTAAAAAAAAACAAATTAAAATATATATTCCTGTCTTGACCAGATCAGCGTGCAAACTACAATCACCAGGGTGTCAGGTAGGGCCAGAAGACTATTTTAATTTTTTTTAAAAACTTCGAGACGGCCACATAGCATGGAGCCGACCCCAACGATTTTAAGCTTACAGGCACGGTACACGCTATCCTAGACTACTCTACACATGAAACTGCCACACGAGCGTCCGGGCTGCGCTTGGCTCTTCGCCTCTTCGGGAAGTCGAACAATGATGGAGTACTACTGCACTAGAGGAGTACTACAGTACGCTTCTGGCCATCTGACACCGATTGAACTGCTGCATGTCCACCGCGTGCGGAAGGGAGAGCATGTAGCGAAAGCTTCTCCTAGTCTTGCCAGCCACCACGCTCATGGGCGAGGGAGGGACGCTCCTGCCTTTGCGTGTATGACAGGTGGGCCCGACAGGTGTGTGGCCAATCTGTCATACAGCCAAAGGCAGGTGCAGTTAAGTCCGCGAGGGAGAGGATAATCAAACTTCTCGTTGATGTACGAGTTGACGCGACACATCAAAGCACTGCACTCGATATATTTCAATAATTTGCGTTTACCGATGCATTAATTACAACGCATGCATGCATGCATGCCGTGACTCTCCTTTTGATACTTGCATGTGTTGATTTAATGCACCTTGAAGTAGTATAAAATATGTGACGGTAAAGCTTTGTAATACCTCGGCCCAAGTCGAGAGATGCTTGTGCATGAGGAGGGCGAGATCATGCAGACCGAACAGGACCCGACGATCGAGCTCTCTAAGGTCTCGATGGACCTCACCGTGCTCCACTGCCCCTTGTGCCTCCGCCCCTTGAATTGTGGTTTCTCAACGAGTTGTGCTGAACTTCTTGTGAATTGTGGTGGTTTTCAGTAATGAAAATCGGAAGGGGCAAGCCCTTCTTTGATCAAATAAAAGATTTAATCATCCTTATATATTCATCAGTCTTGCTATAAGTCGCAGTAGATGCTATATAGGTCCGTCGGATCTTACATCAAGATCCGTGCTTTCAGATTTTCTTTTTTCTCTCTTAAATCTCAGTCGAGTGAGACATAGCCACGCCATTAAACAGAGGCTCGGGCGCCATTAATGGAGACCTTGGGAGGGAGGTGGACGGCAGATGGAGGTCAAAGGGCTCTCCTCCCGATAAGCACGCGCAGGGGTCTGATCGCACGCCTCTCGTACTCAAATAGCTACCCTGCATGGCGCCTCCTAGCTAGTAAAAAATGGGGATGCATGGCGGCACGTAAATGGTACTAGTAAGTAGAACGCCAACGGTTTCAATAATACTTGTGTTTCCGATTGTAATGTGACAACACTTGTTCCAAAATGACTTTGTTGATTGTTAATGTGTGCGCCTTCGCAAATCGGACTGCAAAATTACCACAACATGTTGGTGCCATGTCATGGAACCAAGCCAAGTTTCATTATTTTCATGCGTGTTTTGGATTTACAGGAATTAAAAAACTAAGTTTCTCAATGTTTCCAACCCAGCCACGACGCCCAGAATTTTGAATTTCATTCCCATTTCTTGCATGGAACCTAGAAATTTACCCGAGGACACACATGTGATTTTCCAGCCAACTTTGGTGCACTGGAACATGTGCTTGTATTTCAAATTTGAATTATGCACAAAAAGGTGACACGTTCCCTCCCAGAACCACGAGCCTTCTTGAGAGAAGCTCCGATTTGCAAGAAGATTATACCAAAATTTGTTCCTATTCGGCCAATTTTTTTACCACAGCATGGTACTACCATGACATGACACCATGCCAAGTTTCATGATTTTAAAACCAAGTTTCTCAATGTTCTCGACCGAGCCACGATGCCCAGATGTTTGAATTTTATTCTCATTTTTTGCATGGGACCTACTCCCTCCTTCCATCTATATAGGGCCTAATGTGTTTTTCAAGACAGCCTTTGACTATTGACAAGATTAATAGCACATGAGATGTAAACTATGAAAATTATATTATTGGAAGCTCCTTTGACATACAAATTTGAAGGTATACTTTGTGTAAGTTGCATGTCATATATTATTGCTCTAACGTTTGGTCAAAGTTAGCCTTGAAAAACGCATTAGGACCTATATAGATGGAAGGAGGGTGTAGAAATTCACCCGAGGACACAAAATGTGATTTTTCAACCAACTTTGGTGCACGGGAGCATGTGCTTGTAGTTCAAATTTGAATCATGCACATTAAATGACCAAAAACTCAATTAATGTGTAAATAAGGCCAAACGAAGCCGGAATAATTCCAAAATTTAACAGGGCACTCATGTAGTTCTATGTTGCCTTTGTAATTAAACTCAAGGGGGACAACGTATATTGTTTCGCACTCAAAGGTGGCACGTTCCCTCTCAGAACCACGAGCCTTCTTGAGAGAAGCTTCGTTTTACAAGAAGCTTATACCAAAATATGTTCCTATTCGGCCAATTTTTTTACCACAACATGGTAGTACCATGACATGACATCCATGCCAAGTTTCATGATTTTTAGACGTGTTTTGGATTTACAAGAATTTTAAAACCAAGTTTCTCAATGTTCTCGGCCGAGCCACGATGCCCAGATGTTTTAATTTTATTCTCATTTCTTGCATGGGACCTAGAAATTCACCCGAGGACACAAATGTGAATTTTGAACCAACTTTGGTGCACGAGAGCATGTGCTTGTAGTTCAAATTTGACTTAAGCACATTAAATGACCAGAAACTCAATTAATGTATAAAAAACGACAGATGAACCCGGAATAATTCCAAAATTTAACAGGGCACTAATGTAGTTCTATGTTGCCTTTGTTAAGAAACTCAAGGGGGCAGCGTATATCGTTTCACACTCAAAGGTGGCACGTTCCCTCTTAGAACCACGAGCTTCCAAATCGGCCCAATTTTTTACCACAACATGTTAGTGCCATGACATGACACCATGCCAAGTTTCATGATTTCCAGGCAAGTTTTGGATTTACATGAATTTAAAATCAAAGTTTCTCGATGTTCTCGGCCGAGTCATGACGCCCAGATGTTTGAATTTCATTCTCATTTCTTCCATGGGACCTAGAAATTCAACCAAGGACACACATGTGATTTTTCAACCCACTTTGGTGCACCGGAGCATGTGCATGCAATTCATATTTAGATTATGCACATTAAAAGTCCAGAAACTCAATTAATGTATAAAAAGGCCAAATGAACCCGAAATAATTCCAAAATTTAACAGGGCACTCATATAGTTCTATGTTGCCTCTGTAAATAAAATCAGGGGGGAGGCAGCGTATATCGTTTCGCACACAAAGGTGACACGTTCCCTCTCGGAACCACGAGGCTTGTTGAGAGAATCTCCGGTTTTGCAAGAGGCTTATACCAAAACTTGTCCCAATTCAGCCAAAAATTATACGTATGAAAATAGGGTTTAGATTATCCGCCGCCCAGCCGGAGACTCTTCCCCGACTACGTTGTCCACCGCAACAACTCGTCGTCCCTCATCCACCGCACCGGATGAGGATCCGTTGTTGATCTTGTCGTCCCGCCGGATCAGCCGCCCCGTCCTCCACCTCCAAGGAGCTGCCCCGACGTTCGCCTCGTTTATCGCGCCACCTCAATCCCCACAGCGCCGTCTTGACCTGCCCCACCGGAACCGCAGCACCCTCACCAATTCCTCCGATGAAGCCGAGGCCAACTCGGCGCCACCAAGGAGGTTCTGCACTCACCGCTGCATTTTATCTTTTATTCGATCTCACGGGGCTGTCGGTGCTCGATACCGAGGAGACATGGCGTGTCTCCATCGACGGCGCCGTCGCCGGCCACATCATCCACGGCGTCTCTCCCCCATGTCGTTGCTTCCTCTGTGGCGACTTCCACAACGGCACTAGCTGCAGCTGCTCCGGCTCTCGCTCGCGCTGCAGCTCTGTTCTTGCTGTCGGTCGCGCTGCTGCACTGCTCCTGCTTTCGTTCGTGCTGCTGCTCTGCTCTTGCTCTCGCTTGCGCTGCTGCTGCTGCTGCTGCACGACCTCCGGCAGCTACAGGAGTTGCTGCTTTAGCTCTCGCTCGTGGTGCTACTGCACGACTTGCTCTCTGCTAGTGCGTTCCCTGCTCGAGCGTCTGCTAATTTAGATCACTGCTTCTCTGCTACTAGTGCTCGAATGCCCTAAACATCTATTGCAATGCTCTGTTACTAGTTCAATCAGTTTCGAGAGTAAAATTTAGTTTCAACTGTGAAGTTCATTTTCTTCAGTTAAGTTCAGAGTGAATAGTACTTACAGCATCTGTCGGAGCGGCCGTGGCGCGGCTGATGCGTTTTACATCTAGAACTTTATGGTGATGTATTTTACATCATCTATTGCAAATGATATTAGGGTCCCACTTCAGATTAACGTTGTCTGTTTTGTCATACTTCAGCCTCGTCGCCGTACACCTTAGCGGAGCTACTCCAACGACGGAACCGTCCATCACAGCGGAGCAGTACCCTCGGCGCCGTTTCCAGAGGCCTCGGATCTTCTTCCCCACCTCCGACAGTCACACCAGCATCATCACCATCCTCCACGTCCAACCCAATGATGCTGAGGTCCACAAGGCTATGCCAAAGAGGTTGTACACTCGTCGCATCACTTTGTTTCTCCATTCCTCTGTTCTTCCAATTCATGTGAGCCAAACACCCAGGTTGACTGAAATCCTATGTTTCCAAATGCTCTGTTTTGCACGTGCATTCCTATCCT
Source organism: Aegilops tauschii subsp. strangulata (assembly GCF_002575655.3). NCBI lineage: Eukaryota > Viridiplantae > Streptophyta > Magnoliopsida > Poales > Poaceae > Aegilops > Aegilops tauschii. The sequence goes on from NC_053035.3 coordinate 336,650,414, forward strand.
ATTCCTGTGTTTTTCCTGTCCCTGCGTTTATAGAATCCTCCAATTCTAAGGAGCACTTAAAAATTTACTTCATTTTCAGATAGGCGTCAAAGAAAACTCTGTGTGTTATGTCCTGCTCCTGCCGTGCTGTCATCCACCCCACCTGAGGTGCACCATCGACAGAAGCATTCACTGCAGCAGAGATCCCCCCTGCAGACTTCCTTTCGCCGCCTCAGATCATCTTCCCCGTTGCCGGCAGCCACGCCAACTGCATTACCATCATCGACTGAGCAGATGAACCTGAGGACTACACAGTTCGGGAAGAGAGGTCGCAGTCTTTCGTGTTTGCTTACGTTATACATCGGTTATTATTACCTGCTACTTTATCGTTCAATCTTGAGTTTTGAATTGCCCATGGGTCTCATATCGAGCCAGCAACGAATAGTATCTGTCTACTATCTGGTTCATCTGGGGTCTTCTATGTGGTTCATGTTGGGTGGGCAACAAACAATAGATGATCCATTGTCTATCTTTTTAAACTTAAGCTATAATCTACCTGCTATCATTAGTTTTGGATCCATCCACTTGTTTGCTACCATCAGTCTTGATTTTTGCATGCACCCCTTAGGCCTTACAAAATCTAACTATTTTTTTATTATGCATGTCAGATATTGTACACAATCGTACTGAACATATAGAGAAAAAGAGAAGACCGTTGCGTGCGAATGTAATGTCATGCAGACGCCGCTCCATGGTGGGCGAAGTGCCCCCCTCCTGCATTTCCAGATTGTATTCCAGAGGAAGATAACTGTTCAGATGGAGATTCAGAAGGAGCCAACCACGCCTATTTACCACCTGAGGTGTTTGCTCTAACCTGGCATGCTGATGTGGGTCATATCATGCATATGGCGCCTTGCATTGCTTACATTATACATCTTATATGTCATCAACTTAGTTTAGATTTGCTTTGTGTGAATGCCACCTGTTTGGTTTCTATATCATACTCCCACCATTCCTAAATATTTGTCTTTTTAGAGATTTCAACAAGTGACTACATACGGAACAAAATGAGTGAATCTACACTCTAAAATATGTCTATATACATCCGTATGTGGTAGTCCATTTGAAATCTCCAAAAAGACAAATATTTAGGAACGGAGGGAGTATATGGGAATTATGCAATGCCATCTTCTTTAGCCAGGCATCATATACGTGAATCATGCAATGCCATCCTGTTTAGCTAGTCATTGTATATGTGAATTGTATTGTGCCATATTTTTTTTCCATAATGTATTCCATTTGTCAACAATGTTTATACATTCATCTACCCTTCCTGTGCATCAGCTATTTGAGTCGGTCATGGGAAAATCTGGAGTGAAAACAAGGTCTTCTGAGCAGTCAGTGCTACGTGTCGATGCAGATTTCTTGCTGGTTACAGATAGCTCCTCATAGGAGGATTCAGAGAGAGATGACCAGTCGTATCCCCCCCCCCCCGAGGTGCATGCTCTAACTTGGCTGGGTTATATTGCTCATATCATGCATATGGTGTCTTGCATTGCCATGCCATCTGCTTAGATTAGAAATGCTTTGTGTGAATGCCTCATGTTTGCTTTCTATATCAGATATGTGAATTATGCAATGCCATGTTTTTCAGCCAGTTATCATATATGTGAATTATGCACCGCCATGGAGCCAGGCATCATATATGTGAATTATCTCATGCCATCTTTCTTTTTCATTACGTGTTCCATTTGTCGACAATCTATGTATATTGAACTACTCTTCATGTGTATCAGCCATTTGAGCCGGTTATGGAAAAATCTGGAGTGAAAACAAGGTCTTCAGAGCAGGCAATGGTACCTGTTGAAGCATATATCTCGATGGTTACAGGGAGCTCCTTAGAGGAGGATTCAGAGACAGATGACCAGTCCTATATCCCACCTGAGGTGTATGCTCTAAGTTGCAATGTTTATATTTCTCATATGATGCATATGGTGTCTTGCATTGCTTAGTTTAGACATCATATGCACAATATTGAATTCTATCTGCTTAGTTTAGAGAACATACATGCGAGTGCCAGCTGCTTAGTATATGAATCAATTATGTCAATTATATCATGCCATCCTGTATACTTAGACAACATGTATGTGAATTATTTCATCCCAACCTATTTTAGAAAGACATCATATAGTTTTGTCATGTCATCCTGTTTTGGTACTCATCATATGTTGATTATGCCATTATATCCTATTAAGTTATCCATCATATATCTGAAACTGTGTCATGCTATCCTATTTAGTTAGGCATCATATATGTGAAATTGTGTCATGCTGTCCTGTTTGGTTAGACAACATATATGTGAATTACCACATCTGTCTATCATACAATGTCTGTACGTTCAATTTCTTTTCTTGTTTACCAGCCATTTGAATTGGAGGGGGTGATGGCAGTATCTAAGGGAGCAAAAACCCGTTCTTCACAAAAGGTAGTGCTACCCGTCGATGCAGATAAAACCATGGTTGTACTAGCCCACAAACTAGCCCCACCACACATAATCGAGACTCTTCCAGATTGCACACTTACACCATTGGGCAGAGAACCAGCTACAACCCATCTAACCGCAACCCCAGCGGATAGTAACCCACTTATAGTTGACAAAGCACCATGTCCACCACAGAGTACCCCCACACGAGCAGTTTGTAAAGCTACCGTAGTGCCCAAAGCACAAAGACCACCACAGCTAACCCAAACTCCACGTTTAAAGCAGAAGAGCAACTGTTCTCAGGTCAGATTCCGTAGCTATGGTCCATACTCCTATGCTGTTGCATCACTGTATTTACTCATACCAACTACTTTCGAATTTGAAGGATCAAATTAAAACTCCAATGGCGCAACAGGTATGTTTTAAACCTATTTCTTTAACTAGATTGCTGTTCTAACTTGTTGCTCTATGTTGACTTCAGTTTAAGTTGTATAAATAGTTATGTTCTCATGTGATGCACATTACAAGTGCTGCCAATGCTGTGTAGTTTCTCACACTTATATTCTGTCTATGCTGTTGTGTCTTAAAAATATATGAGTTGAACTGTGTCTCTATCTTGATTAGGGAACATAAACTAGAATGATATGGACAATACAGTGACCATAGTACATAGATATATGTTTGTTTCATGCTGTTATCCTGTCCACCTTACTACTGAACCGGTTTACCAAAATGAGTTTCGTATACTACAAGCTAAAGTAGTGATGTGTCTGCTTGTTTCTTGTAACACCCCGCATGTAACTTGCCATATTTGTAACTCCGACTCTTGCCATTTCCGGCTATGTGATATGATTTTCCCTCCGTGGTCGGGTTTTTGTCTTTCGTTTTGTATTTTGTCATGTCATGCATTTTCATATCATGTCATCATGTGCATTGCATTCGCATACGTGTTCGTCTCATGCATCCGAGCATTTTCCCCGTTGTCCGTTTTCCAATCCGGCACTCCTATCTCCTCTGGTGCACCCCTCTTGTTTTCTTTCGTGTGCGTGTGTAATACTTTCTCGGAATGGACTGAGGCTTGTCAAGTGGTCTTCTTATACCACCCGGAGACTACCGGTCAAGTTTCGTTCCATTCGGAGGTCGTTTGGTACTACAACGGTTAACCGGGCATCCGCAAAGTCCATTTGAGTGTCCAGCAAAACCCCCCTCTAAAATCAGCCCAAAACCCACCAAACCCTCTTCCATGCTCTAGGTCGTTCGATCACGATCGTGTGGGCGAAAACCGCACCTCATTTGGAGCCTCCTAGCTCCCTCTAGCTATATAAGAGCATCCCCTCCCGTATACGAATCACAGTCTAACCCTAGATTTTTCCCTCCGCGCCGCCGGACGTGTCCAGCCGCCGCCGGACAAGACGCGCCGCCGCTCCCGGCCAGTGGCATCACGCCACGCCGCCGTCTCCGCCGCGACCCGCGCGCCCGCGCCGCCTGCCCGCGCCCAAGGCTCGCCTCCGCGCCGCCGCCTCCTGCGCGTCGCCAGTCGCCGCTCCGCCGCCCCTTCGCCGGTCGCCGGAGTGCGGCGCGCCGCCCGAAGCCGCCCGTCGTCCTCGCCCCGCCGCGGTCGGTCCCGCCGCCGGACCCCGCCGCCGGCGCACCACCGCCGCCTCCCCGCGCCGGCGCCTCCGCCCCCGGGCCGCCGTGCCTCCTCTCCTTCCTTCACCGTCGCCGGCGAGCGACCCGGCCCCGATCTGGATCGCCCTCGGTAGCCCCGTTGACTTTCCCTCGACCCTCTATTTTTCTCCAAGTCCTCATTTTCTCTCAGCATTTGCATCTGTTCAATAGCGCGTAACTCCGTGCATGTAGCTCCGATTCGCGCGTGTAATATGTCAAATTGTTCGTCTCGTGATGCTATTCATTTTGTTCAATTGCATCATGTTCATTAGAGGTCATCTTGATGCCCAAATCTTCGTTGGAAGAGGGCTAGTTGCTGTTATTCTCTGGTTCTTGACAGAACTTGGAGATTTGTCATTTTTGTATCATTTAATCTGTGCATCTTATCAGCATGAGATCTAGATGTGATTTGAAGTATGCCATGCCATCTTTCCAGTGGTATAGTCCATGTATTTTTGTGATCTCTGTGGTGACTAGCACAAGCATGCAAAGTAGGCCCCATAATATTTCTGATTTCAGGGACTTAGTGATTTCACTAAGTCCTTGTCTGCTGTAATTTTGTTGCCATGTAAACTTGATGCTACAGAGAGATCCATGCATATTTTGGAGATGTTCAGTAAGGATGTTTTGTAGCTATAGTTGTAGTTGAGCCATTCATAGCATGACTCAATCTGGCTCTACTTTTGCTATAAAATATTTCTGGCAGATTCTTAACATGATTTGCAATCTTGCCAAGCTTATTGTAGTTGATCCGTACATGCTATGTAATTGTTCTTGCCATAGTTAGCTTCATAAACATGCCATCTTGCTGTAGGTATGCTTGGTTTGTCATGCATTTCTCTGTAGTGAGTGCATCGAGATCACAAAGAGGCCTACATATTAATATTTCTGCCATGCTCTGGTTTCTGCTGTCTGAAACCTGATAACGAAGCTTGCTATGTTTATGTGCTTGCCATCATATCTTCTGGTCCTTTTTGGCTTATGGTCAGTAAGGGACTTTTGTCATGTGCATTTAGTAGAACACTACCATGCCTTGTTTTGCTATCTTAAGTTCCTGTAGCATGTTGATTTCGTGCTCCGAACATTGCTACCTGATGCTGTTTACTGCCATGTCCAGTTTTTCACCGTCTGTGAACCTGGAATCTTTTGCACTTTTGCCATGCTTGTTTGAGCTTGATATATTGTGAACTAGCCGTAGCTCAGTGTTCATCTTTTGTCAAGCATCTCCTATAGATTACTACCATGTGCTTTGTTGCTATGTTGGGTTGCTGTAGCATTGTTACTTGTTGCATTTTAAGTGCTATCATGCTGTTAATCGCAGATTCGTGTCATTCTTGTTTTGCTTGCCATTTGCAAACCGTGCATCCGATGCCGGTGATCTTTATATCGATTTCGACCGAAATCATCTCATCTTTCCAGTGGCATGCTTGGTTTGCCAAGTTACTGCCATGTTCATCATTTTCCTTCCGGAGCACGCATATGCATCGCATATCATATCTTGCATATCATACATGTTTTGCATCATGTTGCTTGCGTTTTTCTCGTTGTTGATTGTGGTTCCCTTTGTTTGTGTTCTTGTCTTGGGTAGAGCCGGGAGACGAGTTCATGAACGAGGAACCTGTCGAGTACGCTTACGAGGATGAAGCTTTCGACAACTCCGAGAATCTTGCAGGCAAGATTACCACCCCTCGAAATCACTTCTATCTTTGCTATGCTAGTTGTTCGCTCTATTGCCATGCTCGCTACCTATCACTTGCTTTATCATGTCTCCCATTTTAGCCATGTCAGCCTCTAACCACCCCTTCCTAGCAAACCGTTGTTTGGCTATGTTACCGCTTTTGCTCAGCCCTCTTATAGCGTTGCTAGTTGCAGGTGAAGTTGAAGTTTGTTCCATGTCGGAACATGGATATGTTGGGATATCACAATATCTCTTATTTAATTAATGCATCTATATATAGTTGGTAAAGGGTGGAAGGCTCGGCCTTATGCCTGGTGTTTTGTTCCACTCTTGCCGCCCTAGTTACTGTTATACCGGGATTATGTTCCTTGAGTTTGCGTTCCTTGCGCGGTCGGGTGATTTATGGGACCCCCTTGACAGTTCGCCTTAAATAAAACTCCTCCAGCAAGGCCCAACCTTGGTTTTACCATTTGCTACCTAAGCCTTTTTTCCCCCGGGTTTTCGCGAGCCCGAGGGTCGTCTTATTTTAACCCCCCCGGGCGAGTGCTCCTTCGAGTGTTGGTCCGAACCGAGCAGCCTGCGGGGCCATCTTGGGGAAACTCGAGGTCTGGTTTTACTCGTAGCTTGACTTATCCGGTGTGCCCTGAGAACGAGATATGTGCAGCTCCTATCGGGATTTGTCGGCACATTCGGGCGGCTTTGCTGGTCTTGTTTTACCATTGTCGAGATGTCTTGTAAACCGGGATTCCGAGACTGATCGGGTCTTTCCGGGAGAAGGTTTATCATTCGTTGACCGTGAGAGCTTATGATGGGCTAAGTTGGGACACCCCTGCAGGGTATTATCTTTCGAAAGCCGTGCCCACGGTTATGAGGCAGATGGGAATTTGTTAATGTCCGGTTGTAGATAACTTGTCACTTGACCCATTTAAAATACATCAACTGCGTGTGCAGCCGTGATGGTCTCTTCTCGGCGGAGTCCGGGAAGTGAACACGGTCTGAGTTATGTAAGAGGTAAGTAGGTGTTCAGGACCTCTTCTTGGTCATTGCTAGATGACGTCCGTTCCGTTGCTTCTCTTCTCGCTCTCATTTGCGCAAGTTAGCCACCATATATGCTTTTGCCGCTGCAGCTCCACCTTGTTGCACCATCTTTTCCTACAAGCTTAAATAGTCTTGATCTCGCGGGTGTGAGATTGCTGAGTCCCCGTGACTCACAGATTCTACCAAAACAGTTGCAGGTGCCGACGATGCCAGTGCAGATGATGGCGTCGATCTTAAGTGGGAGTTCGACGAGGAACGTGGTCGTTACTATGTGTCTTTTCCTGATGATCAGTAGTGGAGCCCAGTTGGGACGATCGGGGATCTAGCATTTGGGGTTGTCTTATTTTCATCTGGATTTTGACCGTAGTCGGTCTTTATGTTTGTATTTGGATGATGTATGATGATATTTATGTATTGAATGAAGTGGCGATTGTAAGCCAACTCTTTATCCCATTCTTGTTCATTACATGGGATTGTGTGAAGATGACCCTTCTTGCGACTAAACCACTATGCGGTTATGCCTCTAAGTCGTGCCTCGACACATGGGAGATATAGCCGCATCGTGGGCGTTACATTTCTCTTGTAGTATGCAAACAGAATATTGGAGAAGAGCACCCCACTATGCAATGGTAGAGAAAGTAATGCAGATAAGGTTCAAGATAGTGAGACAACCCTGTTGGTCTCCAAGAAAGGTGATAAAAATGATCTTGTAGACAGTGAGAAAACCCCACAGTCCTGCGTTGATGTAGTGTTCGAGTTATTGGCCAGTACCGCTGGCACAAGCTCTTCGAACTCGCTGCCTGAATCACTTCGGCTTCTTCAGTCTCAGCTACAAGCTGAAAGGCATCAGTCAGCTATGCTGCGGCAAGAAGCCGAAGGACTGAGGAAGTCCCTGCAGAATTCAGATGCGTACTTTCTTGTGCAACAGCAAGCGTTGGAGGATTTAAGTGCCAAACAAGAGAAAGTTAATAAGCTTGCTAAGCATCTTGCCAGCATTATGGGTACCCAGGATATTGTTTCTTGAACTCTTCTGAAGTGGTTTCAGTTCTGGACTTGTTTTGCTGCGGCGTTTATATGCTGCTTTGTTCCCTATATTTGCACTGGTGGCGAACTTTGATGCCCAGTGGATGTAATATGTGTAATAGCCGTGATAGCCTAGCATAAGTTGCTTGCTTATTTATTTCCTTATTGTCTTGTTTATTTGTTTGCTTGTAGTCAGTGCAGTTCTTTTTCCGCGGTTTGCTAGTGGCTGCAATAACCTATTTTTTAAAACTAGGGCACAATAACCATGGGCTAATATTTACTGTAGTGACACTGGGCCTCCTACGGGCCGTAAAACAGTGGGCCTTCTACGGGCCATAGAAACAGTAGGCCTTCTACGGGCCGTAGAAACAATGGGCCTTCTACGGGTCGTATCATCAATGGGCCTTATACGGGTCGTATGATCGATTGGCCAAACATGGGCCAATAACAGGCCGCATTATGGCCGTAAACGCGGTTGAGTTGGAATCGTCCGTTCATGGGCCGACCATAACGGGCCATCGTTAATAGGCCGTATTTGATGATGCTATGAAAACGGCCCAACGTATTAACGGACCACAAATGGGCCGACTGTAACCACGGGCCGAATTTGGCCCACAAGCAGAAAATGACAGTAACGGGCCATAAGTAAACGAATGCTGGAAATGAGCCCAAGAATAAATGGGCTCTGAGAAGGCCGAAAAATAACATGGGCTGGAAACGGCCCAACGGAATAACGGGCCGTTAATGGGTATAAAGTGATACACTGTTCATTACGGGCCAATTTCACCACGGGCTGTTAATGGGTGTAAAGTGATACACTGTTCATTACGGGCCAGTTTCACCACAGACCGTTAATAGGCCAAGAGTTACATAGGGCCTCATATGGGCCGAAAGACGTCATGGGCCATACATGGGCCAGAAGTGAAAACGGGCTGAAATCATATTGGATGGCCCAGATGACGCTACTGGGCCTAATTCGGATAGGGCATAACGGGCCTTGGGTTAGCGGGCTGTAAATGGGCTATATGCGAACAGGCCATTAACAGGCTTTCCATGGGCCTGCCCGCCACCTTTTGACCAAGTCAAACGGGCTGGCCTTTTTACAGGAATGGGCCTCTGTTGGGCCGTGCCACGTGTCGACGTATCATAGGCGCGATATATCGTTATGGAAGTGGACACTTCCGTGATGATAATTTTGGTAATGTCATGGAACACTTCTACGACAGCACAGGTATGACTATCTTGATTCTGTCATAAATTTGTCATGGATGTACATGCATGACAAAAAACGCGACCTACTGTGACAAACACGTATCATCACGGAAGTGTATTTTTTTGTAGTGCTCTCTTCAAGGATGCCCGTAAGTTTGTCTTATCTTGTGATGAATGTCAAAGAATTGGTAATATTAGTAGACGTCAAGAAATGCCTATGAATTATTCACTTGTTATCGAAGCATTCGATGTTTGGGGCTTTGATTATATGGGACCGTTTCCTGCCTCTAATGGGTATACTCATATTTTAGTTGTTGTTGATTACGTTACTAAGTGGGTAGAAGCTATTCCAACTAGTAGTGCTGATCATAACACTTCTATTAAGATGCTTAAAGAAGTTATTTTTCTGAGGTTTGGAGTCCCTAGATATTTAATGACTGACGGTGGTTCACATTTTATTCATGGTGCCTTTCGTAAAATGCTTGCTAAGTATGATGTTAATCGTAGAATTGCATCTCTATCACCCACAGTCTAGTGGTCAAGTAGAATTGAGCAATAGAGAGCTCAAATTAATTTTTCAAAAGACTGTTAATAGATCTAGAAAGAATTGGTCCAAGAAACTTGATGATGCATTATGGGCCTATAGAACTGCATATAAAAATCCTATGGGTATGTCTTCGTATAAAATGGTTTATGGAAAAGCATGTCACTTACCTCTCGAACTAGAACATAAGGCATATTGGGCTATTAAAGAGCTCAACTATGATTTCAAACTTGCCGGTGAGAAGAGGTTATTTGACATTAGCTCACTTGATGAATGGAGAACCCAAGCCTATGAGAATGCCAAGTTGTTTAAAGAAAAAGTTAAAAGATGGCATGAAAAAAGGATACAAAAGCGTGAGTTTAATGTAGGTGATTACGTATTGCTATACAACTCTCGTTTAAAATTTTTTGCAGGGAAACTTCTCTCTAAATGGGAAGGTAATTACGTTATTGAAACCGTAACCCCGGAGGAATATATAAGGGACACTTTTCGGAATGTTTCAGACTCCGAAAAGGAATAGGTATGTGGTACGGTAAGTAAACCGACTCCAAAACAGTTCTAATGGCAATTTTTCTTCGTTTTGGAATGTTTAGAAAAATAGAAAAATAAGAAGCTGTCCGGGAAGGACACGAGGCCTCCACAAGGGTGGAGAGCGTGCCCCCTGCCTCGTGGGCACCTCGTGTGCTCTCCGGACTCCGTTTTCTTGCACGTTACGTATTTTGGTCGGTAAAAATTCATTATATAATCTCCCGAAGGTTTAGACTCCTGTATCACGCAATTGTCCTCTGTTCTTGTTTCGAGCTGTTTTTCTGACAGATCTAGATCATCACAACATCTCCAAGTGCCCCCAAGGACAAGTTCTTCGAGAAGGTCATCAACCCCTACCTCACGGAGGTGCTGCAACACCCTCAAACCATTGAGATGCATCAGGGGGTGCTGCACATTTGCGACGTTGAGGGACCAAGGAGGACCGGGAGCGTGGAGACAAGGCTCGAGGCAATGGAGCAACAAGTTTTCAAGTGCCAGGAGATGGTGGAGCTTGGACTTGACTCCAATCACATGATGATCGCGGAGTTCACCAACAACCACAAGCTAGATGCCAAGGACATTGGGGAGGCCATCTTCAAGCTCCATGAGAAAATCGAGCACCTCCAAGCCCAAATCTATGACCTGCAAAACCAAAACTGTGAGTATGAATATAGATTCAAGAGAATGATTTTGGCTGCAGATTTGAGGATCCCGGAGACTCGATCATCCTTCTATGCTGGTGAGCCCATGCCTTGGAAGATGGACGACAAGCCTACTTCATCAACAACCCCATCACCACCACTTCTGAGAAAGGAGATATAATCATATGGGTATGGGCACTCCCCTTGGCAACTGCCAAGCTTGGGGGAGGTGCCCCGGTATCGTATCACCATCACACTCCTATCTTTACCGTTTTTCTTAGTTCAATCATTTTAGTAGTATTTTGATCTAGTAGAATAAAGCTTTAGTATGATTTAGTTTTGAGTTTTGCTTATGATCCCTCTATGTAATCGAGTCCGTGAGCTATATAATAAAAATTAGTGTTGAGTCAAGGGCTTGATTATTTTGCCATGATCTTGAGTAAATAAAAGAAAAGAGAAAAAGAAACAAAGAGATCATATTGATCTTACGAAGAGTAATGACTTCACATAAAGAGATCATATTGATCTTATGCTTGCTAAGTATGATGTTAATCATAGAATTGCATCTCCTTATCACCCGCAGTCTAGTGGTAAAGTAGAATTGAGCAATAGAGAGCTCAAATTAATTTTGCAAAAGACTGTTAATAGATCTAGAAAGAATTGGCCCAAGAAACTTGATGATGCATTATGGGCCTATAGAACTGCATATAAAAATCCTATGGGTATGTCTTCGTATAAAATGGTTTATGGAAAAGCATGTCACTTACCTCTCGAACTAGAACATAAGGCATAATCGGCTATTAAAGAGCTCAACTATGATTTCAAACTTGCCGGTGAGAAGAGGTTATTTGACATTAGCTAACTTGATGAATGGAGAACCCAAGCCTATGAGAATGCCAAGTTGTTTAAAGAAAAAGTTAAAAGATGGCATGAAAAAAGGATACAAAAGCGTGAGTTTAATGTAGGTGATTACGTATTGCTATACAACTCTCGTTTAAGATTTTTTGCAGGGAAACTTCTCTCTAAATGGGAAGGTCCTTATGTTATCGAGGAGGTCTATCGTTCCGGTGCCATAAAAATCAACAACTTTGAAGGCACAAATCCGAAGGTGGTGAACGGTCAAAGAATCAAACATTATATCTCAGGTAATCCTATAAATGTTGAAACCAATATTATTGAAACCATAACCCCGGAGGAATACATAAGGGACACTTTTCGGAACGTTTCAGACTCCGAAAAGGAATAGGTATGTGGTACGGTAAGTAAACCGACTCCAAAACAGTTCTAATGGCAATTTTTCTTCGTTTTGGAATATTTAGAAAAATAGAAAAATAAGAAGCAGTCCGGGAAGGACACGAGGCCTCCACGAGGGTGGAGGGCGCGCCCTATCCCCCTGGGCGCGCCCCTGCCTCGTGGGCACCTCGTGTGCTCTCCAGACTCCGTTTTCTTGCACGTTACATATTTTGGTCGGTAAAAATTCATTATATAATCTCCCGAAGTTTTAGACTCCTGTATCACGCAATTGTCCTCTGTTCTTGTTTCGAGCTGTTTTCCTGACAGATCCAAATGATCATGACATCTCCAAGTGCCCCCAAGGACAAGTTCTTCAAGAAGGTCATCAACCCCTACCTCACGGAGGTGCTGCAACACCCTCAAACTATTGAGATGCATGAGGGGGTGTTGCACATCCGCGACGTTGAGGGACCAAGGAGGACCGCGAGCGTGGAGACAAGGCTCAAGGCAATGGAGCAACAAGTTTTCAAGTGCCAGGAGATTGTGGAGCGTGGACTTGACTCCAATCACATGATGATCGCGGAGTTCACCAACAACCAGAAGCTAGATACCAAGGACATTGGGGAGGCCATCTTCAATCTCCATGAGAAAATCGAGAACCTCCAAGCCCAAATCTATGACCTGTAAAACCAAAACTGTGAGTATGAATATAGATTCAAGAGAATGAGTTTGGCTGTAGATTTGAGGATCCCGGAGACCCGATCATCCTTCTATGATGGTGAGCCCATGCCTTGGAAGATGGACGACAAGCCTACTTCATCAACAACCCCATCACCACCACTTCCGACAAGGGAGATATAATCATATGGGTATGGGCACTCCCCTTGGCAACTGCCAAGCTTGGGGGAGGTGCCCCGGTATCGTATCACCATCCCACTCCTATCTTTACCGTTTTTCTTAGTTCAATCCTTTTAGTAGTATTTTGATCTAGTAGAATAAAGCTTTAGTATGATTTATTTTTGAGTTTTGCTTATGATCCCTCTATGTAATCGAGTCCGTGAGCTATATAATAAAAATTAGTGTTGAGTCAAGGGCTTGATTATTTCGCCATGATCTTGAGTGAATAAATGAAAAGAGAAAAGAATAAAAAGAAACAAAGAGATCATATTGATCTTATGAAGAGTAATGACTTCACATAGAAAGAGTATGATGATTAAAAGTTGTTGAGAGTTGACAAACATAGTTTTGGTCATCGTTGCAATTAATAGGAAGTAATAAAGAAAGAGAGGTTTCACATATAAATAAACTATCTTGGACATCTTTTATGATTGTGAGCACTCATTAAAATATGACATGCTAAAGAGTTGATGTTGGACAAGGAAGACAACGTAATGGATTATGTTTTCTTATATCTGAAATGAAGTATATTGTCATGGATCATCCAACATGTTGAGCTTGCTTTTCCCCCTCATGCTAGCCAAATTCTTTGCACCAAGTAGAGATACTACTTGTGCTTCCAAATACCCTTAAACCCAGTTTTGCCATGAAAGGCCACCATATCTACCTATGGATTGAGCAAGATCCTTCAAGTAAGTTGTCATCGGTGCAAGCAATAAAAATTGCTCTCTAAATATGTATGATTGATTGGTGTGGATGAAAAAACCTTTATACGATCTTGTGATGTGGAAGAAATAAAAGTGACGGACTGCATAATAAAGGTCCATATCACAAGTGGCAACATAAAGTGATGTTCTTTCGCATTAAAATTTTGTGCATCCAACCCTAAAAGCGCATGACAACCTCTGCTTCCCTCTGCGGAGGTCCTATCTTTTATCATTATCTTCTACCTTATGCAAGAGTCCAGGTGATCTTCACCTTTCCTTTTTACATTTTATCCTTTGGCAAGCACAGTGTGTTCGAAAGATCCAGACGTATATATCTAATTGGATGTAAGTTAGCATGAACTATTATTGTTGACATTACCCTTGAGGTAAAAGGTTGGGAGGCGAAACTATAAGCCCCTATCTTTCTCTGTGTCCGATTAAAACTCCGTAACCACAAGTATTGCGTGAGTGTTAGCAATTGTGAAAGATTAAATGATAGCTGAGTATGTGGGCTTGCTGAAAAGCTCTGACATAGACTCTTTCTGATGTTATGATAAATTGCAATTGCTTCAATGACTGAGATTATAGTTTGTTAGTTCTCAATAAATTTTCTGATTCACACTTTGCATTGTGAATATATTATTACTTTAGCATAAGAAATCTTATGACAATATCCATATATGTTGCTGCTATAAGAATGATCATGATGCCCTCATGTCCGTATTTTGTTTTATCGACACCTCTACCATCTAAACATGTGGACATATTTATCGTTAACGGCTTTCGCTTGAGGACAAGCGAGGTCTAAGCTTGGGGGAGTTGATACGTCCATTTTGCATCATGCTTTTATATCGATATTTATTGCATTATGGGCTGTTATTACACATTATGTCAAAATACTTATGCCTATTCTCTCTTATTTTACAAGGTTTACATAAGGAGGGAGAATGCCAGCAGCTGGAATTCTGGGCTAGAAAAGGAGCCAATATTAGAGACCTATTCTGCACAACTCCAAAAGACCTGAAACTCCACGGAAGTTATTTTTGAAACTCCACATAAGGAGGGAGAATGCCAGAGGGGGCCCACACCCTGGCCATGAGGGTGGGGGCGCGCCCTACCCCCCTAGGCGTGCCCCCGCCTCGTGGGCCCCTGTTGGTCCTCCGGTGCCCATCTTCTGCTATATGAAGTCTTTCGTCCGAAGAAAAAATCATAAGCAAGCTTTCGGGACGAGACTCCGCCGCCACGAGGCAGAACCTTGGCGGAACCAATCTAGGGCTCTGGCGGAGCTGTTCTGCCGGGACACTTCCCTCCGGGAGGGGGAAATCATCGCCATCGTCATCACCAACACTCCTCTCATCGGGAGTGGGCCAATCTCCATCAACATCTTCACCAGCACCATCTCCTCTCAAACCCTAGTTCATCTCTTGTATCAAATTCTTGTCTCTAAGTCTGGGATTGGTACCTGTAGGTTGCTAGTAGTGTTGATTACTCCTAGTGGTTGATGCTAGCTGGTTTATTTGGTGGAAGATCATATGTTCCGATCCATTATGCATGTTAATACCCCTCTGATTATGAACATGAATATGCTTTGTGAGTAGTTACGTTTGTTCCTGAGGACATTGGAGAAGTCTTGCTATTAGTAGTCATGTGAATTTGGTATTCGTTCGATATCTTGATGAGATGTATGTTGTCTCTCCTCTAGTGGTGTTATGTGAACGTCGACTACATGACACTTCACCATTATTTGGGCCTATAGGAAGGCACTGGGAAGTAATAAGTAGATGATGGGTTGCTAGAGTGACAGAAGCTTAAACCCTAGTTTATGCGTTGCTTCGTAAGGGGCTGATTTGGATCCATATGTTTCATGCTATGGTTAGGTTTACCTTAATACTTCTTTTGTAGTTGCGGATGCTTGCAATAGGGGTTAATCATAAGTGGGATGCTTGTTCAAGTGAGAACAGCACCCAAGCACCGGTCCACCCACATATCAAATTATCAAAGTACCGAACGCGAATCATATGAACGTGATGAAAACTAGCTTGACGATAATTCCCATGTGTCCTCGGGAGCGCTTTTCTTTATATAAAGGTTTGTCCAGGATTGTCCTTTGCTACAAAAAGGATTGGGCCACGTTTCTGCACTTTATTTACTTTTGTTACTTGTTGCTCGTTACAAATTATCTTATCACAAAACTATCTGTTACCTATTATTTCAGTGCTTGCAAAGAATACCTTGCTGAAAACCGCTTATCATTTCCTTCTGCTCCTCGTTGGGTTCGACACTCTTACTTATCGAAAGGACTACGATAGATCCCCTATACTTGTGGGTCATCAAGACTCTTTTCTGGCGCCGTTGCCGGGGAGTGAAGCGCCTTTGGTCGGTGGAATTTGGTAAGGAAAAATTTATATAGTGTGCTAAAATTTACTACCACTTGTTACTATGGAAAGTAATCCTCTGAGGGCCTTGTTCGGGGTATCTTCACCCCGACCAGTAGAGCGAAGAGTTGATCCTCAACCTACTGAATCTACTGAAAAGGAAAATGTCTACTTTCAAATTCCTTCGGGTATGGTAGAAAAACTGCTAGCTAATCCTTTTGCGCGAGATGGAACATTACATCCTGATGAGCACCTAATCTATGTGGATGAGGTTTGTGGATTATTTAAGCTTGCAGGTATGCCAGATGATGTTATCAAGAAGAAGGTCTTCCCTTTATCTTTGAAGGGAGATGCATTGACATCGTATAGGCTATGTGATGATATGGGATCATGGAACTACAAACGATTGAAATTGGAATTTCATCATAAGTTTTATCCTATGCATCTTGTTCATCGTGAACGTAATTATATATATAATTTTTGGCCTCGCGAAGGAGAAAGCATCGCTCAAGCTTGGGGGAGGCTTAAATCAATGTTATATTCATGCCCCAATCATGAGCTCTCAAGAGAAATGATTATTCAAAATTTTTATGCTCGGCTTTCTGATAACAATCGCACCATGCTCGGTACTTCTTGTGCTGGCTCTTTTATGATGAAGACTATTGAATTCAAATGGGATTATTGGAAAGAATTAAACACAACTCTGAAGATTGGGATCTCGACGAAGGTAAGGAGTCAGGTATGACACCTAAGTTTGTTTGTGTTAAATCTTTTATGGATACCGATGTTTTCCATAAATTTAGCACTAAATATGGACTTGTCTCTGAGATAGTAGCTTATTTCTGTGAATCTTTTGCTACTCATGTTGATCTCCCTAGGGAGAAGTGGTTTCTTTCATCCTCCCATAGAAGTAAAAGTAGCTGCACCTATTAAAGTTGAAGAAAAGACTATCACTTATAATGATCCTATTGTTCCTACTACGTACGTTGAAAACCCACCTTTCCCTGTTAGAATAAAGGATCATGCTAAAGCTTCAACTCTGGTTCGTAAAAGCAATATTAGAACTTATACACCTCCTAAGCAAGTCAAAGTTGAATCTAATATTGCTATTGTTAAAGATCTCTTGGCTAATAATATTGATGGGCATGTTATTTATTTCTGTAATGAAACTGCTAGAATTGCTAAACCTTTTGCTAGAGATAAACATAGACCTGTGGTGGGCATGCCTGTTATTTCTGTTAAAATAGGAGATCATTGTTATCATGGCTTGTGTGATATGGGTGCTAGTGCTAGTGCAATACCTATTGACTTATACAAAGAAATTATGCATCATATTGCACCTACTGAGTTAGAAGAAATTGATGTTATAGTTAAGCTTGCCAATAGAGATACTATTTCACCCATGGGAATTGTTAGAGATGTTGAAGTCTTATGTGGGAAAACTAAATATCTTGCTGATTTTCTTGTTCTTGGTTCCCCACAAGATAGCTTTTGTCCCATTATATTTGGTAGACCCTTCTTAAACACTGTTAATGCTAGGATAGACTGCAAAAAGGATGTTGTTACTATTGGTATAGGTGATATGTCTCATGAGTTCAACTTCTCTAAATTTCGTAGACAACACCGTGAAGAGGAATTACCTAGTAAAGATGAAATTATTGGTCTTGCTACTATTGCCGTACCTCCTAGGGATCCTTTAGAACAATATTTGCTAGACCACGAAAATGATATGTTTATGAATGAAAGAAGGGAAATAGATGAAGTGTTCTTTAAACAGGGACCTATTCTGAAACACAACTTGCCTGTTGAAATCCTAGGGGATCCTCCTCCACCCAAGGGTGATCCCGTGTTTGAACTTAAACCGTTACCTGATACTCTTAAATATGCTTATCTTGATGAAAAGAAGATATATCCTGTTATTATTAGTGCTAACCTTTCAGAGAAGGAGGAATAAAAATTATTGAAAACTCTGAAGAAGCACCGTGCTGCTATTGGATATACTCTTGATGATCTTAAGGGCACTAGTCCCACTCTATGTCAACACAAAATAAATTTGGAGAAAGATGGCAAACCAGTTATTGATCATTGATAACCCACAAGTATAGGGGATCGCAACAGTTTTCGAGGGTAGAGTATTCAACCCAAATTTATTGATTCGACACAAGGGGAGCCAAAGAATATTCTCAAGTATTAGCAATTGAGTTGTCAATTCAACCACACCTGGATAACTTAGTATCTGCAGCAAAGTATTTAGTAGCAAAGTAATATGATAGTAGCGGTAACGGTAACAAAGGTAACAGTAGCAAAAGTAATATTTTTGGTGTTTTGTAGTGATTGTAACAGTAGCAACGGAAAAGTAAATAAGTGAAGAACAATATGTGAAAAGCTCGTAGGCATTGGATCGGTGATGGAGAATTATGGCGGATGCGGTTCATCATGTAACAGTCATAACATAGGGTGACACAGAACTAGCTCCAATTCATCAATGTAATGTAGGAATGTATTCCGAATATAGTCATACGTCCTTATGGAAAAGAACTTGCATGACATATTTTGTACTACCCTCCCATGGCAGCGGGGTCCTAATGGAAACTAAGGGATATTAAGGCCTCCTTTTAATAGAGTACCGGAACAAAGCATTAGCACATAGTGAATACATGAACTCCTCAAACTATGGTCATCACCGGGAGTGGTCCCGATTATTGTCACTTCGGGGTTGCCGGATCATAACACATAGTAGGTGACTATAGACTTGCAAGATAGGATCAAGAACTCACATATATTCATGAAAACATAATAGGTTCAGATCTGAAATCATGGCACTCGGGTCCTAGTGACAAGCATTAAGCATAGCAAAGTCATAGCAACATCAATCTCAGAACACAGTGGATACTAGGGATGAAACCCTAACAAAACTAACTCGATTACATGATAGATCTCATCCAACCCATCACCGTCCAGCAAGCCTACGATGGAATTACTCACGCACGGCGGTGAGCATCATGAAATTGGTGATGGAGGATGGTTGATGATGACGATGGCGACGAATCCTCCTCTCTGGAGCCCCGAACGGACTCCAGATCAGCCCTCCCGAGAGGTTTTAGGGCTTGGCGGCGGCTCCGTATCGTAAAACACGATGAATCCTTCTTCTTGATTTTTTCTCCCCGAAAGCAAATATATAGAGTTGGAGTTGAGGTCGAAGGAGCTCCAGGGAGCCCACGAGGTAGGGGGCGCGCCCTAGGGGGGCAGGCGCGCCCCCACCCTCGTGGCTAGGGTGTGGGCCCCCTGGTCTTCATCTTTTGCAAGGATTTTTTATTATTTCCAAATAGACGTTCCATGGAGTTTAAGGTCATTCCGAGAACTTTTGTTTCTGCACATAAATAACACCATGGAAAGTCTGCTGAAAACAGCGTCAGTCCGGGTTAGTTTCATTCAAATCATGCAAGTTAGAGTCCAAAACAAGGGCAAAAGTGTTTGGAAAAGTAGATACGACGGAGAAGTATCAATCATCAATGACGGCTGAATCCTAAGATGAAAGAAGTGGTAAGAAAAGAAATACTAAAGCTCCTTGAGGCAGGTATAATCTATCCCGTTGCTGATAGTCAGTGGGTAAGTCCTGTCCATTGTGTCCCTAAGAAGGGAGGTATTACTGTCGTTCCTAATGATAAAGATGAATTGATTCCGCAAAGAATTATTAAAGGTTATAGGATGGTAATTGATTTCCGCAAATTAAATAATGCTACTAAAAAAGATCATTACCCCTTAGCTTTTATTGATCAAATGCTAGAAAGATTATCCAAACATACACATTTTTGCTTTCTAGATGGTTATTCTGGTTTCTCTCAAATACCTGTGTCAGCGGATGATCAAGCTAAGACAACTTTTACTTGCCCTTTCGGTACTTTTGCTTATAGACGTATGCCTTTTGGTTTATGTAATGCACCTTCTACCTTTCAAAGATGCATGATGGCTATATTCTCTGACTTTTGTGAAAAGATTTGTGAGGTTTTCATGGACAATTTCTCCGTTTATGGATCCTCTTTTGATGATTGCTTAAGCAACCTTGATCGAGTTTTGCAGAGATGTGAAGAAACTAACCTTGTCTTGAATTGGGAGAAGTGCCACTTTATGGTTAATGAAGGTATTGTCTTGGGGCATAAAATTTCTGAAAGGGGCATTGAAGTTGATAAAGCTAAAGTTGATGCTATTGAAAAGATGCTGTGTCCCAAGGACATCAAAGGTATAAGAAGTTTCCTTGGTCATGCCGGCTTTTATAGGAGGTTCATTAAGGACTTCTCAAAAATTTCTCGGCCTCTAACTAGTTTATTACAAAAAGATATACCTTTCGTTTTTGATGATGATTGTGTAGAAGCATTTGAAATACTTAAGAAAGCATTGATTTCTGCACCTATTGTTCAGCCACCTGATTGGAATTTACCCTTTGAAATTATGTGTGATGCTAGTGATTATGCTGTAGGTGTTGTTCTAGGGCAAAGAGTGGATAAGAAATTAAATGTTATTCAATATGCTAGTAAAACTCTAGACAGTGCCTAGAGAATTATGCTACTACTGAAAAAGAATTCCTAGAAGTTGTATTTTCTTGTGATAAGTTTAGACCTTATATTCTTGATTCTAAAGTAACTATTCACACGGATCATGCTGCTATTAAATATCTTATGGAAAAGAAAGATGCTAAACCTAGACTTATTAGATGGGTTCTCTTGCTACAAGAATTGGACTTGCATATTATTGATAGAAAGGGAGCTGAGAACCCCGTTGCAGATAACTTGTCTAGGTTAGAAAATGTTCTTGATGACCCACTACCTATTGATGATAGCTTTCCTAATGAACAATTAAATGTCATAAATGCTTCTCATACTGCTCCATGGTATGCCGATTATGCTAATTACATTGTTGCTAAATTTATACCACCTAGTTTCACATACCAGCAAAAGAAAAAGTTTTTCTATGATTTAAGACATTACTTTTGGGATGACCCACATCTTTATAGAGAAGGAGTAGATGGTGTTATTAGACGTTGTGTACCTGAGCATGAACAGGAACAGATCCTACGCAAGTGTCACTCCGAAGCTTATGGAGGACACCACGCTGGAGATAGAACTGCACATAAGGTATTGCAATCCGGTTTTTATTGGCCTACTCTCTTCAAGGATGCCCGTAAGTTTGTCTTATCTTGTGATGAATGTCAAAGAATTGGTAATATTAGTAGACGTCAAGAAATGCCTATGAATTATTCACTTGTTATCGAAGCACTCGATGTTTGGGGCTTTGATTATATGGGACCGTTTCCTGCCTCTAATGGGTATACTCATATTTTAGTTGCTGTTGATTACGTTACTAAGTGGATAGAAGCTATTCCAACTAGTAGTGCTGATCATAACACTTCTATTAAGATGCTTAAAGAAGTTATTTTTCTGAGGTTGGAGTCCCTAGATATTTAATGACTGATGGTGGTTCACATTTTATTCAAGGTGCCTTTCGTAAAATGCTTGCTAAGTATGATGTTAATCATAGAATTGCATCTCCTTATCACCCGCAGTCTAGTGGTAAAGTAGAATTGAGCAATAGAGAGCTCAAATTAATTTTTCAAAAGACTGTTAATAGATCTAGAAAGAATTGGTCCAAGAAACTTGATGATGCATTATGGGCCTATAGAACTGCTTATAAAAATCCTATGGGTATGTCTTCGTATAAAATGGTTTATGGAAAAGCATGTCACTTACCTCTCGAACTAGAACATAAGGCATATTGGGCTATTAAAGAGCTCAACTATGATTTCAAACTTGCCGGTGAGAAGAGGTTATTTGACATTAGCTCACTTGATGAATGGAGAACCCAAGCCTATGAGAATGCCAAGTTATTTAAAGAAAAAGTTAAAAGATGGCATGAAAAAAGGATACAAAAGCGTGAGTTTAATGTAGGTGATTACGTATTGCTATACAACTCTCGTTTAAGATTTTTTGCAGGGAAACTTCTCTCTAAATGGGAAGGTCCTTACGTTATCGAGGAGGTCTATCGTTCCGGTGCCATAAAAATCAACAACTTCGAAGGCACAAATCCGAAGGTGGTGAACGGTCAAAGAATCAAACATTATATCTCAGGTAATCCTATAAATGTTGAAACCAATGTTATTGAAACCGTAACCCCGGAGGAATACATAAGGGACACTTTTCGGAACGTTTCAGACTCCGAAAAGGAATAGGTATGTGGTACGGTAAGTAAACCGACTCCAAAACAGTTCTAATGGCAATTTTTCTTCGTTTTGGAATATTTAGAAAAATAGAAAAATAAGAAGCAGTCCGGGAAGGACACGAGACCTCCACGATGGTGGAGGGCGCGCCCCTGCCTCGTGGGCACCTCGTGTGCTCTCCGGACTCCGTTTTCTTGCACGTTACATATTTTGGTCGGTAAAAATTCATTATATAATCTCCCGAAGGTTTAGACTCCTGTATCACGCAATTGTCCTCTGTTCTTGTTTCGAGCTGTTTTCCTGACAGATCCAGATCATCATGACATCTCCAAGTGCCCCCAAGGACAAGTTCTTCGAGAAGGTCATCAACCCCTACCTCGCGGAGGTGTTGCAACACCCTCAAACCATTGAGAGGCATGAGGGGGTGCTGCACATCCCCGACGTTGAGGGACCAAGGAGGACCGGGAGCATGGAGACAAGGCTCAAGGCAATGGAGCAACAAGTTTTCAAGTGCCAGGAGATGGTGGAGCGTGGACTTGACTCCAATCACATGATGATCGCGGAGTTCACCAACAACCACAAGCTAGATGCCAAGGACATTGGGGAGGCCATCTTCAAGCTCCATGACAAAATCGAGCACCTCCAAGCCCAAATCTATGACCTACAAAACCAAAACTGTGAGTATGAATATAGATTCAAGAGAATGAGTTTGGTTGCAGATTTGAGGATCCCGGAGACTCGATCATCCTTCTATGATGGTGAGCCCATGCCTTGGAAGATGGACGACAAGCCTACTTCATCAACAACCCCATCACCACCACTTCTGAGAAAGGAGATATAATCATATGGGTATGGGCACTCCCCTTGGCAACTGCCAAGCTTGGGGGAGGTGCCCCGGTATCGTATCACCATCACACTCCTATCTTTACCGTTTTTCTTAGTTTAATCCTTTTAGTAGTATTTTGATCTAGTAGAATAAAGCTTTAGTATGATTTAGTTTTGAGTTTTGCTTATGATCCCTCTATGTAATCGAGTCCGTGAGCTATATAATAAAAATTAGTGTTGAGTCAAGGGCTTGATTATTTCGCCATGATCTTGAGTGAATAAAAGAAAAGAATAAAAAGAAACAAAGAGATCATATTGATCTTATGAAGAGTAATGACTTCACATAGAAAGAGTATGATGATTAAAAGTTGTTGAGAGTTGACAAACATAGTTTTGGTCATCGTTGCATTTAATAGGAAGTAATAAAGAAAGAGAGGTTTCACATATAAATAAACTATCTTGGACATCTTTTATGATTGTGAGCACTCATTAAAATATGACATGCTAAAGAGTTGATGTTGGACAAGGAAGACAACGTAATGGATTATGTTTTCTTATATCCGAAATAAAGTATATTGTCATGGATCATCCAACATGTTGAGCTTGCTTTTCCCCCTCATGCTAGCCAAATTCTTTGCACCAAGTAGAGATACTACTTGTGCTTCCAAATACCCTTAAACCCAGTTTTGCCATGAAAGGCCACCATATCTACCTATGGATTGAGCAAGATCCTTCAAGTAAGTTGTCATCGGTGCAAGCAATAAAAATTGCTCTCTAAATATGTATGATTGATTGGTGTGGACGAAAAAACCTTTATACGATCTTGTGATGTGGAAGAAATAAAAGCGACGGACTGCATAATAAAGGTCCATATCACAAGTGGCAACATAAAGTGATGTTCTTTCGCATTAAGATTTTGTGCATCCAACCCTAAAAGCGCATGACAACCTCTGCTTCCCTCTGCGAAGGGCCTATCTTTTATCATTATCTTCTACCTTATGCAAGAGTCCAGGTGATCTTCACCTTTCCTTTTTACATTTTTATCCTTTGGCAAGCACAGTGTGTTGGAAAGATCCAGACATATATATCTAATTGGATGTAAGTTAGCATGAACTATTATTGTTGACATTACCCTTGAGGTAAAAGGTTGGGAGGCGAAACTATAAGCCCCTATCTTTCTCTGTGTCCGATTAAAACTCCGTAACCACAAGTATTGTGTGAGTGTTAGCAATTATGAAAGACTAAATGATAGTTGAGTAAGTGGGCTTGCTGAAAAGCTCTGACATAGACTCTTTCTGATGTTATGATAAATTGCAATTGCTTCAATGACTGAGATTATAGTTTGTTAGTTCTCAATAAATTTTCTGATTCATACTTTGCATTGTGAATAGATTATTACTTTAGCATAAGAAATCATATGACAATATCCATATATCTTGCTGTTATAAGAATGATCATGATGCCCTCATGTCCGTATTTTATTTTATCGACACCTCTACCTCTAAACATGTGGACATATTTATCGTTATCGGCTTTCGCTTGAGGACAAGCGAGGTCTAAGCTTGGGGGAGTTGATACGTCCATTTTGCATGATGCTTTTATATCGATATTTATTGCATTATGGGCTGTTATTACACATTATGTCACAATACTTATGCTTATTCTCTCTTATTTTACAAGGTTTACATAAGGAAGGAGAATGCCGGCAGCTGGAATTCTGGGCTGGAAAAGGAGCAAATATTAGAGACCTATTCTGCACAACTCCAAAACTCCTGAAACTCCACGGAAGTTATTTTTGGAAATAATAAAAAATATTGAGCGGAAGAAATACCAGAGGGGCCCCACACCCTGGCCACGAGGGTGGGGGCGCGCCCTACCCCCCTGGGCGCGCCCCCTGCCTCGTGGGCCCCCGGTTGGTCCTCCGCTGCCCATCTTCTACTATATGAAGTCTTTCATCCGAAGAAAAATCATAAGCAAGCTTTCGGGATGAGACTCCGCCGCCACGAGGCGGAACCTTGGCGGAACCAATCTAGGGCTTTGGCGGAGCTGTTCTGCCGGGGAAACTTCCCTCCGGGAGGGGGAAATCATCACCATCGTCATCACCAACGCTCCTCTCATCGGGAGGGGGACAATCTCCATCAACATCTTCACCAACACCATCTCCTCTCAAACCCTAGTTCATCTCTTGTATCCAGTTCTTATCTCTAAGTCTGGGATTGGTACCTGTAGGTTGCTAGTAGTGTTGATTACTCCTTGTGGTTGATGCTAGTTGGTTTATTTGGTGGAAGATCATATGTTCAGATCCATTATGCATATTAATACCTCTCTGATTATGAACATGAATATGCTTTGTGAGTAGTTATGTTTGTTCTTGAGGACATGGGAGAAGTCTTGCTATTAGTAGTCATGTGAATTTGGTATTCGTTCGATATTTTGATGAGATGTATGTTGTCTTTCCTCTAGTGGTGTTATGTGAACGTCGACTACATGACACTTCACCATTATTTGGGCCTAGAGGAAGGCATTGGGAAGTAATAAGTAGATGATGGGTTGCTAGAGTGACAGAAGCTTTCGTAAGGGGCTGATTTGGATCCATATGTTTCATGCTATGGTTAGGTTTACCTTAATACTTCTTTTGTAGTTGCGGATGCTTGCAATAGGGGTTAACCATAAGTGGGATGCTTGTTCAAGTAAGAATAGCACCCTAGCACCGGTCCACCCACATATCAAATTATCAAAGTACCGAACGTGAATCATATGAATGTGATGAAAACTAGCTTGACGATAATTCCCATGTGTCCTTGGGAGCGCTTTTCTTTATATAAGAGTTTGTCCAGGCTTGTCCTTTGCTACAAAAAGGATTGGGCCACCTTGCTGCACTTTACTTTTGTTACTTGTTGCTCGTTACAAATTATCTTATCACAATACTATCTATTACCTATTATTTCAGTGCTTGCAGAGAATACCTTGCTGAAAACCGCTTATCATTTCCTTCTGCTCCTCGTTGGGTTCGACACTCTTACTTATCGAAAGGACTACGATAGATCCCTTATACTTGTGGGTCATCAGACTGCAGAGCCAAACCTCTTCAAAAGTATGGGGTTGATTCCAAATTTATGTAAGAGTCGTCCACCAAATGGACGATAACGAGGCTAACATGTGCAGTGATGCTACATAATCAAACAACTATGAAAGTAAGTATGGTCATACAGGGCAAGAGGTACTCACAAGAGCAATGCAGTGTGCAGTATAGTTGCGAGATTCTGTGGTCCCTTGAGAATGAATGTTCTTCTGCTAACAGTTTTCGTACAAGTGAGACGTTAAGGCAAATGCAGAAATGTAGTTCAAATTGTGATGTGATATCATAGACAGTACCTTACGCTGCAGCCGAGACCAATGTGTAACAAGATTATTCCAGTCACCGTCGGATAAATGTAGCACCGGAGACTTTACAGAAATTTCGTTTAGAGGCTTGCCATCGAAGTGCGCTTGCCTCAGGTAGGAACGATACTTCATCAACGAGTGCTTGAAAAGCGCAACCAACCCTTGCTCGTCTTCACAATCCAGTTTGGTCCTCCCCTATTTAAAAGAATGAAATCTTGTGTCTTCTGTCAGCAGAAACATATGCAGTAATGACCATGAATAACATTAGTACATTACTTACGCCTAAGTTGCGGAGGAAGACTGGAAATTGTTCTGTGTCTGCGGTATAATCTTTCCATGAAGGAAAGATGCGCACAAAGTTCCTGACAACAATATAAGCTTCGTCTTCTAAACTGGGAAGAAATGGAACAGGGGTCCTATTTGCTACAATTGGGGCTCTCTCTGGTTCGAAAAGGGATTTGGCAACTCGATTTGGTGTACTCTTTGCTGGAATGGGGGTTTTGCATCGTAGAACTGGTGCTATGTCAACTGGCATAATCATAATGTTTGCTGCAGTTGGGGTCTGCTGAGTTGGGGCATCAGAAATGACCAGTGTAGTAGGGCTAGAGTCTGCTAGAGTTGGGGTGTTTTGTGGGTCAGGTGATATTGCAACTACACCTAATGGGCTATTTGATTTATCAGGTGCCACTACCTTTTCCAAATACTTTGCTTGTGCTCCTCCACGATCAGCAACGCCCTCTTCCTTTTGAACATCTGATACACAAGAATAGCATTTGAATGGATAAATATGGTATGACGACAGATGGAATATGTACTGAAAATGGATAGGCAGGGCGTATTCACATACACGATGTGTAAACTAAGCTAATGGCAGTTCAACAAAGTAGAAGCAATGCAAACCATCAGTTGCAAGATATGTGCGACCAATATAACCTTGGAAAGTTATAGCAAGCACCTTGATGGGTGAATAAGATAGGGCATCTTCCTCCGACTCCTCCACTAGGGAGCTACATTGACTTAGGTCTCCCTCTAGCTCAGAATTACTGTTAGGATCATATTCTGAGCATGAATCTGTAGGTGGGGAGCGTTTGCATTGCATTGCATCCAGACTTGATTTCAGTCCCTTAATGCCAAGTTTGAGAGCCATGGCATTGTTCTGCTTTATTCTTTTCATGCGCGCAAGCTCATAATCATTATGATGCTGTTCAGAATCTGAGATTCATGAAAACATAAAAAGTAGTCAGATTATCTATGGAATGCATTGCAGATTCAACTCGAAGAGTGTCTCCCTATAAACCCCTACATATGCAATGTTCACCCCCCAACCGTGCTAACCAGACCACACACAGAAATACAAACCCCTTATGTCTCTATAACAGGCAGACACACATTTCAAATCTGAAGAAGGAAAACATTAGAATCATATGAAATTCGTATTTGAACAAATAAACTAAGGAATTATGAGTGGCATAATGTTTAGCTTCAAGGGTGGAGTGTTAGTAGTGCGACACAAAGCAAGGAGGCAGATTGTATTCCATGTAAAAGATCGAAGCATATGTAAAAGCTGGAAATGACACTTTCTTTCTATACAATGCAGTGTTCGTTGCCCACACATGATGGAAGAGATCACGTAGAGAAATACTATTCACTCATGTCTACGGTTCCAGTATTTAGAAACAGGGTGGTCCACCCTAAAAGAATATTGACAACAAATATGACAAGGCAAGCATAGATGTAGTGAATCAATCATTTACTTGTGAGCTTACTAGGACAAGTATGCAGAATTGTAACTGCAGTAAGAGACCGTCCAAAATCTGAATCAAGAAGTTTGTCTAGCACTTATTGTTTGCAACTAATCAATGTGAATAATTGGATATTATATGGAATGAGTAAGAAAGACAAGTAAAATTGTCAACAAACCTGGCTTGCAGTAGTAATCTAGGTCAATGTCACTACGACCAACAATCCAAAATGACTAGTGTCTGTTCCTAGTGTGACGCCCCCGATTTAATCGTACACCAATCATACACGCAAACGTGTACGATCAAGATCAGGGACTCACAGGAAGATATCACAACACAACTCTAGACACAAATGAAAGTAATACAAGCTCCATAATACAAGCCAGGGGCCTCGAGGGCTCGAATACAGAAGCTCGATACACAAGAGTCTGCGGAAGCAACAATATCTGAGTACAGACATAAGTTAGACAAGGGTGCCTTAAGAAGGCAAGCACAAAAACAACAACAATCGAAGAGGCAAGGCCTCCTGTCTGGGACCTCCTAACTACACCTGGTCGTCGGCGGTCTCCACGTAGTAGTAGGCATCCTCCGGGTAGTAGTAGCAGTCGACTGGGGTGGCATCTGACTCCTGGGGTCCACCATCTGGTTGCAACAACCAGAAAGAAGAAAGAAGGGGGAAAAGGGGGAGCAAAGCAACCGTGAGTACTCATCCAAAGTACTCGCAAGCATCAGATCTATACTAAGTATGCATTAGTATCAAAGGAAGGGATGTATCTGTGGACTGAACTGTAGAATGCCAGAATAGAGGGGGAAGGCCTAGCCTATCGAAGACTAGCGTCTTCAAGCAGCTCCAAGCATCTTGCAGTATGTAGAAGAGTATAGAATAGCAGTTTATAATTAACAAGCATGTTGTAACATTAATGCCCAGAATTCCTTCCTTGACTCCCTGCGAGAAAGCAATCCCAGAGCCACATATCCATCGCATATCAAGTATCCATTTCTAGTTGTATAAGATCAGGATACAAGTCTGAACGTCCATTACCGTGGACACGGTATTCGAATATATGTCTTCCCTGCAGGTGTGCACCATGTTACCCAACACGCTCGATCACTCTGGCCGGACACACCTTCCTGGGGTCAATGCCTGGCATCGGAAGATCAACACGTCGCAGCCCTACCTAGACTCAGCAGAGAGGTCCCCGCCGGTCTACATCCTAAGCACTCCAGGGTCTGGGCCCATCGCCCGTTGCACTCCGAGTCGTTGTGCGCAAGGGGATACCAGCACCACCCGTGAAGCGCATGGCACGATCCGGCCTGGCCACAATGCTGAACTGGGCGTCTGACAAAGCTTCGGCTGATACCACGATGTCGAGGCCCATAACTATTCTCGCGTGGTGGTTAGTGCGTAAAGGCCAAAGGCCAATTCAGAACAAATACCCAAACCTGTTAGTGCATTATTAAAAGAAGTGACGGCTGTCGGGACAAGTCCGGAGCTATCACCCCCTCCTGGGTGATACCGCTAAACAGCCAGCCGCCACCATAACTCCTCGGGTGCTCTCCGGGCCCGCCCGACTTTCACCAATGTCTCAAGTAAAGTCAGGGTAACCGTGTGTCCAGACATCAAGGGGAAAACCCGAGGAATCACCCCCGGTGGATTCCACTCAATGTAATCATCAAGGTGAACATAAGAGGGACCACCCTCGAGGTTCACACTTGAGGTGTTGCACGACAGAGCCGTATCAGGAATGGTGAAAGAGGAAATCACCCACGATGACCACGACCGAATAGCTACACTATAGAATTATCATCGGAAGTGCGTTATGAGGGATCACCCTCGGCACTCGATAATAGCTCTGCAGAGTCGAGCAACTAAAGGAGCGTGATGTGATGTGCCGTGTCAGGCTCTGGTCGTCGATCACGCTGATCGAGTCATCGATGAAGGGCAACAAGGACAAGGTGGGGGTCACTGATGGATCACTAACCAACCTATACTAAGCATTTTAGGATAAGCAGGTAGGTAACAATAAGCAAGTTACAAAAGCAGGCTATGCATCAGAATAGGAGCAAACAATAACAGTAGCAAAATCTATTGCAAGCATGAGAGAATGGAATGGGCGATATCGGGATGATCAAAGGGGGGCTTGCCTGGAAGCTCCGCTGAAAGGGAAGGAGTGTCGTCGTTGACGTAGTCGATCACAGGGGCATCACAGCGGCCTCGGGGTCTACCGGAGAGAAGAGGGGGAAGAAATAGTAAATATAATGCAAACAAATGCAACACATATGCATGACGGTGGTAACACGCAGGGCTAGGGGTGTTCTAATACGGTGCTACACGATACCGGCGAAGGGGGAGAACATCCGGGAAAGTTTTCCCGAAGTTTGGCATTTTTGGACAGTCGAACCGGAGGGGAAAGGTTGCATGTTCTCTATGCTAGGGGCATGTGATAGATGAACGAAGAGCGTTTTCAGATTCGTCATATTTTTCTGAGAAACTTTCATGTATAAAACTTTTTGATCCGAGTTACAGATTATTTTCTATGATTTTCCAAAGTATAAAACAATTTCTGGATTTATTATTAATTCAAATTAAAAACAGAATAAACATTTGTCACCTAGCTCTACACTAGCCTGAGTGTATGACCAATGGGGTCCAAGAGTGGTACATTCAGCAGAGTGGACCCAGTCAACATTTGACTGGTCAAACGGTCAATAGTGTTTGGGTCCCACTTGTCATTGGCTCATCCAGCTAACTGCAATTTTAAATTAACTAATCTACTTCATTAGGTTAACAAAGATTAATTAATTAAGTTAATTAAATATTTAACTAATTAATTAATTAATTATTTTTTTGTTAATATTATTTTTAACCCCTTTTTTTTTTACAGAAAAGGGGCGTGGGGCCCCGTCGTCAGAGGCCCAGGGGCCTAGCGGGGCGGGTGGTTTAACGGGTGCGGGTGGGGCGCCCAACCTACACACAACGGAGGCCGCGGGCGAGGGATTGGTGAGGCCCCGCCGGGCAAGCGCGGCCCGCTAGAGCTGGCGACGAGGAGCACGGGCGCCGGAGCGCGCCGGCGGCCACGGCGCCCAGCAGGCAAGCAGCGGGCGGCGCGAGAGGCTAGCGGAAGCAGCAGCAATCAGGGGCAGAGCTAGCAGCAATGGGGAGGGACACGGGCGGCGCGCGGCGAGCGTGCGGGGGGTGCGAGCGTGCAGGTCCAGGGGCGCGCGCAGGCGGCAATGGCCATGCGCGGGCGTCACCGGAGCGGGGCGTGGGCACGCCGGCACGCAGGCGCAGCGACCAAGCAAGGGACGCACGCGTGTGGACACGAGGGCGGGCGTGGTCACGCGTGACCGGAGGCAAGCAAGGGGGCGATGGTGCAGTGGCCGCGGGCGACGGCGAGCTCTACCAGCTGCGGGCGGACGGGAGCGGGCCTGGGTGCGGTCGGGCGCACAGGGGGGCAAAGACGCAAAGCGGGGCGAGGTAGGAGCGAGCACGGCGAGTGCGGCTTCAGCAGAGAGGGCGGCAACCTACGGTGAGTGAAACGATGGGAAAGACGCGGGCTCAGCGTTGCTCACCGAGAGGAGGCTGGTGGGGAGCTTGCGATGGACGACGCGGTGAAGAAGCGACGGTGCTCGTGGTGGTCGAGGTCGGGGCCGGGGAGATGACGCAGGCGACGGTGGTGGTGCCCCCGGCTTTAGCTGGTCGATGCAGGGGACGGAGTCGAGGCCTACGAAGCTCCGGGACACGTCGTGCGGGACGGGGAGCGATCGGCGGCGGCGACAGGAGACGCTCGGGTGGAGAAGGGCGAGGGGAAAGGGAGGAGTGGATCTGGGAGAGGGGAGTGGAGTGGATGAGAGCGGACGAGGGAATCGAGGGGGCGAGGGGGTCCTTATCCCCTCCCCGTCGGCGCCGGCGAGGCGGTCGGGGGCGACCCGCCCCTGTAGCGACCGCGCTAGGGGAACAGGAGGAGTAGGCGACCGGTGGGGGCTAGGTGGGCCAAGGCCCAGGGGCTTTTCTTATTATTATTATTTTATATATTGTCTTTCTTTTTATTTTTATTTATTTTTTAAAATTTTCACATTATTTTAGTTTAGTTAAAATACAAAAGTAGTTTCTAAATTAGTACTACCAGTTATACCTCTGCCACAAAAAGTTTGGTATTCGAATAATACTTTGATATCCTAGAAATTATAAAAGGCATTTATTTAATTATTTTAGCTACTATTTTATTTAATTGAGTGCACTAAAACACTTTACAAAAATATTGGTTCACCACCACAATTACTTACGGAATATTTGCTACAGTTTGTAGATTTTAGTTTTGACATTTGAGAACTTTTATTTTTGACTTTAAATTAAATTTGAATTTTGAACCGGTTTCAAATCAACGAGAGTTTAGCAACAGTAACAGTGGTGACGTGGCCTCATTAACAGAGGATTCTGTAGCTTAAATATTCAGGCATTACAATTCTCCTCCACTACAAGAAATCTCGTCCCGAGATTTAGGAGGTAGATGGAATCAAAGCAGGGTATTCGTCACGAAGACTATCCTCGCGTTTCGAAGTGGCTTCATGTTCAGAATGATTTGACCACTGAATTTCATGAAATTTGATAGCCCTCAGACAGTTGCAACGTTCAGCTTGAACGAGAACGCTGATCGGATGCTCTCTGTAAGCTAGATCATCTTGTAGGGGGGTTGAGCTTTATAAGCCATGGGGTTGTTGCAATAGGACTTGCGACTCAAGGCATCAGCCATGACATTAGCCTTGCCAGGGGTATAAAAATACCGTAGTCATAGTCTGCAAATGTTTCCATACATCGCTGCTGACGGAGATCCAGATCTAGCCGAGTAAACAATTACTTCAGACTTTGATGATCGGTGAAGATCTCACAACGAGTACTAAGAAGGAAAAGTTGCCACAACTTCAGTGCAAATTTAACTGCAGCAAGTTCAAGGTCATGGACTGGGTTGTTCTTTTGGAAAGGCATCTTGGAATTCACAAACTATTGGAGCGTTTTCAATTCTCATAAGAGAAGTGTTTACACGTTCAAGGAATAAATCCGTGCTTCGTCATTTCGAACAAGATGAGCATGGTAGCTTGCTATCTCGCATGAAGGATGTAGTAGATGGACGGTTTTAGTGACACAAATAATAGAAGCGGTATGTGTTTCAACCACTCCATTCCCAGAATGAGGTCACTATCTTGAAGACTGTCAGGACCCCGATCCTAAGCCACATCGATCTAGCATGTAACACACCATATCGCTTTGCGGCCTCACGCACGGTATTCCCACGGGTGCCACCTTACCTGGCCCGGGACCGTTTGCACCTTTTGGCTCACGTATATGATAGTGTCGCTAGCATCCATATGACAGAGAACCCGGGCCGACATGACTAGTCGTGAACCCAAAGTGGCACTAACTTACGGGGACATGCATACATGAACCAACATCAAACGTGTCAGTCATCGGCGTGTGAATCCGGGCTGTAGCAACTAGGCTAACAGGACTCCGGGAACCCGGGCTGTAGCAGGCTAGCAGGACTCCGGAAGACATCGCGTGACATTTCCCCAAAGGGACAGACACAGGAACGAAGTGGATCACATGCCGGCCAGTCTAAGTGTTCTGGAGCAGTAGTAACTGGGCTAGCAGGACTCCGGTAAACCAGGCTGTAGCAGACTACCATGGCTCAGTGGAAGCACTAGACTACATTTCCCCATAAGAGAGGCTACCAAGGATAAACAACTAGGTTGTCGGATCTCACACATACCAAGCATTTCAATCATACACACAATATGCTCGATATGTGTAAATACAACATGGCATCACAACAAAACTCTACGACTCAAAGTATTTATTCATTAGGCTCCGAAGAGCCAGATATTACAAACATGGGTCTCATGACCCAACATACAGAGCATACAAGCAACAAGCACATGCGGAAGCTTAACTACAAATGAAAAAGGCTAAGAAGCCTGACTATCCACTAGACCCTCCCAAGGGTACAAGATCGTAGCTGAGGTAACAAGCTAAACGTCGAAGTCCACGCGGAACTACTAGCGAGACTGAAGTCTCTCTGCAAAACATAAAATAAGCAAACGTGAGTACAAATGTACCGAGCAAGACTTACATCATAACTATCTACATATGCATCGGTATCAACAAAGGGGTGGTGGAGTTTAACTGCAGCAAGCCAGCTTTGACTCAGTGGCTAACCTGAACTACGACTGCAAGTAACTTTTTGAGGTGGGGCACACGAGTCCACATATTCACCATATCAATACACCACTATGGATCCACTCCTGTCCCCCTACGAGAACGCCATCCATAGCACTCACGCTTATCTTGCGTATTTAGAGTATCCACTTTCACTTGTCTATGAACTGTACAGGCAACCCAGAAGTCCTTTACCGCGGACACGGCTATTCGAATAGATGATGTTAACCCTGCAGGGGTGTACTTCTTCACACACGCTCTCGCCACTTACCACCATGTACACATCGTGTATCTCGGCAACCTTCAAGCGGAAGCCTGGCGAGGGAGTCAGCCACGACCTGACTAACCACACAAGTCTCTAGTCCAGGTTTATCGCCTATTCGGGTTCCATCCGCAAGGAGATCCGGCCGGGGTGTCGCTTGGTACACCGTGCCACTGTGCCTAGTCTGTCCCAAGCCCACCTGTACCGGGTGCCACTTGGTAGACTACTAACACTACCTACAAACACCAGAAACTAGTTGCAACTCCTGGACAGAGATCAGGTAGATTAATAAGTCAAGAGGGGCACTTAAGCATTCCAATGCCTGGTAGTAACTGTTCATGGATCACAAACACGGAACTCAGTTCCTGAGGACGGCTGCAATGAGACAACCCACCATGTACTCCTACATGACCTCTCACCGCTACCTTTACCAAATCGTGTTCACACACTTAGCTCTCAACAGTAGGACATGTTCACCAAATTCCAATTCATCCCCGATGAATCAGACCTGACTCAACTCTAAGCAGTAGCAGGCATGACAACAAGCATGAATGAGTAGGCACATCAGGGCTCAAACAACTCCTACTTATGCTAGTGGGTTTCATCTATTTACTGTGGCAATGACAGGCCATGCAGAGGAAAGGGGTTCAACTACCGCAACATGTAACAGTTGAATCGGTGTTGTTCTAATGCAGTAAAAGAGAGCAGGAGCGAGAGAGTGGGATGGTATCGGAATGAACAAGGGGGTTTTGCTTGCCTGGCACTTCTGAAGATAGCATTGGGTCTTCATCAGTGTCAACGATCACAGCGTTGGAACAACGTCTACCGAGGGGGAACAACACCGGTAAATAGAGAGTAAACACAATCAATGCAATGCACAATATGATGCATGAACCTGGCATGTATATGTGATGTTGTTTGTGCTAATGCAAACAGCAACAAGTTCAATGGATCTCATTTGAATCAAGGATTCAAATGCAACTCCAAACTTTAGCATTTTAAATGCCCTTTATGTGTTTTCATCTATACAGTAGGTTTAGGTTGGTTTGTCATGCATGAAACTAGTACAGATGGATAGATTGAATTTTTCTAATAATTTTTCATATATAAATTATTTCATTTTGAGCTACGGTTGAATTTCTATGATTTTTCAAAGTTTTGGATATTTTCTGATATAAATAAATCATTTAAGACTTATTTAAATTCCAGAAAAGAGTTATTGCGTCAGCACGATGCCACTGTGACGTCAGCAGGTCAGCGGGGTCGTCTAGGTCAAACCTGAACAGTGGGTCCCACTGGTTAGTGGCACAACTAATTAACCAAGTTAATTAGCCTTAAGTTAATTCTAACTAAACTGTTTGTGGGGCCGGGGCCCACTAGTCAGCGAATAACTAGCTAACTAACCTAGGTTAATTAGTGCTAAACTAATACTAACTAAAAGTGCCAAGAGGTGGCCCACGCTTCAGTGACACAAGGGGGAAGGTCAAACCCTGGTCAGCGGGGTCAAACCCACCGGACCTGGTCCACGGCTCGTCGCCGGCGACGACAGAGACGGCGGAGGGCTTTGGAAATCGCCCATAGGCGATGGTTTTGGGCGTGGGGAGGCTCTACGAAGAGCTGCTGCTCGCGCGCAGCTGATGGAGCAGACGGCGGGAGCTGGGGTGGCCGGAGACGACCGCGGCGAGGTCATCCGCGGCGGCCGGAGTTCGGACACGCGCGGGTTCGGTGTTCCGGTGCACGGCAGGACCAGCTGGTGGTCGGGGTCGTCTCCTAGGAGCAACCCGAGCACGATGACGCGCCCAGGCGCAAACTACGGCGTCTGTAGCCACGACGACGACATGGCCGGCAGGCGGGAGCTCTCGGCTCTGGCGGAAGAGGCGGCTAGAGGGCGGGAACGAGCTCGAGGAGGAGGGGAAAAGGTGGCGGAGCGCGCAGTGGATCGAACGGAGGGGTCGGCGAGCTCGGGGAAGGCTTGGACGGCGTTGGAACCACGGCTGTGATCGTCGGACCCAAGGATGAAGATGACGTCGATGGCGATGATGCAGGCACCCGGCGTCTCGTGGCTTAACGGAGAGGTCGCGGGAGACTTGGCGGGGCTCTTGGCATGTCAGAGGGGCGAGGGGGGAGGCTCAGGGCGCGGCAGCGGCGAGCGGCGGCGACGGTGGCGCTCGGTTGCGGGAGAGAGAGCGGGTCAGAAGAGGGAATGACCACGGGGGAGAGCGAGGGAGTGAACCAGGGAGCTGCGTGGCGTCACGGGAGGCGTCCAGGGCGTCGAGGGGTAGCGGCAAGCAGGAGGTGGCCGAGGCGCGTGGCCGCGCGCACGGGGCACACGCCCGGCGTCCTTCTGTCGTGAGGAAGACGACAGGGGGAGGCCAGTGGGCTGGGCCGCACAGTGCTAGACCAGCACAGGAGCTGGGTCGGTTGGTGGGCGCCAGGTTAGTTCTTCTCTCTCTCTCTCTTTTATTTTTCTTTTCTATTTCTATTATTTTGTTTTGATTTAGTTTGGAAACTAAACCATGTTAAAACTTTCTGTAAATTTTTAGGTGAGCTCAGAGAGCTATTCCAAGGTCACATGCAAACTTACAAAATGTTTGAACATTATTTCTTATATAACAGAAATAATTCCAACCCAAATATATTATTGATTT
Organism: Aegilops tauschii subsp. strangulata; assembly: GCF_002575655.3. Classification (NCBI taxonomy): domain Eukaryota; kingdom Viridiplantae; phylum Streptophyta; class Magnoliopsida; order Poales; family Poaceae; genus Aegilops; species Aegilops tauschii. The sequence continues at coordinate 336,687,705 of NC_053035.3, forward strand.
AAATCAAAGGCCCAAAATAAATTGTTTCTGTGACTCTGAAAATATTGGTTTGAATTTCACCTCATGCCAATATTTTCACAGAATAGCAGGAACATTTTCTTGGACTCATTTGATGAGATTTAAATGTTGGTTATTTTTAGAGGTTTTCCAAGGCTTTTGAAAATTCCCCAATTCAAATTTCATTTGAATTTAAACATGATGCTCACATGGAAGCTAGCATAGGTTAGACCAGAATTAGGGATGTGACAACTCACCCCCACTAAACCAGAATCTCGTCCCGAGATTCAAGACGTGAGGTAAGAAGGCAGAGGGGACACAAAGCTAATAACACGATCTTCACGATCTAGATGTCTTTCTCGAGGATGTTGATTCATTGCATCATCTTGATCTCGACGTCTTGCTTTGAGAAATACATCCAACATGACAACGAGTAGAAAGGGAGAATTTAAGAAGAATCGATCTTCCTTAGGTTCGAGCAACTTAGGATCATCTTAATGATCCCAAGATCAACTCATGGAATGAGACATAGAAACATCTCTGGAGCTAAGAGGCACAACATGCGTCAGGAGGGACGGAAGAAACAATTATACGAGGGTTTCAAAGTAGCGAGGAAAAATTGCCATGATTCCATAACGGGGCACCTCAGGAAAGGTGACTCGTGGAATTATTCCCTTAAGTGGCAAAAAGAATTACTTTTGGTACATAGATCATTGAAACTCTTTATACCAGCCTAAGGCAATCACAATGGATCGTTTGGCGGAGTTCAAAAGAATGACATACTCGGGCTAGGGTGGACGATGTGGACTACCTTGTTGAAGAAAACGTAATGGATGATTTTGCTTATCATCGGAGATGGATGGGACCCATGGTATGCCCACTTTTGAAGATGATCCTGGACAACAATTACTAAGGTGCAAGCTGGGAACAAAATGCAAATGCTGGGAATGATCCTGGTAACTGGGGAAAACTCAACAGTCAAGAGTGTTTCCAACATTTGAATGGTTATAGAATCAGCGAGGAAACTGAGAGCATAAGGATCCCTAAGGAACAACTTCTAGAATAAGTCGCACGAAATCCTCATGGAAAGATGGTCAAAGATACTACAATGACAGATCTTCCGGGTAGGTATGTCGGCCAGAACATCAACCCTGTCGGAACCTACATCATAGATCCTGGAAGAGTTCCAACCATCATATCTGCCTGAGATTCAGATCTGGTTGGTAACAGGATATTTCAGACAGCATGTCTGGAAAAGAAAGTTTGCAACACAAACCGACGAGATGACGTTGCGAGATTCTCGGGAAATGAACTATGATAGCAAGCTCCAAAACATGAGCTGGTTCTGCTACAAACCTGTGAACACGCTATCCAAGACAAGCATGACCACGTAGTAGTCTTATAATAAAATACTACCGAGTTCAGGTGGGGAACCATCATCGAGGATATCGAAGTCCTTGCGTAAGTCTAGCTCTTAGGAAGGAATTTCTTCTCCTTGAACAAATCAATCAGTGGCTTGGGGTGCTAGGGAATACATATGGAATGAAGGTTGCAAATCTCCAAACCACAGAATACTTCGCACATATGCATGACTGACTTGGGATGATTCTAGAGGAAGCAACTTTGACTTTATCGAATTCACGACGGCAACTTGCATCAAATGCACATGAATTAGAGGAAGTCAGTTCTTTCCTCCAAACATAGGCTTCATGAACGGAACACGAAGATAGTACTTACAAAAGTTTCCAACACTAGCTTGATGTTCAACATGAATCATGGAGGAGACAAGATGCTGCTGATGGCTCAACAACAACTCATCGGAATTTCCATATCACTGGAGTTCCACCATTATGTGAACAATGTGATAGTATTGGTCAGACCCAAAAGATATAATGGTGTATGCTCGAGGAAACAACCACGAGTAAGACAACATTACGAACATCATTGGTTCTGATTTGATTTGACGATAGCCCGTACTCAAATCAAAGACTGGATAAGACAATAGCTCCAACAATTGATCATGAGGATCAATCAATGATGATATCATCTTTCTTCAACACACACACACACAAGATATCCCTTACTGATGAACTAAGTCAGGCAAGCTTCCATCTTCCAGCTCTCCAAGTTGTTGTTTAGCTTAACCAACTAGCTCAGGGGTATCCAACACAGATTCTTGGAGAAGGGGTGGTTTATAAGAAAACCAACTTGATCACGAGCTCAACATAACAGTCAGAGAGAAGCCTGGTAATACTTCCGAGGAGATATTCGGAAAATCACGAACCACCGATATGTTACTAAGCTCGAGAACAATCTCGCCTTTCAGGGCAAGACGATATGATCAAGAGAGCGAGGGACTGACACAATCCTAACTCATTGATCGAAGAGTGCACCAGGAAAAATGGACTAGGTAGCACAATCAGTCTTAGAATGATAATTCAATAACCAGCACACTAAGAATGAACTTATTGTCCTTTAACTACCAAGCAACGGGGTTGCTAAGAGTATTGATTTCACACATCATAGTTCACTTGCCGGCATTCCGGTTACAAGAACACGAAAACCGAGGAATGAACAATGATGGCAAGAGTTTACCGCGTCAAGAATTCATAAGAGGTGGTGCAATTCTCATGACACTCTTGACATAAAGATGGTAACACTCCAAGGTAGACCAGAGCAAAGCTGGATTGGCATTTTGATCTGCGGAATACAATTGCTTTGACCCAATCCTAGATATGGATGAGGTTCTGGAGTTTGTTTCTCCTATTCATTCTGAATTAGAATGGCTTGACGGACCAGAAGAATAGTAGGCATCGATAACACGAATGCACAACTAGTCCTGACTATCAATTGATAGATGGAGGTCGGGATACAACTGAAGAGGGACAACTCAAGGAATATATGATTTTATGAGTTGTGGATGCATAGATTAATATGTCGAACAAGTTCAACATATTTCTTCCAGATAAACCATGCAGAAGGTAGATTTGGCAGAGTCACAATAAGAATGGAGAACTCATCAATAGCACTTCTGTTGTGATCTTTTGGTTCGGAGAACTTCTGTCATAAGCAGTTCATGATATTTGGAAGAAGGAAATACCACAGATCTCGAGGACTAACCCAAAGGTTACTAATATCCTAAAGGAACGAGAAAACACTATCAACAGGTGGTAGGTGGAGTGAATCTTGGGTTCAAGGACCCAGAAATAGGATACCTACTAACTAAATAACATCACGAGATGCTTTCAAGAATGGTGGCCAGAATCATCACACTAGGAATATAAAGCATGGCTGGATTACTACGTGGTTCTCTAAGACACCTAGGGTCATAATAATAGCTTCAACATATATGTCGAGGCAACAGAGTACCTCAACTCACTAGTTAGTGTGCTTATTCTGACCAAAAGGACATCGGGAATGGAAGGAAAGGGTTTGCAAATGCATCAGACTATTTAGAAACCTAGGATGACTCGGACAGCATAATGGCTGTAAATGCTCAGAAAAAGATTTGAGACATCCTACAAAAATGGTGACATAACCACTCAACATCACAATATCAAGGTTCTGAGGCCAGCTAAGAATATACAGAAGTAGTAGAAACTGAACTGAGACTTGAATCCATCAATCCTGTAAGACTATGGATTAGTAACACGTGGACCTGATAGAAAGATGAGAAGCCTAGTTCTTAATCCCCGTAGAAAAGAAGGGGATGACTCAGATCAGAAGGGCATAAGGTAAAGGAGTAAAAAGGACCTTACGTTGCCTTCCACAATAAATTCCCTTATATAACTAAAGCATTTCTATACTCGACTTCGACCAGTTTGGCTTGGTAATCCTACAGGTAGTCAGGGTCTGATACCAAAGCTGTCAGGACCCCGATCCTAAGCCACATCAATCTAGCATGTAACACACCATATCGCTTTGCGGCCTCACGCACGGTATTCCCACGGGTACCACCTTACCTGGCCCGGGACCGTTTGCGCCTTTTGGCTCACGTATATGATAGTGTCGCTAGCATCCATATGACAGAGAACCCGGGCCGACATGACTAGTCGTGAAACCAAAGTGGCACTAACTTACGGGGACACGCATACATGAACCAGCATCAAACGTGTCGGTCATCAGCGTGTGAATCCGGGCTGTAGCAACTGGGCTAACAGGACTCCAGGAACCCGGGCTGTAGCAGGCTAGTAGGACTCCGGAAGACACCGCGTGACATTTCCTCGAAGGGACAGACACAGGAACGAAGTGGATCACATGCCGCCCAGTCTAAGTGTTCCGGAGCAGTAGTAACTGGGCTAGCAGGACTCCGGTAAACCGGGCTGTAGCAGACTACCATGGCTCAGTGGAAGCACTAGACTACATTTCCCCATAAGAGAGGCTACCAAGGATAAACAACTAGGTTGTCGGATCCCACACATACCAAGCATTTCAACCATACACACAACATGCTCGATATGTGTAAATACAACATGGCATCACAACAAAACTCTACGACTCAAATTTATTCATTAGGCTCCGAAGAGCCAGATATTACAAACATGGGTCTCATGACCCAACATACAGAGTATACAAGCAACAAGCACATGCGGAAGCTTAACTTGTCTGAGTACAGACAACTACAAATAAAAAAGGCTGAGAAGCCTGACTATCCACAAGACCCTCCCAAGGGTACAAGATCGTAGCTGAGGTAACAAGCTAAACGTCGAAGTCGACGCGGAACTACTAGCGAGACTGAAGTCTCTCTCCAAAACATAAAATAAGCAAACGTGAGTACAAATGTACCCAGCAAGACTTACATCAGAACTATTTACATATGCATCGGTATCAACAAAGGGGTGGTGGAGTTTAACTGCAGCAAGCCAGCTTTGACTCAGTGGCTAACCTGAACTACGACTGCAAGTAACTTTTTGAGGTGGCGCACACGAGTCCACATATTCACCATATCAATACACCACTATGGATCCGCTCCCGTCCCCCTACGAGAATGCCATCCATAGAACTCACGCTTATCTTGCGTATTTTAGAGTATCCACTTTCACTTGTCTATGAACTGTACAGGCAACCCAGAAGTCCTTTACCGCGGGCACGGCTATTCGAATAGATGATGTTAACCCTGCAGGGGTGTACTTCTTCACACACGCTCTCGCCACTTACCACCATGTACACATCGTGTATCTCGGCAACCTTCAAGCGGAAGCTTGGCGAGGGAGTCGGCCACGACGTGACTAACCACACAAGTCTCTAGTCCAGGTTTATCGCCTATTCGGGTTCCTTCCGCAAGGAGATCCGGCCGGGGTGTCGCTCACGGCCCCAAACGATGTGAGCAAGGTTCCCAAGCCCACCATCTGGGTGCCACTTGGTACACCGTGACACTGTGCCTAGTCTGTCCCAAGCCCACCTGTACCGGGTGCCACTTGGTAGACTACTAACACTACCTACAAACACCATAAACTAGTTGCAACTCCTGGACAGAGATTAGGTAGATTAATAAGTCGAGAGGGGCACTTAAGCATTCCAATGCATGGTACTCCTATGAACGGCTGCAATGAACTCAGTTCCTGAGGACGGCTGCAATGAGAACTCAGTTCCTGAGGACGGCTGCAATGAGACAACCCACCATGTACTCCTACATGGCCTCTCACCGCTACCTTTACCAAACCGTGTTCACACACTTAGCTCTCAACAGTAGGACATGTTCAGCACATTCCAATTCATCCCCAATGAATCAGACCTGACTCAACTCTAAGCAGTAGCAGGCATGACAACAAGCATGAATGAGTAGGCACATCAGGGCTCAAACAACTCCTACTCATGCTAGTGGGTTTCATCTATTTACCGTGGCAATGACAGGTCATGCAGAGGAAAGGGGTTCAACTACCGCAACATGTAACAGTTGAATCGGTGTTGTCCTAATGCAGTAAAAGAGAGCAGGAGCGAGAGAGTGGGATTGTATCGGAATGAACAACGGGTTTTGCTTGCCTGGCACTTCTGAAGATAGCATTGGGTCTTCATCAGTGTCAACGATCACAGCATCGGAACAACGTCCACCGAGGGGGAACAACACCGGTAAACAGAGAGTAAACACAATCAATGCAATGCACAATATGATGCATGAACATGGCATGTATATGTGATGTTGTTTGTGCTAATGCAAACAGCAACAAGTTCAATGGAGCTCATTTGAATCAAGGATTCAAATGCAACTCCAAACTTAAGCATTTTAAATGCCCTTTATGTGTTTTCATCTATACAGCAGGTTTAAGTTGGTTTGTCATGCATGAAACTAGTACAGATGGATAGATTGAATTTTTCTAATAATTTTTCATATATAAATTATTTCATTCTGAGCTACGATTGAATTTCTATGATTTTTCAAAGTTTTGGATATTTTCTGAAATAAATAAATCATTTAAGACTTATTTAAATTCTAGAAAAGAGTTATTGCGTCAGGCCGACGCCACTGTGACGTCAGCAGGTCAGCGGGGTCGTCCAGGTCAAACCTGACCAGTGGGTCCCACTGGTCAGTGGCACAACTAGTTAACCAAGTTAATTAGCCTTAAGTTAATTCTAACTAAACTGTTTGTGGGGCCAGGGCCCACTAGTCACCGACTAACTAGCTAACTAACCTAGGTTAATTAGTGTTAAACTAATACTAACTAAAAGTGTCAGGGGGTGGCCCACGCGTTAGTGACACAAGGGGGAAGGTCAAACCCTGGTCAGCAGGGTCAAACCCGCCGGACCTGGTCCACGGCTCATCGCCGGCGACGACAGAGACAGCGGAGGGCTTAGGAAATCACCCACATGCGATGGTTTTGGGTGTGGGGAGGCTCTACGAAGAGCCGCTGCTCGCGCGCAACTGATGGAGCAGACGGCGGGAGCTGGGGTGGCGGGAGACGACCGCGGCGAGGTCATCCGCGGCGGCCGGAGTACGGACACGCGCGGGTTCGGTGTTCCGGTGCACAGCAGGACCAGCTGGTGGTCGGGGTCATCTCCTAGGAGCAACCCAAGCACGATGACGCGCCCAGGCGCAAACTACGGCGTCTGTAGCCATGACGGCGACATGGCCGGCGGGCGGGAGCTCTCGGCTCCGGTGGAAGAGGCGGCTAGAGGGCGGGGACGAGCTCGAGGAGGAGGGGAAAAGGCGGCGGAGCTCACAGTGGATTGAATGGAGGGGTAGGCAAGCTCGGGGAAGGCTTGGACGGTGTTGGAGCCACGGTGGCGATCGTCGGACCCGAGGATGAAGATGACGTCGATGGCGATGATGCAGGGCACCCGGCGTCTCGTGGCTTAACGGAGAGGTCGAGAGAGACTTGGCGGGTCTCTTGGCATGTCAGAGGGGCGAGGGGGGGAGGCTCAGGGTGCAGCAGCGGCGAGCGGCGGCGACGGTGGCGCTCGGTTGCGGGAGAGAGAGCGGGTCAGAAGATGGAACGAGCACGGGGGAGAGCGAGGTAGTGAACCAGGGAACTGCGTGGCGTCACGGGAGGCGTCCAGGGCGTCGAGGGGTAGTGGCAAGCAGGAGGTGGCCGGGGCGCGTGGCAGCGCGCACGGGGCACACGCCCGGTGTCCTTCTATCGCGAGGAAGACGACAGGGGGGAGGCCAGTGGGCTGGGCCGCACAGTGTTGGACCAGCACAGGAGCTGGGCCGGTTGGTGGGCGCCAGGTTAGTCCTTCTCTCTCTCTCTTTTATTTTTCTTTTCTATTTCTGTTATTTTGTTTTGATTTAGTTTGGAAACTAAACCATGTTAAAACTTTCTGTAAATTTTTATGTGAGCTCAGAGAGCTAGTCCAAGGTCACATGCAAACTTACAAAATATTTGAACATTATTTCTTATATAACAGAAATAATTCCAACCCAAATATATTATTGATTTAAATCAAAGGCCCAAAATAAATTGTTTCTGTGACTCTGAAAATATTGGTTTGAATTTCACCTCATGCCAATATTTTCACAGAATAGCAGGAACATTTTCTTGGACTCATTTGATGAGATTTAAATGTTGGTTATTTTTAGAGGTTTTCCGAGGCTTTTGAAAATTCCCCAATTCAAATTTCATTTGAATTTAAACATGATGCTCACATGGAAGCTAACATAGGTCAGACCAGAATTAGGGATGTGACAAAGACTTCAAAACAATGGGGGAAACATGGAATTCCATCCCATCAAGTTCAACGGGGACGTTGTGACCAACCATGGTGGTTCGACATTGGCCCGCGGAATGCAGCTTGGAACTCCAGCAAAGTGATGACGGTTCCAACAGGTAAGGAACGCCTGTGGCTGTCCCACCATTGAGCAGCGGGACCTTTCAGGTAGTAAGCCATGAAGGTGACATAGTTGGCAGGGGCTACATCAGCAGACTCCATCTCGAAAGTGATGTAAGGGAGCTAGCCATCAGCATCAAGGGGCTGCGTTGAGTTGCGGTAGAAGACAGGATTGAGACACGCAAAGTTTGGAGCGTCGCTGGGGCTGGTTGCTGTTTCATATTGGGAGGTGGAAACTGAGCCACGACTCCTTCCATGAACTGGCGATTCAGCTCAATTGTTGTATCATTCCGGCCATGTATTCGGGAGGTGGTGGATTTTCGCCACCACGACCACGACCAGCAGTTCTATCCATCCTACTTAAATGCAAAACGGGGTTGCTTAGCAAGGGGTGGAGCAAGTGTAAGGAGTCATTCATGATGTAATCAGAACAATGAGGAAAGGCGCAGTATGTACAAAGCAGTAGTCTTTAAAGACATACCGATACATATGCGGGGCCAATTACATGTTGTTCGTATGAATTCAGACAAGAGAAAAACCTTAGACATGCTAGGCGACACATATGCACGCGATCGAGGGATACCACAACGCGACAGAGCAAAGGCTACATCCACGTCAGGGAAAACCTCTTGAGCGAGGGATTTGCAAGTGGCGACACAAGGTGCCCTCGATAAGAGGATCCTGCGGTTAGTGAATATTATGAAGCAGATCTTGGCCCTCAATTCGAGAAAGGGGTAACACAAACCTCCGGGTGGATGTGATCACGAGAACCTAATGTTGGACTTAGCAAAATTATTTAACCCGAATAGAAGGGAGATCAGAATCCCAGAGTATAGACGAGGAATAAAAAGATCCTAATACCACCCAATGGCGACGTGGGCCCGTAAGCCACACAGCCATGTTAGTAAAACAATTTTTCAAAGACTGGACTCAACTTCGGCCAAGGAGTTTGAAAGGGCGATCCTATAGGCAGTCGGCTTTGATACCAACTTGTGACGCCCCCAATTTAATCATACACTAATCATACACGCAAACGTGTACGATCAAGATCAGGGACTCACGGGAAGATATCACAACACAACTCTAGACACAAATGAAAGTCATACAAGCTCCATATTACAAGCTAGGGGCCTCGAGGGCTCGAATACAGAAGCTCGATACACAAGAGTCAGTGGAAGCAACAATATCTGAGTACAGACATAAGTTAGACAAGGATGCCTTAAGAAGGCGAGCACAAAAACAACAACAATCGAAGAGGCAAGGCCTCCTGCCTGGGGCCTCCTAACTACTCCTGGTCGTCGGCGGTCTCCACGTAGTAGTAGGCATCCTTCGGGTAGTAGTAGCAGTCGATTGGGGTGGCATCTGACTCCTGGGGTCCACCATCTGGTTGCAACAACCAGAAAGAAGAAAGAAGGGGGAAAAGGGGGAGCAAAGCAACCGTGAGTACTCATCCAAAGTACTCACAAGCATCAAATCTATACTAAGTATGCATTGGTATCAAAGGAAGTGATGTATCTGTGGACTAAACTGCAGAATGCCAGAATAGAGGGGGAAGGCCTAGCCTATCGAAGACTAGCATCTTCAAGCAACTCCAAGCATCTTGCAGTATTTAGAAGAGTATAGAATAGCAGTTTATAATTAACAAGCATGTTGTAACATTAATGCCCAGAGATCCTTCCTTGACTCCCTGCGAGAAAGCAATCCCGAAGCCACATATCCATCACATATCAGGTATCCATTTCTAGTTGTATAAGATCAGGATACAAGTCTGAACGTCCATTACCGTGGACACGGTATTCGAATATATGTCTTCCCTGCAGGTGTGCACCATGTTACCCAACACGCTCGATCACTCTGGCCGGACACACCTTCCTGGGGTCAATGCCTGGCCTCGGAAGATCAACACGTCGCAGCCCTACCTAGACTCAGCAGAGAGGTCCCCGCCGGTCTACATCCTAAGCACTCCAGGGTCTGGGCCCATCGCCCGTTGCACTCCGGGTCGTTGTGCGCAAGGGGATCCCAGCACCACCCGTGAAGTGGATGGCACGATCCGGCCCGGCCACAATGCTGAACTGGACGTCTGACAAAGCTTCGGCTGATACCACGATGTCGAGGCCCATAACTATTCTCGCGTGGTGGTCAGTGCGTAAAGGCCAAAGGCCAATTCAGAACAAATACCCAAACCTATTAGTGCATTATTAAAAGAACTGACGGCTGTCGGTACAAGTCCGGAGCTATCACCCCCTCCTGGGTGATACCGCTAAACAGCCAGCCGCCACCGTAACTCCTCGGGTGCTCTCCGGGCCCGCCGGACTTTCACCAATGTCTCAAGTAAAGTCAGGGTAACCGTGTGTCCAGACATCAAGGGGAAAACCCGAGGAATCACCCCCGGTGGATTCCACTCAATATAATCATCAAGATGAACGTAAGAGGGACCACCCTCGAGGTTCACACTTGAGGTGTTGCACGACAGAGCCGTATCGGGAATGGTGAAAGAGGAAATCACCCTCGATGACCACGACCGAATAGCTACACTACAAAATTATCATCGGGAGTGAGTTATGAGGGATCACCCTCGGCACTCGATAGTAGCTCCGCAGAGTCGAGCAACTAAAGGGGCGTGATGTGATGTGAGGTGTCAGGCTCTGGTCGTCGATCACGCTGATCGAGTCATCGATGATGAAGCAGGGGCAACAAGGACAAGGTAGGGGTCACTGATGGATCACTAACCAACCTATACTAAGCAGTTTAGGATAAGCAGGTAGGTAACAATAAGCAGGTTACAAAAGCAGGCTATGCATCAAAATAGGAGCAAACAATAACAGTAGCAAAATCTAATGCAAGCATGAGAGAATGGAATGGGCGATATCGGTATGATCAAAGGGGGGGCTTGCCGGGAAGCTCCGCTGAAAGGGAAGGAGTGTCGTCATTGACGTAGTCGATCACAGGGGCATCAGCAGCGGTCTCGGGGTCTACCGGAGAGAAGAGGGGGAAGAAACAGTAAACACAATGCAACACATATGAATGACGGGGGTAACACGCAGGGCTAGGGGTATTCTAATACGGTGCTACACGATACCGGCGAAGGGGGAGAACATCCGGGAAAGTTTTCCCGAAGTTTGGCATTTTTGGACACTCGAACCGGAGGGGAAAGGTTGCATGTTCTCAATGCTAGGTTCATGTGATAGATGAACGGATAGCGTTTTCAGATTCGTCATATTTTTCTGAGCAACTTTCATGTATAAAACTTTTTCATCCGAGTTACAGATTATTTTCTACGATTTTCCAAAGTATAAAAGAATTTCTGGATTTATTATTAATTCGAATTAAAAACAGAATAAACATTTGTCACCTAGCTCTATACTAGCCTGATTGTATGACCAATGGGGTCCAGGAGAGGTACAGTTAGCAGAGTTGACCCAGTCAACATTTGACTGGTCAAACAGTCAATAGTGTTTGGGTCCCACTTGTCATTGGCTCATCTAGCTAACTGCAGTTTTAAATTAACTAATCTACTTCATTAGGTTAACTAAGATTAATTAATTAAGTTAATTAAATATTTAACTAATTAATTAATTATTTTTTGTTAATATTATTTTTTAACCTTTTCTTACAGAAAAGGGGCGTGGGGCCCCATCATCAGAGGCCCAGGGGCCTAGCGGGGCGGGTGGCTTAACAGGTGCCGGCGGGGCGCCCAACCGGGACACGGGAGAGGCCGTGGGCGATGGATTGGTGAGGCCCCGCCGGGCAAGCGCGGCCCGCTCGAGCTGGCGACGAGGAGCACGGGCGTCGGAGCGCGCCGGCAGCCACGGCAACCAGCAGGCAAGCACCGGGCGGCGCGGGAGGCTAGCGGAAGCAGCGGCAGTCAGGGGCGGAGCTGGCAGCAATGGGGAGGGAGACGGGCGGCGCGTGGCGCGCGGCGAGCGCGCGGGGGGTGTGAGCGTGCAGGGCCAGGGGCGTGCGCGGGCGGGAATGGCCATGCGCGGGCGTCGCCGGAGCGGGGCGTGGGCGCGCCGGCACGCGGGCGCAGCGGCCAAGCCAGGGACGCGCGCGTGCGGACGTGAGGGCGGGCGTGCTCGCGCGTGGCCAGAGGCGAGCAAGGGGGCGATGGTGCAGTGGCCACGGGCGATGGCGAGCTCTACCAGCTGCGGGCGGACGGGAGCGGGCCTGGGTGGGGCCGGGCGCACAGGGGGGCAGAGACGCAAAGCGGGGCGAGGCAGGAGCGACCACGGCGAGTGCGGCTTCGGCAGAGAGGGCGGCAACCTACAGTGAGTGAAACGATGGGGAAGATGCGGGCTCAGCGTTGCTCACCGAGAGGAGGCTGGTGGGGAGCTTGCGATGGTCGACGCGGTGAAGAAGCGACGATGGTCGCTGTGGTCGAGGTCGGGGAGATGACGCAGGCGACGGTGGTCGTGCCCCCGGCTTCAGCTGGTCGATGCAGGGGATGGAGTCGAGGCCTGCGAAGCTCCGGGACACATCGTGCGGGACGGGGAGCGATCGGCGGCGGCGACAGGAGACGCTCGGGTGGAGAAGGGCGAGGGGAAAGGGAGGAGTGGATCTGGGAGAGGGGAGAGGGGAGTGGAGTGGATGAGAGCAGACGAGAGAACCGAGGGGGCGAGGGGGGTCCTTATCCCCTCCCAGTCGGCGCCGGCGAGGCGGTCGGGGGCGACCCGCCCCTGTAGCGACCGCGCTTGGGTAACAGGAGGAGTAGGCGACCGGTGGGGGCTAGGTGGGCCAGTTGGCCAAGGTGGGCCAAGGCCCAGGGGCTTTTCTTATTATTATTATTTTATCTCCTGTCTTTCTTTTCTTTTTATTTATTTTTTTAAAAGTTTCACATTATTTTAGTTTAGTTAAAATACAAAAGTAGTTTCTAAATTAGTACTACCAGTTATACCTCTGCCACAAAAAGTTTGGTATTTGAATAAATTACTTTGATATCCTAGAAATTATAAAAGGCATTTATTCAATTATTTTAGCTACTGTTTTATTTATTTTAGTGCACTAAAACACTTTACAAAAATATTGGTTCACCACCACAATTACTTATGGAATATTTGCCATAGTTTGTAGATTTTAGTTTTGACATTTGAGAACTGTTATTTTTGACTTTAAATTAAATTTGAATTTTTAACCGGTTTCAAATCAACGAGAGTTTAGCAACAATAATAGTGGTGACGTGGCCTCATTAACAGAGGATTACTGTAGCTTAAATATTCGGGCGTTACACCTAGGGCCAGAATTTTGAAAACCCTATGAACTTTACAGGTACTAAAGATTACCGAAATACATCTGAACCATTAACTGTAAGTAGCACTGAGCACACAACAAACCCTAATGACAGTCCTGCCTAATGAGTAACGAATCAATTAGAAAATGGGTGATGAGGAGTGGCTGCTGAGTGTTGAGGATGTATCTCAGGATAAATCGGGTTGGCTTAGTGGGTGTTGCACGCCTGAGCCCTGAACGGACTGGGAAGGTAGGCACGGCGGCGCGCCCGGGCAGCGGTGACGCTGTTGGGCGAGCGGCTCCTAACCTCTTGTTAGTCTGGCGTCTCGTCCTAGAGTCATGCCGTCCGGGGACGGCAAGTCGCCGGCGAGGCAGGCGGCTGGGGGCGAGTAGAGATCTGAAGCGCGCAGCAGAATAGAGGGGAATCGGGGCCTGGGCTGACCCGAAATCCTAGGGTGGGCCGGCCCACCGTTGGCACCCTATAGAGATACACACCCGAGCGGCGAACATGCATTTTCGAAACTAATTTAGGAACATTTAGCTGACCAATTAAACGACTCTGTTTTAATAATATCATATTCGTATTTGAACAACTAAGCTTGTTTAGCTTGATGGGTGGAGCAGTGCTATTATGATACGAAGCACGTATTCTGATCGTATAATGATCAAAAAAGGGGGAAACTCTAAGCATATTTTTTTAGCAAAAGAGGGTTTCCCCTCAGATTTCTATTAACGAAACCACCACGGAAACAACATGATCAATTAAACCGTATTATGACTATGCCATGGCAGATTTGAAGCTGCAAACCGGAGAAATGATATTTAGCAGCCATTGTTTGCTTCGAACTAAGAACTAAATTCTAAGAGCTGAAAAGAAAGTAGAGTAACCATGTTAAGATCTACTCCCTCCGTTCGAAAAAACTTGTCATCAAAATGGACAAAAAAAGGTGTATCTAGAACTAAAATACATCTAGATACTTCACCTTTTATTCATTTTGATGACAAGTATTTCCGGACGGAGGGAGTATTTTCTGGTTGAGATCAAAAAGTTGAGGAGATATGAAGTACCACCTCTCTTGCGGTGCCGTGTAGGCATCAGGGGTGTGTTGGCTGTCGTTGGCGTTGAAGCAGATCTGCGACGGTAGACGGGTGCATCGGGGGATAAGTCCCATTGCGGTGGAAGAGAAGGTCGTGTGAGTGGCCCTGACAAAGAGGATGACAACGCCGATGAGGCGAGAGGACGTGATGCAAGGCTCTTGGTCCATCACCGTGGATGAGAAACGTCCATCTCTAGCAGTGGACGACGCGGTCTTGGTAGGCGCTCCGGCATGGTGGAGGACAGTGGCGATGGATGTGGTGGAGGACGGCGGCGATGGATGGGGTGGCGGACGGAGGCTGGTGTGGGGATGGTTTTCTAGCGCGGACGGTGTATGAATGGGAAAATGGAGGGAGAGGTACGGGGAACCATGTTTTTGGGACGTGCCTGTCTGAAATATGGGGAAGTTACGAACTTAGCCCCCGTTTAAAATTTGGACGTCTCGTCGGTTGGGGATACGACGGTAATCTGGCATCTCACCAATATTTGCCCAGAGTGATTTCGGGCGAGGAGAGGGTGGTTGGCGCCAGTGGTTGGCGCCCACGGTGTATGAACAGGGCTGACAGGTAGGGCGGTTGTGTCACGTCTGAGTGAAGTTACAAACCTGCCCTATTGAAAATATTTGCCTACATCGATTTCGGCCGAGTCAAGTTTGTTTCGGACAAGCTTGAATCAAATGTGTTTTGCCGCCCATGTTTGGCGCCCACCATGTCGGAATGGGCTCAGAGGTGGTCGTGTCACGTCTAATTGAAGTTACTAACCTACCCCTATTTAGAGCAGTGGGAATCGGCCGATGGATTGTCTGTGTAATGGGTAGACAATAATTTCCATCTCCCAAACACTTGGCTTCGGGCAGCCGACGTGGGAGTGAGACATTTTGCCGCTTCTTTCGAATTTTGGGACAATAAGCATCCACGTTTACCCTGGAAACTAAATTCGAATCCATTTTGTATTCCTATATGAATCTTTATAAATCATTCTATGTGTTTTTATATATCTTCAAAAGGACGACAAAGATGTATTCCACTGTCATATATGAATATGGTTTACAAATGCCGATACTCAAATTCAAAAGCTAGAATCCAGTTTAAGGTGAATTCGAATATTTGGAACACTTCATGTCCAACTCAAATGTCACACGCATCATAATGTATACTCCCGTTTAGATATGTACACAAGCGATGTATCAAGATTCAAATACCGAGTCAATCAACCAAGAATGTACAGAACTAACAGACATATAAACACTTATAGAGTATATGGATCAATAATATCAACTAACATACATAAGCCAGGCTGCTGTACTTTTTTTTCTACAACAACATCCTTTTTTTAGCCAAGCTACTACAACATCTTAGCCCTTTCCGATGCGTGCCACTTATGGTCCATCTGTACTACTATTATTGCTGAATGCACATTCATCCCGATTGGCATATTTGTAGGTCTTGCACAACAATCAAAATGAAATGTCTCCGAGTCTTATCAATTAATACAGACTTGTGCTCAAATAAAATTACAAACAAAAAACCAAAAAACAATTATTACATGATCTCTAAAACAAATGGTTTGATTGATTACATGAACAAACAACACAAAGGTTATTCAACGATGGAAAGGACATTTCACCTATGATTTACCACGTGGGAATTTAATTTCCTTTTTTCCTTCAGGACCTTAACAATGTGGTCGGTCTCAGCTTGCTTTGTTTTGAAATCCACCAAATATTTAATGGTTGTCTTGAGTACTGCTACTGATTGTGCTATTTGCTTCCTCAACATGTCAACTTCATCTCTAAGTGCAGAAGCAGAATATCTTTCTACCACTAGTTTAGCCTCTAGAGCATCAGCAATTGGCAATTCATAATGCACGATTGGGCCGGTGCCAGTGCTGTGGGATGATACAACGTCCATGGGGACCTCGCTCTTTGATCTTGGGCTAACCTGTTTTGCCATTAAAGTTCCGATTGGATTCAGAAAAGTTGAAGTTAGCAAAACATCTGAAAAGTAGTTATTAACATCATTGTAACCCGTTGTTGCAGCAGCAAAGCAGTTAAACAAACAAGTAGATATTTAAGTTCAAGCAAACAGGTAATTCTTAACAGTAAGTATCAAACACATAGATAGGCGCAGTCTATAATAGGATTAACAGGCTGTGGCATTATGTAATCAGTAGTAAACTAAATTAAGCCAAGCAACGTAATTGAACAATTTTGCAATAAGTGGCTAACTAAAATTCCAAGAAACAGGTAACTGAACTTATGCTAGTTCTTTGTACAGGCACACTGCAACTTCTTTTTCGCTTACAAGGTTGTACGAAGGAGTCCATGGCATCAATTGCTTGGATACGCAGTCCCAATACTTCTTTCTTCCCACACTGCATTGGTAAGTCGAATGCTTAATCTGGTAAGATGGTGCGTCCTTGATATGTTATATGAGGACGTGTAGTCAGACTAGTTGTAGCCACACACATCACACTGGCTTTTGCTGTATATTTCATGCGATTACTTTTGGCATATCGAGATCTAAGCAATCTACAATAGGATGAAAAGACCGGCATCCTTCACATTATTGACGAACTCAGTTCATAGAAACAAGCAATTCAACCATTCTGTGGGTAAATCAAAAGCGCCACTGGAATATTTTTCACTACCCCAATCATACATGCAAAAGGGGCGACGCCACCATAGGGGCCGGTATGGGCGGCCGCCTCGGGTGGCTGGAAAGTGTGCACCTAGTTTGAGTCGTCCAGGTTGGCCTAGGCTAGTTTTGTTCGTCCCAACGCACGAGCAGGAAATGTAAAAAATGAAGAAAAATGTTTCAATTTGGATGGGCCAATAACATAAGTGCAAGGCAGGCCCTATAGCAGGCTCGCGGCCCAAACGAGCGCCTCCCATATCGATCGATAGCAGGAAAAATCCCAATTCATCCGCTCCAGCCTCTAGTCTGGTTCGCTCCTAACCAAGCCGCCGCTGGACAGACTGACACAACACTTCCTCGCGCCCTCGTTGGAGGGCGGTCTCCGGGCTTCAAGCGAATGGAAGGTCAAGAAGATGAAGATCCAACTCTGGGTATAGCCTGCGTGGGAGGCAGCGGTGGAAGCACGGGCATGGCATCGAGCTTGCGCAAACGGACAGTCGCAGCTTGCAAGAGTAGCATGCGCAACGAGCAGGTACATCACATCCCTGATTATATCTAATTCAACTCTTCAATTTTTGGCCAATAGTTAAACCTGACGGTGTTGTAAAACTGCTTGTATGTAGGGAATCTATGAGAAAATAAAACCAATTTCTACTTATTTTATAACTCCCCCAATCAATACTTAACTGACTAAATCTGATGTATCTAATCAAGTTTCCGGTGCAAACATCCAAGCTCATGTTGTTCTTGAGCCTGAAGTGTCTAATGAACAGACTGCTAATGACGGATTTGATGCAAACATTTTACATGCTCCTGGTGATGAACATATAGTGTCTAATGAGGGATCTAATGCAAGCATTTTGCAAGCTCCCATTGAAGGATTTAGTGTCTAATGATGATCTGCTATGTTGAGAGAGACATAGAGATTTACAGGCATTGATGACAAGCAAATTATAGTGCATTTTCATGGCTTGAGGAAACGTCGAGGCCATCTACCAGAAAGTCCCCGTATCATGACAACGTAGCATAAATACTTTTCTAATCTGTTGTTTGAAACTATTGGCATACTTGTGCAGGATAGATATATTGGCATGCAGTTTGCGCACTGGTTATAGGTGCAATTACACTTCAATATTTTCAGCCAGAGAACGAATAATTCAAGCAGGTACAGACCATGTTTGTAGTCCTTGTACACCATGTTGCATTTTGTGTTTTTTGGTGCTTGCATCATTTAGTGTTTATAATCTGAACTACTTTGGATCATTAGCTGGTTTTCAAAGTGCATGTAGCTTCACATTTCTCAAGTTATGTTGATTTCCGAAGTGCAACTGCCTTCGTATTTTTTAAGTTAAATGTTCGCCCCTGGTAACTTGAATTCGTGGATCCGCCACCGCACACAAATCATACATGAATACCAGTACGAATTAAATGAAATGCAGGGACTTACGCTAGCTTGTTGTACAGGCTCACTGCAGCTCTGCTTGCGCTTGGGATGTTCCATGTACAAGTCCATGTTACCACTTGCTTGGATGTGCAGGCCTTGTACTCCTTGCATCCCCCTCTGCATTTTTGACACGGCGAATGGTTGATCAAATAAGAGGAATCGACCTTGCTGTTGTACCGGAGGACATATACTTACAAGGTTATACGGGTGTGCAGGATGTGTACTAGATCCCGTAGCGCCGTCATGCTTCGCTAAAAAATGGATTTGCTTGTTTCAGTTGATATCTCCAGAAGAAATAAGAGTTAAAGTCAGAGTTGGATAGGCATGTAAGCTAAGAGAGCAGTGAAAGGATATCCAAACATCGTCGGAACAGTGCACAAGGGAGTGATGTGTGGATACCTAGTTCGGGCCGGCGTTTGGGCATGCTCGCCTAGCTAGAGTGCGGGTCACTTCAGAGCCGTTGAGGTGATGCGCTGGCGTTGGCTGGCCGCGCACGGATGCAGATCTTGAGTGGCAGCAGAGCGCTATGATGCGGTGGACGAGACCGTTGGTGAAGCCCCAGCGGCCTCGGGGGGCGGAGGCACGACGATGTGCTCGGTGAAGTAGCCCCGGTGAGCTAGGAGACGGCGTCGGTGAAGCGCACCTGATGCGGTGGAAGTCGGTGTCTGTGAGGCACGTCGGTTGTGGCGGCCGACGTTGTCGGTGGACTACCCGGTGCGGTGGACGAGGGCGTAGATGAGGTAGCTCCGGTGCAGTGGTGAAGCGCACCGTCGTCTTCGTCGTCCGGCACAGAGGTGGGGAAAGAGATGAGACGAGGGGCGATTCAAACTTTGCTTGGGTTGGCGGCGAATTAGGGATTTGAGCAATCTGGGCGCGGAAGGGGACGGTGGAGAAGGGAGATTTTGCAGGGCTGGAATTGGGGCCGCCAGATATTTCAATCCGAAACGTGGAAGCGCGAACTTATTTTGTCGTCGTCCTTTTTTTGGGAGGGGGAGGGGGGAGGGAGGGAGGGAGGGGGGTAGGTGGTTGGGTGTTAAGCGTCCATCCGACACACGTAACCACCACGACACACGCGAGCACCACGAAACCGATAGCTCGCAAAGCCGGAGCTATTTACCTTGCGAGGGGCACTCCAACCTTGGATTAATTTGTGTAGACATTTTTTCCGGTCGGTTTAGATTATATTTTCGTAGCATTCGGCACACAACTACTCCAAACACCGTTGCAACCCCCGCAACTCCCCTAGTTGATTTCCCTCTGGCTCGGTCATCGCTCTCTCGCATGTCCTTTCTCGCCTTCAACGTCGCACCATGGTATTATTGCAAAAAACTCTGTTGTTCTCTTTAACTATTATAAATAAGCTACAAAACTACACACTGATACTCCACTTGGAATGGAAAAAATTTCGACCCACAAATTAAAGTGCTACAAACTACACATCGAGGGGCCCACATGTCATGATACAAATTTGGACCCATATACAAATTAAAAAATAAAGGACGAGGATCTAACATGCGACCACGGCCTTCAAGCCGCACGTCAATATGCAACATACGTAGAACAGCAATGTTTGTTGTACCTCCCTTTGTTCACATAATGTTTTTATATTACCACAGCCTATTTAATGGATAACATGTAATATTATTTTTAGTACTATTCACCTTCACTTACTGGTGGGTTCCATGTGTGCTCTCTCTCTCTCCTCCCCTTATGCGTTTAGACGCACGGGCAAACACGAAGAACTCGCGGGCGATGTTGCCGTTGACCATATCTGGACGCGTTCACAAGTTACGGCACCAGTTTCACGTGCTAGCAGCACTAGTCAGTGTGTACGTGCAATGCATGTTAATTTGGAAGTATATTAAGTGCATGCGGATATTAAGTACGATATTATTTGCGTGTTATTATGTGATTAGCACTATTTTTGGCATGAAATTAACTGCACGCTAAACGTGTTGAGCGCTCGACATTGAAGCAGTCTAGGTCGTTGGATGACAAGGAATACATGTGGCTTGATGACGTTTTATATTTAATTTGATACGGCTCTAGCAGAACATTCAATCGATCAAACCATAGATTTCGTTCAGTCTGACACCAACTTTAAATTATACGATGATCGATCTAAAATAAACGGAAATGATAAACGTTCGGATTTTAAGCATGGCAATTTGAACGTTTTTCATGGCAAATTTAGATTACGCGGCGGCGGCGGGGGCGTCTTGCGGTGGGAAGTAGCTCCTTTGCCGTGCTCTGTGTGTCGTCAGGCCACTGACCGACGGCGACGGCGGCGCCTTGCGCCGTTGTTGGCGTACTCCTGGACGTTGGCCTAGCTTCAAGGAAGGCCAAAATGTTCTGGACTTCGGAGCGAGTCAACTGGCCGGAGGAGGCGACTGGCGTTGGTGCAAGGAAGCGGTCGACGACGGCCATCCATGCCGCTGAGGGGGGCACTGGCACCCGCGTGGGGACATGCGCTGTCAACGGCGCGGTGGAGAAATTTGTGTGCACGGGCACCGGCACGGGCGCGCACATCAGTGCACGCGTAGGCGCATGCGCTAGCAGGTGCACGGGCACCGGCACGGCGTGCGCGCCAGTGCACGCGCAGGCGCATGCGCTGGCAGGTGCATGGGCGCGTGAAAGTCGGCGGGGACCTCGTGGAACCCCGTGGCATCAAGCTCGGCGACAATGTGTGGCTCCCAGCCCATGAATGCCACGGGGATGGGCGCTGGCGCAGTCGGGGCGACGGGAGCCGGAACGGGAGTGGGGACAGGCGCGGCGTCTTCCCGCAAGGCCAGTTCAAGCTCGTCCCAAAGCGCCTTATGTTCTTGACTCCGGCTAGGTGTCTTCCTCGGAAAACTGGAAGACTAAGGGCAGACCATCGTGATGCAGCATGGCGTACGTTTAGGTCAGGCTGGTTGGAGGTAATGGATAGGAGATTCGGAGAGGAAGAGAGAAGATTGTAGCGATACCGGGTAGTGCGGGGTTGATTTTAAACTACGGCGCCGGCGACATTAAGTGGGAGCAGTTGGGACGAAGGTGGGAGGCGGAGCCTGGTCAAACGGCTCGCCTCCCGGTGAGCCTACACAGCGGTCTGCTCGCACGCCTCCCTGTCAGCCGGCGCAGCGGTCTGCTCGCACGCCTCCCGTCGACTCACACGCATGCTCGGACGGCACCTGCCGATGAGAAGCGGGACTCGTGGCGGCACGTAAACGCCCACAGTTTCAATAGTGAAAGCGTTCGCCTTAACGTGACAGGTCTTTGTTCCAAAATACCTTGGCTCTTCATTTGTGCAACTTGTCATAAGCAGCTTGTCTCAAATTGAAGAAAAAAATTACGAAGTAATATTTGTGCCATATCACGTGACCAAGAATTTATGGTCACTTTTGGGTTTTCTGAAATTTAAGATCTAGGATTCGAAACAATATCGTAACCTGGATCATGCAATAAATTTTCAAGCCATACATTTGTCCTGTTGTATTTCTTAAGAAAGGATTTGGTCAAACATTTTGCTTAGTTAGACTTCAGACAAGTTAATGCAGAGTAAAAGGATAATCCCTCCGTACCAGTGCATTGTCTGATATATTAACTCAAGTACTAGGCACGAACAAACAGGCTCAATTCTGTGCTCATCCTGGTGTAGTAGTAGTAGTACTAGGCAATGCAGTTGACAGGTGACCTTGGCGAGCGGCGACCGAGGGAATTGAACCGTGCTCGGCACGGTAGGTAACGTTGTCTATTTACTAAAGCATCCCTCCGCTGTTCATCGGTAGTCATTATGGACCGGGGACATGAGGGGAATTTCCTAGGGCTGAAATTCTGGCCACTAGATATTTCAACTCGAAACGCGGAGGCTCGACTGGTTGGGGTTGCCTAATGTGCGTACCACGCACGCCACCAGAAGGACACAAGCCCGGTTTTTTTATTTTTTATTTTCTTAGGATCAACATGAGCCAAGGTCTGGCTAGTACGCCGTTGGGTCCTACCATTCGAGAATACGAAAGGAACCTTTTAAATTGCTGAACGAATCCATGTGTATTACAATGCCCGTATTTTCCTTGCAAATACCAATCTCAACGTGGTAATTGATTTATGACGAGTTGTTGAATTAGAGTGAGTTTGTGATATAGTGATCTCAACGTGGATTTCACATTTCATGGTATCCCTAGTAAGTTTTTCAATGCAAATTCAAATTTAAAAGATGAACAATATGGAGGTGAGAAAACTTTGTATGTATCAAGCATATGACCACACACACACACACACACACACAGAGAGAGAGAGACCCACACACGAACACAACAACAATCCAATAAGTATAGTGCATCTATTTTTCCAAACCATGCATGTATGACACGAATTCAAAAATACTCCTTCTGTTCCTAAATATTAGTCTTTTAGAGATTTCAACAAGTGACTACATATGGAGCAAAATGAGTGAATCTACACTCTAAAATATGTCTATATACATCCGTATGTGCCAGTCCATTTGAAATCTCTAAAAAGACTAATATTTAGGAACGAAGGGAGTAAAATGTAAGACATGCATGGTCCTCAATTCAATATTTAAAATGAACATGAAACTGAAACATGAATATTAAGTCTAGTACTACAGTACATGCAAATGTTGTGTTTAATTAGGCAGAGCTATGATTGTCGGGGGTCAACCCCTCGACCTTAGATAAAATTGTGAAGCTTTGTTTAGGGTTGTTTAGATTATATTTGTCCCCACCCTCCCAACCACTGATTGGTTGTGCAACCCCCACCCCTCCTCCCCGGGAGAATATCATGTGCCCCCATACCTTAGATGCTATATGCCGATACGAGTTGCTTGGAGCTTGTAGATCTGAGATATAGCAGCTCACATGATGTCTTAATATTTTTACAGGAACCTTGATGAGTTTGAGAATTGCACACAATTTGTACAAAACTACTCAGATGCCCTTGGATCCCATATCCAACGACCTCGAAGCTCGTATCACCGTATCATCTAAGATGAAGGAGGACATTATATTCTCCTGTATGTAAGAATATCGTGTGCTACCACACCTTAGATGCTTTGGTGATACAAGCTCTTCGGAGCCGTTGGATTTGTGACCCAACACCTCCTCGGTGGTTTGAATGGTTTTTTTTGCAGAAAAGGCCCCAAAGAGTTCGGCCACTGCTTACAAGCACAAAGACTGCTCAGATGCCATTGGATCTCAGATCAAACGACCTCGAAGCTCGTATCACCGTAGCATCCAAGCTGCGAGAGCACCTTATGTTTTCTCGCACAGGAGAAGATGAGGTGCTCCCGCACCGTAGATTCTATGGTGATATGATACGTCCATTTTGCCTCATGCTTTTATATCGATATTTATTGCATTATGGGCTGTTATTACACATTATGTCACAATACTTATGCCTATTCTCCCTTATTTTGCACGGTTTACATGAAGAGGGAGAATGCTGGCAGCTGGAATTCTGGGCTGGAAAAGGAGCAAATATTAGAGACCTATTCTGCACAACTCCAAAAGTCCTGAAACTCCACGGAAGTCATTTTTGGAATTTATAAAAAAATACTGAGCGAAGAAAATACCAGAGGGGGCCCACACCATGGCCATGAGGGTGGGGGCGCGCCCTACCCCCCTGGGCGCCCCCTGCCTCGTGGGCCCCCAGGCAGGCCTCCGGTGCCCATCTTCTGCTATATGAAGTCTTTCGTCCGAGAAAAAATCATAAGCAAGCTTTCGGGAAGAAACTCGGCCGCCACGAGGCGGAACGTTGGCGGAACCAATCTAGGGCTCCGGCAGAGCTGTTCTGCCGGGGAAACTTCCCTCCGGGAGGGGGAAATCATCGCCATCGTCATCACCAACGATCCTCTCATCTGGAGGGGGTCAATCTCCATCAACATCTTCACCAGCACCAACTCCTCTCAAACCCTAGTTCATCTCTTGTATCCAATCTTTGTCCCAAAGCCTCAGATTGGTACTTGTGGGTTGCTAGTAGTGTTGATTACTCCTTGTAGTTGATGCTAGTTGGTTTATTTGGTGGAAGATCATATGTTCAGATCCATTATGCATATTAATACCCCTCAGATTATGAACATGAATATGCTTTGTGAGTAGTTACGTTTGTTCCTGAGGACATAGGAGATGTCTTGCCATAAGTAGTCATGTGAATTTGGTATTCGTTCGATATTTTGATGAGATGTATGTTGTCTTTCCTCTAGTGGTGTCATGTGAACGTCGACTACATGTTACTTCACCATTGTTTGGGCCTAGAGGAAAGTATTGGGAAGTAATAAGTAGATGATGGGTTGCTAGAGTGACAGAAGCTTAAACCCTAGTTTATGCGTTGCTTCGTAAGGGGCTGATTTGGATCCATATGTTTCATGCTATGGTTAGGTTTACCTTAATACTTCTTTTGTAGTTGCGGATGCTTGCAATAAGAGTTAATCATAAGTGGGATGCTTGTCCAAGTAAGGACAGCATCCAAGCACCGGTCCACCCACATATCAAATTATCAAAGTATCGAACGCGAATCATATGAACGTGATGAAAACTAGCTTGACGATAATTCCCATGTGTCCTTGGGAGCGTTTCCCTTCATATAAGAGTTAGTCTAGGCTTGTCCTTTGCTACAAAAAGGATTGGGCCACCTTGCTGCACTTTATTTACACTTGTTACTTGCTACCCATTACAAATTACCTTATCACAAAACTATCTGTTACCGATAATTTCAGTGCTTGCAGAGAATACCTTACTGAAAACTGCTTATCATTTCCTTCTGCTCCTCGTTGGGTTCGACACTCTTACTTATCGAAAGGACTACGATAGATCCCCTACACTTGTGGGTCATCATGATATGAGTTCACGGAGATCTAACGGCCCACAGTAGGAGGTTTGAATGTTTTTGCAATATACGGCTAAGAGAGTTTGGGAATTGCGTAGAAAGTACAAGTACTACGCATGTGCCATCTGATCACTGATCATACGACCTAGATGCTCATATCAACGTAGCGGGTAATTAAGCTACGAGGAGCACCTAATATGAGCAACGGGGAGCCGTTGGATCCAAGATGCAGCGGCACACACTAGGCCTGAATGTTTTATTTGCAAAAAAAACCTTTGGAGGGCTTGGAAATTGCGCATAATTACAAAGACTACTCCCAAGCCATTGGATCTCACTTCCAACGGTGTAAAAACTCGTATCGCCATAGCATCTAAGCTGCGGGGTGGATGTGATATTCTATGCCGCTGTCATTTTTGTTCGTAAACTTGCAAAATACATCTAACTCGCGCCGTTACTTGTCTAACCGCGCAAAGTGTTTTTTGAAAAAAAACCATCCTACACTGAAATATCGGAACAACACACGGGGGTCCCACTTGGCATTAATCAAATTTGGACCTAAAACTAACAAATCTGAAAGACGAGATTCGAACTGGCAACCTGGACTACAAAGCGTAAGTCGATAGCCTGAAACAACAACGGTTGTTGGCTTTTGGCCCATAACTTGATTTTATACAGTATTACGTTGAGTAGAATAGAGGGAGTGCCTCGTCAACACGTGCATGACCATTGACTCACTTACTGGTGGGTCCCGGGTCTGCGATCTCTCTCTTCTCTCCATCATCTAACCTTTGCACGGGCACACACGAAGAGCGGCGCTAGCTTGCCGTGGTGTTATTACAACTAAAGAAAAGCTTGGAAAATAGAAGAATCGCCTAGAACAAGAGACGTTGTGGCTGGTCGATATGGAGCTAACCACACCTATCCTCCGTGCCACATTAGCATGATGAAGCTGTGTGGCTAGTGGGGTGTTTTCGACCGACTGGCTGGGTCCCGAGGTTGAACCATAGGTACTACGTCTGATACAGTATATTTTTACATGCACATTTTTCCTCCGTGCCGAGACATGGCACACCCTACCGCGCAGTTTCGGGGTCCTCCCGGGTGGTGCACGCATATATTCTTCCTGACGTGGGACGCCCTACCGCGCATTTTCGCCGAAGCAAGTAAATGAGTCGTCAAATTACGAAAGACCACCTTTCCCGCCGAGTACATCAGTGAAGCATGGTGGCTAGCTAGTTGGGCTAGTTCGACCGATTAGCTAGGCCGCCGCCACATTTGTTTTTTCACCCCTTTTTTATCTACTTGCCGGCAGGTAAATTTAAATATCCACCGCGGCGTTGCTCTGGTGTTTGGGTGCGGCAGGATTTTCAATTTTTTGATTGACGGGAGAAGGCACGGCAGGATTTTTAATTTTTTGATTGACGGGAGCAGGCGCGGCAGCAATTAGTCACGATGACTCCGCCTGTAAAACCCACTGCTTCCTGATGTGAGAAGTTGTCGACTAGTGTTTTACCATGGTGAAAACCAAAAGATTCCCTGCTCCTCGGCTGGCTCCCTCCGACTTCCAATAGATTGCATTGCCTTTCAGCTGTTTTGCCCTCTGCATCACCAACTTCGTGTGCCTCGAGAAGCGAGGGACTTCGGTGGTGTTTAGGCACCCTCTGCATGGGCATGTCCATGTCTCGGCGCAACATGACCGTTGGATCAAACTCAGACGGTGCAGATCAGTCACTGTAGCACAAAGCGTGTGGGTGTGTTTGGTTGCATTCTCATCTCAATATAGTTGTTTCCTCTTCGTGTATTTGTGTTAACCTACTAGTGTGGACTCATGCACCCTTCATGCACTCTGCCAAACACCCAAAAGTGGGTCGAGAAGGGAACTTTTGCTCCCATCCCATGCACCCTTAATACAACCTGCCTAACACTATCGTGCTTCATATGGTTCATGTTTCGTGGAGTACTGTAGCACCGTTCTCTTTGTGCGCTGTAGACCTAGTTCTATTAACATTGATCTCAACGTTCATTCTCGACCGGACAGTCGAAAAAGCGGTACTATGTTACTACATTACTGTTCATATAGTTGACATGCGCACAACATCATTTGTTGTCGTCATATCTTACTACACTAGCAACAAGATTATGTAGTACTGACGTATGAACCACTGCACATGCCTAGTAGTAGGAGCACTGTGTATGTTCAAGTGGCTGCCGTGTTTCGCACTCCTCCGTCGTAAGAGTGGAAACGCTTGCTGTAATCATTTTTTTCTTCTTCAGAAAAACAGTGGACACGCTCTACCGTGCGGATCCTCCTCCAGCCATGCACTAAATTACTCAATTTCGCCGACCTGTGGGACAGCCAGCATCGGGGTCCACCAGCCATACACTAAATTACTCCATAGTAGAGTGACGGTAGACTACCCCGATCGAAGCGCCGCAGTAATGCCCAATGATCCGTCAAATCACAAAACCCCCTCCTTTCCAGCAGTAAGTTGGATGGACGAGGCAACCATCATTTCGCTCTTCTCTCTCAGCTTCCTCTATACCCAACTCGCTTCTTCCTCATCTTGTTCGTCATTTCTTCAAGAAAACCCCGAACTGCTTCTGCCATTGTACTTCTCTCGCAAAGAAGAAAAGGTGAGCGCATCAATGGTGTTGGTTCTGGCCAAGGCCTGGTCTTGCAACCCCGAGACTGATCCTATAACTCCCTCTCTGTTCTTCTTTTGGGTTTGTGATTATGGTTTCTTTTGTTTTATTTCTATTTGACAATTTCTTGATGGACGCTGGAGCACCGGCCGAAGTGATGTCTATGGCTTTGGCCAAAACCGTCGAGGCTCATGGTACGAAGAAGCGCAAGCACCCCGCCAAGACTACCGCAGACAAGCTCAAAGCCATCGCCCTATCCTAGCCCCCCTCTCCGGGATCCCTCATTAAGCAAGTCCAGGTAATATCTCTTCTTGACGATCTTTTTCTCGATCTTGATCATGTTTTTTCATCTAACACGCAGTACTAGTACTGGTAGTACAATTTTCTGGGTGATCTTGCATGTGATTTTTGTGTGCCAAATGACGGTTCTAAATTCCTCTTTTGAACAAAACATGCGAGAGGTTGACACTGATTTCTTATAGATTACTTTCAACTACTCCCTCTGTCCCAAATTTCTTGTCTTTGATTTGTCTAGATATGGATGTTACTGTTGGAAATATGCCCTAGAGGCAATAATAAATGGTTATTATTATATTTCTGTGTTCATGATAATAGTCTTTTATTCATGCTATAATTGTATTGTCCGGAAATTGTAATACATGTGTGACTACATAGACCACAACCTGTCCCTAGTAAGCCTCTAGTTGACTAGCTCGTTGATCAACAGATAGTCATGGTTTCCTGACTATGGACATAGGATGTCATTGATAACGGGATCACATCATTAGGAGAATGATGTGATGGACAAGACCCAACTTAAGCATAGCATAAAAGATCGTGTAGTTTCGTTTGCTAGAGCTTTTCCAATGTCAAGTATCTTTTCCTTAGACCATGAGATCGTGCAACTCCCGGATACCGTAGGAGTGCTTTGGGTGTGCCAAACGTCACAACGTAACTGGGTGACTATAAAGGTGCATTACGGGTATCTCCGAAAGTGTCTGTTGGGTTGGCACGGATCGAGACTGGGATTTGTCACTCCGTGTAAACGGAGAGGTATCTCTGGGCCCACTCGGTAATGCATCATCATAATGAGCTCAATGTGACTAAGGCGTTAGTCACGGGATCATGCATTGCGGTACGAGTAAAGAGACTTGCCGGTAACGAGATTGAACAAGGTATTGGGATACCGACGATCGAATCTCGGGCAAGTAACATACCGATTGACAAAGGGAATTGCATACGGATTGATTGAATCCTCGACACCGTGGTTCACCCGATGATATCATCGTGGAACATGTGGGAGCCAACATGGGTATCCAGATCCCGCTGTTGGTTATTGACCGGAGAGGCGTCTCGGTCATGTCTGCATGTCTCCCGAACCCGTAGGGTCTACACACTTAAGGTCCGGTGACGCTAGGGTTGTAGAGATATATGTATGCGGAAACCCGAAAGTTGTTCGGAGTCCCGGATGAGATCCCAGACGTCACGAGAGGTTCCGGAATGGTCCGGAGGTGAAGAATTATATATAGGAAGTCCAGTTTTGGCCACCGGGAAAGTTTCGGGGGTTATCGGTATTGTACCGGGACCACCGGAAGGGTCCCGGGGGTCCACCGGGTGGGGCCACCTGTCCCGGAGGGCCCCGTGGGCTGAAAGTGGAGGGGAACCAGCCCCTAATGGGCTGGGGCGCCACTTTGGGCCTCCCCCCCATGCGCCTAGGGTTGGGAACCCTAGGGGGGGGGAGTTTCCCCTTGCCTTGGGGGGCAAGGCAACCCCTTCCCCCTTGGCCGCCGCCCCCCCTGGAGATCCCATCTCCAAGGGCTGCGCACCCCCCTTGGGGGCCTATATAAAGGGGGGGGAGGGAGGGCAGCACACTACAGCCTTTGGCGCCTCCCTCCTCCCCTGCAACACCTCTCTCTCGCGCGCAGAAGCTCGGCGAAGCCCTGCCGGAGAGCCGCTACATCCACCACCACGCCGTCGTGCTGTTGGATCTCCATCAACCTCTCCTCCCCCCTTGCTGGATCAAGAAAGGAGGAGACGTCGCTGCACCGTACGTGTGTTGAACGCGGAGGTGCCGTCCGTTCGGCACTCGGTCATCGGTGATTTGGATCACGGCGAGTACGACTCCGTCATCCACGTTCATTGGAACGCTTCCGCTCGCGATCTACAAGGGTATGTAGATCCACTCCTTTCCCCTCGTTGCTAGTAGACTCCATAGATGCATCTTGGTGAGCGTAGGAAAATTTTAAATTATGCTACGATTCCCAACAGTGGCATCATGAGCCAGGCTTATGCGTAGTTACTATGCACGAGTAGAACACAAAGAAGTTGTGGGCGTTGATGTTGCCAATTCTTCTTGCCGCTACTAGTCGTTTCTTGTTTCGGCGGCATTGTAGGATGAAGCGGCCCGGACCGACCTTACACGTACGCTTACGTGAGACAGGTTCCACCGACTGACATGCACTAGTTGCATAAGGTGGCTAGCGGGTGTCTGTCTCTCCTACTTTAGTCGGAACGGATTCGATGAAAAGGGTCCTTATGAAGGGTAAATAGAAATTGGCAAATCACGTTGTGGTCATACGTAGGTAAGAAATCGTTCTTGCTAGAAACCTACAAACCACGTAAAAACTTGCAACAACAATTAGAGGACGTCTAACTTGTTTTTGCAGCAAGTGATATATGTGATATGATATGGCCAGAAGATGTGATGAATGATATATGTGATGTATGAGATTGATCATATTCTTGTAATAGGAATCACGACTTGCATGTCGATGAGTATGACAACCGGCAGGAGCCATAGGAGTTGTCTTTATTATTTTGCATGACCTGCGTGTCATTGAATAACGCCATGTAATTTACTTTACTTTGTTGCTAAACGGTTAGCCATAGAAGTAGAAGTAATCGTTGGCGTGACAACTTCATGAAGACACAATGATGGAGATCATGATGATGGAGATCATGGTGTCATGCCGGTGACGAAGATGATCATGGTGCCCCGAAGATGGAGATCAAAGGAGCATGATGATATTGGCCATATCATGTCACTATTTGATTGCATGTGATGTTTATCATGTTTTTGCATCTTATTTGCTTAGTACGACGGTAGCAAGTAGGATGATCCCTTATAATAATTTCAAGAAAGTGTTCACCCTAACTGTGCACCGTTGCGAAGGTTCGTCGTTTCGAAGCACCACGTGATGATCGGGTGTGATAGATTCTTACGTTCGCATACAACGGGTGTTGACGAGCCTAGCATGTACAGACATGGCCTCGGAACACACGCAATACACTTAGGTTGACTTGACGAGCCTAGCATGTACAGACATGGCCTCGGAACACGGAGGACCGAAAGGTCGAGCATGAGTCGTATAGAAGATACGATCAACATGGAGATGTTCACCGATCTTGACTAGTCCGTCTCACGTGATGATCGGACACGGCCTAGTTGAGTTCGGATCATGTTTCACTTAGATAACTAGAGGGATGTCTATCTGAGTGGGAGTTCATTAAATAATTTGATTATATGAACTTAATTATCATGAACTTAGTCTAAAAAATCTTTACACTATGTATTGTAGATCAAATGGCCCACGTTGTCCTCAATTTCAACGCGTTCCTAGAGAAAACCAAGCTGAAAGATGATGGCAGCAACTATACGGACTGGGTCCGGAACCTGAGGCTCATCCTCATAGTTGCCAAGAAAGATTATGTCTTAGAAGCACCGCTAAGTGAAGCACCAATCCCTGAGAACCAAGACGTTATGAACGCTTGGCAGCAGCGTGCTGATGATTACTCCCTCGTTCAGTGCGGCATGCTTTACAGCTTAGAACCGGGTCTCCAAAAGCGTTTTGAGAAACATGGAGCATACGAGATGTTCGAGGAGCTGAAACTGGTTTTTCAAGCTCATGCCCGGGTCGAGAGATATGATGTCTCCGACAAGTTCTTCAGCTGTAAAATGGAGGAGAACAGTTCTGTTAGTGAGCACATACTCAGAATGTCTGGGTTGCACAACCGCTTGTCTCAGCTGGGAGTTAATCTCCCGGATGACGCGGTCATTGACAGAATCCTCCAGTCGCTTCCACCAAGCTACAAGAGCTTTGTGAAGAACTACAATATGCAGGGGATGGAAAAGACCATTCCCGAGGTATATTCAATGCTAAAATCAGCGGAAGGGGAGATCAAAAAGGAACATCAAGTGTTGATGGTGAATAAAACCACTAAGTTCAAGAAGGGCAAGGGTAAGAAGAACTTCAAGAAGGACGGCAAGGGAATTGCCGCGCCCGGTAAGCCGGTTACCGGGAAGAAGTCAAAGAATGGACCCAAGCCCGAGACTGAGTGCTTTTATTGCAAGGGAAGTGGTCACTGGAAGCGGAACTGCCCCAAATATTTAGCGGACAAGAAGAAGGCCGGCAACACCCAAGGTATATGTGATATACAAGTAATTGATGTGTACCTTACCAGTACTCGTAGTAGCTCCTGGGTATTTGATACCGGTGCGGTTGCTCATATTTGTAACTCAAATCAGGAACTACGGAATAAACGGAGACTGGCAAAAGACGAGGTGACGATGCGCGTCGGGAATGGTTCCAAGGTCGATGTGATCGCCGTCGGCACGCTACCTCTGCATCTACCCACGGGATTAGTTATAAACCTCAATAATTGTTATTTAGTGCCAGCTTTGAGCATGAATATTGTATCTGGATCTCGTTTAATTCGAGATGGCTACTCATTTAAATCTGAGAATAATGGTTGTTCTATTTATTTGAGAGATATGTTTTATGGTCATGCCCCGCTGGTCAATGGTTTATTCTTGATGAATCTCGAACGTGATGCTACACATGTTCATAGTGTGAATACCAAAAGATGTAAGGTTGATAACGATAGTCCCACATACTTGTGGCACTGCCGCCTTGGTCACATTGGTGTCAAGCGCATGAAGAAGCTCCATGCAGATGGACATTTGGAGTCTCTTGATTACGAATCATTTGACACGTGCGAACCATGCCTCATGGGTAAGATGACCAAGACTCCGTTCTCCGGAACAATGGAGCGAGCAACCAACTTATTGGAAATCATACATACCGATGTGTGCGGTCCAATGAGTGTTGAGGCTCACGGAGGATATCGTTATGTTCTCACTCTCACTGATGATTTAAGTAGATATGGGTATGTCTACCTAATGAAACACAAGTCTGAAACCTTTGAAAAGTTCAAGGAATTTCAGAGTGAGGTTGAGAATCAACGTGACAGGAAAATAAAATTCTTACGATCAGATCGTGGTGGAGAATATTTAAGTCACGAATTTGGTACACACTTAAGGAAATGTGGAATAGTTTCACAACTCACGCCGCCTGGAACACCTCAGAGAAATGGTGTGTCCGAACGTCGTAATCGCACTCTATTGGATATGGTGCGATCTATGATGTCTCTTACCGATTTACCGCTCTCATTTTGGGGTTATGCTTTAGAGACTGCCGCATTCACTTTAAATAGGGCACCGTCTAAATCCGTTGAGACGACACCGTATGAATTATGGTTTGGGAAGAAACCTAAGCTGTCGTTTCTAAAAGTTTGGGGATGCGATGCTTATGTCAAGAAACTTCAACCTGAAAAGCTCGAACCCAAATCGGAAAAATGCGTCTTCATAGGATACCCTAAGGAAACTATTGGGTACACCTTCTACCTCAGATCCGAAGGCAAGATCTTCGTTGCCAAGAACGGGTCCTTTCTAGAGAAGGAGTTTCTCTCGAAAGAATTGAGTGGGAGGAAAGTGGAACTTGATGAGGTGATAGTCACCCCTTCCGAGTCGGAAAATAGCGCAGCGCGGGAAAATGTTCCTGTGGTGCCTACACCGACGGGGGAGGAAGTTAATGATGATGATCATGAAGCTTCGGATCAAGTTGCCACTGAACTTCGTAGGTCCACAAGGACACGTTCCGCACCAGAGTGGTACGGCAACCCTGTCCTGGAAATCATGTTGTTAGACAACGGTGAACCTTCGAACTATGAAGAAGCGATGGCGGGCCCGGATTCCGACAAATGGCTAGAAGCCATGAAATCCGAGATAGAATCCATGTATGAAAACAAAGTATGGACTTTGACTGACTTGCCCGATGAGCGGCGAGCCATAGAAAACAAATGGATCTTTAAGAAGAAGACGGACGCAGATGGTAATGTGACCATCTACAAAGCTCGACTTGTCGCTAAGGGTTATCGACAAGTTCAAGGGGTTGACTACGATGAGACTTTCTCACCCGTAGCGAAGCTGAAGTCCGTCCGAATCATGTTAGCAATTGCCGCATACTATGATTATGAGATATGGCAGATGGACGTCAAAACGGCATTCCTTAACGGCTTCCTTAAGGAAGAGTTGTATATGATGCAGCCGGAAGGTTTTGTCGATCCTAAGAATGCTAACAAAGTATGCAAGCTCCAGCGCTCAATCTATGGGCTGGTGCAAGCATCTCGGAGTTGGAACATTCGCTTTGATGAGATGATCAAAGCGTTTGGGTTTACACAGACTTATGGAGAAGCCTGTGTTTACAAGAAAGTGAGTGGGAGCTCTGTAGCATTTCTCATATTATATGTGGATGACATATTATTGATGGGAAATGATATAGAATTCTTGGAAAGTATAAAGGCCTATTTGAATAAATGTTTTTCAATGAAGGACCTTGGAGAAGCTGCTTATATATTAGGCATCAAGATCTATAGAGATAGATCAAGACGCCTCATTGGTCTTTCACAGAGTACATACCTTGACAAGATATTGAAGAAGTTCAGTATGGATCCGTCCAAGAAGGGGTTCTTGCCTGTATTGCAAGGTGTGCAATTGAGCACGGCTCAATGCCCGACCACGGCAGAAGATATAGAAGAGATGAGTGTCATCCCCTATGCCTCGGCCATAGGGTCTATTATGTATGCCATGCTGTGTACCAGACCTGATGTAAACCTTGCCGTAAGTTTGGTAGGAAGGTACCAAAGTAATCCCGGCAAGGAACACTGGACAGCGGTCAAGAATATCCTGAAGTACCTAAAGAGGACTAAGGATATGTTTCTCGTCTATGGAGGTGACGAAGAGCTCGTCGTAAAGGGTTACGTCGACGCTAGCTTCGACACAGATCCGGATGACTCGAAGTCACAGACCGGATACGTGTATATTTTGAATAGAGGAGCAGTAAGCTGGTGCAGTTGCAAGCAAAGCGTCGTGGCGGGATCTACATGTGAAGCGGAATACATGGCAGCCTCGGAGGCAGCACAGGAAGCAGTCTGGATGAAGGAGTTCATTACCGACCTAGGGGTGATTCCCAATGCGTCGGGCCCAATGACTCTCTTATGTGACAACACTGGAGCTATTGCCCTTGCGAAGGAGCCCAGGTTTCACAGGAAGACCAGGCATATCAAGCGTCGCTTCAACTCCATTCGTGAAAGTGTTCAAAATGGAGACATAGATATTTGTAAAGTACACACGGACCAGAATGTAGCAGATCCGTTGACTAAACCTCTCCCTAGGGCAAAACATGATCAACACCAGGACGCAATGGGTGTTCGATTCATCACAATGTAACTAGATTATTGACTCTAGTGCAAGTGGGAGACTGTTGGAAATATGCCCTAGAGGCAATAATAAATGGTTATTATTATATTTCTGTGTTCATGATAATAGTCTTTTATTCATGCTATAATTGTATTGTCCGGAAATCGTAATACATGTGTGAATACATAGACCACAACCTGTCCCTAGTAAGCCTCTAGTTGACTAGCTCGTTGATCAACAGATAGTCATGGTTTCCTGACTATGGACATAGGATGTCATTGATAACGGGATCACATCATTAGGAGAATGATGTGATGGACAAGACCCAACTTAAGCATAGCATAAAAGATCGTGTAGTTTCGTTTGCTAGAGCTTTTCCAATGTCAAGTATCTTTTCCTTAGACCATGAGATCGTGCAACTCCCGGATACCGTAGGAGTGCTTTGGGTGTGCCAAACGTCACAACGTAACTGGGTGACTATAAAGGTGCATTACGGGTATCTCCGAAAGTGTCTGTTGGGTTGGCACGGATCGAGACTGGGATTTGTCACTCCGTGTAAACGGAGAGGTATCTCTGGGCCCACTCGGTAATGCATCATCATAATGAGCTCAATGTGACTAAGGCGTTAGTCACGGGATCATGCATTGCGGTACGAGTAAAGAGACTTGCCGGTAACGAGATTGAACAAGGTATTGGGATACCGACGATCGAATCTCGGGCAAGTAACATACCGATTGACAAAGGGAATTGCATACGGATTGATTGAATCCTCGACACCGTGGTTCACCCGATGATATCATCGTGGAACATGTGGGAGCCAACATGGGTATCCAGATCCCGCTGTTGGTTATTGACCGGAGAGGCGTCTCGGTCATGTCTGCATGTCTCCCGAACCCGTAGGGTCTACACACTTAAGGTCCGGTGACGCTAGGGTTGTAGAGATATATGTATGCGGAAACCCGAAAGTTGTTCGGAGTCCCGGATGAGATCCCGGACGTCACGAGAGGTTCCGGAATGGTCCGGAGGTGAAGAATTATATATAGGAAGTCCAGTTTTGGCCACCGGGAAAGTTTCGGGGGTTATCGGTATTGTACCGGGACCACCGGAAGGGTCCCGGGGGTCCACCGGGTGGGGCCACCTGTCCCGGAGGGCCCCGTGGGCTGAAAGTGGAGGGGAACCAGCCCCTAATGGGCTGGGGCGCCACTTTGGGCCTCCCCCCCATGCGCCTAGGGTTGGGAACCCTAGGGGGGGGGAGTTTCCCCTTGCCTTGGGGGGCAAGGCAACCCCTAACCCCTTGGCCGCCGCCCCCCCCCCCTTGGAGATCCCATCTCCAAGGGCTGCGCACCCCCCTTGGGGGCCTATATAAAGGGGGGGGGGAGGGAGGGCAGCACACTACAGCCTTTGGCGCCTCCCTCCTCCCCTGCAACACCTCTCTCTCGCGCGCAGAAGCTCGGCGAAGCCCTGCCGGAGAGCCGCTACATCCACCACCACGCCGTCGTGCTGTTGGATCTCCATCAACCTCTCCTCCCCCCTTGCTGGATCAAGAAAGGAGGAGACGTCGCTGCACCGTACGTGTGTTGAACGCGGAGGTGCCGTCCGTTCGGCACTCGGTCATCGGTGATTTGGATCACGGCGAGTACGACTCCGTCATCCACGTTCATTGGAACGCTTCCGCTCGCGATCTACAAGGGTATGTAGATCCACTCCTTTCCCCTCGTTGCTAGTAGACTCCATAGATGCATCTTGGTGAGCGTAGGAAAATTTTAAATTATGCTACGATTCCCAACAGTTACTAATACTAAAATGTGACTTGATACATCCGTATCTAGACAAATCTAAGACAAGAATTTTGGGACGGAGGGAGTACTTTATGAACATCAATGCTACCTTTGAAGATGGTATATTTGCCTCAGTAACTTGTGTTATGGATATTGCAAGTAATCCCTCTGTTCTCATGCCTTTGAAGACATGTTCTAGTGTCTTTGTTCACTCATTTCTGTGCGTATATGTAGTCATATATGGAGTATAATATCGAAAATCATCTTATATTTCTGAACGGAGGTAGTAATAAAATATGGTTTTTGTTTGAATTAGAACCAGGTCCGCGGTGGAGATGAAGTTCTCAAAGTCATGTTGTGTGAACTGGAAGACCCGAGGATGAGTTCTACTGCTAAACTATCCAGCTGCTGTGTCCTTGTCGCCACGTGTCCTGAACTAGTGTTTTCCTGTAGCATTGTTGTCAGGCGTGTTCTCGAGGCTGTACTTGACCACAACAATTTCCTGGTTGTGCCTTCGATTACGAAGGGTTTGGTTCTTCTAAAGCTTCCCAACAAATCTGATGCGGCCTGTCTTCATCATCATGTTTATGAGTGGAAAGACCACTCTGTTAGGTTCTCCAAGGTTGACAAGATGGTGATGGTGCATGTAGACATCTCTCACGAAGTCCATGGCCTAGTCAGTTATGCGGGGTTCATCCCTTAGGTCGGTGGCAAGAAATAGTCTGCAGAGTTTAATTGGTGCAACTTTGCTTGTCTGTAGTAAGTACTATTGTTCAGTACTTGATTTGTGTTTGTGAACCCTGTATTGTTTATTAGTACTGCCGCTTTTGGTGTGTGGTCAGTCCTGAGAACGGTCTATGTTAATGTCTGTCCACTCAATTCAGTCTGTATATTTTGAAGTATCCAGATCATCTTTCTTGTGAGGATAGTTTATCAATTATGGTTACACTCCAATATCTGTATGCATTGTAGGGTTTATCGCACCCACCAGGGTTTCCAGTCCCATGGATACTCGGTCCATACGATTTGTCACGACCTTTGGACTATCCTGCTTGTGGGAGTAGGCGGGGCCCCTGCATGCCACCCGTAGTTGGACGATCAATCTTCTGTTTAGTACTTCAACATAGTGATTTCCTGGTGTCACATCAAGTAAATCTTATTGATTTACTATCTAAATCTTATTGATTTAATGTCATGTTTTCTTTCTTTTCCTGCAATTTTACGATGCAGGTTTTGCCATGTGACATTCATCACAGAATAAACCGTTTGGTTTGCTCTACGATGGCTATTTTTGCAGGTTTCACTTCTTATGTCGTGTCAGTAACGAAGGCACTGTCCATCACTTATATTACTGGAAAAAATTGGATCAGTCTGTTGTCTGAGTACGAGATGAATCCCTATGATGAACTGCAGTTTGGTTTAACAAAAACGCCACAATTAGTCCTTCTCACGTTTAAAAGAAAATGAAGAAAAAAAATGGATCACGGTCACGAAGCCTAGTCAAGTTAGAAAGCTGATCATAGCAGACCAGACATGATTGCCACTGTCTCGCACATCCGTACCACCTTCAGCAACGGATCGAGCACTGGCAGTTGCTCTAGCACTGACAGCGGCAGCAGCTCAGTCTGATCCAGCTGAGGATTGGGCACCGACCGCGTCAGCGGATTAGGCTGATCTACCGGAGGATCGGGCATCGACACCGGCACCAGCTCGACAAGGAGCACCATCTCCGGCAGCAGCAACGGCTTCGGCACCTGCACCAACACTTGCACTTGCATCTGCTCTGGCTCGTGCAGGGGTAGCCGAACGAGCAGTTGCACCGGCAACAGACTGGGCTGCAGTTCGCACTTCATATACCAAAGTCCTTACAAAAACCGACATGTCCATCTTCTTGGTAAGCATTGGCCGCCCAAGTGTTTCGTTCTTTTTTCTTTCCATGTTGTTTTGCATGATTCACTATGTTGATGTAACTGTTTCGGTATGTCTTCTTGTTTGCAAACAGAGAATTCCTAGAGCAACGAGGGAGTGGTTCAACAATCCGGGCGACAACGGCCATGTTTCTCTTACCATGCGCAGCCTTGGTGTGAATGAACCTGCTCAATATACCATAAGTACAAAGGATGGTCACATGATGATTGATGCTAAAGGATGGTCAAGGTTCAAATCTAAATCATATCTTGCGGTAGGGGATGATCTCAAAATCGAACTTTCTCGGCAAGGAGAGCTGGTCCAAATCAACTTTGAAATTCTTCAGTAGCAGCACGCAACTGCCGAACTGATCTATCCTCCGAGAGATTTTGATGTAATAATCTAGCATGGTGAAACAAGTGTCCTGTGTGTATAAGTAATATGACAATATTATTTATCGTATGGTATATCGTTGATAGAATTGCAACTCTCATTGTTGGTTAGGAACTGTCGTTTGATTTCATTCCAACAGCTGCCGTGCTTTATTCAATTTTGTGTACGATAGCATCTAAAACCAGCGCCGTACCGATCGCTTGCAATATGAAAAGCGCTGAGGTAGAACACATGGGCCCCAAACATGCAGGGTGGGCCTGCGGCCCAATGTCCAAAACCGTGAGCCTGTCTGAGTATTATATTCTCAGCTGAACCCCCATAATGCCCATGCGTTGCACGTAACATCAAGATGCATTTGTATGAGTATTTTATCTTGTGTGAGAAAAGGATGAACGAGGGAAGGCCTTATTTGCAAATGTGGAGAGGTGTGTGGGTACCTTTTTGTAAAATTGCCATAGTTTCCTTCTTATCCGTCAGATATAAATCGGACAACCTATATTGCAGGATGGCAGGCACACCATCATCACCAACTCGTCTATACTATTTTCAAAACAACTCTGTGTTTTATAATTATATATGTTATATATATTCCCCTTGATTTTTCGTATGTATAAATTTGTGATATAAAATATTTGTATATTTCTTTACAGAGGGAGTATCTATCTGTCAAAAATATATTTATGTGTAACTAGTTACTCCTGTCTTTCTACTTCCTTTCGGTGATATGTGGGGCATCCGGCAATGGGGTCCACGTGCCATATGCATAAATTAGAGTGCACAACTGCACGGTAGACACACCCGGTCGTAGCGCCGCAGTAATGCCCAATGAGCCGTCAAATCACAAACCCCCCCCTTTCCAGCTTTAGCAGCAAGCTGGACGGATGAAGCGACAATATTTCACTGGGCCTGAATCACCTTCTCCCTCGTCGGCTTGTTCAGAGAAAACCCCCTCTCGGCGATTGCATAGGGTTTTCTCATGGAGAACCAGGTACGAATTCTTCATCCATCCCCGATAAATCCAAGTCCCTTGGTCGCGGGTAATCCTAGAATGGCAGCCGCGCCGTTGATGCATTTTTCTTCTTATTGAATCTAGTGTGTTTCATTTGCACTGCCCAAAGTGCGAGGACCCTACAGGTTTCCGCGCCCTCGGCGAGACACCACACTTGTTCCTTCTCATCCTAGCACAGGATTTCAAAACGTGCACAGTATGTTCCTAGAATCCTCTTTTCTATCCGGGAGGGTGGGTTTTTTTGAACATGCTGTCGACTAATTTGGAAATTTGGATTGCTATATTTGGATAAAGGGTACTACCAGTATGATGGTCAACACTGACGTGAAGGAGGAAGTTATTTCTAGATTTGGATAGGGAATACATTGTGTTCTCATATTATTTTTCCTGCAATGCATTATTTGCTCTGCCAGAACACATGTACTCAAGATGCTCGGCCTTGCCATAATTGAATACACCAGTTTAATGGTCACAGTGAAGACAAGCCATGGATATAAGTTCCGAGTTGGGTTCATGAACCAAGAAGATCGCTGCTTTTTTTTATGGCCGAACTTGAATAAACTCTCTCAAGTGTTACGGACTGAAAGTTGGCGCACGAATGTTGATGGAAATAGCAGAACCTGGTCTCATCTTCACTGCGATCTTCCACCCCGATGTTGTTCCAATTGTTCATCCATGTTAGTTTTGTATCTGGTTCTTGCTTGTTGCCTCGATTACTTCTTAATCCACCTATTCTGTCTAACTAATCACAATTTAACTTTAGAAGTAGCAACGAATCTCTCACCAAGATGCTACTTCTAACTAATATTTTCTTATAATTGGTGGCACGTGTAGGTTTTTCCAGAGTTAAGCAGGCTGCTCGTTTGTTATTCTGTAACAACTCAGCTGTTACTGATGGCACTGAAGTTGACTGGGATGACATCCACAAGTTCCTACACTTTATTGATCGTCTTGAGGTCCTAGTGGGGCATTTGAATGGTGGAAGGCCACGTGGGATATGTGTGCCACTGCTGCACTCGTTGAAAAGGTCCAACTGTATCGAGAAACTTATGGTACGAGCTGTTTTCTGTTATATATGTTGTTCGTAAACTATTGCGTATACACAGTTTTACAGCTGTGATATTCTTGAAACAGAAACTGCCCAGTTCTATTGTTCCTATACAGATGCCTGACCATGGTCGGGTCAGACTTGCGCTTGGTCACAACATGATGTTTATGTCGACCTACTCCATTCCCCTTGGAGGTGAAAAGATACTTATTCATGGGTGGTCTCAAATAATGAAGGCCCGTCCATCTTGGAGAATAGGACAGAAGATTATGTTCCTGCTTTTCCATGGCTCTAAAGAGAATATCCTGTTTATTGACCACATTGCGAGATGAAGCTGCTTTCAGAAGGTTGTGGATGCGCGGGGTGGCGCCTGGGCCTTGTCCTGGGGCTTGGCGGTCTCACCCTTGGTTAACTGTAGGCAAAGTAGCACTGTTCGAGGCGTGCTTATTACGGTTGAACCTGTATAAGTACTCATACTGCTTTCAGCTATGGTTGTTAAGTGCCCCTGCTGGTTTCAGTTAAGGTTGTTAAGTACTCTTGCTGCTTTTACAGTCTGTCGTGTTTCTTCAGTCCTGTCTTCCTCCAGCCGCCAAAACCAAACCAGCGCCGGCGGGGCCGCCTGCTTCCGCCTCCCACGGCTGGCTGCGCCTCAGCGCACGCATCGCCGCCCCACCGTCTGCTAAATCGTGAACGCCGACGTCCGAGGCCTCGCCGTCGTCCTCCATCTGCTTTGGTGGGCTCGCCGCGGCGCCGCCCTCTCGCATTATTAACATGGTCAACAAAAAACAGGAATCGGCAGAAGTATGTGGAGAGGATGACAGTAGGGGCCCACCATGTCAGCGTATGGAAAAATAAAATGCTTCCTCCTAGTGTTTTCCTGACATCTGGGACCCACGACATTGTGAGCGTATATAGTCAATAGGCAAGAGAACAACACAAGATCGGCTGACACCTGGCACGTAGCTGCTCGAGCAGTATTTTTTTTGTTATTGTTGGGACAGAGCAGGGTTTGAACTGGGCTGTGGCCCGTCTAGCCCAGGTTTATATTTTATGTTCACCATGTGACCAGCCCAACTATTTTTTCTTTGTGAAAATGAGCCCAGTTTATTTTTTCTGAAGAATACCCAATCCAGGCCTACTTATATTTCTATGCCCTGATGGGCTGCAACTCTTTCAAGACGCCTGCAAATCCTGAAAGTAATATGAAATGGGATGTAAATATAAAAACAGATGACAAATTGGCAATTACTTTATAATTTCTGATTTTTTTCACATTTTCAGATTCCTATTTCACTGGGCATTAACCTAATTTAAATATATCTTCAAAGTACTTTAAATCTGGCTCGACATTTCGGTATTAAAAATAGTTTGGAACCCACAGAAATATGCGAAATTGGCCCTGGCCAACCAAAAAACGGACTGCAATAAATTGCATAAGAAGTCGCAATGAGCTATATATAAATTATTAAAAAAGAGGGAATGGTCTGACTTGTGGGCCTATTAAGTTGACGCGTATGCAATATTTTTTTAGTTATTACATACATCAACAAACGATTCTAGCAGACGTAACCGTTGGATGTCAATCCAACGGTCATCGTGTTTCTTCAATCTCTGATCTTCTTGCTCCAGCCACCAAATCTAGCGCCGGCGGGACCGCCTGCTCCCGCCTCCCGTGGCCGGCTGTCCTGCCGCGCAGGCCTCACCACCTCCTACTACTCCCATCGCTGGCCAGGGCATCCCTCTACTCACCCACACCCCCTGTTATTCTGCGGCGACGACAGCCTCACACCGCAGCCGAACCAGTGAACCCTCGCACTCCTCTTCGCGTGGGCATCCACTGCCGTGTCTTCCCCGGCTCCACGTCGTCCCATTCCTAGGCCTCGCCGTCGTCCACCGCCCTGGTGCTCTCGGCGCGGCGTGGTCAACGTGGTCAAGGAACGACTTCCATTGGAAGAGTACTGTACGTGGAGAGGCTGACAGCTGGGTCCACGACAGCCGCAAGGAAGTGTCTCCTTATTACGCGGAAACTAATTATTCCTCCACCTGACAGCAGGGACCCACCAGACGGGCCACCGTATTTGGCGAAAAAACATTTCCCCTGACTGCTGGGACCCACCGGACGGGCCACCGTATTTCATGAAAAAAACGTTCCCCCCGCTGTTAGCTCGGACCCACCGGAAGTGCCTCCTTATTACGCACAAAAAAATGAATACTCCCCCTGCTAGTTGGGACCCACCTTGGTGGGAGGCTGACTTGTGGGCCTACTAAGTTGACGGGGATGGAGTGCTTTGTCAACTTAGTCAATATGAACGATTATAGCTCCAGTGACCGTACGATGTCCATCCAACGGCCGTAGTGCTTC
Organism: Aegilops tauschii subsp. strangulata; assembly: GCF_002575655.3. Taxonomy (NCBI): domain Eukaryota; kingdom Viridiplantae; phylum Streptophyta; class Magnoliopsida; order Poales; family Poaceae; genus Aegilops; species Aegilops tauschii. The sequence goes on from NC_053035.3 coordinate 336,731,869, forward strand.
TTCAACCTCTGGTCTTCTTGCTCCAGCCGCCCAAAGCATCGCCGGTCGTGCCGCATGCTCCTGCCTCCCGTGGCCGGCTGTGCTACCGCGAAGGCCTCACCGCCCCCTGCTATTCCCACTGCTGGCCAGGCCCTGCGGCGACGGCAGCCTCACACCGCAGCCGAACCAGTGAACCCTCGTACTCCTCTCCGCGCAGGCTTCCACTGTCGCGTCTTCCCCGGCTCCGCGTCCTCCCCTTCCTAGGCCTCGCCATCGTCTACCGACCTGGTGCTCTCGGCGCGGCGTAGTCAACGTGGTCAAGGAATGACTTCCATCGAAAGAGTACTGTATGTGGAGAGGCTGACAGCTGGGTCCACGGCGGCCGCAAGGAAGTGCCTCCTTATTACGCGCAAAATAATTATTCCTACACCTGACAGCAGGGACCCACCGGACGGGCCACCGTATTTCGCAAAGAAAATGTCCCCCCTGACTGCTGGGACCCACCAGCTACATCTTCGCACGCAAGGAAGTGCGTCCGGGCAAAAAAACGATTCGCCCCCCTGACTGCTGGGACCCACCAGCTATATCTTCGCATGCAAGGAAGTGCGTCCGGGCAAAAAAAAAAGATTCACCCCCCTGACTGCTGGGACCCACCAGCTATATCTTTGCACGCAATGAAGTGCCTGACAGTCGGGACCCACCTGGTCAAAGCATACGTAGCGTTGTCATTCTGGTCGCGAACGTGTACGTACATACTGGTCGATGTAGAGCGCGCACATGTCGTAGTAGAGGCGCGCATGTAGCATGTACACGTACGTACAGCGGCCAGTGTGCAAGAAAGAAAATACGGCCACGTACGTACATACGGGCGGGGTCTCGAACTTCTACTCGCGCATACATACGGCCATGGCTCGTGTACATGGCTAGGTCAGAACGGAGAAAAAGCGTCGTTGTCGTGTTCATGGGGAGCCAACCGGCTGGGTCGGAACGGAATGCATCGCCGTGTTCATCGGGAGGGCTTGGACGGAACAGCTGATGGAAACGAGGCCTGGCGTACCGCAAAACGAAGGAAACGGACCTCCTACGATCGAAATGGGGGTCCTGTTGATCGGGAGCGGTGTGGCGTACCACAAAACGGAGGAAACAGACTTGTGTTGGAGCGCTTCGGTCGAAACGGGGGTCCTATTCATCGGGAGGGGTGTGGCGTACCGCAAAGCGGGACTCCACGGGATACTGTTCCTCTCCACCGTCGACCCCCTCCAGCCTCCACGGGCTACTGTTCATCCACCGTCGACCTCCTCCAGCCGCCACCTGCGACTGTTCATCCACGGGCTCCTGTTGATCGAGCCTCCACCGCGCGCTACTCCACCGGCTACTGTTCAACCAGCCCTCTCCACGGGCTCCTGTTCAACCACCCCTCCACAGGCTACTGTTCATCTAGCCCTCCACCATCTACTATTCATCCAGCCCTCCACGGGATGGTCCTGTTCATCGAGCCCTCCACGGGGTCCTGTTCATCCAGCCCCAACCGGCTCGATTGATCGGGTCCTGTTCATCCAGAGGCAACACCACGGGGTCCTGTTCATCCACCCCCACCGGGAACTATTCATCCAAACCACCCCAGCAACGCTCACTGTTCATCAAGAGGCAGCATTTATCGGCTTCAGTTAGCAGCAGTAGCAAATGAATCGCTCGATCGGGTTCAGTTAACACCCATCGATCGATCGCTCGGGTTCAGTAACGCGTAGCCGGCAGTGCAATTGCTCGGGTTCAGTTAGAGCCCAACGCCTCGCTCAGGTTCAGTTAGGGCCCAACGCTTCGCACCCACGCGCGTGCGTGTATGAGAGAAACGTGCATCGCTCGGCCCCGACCACCCACCGTAACCGGGAACACCCCGATATTTTCCTCGCCCTCGCTTCTACCATGGTTTTTTCCGTCATGGACAGCCCAAAGAATGTCATGCAGCTGCGTCTACGGCCCGCCTAGGACGAAAAGCCAATTTTCTTTCATGATTTTTGACATAGAAGTAGGAGCCCACCACATCTATCATGATACTGGGTTTTGTCACAATTATCGTCATAGAAGTGTCATAAGTATGACAGAAAAAAAATTGTTCGGCCCAAAATGTCACGGATGTGTCTTTTTTTTGTAGTGTCTGGACTTGCGCCCACGTATGTGGCGCCTCCCTCCCTCGCATAGGAACGCACGCCCGGCGCCCTCCTCAGGCTGGGCTCGAGAGCTCTCTTCTGGAGGGCCTCAGACCTAGCCAACGTCACGAGGGAGGCGCTCGGGCACCGCATGGAGGCATGCTTCGCTGCACGTTTCCCTCAAGAGGGCACAAGGTGTGGAGCACCTAGGGCTCAGGAGTTCATCACCAAGGCGACCGAGGAGCTTCAAGATGCGAGAGCCATGCGCGGCGACCGCCGCCCACCACCTGGCGCAGTGATACATCTCCAATGTATCCACTTTTCCAAACACTTTTGCCCTTGTTTTGGACTCTAACTTGCATGATTTGAATGAAACTAACCCGGGCTGACGCTGTTTTCAGCAGAACTGCCATGGTGTTATTTTTGTGCAGAAATAAAAGTTCTCGGAATGACCTGAAAATCCACGGAGACACGTTTTGGGATTAATAAAAAATACTAGCGAAAGAATCAGCATCAAGGGGCCCACCCTGTCCATGAGGGTGCAGGGCGCGCCTCCCTGGGGCGCGCCCCCTGCCTCGTGGGCCCCCTGGGACTCCACCGACCGCAAGCCCAACTCCATATATTCACGTTCGGGGAGAAAAAATCAGAGAGAAGGATTCATCGCGTTTTACGATACGGACCTGCCGCCAAGCACTAATCTTCCTCGGGAGGGCTGATCTGGAGTCCGTTCGGGGCTCTGGAGAGGGGAATCCGTTGCCGTCGTCATCATCAACCATCCTCCATCACCAATTTCATGATGCTCACTGCCGTGCATGAGTAATCCCATCGTAGTCTTGCTGGACGGTGATGGTTTGGATGAGATTTACCATGTAATCGAGTTAGTTTTGTTAGGGTTTGATCCCTAGTATCCATTATGTTCTAAGATTGATGTTGCGATGACTTTGCTATGCTTAATGCTTGTCACTAGGGCCCGAGTGCCATGATTTCAGATCTGAACCTATTATGTTTTCATGAATATATGTGAGTTCTTGATCCTATCTTGCAAGTCAATAGTCACCTACTATGTGTTATGATCCGGCAACCCCGAAGTGAAAATAATCGGGACCACTCCCGGTGATGACCCTAGTTTGAGGAGTTCATGTATTCACTAAGTGTTAATGCTTTGGTCCGATACTCTATTAAAAGGAGGCCTTAATATCCCTTAGTTTCCAATAGGACCCCGCTGCCACGAGAGGGTAGGACAAAAGATGGCATGCAAGTTCCTTTCCATAAGCACGTATGACTATATTCGGAACACATGCCTACATTACATTGATGAACTGGAGCTAGTTCTGTGTCACCCTATGTTATAACTATTGCATGAGCAATCACATCCGACATAATTATCCATTGCCTACGAGCTTTTCACATATTGATCTTTGCTTAGTTACTTTTACGTTGCCACTGTTATGATTGCTACAAAAACTGCTACTGTTACTTTTGCCACCGTTACCGTTACTTCCATAATACTTTGCTACTAAATACTTTGCTGCAAATATTAAGTCTTTCAGGTGTGGTTGAATTGAAAACTCAACTTCTAATACTTGAGAATATTCTTTGGCTCCCCTTGTGTTGAATCAATAAATTTGGGTTGAATACTCTACCCTCGAAAACTGCTGCGCTCCCCTATACTTGTGGGTTATCAAGACTATTTTCTGGCGCCGTTGCCGGGGAGCATAGCTCTATTCTTTGATTCACTTGGGATTTATATCTGTTGATCACTATGAGGAACTTGAAAGACGAAAGAACCAAGATTTTTCCCTCAACTACGAGGGGAGGTAAGGAACTGCCATCTAGCTCTGCACTTGATTCACCTTCTGTTATGAGTAAATTTGCGACACCTACACCTGTTATTGATTCTGATATGTCGCATGTTATCGATGATGCCACTTCTGCTATGCATGATGCTATTGATGAAACTACTTCTATGCTTGATAATACTGTGCCATTAGGTGAATATCTTGATGAACAAATTGCTAGGGTTAGAGAGAATGAAATTATTGTAACAGATAGTATTGATGAAAGTGATGATGAAGATTCTCCCCCTAGATATGAATTGCCTGATGTGCCTGAGGGTTATGTTATGGATGAAGAAACTGCTAGAGACCTTTTTGCTTGCAAAGATAGATATGATCTTAAGAAACTATTAGCTAAGATGAAAGAAAAGTCTTTGAATGCTAGAATGAAATATGACCCTGCTTTTGCTACTTCACCTATCTGTATTTCTGATAAGGATTATGATTTCTCTGTCGATCCTGAGTTAATTACTTTGGTTGAATCTGATCCCTTTTATGGCTATGAATCCGAAACTGTTGTGGCACATCTTACTAAATTGAATGATATAGCCACCCTATTCACTCATGAGGAAAAATTCGTTACTACTATATCCTTAAGTTATTTCCGTTCTCATTAAAGGGTGATGCTAAGACATGGTTTAATTATCTTGCCCCTGGTTGTGTGCGTAGTCCCCAGGATATGATTTATTACTTCCCTGCTAAATATTTCCCCGCTCATAAGAAACAAGCTGCCTTAGGGGAAATATATAATTTTGTGCAAATTGAAGAAGAGAGACTCCCACAAGCTTGGGGGAGGCTTCTCCGATTACTTAATGCTTTGCCTGATCATCCTCTCAAGAAAAATGAAATACTTGATATCTTTTATAATGGACTAACCGATGCTTCCAGAGATCACCTGGATAGTTGTGCTGGTTGTGTTTTCAGGGAAAGAACTGTTGAACAAGCTGAATTGCTATTGAATAATATATTGAGTAATGATAATGATTGGACACTTCCTAAACCAACTCCTAAGCCAACTCCGAAGAAAAGGGGTATTCTATTTCTCAGTCCTGAAGATATGCAAGAGGCAAAGAAATCTATGAAAGAAAAGGGTATTAAAGCTGAAGATGTTAGGAATTTACCACCAATTGAAGAAATACATGGTCTTAATAACCCGACATAGGTAGTAAAGGTAAATTCTCTCTATATGTTTGATGAAGGTGATATTCCTCGTAATAAGTCTGCTGGCCAATGCTTGGATGAGTTTGATAATTTTATTGTTAAGAAAGAAAACTTCAATGCTTATGTTGGCAGACAATTGAAACGTAATGCTTATATGGTTGAACACTTGAGTGATTATATGTCTAGAGTTAAAGGTGACATTAAACTTATTAGTAAACATGCTTCTATGGTTACCACTCAGGTAGAACAAGTGCTTAAAGCTCAAGATGATTTGCTCAATGAATTAAATAATAAGAAAAATGATAATGCTATTAGAGTTATGACTAGAGGGGGTAAAATGACTCAGGAACCTTCGTATCCCGAGGGCCACCCTAAGAGAGTTGAGCAAGATTCTCAGAGAACTAATGTTGGTGCACCTAGTCCTTCTAAGAAGAAGAAAAAGAAAAATGATAGGACTTGGCATGCTTCTGGTGAACCTGTTGTTGACACACCTGAGAATCCCAATGATATTTCTATTTCTGATGCTGAAACACAATCTGGTAATGAACATGAACCTAGTGATAATGTTAATGATGATGTTCATGTTGATGCTCAACCTAGCAATAATAATGATGTAGAGATTGAACCCGCTGTTGATCTTGATAACACACAATCAAAGAATCAACGTTATGATAATAGAGACTTTGTTGCTGGGAAGCATGGTAAATAAAAAGAACCATGGGTTCAGAAACCCATGCCTTTTCCTCCTAAACCATCCAAGAAAAAGGATGATGAGGATTTTGAGTGCTTTGCTGAAATGATTAGACCTATCTTTTTGCGTACGCGTTTGACCGATATGCTTAAAATGAATCCTTATGCTAAGTATATGAAAGATATTGTTACAAATAAAAGAAAGATACCGGAAGCTGAAATTTCCACCATGCTTGCCAATTATACTTTTAAAGGTGGAATACCTAAGAAACTAGGAGATCTAGGAGTACCAACTATACCATGCTCCAATAAAAGAAACTATGCTAAAACTTCTTTATGTGATCTTGGAGTCGGTGTTAGTGTTATGCCTCTCCCTTTATATCATAGACTCGATTTGAATAAGTTGACGCCTACTGAAATATCTTCGCAAATGGCCGATAAATCAACTGCTATACCTGTCGGTATTTGTGAGGATGCACCTGTTGTGGTTGCAAACGTTACTATTTTAATGGACTTTGTTATTCTTGATATCCCCGAGGATGATAGTATGTCTATTATCCTTGGTAGACCCTTTTTGAATACTATATGCGGTGTTATTGACTGCAACAAAGGCAATGTCACTTTTCATGTTAATGGTAATGAGCAAACGGTACATTTTCCAAGGAAACAGCCTCAAGTCCACAATATCAATTCTATTGGAAAAATTTCAACGATTACAATTGGAGGTTTTGAATTCCCTCTTCCTACTATCAAGAAGAAATATGATATTGTTATTGTTGGGGACATGCATATCCCCGTTGAGGTAACCTAGTGTTATTCAAAAATTCTCCGGTTTCATGCGATTCGGAAAGAGTTGTTAACAAGACTTGATCAACCTCATTAGTGGATTCCTTTTGATGAGCACAAGATGGATGAAGTTAGAAAGCACAACTCTCTGTACCCTCCTTTTACTTTCTGTTATTTAGATTAAATAAAGCAAAATTAGTATTTTCTGTCTGTTTTCTGAATTACCCTTGGAATAAAAAAATACCCCGAAAATAAAAGTTCTCCAAACGTCCTGAAAATGAAATATGATTTTTTTGTAGAATATTTACGAATTTCTGGCACTGAGAACACACCAGGGGGCCCACCATTTGGCCACGAGGGCACAGGGCACGCCCACCCCCCTGGGGTGCGCCCCCTGCCTCGTGGGCCCCAGCACCCACTCACTTCGTCTTCCTCCAGAAAAAATCCTCCCACAGCTCAAACCCATGTTCTAGCTCATCTTGCTGCCATTTTCGATCTCTTTGCTCAAAGCTCCATTTACAAAATTGTTGGGGGAGATTGTTCTTCCGTATGTGACTCCTCCAATGGTCCAATTAGTTTCCGTTCTAGTGCTTTATTTATTGCAAATTTTTGCTGCTAAGGTGACCCTGTTCTTGAGCTTGCATGTCAAATTAATATGGTCCAAAGTAGTTTTAATGCATGATATAGCCTCTAGGCACTTGTGGGAGTGGTTGCTATTAACCTTATCGAATTTGGTTCAAGTTTATTTTGAGTCACTAAAATTTCAGAAATTTTTCAGAAAAAGAAAATGTTGAAGAGATTGTTGAGAGGCTCTTCGAGCCGAAGCTCGAAGGATAAGCAGAATGAGGAGAATAAAAAGCCCAAATGCAATCTTCCTTGCACCGCGGAGGTTCGGCCGTGCGAATGGCCTTGTGATGCGTTCTTGAGATCCGCTGGCATTTATGATGACTTTTATTACTTGGCTGAGAATGCAGGCCTCACCGACTCCCTCCACAACCAGTGCGAACAGTATCTCCTACTCACTAATATTTTCGTGCAAAATTTTTATTTCCATGCTAAGAAATCACCACCTTCAGTGGAGTTTCACTTATATGATGAGGTTAAGGAAATGTCACTCCATGATTTTTGTCAGGTCTGCAAGATACCCTTTGTGGGCAGCATCAAGGAACCACATCGTAGTGACGTGGATGGATTTATTGATAGAATTGCTGTAGGGGAAACGAGGAAAGTTTCCGATGCAGGAATTACTAGTATACATTTTCCTGTTCTACGTTACTTCGCCATATTTGCTAGTAGATGCTTAATTGGTCGCGGGAACAGTGGAAATCTTAGTGCTCGTGATCTTGTCATTTTGTGCCATGCTTTGTTTCATGACACAACTTTCAGCTTAGGCGCTATTGTTGCTAAACGATTAAGTCTGAACCGTACAAAGGGCCCCATCTTCGGAGGCATCTTTGCTTCACGCCTTTTTGAACACTTTGAGATACCTATTAGGCATTATGAGAAAGAGGAAAAGTTGCTGCCTCCTGTTTTTCTAGATTATAAGAGTATGGTAGCACATGAATTTATTGTTAAAAATAAGAAGAAGATGCTTAAGTATAATTTGATATTTGATAAAACTCACTGTGAGATTATTACTTTGCCTGCACCCTCTTTGTTCAACATACTTTCAGGCACGTACCTCATCTTGCCAGAGGCCATTTATGCATACTGGAGGCTGACACAAGTCTCAGAGCCTAAGCCTGAGCTACCACTTGACCCTTATCGACAGTCTATTTATCAGTGGGATCCGGAGGAGATCGCCAACCAGTGGCACCCGAAGGACCCTCCTCAGTACACCGTAGAGAGTAGCTTCGATCCGTGGGCATGAGTGTGTGAACATGAATGTAATGTCGGTGAGAAATACGTACTACCTGAGTTGTCGGTGCTCATACTTTTTCATTGTACTATCCAAACTAGTTTATTTTCTTTTCTAAGCCTTCTTCTTGTGTGTCTGAAAAACCTTAAGAAAAACAAAAAAATTAGTTGTAGCTTTTAGCTAGTTTACTTTTTATGCCTGTAGTAGTAATTAAAAGAAAACCCAAAAGATTTCTCGTTCTTCTTTTGCTTGTTGGGAGCTTTCCCGTGTAAATAGTTTTATTTCTTTTCTTTTCTTTGGGGGTCGAGAGGAGAAGACCATGATGAAAATATTGAGTGGCTCTCATATGCATTATTCTTGATTTAACCAAGAGCCCATATTACCTTGTCTTCTTCCTTGTATTAAATGTTTGCAGATTCCAGCTTAGTCCAATGCACGTGCACTATTTTTATTATCCACACCGTTCGGTCCTACGAGTGAAAGGCAATAATGACGATATATGATGGACTGATTGAGATGAGAGAAGCTGGTATGAACTCGACCTATCTTGTTTTTGTAAATATGATTAGTTCATCGTTCCTGATTCAGCCTATTATGAATGAAACATGTTTGCAATGACAATTAGAGATTATAGTTGCTCATGCCATGCTTAATTTGCTAGGAGTTTATAATGGTTTACCTTGCGTGCCAACATGCTATTAAAATGGTTGTGATGTGGTATGATAGGGTGGTATCCTCCTTTGAACGATTCGAGTGTCTTGACTTGGCACATGTTCACGGATGTAGTTGAAACAAACTCAACATAGCCTCCACAATATTTATGTTCTTGGTGATTTATATCCTACTCATGCTGGCACTCATTGTTGATTAATCTTAATGCATGTTCATGACTGTTGTCGCTCTCTAGTTGGTCGCTTCCTAGTCTCTTTCTAGCCTTCACTTGTACTAAGCGGGAATACTGCTTGTGCATCCATTTCCATAAACCCCAAAGTTATTCCATATGAGTCCACCATACCTTCCTATATGCGGTATTTACCTACCGTTCCAAGTAAATTTGTATGTGCCAAACTCTAAACCTTCAAATGAAATTCTGTTTTGTATGCTCGAATAGCTCATGTATCAACTAGGGTTGTCTATATCTTCCATGCTAGGTGGGTTATTCTCACGATGAGTGGACTCCGCTCATCACTCACGAGAAAATGGCCGGTAACTGGGATGCCCAGTCCCATGCTCAAATCGAAATAATTGCAAACAAAACTCCCCCAGGATTGTTGTTAGTTGGAGGCACCTGTTCTTTTGGACAAGCCATGGATTGATGTTTGTTGGTGGTGGGGGATTATAACTTTACCATTCTGTTTGGGAACCGCCTATAATGTGTGTAGCATGGAAGATATCGAGATCTCTTGGTTGTTATGTTGACAATGATAGTATGCCACTCAAAATATTATTCAATCTCTATTTCAAAACTCGAGCTCTAGCACCTCTGCAAATCCCTGCTTCCCTCTGCGAAGGGCCTATCTATTACTTTTATGTTGAGTCATCATCCTCTTATTAAAAAGCACTAGTTGGAGAGCACCGCTGTCATTTGCATGCATTGCTATTAATTTACATTGAGTATGACTGTGACTGGATCTCTTTTACCATGAATTACAATGTCTAGGCAGTCCTTGATCTTCAGGGGTGCTCTGCATTTATGTTTTGCCGTCTCAGAAAGGGCTAGCGAGATACCATCCTGTTATATCATGTTATGACTGTTTCGAGAAAGTGTTGTCATCCGAGATTTATTATTATTGATTGCTAGTTGATTATGCCATTGATATGAGTAAACATGAGACCTAAATGTTATTGTGAATATGGTTAGTTCATAATCTTTGTGGAAAATTTGAATGCTGGCTTTACATATTTGCAACAACAAGATCAAACAGAGTTTGTAAAAGTTTGTCTTTATCAGTTCAGTTTGTCAACTGAATTGCTTGAGGACAAGCAAAGGTTTAAGCTTGGGGGAGTTGATACGTCTCCAACGTATCTACTTTTCCAAACACTTTTGCCCTTGTTTTGGACTCTAACTTGCATGATTTGAATGAAACTAACCCGGACTGACGCTGTTTTCAGCAGAACTGCCATGGTCTTATTTTTGTGCAGAAATAAAAGTTCTCGGAATGACCTGAAAATCCACGGAGACACGTTTTGGGATTAATAAAAAATACTGGCGAAAGATTCAGCATCAGGGGGCCCACACCCTGTCCACGAGGGTGCAGGGCGCCCCCCTGGGGAGCACCCCCTGCCTCGTGGCCCCCCTGGGACTCCACCGACGTCAACCCCAACTCCATATATTCACGTTTGGCGAGAAAAAAAATCAGAGAGAAGGATTCATCGCGTTTTATGATACGGAGCCGCCGCCAAGCCCTAATCTTCCTCGGGAGGGCTGATCTGGAGTCCGTTCGGGGCTCCGGAGAGGGGAATCCGTTGTCGTCGTCATCATCAACCATCCTCCATCACCAATTTCATGATGCTCACTGCCGTGCGTGAGTAATCCCATTGTAGGCTTGTTGGACGGTGATGGGTTGGATGAGATTTACCATGTAATCGAGTTAGCTTTGTTAGGGTTTGATCCATAGTATCCATTATGTTCTAAGATTGATGTTTCTATGACTTTGCTATGCTTAATGCTTGTCACTAGGACCCGAGTGCCATGATTTCAGATCTAAACCTATTATTTTTCATGAATATATGTGAGTTCTTGATCCTATCTTGCAAGTCAATAGTCACCTACTATGTGTTATGACCCGACAACCCCGAAGTGACAATAAGTGTTAATGCTTTGGTCCGGTACTCTATTAAAAGGAGGCCCTAATATCCCTTAGTTTCCAATAGGACCCCGCCGCCACGGGAGGGTAGGACAAAAGATGTCATGCAAGTTCTTTTCCATAAGCACGTATGACTATATTCAAGATACATGGCTACATTACATTGATGAACTGGAGCTAGTTCTGTGCCACCCTATGTTATAACTGTTGCATGAGGAATCGCATCCGACATAATTATCCATTATTGATCCATTGCCTACGAGCTTTTCACATATTGATCTTTGCTTAGTTACTTTTCCGTTGCCACTATTACGATTGCTACAAAAACTGCTACTGTTACTTTTGCCACCGTTACCGTTACTTCCATACTACTTTGCTACTAAATACTTTGCAGCAGATATTAAGTCTTTCAGGTGTGGTTGAATTCACAACTCAACTGCTAATACTTGATAATATTCTTGGGCTCCCCTTGTGTCGAATCAATAAATTTGGGTTGAATACTCTACCCTCGAAAACTGTTGCGATCCCCTATACTTGTGGGTTATTACGCAACCCCTCATCCCGGCGAGGACGATGAGCTGCGCGTCTGCGTCGACCTTCCAGGGCTCAACAGGGCCGCGTCTCAGGGGCGCTTCCGGCCATCGTGCGTGTAACACCCCGGATGTAACTTTCCATATTTGTAACTCCGACTCTTGCCATTTTCGGCTATGTGTTATGATATGCCCTTCGTGGTCGGGTTTTGTATTTCGTTTAGTATTTTGTTTTGTCATGCATTTCATATCATGTCATCATGTGCATTGCATTTGCATACGTGTTCGTCTCATGCATCCGAGCATTTTCCCCATTGTCCGTTTTGCAATCCGGCACTCCCACCTCCTCCGGCGCACCCCTCTTGTTTTCCTTCGTGAGCGGGTGTCAAACATTCTCGGAATGGACCGAGGCTTGTCAAGTGGCCTTGGTATACCACCGGTAGACCACCGGCCAAGTTTCGTTCCATTTGGAGGCCGTTTGGTACTCCAACGGTTAACCGGGTAACCGCAAAGTCCGTTTGTGTGTTACGGCAAACCCCCTCTCTAAACCAGCCCAAAACCCCTCTAAGGCATTTCCATGCTCTAGGTCGTTCGATCACGATCGTGTGGGCGAAAACCGCTGCTCATTTGGACTCTCCTAGCTCCCTCTACCTATATATTTGCACCCCTCCCGAATACACTCGCAGTCCAAACCCTAGAAATCGCCTCCGGCGCCACCGGACGTGTCCGTACCACACCAGACAATCCCGCCGCCGCCTCCAGCCACCCACGCGCTGCCACGTGGTGCCCCACCGCCGCGCGCGCCGCCGGCCCGCCGGGCCCGTGGCTGGCCCCCGAGCCCGCGCGCCTTCCCGCTCCCGTGCGCCGCGCCGCCGCCTCGCCGCTCCACCGCGCCTCGCCCGCGCGCCACCCAGCCGCCGGCGCCACCGTCCGCCGCCGCTCCGGTGCCCCCTCCGGTCTCCCTTGCCGTCCCTCTCCCTCCGGTCGAAGCTCCGGCGAGCTCGAGCAGTTCCATCGCCGGCGAGTGCCAGGGCCCGATCCAGATCTCCAGCTAGGGTTGACTTCTCCTTCCCCAAAATTTCCCAAAGTCTTCAAGATTTTGACATTACATGCACCTGTTCATCGCATCGTAACTCTCTGTATATAGCTCCGTTTCGTGCGTGTAATATAAGGAAATGTTCGTCTCGTGATGCTCTTCATTTTGTTACATTGCACCATGTTCATTAGAGTCCATCTTGATTCCCAAATCTCTGGTACAAAAGTGCTAGTTGCTGTTATATGCCGGTACTTAGCAGAACTTGGAGATCTGTTATTTTTGTTGCATTTAATATGTGCATCTTATGGGCATGAGCTCTACATGTGTTTTGTTGTATGCCATGCCATATTTCCAGTGGTGTATTCCATGTATTTTTGTGATCTCTGTGGTGACTAGCACAAGCATGCAAACTAGGCTCCGTAATGTTTCTGATTTCAGGGACTTAGTGATTTCTCTAAGTCTTTGTCTGCTGTTATTTTGTTGCCATGTAAACTTGATGCTACAGAGAGATCCATGCATGTTTTGGTGATGTTCGGTAAGGATGTTTTGTAGATATTGTTGTAATTGATCCATTCCTTCCCTTGTTTGCAATTATCGAGTGCAATAACATGACCCAATCTTGCTCTACTTTTGCTATAAAATATTTCTGGCAGATTGTTAACATGATATTCAATTTTGCCAAGCTTGTTGTAGTTGTTTCATACATGCTATGTATTTGTTCTTGCCATGGATAGCTTCATAAACATTTCATCGTGATGTAGGTATGCTTGTTTTGTCATGCCTTGCTTTGTGATGAGTGCATCAAGCTCACTAAGATGCCCTCATAATGTCTGTTTCTGCGATGCTCTGTTTTCTGCCAAGTCTGAAACCTGTTAACGAAACTTGCTACGTTTACATGGTTGCCATCATATCTTCTGGTCCTTTTTGGCTTATGGTCAGTAAGGGACTTTTGTCATATGCATTTAGTAGAATACTTCTATGCCTTTTTTTGCTATGTTAACTTTCTGTAGAATATTGATTTCTTGCTCTGAACATTGCTACCTGATGCTGTTTCAGACATGTCCAGTAATTTCACCAAGTCTGTGAACAGGTTATCTTTTGCACTTTTGCCATGATTGTTTGGTCCTGTTATGTTGTGATCTAGCCGTAGCTCATTGTTCATCTTTTGTCAAGAATCTCCTGTAGATTACTTCCATATGCTTTGTTGCTATGTTGGAGTGCTATAGATTTGTTACTTGTTGCATTTCAAGTGCTATCATGCTGTTAATCGCAGATTCGTGTCATTCTTGTTTTGGTTGCCTTTTGCAAACCGTGCATCCATTTCCGGTGATCTTTATATCGATTTCGACCGAAATCATCTCCTCTTTCCAGTGGCATGCTTGGTTTTCCAAGTTACTGCCTTGTTCATCATTCTTCTTCCGGAGCACGCATATGCATCGCATATCATATCTTGCATATCATTCATGTATTGCATCATGTTGCTTGTGCATTTCCCGTGATTGATTGTGGTTCCGTTGCTTGTGTTCTTGTCTTGGGTAGAGCCGGGAGACGAGTTCGTGAACGAGGAACCTGTTGAGTACGCTTTCGAGGATCAAGCTTTCGACAACTCTGAGAACCTTGCAAGCAAGATGACCACCCCTCGAAATCACTTCTATCTTTGCTTTGCTAGTTGTTCGTTTTATTGCCATGCTGCGCTACCTACCACTTGCTATATCATGCCTCCCATATTTCCATGTCAGCCGCTAACCATCTTTTCCTAGCAAACTGTTGTTTGGCTAAGTTACCGCTTTTGCTCAGCCCTTCTTATAGCGTTGCTAGTTGCAGGTGAAGTTGAAGTTGGTTCCATGTTGGAACATGGATTTTGGATATCACAATATCTATTATTTAATTAATGCATCTGTATATTTTGGTAAAGGGTGGAAGGCTCGGCCTTATGCCTGGTGTTTTGTTCCACCCTTGCCGCCCTAGTTTCCGTCATACCGGTATTATGTTCCTTGAGTTTGCATTCCTTACGCGGTTGGGTGATTTATGGGACCCCCTTGACAGTTCGCCTTGAATAAAACTCCTCCAGCAAGGTCCAACTTTGGTTTTACCATTTGCCACCTAAGCCTTTTCCCCCGAGTTTTCGCGAGCCCTAGGGTCATCTTTATTTTAAACCCCCGGACCAGTGCTCCTTCGAGTGCTGGCCCAAACCGAGCGATGTCCGGCGCCCCCTGGCAACCAGGGTCTATGCCAACCCAACGTCTGGCTCATCCGTTGTGCTCTGAGAACGAGATATGTGCGGCTCCTATCGGGATTTGTCGGCACATCGGGCGGCTTTGCTGGTCTTGTTTTACCATTGTCGAAATGTCTTGTAAACCGGGATTCCGAGACTGATCGGGTCTTTCCGGGAGAAGGTTTATCCTTCGTTGACCGTGAGAGCTTATAATGGGCTAAGTTGGGACACCCCTGCAGGGTATTATCTTTCGAAAGTCGTGCCCGCGGTTATGAGGCAGATGGGAATTTGTTAATGTCCGGTTGTAGAGAACTTGTCACTTGAGCCAATTAAAATACATCAACTGTGTGTGTAGCCGTGATGGTCTCTTCTCGGCGGAGTCCGGGAAGTGAACACGGTTTGAGTTATGAATGACATAAGTAGGAGTTCAGGATCACTTCTTGGTCATTGCTAGTTGACGATCGTTCCGTTGCTACTCTTGTCGCTCTCGTTTGCGTATGTTAGCCACCATATATGCTTATTGCCTGCTGCAGCTCCACCTCATTACACCATCCTTTCCTATAAGCTTAAATAGTCTTGATCTCGCGGGTGTGAGATTGCTGAGTCCTCGTGACTCACAGATTCTACCAAAACAGTTGCAGGTGCCGACGATGCCAGTGCAGATGATGAGATCGACCTCAAGTGGGAGTTCGATGAGGAACGTGGTCGTTACTATGTGTCTTTTCCTGATGATCAGTAGTGGAGCCCAGTTGGGACGATCGGGGATCTAGCATTTGGGGTTATCTTATTTTCATTTGGATTAGACCGTAGACGGTCTATGTGTGGATTTTGGATGATGTATGAATTATATTTATCTATTGTGTGAAGTGGCGATTGTAAGCCAACTCTCGTTATCCCATTCTTGTTCATTACATGGGATTGTGTGAAGATGACCCTTCTTGCGACAAAACCACAATGCGGTTATGCCTCTAAGTCGTGCCTCGACACGTGGGAGATATAGCCGCATCGTGGGCGTTACAAGTTGGTAATGAGAGCCATCCCCGACTTAGGAGCCCCCTGCTTGATCGAATCGCTGACGTTGTTGAGTCTAGAACAAAAATGTTTTGAGTCTTAGGATTATATATATCGAAGAGTAGGATTCTTTTTACTCCTCAGTCCCTTCGTCGCTCTGGTGAGGTCTCCTGACGTAGAAGTTTTGACTCTTCTCTCCTCAAATTTCACTAAAAAAAATTTAGGATCACGTGGGTATCTTGGAATCGTTCCGATGGTTTTGTGACGAGAACATTGTTCTTGGTGCCTCCTGACATTTAGGGATTGTGGCAGTGTCCCGGGGAGTTGAGCTCCGAGGTGTTGTCGTCACAATTTTATCGTTGCAGTTCCGGAATACCTGAGTTTCGCCAACATCGAAATCTCTTTTATGCAGTTGTTGGTGAGATCACCTCGACGCCACCCAGTACTGGGGCGGGAGTTCGGGAGTATTGCCATAACTCGTATAACGGATGCTTTTCGAAGGTTGAGGAACACGATTTCCGAAGGTTTCTTGGTTATGTGTTGATGGATGGATACAGCTGGATCTAGGGGTTGCTAGTTTGAGTGATATATTTTGTGTCCCCTATATCCCCAACACCAGATTGCGTAACCAGAAAGTTTCGGGAGTTTATAAGTGGGAATTCTAGTAGCTCTTAGGATATCTTTCCGACAGACGCATGATATGAGATTGGGGTTCGACGTCTAGTGGTCCGCCTTTCCACGGTTGGTTTTAAAGTGGTCTCGTAGTGTCTTAAAGAGTCCTCGGCTATGCCGACTCGGGGACGCTTCGTATGTCATGTGCACAGCCTTGTACATGATGGTGCTGTACGATCGAGCCCGTGTGGGCCCCACCACGAAAACTTCGGACGAAATCTCTATCATATGTTTGTTCCGGCTTATTCTACAAGCCAATACTTTGTTTTGTTTTGAATTGCGGTATTCGAGGTGCTTCGAAGTCAAATGTTGATTCCATACCTTTTTCTCTAAGTGGATTCTCAACTTATGGAAGTGTGATGATTTACTATGGAATTCATTCGTTCATCCTCGTTCGAATGTTTATTGTGAAGACTATATGTTGCAATTTCTATCCGTTGATTCTACTTATCTATTTGTCTATCAAGATGCTAACAGATGTCACCCTCTTCAGGATGGCTCCGCCAACGCGTCAGAATCCGGAACGCAATGAAGGAAGTCAAGCGAACCCTCCGCCACCACCTCCGCCTCCGGAGGCATGGCAAGCTATCATGGCAGCCACCAACGCCAATGCTCAGATGATTCTGCAACTCTTGCAGGAACGCACCCAAGGGCAAGGCAATCAAGGAAATCAAGGCCAAGGCAACAATCAGCCTCATTTCGCTACCCTCAACCAGTTTCTCGCAAATCAGCCCAAGTCTTTCAGCTACTGTGCCGAGGCCATGGATGCCGATGATTGGCTCGTGGACATCAACAAGCATTTTGAATGTAGCAATGTCAGGCCTGAGGACTATGTCAAGTTCGCTTCTTTTCAACTCAAGGACCAAGCTGCTGATTGGTATCAACAATACAAAGATTCCAGAGGAGTTCGTGTGATCACTTGGACTAACTTCTGTCGGGACTTCAAAGCGCACCACATTCCACAAAGCGTTGTTGAGAGCAAGCGTGAGGAGTTTCGCAATCTCAAGCAAGGCAGCATGTCCGTGTATCAATAGAACATCCAGTTTCAGAAACTTGCTCGCTTCGCTAAACAAGACGTTCCTGATGAAAAGAGCATGATCTATCACTTCAGAGGTGGCCTTAGAGAGGATCTGCAGTTAGCTCTCGTTCTTGTGGAGCCTACTCAGTTTGATCAATTCTATAACATGGCACTGAAGCAAGAGGCTGCTCAGCTCAAGTGTGAGGCTTCTAAGAAGAGAGTCAGGGACACAGTTCAGTCTTCTTCTTCCTCACTTGTGGCAGCTAAGCAACAGAAGTTCTGGTTGCCTCCTCCTCCTCTGTTTCGCCAGCCGTACCAGCAGAATAACAAAGGTGGCCATGGATCTTCCCACTCTTCCAACCCTGGCTATCAGAACAAGTCTCAGAATCAAGCTCCAAAGTCGAATGCTCCTTATCATCGTCCACTCTCAGAGGTGACTTGCAACAAGTGTCAGCAGAAAGGTCACTATGCTAACAAGTGCTTCAACCAAAGGCGTCTTCCACCTCCTCCTGTCAGATCTTACAGCAATGCAGTGGTCAAGCATAATCCAAAGTCTGCAAAGGTGAACATGATGAATGCAGCTCAAGCGGCGGAATCTACTAATGTGATAATGGGTAATCTCTCAGTTAATGATATTCCTGCAAAAGTTTTATTTGATACTGGTGCATCGCTTTCTTTCATCTCTAGACCTTTTGCATCCAAGCATGAGTTGGTTTTTCAAGATTTGCCTAGACCATTATCAGTTGTCTCTCCGGGTAAATTCATGAATGCAAGCTCCATGGTTCCGGATGTTTCCATCAAGATGGGGAACTATAAATTTCTGTCTTCTCCAGTTGTTCTTGGTGACTCGGATATTGATCTAATTCTCGGGATGGACTGGCTTTCTAAACACAAAGCCCAACTTGATTGTGCTGCCAGGGAAATTCAATTGACACACTCTTCTGAGGATGTCATCATCTATGCCGCTCGTGATGAAACCATTCGGTTGTTTTCTCTCAATGAGAAGGGTGAATTGAATGCCATCTCTCAAATTCTAGTCGTTTGTGAGTACCAAGTTGTCTTTCCAGAAGAGCTTCCGGGTATGCCTCCTCACCGGCCAGTTGAGTTCGTTATCGATCTAGAGCCTGGCACTAAACCCGTTTGCAAGCGTCCATATAACCTTGGACCCAAGGAGCTGAAGGAATTGAAGAAACAGCTCGATGAACAAGAGCGGCTGGGTTTGATCAGACCGAGTTCATCTCCATGGGGTTGTGGTGTTCTTTTTGTCCAGAAGAAGGATGGCACGGACCGACTTTGTGTCAACTACCGTCCATTGAACAAGAAGACAATCAAGAACAAGTATCCACTTCCCAACATCAATGAGCTTTTCGAGCAACTCAAAGGTGCCAAAGTATTCTCCAAGCTTGACCTTCGTATGGGTTATCATCAGATTCGCATTCGTGAAGAAGATATTCCCAAGACAGCATTCAGAACAAGCTTTGGTTCTTATGAATATACTGTCATGTCTTTCGGCCTTGTCAATGCTCCTCCAACATTCTCTCGGATGATGAATTTCATCTTCAACCCCTATACCAATGAATTCGTCCTGCTATATCTCGATGATATCTTGGTCTTCTCCAAGCATAAGAAGGATCATGCCAAACATTTGCGACTGGTGCTCGACAAGCTCAGAGAGTATCAATTTTATGCGAAGTTCTCAAAATGTGAGTTTTGGCTCGATGAAGTTCTTTACCTTGGTCACATCATCTCTGCCAAGGGCATCGCTGTTAACCCCGAGAAGGTGTCCGCAATTGTGAATTGAGAACCTCCTCAGAATGTCAAGCAGCTCCGCAGTTTTCTTGGTCTTGCAAGCTATTGCCGAAGATTCGTTGAGAATTTCTCTAAGATTGCAAAGCCTCTTTCCAACCTCCTCCAGAAGCATGTGAAGTATGTCTGGTCTCCTGAGTGTGACGTTGCTTTCAACACTCTCAAAGAGAAACTAGTCACAGCTCCTGTCTTGACTCCTCCTGACGAATCCAAGCCATTTGAAGTTTTCTGTGATGCTTCTCTCCAAGGTCTCGGTGCTGTGTTAATGCAAGAGAAGAAAGTTGTGGCCTATACCTCTTGTCAGTTGAAGCCCAATGAGAAGAACTACCCCACTCAATATCTTGAGTTGGCAGTAGTTGTCCATGCATTAATAACGTGGAGACATCTCTTGTTGGGAAGAAAATTGGACATATTCACCGATCACAAGAGTCTCAAGTACATCTTAACTCAACCCAACCTCAACCTCAGGCAGACTCGATGGGTCGAAATGATTCAAGAGTACAATCCGAGTATTGAATATACTCCAGGCAAAGCAAATGCCATTGCAGATGCTTTGAGCAGGAAGGCTTATTGCAACAGCTTAATTCTCAAGCCATTCCAACCGGATCTTTGTGAAGCTTTCCGCAAGCTGAATCTCCAAGTTGTTCCTCAAGGTTTTCTTGCCAACCTCATAGTCTCTCCTACTTTGGAAGATCAAATTCGAGAGGCACAACTCCTGGATACCATGGTGAAGAAGGTGAAACGTGGTATCGACAAGGGCCTTTACAAATCCAAGTGCTATCGCATTGATGACAGAGACACTTTGTTCTTCGAGGACCGGATTGTGGTTCCTAAAGGTGATCTAAGGAAAGTCATTATGAATGAAGTGCACAATTCTCTTCTTTCCATTCATCCTGGAAGTACGAAGATGTACCATGACCTCAAGTAGTCGTATTGGTGGACTCGAATGAAGCGAGAAATCGCTCAATTCGTGAATGAATGTGATGTCTGTCGAAGAGTGAAAGCAGAACACCAACGACCAGCTGGTCTCCTCCAACCTCTTGCTATCCCAGAGTGGAAGTTTGATCATATCGAAATGGACTTCGTGACTGGATTTCCAAAGTCCAAGCGCGGAAATGATGCTATCTTCGTTGTCATTGACAAGCTTTCTAAAGTGGCTCATTTCCTTCCAATCAAAGAATCGATCACAGCAGCTCAGTTGGCAGAGCTTTACACCTCCAGAATTGTCTCCTTACACGGCATTCCACAATTGATTTCTTCAGATCGTGGAAGCATCTTCACTTCTAAGTTCTGGGACTCCTTCCAGAAGGCCATGGGCACAAATATTCACTTCAGCACAGCTTTCCATCCTCAAACTAGTGGCCATGTCGAGCGAGTCAATCAAATTCTTGAAGATATGCTCAAGGCTTGTGTCATTTCCTTTGGCATGAAATGGGAAGATTGTCTTCCATATGCCGAATTCTCCTACAACAACAGCTTCCAAGCAAGTTCGGGCAAGGCCCCATTCGAGATCCTCTATGGCAGAAAGTGTCGTACTCCTCTCAATTGGTCAGAGACTGGTGAACGCCAACTTCTTGGCAATGACTTAATCACAGAGGCTGAAGAAATGTGTAAAGTCATCCGTGAAAATCTCAAAGCCGCGCAATCGCGCCAGAAGAGTTATTATGATAGTAAGCACCGTGATGTGGCTTTCGAGATCGGAGACCATGTCTACCTCCGCGTCTCTCCAATGAAAGGCACTCGTCGCTTCGGTATCAAAGGGAAGCTTGCCCCTAGATACGTGGGTCCTTTCAAGATCATTGGCAAAAGAGGCGACCTCGCCTATCAACTTGAGCTTCCTTCCAACTTCGTGAACGTGCACGATGTGTTCCACGTGTCACACCTTCGCAAGTGCTTCAAGACGCCTGAGCGCGCCATCAACTTCGAAGAGATTGACCTCCAAAAAGATCTGTCTTATCATGAGCACCCAGTTGCTATTCTTGAAGAAACTGAGCGCAAGACTCGCAACAAGTCAATCAAATTCCTGAAAGTGAAGTGGTCGCACCATTCCAACTGAGAAGCCACCTGGGAACGCGAGGACCACCTCCATTCCGAATATCCGGAGTTCTTTCAGCCCTAGATCTCGGGACGAGATCCTCTCGTAGTGGTGGAGTGTTGTAACACCCCGGATGTAACTTTCCATATTTGTAACTCCGACTCTTGCCATTTTCGGCTATGTGTTATGATATGCCCTTCGTGGTCGGGTTTTGTCTTTCGTTTAGTATTTTTTTTTGTCATGCATTTCATATCATGTCATCATGTGCATTGCATTTGCATACGTGTTCGTCTCATGCATCCGAGCATTTTCCCCGTTGTCCGTTTTGCAATCCGGCACTCCCACCTCCTCCGGCGCACCCCTCTTGTTTTCCTTCGTGAGCGGGTGTCAAACGTTCTCGGAATGGACCGAGGCTTGTCAAGTGGCCTTGGTATACCACCGGTCAAGTTTCGTTCCATTTGGAGGTCGTTTGGTACTCCAACGGTTAACCGGGTAACCGCAAAGTCCGTTTGTGTGTTGCAGTAAACCCCCTCTCTAAACCAGCCCAAAACCCCTCTAAGTCATTTCCATGCTCTAGGTCGTTCGATCACGATCGTGTGGGCGAAAACCGCACCTCATTTGGACTCTCCTAGCTCCCTCTACCTATATATTTGCACCCCTCCCGAATACACTCGCAGCCCAAACCCTAGAAATCGCCTCCGGCGCCGCCGGACGTGTCCGTACCGCGCTGGACAATTCCGCCGCCGCCTCCAGCCACCCACACGCTGCCACGTGGCGCCCCACCGCCGCGCGCGCCGCCGGCCCGCCGGGCCCGTGGCTGGCCCCTGAGCCCGCGCGCCTCCGCGCCCGTGCGCCTCCCCCGCTCCCGTGCGCCGCGCCGCCGCCTCGCCGCTCCACCGCGCCTCGCCCGCGCGCCACCGCCCTCCGTCCGCCGGCCGCCGCCGTGCGCCGCGCCGCCGTGCGCCACCCCGCGCCCGAGCGCGCCCAGCCGCCGGCGCCACCGTCCGCCGCCGCTCCGGTGCCCCCTCCGGTGCCCCCTCGCCGTCCCTCTCCCTCCGGTCGAAGCTCCGGCGAGCTCGAGCAGTTCCATCGCCGGCGAGTGCCAGGGCCCGATCCAGATCTCCAGCTAGGGTTGACTTCTCCTTCCCCAAAATTTCCCCGTCTTCAAGATTTTGACATTACGTGCACCTGTTCATCGCATCATAACTCTCTGTATGTAGCTCCGCTTCATGCGTGTAATATATCGAAATGTTCGCCTCGTGATGCTCTTCATTTTGTCCATTGCACCATGTTCATTAGAGTCCATCTTGATGCCCAAATCTCTGGTACAAAAGTGCTAGTTGCTGTTATCTGCCGGTACTTAGCAGAACTTGGATATTTGTTATTTTTGTTGCATTTAATATGTGCATCTTATGGGCATGAGCTCTACATGTGTTTTGTTGTATGCCATGCCATCTTTCCAGTGGTGTATGCCATGTATTTCTATCATCTCTGTGGTGACTAGCACAAGCATGCAAACTAGGCTCCGTAATGTTTCTGATTTCAGGGACTTGGTGATTTCTGCAAGTCTTTGTCTGCTGTTATTTTGTTGCCATGTAAACTTGATGCTACGGAGAGATCCATGCATGTTTTGGTGATGTTCAGTAAGGATTTTTTGTAGATATTATTGTAATTGATCCATTCCTGCCCTTGTTTCCAATTATGGAGTGCCATAACATGACTCAATCTTACTCTAGTTTTGCTATAAAATATTGCTGGCAGATTGTTTACGTGTTACTCAATTTTGCCAAGCTTGTTGTAGTTGATCCATCCATGCTATATATTTTCTCTCGCCAGGGATAGCTTCATAAACACGCCGTCTTGCTGTAGGTATGATTGTTTTGTCATGCATTAATTTGTGGTGAGTGAATCAAGCTCTCCAAGATGCCTTCATATTATTGTTTCTGCCATGCTCTGTTAATGAAACTTGTTATGTTTACAAGGTTGCCATCATATCTTCTGTTCCTTTTTGGCTTATTGTCAGTAAGGGACTTTTGTCATATGCATTTAGTAGAATACTGCCATGCCTTTGTTTGCTATGTTAACTTTCTGTAGAATATTGATTTCTTGCTCTGAACATTGCTACCTGATGTTGTTTCAGACATGTCCAGTAATTTCACCAAGTCTGTGAACCTGTTATCTTTTGCACTTTTGCCATGATTGTTTGGTCCTGTTATTTTGTGATCTAGCCGTAGGTCAGTGTTCATCTTTTGTCAAGAATCTCCTGTAGATTACTGCCATATGCTTTGTTGCTATGTTGGAATGCTATAGATTTGTTACTTGTTGCATTTCAAGTGCTATCATGCTGTTAATCGCAGATTCGTGTCATTCTTGTTTTGGTTGCCTTTTGCAAACCGTGCATCCGTTTCCGGTGATCTTTATATCGATTTCGACCGAAATCATCTCCTCTTTCCAGTGGCATGCTTGGTTTGCCAAGTTACTGCCTTGTTCATCATTCTTCTTCCGGAGCACGCATATGCATCACATATCATATCTTGCATATCATTCATGTATTGCATCATGTTGCTTGTGCATTTCCCGTGATTGATTGTGGTTCTGTTGCTTGTGTTCTTGTCTTGGTAGAGCCGGGAGACGAGTTCATGAACGAGGAACCTGTTGAGTACGCTTTCGAGGATCAAGCTTTCAACAACTCTGAGAACCTTGCAGGCAAGATGACCACCCCTCGAAATCACTTCTATCTTTGCTTTGCTAGTTGTTCGTTTTATTGCCATGCTGCGCTACCTACCACTTGCTATATCATGCCTCCCATATTTCCATGTCAGCCGCTAACCATCTTTTCCGAGCAAACTGTTGTTTGGCTAAGTTAACGCTTTTGCTCAGCCCTTCTTATAGCGTTGCTAGTTGCAGGTGAAGTTGAAGTTGGTTCCATGTTCGAACATGGATTTTGGATATCACAATATCTCTTATTTAATTAATGCATCTATATATTTTGGTAAAGGGTGGAAGGATCGGCCTTATGCCTGGTGTTTTGTTCCACCCTTGCCGCCCTAGTTTCCGTCATACCGGTATTATGTTCCTTGAGTTTGCGTTCCTTACGCGGTTGGGTGATTTATGGGACCCCCTTGACAGTTCGCCTTGAATAAAACTCCTCCAGCAAGGTCCAACTTTGGTTTTACCATTTGCCACCTAAGCCTTTTCCCCCGAGTTTTCGCGATCCCGAGGGTCATCTTTATTTTAAACCCCCGGACCAGTGCTCCTTCGAGTGCTGGCCCAAACCGAGCGATGTCCGGCGCCCCCTGGGCAACCAGGGTCTATGCCAACCCGACGTCTGGCTCATCCGTTGTGCCCTGAGAACGAGATATGTGCGGCTCCTATCGGGATTTGTCGGCACATCGGGCGGCTTTGCTGGTCTTGTTTTACCATTATCGAAATGTCTTGTAAACCGGGATTCCGAGACTGATCGGGTCTTTCCGGGAGAAGGTTTATCCTTCGTTGACCGTGAGAGCTTATAATGGGCTAAGTTGGGACACCCCTGCAGGGTATTATCTTTCGAAAGCCGTGCCCGCGGTTATGAGGCAGATGGGAATTTGTTAATGTTCGGTTGTAGAGAACTTGTCACTTGACCCAACTAAAATACATCAACTATGTGTGTAGCCGTGATGGTCTCTTCTCGGCGGAGTCCGGGAAGTGAACACGGTTTGAGTTATGAATGACGTAAGTAGGAGTTCAGGATCACTTCTTGGTCATTGCTAGTTGACGACCGTTCCGTTGCTACTCTTCTCGCTCTCGTTTGCGTATGTTAGCCACCATATATGCTTATTGCCTGCTGCAGCTCCACCTCATTACACCATCCTTTCCTATAAGCTTAAATAGTCTTGATCTCGCGGGTGTGAGATTGCTGAGTCCTCGTGACTCACAGATTCTACCAAAATAGTTGCAGGTGCCGACGATGCCAGTGCAAATGATGAGATCGACCTCAAGTGGGAGTTCGATGAGGAACGTGGTCGTTACTATGTGTCTTTTCCTGATGATCAGTAGTGGAGCCCAGTTGGGACGATCGGGGATCTAGCATTTGGGGTTATCTTATTTTCATTTGGATTAGACCGTAGACGGTCTATGTGTGGATTTTGGATGATGTATGAATTATATTTATGTATTGTGTCAAGTGGCGATTGTAAGCCAACTCTCGTTATCCCATTCTTGTTCATTACATGGGATTGTGTGAAGATGACCCTTCTTGCGACAAAACCACAATGCGGTTATGCCTCTAAGTCGTGCCTCGACACGTGGGAGATATAGCCGCATCGTGGGCGTTACAGCGCGTGGCCTGTGTGAGGGTCCACCTCACAGCTACGTTCGCATGCCGTTCGGCTTGCTGAACGCGGCTGTCGCCTTCCAGCGCCACTTGCGGAGCATTCTGGCGGCTCAGGAGGCCAGGCATCACGCTGTCCTGGCAGAGATGGTGACTGTTCTTCATGAGCCGCCCGGACCCCCGGAGCCTCCCGAGGCTAAGGACCCAGGCGACTCGTAAGGAACGTCTTCTTCAGCACGCATCTGCAGCTAGTCCAACACCTCTTCGATAACAGTGCCAGGTGATATTTTCCGGTTTATTCTACCGGGACCGCCCCTCGAGCTGCATCATCCCCAGGTCGCATGGGCCTGTCCCTGCGACATGTATCCCTTTGCATTTTTAACTTACTTTGTTGGGGGCGCCCCTTGGGCTGCATCATCCCCAGGCCGCTCGGGTCTGTCCCGGTGGCATGTATCGTCCTCGCATTTGTCTGAGCTAGCATTGCTTGAGTCATCTTATGATTATCACCTGCTTGTCCGGTACTTCGATACCATGAACGTCGTGCGCCCTTGCAAGCCCACCCACAACCGCCTCATGATTAAGGACTGGCACGGCGTCTGTGCTCGGGTCTGTCCCTGCAGCGTCGCTAAACCCAAGAGGCTGAGCTCTGGCTCACGAGCCAGCCCCCGTGTACGTCACCTCCCACGGCCCTTGGTGCCTTGTTCTCGCATGAGCTAATCACAGACGGCAAGCCAGGGCGCGCGACCCGGTGCCTCGCCACCAGAGGAGCCACGCGCCGGTCGTCTTTCTTTAGGAATTTTCGCATGAGAAGACTAGGCACGGCGTCTGTGCTCGGGTCCGTCCCTGCAGCGTTGATAAACCCAACGACTGAGCTCTGTCTGGCGGGTCGGCCCCGTTCACGTCACCTCCTGGGGTCGTTGGTGTTTGGCCTTCTCATGTGATCGCCTCAGGAGACTCACCCGGCGCAGGTTGTCTAACCATCTCGCAAGGCTGCCGCAGCTATCAAGAATCAAGACCACGCGCGACCCCTTTGAGGTAGGGCCTCGTGAGTCCCGCGCTGGCTCACGAGTGCCCAGACACACCTCGTCTAGCCCTGCCGTGCAAGCCACGTGTCAGGGCGGGGCTGTACACGCCCCGGAGGCTCCACTCAGAGGGAGCGCTCACCCACTGTCACACCCCGATTTTCATGCCACAACACTTAAGTTAATAAATCATGACAAAATGTGGTTTGACAAAAACTTTTGAGTGTTTTAAACTTTGCTTGATTGGATTTTTGGTTTGCTGTTTGCAAGTGCTCTAAAAATCAAATAAATCCTCCAACTCCTATACTTTATCTCCTTGATCCAAAACTTTGCCCAATAATCATGCCATGTGTATAGGACAGAATAGGATTTTCCTACAAAAATAATTTAGCCAAAAAGTATTTTCTAAATTAGGTTTTCCAAAAACCCCTGAATTGAGACTTGAACTACAAGTACTTAATTTAGGGCATGAAAAATCTTTCAAAAATTATATTTGACTCGTATTAGATATAAGACTCCCATAAACCACAAAAAATTAATTTTAGAAGTTATTTTACTATTTTATTTAAATGAAGTTTCTTAAGGACAGAAATGATCTTTAATAGATTAAAATTATTTTATTGTTTCAAAAATATTTGATAAAATTTAGAGAAACTCATAGGACATATATTGTCCATATATAAGAGTTTCAACACATGGTCATGTTCAAAATATTGGTCAAATCCCCCAAAAACCTTTTATGGATATTTCAAGCTTTTGAAATATTTACAAAGGAAATTTTCTTCATTAATTCCCAGAAAATTCTAGCATGTCACATATGACATATTTTATGATCTTGAAAAGCCTCATGCCTAGAAGATCAAGAAAACATCATCAAACCCCCTCAAAACCATTTCTGTCCATTTTGAAGTTTGAGCAACTCTACATTGCCAAACATGTCCAAATGCTCTCAAACTTGGTTCACATGCTCAAATGGTGTAATTATGCATCTAGACCAAATAGCACAAGTTGGAGAGAAGGATATCTTGATCAAAGTGCCCCAAAACCCTTTCTGACCAGATCCAAATTTGAACAATTTTACATTGCCAACTTTTTACTTGTGACCCCAAATTTTGTGGACATGCTCACAACCCCAAATGATGACACTACACCAAGTGGTGAATCAAGGAGGAATGATTTTCATGACTAAATCTTGAAAACCCCATTTCTAGTGATTCCTAGGGTTTGCCAATGTTACATTGGTAACTTTCTTCAAATGGGCTCAAACTTGGTGATCATCCTCAATTATATATGTCATTTGATCCTATTGATTCTCACGTCAAGTGGAATACATTTGCTTGACCAAACTAACATCAAACACCTTCTGGCAGAATGTCAAAATGCATGTTTCAACCCCTTCCACTAATCTCCATGAGCTGAACTTTTTCCCACAACCTCACCTACTCATCCTGTATCTCCTGCATGCTTTGCTGCCCAAGGAACAATGATTAAGGGGGGCAGAGACCCATTTTCTCTCTCTGAACAGCCACTTCCCCTCCCTTTCTCATCTCTCTCTCACTCCTGGCAAGTTCCAGAGCATCCAAAGCCTCCCTCCCTCTTATTTATTCTCCCTGCAGATGCCAGACACAAGTGGACGCGCCGGCCATTTGCATGCTCTGGAGCGCGAGGCCGAGCAGGCGACCGTTGACGCCGCGTCCCCCGACCACCTCGAGCCTCCCCCTTGCACTAGTCGAGGTGCCTCGACGTCCGCAGCACGCCACCACGCTGGCCCCCTCCTTCCCCTCTCTGTCATGCCCATGCCATGCGTGCCCAGAGCCGCCCGAGCCCGCCAATGCGCGTGCGAGCTCATGGCTCCACCCGGAGCTCGCCCCTCTCTCTTTCTTTCTTCTCTCTCTCTCTCTCTCTCTCTCTCTCTCTCTCTCTCTCTCTCTCTCTCTCTCTCTCTCTTCCTGGCGCCCTACTCCACCCCCATGAGCACCGCAGACAACCGCTCGCTCTCTCTCCGGGCCGCCCGAGCCGTTGCCACGGCCACCCGTGCGCCGCGTCCACGGTGAGCCGCGGGTCGGCTACATAAGGTCGTTCCAGGCCCTCCTCGCTGCTCCATTTGCTCCCTCTCTCTCCCAAACACCACCCAGGCCAACCCATTCTTCCTCCCCTACCCTCCATCCACCGCAATGGCCGGAGCTTCGCCATCGGCCTCCGCCTAAATTCGGGCTACCCCGAGCCCCTCCTCTCCCCCTAGCCGCACCAGCGCCCTCACTTCACTACCGCAAGGCCCTATACCGTCTCCGTTCATCCCCGGGTGCGTCGTGCGCCCACGACCAACGATGGCCGACGGCCTCCTCCGCGACCATCCAAGCCACCACCACTACGGCCCTCCTCGGCGTGCGTGAAGCACCTAAGTGGATGCGGCATAGCCTCCTAAGCACGCCGGTGGGCGGAGCGTCGCCAGAGATGCCCTGTAACGCCGACAGTCGCTGTCAGGGCGCCTCCTCTGTCTCTCGTCGCACCCGCGCGGGAGGTTGAGGACGAACCTACCAGCGGCCCCCGCGTGTCGGCCGGCCAACCAGGTTGAGCCGCTGACGGGTGGGCCCCTTCCCGTTAAGTGGAGACAGGCTCTGCTGCTACCGCCTTCGCTCGGGGAAGGCGTATTCCCCCGAGTACGCTTCCTGCGTCGACAGCCCGCGCGCAACCGAGCAGCTGGGCTAGGCCCAG
This sequence comes from Aegilops tauschii subsp. strangulata, assembly GCF_002575655.3. NCBI lineage: Eukaryota > Viridiplantae > Streptophyta > Magnoliopsida > Poales > Poaceae > Aegilops > Aegilops tauschii. The sequence continues at coordinate 336,761,504 of NC_053035.3, forward strand.
TACGCTGCCCCACTAACTCTCGCCCAGCGCACGCTGTTGCCGCCCTAATCCAGCCCGTTTGGGTAAAAACCTTTTCCTTTTTCTTTTTTGTACAATTTGTAAAATCCATAAATAATTCAAATTAACTCCTAACTTGATGATTCAAATTTCTAGTAGTTTCTAAATTCATGTCCTATCTCATGGTGATATTTGCACGTTTTTCCAGAAATATTTCTTTCACAAATAATTATCAAATACCATTTTTCCATTTTTTTCATAAATTTTAGAAAATCACAGAGGGCTCAAATTTGATCCAAATGCCATGATTCAAATTCCTAGATGCTTCTAAGTTTATAACTTAGTTTATGAACATTTTTCTTAATACTTTCTGTGCCACACAAAATAATGAGCCATTTCTTCATATTTGTCAACTTTGCAAACTCATAGGAAAGTCATTTGAACTCCAAATTAAGGGGAACCAAATCCTAGGAGATTCTAAAATCATCCTTTGTTAAATGGGTGACTTTGCTCATTTTTCAAAAATATATTTCTGTACACTTCTTGCAAATCCACAAATCCCTCGATTCCATCATATTGAATTGTTCAGAGATATCCATTGATCAAACCCCAATGAAACCACTTTGGTGATTCCTCATATGACCAAGGGTATCCTAGAAAAGTCCAACTCACATTTTTAGAGCACTTTCATTTTTTGCCTTGTTGTGTTGCTTATTGTGATTGTTTCCGACGTTAGTTGACGAAGTGGACGGGATACTCAGAGATGGACCAGAAGATTTGAAGACTTTGCTGAGCCAGGCAAGCAGCCCTTTAACCATGTCTATGAAACCCTTTTTATGCATTTCATATAGCACTTTATTATTGTTGCATCGGAATCATGATGAGATGGTAACCACTTTGGTGGGTTGCCTCTGTTACTTCCGTGTTGACACTTGCATTGTGCATGACCCTACCTTCCTATGAGGGTTATGCAGGTGGGAGTAGATAGGATGCTAAAGTAGTTGCTACGCAAGTGGGACAGGGTATATGCATGGTGATGGAGACAAAAATATTCTCAAAGACTTTTTGAAACCCCGTCGGGTGCCACTAATGCCCGAGGGAGATGTTGAGCTAGGTAACCAATTGATAAAGAAGTGGTGTACCGAGGCAAGTGAGTGTGTTGTTTTCGAAAACGGATTGGTTTAAGTTGCGACCATTACTCCAACCTTACATGCGCAACCACTCTACCCTTATATGGGAAAGGGCATTATTGATTACCTAGTTCGTGCTAACATCGATGCCCGCATTACTAGTGACGGGAGTATCGTGGTCACTCTCGGGACAGGGTCGTGCCAGGTAGGGCGGCCATGACTGTTTTCACAGGGCACTGGACACACCGTTGGTACCCCGTGCTTGTGATATGTGATGAATATGGGAGCGTGGCTCCACAAAAAGAATTTATTGTGTGACAATGTTTGGCACGGGGGCTCCTACCAATCGAGTGGACTCCTTGTTAGTCGCGGCTAGGGATAGGTAGTGATCGGCTGCTTACCCCGGGTACTTGAGGTACCGCGGGTCATGGATGACACGAAGGCTTCCCGGATCTTGTGGGTAAAGTGTGCAACCTCTGCAGAGTGTCAAACTATTCGAATAGCCGTGTCCACGGTCAAGGACAGTTGGGTAACCGCTCTTGGGCTACGTCCAAATGTTTGTGAAACTTGGTGTTTGGATAAGTGGTAAGAACTACCTGGGTCCCGTCAAAGGACTTGACATGATGATTGAGTTGGATTGTTTCCAACTCTATTTATGTTGATATCTGTAACCCCTTCTCATGGTTACTTGAATTCTCCTGATGCATGTCTTACAAGTTGTTGAACATGTCATTGCACTCAAAACTAGCTTTCTGCAAAATGACCTACTTAGTGCTATATTGTTGTACCTTGTTTTCAAAACACGGGTTGCTTGCGAGTACATTCAAAGTACTCATTGGCTTGCCACTAGTTATTTTATTGGCCAGGCTTGAAAGAACAGGATATGATGAAGAATACTTTGGCGATGAACATGCGAGATAGGACGCTTCCCAGTCAGAATGCCTGTAGGGTTAAGGCAGATGGCATGGGTCCAAGTTATCGACGAAGATTTCCGCTGCGAAGTTATACTCAAGACTTGACCATAATGGTCATAATTTCTGTAAGACGGTATATATGGATGTAAGACTCTTATTATTCAGCTTCTATGCGTTCAGTGAGCATTGATCTCTGGGATCACTGTATACATGCATTCGGTGATCACGACTTATGAGTCGGGGTCCCCACACCCACGCACTAGTGGAAGCACCATGCTCCGCGGTGGCGTCGACACGGTCGAGGAGCGGCTATGCCCTTGCAGGTGCGGAAGCGCTATGCTCCGCGCTGATGATAAACAACCAAGGGCGGCCCCATGGCCGCATCAACCTTAGGGAGCCACACGACTCAGTGTCCAGCCTCGTCGTAATGCTTTCCACTCAGGAGAATCGCGCGAGGGGGCTGGGCACGGGGGCGACGCTCAGGTCACGCCTAGCGTACGCCGCCCTGCCAGGTCCCTCGGACTTGGTCATCGCGTGACCCTCCTGAGCGGGACCTTGGCGAGGACAGGTATGGAGGTCTGTTTGAACGTCAAAGGGGACTCCTGAGCATCATGACACAAGAGCCTAACTGGCCACGTAGCCCCTCACCCCTTGGTCTCGTCCTGGTGATCCGGACGGCCCAACGGCGGCTGAGGTATGCACGGGGTCGGGCCCTGCCGACGTAGAACACTAAGGCCTACTTTTGCATCTCCTTCCTGTAGGCCGTTTGCGCGTCAAGGGGGACTCCTGAGCATCGCGACTTGGGAGCCTAATTGGCCACGTAGCCCCTCACCCCTTGGTCTCGTCCTGGTAATCTGGACGGCCCAACGGCGGCTGAGGTATGCGCGGGGTCGGGCCCCACCGACGTAGAACATCAAGCAAACGGAAAGGAAATCGCGGAATCTTAAAAAAATATTACAAAACATATTGTTCCTCAAACACCGAAAAGAAGTTTTGACACCTCCACGAGGCAGTTGCATGTCGCAGGCAAGTTTGCAGGAAAGTAAAAATGGGAAGGAACACCTCTGTCCACCAGCAAGCCACCTCTTCAGCCTTGGCACCATCGTCAGGGAGTGCCTTCCCGTCGGCAGCATCACCGTCGCCCGTGTCGTCGGCCGTGGTCACGGGATCGGCGGCACCATCGGCCGGAGGCGCAGGGTCGATGGCAAGGAAATTCTTCAATAGGGCCTCCACGTGGCCCTTCACGGCTTCGGCGGCAGCTGCGCAGCGCTCTTCGTCCACGGGCTCGAGCAGGACACCGAGGTCAGCATCAGGGTCGCGGAGATGAAGGTGGCTGAAGACGCGCATCAGGGCTGATGAGGAGAGCGCACGGGCTTCCCCCTCCACCATAGGGCCGATCCCGTTGACGACGTCCTCGAGCGTCGTGACAAGATGAGGGAGCAGCAGGGAGGGGCCCTCGTCATCAATCGCCAACGGCTTCTCCAAGCCCTTCTCGTAGAGCTCCTGCAGTGCTTCACGGGACCTCTGCTCGAGAGATCTGAAGGCCGCACGATCCTCGGCAAGAACCTTTGCCTTGGCCTCCAGCAGGACCTTCTCCGCTTCCACCTTCTTCTCCAGCTCCTCTAGGCGGCCGCATTCTGCGACCTGCGCCCTCGCCGACTGATCCAGCTCGGTGTCACGGACGGCGACCGCGTCTTCTCGGGCCCTCATCTTCTCATCCCACATCTCGCCCTCACGAGCCTCGGTGGTGCGCTCGTTGCAAAGGGTCTCCAGCTCGGCCTCCACCAACCGGCAGCGTTCCTTGGCGGCCGCTGCATCCTTCTGCGCGGTGTCACGGGCGGTAGCGGCCAGGCCGGCGGCCTGCTCCCCTTCCTTGGAAGCTGCTACGGCCTAGCTCCACGCTGCCCGGACGGACACGTCGGAACGCAGCCACCCCGAAATCAGCTCCAAGCGTCCCAACGCCAGGCGGCAGTCGGGGCCTTGGAGGTCGTCCCGAAGCCGGGTCAGCGCAGAAAAACCCTCCTCTAGAGCATCAGGCGAAGTAGAAGGATCACGAGCCAGCGACATGATGGAAGGAGGAGGAGACAACTTCATCGCCAGGCCTGCGAGTTGGTAGCAGCAGAAGAAGAAACCGTGGGCTCCTGAGCCTTTGGGACCTCGGCCGGCGAGCTGAGAGCGGGTACCTCCGGAGCCGACTTGGCTGTGGAAGTCGCTTTCTCCTGAGGACGGTCCTACGGGCCTTGCGAGGATGACCGGGCCGGAGATGCACGAGCGCCATCGCCGCCTTTCCGCGCCGGGGGAGGTGCGGCCGTGGCAGGCTGTTGGGTCCCAGGGGCCGCAGACGCTCCCTCTCTCTTCTTCTTCGCCGCCAGCGTTGGCCCGGTGGTGCAAAGGAGAAGCGTCAGGAAGTAGCGGCAGAAGCAGGAACAAAATTAGGAGAAAGCACTTACTGGTCTACGGCGGCGTAATCCCTCGGCCTCTTCTGAAGCACGAAGCCTGAAGGGTTCGTGGCCTGGGGCGCCGACGTGCGAGTCCCAGGAGTAGATGAGGGCGCGGCAACTGGCCCTGCGGCAGCATCAGTCAGCGTCAGAATAGGGGCACCTCCTCGGGAGATCAGTGTCGATGTGCTCTTCGTCGAGACCCCAGCCGGCGACTTCTTTGGGGGAGTGGCCTTGGACCTTGTGGTGACCCCAGCAGGGGGCGAGGCCCCCTCACCGGATGGTCATCGACGTCGTCGTCGTCGGGGAAGGCGCGGAGGAGATCTGTCATACATGGAGGGGAAGTCTCCCCTGCCCCCTCATGGATTGCCTCCGAGTCCGGCTCCTCCTCTGTCGGATCACGGGTTCCGGAAAAACCCTTAAGGTTCGAACTCTGGGGTGCGCGCGAAGTTCTTTCCCCCAACCGATCTACGCCCTAGCTTCCTGAGATCTCGTGGACGAACTCAACAAACTCACAACACAGAAGACGCAAGATTTATACTAGTTCGGGCCACCGTTGTGGTGTAATACCCTACTCCAGTGTGGTGGTGGTGGATTCCCTCTCGGGCTGATGATGAATAGTACAAGGGGAAGAACAGCCTCCTGAGGTTGAGGTGTTCTTGTGCTCTGTGAACTTGTGGGTGTGAGGATGGTAGATGGAATCGATCCCCTCCTACTGTGGTGGCTTGTCCTATTTATAGATGCCCTGGTCCTCTTCCCAAATATTGAGCGGGAAGGGAGCCAACAACGGCCAATTTTGAAAGGGGACAGCTAGTATAGCTTATCATGACAAAAGCGGTCTTCGCCTGCAAAAGGCTGTGGCGGGGACGCCGCCTTGGGCTCCATGGTGACCTCCGTCTTGCCGTCCTGCTGGTCTTGGTCTCGTTGCACCGATATAGAAACCTTTGCTTGACGCCTCGGTACTCCGCGCCTGCACTTGCTTCCTTATCACCAAAGGGGAAACTGTTGGGGAATGTAGCAATAATTCAAAATTTTCCTACGTGTCACCAAGATCAATCTAGGAGATGCTAGCAACGAGAGAGAGAGAGAGGGAGTGCATCTTCATACCATTAAAGATTGCTAAGCGGAAGCATTACAAGAATGCGGTTGATGGAGTCGTACTCGCGGCGATTTAAATCGCGAAAGATCCGATCTAGCGCCGAACGGACGGCGCCTCCGCGTTCAACACACGTACAGCCCGGGGAAGTCTCCTCCTTCTTGATCCAGCAAGGGGAGAGGTGAAGTTGAGGGAGAACTCCAGCAGCACGATGGCGTGGTGGCGATGGAGCTCGTGGTTCTCCGGTAGAGCTTCGCTAAGCACTACGGAGGAGGAGGAGGAGTTGGAGGAGGAGAGGGCTAAGCCAGGCAAGGGGGTTGGCTGCCCTCTCTCTCCCTCACTATATATAGGGGGAAGGGGGTGGAGGAGGCGCCCTAGGGTTCCCTAGGGGAGGGGTCGCGGCCACAGGGGAACCCTAGATGGGTTTGGGCGCCCCCACCCCTAGGAAACTTGTCCCCCAAGCCGGGAGGGATGGCTGCCCTAGGGGAGGCGCCCCCAACTCTCCAAGTTACGTGAGAGGGGTTGGGAGGGGCGCATAGCCCCTTAGTGGGCTGGCGTGCCCCCTCCCCTTGGCCCATAAGGCCCCCCAACGCTTGTCGGGGCCTCCGAAACACCTTTCGGTCACGCTGGTCGTCACCCGGTACTCCCAGAACAATTCCGGACTCCAATACCCTTCGTCCAATATATCGATCTTCACCTCCGGACCATTCTGGAGTTCCTCGTCATGTCCAGGATCTCATCCGGGACTCCAAAAAACCTTCGGTAACCACATACTATTTCCCATAACAACTCTAGCGTCACCGAACCTTAAGTGTGTACACCCTACGGGTTCGGGAACCATGTAGACATGACCGAGACGTCCTCCGGCCAGTAACCAACAGCGGGATCTGGATACCCATGTTGGCTCCCACATGTTCCACGATGATCTCATCGGATGAACCACGATGTCGAGGATTCAATCAATCCCGTATACAATTCCCTTTGTCCATCGGTATGTTACTTGCCCGAGATTCGATCGTCGGTATCCCAATACCTCGTTCAATCTCGTTACCGGCAATTCTCTTTACTCGTTCCGTAACGCATGATCCCGTGGCTAACTCCTTAGTCACATTGAGCTCATTATGATGATGCATTACCGAGTGGGCCCAGAGATACCTCTCCGTCATACGGAGTGACAATTCCCAGTCTCGATTCGTGCCAACCCAACAGACACTTTCGGACATACCTGTAGTGCACCTTTATAGCCACCCAGTTACGTTGTGACGTTTGGTACACCCAAAGCATTCCTACTGTATCCGGGAGTTGCACAATCTCATGGTCTAAGGAAATGATACTTGACATTAGAAAAGCTCTTAGCAAATGAACTACACGATCTTGTGCTATGCTTAGGATTGGGTCTTGTCCATCACATCATTCTCCCAATGATGTGACCCCGTTATCAATGACGTCCAATGTCCATGGTCAGGAAACCATAACCATCTATTGATCAACGAGCTAGTCAACTAGAGGCTTACTAGGGACATGTTGTGGTCTATGTATTCACACATGTATTACGGTTTCCAGTTAATACAATTATAGCATGAACAATAGACAATTATCATGAACAAGGAAATACAATAATAACCATTTTATTATTGCCTCTAGGGCATATTTCCAACAGTCTCCCACTTGGACTAGAGTCAATAATCTAGTTCACATCACTATGTGATTGTAATGAATCCAACACCCATGGGGTTTGTTCATATCTCGCTTGTGAGAGAGGTTATTAGTCAACGGGTCTGAACCTTTCAGATCCGTGTGTGCTTTAGAAATCTCTATGTCATCTGGTAGATGCAGCAAACACGCGCTACTTGGAGCTATTCCAAATAACTTCTGTACTATACGAATCCGGTTTACTACTCAGAGTCATCCGGATTAGTATCAAAGTTTGCATCGACGTAACCCTTTACGACGAACTCTTTTACCACCTCCATAATCAAGAAAATTCCTTAGTCCATTAGTTACTAAGGATAAGTTCGACCGCTCTCATGTGATCCATTCCTGGATCACTCTTGTACCCCTTGACTGACTTATGGCAACGCACACTTCAGGTGCGGTACACAGCATAGCATACTGTAGAGCCTACGTCTAAAGCATAGGGGACGACCTTCGTCCTTTCTCTCTCTTCTGCCGTGGTCATGTTTTAAGTCTTACTCAATACTCACACCTTGTAACACAGCCAAGAACTCCTTCTTTGCTGATCTATTTTGAACTCCTTCAAAATCTTATCACGGTATGTATTCATTTGAAAGTACTATTAAGCGTTTTTTATCTATCCTCATAGATCTTGATGCTCAATGTTCAAGTAGCTTAATCCAGGTTTTCCATTGAAAAACACTTTTCAAGTAACCCTGTATGCTTTCCAGAAATTCTACATCATTTCTGATCAACAATATGTTAACAACATTTACTCATCAAAAATTCTATAGTGCTCCCACTCACTTCTTTGGAAATACAAGTTTCTCATAAACTTTGTAAAAACCCAAAATCTTTGATCATCTCATCAAAGCGTACATTCCATCTCCGAGATGCTTACTCCAGTCCTTAGAAGGATTGCTGGAGCTTTGCATACTTGTTAGCATATTTCAGGATTGACAAAACCTTCTGGTTGTATCACATACAACCTTTCCTCAAGAAAATCGTCGAGGAAACAATGTTTTGACATCCTATCTGCAAGATTTCATAAATAATGCAGTAACTGCTAATATAATTCCAACAGACTCTTAGCATCGCTATGAGTGAGAAAGTCTCATCGCAGTCAACAACTTGAACTTGTTAGAAAACATCTTAACGACAAGTCGAGCTTTCTTAATGGTGACACTTACCATCATTGTCCGTCTTCCTTTTAAAATCCATCTGCACCCAACAGCCTTACGACCATCAAGTAGTTCTTCCAAAGTCTATACTTTGCTTTTATACATGGATCCTCTCTCGGATTTCATGGCCTTGAGCCATTCGTCGGAATCCGGGCCCACCATCGCTTCTCCATAGCTCGTAGGTTCATTGTTGTCTAGCAACATGACTTCCAAGACAGGATTACGTACCACTCTGAAGTAGAACGCATCCTTGTCGACCTACGAGGTTTGGTAGTGACTTGATCTGAAGTTTCATGATCACTATCATAAGCTTCCACTTCAATTGGTGTAGGTGCCACAGGAACAACTTCTTGTGCCCTGCTACACACTAGTTGAAGTGAAGGTTCAATAACCTCATCAAGTCTCCACCATCCTCCCACTCAATTCTTCCCAGAGAAACTTTTCCTCAAGAAAGGACCCGATTCTAGAAACAATCCCTTTTGCTTTCGGATCTGAGACAGGAGGTATACCCAACTGTTTTTGAGTGTCCTATGAAAATGCATTTATCCGCTTTGGGTTCGAGCTTATCAGCCTGAAACTTTTTCACATAAGCGTCGCAGCCCCAAACTTTTAAGAAACGACAACTTAGGTTTCTCTAAACCATAGTTCATACGGTGTCGTCTCAACGGAATTGCGTGGTGCCCTATTTAAAGTGAATGCGGTTGTCTCTAATGCCTAGCCCATAAACGATAGTGGTAATTCGATAAGAGACATCATGGTATGCACCATATCCAATAGGGTGCAGTTATGATGTTCGGACACACCATCACACTATGGTGTTCCAGGCGGTATTAGTTGTGAAACAATTTCCACAATGTCTTAATTGTGTGCCAAACTCGTAACTCAGATATTCATCTCTATGATCATATCACAAACATTTTATCCTCTTGTCACGACGATCTTCAACTTCACTCTGAAATTACTTGAACCTTTCAATAATTCAAACTTGTGTTTCATCAAGTAAATATACTCAGCATCTACTCAAATCATCTGTGAAGTAAGCACATAACAATATCCACTGCATGCCTCAGCACTCATTGGACTGCGCACATCAAAATGTATTACTTCCAACAAGTTACTTTCTTGTTCCATCTTACTGAAAACGAGGACTTTCAATCATCTTGCCCATGTGTTATGATTTGCATGTCTCAAGTGATTCAAAATCAAGTGAGTCCAAACGATCCATTTGTATGGAGTTTCTTCATGCATATATACCAATAGACATGGTTCGCATGTCTCAATCTTTTGAAAAATGAGTGAGTCCAAAGATCCATGGACATGGAGCTTCTTCATGCGTTTTATACCTTTTGGCATGAACATGTGTATCACTACGATCGAGATTCAATAAACCATTCATTTTAGGTGTAAGACTATTGAAGGTATTATTCAAATAAACAGAGTAACCATTATTCTCCTTAAATGAATAACCGTATTGCGATAAACATAATCCAATCATGTCTATGCTCAACGCAAATACCAAATAAAAATTATTTAGGTTTAACACCAATCCCGATGGTAGAGGGAGCGTGCGATGTTTGATCACATCAACTTTGGAAACACTTCCAACACATATTGTCATCTCACCTTTAGCTAGTTTCCGTAGCCTTTTATTTCGAGTTACTAACACTTAGCAACCGAACCAGTATTTATTACCCTGGTGCTACTAGGAGTACTAGTAAAGTACACATTAATATAACGTATATCCAAATACTTCTGTCGACCTTGCCAGCCTTCTCATCTACCAAGTATCTAGGGTAGTTCTACTTAAGTGACCGTTCCCCTCATTACAGAAGCACTTAGTCTCGGGTTTGGGTTCAACCTTGGGTTTCTTCACTAGATGTCGGAGTAAATGGCCACGGGTAGCCTAACCGACTCCCCCCGGCTCTTCGAGAAATTACGAGGCCATTCAAGCCTTCAAGCATACAAAGCATAGGGCCACCTTCCCCTGGCCGGCTATCCCTAGGGCCGACTCCCAGAAGGCGACCCAGCCTCAGAAACCTCCCCCAAGAAAGATACGAGATAGCCGACTCCAGGGAGCCGGCCCCAAGAGGACCGACTCCCAGAAGCCGGCCATGAAGAAAGCCGACTCCCAGAAGCCGGCCATGAAGAAAGTCGGCCGAGACTGCACCTACTAAGACTGTACCCACGTAACAGCGATAGGATGGGGCGTGGCTGCAGTACAACCCACTACCCCCGAATCCCGGAACGGGTATGGCCACAGGGCGCCGTACGGACCGGCCATCCCCCGTCCGGCGCGGCACTGTAGCCATGTTGGCCCCGATGTCACCCACGACAGGTGCCAGTACGGCCCGTGGGCGGCGGGCCCCTTTGCCAGAGAGACATCTGAAGACGGCCCGGCCTCCTCTAGTCGGCCAAGGATGTGGCCGGCTCCCGATAGCCGGCTACCTCCCTCCCTCGAAGAATGCACCCCATTAAGGAGACAAGACGAGGTAAGGCTATAGTGAGAGCTCGCAAGACGGCGACACTGTAGCCACGCTTACCTCGACAAAGCCCTCGTCATCAGAGGTGAGGCAACAGTAACCAGCCGCCGACAAAGCCCCCAAGCGGTGGGGCCGGCCTGCCGGCCAAGAAGCCGGCAGCCAGCGGGACCCACCAGTCGGCGGGCCCCAATAACCGACGGAGAAGCCGGCGAGCATAGACACTGACGGCTGGGACCCGCGCCCAGCCGGATTAGCGTTGTACCCCTGGGGGGTAGGCCTATATAAATCCCCCAGGGCACCCATGCAAAGGGTGGATCTCATAGAGTTTCACACACCACATAGAGAGAAAAGGAGAGCTAGCCTTGCCCTTCTTCTTCGTCTAGCCAGACAGCTCAAGGAGCACTTGTAGCCACTTGTATTGATCTAGTGATCATGCGGAGACCCCGCAGAGCAGGACTAGGGGTGTTATCTCCACGGAGAGCCCCGAACCTGGGTAAGATCCGACGGCATGCATGTCTTTGCCTCATCCCGTTTCCAGGCACCGGCGACGTCTTACTGGCTCCCACAATGATTAGCCACCCGTTGGCATATGTCGCACCTACCACCCGACATTTGGCGCCCACTGTGGGGCCAGGTGCACCGTCGTCCGGAGACCTGCTCTGGACGGGAACCCTTTTCCTCCCCCGCGAGCGCAGCCAGCCTGCTGCACCCGATGGCGCTTGCCCGACGCGCTGCGAGGCATTGACGACGCCTGCGCAGCGAGCTGCCTTGCCGATCTTCTTGGCGAGACTCGCATCTCCCACGAGCCCGCGTCCGGCGCGGGCACGGACTACCCCGAGAGTCGCCTCGTCAGCCTCCTCCACCAACTTCACGTCTCCAGCGAGCTTGCTGTAGACTTGGAGTCGGTCGGCTCCACCGACCCGATGCTTGTCGACTCCGACACAGCATCGCTCGACGCCTACCCCTCCGACGTAATAGTCTTCAACGACCCTCTCCCCGAGCCGTCAGCGGCAGCAGCGCTGTCACTGAGGTGCTGGTCATCAGCCATGTCGCCGACTCGGGCGAGAACACCCACGACGCCCTACAAGCGGCGATGCATGACTTGTCCGTCCCCATCCCGGCCGACACCGACGCCGAGATCCTGGAGGCATGCCGCCTAGCCCTCATCGCGGAGGGCCAGAAGATAGCCTCCATGAGACGCCTCACTGAGGCTCAAAGCGCAAAGTCGACCGCGCCGCCTTCGGTACGCCGCCTCATGGCGGGCTGAGCCGAGCTGGCCTCGTCAAGAAGCACGGCGCGGCCATCGCCAGCATGCTGGGGGCAGACTGCCCCATCTACGCCACACCGCTCGAGAATCTGTGAGCCGCTCAGGCGGCTGTTGAAGAGCTAAATGGGCTGGGGGCTGATGAGCTCCCATACATGACAAGGCGCATCCAGCAGCTGATCGACACGGCCGCAGAACGGCATGAAGCCGGCGCCCGCGCTGAGAGTCCTCCCCCACGCCAAGAGCACGCCGCGACATCCTGGTCGCCGACTGTGAGCGGCGCCCGCGCAAGGAAAGACAGGGAGCCGGCCGCTAGCCGCAGCCGGACTCAGATCACCACCGAGCGCGACGCGGAAGGCCGCCCTCGAGCAGTGGAGCGCCAAGGCAATCCGCCTCCTCCCCCGCCTCGGGGGGAGAAATATCCCACCCCGCCGCCTGTCGCACATCCGACTCTCGGTGGCCGACTAGGCCACCCCGAAGGAGTCGGCGAGAATGACGCCCGCCACCGGATCGACCGCCTAGCTCGATCCCTGGCGCTAGAAGAAGAAGACGATGTCGGCCCGCCGTGCTTTGGCCCCCGCATCCGCGACGAGCCCTTCCCCAAAGGGTTTTCGCTCCCCAGAGACACGCCCAAGTACAACGGCTCTATGAAGCCGGAAGATTGGCTCATCGACTACTCCACCGCTGTCAGCATAGTGAACGGCAACAGGCGCGTAGCCGTGAAGTACGTCCCTCTCATGCTGCAAGGCACGGCATGCACCTGGCTCAACAGCCTCAAGCCCTACAGCGTCAACAGCTGGCTGGACTTCACGGAAGTCTTCGTCCGCAGCTTCACCAGCACGTACAAGCGGCCTCCCAAGCCCCGCCAACTCTCCCTATGCGTCCAAGGGCCCAACGAGTCGACCCGCGACTAGCTCACACGGTGGGCCGAGCTCCGCAACTCCTGCGAGGGGGTGCACGAGGTGCAGGCCATCGAATACTTCACCGTCGGGTGCCGAGAAGGCACCCTCCTCAAGCACCGACTCCTCTGCGACGAGCCGGCTACCCTCGACGAGTTGCTGCTCATTGCAGACAAGTACGCCACGGCCAACTCCTCGATGAAGACCGAGCTCCGAGTGGACGCCTCTAGGAAGGTGCTCGCTCCGGCTCCTAAGACACCGGCTGGCGACTCCAATCGGTGCCCCTACCAAAACGACCATAAGCGCAAGGCCCCAATGCCGCCTTCCACCAGTCGGCAGGTGGCCACAGTCGAAGATGAGCAGCCCGAAGAGCGGCCCGCTCCCAAGAAGAAGGGCGGCAGGCCGGCTTGGCAGCCGGCCTTCCCCTACGAGCAGACTCTCGACGCCCCCTGCAAGTTCCATAGCGGCGCGAAGCCATCCAACCACACGACCCGAAAGTGCCACTGGCTTACCCCGATCTCCAAGGGCGAGGGGCTGGTGCCGCCTCCGCCTCCCGGCCCGCCGCCTCCAGCCCCCCAGCAGCTGGCTGCTCGACCAGCAGTCGGAGCCATTCAAGATGAGCTCCCTGATGAGCACGCCGCCTACATCGTCTTCACGAGCCAGGTTGAAGACAAGCGCAGCCGGCGCCGACAACACCAAGAGGTCAACGCAGTCGCCTCCAGCAACCCTGAGTTCATGCATTGGTCCGAAAGGCAATCAACTGGAGCCGGGCCGATCACCCAGAGGTGATGCCGTCCCCTGGCTCCTACGCATTGGTGTTGGATGTCACCCTCGCAACGGAGAGGCGAGCTGCCCGTTTCTCTCACGTTCTGATTGATGGCGGAAGCAGTATCAACATACTATACGCGATACCATGGAGAAGTTGAACCTCAAGGCGAAGCAGCTCATGCCATGCCGGACCGTGTTCCATGGCATTGTACCCGGCTTGTCCTGTTCCCCGATCGGCAAGATCAAGATGGATGTTCTCTTTGGAGGCAAGGATCTGGAAAGCCCTTACCACGCCTTGCTTGGCTGACCTGCTCTGGCCAAGTTCATGGCTGTGCCCCACTACGCCTACCTGAAGATGAAGATGCCGAGCTCGAAGGGGATCATCACTGTAGCCGGCGACTACAAGAAGTCCACCGAGTGCGATGTAGCCAGCAGCCGACTGGCCGGGTCCCTCGTAGTGGCAGAAGAGAAGAGGATGCTGGATCAAGTTGTGGCCATGGCCGGCAAGCAGCCGGCCTTGTCCCCCACCCCCAAGGAGTATGATGCGCAGGGCTCCTTCCAGCTGGCCAAGGAGACGAAGAAGATACCTCTGGACCCGGAGAACCAGGAACAGTTTGCAGTCATTGGTGCAAACTTGGACAGTAAATAGGAAGGCGAGCTCGTCGACTTCCTCCGTGAGAATCGAGACATCTTTGCATGCTCCCCAAAGGACATGCCGGGTGTTTCGAAGGATTTCGCCGAGCACAAGTTACACGTCCGAGCGGACGCAAAGCCGGTCAAGCAGCCCCTTCACAGACTGTCAGAAGAGAAGAGAAGAATCGTAGGAGAAGAGATATCCCGGCTCCTTGCCACCGGCTTTATTATGGAAGTGTTTTTCCCAGAGTGGCTTGCCAACCCAGTCTTGGTGTTGAAGAAGAATAACAAATGGCGTATGTGTATAGACTACACTAGCCTCAACAAGGCCTGCCCCAAAGATCCATTTGCTCTGCCACGGATTGATCAAGTAATAGACTCCACAGCCGGATGCGAGCTGTTGAGTTTTTTGGATGCCTACTCAGGATACCACCAGATTAAGTTGGACCCGGCACACAGCCTGAAGACCGCCTTCATCACACCATTCGGAGCTTTCTGTTACCTGACTATGACATTCGGCTTGAGGAATGCCGGTGCCACTTTTCAGCGTTGCATGCAGAAATGCCTCCTCAAGCAACTCGGCAGAAATGCCCACGTCTACGTAGACAATATTGTGGTGAAGACAGAGAAGCGCGGCACCCTGCTGGAAGACCTCAAAGAAACATTTGCCAACTTGCGCCGATTCCAGATCAAGCTCAACCCCGAGAAATGCGTGTTCGGAGTACCAGCCGGCTAGCTTCTAGGCTTTCTGGTCTCCGAACGCGGCACTGAGTGCAACCCTGTGAAGGTCAAGGCCATTGAGAGAATGGAGATTCCCACCAAGTTGCAAGACGTTTAGAAGTTCACCGGGTGCCTGGCCTCCCTAAATCGCTTTAACAACCGGCTAGGAGAGAAGGCTCTCCCCCTGTACCGACTCATGAAGAAATCCACTCATTTCGAGTGGAATGACCAAGCAGACCAAGCCTTCCATGAGTAGAAGAAGATGCTGACCACTCCACCTGTCCTGGCGGCGCCGACTGAGAAGGAGCCCATGCTCCTCTACATTGCCGCAACTAGCCGAGTGGTCAGTGCAGTCATCGTGGTCCAGCACCCAGAAGAAGACCGAGCCCAGCTAATCCAGAGGCCGGTATATTATCTAAGCGAAGTACTGTCCAGCTCAAAGCAAAACTACCCGCACTAACAGAAGATGTGCTATGGAGTATACTTCGCTGCCAAGAAGCTGAAGCCCTACTTTCAAGAGCATCCCATCACGGTCGTATGCACCGCCCCGCTTGCCGAGATCATAGGCAGCCGGGATGCATCCGGCCGGGTGGCTAAATGGGCCATTGCGCTTGCACCCTACACAATCTTCTATCAGCCCCGCACCGCCATCAAGTCCCAAGCGTTGGCCGACTTCCTCGTCGACTGGGCCGAGACCCAGTACCTACCGCCGGCTCGCGACTCTACTCATTGGCGGATGCACTTCGACGGGTCCAAGATGCGCACCGGCTTGGGAGCCGGCATCGTCCTCACCTCTCCCAAAGGCGACAAGCTCAGATACACACTGCAAATCCACTTCGCCGCCTCCAACAACGTGGCTGAATACGAGGCGCTCATACACGGGCTCCGGCTAGCCAAAGAGCTCGGCATACGCCGGATCCTGTGTTATGGCGACTCAGACTTGGTGGTCCAGCAGTCATCTGGCGACTTTGACGCCAAGGATGCAAACATGGCGAGCTATCGATTCCTCGTCCAACAGATCAGTGGGTACTTCGAAGGGTGCGAGTTCCTTCACGTGCCACGAGCCGGCAACGACCAAGCTGATGCCCTGGCACGGATCGGCTCCACCCGACAGGCTATACCAACCGGTGTCTCTCTCCAGCGCCTCCTCAAACCATCCATCAAGCCGTCTCCAGAGTCGGACTCTATCTTCGTACTGCCCGCCCCTGATGCAGCCGGAACCGACTGGAGGAACCCAGCAGGAGGCTCGAGGACTTCGACAAGCGACCCCGGGACTGCCGTAGTCGCACCCGGCTCGGGGACTCCTGAACCCGGCCCGGGGACTGCAGCAGTCGGCCCGGGGCCTGCAGCGACACAAAAAGCGGTGGCCGACTCCAGCTCCCCACCACCCAACCCACCCACCCGAGTCACAGTGGCCGTACTAACAGTAGAAGAAGTCACCGCTCCATCATGGGCCCAGCCCATCCTCAACTTCCTAGTCAACAGAGAGCTGCCGACTGATGAGATCTCGGCAAGACTAGTGCAACGCCGAGCCGCAGCATATGCAATAATAAACAGAGAACTTGTCAAGCGCAGCGTCACTGGAGTCTTCCAGCGCTGCGTCGAGCCAGAGAAAGGTGTGGCAATCCTCAAGGATATCCACCAAGGCTAATGCGGCCACCACGCAGCCTCAAGATCACTTGTGGCCAAAGCCTTCCGCCATGGTTTCTTTTGGCCGACTGCTTTGGAAGATGCCAAAGAGATAGTCAAAAGCTGCAAAGGATGCCAAGTCTTCAGTTCCAAGCAACACCTGCCGGCTTCTGCACTCAAGACCATCCCCCTCACCTGGCCCTTTGCCGTCTGGGGGCTCGACATGGTGGGCCCATTCAAGACAGCCCGCGGCGGCTTGACACATCTGCTTGTCGCCGTGGACAAATTTACCAAGTGGATCGAAGCGAAGCCGATCAAGAAGCTGAACGGGCCGACTGCCGTGACATTCATTGCCGACATCACTACTCGGTATGGCGTGCCGCACAGCATCATCACCGACAACGGCACCAACTTCGCCAAAGGAGCACTGGCACGTTTCTGCGCGACACGGGGCATCCGACTGGACTTAGCGTCCGTTGCCCACCCGCAGTCAAACGGCCAGGTCGAGCGAGCAAACGGACTGATCCTCTCCGGCATCAAGCCCCGACTGGTCGTACCACTAGAGCGATCGGCCGGCTACTGGCTCGATGAGCTGCCGGCTGTCCTCTGGAGTCTGCGTACTACCCCAAACTAGTCAACCGGCTTCACTCCGTTCTTCCTTGTATATGGTGCCGAGGCTGTCATCCCAACTGACATCGAGTTCGACTCGCCTCGGGTCACCATGTACACGGAGGCGGAGGCCAAGGAAGCGCGAGAAGACGGCGTCGACCTACTGGAAGAAGGCCGGCTGTTAGCACTCAGCCGGTCCGCCATCTACCAGCAGGGTTTGCGCCGTTACCACAACCGAAAGGTCAAGCCAAGATCTTTCTAAGAGGGCGACCTTGTGCTTCGGCTGATCCAGCGAACAGCCGGCCAGCACAAGCTCTCGGCCCCTTGGGAAGGCCCCTTCGTCATCAGCAAGGCACTAGGCAACGACTCCTACTACCTGATCGACGCACAAAAACCAAGAGCACGCAAGAGGGATGATTCCGGTAAGGAGTCGGAGCGACCATGGAACGCAAACCTCCTGAGAAGATTTTACAGTTGAAAGCAGTATGTACCATGCTACCGTTTTATTAAATATGAGACAAACGGGCCCCCCCGAGGAGCACTCGGGGACTGCCCTCCTTTATCTATGAATGATGAGCGTCATACTTATGAATGTATTATTACATTTGATTTTCTGTCTGGCACCGGGTCCGACTAGCCGGCCCAGGGACTGGCCGCCTTCAGTTATATTAAAAGTTCTACCTGAACTCAGACAAGTAGTGTGCCAGCACCCGAGCCCTCTCTTGTTGAAAGTCGCAACTCGAAGAACCGACTGCCCGACTGGCAAGAGCCAAAGGCAGAAAGGATGCCCACACGAAAAACGGCTAAGGACTAATGAACTTATATAACGCAAAGATGGCCTCCAACCATGCCTGCCGACTGTCAAAACAGCCGGCTGGCCGGCCTCCCAATCACTTCGCTATAATCCAACAAAGCTAGAGTACTTGCCCTCCCAAGCACTCCCCCAGCCACAGATTGCAGAGCAGCTGTCCGGCTGGGAGGGCGGCAACCAAGGGAGGGCGGCAAAGGAAACAGTAGAAGGATGAAAAGCAAAGAACAAGGGAAAGCCAAACGCATGCATAATTATATTTACACATAAGGCCCCAGACAGGCCAGCAGTCAATATAGTTTTAATACACCCCCAGTGGGTGGAATTGTGCAAACTTAACAAAACACTGTTCCGAGAATGGTGAAACAGGAAAGTAGAGGCAGCAGACTAGACTAAGGGCGCAGCAGGGGAGCCGGGCTGGTCGGGGGAGACGGCGCCGACGGCTGGAGGAGTGGCCGGCTGGCGGGTCTCGGCTTGATCATCGCCGGCTGCAGGCGGCGCACCCACACGTGCCTTGTTGCTGGAGGCACGGTCAAGCTGAGGCTGACCGGCCGCTCCACCATCTGGCGCGGTGTCTTCACCCTCCTCCTCCTCGCCCTTGTCGCTGGAGTCGATCTCCTCCGCCGAGTCCTCCCCGTATGCCGGGTTCAGCCCGAACCACTCCTCCGGCTGGGCAACGCCGTTGTCGTCCACCTCAGGAGCGAAGGCGCTGGTGTCGGTGTAGTCGGCAATCGCTGAAGCCCGCTGGATGATAGCTGGCCGCGCTGGCTCTAGCTCTGTGTCGGCCTCCTGCCGCCAGGTGCCCAGCTGGTCCATGGCGGCCGCCCCCCAAGTCATGGTCCTCCAGGTCATGCTCCGCCCGGTCGGGGAGGAATCGGCGCCCCGCCTCCGACCCGGCTGCAGGTCGAAGGAGAAGGCTCTGCCAAGGTGTGCCGACTGGTCAGAGACAGCTAGAAGGAATTCGGCAACAAAACTAAGAAAAGGAAAAAGAAAAAATATCATGGGCGGAGGATGCGCACGGGAATATGGCTCCTTGCCAAACCGCCACTCTGCGGAGAGCTTGCAGTTCACTAGGTAATTCACCATGTGGGCCACCTCGTCATGCGGCATGTCCTTGGTGCACATCCGACTCAGATCGAGCTGGCCGCTCATCTGACAGATCAGGTGAGGGTGGCTCTGAAGCGGAAGCACCCGGCGCACGATGAAGGCGGCCAGCAAGTCGGACCCAGTCAGGCCCTCCGACTGGATCATCACCCGCAGTCGGGCGACGGCCGCGGCTCCAGCCGGTGTCAGCGACGCAGCCCGATAGGACCAGTGGGGCCGCCTCCCAACCAGCGGGCCGGCTACGTAAGCCGGCAGGTTGACGTAGTCGCCTTGCGGGGCGACGTTCTTCATGTAGAAATAGGACTTCTACCAGCGCTTCACCGACTGGATTAACGTGATGACGGGGAAGGGGTTGTCGGCTGCCGGCCTCCGCATCGCGATGAAGGCACGCCCTGCATGCGGGTGCCCAACTTAGATTGGAAGAACTCCCCCCAGAGCTCGAGGGTGGGGAGAACGCCAAGGAAGCCTTCGCACAATGTGACGAAGGCGGACAACAGCGCCACCGTGTTTGGAGTGAGGTGGTGCGGCTGGAGTTGATAGAAGTCGAGGAAGGAGCGGAAGAAAGCGCTCGCCGGCAAGCCGATGCCACGCAGGAAATGCGAGCGGAAGACTAGCCGCTCGCCTTCCTCCGGCTCCGGCATGATCTCCCTCGCAGGCGCGAGGCGGACCCGCACCTGGTCCACGCCGGGCAACCGCCGCGTCTTGCGAAGGAACTCGATGTGGTCCATATGGACGTGGGAGCCGTCCCAATCCCCGCGATACTGCATGATGGCGAGAAGCTAGCGAGGAAGAGTACGGCGGCGGAGAAAGCACGGCCCTGTGGTGACAGAGCTGTGGGGCGGAGTGAAGAATGATGGGACGGCGCGGCGGTGAGGCGCTGCTGCAAGGGAAAGCAGGAGGAAGAAGATGGCGGAGAGGAGAGGAGCGTGCGAGCGTCTGCTGCTTCCCCCCCTCCCCCTACTTATAGCCTCGCGTGGCGAAGCCGAGGAGGCGAGGCGTGGGAAGGAACGTGGGATTAACTGCGCCCACTCCCCCACGACCCGCGATTATTGCGCCCTAACGGCGTGCGGAAACCGCCGCCGGAAGGCGTGCGGACGGCTTTGGGCCGCAAAGAATCCGCGCCTGGGCCTAGGCGTAGGAGTGGTGGGCCCTTGGCCTGCGGCGACGTCTTGTCACGCGCGTGGGTTGGCAGGCTCTCTTCAGCCAGGGGACACCATGTGGTTCGCAGGCGGCGAGCGGCCGGCCCGCAGCCCGGCGCACGCGCCAACAGACTCCCGCCTTCCGACTTTAAAAAATCTTTCGCCAAGACGGCGCGTCCAACCGAAGCCGGCTCCCAGCTGCTGGCTCATCAAGATAAGAAGCTGACCGAGCTTCCCGACCTCCACTCGGCCTCGAAGCCCAACCAGCTTCGGGGACTACTGTTGGAGTAAATGGCCACGGGTAACCTAACCGACTCCCCCCGGCTCTTCGAGAAATTACCAGGCCATTCAAGCCTTCAAGCATACAAAGCATAGGGCCGCCTTCCCCCGGCCGACTATCCCCAGGGCCGACTCCCAGAAGGCGACCCAGCCTCAGAAACCTCCCCCAAGAAAGATATGAGATAGCCGACTCCAGGGAGCCGGCCCCAAGAGGACCGACTCCCAGAAGCCGAACATGAAGAAAGCCGACTCCCACAAGCCGGCCATGAAGAAAGTCGGCTGAGACTGCACCTACTAAGACTGTACCCATGTAACAGCGATAGGATGGGGCATGGCTGCAGTACAACCCACTACCCCAGAATCTCGGAACGGGTATGGCCACAGGGCGCCGTACGGACCAGCCATCCCCCGTTCGGCGCGGCACTGTAGCCATGTTGGCCCCGATGTCACCCACGACAGGTGCAAGTACGGCCCGTGGGCGGCGGGCCCCTTTGCCAGAGAGACATCAGAAGACGGCCCGGCCTCCTCTAGTCGGCCAGGGATGTGGCCGGCTCCCGATAGCCGGCTACCTCCCTCCCTCGAAGCGTGCGCCCCATTATGGAGACAAGATGAGGTAAGGCCAAAGTGAGAGCTCGCAAGACGGCGGCACTGTAGCCACGCTTACCTCGATGAAGCCCTCGTCATCAGAGGTGAGCCAACAGTAACCAGCCGCCGACAAAGCCCCCAAGCGGTGGGGCCGGCCTGCCGGCCAAGAAGCCGGCAGCCGGCGGGACCCACCAGTCGGCGGGCCCCAATAACCGGCGGAGAAGCCGGCGAGCATATATACTGACGGCTGGGACCTGCACCCAGCCGGATTACTGTTGTACCCCTGGGAGGTAGGCCTATATAAACCCCCCAGGGCACGCATGCAAAGGGTGGATCTCATAGAGTTTCACACACCACATAGAGAGAAAAGGAGAGCTAGCCTTGCCCTTCTTCTTCCTCTAGCCAGACAGCTCAAGGAGCACTTGTAGCCACTTGTATTGATCTAGTGATCATGCGGAGACCCCGCAGAGCAGGACTAGGGGTGTTATCTCCACGGAGAGCCCCGAACCTGGGTAAGATCCGCCGCCGTGCATGTCTTCGCCTCATCCCGTTTCCAGGCACCGGCGACGTCTTACTGGCTCCCAAAATGATTAGCCACCCGTTGGCATATGTCGCACCTACCACCCGACACTAGAGCAGCAACTGATTTGTCGTTTCATGAAGTATCCCTTCTTTCCCTTGCCCTTCTTGAAACTAGTGGTTTTACTAACCGTCAACAATTGATTCTCCTACTTGATTTGTACTTTCGCAGTGTCAAACATCGCGAATTGCTCAAGGATCATCATGTCTATCCCTGATATATTATAGTTCATCATGAAGCTCTAATAGCTTGGTGGCAGTGACTATGGAGAACCATCACTAACTCATCTGGAAGAT
Source organism: Aegilops tauschii subsp. strangulata (assembly GCF_002575655.3). Lineage (NCBI taxonomy): Eukaryota > Viridiplantae > Streptophyta > Magnoliopsida > Poales > Poaceae > Aegilops > Aegilops tauschii. The sequence continues at coordinate 336,783,727 of NC_053035.3, forward strand.
TAACTCCCACTCGATTCAAGCGATTGCAGTACTCAGACAATCTGAGTACATGCTCAACGATTGGGCTTTTCTCCCTTAGTTTGCAGGCTTAAGAAACTTGTCAGAGGTCTCATACCTCTTGACGTGGGGCACTAGTCTGAAATCCCAATTTCAGTCTTTGGAACATCTCATATGTTCTGCGAAGTTTCAAAAACGTCTTTGGCGCCTCAATTCTAAACCGTTAGCATTACGGACTGAACTATCACGTAGTCATCAAAATGTGTATGTCAGATGTTCGCAACATCCACAGACGACGCTCGAGGTTCACAGACCGAGCGGCGCATTAAGGACATAAGCCTTCTGCGCAGTAATGAGGATAATCCTCAGTTTACGGACCCATTCCGCATAATTTCTACTATCAACTTTCAACTAAATTTTCTCTAGGAACATATCTTAAACAGTAGAATCAAAGCGTAAGCTACGACATAATTTGCAAAGACCTTTTGACTATGTTCATGATAATTAAGTTCATCTGATTATTTAATGAACTCCCACTTAGATAGACATCCCTTTAGTCATCTATGTGATACATGATCCGAGTCAACTAGGCCGTGTCCGATCATCACGTCAGATGAACTAGTCATCATCGGTGAACATCTTCATGTTGATCGTATCTACTATATGACTCATGTTCGACCTTTCAGTCTCTTGTGTTCCGAGGCCATGTCTGTACATGCTAGGCTCGTCAAGTCAACCTAAGTGTTTTGCATGTGTAAATCTGGTTACACCCATTGTATGCGCACGTTAGAATCTATCACACCCGATCATCACGTGGTGCTTCGAAACAACGAACCTTCGCAATGGTGCACAGTTAGGGGGAACACATCTCTTGAAATTTTAGTGAGGGATCATCTTATTTATGCTACCGTCGTTCTAAGCAAATAAGATGTAAACATCAAAAACATCACATGCAAATCATAAAGTGACATGATAGGGCCAATATCATCTTTCGCCTTTTGATCTCCATCTTCGAGGCGCGGCATGATCACTTTCGTCACCGACATGACACCATGATCTCGATCATCAGGATCTCCATCATCGTGTCTTCATGAAGTTGTCTCGCCAACTATTACTTCTACTACTACGGCTAACGGTTAGCAATAAAGTAAAGTAATTACATGGCGTTTTTCATTGACACGCAGGTCATACAATAAATTAAGACAACTCCTATGGCTCCTGCCGGTTGTCATACTCATCGACATGCAAGTCATGATTCCTATTACAAGAAAATGATCAATCTCATAAATCACATATATATAATTCATCACATCCTTTTGTCCATATCACATCACATAGCATACCCTGCAAAAACAAGTTAGACGTCCTCTAATTGTTGTTGCATGTTTTACGTGGCTGCTATGGGTTTCTAGCAAGAACGTTTCTTACCTATGCAAAAGCCACAACGGTGATATGCCAATTGCTATTTACCCTTCATAAGGACCCTCTTCATCGAATCTGATCCGACTAAAGTGGGAGAGACAGACACCCGCTAGCCACCTTATGCATCAAGTGCATGTCAGTCGGTGGAACCTGTCTCACGTAAGTGTACGTGTAAGGTCGGTCCGGGCCGCTTGATCCCACAATGCCGCCGAATCAAGATAAGACTAGTAACGACAAGCAAATTGAACAAATGATCGCCCACAACTACTTTGTGTTCTACTCGTGCATAGAATCTACGCATAGACCTAGCTCTGATACCACTGTTGGGGAACGTAGCAATAATTCAAAATTTTCCTACGTATCACCAAGATCAATCTAGGAGATGCTAGCAACGAGAGAGAGGGAGTGCATCTTCATACCCTTGAAGATAGCTAAGCGGAAGTGTTACAAGAACGCGGTTGATGGAGTCATACTCGCGGCGATTCAAATCACGGAAGATCGGATCTAGCATCGTGACAAGATGAGGGAGCAGCAGGGAGGGGCCCTCGTCATCAATCGCCAACGGCTTCTCCAAGCCCTTCTCGTAGAGCTCCTGCAGTGCTTCACGGGACCTCTGCTCGAGAGATCCGAAGGCCGCACGATCCTCGACAAGAACCTTTGCCTTGGACTCCAGCAGGACCTTCTCCGCTTCCACCTTCTTCTCCAGCTCCTCTAGGCGGCTGCATTCTGTGACCTGCGCCCTCGCCGACTGATCCAGCTCGGTGTCACGGACGGCGACCGCGTCTTCTTGGGCACTCATCTTCTCCTCCCATGTCTCGCCCTCACGAGCCTCGGTGGTGCGCTCGTTGCAAAGGGTCTCCAGCTCGGCCTCCGCCAACCGGCAGCGTTCCTCGGTGGCCGCGGCATCCTTCTGCGCGGCGTCACGGGCGGCAGCGGCCAGGCCGGCGGCCTGCTCCCCTTCCTTCGAAGCTGCTACGGCCTGGCTCCACGCTGCCCTGACGGACGCGTCTGAACGCAGCCACCCCGAAATCAGCTCCAGGCACCCCGATGCCAGGGGGCAGTCGGGGCCTTGGAGGTCGTCCCGAAGCCGGGTCAGCGCAGAAAAAGCCTCCTCTAGAGCATCAGGCGAAGTAGAAGGATCACGAGCCAACGACATGATGGAAGGAGGAGGAGACAACTTCATCGCCAGGGCCTGTGAGTTGGTAGCAGCAGAAGAAGAAACTGGGGGCTCCTGAGCCTTTGGGACCTCGGCCGGCGAGCTGAGAGCGGGTGCCTCCGGAGCCGACTTGGCTGTGGAAGTCTCTTTCTCCTGAGGACGGTCCTACGGGCCTTGCGAGTATGACCTGGCCAGAGAAGCACGAGCGCCATCGCCGCCTTTCCGCGCCGGGGGAGGTGCGGCCGTGGCAGGCTGCTGGGTCCCAGGGGCCGCGGACACTCCCTCTCTCTTCTTCTTCATCGCCAGCGTTGGCTGGTGGTGCAAAGGAGAAGCGTCAGGAAGCAGCGGCAGAAGCAGGAACAAAATTAGGACAAAGCACTTACTGGTCTACGGCGGCGTAATCCCTCGGCCTCTTCTGAAGCACGAAGCCCAAAGGCTTCGTGGCCTGGGGCGCCGGCGTGCGAGTCCCAGGAGTAGATGAGGCGTGGCAACTGGCCCTGCGGCAGCATCTGTCAGCGTCAGAACAGGGGCACCTCCTCAGGAGATCAGTGTCGATGTGCTCTTCGTCGGGACCCCAGCCAGCGACTTCTTTGGGGGAGTGGCCTTGGACCTTGTGGTGACCCCAGCGGGGGGTGAGGCCCCCTCACCGGATGGTCATCGACGTCGTCATCGTCGGGGAAGGCGTGGAGGAGATATGTCATACACGGAGGGGAAGTCTCCCCTACCCCCTCATGGATCGCCTCCGAGTCCGGCTCCTCCTCTGTCGGATCACGGGTTCCGGAAAAACCCTTAAGGTTCGAACTCTAGGGTGCGCGCGAAGTTCTTTCCCCCAACCGATCCACGCCCTAGCTTCCTGAGATCTCGTGGACGAACTCAACAAACTCACAACACAGAAGACGCAAGATTTATACTGGTTCGGGCCGCCGTTGTGGTGTAATACCCTACTTCAGTGTGGTGGTGGTGGATTACCTCTCGGGCTGATGATGAACAGTACAAGGGGAAGAACAGCCTCCTGAGGTTGAGGTGTTCTTGTGCTCGGTGAACTTGTGGGTGTGAGGATGGGAGATGGAATCGATCCCCTCCTACTGTGGTGGCTAGTCCTATTTATAGAGGCCCTGGTCCTCTTCCCAAATATTGAGCGGGAAGGGAGCCAACAACGGCCAATTTTGAAAGGGGCCAGCTAGTATAGCTTATCCTGACAAAAGCGGTCTTCGCCTGCAAAAGGCTGTGGCGGTGACGCCGCCTTGGGCTCCATGGTGACCCCCGTCTTGCCGTCCTGCTGGTGTTGGTCTCGTTGCACTGATATAGAAACCTTTGCTTGATGCCTCGGTACTCCGCGCCTGCGCTTGCTTCCTTAGCACCAAAGGGGAAACTGTTGGGGAACATAGCAATAATTCAAAAATTTCCTACGTGTCACCAAGATCAATCTAGGAGATGCTAGCAACGAGAGAGAGGGAGTGCATCTTCATACCCTTGAAGATGGCTAAGCGGAAGCGTTACAAGAACGCGGTTGATGGAGTCGTACTTGCGGCGATTCAAATCACGGAAGATCCGATCTAGCGTCGAACGGACGGCGCCTCCGCGTTCAACACACGTACAGCCCGGGGAAGTCTCCTCCTTCTTGATCTAGCGAGGTGAGAGGAGAAGTTGAGGAACTCTGGCAGCACGACGGCGTGGTGGCGATGGAGCTCGTGGTTCTCCGGCAGAGCTTCGCTAAGCACTACGGAGGAGGAGGAGGAGTTGGAGGAGGAGAGGGCTGCGCCAGGCAAGAGGGTCGGCTGCCCTCTCTCTCCCTCACTATATATAGGGGGAAGGGGGGTGGAGGAGGCACCCTAGGGTTCCCTAGGGGAGGGGCGGCAGCCACAGGGGAATCCCTAGATGGGTTTGGGCGCCCCCACCCCTAGGAAACTTGCCCCCCAAGCCGGGAGGGATGGCTGCCCTAGGGGAGGCACCCCCACCTCTCCAAGTTACATGAGAGGGGTTGGGAGGGGCGCACAGCCCCTTAGTGGGCTGGTGTGCCCCCTCCCCTTGGCCCATAAGGGCCCCCAATGCTTGCCGGGGCCTCCGAAACACCTTTCGGTCACGCTGGTCGTCACCCGATACTCCCAGAACAATTCCGGACTCCAATACCCTTCATCCAATATATCGATCTTCACCTCCGGACCATTCCGGAGTTCCTCGTCATCTCCAGGATCTCATCTGGGACTCCGAACAACCTTCGGTAACCACATACTATTTCCCATAACAACTCTAGCGTCACCGAACCTTAAGTGTGTAGACCCTACGGGTTCGGGAACCATGTAGACATGACTGAGACGTTCTCCGGCCAATAACCAACAGCGGGATCTGGATACCCATGTTGGCTCCCACATGTTCCATGATGATCTCATCGGATGAACCACGATGCCGGGGATTCAATCAATCCCGTATACAATTCCCTTTGTCCATCGGTATGTTACTTGCCCGAGATTCGATTCGGTATCCCAATACCTCGTTCAATCTCGTTACAGGCAAGTCTCTTTACTCGCTCCGTAACGCATGATCCCGTGGCTAACTCCTTAGTCACATTGACCTCATTATGGTGATGCATTACCGAGTGGGCCCAGAGATACCTCTCCGTCATACGGAGTGGCAAATCCCAGTCTCGATTCATGCCAACCCAACAGACACTTTCGGAGATACCTGTAGTGCACCTTTATAGCCACCTAGTTACGTTGTGACGTTTGGTACACCCAAAGCATTCCTACGGTATCCGGGAGTTGCACAATCTCATGGTCTAAGGAAATGATACTTGACATTAGAAAAGCTCTTAGCAAACGAACTACACGATCTTGTGCTATGCTTAGGATTGGGTCTTGTCCATCACATCATTCTCCCAATGATGTGAACCCATTATCAATGACATCCAATGTCCATGGTCAGGAAACCATAACGATCTATTGATCAACGAGCTAGTCAACTAGAGGCTTACTAGGGACATGTTGTGGTCTATGTATTCACACATGTATTACGGTTTCCAGTTAATACAATTATAGCATGAACAATAGACAATTATCATGAACAAGGAAATACAATAATAACCATTTTATTATTGCCTCTAGGGCATATTTCCAACAGAAACACGGATACTGCGTGTGCTGGCGCCCGCCTGATCTTGATCGTCATGGCTCACGTCACGAGAACCTCATGAGGTCTGCCTCGCCTTGATCTCTCCGTTGCTCGCGAGCCAACTTGGTGAGGCCGCTCCTGAGGAGGTCTTGTGTCGTCCGCTTCACGAGGCTTGGCCCCTCGTGAGGGTCTTGAACGCCTTGTTGATGAAGATGGGCCATACGGGCCCACGCGCAGAGCCACGCCGTGGGCCACAGGCAGGCAAGTCTGGGGACCCCCGTTCCTAGAAGTTCGACAGTAGCCCCCGGGCCCAAGGCGCGCTCGGGCTTGGCTTCGAGGCGAAGCCAAAGGCCGACTGCGGAGCGTCGCGGGCCCCAAAAGCCTGCGGCCTTGGTCGATGCGTCGCGGTTGATTGGACGTGGGCGTCTCCTCTTCCCCACGCTGCCTCGGCAACTGCCCGACTTCACAAGTCCTTGCGACATGCAAGGGAAAACCATCATTACCTGTGATCGTGGGAGGCGCCGCTTGGCCTTCTCCCGCTATAAATGGGGAGGGGGGCAGAGCCCCCGTCGCCCATCTCTTCATAGTCCACTTGCTTCTTCCTCCTTGCTCCTCTGCTAGTAGCAATGGCGCCGTCGAAGAGGTTCTCTGTCGCGGAGAAGGGCAAAGGCCGCTCGTGAGGGGCCCGGCTCTCCGGCGCCTAGGTGTGGACGCGGCCGTCCCCGTAAGCACACCGCGACCCTCGCCGCGGCCCCCTACTCCCGGGGTGGCGCCGCTCCGCGTGGCAGGGGTCGCTCCGGTCGCGGCAGCCCCATCGACGAAGGGAGGTGTGCCGTGGTTGCGCGGCCTCCCCGGCCGCGCTTCCACTCGGCAGAGGTGCTGCCGGAGTTTGTTGTCTGGTCGGAGGATCCGGCCGGCAACTGGCTTCAACTTCTGCGCTTCTTCACCGTCGAGCTGCCAGCCTCCGGTCTAGGTGGGCTCTGGCTGCAGGTGGACGGTTGCTGTAGCAGGGCTTCTTGGGTTGTGGTCGAGGTCTCCGTCGTGGGCAACATAGCTCTGGTCCGCGGTTGGCAGACGTTTGCCCGCGCGCGCGGCCTGGGCAGGTGGTCGACCCTCCACTTCAAGTATGACGGTGACGCGACTCTCTATGTGAGCGTGTTTGGGGAGGATGGTCATCGCGCCGGGTGCTGCCCCGAGGTGAATGACAGCGAGGAGGTACTCGGCATAGGCGACGGCCGCGATGAGGACGAGGGCGAGCCCACCCTAGGCACCGGCCGCGCCTCGTCCAGCTACGGTGGCTCTTCTCTCGGCGACAGCTCCAGCAGCGGCGGCTACGACCAGCCGCCCCGTCGTCGCGCTCGCTTCGAAGGTGGTAGCGGGTTGTCTCATCGCCGCGCCTCCGTGTAGCGCGAGGAGGGATCCGGCTGAGCTCGGGACGTCGCCAAGGGCCTGCGCCCGAGGACCGCCATAGGGGCAAGCGCCGCTTTTGTTTCGTTCTTCCTTTCCTTCCTGCATCAAAAATGAAACCAGTATGGGCCCGGAGGGGCGTGTATCGAACTATGCTTCCTCAGTCATTATGCTATGTTTGTTGTTTCCGTGCTGTGTCGTTATTTTGTGCGGAGATAACTTAGCTTGGCGCGTTCGGGGTAGCCTCTTCTTCATGAGGCACTTGTTTCCTCGTGCCCGTCTTGACTTAGCGGTCGCGCAGAAACTGCAAAAAATTCGTTAGGAAGCTCGCTAGGAAGCTTAGGAAGCTAGCTAGGAAGCTTAGGAGGCTTATTGTTCACCCAAGCTTTGACCCAGCGCTTCATATCACGGTACCCGAGGGGCACGGATTAGGAGAGATGCGCCAGCTTGTGGGCTCGAGCGAGGGTGCCTCGTGAAAAAGCAGGCGGAAGGCAGAGAGAAGGAAAAGCGCTCGCGAGGGCACCTGCCTAGCCCCCTCACGAGGTATGCGAGAGAGAGAACACAAGTTAACTGGAGTCAGAAATAGCAGCGAAAGGCAACGGAACCAAATCAGCAGGGAACACGAGAAGCAAACTTCAATTAAAAGAAGGCAAGCCAACTACAGAAAGCAAATGAAAAGCTGTGTCTGGCACCTAGTCTAGTCTTCAAGTCTTCTCACCAGCGCGGAGCTAAGTGCTGCCACTAGGCATGGGAGGGAGCCCCCGAGGCCCGAGGGCGGCACTCCTGAGACTCCGGGGCGTGTACAGCCCCACTCATTATTACGTGAGAGTATTACCGGCGGCGATCTTCACAGGCACCGGGCCTTCTTCACAGGCACTGGGCCTTTCTTCACAGGCGCTGGACCTTGCTTCATGGGTAGAACTTCCGGAGGTGCTGGATGTTCCAGGCGTTCTGGATGGGCACCCCGTCCTGTGTTTCCAGGCACGCGGCGCCAGGCCTGGAGACATGGACGACCCTGAATGGGCCCTCCCACATGGGTGAGAGCTTGTGCAGCCCCTCCCTGGATAGGACCCGCCTCAGGACGAGGTCGCCCGCCTCGAGCATCTTGGAGCGGATGTTGCGGCAGTGATATCGCCGCAGCGCCTGCTGATACCTTGCTGCCCGTAGCGCGGCTTCGCGGCGGCATTCCTCCCCCAGCACGTGGTCCATCCCCCACATGGTGTCCTGTTGTATTTCATCAAACGCCAGGACCCCTGCGGAGTGATGCTTGACCTTGTGAGGAAGGACTGCTCCTACCCCGTAGACGAGGAAGAACGGGGTGTCGCCCGTCGTCTTGGTGGCGGTAGTACGGATGGACCACAACACGGACTGGTGCTCGTCGTACCAGCCCCTGCCCCTGGCCTCCAGCTTCTTCTTGAAAGTCCTGGTCTTGAGGCCCCTCAGGACCTCCGCGTTGGTGCGTTCGGCCTGACCATTGCTCCTGGGGTGCGCCACCGAAGCGTAGCAGATCTGCGTTCCAAGGTTAGCACATTATGTTTTGAAGAAATTACTGGTGAACTGTGAGCTGTTATCAGTGATGATGCGGTTGGGGACCCCGAAGCGGCTCGTGGGACCCTTGATGAATTTGACCGCCGAACCAGCTGGGATGGTGCGGACGGCTTCCACCTCCGCCCACTTGGTGAACTTGTCAATGGCAATGTAGAGGTAGCGGTAGCCCCCAGGCGCTCGAGGAAACGGGCCCAAGTTATCCAGCCCCCAGACCGCGAACGGCCATGTGAGTGGGATGGTCTGGAGGCCCTGAGCCGGCTGATGGATCTGCTTGGCGTGAAACTGGCAGGCTTCACAGGACTTCACCAACTGAGCTGTGGGCCAGTAGAATCCGCTGCGGTATGCCTTGCCGACGAGGGTCCGTGATGACGAGTGGTGCCCGCAGTCCCCTCCGTGTATGTCAGACAGCAACTCCTTCCCCTGGTCTCTGGAGATGCAACGCAGTGAAACATCATTTGGTCGCCTCCTGTACAACTCACCGTCCCGGATGCAGTATTTCGTGGCTTTCCAGGCCACACACTCCGCATCCCTCCTTTCCGGCAGCGCCCCTTGCATCAGGTATTCCTTGAATTCCTTGGTCCAACATCCCTCTTGGGGCTCGAGCGCCAAGGGTAGGCGCACTCCTGAGGTCGGGCCACAGGCCGGGGCTCCTGTGGCAGGCGGCTGTGGGAGCTCCTCCCGAGGCTGAGCTATTCTCGGAAGTGGTGGTGTCGCTAATGGCTTGGAGAGCCGTTCCTCAAAGACGTCGGGCTCTTGGGGCTGGCGTTTGGATGCCCTCTTGGTGATGCCGTCAGCTTCCTTGTTGGTGCCCCGGGGCACGTGCTGCAACTCCAGGCCCAGGAACTGCTTCTCCATCTTGCGCACCTCCGTGAGGTATGCCTCCATGTGCTCGTCCTTCGGCTCATATACCTTGTTGGAGAAGTTGACGAGGAGCTACGAGTCGCCCTTAACGGTAAGGCGCTTCACCCCCAGAGCTGCCGCGGCCTTCAGGCCAGCTATGAGGCCTTCATATTCTGCGATGTTGTTGGAGACCTTCTCACCCTGCTGAAAGCAGAGCTGCACGGCGTAGTAGAGCTTGTCCTGAGTGGGCGAGATGAGTACTCCTCCAGCCCCCGCGCCCTGGTGCGCGAAGGCGCCATCGAAATACATGACCCAGCCGTCTGGCGCCTCGCTTCCCGGTGAGGTGGGCCGGTCTTCGCCTACTTCAAGCGTCGGGGCATCCATCCATTCCGCCACAAAATCAACGAGCGTGGCTCCCTTGATGACCCTGGTAGTGCTGAATTCCAACTGGAATGCGTGCAGCTCGATGTTCCACTCGGCGACCCTTCCAGCAGAGTTGGGGCTCCTGAGCACTCTCTCCAATGGGTAGGCTGAGACGACCTTGATGGGGTGGCCCTGGAAGTAGTGCTGCAACTTGCACGAGGCCACCAAGAGCGCGAGCAGGAGCTTCTGAGGCATGGGATATCGTGCTCTCGCGTCCCGCAACACCGTGCTGACAAAATACACCGGGTGCTCGACGAGGGCTGGCGCGTTGGCGAGGCTCGTGTCCTGCAAAAGTTGGGGCGTCTCCTGAGGTGGTGGAACTCTCGACGCCTGACCGCTTGCGGGATTCTCAGCGACATCGTCCTGCCGAGCTTGGCCTTCTGTTGATGCCGCTACGGCTCTTGCTGCGCCTTCTTGATCTTGCGTCATCCCGGCTGGCGGAGTAGCTTGGCGCGACACGCCCTTGGCTTGGTGCTCTTCCCGAACCGCCACCAGCGCCGCGCTGGCGGAGTATGGGGTGGCGACAAGATAAAGTACCAGAGGCTCGAGAGGTCGTGGCGCCACCATCACCGGAGGGCTGGTCAGGTATCTCTTGAGGTCTTGAAAAGCTCGGTCGGCCTCCGGGGTCCACTCGAATGGGCCCTTCTTCTTCATCGGCTTGAAGAAGGGTAGGGCGCGCTCTCCCAGCTTGGAGATGAAGCGTCCCAACGCAGTTACCCGACTAGCCAGCTTCTGCATTTCCTTGAGGGTCTGCGGTGGGCTCATGTCCTCAATGGCCTTGATCTTCTCCGGGTTCGCCTCGATCCCTCTATGGGACACGAGAAATCCCAGCAGCTTGCCGGAAGGGACACTGAACACGTAGTTCTCTGGGTTAAGTTGCAAGTTCACCTGGTGCAGGCTCGCGAAGGTCTCCTCCAGATCTTGGATCAAGGTTCTTGCCTCCCAAGACTTCACCACAATGTCGTCGACGTAGGCCTCCGTGTTTCTCCCGAGCTGCCGCCCTAAGGCGATGTGCATCAACCGCTGAAAGGTCGCGCCCGCGTTGTGCAGTCCAAAGGGCATGCAGGTGTAGCAGTACACCCCACACGGGGTCAGGAAGGCTGTCTTCTCTACATCTTCTACCGCCATCTTGATTTGGTGATACCTTGAAAACGCATCCAGGAAGCACAATAGGTCGCACTCGGCGGTGGAGTCGACGATCTGGTCGATGCGCGGAAGCGGGAAAGGATCTTGGGGGTAGGCCTTGTTGAGGTTGGTGAAGTCGACGCACATTCGCTCCTTCCCGCCCTCCTTCGGCACAACGACGGGGTTTGCCAGCCACTCGGGGTACCGAACCTCGCGAATGGCACCCGCCGCCTCTAACTTGCGGGTTTCTTGGATGATGAAGGCCTGCTTCTCCGTGGACTGCCGTCTCGCCCACTGCTTGACAGGGCGTACATTGGGGCACACCCTTAAGTGATGTTGAATAACCTCTCTCGGGACCCCCACCTGCTGATTGGGTTCCCATGCGAATATTCCCTTGTTTGCACGCAAGAACTTCACCGATGCTTCTTCTTGGCTTGGGTCGAGGCTGGCACCTATGGTAAAGGTGGCTCCCAAGGTCCCGTCCTCATCGACCGGCACTTGCTTGGCTTCCGCCTTGTCTTGGGTGAACAACTGCTTCTTCTTGGTTGGTGCGACTCCCTGGACCTTGGGGGTGCTCGCACCGGCGGGCTACGCCGCCCCGGCGGTCTTGAGGGCGAGTTTGAGCGCCGTCAAGGCCTCCTTGGCGTCCCCCTTGACGGCGAGGACGCCTTTGCTTCCGGGCATCTTCAGGAGGTTGTAGGCCGGATGGGTCGCTGCCATGAACTGGGCCAGAGCTGGGTACCCGAGGATGGTGTTGTACGGGAGGCCGATGCGGGTGATGTCGAAGTCGATCTACTCGGTGCGGTAGTTGTCGCGCGTGCCGAAGGTGACGGGGAGGTGAATCTGCCCCAGGGAGTGGGCGACACCGCCGCCAACTCCTGAGAAAGGCTTGCTGAGGCTGAGCCGCTCGAGGGGTACGTGAAGAAGGCTAAAGGCCTCCACGAAGAGCACGTTGAGGCCGGCGCCGCCGTCGATGAGGGTCTTGGTAACGGCCACGTTGCAAATAGTGGGCGTGTAGAGCATCGGGAGCATACCCGAGCCGGAGGTGGTGACCGGGTGGTCTTCCGAATCGAAGGTGAGGTCGGCCTCGGGCACGGCCCAGCCCGGCGGAGCCCCCGAGCGCTTGGAAGCGGCACCAATCTGGCGGAGGAACGACTTGATGTGGCGATCTGAAGGCGGTGCTTGAGAGCCACCCAGCAGTGCCATGACCGCGTGGTGCGCCGGTGCCGCGTAGCGTGCAGTGAAGAGACCGTGCAGCTGCTCCCAAGACGCCATAGTGGATCCGGGGATGTTCAGCATCCAGGCACGCAGCTCGCTGGCGAGGGCCATGGGAAGCCAGTTGGCCATGACCTTGTCGTTACCCCGCCCTCGAGGACGGCCTTCTCATATGCCAGCAGGAAAGCCGACGGGTCTGTTGCGCCATCGTAGCGCGGCGGCATCTCCGGCATGAACTTGGGCGGCCATTGCACCTGCCGCAAGGCGGGGGCCAGGGCTCGAAGCCCCCTGGCCCCGTCGTCAGCGCCTGCCGTCGGAGCTGGGAGCGAGACGCCTGCCATGCGGGTGGGCGCGGCGGCGGTGGAGCACAGATCGATGGAAGGAAAGCTACGGTGCACCCCTACCTGGTGCGCCAAATGTCGGATCACGGGTTCTGGCAAAACCTTAAGGTTCAAACTCTGGGGTGCGTGCGAAGTTCTTTCCCCCTACCGATCCATACCCTAGCTTGCTGAGATCTCGCGGACGAACACAACGAACTCACAACACAAAAAATGTAAGATTTATACTGGTTCGGGCCACCGTTGTGGTGTAATACCCTACTCCAGTGTGGTGGTGGTGGATTGCCTCTCGGGTTGATGATGAACAGTACAAGGGGAAGAACAACCTCCTGAGGTTGAGGTGTTCTTGTGCTCTGTGAACTTGTGGGTGTGAGGATGGGAGACGGAATCGATCCCCTCTTACTATGGTGGCTAGTCCTATTTATAGAGGCCCTGGTCCTCTTCCCAAATATTGAGTGGGAAGGGAGCCAACAGCGGCCAATTTTCAAAGGGGACAGCTTACCTCCGTCTTGCCGTCCTGCTGGTCTTGGTCTCATTGCACCGATATAGAAACCTTTGCTTGACGCCTCGGTACTCTGCGCCTGCGCTTGCTTCCTTAGCACCAAACGGGAAACAAGGACACTGCGCGCGCTGGCTGCCGCCTAGCGCCCGCCTGATCTTGATCGTCATGGCTCACGTCACGAGAATCTCGTGAGGTTTGCCTCGCCTTGATCTCTCCGCTCCTCGCGAGCCAACTTGGTGAGGCCGCTCCTGAGGAGGTCTTGTGTCGTCTGCTTCACGAGGCTTTGCCCCTCGTGAGGGTCTTGAACGTCTTGTTGATGAAGATGGGCCGTACGGGCCCATGCGCAGAGCCACGCCGTGGGCCGCAGGCAGGCAAGTCTGGGGACCCCCATTCCCAGAACATCGACATCCTCCTCGCCGGAGTCGCCGGAGGACAGTAGCAACGGGGCCCCGGTAGGCCCCGGTGGCACGAGCCCGTGCTCGTTGAAGACATGCATGGCAGAAGCAATCTCTGCCCCGTCAGGGCGGCGGTACAGCGGAAGATGGGTGTCCGGCAGGTACCCCTGATCCTCCCCAACCAAGAGGCGCAGAGCCACACCCAGCTCCTCCTTGGACAAGGGGTCCGGGCACAAGAGGAGGTCGTCCCCCTCGTGCTCGAGCTTCCACAGAGGGCGCGAGTGCGCCCGGAGCGGGGCCAGGCGCTGCGCCATAAACTCCTTGAGTATCATGGCCCTCGTCAGCTTCTCTGCCTCCGGGTCATCGGGCTTCAAATCGGCAGCCATCTTCTCCAGCACATACTTCACCCGGGGGTCGGCAAGCTTCACGCTGGGCCAACCATCGTGGGGCAAAGGCATCCCCATCGGCAGCGCCAGCCGAGGGTAGGAGCACTTGGCATCCATGAGGATCCACTTGTTCCTGAAGCCCTCGGCCTTCTTCCTGGCCCTCGAGATCGCATTGGACCCGTTGGCCGCGACGAAGTTGGCGCATCCCAAGCACTGCCCCTCCTTGTTCTGGAGGTAGAAAAAGTGGCGCAGCAGCGCCACGGACAGCATCACCCCCATGAATGCCTCGCAGTAGAAGGCAAAGATCGACAGGAGGAGAATGGAGTTGGGATGAAGATGGAGGGCATGGAGGTTGTAGTGACTGAGTACAGCATAGAAGAAATCGGAAAAAGGAGGGACCAGCCCCGCGAAGACACTATTCAAGAAGAAGGGATGGAAGGTACTGCCCGCAGCCTTAGGCTTGGCGGAGCCAACCCGCAGTGCTACCTCTCTTCCCTCGTCATCGTCGCCCACCGTCATCTGGCGCACAATGGCAAGCTTTTCCTCTGAGACCGTGGGCGCGCTCAAGGCCGGCTCGTACCAGGCGGGTGAGCGTGAGGCCTTGGCCTTGTTGGACGCCATTTGCGGCAGGCTCACAGAAGAGTTCGTGTGGATCTAGAGTCTCTCGGGGCGAGAAGAAGGGGATCTGGAGCAAGGCAGACGAAGGCAATGAAAGCTCTGCGGCACGCACCAGCCTTTTGTCAGTCAAGGATAGTTGCCGAGGTAGCATGGAGAAGCGGAGGCACCCACGCCCTGTCAATCGCCATGTGTCGACCAAGGCCGTAGGCGGTTCGGGCCCGTGGCACTCCACACTTGCCCTTTGGCTTCGCCTCGAAGCCAAGTCCGAGCGTGCCTTGCGCCTGGTGGCTACTGTCGGCGTCCTGGGAACGGGGGTACCCAGACTTGCCTGCTTGTGGCCCACGGCGTGGCTCCACTAACGGCGCAGTACGGCCTGGCTTCGACAACAACAACTCAAGACCCTCGCGAGGGGCCAAGCCTCCCGAGGCGGGCGACACCAAGACCTCCCTGGGGGCAGCCTCGCTAGGCTGGCTCCCGAGTAGCAGAGATACCTATGCAAGGGGCACCTCGTGAGGTTCACATGACGTGAGCCATGACGACCAAGGCCAGGCAGGCGCCAGCGGGCGCAGTGTACCAGTTGAGGGAGTCCTGGGTTAGGGGGTCCTCGGACAGCCGGACTATATCCTTTGGCCGGACTGTTGGACTATGAAGATACAAGATTGAAGACTTCGTCCCGTGTCCGGATGGGACTCTCCTCGGCGTGGAAGGCAAGCTTGGCAATACGGATATGTAGATCTCCTCCCTTATAACCGACTCTGTGTAACCCTAGCCCCCTCCGATGTCTATATAAACCGGAGGGTTTAGTCCGTAGGATGAGAACAATCATACCATAGGCTAGCTTCTAGGGTTTAGCCTCTACAATCTCGTGGTAGATCAACTCTTGTAATACTCATATCATCAAGATCAATCAAGCAGGAAGTAGGGTATTACCTCCATCGAGAGGGCCCAAACCTGGGTAAACATCGTGTCCCCCGCCTCCTGTTACCATCCGCCTTAGACGCACTGTTCGGGACCCCCTACCTGAGATCCGCCGGTTTTGACACCGACATTGGTGCTTTCATTGAGAGTTCCACTATGTCGTCGCGATAAAGGCTCGATGGCTCCTTCGATCATCGCCAACGATGCGATCCAGGGTGAGGTTTTCCTCCCCGGAGAGATCTTCGTATTCGGCGGCTTCATACTATGGGCCAACTCGCTTGGCCATCTGGAGCAGATCGAGAGCTACGCCCCTGGCCGTCAGGTTAGGATTGGAAATTCAAACTACACTGCGGACATCCGCGGAGACTTGATCTTTGACGGATTCGAGCCCATGTCAGGTGCGCCGCACAGTCACGACGAGCACGACTTAGCTTTGCCGCCGGGCGGTGTTCGGGAGATCACACCTATGCCTACTCTGGCCCTAGATCCGGAGTTGATTGCGCCGTCCAAGGACGATGGACGGACCCCGCCTCGGAGGCCACACACTCGGTGGCGATAGAGCCGAATACTAACTTCACCTCCTATGAGACCTGTGTTGCCGGATCCTCGGATTCATCCCCGGCCACAGGCCCCGAACCGCCTGCGTCCATGCATATCGAATCTGATTGGGCGCCGATCATGGAGTTTACCGCCGCGGATATCTTTCAGCACTCGCCTTTTGGCGATGTGCTAAATTCATTAAGGTCTCTCTCCCTGTCAGGAGGCCCTTGGCCGAACTATGTCCGGCCCGAACGGGAAGCAGACGACGAAGAAATTCGTTCCCCACCCACCACCCACTTAATAGCCACTGTCGACGATCTAACCAATATGCTCGATTTCGACTCTGAAGACATCGACAGTATGGACGACGATGCAGGAGAGGAACAGAAACCACCGCCCACAGGGCGCTGGATGGCCACTTCATCACATGATATATATATGGTGGATACACCCAAAGAAAACAATGACGAGGAACGGAAAGATGCAGCAAAGGATAGCTCCCTCGAGAAGCAACCAAAGCGACGGCGTAGGCGCCGCTCCAAATCCCGCCTCGGCAAAAACAGCGGTAACAGTGCAAGAAAAAATAATACCTCGGTCGACTCCAGAGGAAACGACGACCACATGGACCCAGCGACAGAGCAAGATGAACCAGCGGACGGCGAACATAGTACGGAGCCGCTGTCCGAACACGGTGACGCCCAGGATAAAGCTCATCAACCTCTCTCCGGAGAGGAAAACAGTCCGGACGACGATGCACACATCATCCCGGAAAGGCACTTGGAACAAGAGAACCTCCGTAGAAGGCTTATTGCCACCGCGAGGAGTCTGAAGAAGCAGAAGCAAAGGCTTAAGGCCGCGCAGAATACGCTCAACAGTAGATGGAACAAAGTGCTCGACACTGAAGAAAAGTATGGTGGTAGTCGCCACATAAAGAGCTATCCAAAGCGCAAGTTGTTGCCTGAATTCGATGATGAGGCCTTAGAGCCTACACAGCCGAAAAATAAAATGGCCGACCGGTCAGATCAACCACCTCATGGCCGCGATAGGGCGGCTAACGAGGCCGCACATAAGTCAGCACACGATCCACGCGAGGACTTGCATCAAAAGGCTGGCGTGACCAGATCCATCTACGGATCTAGGAAGCGCGCTCCAGCGCATAATCAAAACCGAACACTACAACCGTCAGAACGCCATGACACATCCAAATACAGGGGTGCCGCGCACCCCCTATGTTTCACCGATGAGGTGCTGGATCACGAATTTCCAAAGGGATTCAAACCCGTGAACATAGAGGCGTACGACGGAACGACAGACCCTGGGGTCTGGATTGAGGACTTCATCCTCCATATCCATATGGCTCGCGGAGACGATCTCCACGCCATCAAGTACTTGCCCCTCAAGCTGAAAGGACCAGCTCGACACTGGCTGAAGAGCCTCCATGAAAATTCAATTGGAAGTTGGGAGGAGCTCGAGGATGCTTTCAGGGCTAACTTTCAAGGGACCTATGTCCGACCTCCGGATGCAGACGATTTAAGTCATATAATTCAACAGCCCGGAGAGTCAGCCCGAAAGCTTTGGAACAAATTTCTCACTAAGAAGAACCAAATCGTCGACTGCCCGGACGGTGAAGCCTTAGCAGCTTTCAAACACAGCGTCCGAGACGAATGGCTCGCCAGACACCTCGGCCAAGAAAAACTGAGGACAATGGCAGCCCTAACAAGCCTTATGACCCGCTTTTGCGCAGGCGAAGATAGCTGGCTAGCCCGTAGTAGCACCAGCGACCCAGGCACATCTGAAGTCAGGGAAACCACGACGCAGTAAAAGCAAGCGTCGAAATAACAAAGACAACCCAAACAACACGGCGGTAAACGCCGGATTTAGGGGCTCTCGACCCGATCAACGGAAAAAGCCTTTCAAAGGCAACAGAGATGGACCGTCCAGCCTCAACAAGATTCTAGACAAATTATGTCAGATTCACGGCACCTCCGATAAACCTGCAAATCACACCCACAGAGAATGCTGGGTCTTCAAGCAGGCCGGTAAGCTAAACGCCGAACACAAGGGGAGGGAGACACCAAGTGAAGACGAGGATGAGCCTCGTCAGCAAAACACTGGGGGATCAAAAAAGTTCCCACCAGAGGTCAAAACAGTGAACATGATTCGCATGACGAAGAGGATGAGCAAACACGCACTCTGAGACGTATGCGCCGTAGAGCCCGTCACCTCCAAGTTCAACCCTCGGTCGACCTGCCCGATCACTTTTGATCGCAGGGATAGCCCGACCAATGTACGGCACGGAGGATCAGCTGCCTTGGTGCTCGACCCAATAAGCAACGGATACCATCTCGCCCGAGTCCTCATGGACGGCGGCAGTAGTCTTAATCTGATATATCAGGACACAGTCCGCAAAATGGGGATAGACCCAACGAGAATTAGCCAAAGCAATACTACCTTTAAAGGAGTAATACCAGGCCCAGAGGCCAGCTGCACGGCCTCTCTCGTACTAGAGGTTGTATTCGGTTCCCCCGACAACTTCCGAACTGAAAAGTTAACCTTCGACATCGCTCCATTCCGAAGCGGCTATCGAGCACTACTCGGAAGAACGGCCTTCGCTCGTTTTAATGCAGTACCGCATTATGCTTATCTTAAGCTCAAGATGCCCGGTCCACGCGGCATCATCATAGTTAATGGAAACACTAAGCGTTCCTTACGCGCGGAAGAATGTGAGGCAGCTTTAGCAGCCGAACACTAAATGGCCTCTCCAACTAGCATAAACGATCGGTCGTCAAGACCGCGGACACGGCTAGACAAGTCCGGCGCACCACTAGTTGTAACAGCTTAGATAAACCTGAGATGGGGTTGATGAATATACCCGCGTAGACGGTGCTAGGGGCTTCCCGCATGGAAAAAACAAAGTCTACAGTTCGGCTCGACCTTATTTTGAATTTTAATGGTTTATTAAGAATAACCAATTTTTTGCACGACAAATTTCATCTAAGTTCTTCTCTTTAACAGATGATAATCGTGCTACACGCTTCCAGGATATGGCACAACGGAGACACATGCGCAGACGTGCAGCAGGGCCCCGCTCAAAGGTTTCTTTTTTGATTAAGACCCTGTGTAAACCTTTCTTACTGTCTCTTGTTGCTTCACACCCTCCGGATACTCAATACAACCGAGAGGGATGCTGGCATTATTGGCATTTCGCCACGCCAGACTAATGCACGTACCTAGAAATTCAGGGTTCAAGGGCGTTACCCAGCCCAGTATATGTTGTAAAGACCGAATACCTTAGGGAGTGTTCGGCGTCGCGAGTTTGGCCTTATATGCATCAGCTCCGAATCATGTCTTTGGTCAAATGTTGGGTTTGCCCGGCTCCCGTGTTTTGCTACCTTACGTTCCGCTCTATCAGCTAAGGTGGCACCGGGAGAACTACTGCGATTGTGCCCTGGTTCATCTGGACGAGCACCTCAATAGAGAAATTAAAGCCGAAAACTGACTGTCATGATAAAGCGCGAGACTGGTCAACCACTCGATCACTCATCGGAATCTTCGGGATTCCTCCGCATTAACGAAGGACCGGTTTTCCCGGTCATGTACGTACGCGCACCGTATTCGGATAGACGCGGAAATACCAGGGGCTATATAGTAGCTCCACTGTCAAACTCCTATGGTTAAGTGAAAGTGTTAAAGCAATATAGTCCGATTGCCTCGTTCGCCGCGCTACCACCTCCTTAATGGACCAAGACGTTGGATCAAGTGTGAACACGCGCTTTTGCGAACACCCCCGCATTATATGCGTGGGGGCTGAAGCCGACGACTGCAAACTTTCAGGTTATATATATATATATACATAAACGACCGCATGGGAGGCATAATAATACTTTCAGGCAAAAGTATAAACACAGCCTTTATAATTCAAATAACATTGTTCTTACAATTGGGATACATGTCACTAGAACATGATACTCTTCGAGCACTGAGCCTCTATTAAACGAGCGCCTTCTAGGACATCTTCAAAAATAATGCTCGGCCGATACCCGGCCTACGGCCGAACTCTGGGTTGCAATAGCCGTGGCCTCAATCTCTGCCCAGTATGTCTTGACACGGGCAAGAGCCATCCGCGCACCCTCTATGCACGCTGACCTCTTCACAGCGTCGATATGCTGCACATCACCAAGGAGTCGTTGCACTAAGCCAAAATAGCTATTCGGCCATGGTCCTTCCAGCCAAAGATGATCCACAACAGACCTCATGGCAAGCCCGGACAACCTATGGAGCTCGGCCCACTCGGCCATTTGCTCATTTAACAGCAGCGGACGCACTGGAACATTGAACTGCGACCAGAACAGCTTTTCCACTTCGTGATCTTTTTGATCTTTGAAAAACTCGGTCGCATCAGCAGCACTCGCTGCCAAATCCAAGTACGCGTCTGCAGAACTCCATAATTGATCCAGAAGGGCATACTTAGGATCTCTGAACTTCGTCCGCAGCAAAAAGGGCTTCCCAGCCGCGATATCTCCGGCTTGACGTAGCTCCTCCTTCACAGCTCTGATTTTAGAGCGGGCTTCCTTGGCTGCTACCATGGCTTTCTCCAGGTCCGCCGTCTTCGTTCGGCTTTCCTTTTCAAGAAGCTCATAACGGTCGGCGGCATCTTTCAACTCAACAGCCATCTTGGCTATTTTCTCTTTGCTCTGGCAATGCGTAGCCTGTTCGGCTCTTAGCTCTTCGACCGCATTCAGGGCGGCCGCATCACTCTTCCTGGCTTGTTCCTCGGCTCGGGCAAGTTCCGCCCGAAGGTTCTCCACGGCGGCAGCTCCATCTGCAGTCACAGCATATTACAGATACTAGCATCACGCTCCTCTTAATATATGTTGATCACCGGAGAATACATACCCTGTGCCTCGTCAAACCGCTTGTTTACAAGCAAGATGTCGGCATCTGCCACATCAAGTTGCCGCTTCAGTTCGGCAAACTCACCAGTCCGGCTAGCCACCGGACCCTCAGCCGCCTGCACATGAAAGCGGCACGGTTATTACCTAGGACTATGATCCTCTGTTTGCCACCTTTTTCGACAGCAACCAGAGTCTCAGGAGCTACTATCTGCATAGGGCACACCTAGCGTGTGCGGTACCGTCAAAAAATATATATTACTTTGCATACCTCAAAGCCTCTTAGCAGGCTCATAAAGGCTTCATGCAACCCACTTTCGGCGGATGAAATTCTCTCAAACACCGTACCCATTAGAGTACGATGCGCCTCTGAGATAGCCGCTTGCTCCAGAAGACTCATCAGTGTGTCAGGTCGTGCGCCGGACAGTCCCGGACTCTTTTTGTGGCTCTCCTTGGGAGCCGAATACTCCGGACTTCGGGTGGCCGAAGGGTTACCTTCTGGCCTTGGCGGATCAGGAGAAATCCTCCGTGACAACACCTCAGGGTCGTCCGCCTCACGAGGCGGGGAGGCACGGGGAGGCGTTTCGCTCTCCATCATCTCTGGAAGAAGATCCCCCGAAGATGAACTCTGTCGAGAAGGGCTACGATCCGAACTACAAGACATACGTCTCGGTTATTGTTCTCAGAAATGAAGCAGGGTGTATTTACTATAAAGTACTTTTGTTTACTTACAGCTCAGTGGAGGGCTGGTCCCCTTGCGGGCACTGTGCGGTAAGGATGCCCTCCGGGTAGGGCCCCCTAACAAAGGTTTCTTCCCTCGTTTGAAAACCATTGTTTCCAAGTCTTCAGAGGCGGCTCTCTTCCTTCCTTGGGGTGAGGGAATTTTAGATTCTTCTCCCCGGTTATCCTCCTTCGCGGAGGCACTAATTCCCTCGGTTTGGATGAATAATGAGTGACACTCGCTTTCGGCTTCTTTGTTCCTCCCTTTATCTTTCCTTGATGGCACTTGATAAGGCGCAAGCTCAAGCATCCTGGCTAGTACAGGATCCGGTGAGCCTTCGGGAAGGGGGGCCGAACACCTGATCATCTTCGCCTTTTTTATCCAGTCCTGGTCAAAAGGCGACTTTTCAGAATGATGTTGTGATAAATTAAAAGACAACGTGTTCGGCCGTGGAATTACTTACTTGGGTGTCTGGACGATTGCAGTTCAGACCCGCATCCTCGGTGGTGTCCGGACACTTTATTCGGGATCCGAAGAACAATCCATACATCTCTTCGAGTGTCGCACCAAAGAATTGCTGAATAGTTCGTGGTCCTTCCGGGTTGAACTCCCACATACGGAGAGGACGACGTTGGCATGGCAGGACCCGACGAACTAGCATGACTTGCATTACCTTGACAAGGCTGGCATCTCCCTTGAAGAGATCTCGGATGCGGCTCTGCAATGTCGGCACATCATTAGCTGGCCCCAAGTCTAGCCCTTTGTTGACCCATGACGCCAATTATGGCGGAGGGCCCGGATGGAAGGCGGGGGCAGCTACCCACTTAGCGCTTTGGGGAGCGGTGATGTAAAACCACTCCCGCTGCCATAACTTGGATGTCTCCGGGGAGGAACCCTTTGGCCATGGAGCATCGGCGTCTTTGTTTATTATGGTGGCTCCGCACTCTGCGTGTCGCCCCTCAATCATCTTCGGCTTCACATTGAAGGTCTTGAACCATAAGCCGAAGTATGTGGTGATGCGGAGGAAGGCTTCACACATGACGATGAACGACGAGATGTGAAGAATGGAATCCGGAGCCAGATCATGGAAATCGAGCCCGTAGTAGAACATAAGCCCTCTAACAAAGGGATCAAGACTAAAGCCTAGCCCTCGGAGGAAGTGGGAAATAAATACGACACTCTCGTTGGGTTCGGGACTGGGGATGACCTGCCCTTGAGCAGGCAGCCTGTGCGAGATTTCGGCGGTCAGATACCTGGCTTCTCTTAGCTTCTTGATGTCCTCCTCTGTGACAGAGGAGGCCATCCACCGGCCTTGAAGGTCGGATTCGGACATGATTGAAGGTCCGAAGCGCTTGGCCTGAGCCTTGAATGTTGGAATTCAAGGTGGGGGGAAGGGAAGGATCGAGCGCGAGAAGAAAAGGACAGGCCTTGGCCCCTTTATAAAGGGGGTGAATATCAAGTGTCCCCCGCGTGGCCGTTTGGAACTTGCCTAAAATCGAGGAGTCATACCGGCAGGCACGATTGGGCTACCCACACCCGTATTGGTGAGAATCCCGTGAAAAGAGGGACACGATCTCTGCTTCGACAAGACGTGCCAACAAAACCGCCTCGCAACACGTGCAGTGGTAGGCTCGGAAAAACGGTTCGTCATGACCAGATCACGGCAGAACGTCACATTTAGAAAAGCTGTCAGCAGATTAGATTTGTGGAAATATTATTCTCTCTACGGTGGTATGTGGAATTTGTTTTGCAGAGTCGGACACTATCCTTGTGTTCAAAATCTTCTATGGAATATTCGGAGGAGGAACCCGCCTTGCAATGCCGAAGACAATCTGCGCGCCGGACTCATCGTCATTGAAGCCTAGTTCAGGGGCTACTGAGGGAGTCCTGGATTAGGGGGTCCTCGGACAGCCGGACTATATCCTTTGGCCGGACTGTTGGACTATGAAGATACAAGATTGAAGACTTTGTCCCGTGTCCGGATGGGACTCTCCTTGGCGTGGAAGGCAAGCTTGGCAATATGGATATGTAGATCTCCTCCCTTGTAACCGACTCTGTGTAACCCTAGCCCCCTCCGGTGTCTATATAAACTGGACGGTTTAGTCCGTAGGACGAGAACAATCATACCATAGGCTAGCTTCTAGGGTTTAGCCTCTATGATCTCGTGGTAGATCAACTCTTGTAATACTCATATCATCAAGATCAATGAAGCAGGAAGTAGGGTATTACCTCCATCGAGAGGGCCCGAACCTGGGTAAACATCGT
Organism: Aegilops tauschii subsp. strangulata; assembly: GCF_002575655.3. Classification (NCBI taxonomy): domain Eukaryota; kingdom Viridiplantae; phylum Streptophyta; class Magnoliopsida; order Poales; family Poaceae; genus Aegilops; species Aegilops tauschii. The sequence goes on from NC_053035.3 coordinate 336,807,543, forward strand.
GTCCCCCGCCTCCTGTTACCATCCGCCTTAGACGCACAGTTCGGGACCCCCTACCCGAGATCCGCCGGTTTTGACAGCGACACCAGTTTCCTCTTTCGTGCTAAAGAGGCAGGCGCAAGTGATGAGTCCTGAGGCATGAGGCAAAGGTTTCCATATCGGTGCAACAAGACCAAGACCAGCAGGACGGCAGGTCGGAGGTCACCATGGAGCCCACAGCAGCGTCACCACCAGAGCCTTTGGCGGGCGAAGACCACCTTTCGTCAGGATAACTTGTACTAGTTGTCTCCCTTCAAAATTGGCCATTGTGGGATCCCTTCCCGCCTACATTTGGGAAGAGGACCAGGGCTTCTATAAATAGGACCACCACCAGAGGAAGGGGACGGATCATTCGGATCACCCTCACACACACCAGCTCATCGAGCTCAAGAACACCTCTCCTCAGGAGGCTGTTCATCCACTGTACTAGTTAATCCTTAGCCCACGAGGCAATCCACCACCATCACACTGGAGTAGGTTATTACACCACAACGGTGGCCCGAACCAGTATAAACCTCTATGTCTCGTGTTCTTTGGGTTCGTCGAGCTAGGCCGTGGGATCGTTGAGCGAGCGAACTAGCGAGAGAGAGAATCCTTCATGCGCACCCCAGAGTTCGAACCTCATAAGGGTTTGCCGGAACCCAGAATCTGACAATAATGATTGATAAGTTTTATTGCTATTGCTTTCTTCATGACTTATACATATTCCTTTGACTATGAGATTATGCAACTCCCAAATACCGGAGGAACACCTTGTGTGCTATCAAACATCACAATGTAACCGGGTGATTATAAAGATGCTCTATAGGTGTCTCCGAAGGTGTTTGTCGAGTTGGCATAGATCGAGATTAGGATTTGTCACTCCGAGTATCAGAGAGGTATCTCTGGGCCCTCTTGGTAATGCACATCATGATAAGCCTTGCAAGCAATGTGACTAATGAGTTAGTTACGGCATGATGCATTACGTAAAGAGTAAAGAGACTTGCCGGTAACGAGATTGTACTAGGTATGATGATACCGACGATCGAATCTCGGGCAAGTAACATACCGATGACAAAGGGAATAACGTATGTTGTCATTGCGGTTTGACCGATAAAGATCTTCATAGAATATGTAGGAACCAATATGAGCATCCAGGTTCCGCTGTTGGTTATTGATCGAAGATGTGTCTCGATCATGTCTACATAGTTCTCGAACCCGTAGGGTCCGCACGCTTAACGTTCGCTGATGATTTGTATTATGAGTTATGTGCTTTGGTGACCGAAGATTGTTCGGAGTCCCGGATGATATCACGGACATGACGAGGAGTCTCAAAATGGTCGAGAGGTAAAGATTGATACATTGGACGATGGTATTCGGACACTAGAATGGTTTCAGAGTGGTATTTTTCAGAGTACCGAGGGGTTACCGGAATCCCCCGGGGAAGTAATGGGCCAACATGGGCCATAGGGGAGAGGGGAGGCCGCCCACAAGGGGTGGCCGCGCCCCCTCCCATGGAGAGTCCGAATTGGACTAGGGGAGGGGGCGCGCCCCCTTTCCTTATCCTCTTCCCTCTCCTTCCCCCTTTCCCCCCTCCATGAGAAGGAATAAGAGGGGGGCCGAATCCTACTAGGAATGGGAGTCCTAGTAGGACTCCCCCCTCTTGGCGCGCCCCCTAGGGCCGGCCTCCTCCCTCTCCGTCCTTTATATACATGGGCAGGGCACCCCTTGGAGACACACCAATTGTTCCAAGTTGTGTGGGTGTCTCCCTCCACAGTTTACTCCTTTGGTCATTTTCATGTAGTTCTTAGGCGACGCCCTATGCGGATCACATCACCATCACCATCACCACGCCGTCGTGCTGACGAAACTCTCCCTCGACACTTTGCTGGATCAAGAGTTCGAGGGACATCATCGAGCTGAACATCTGATGAACTCGGAGGTTCCGTACGTTCGGTACTTGATCGATTGGATTGCGAAGACGTTCGACTACATCAACCGCGTTAACCTAACGCTTCCGCTTTCGGTCTATGAGGGTATGTGGACACACTCTCCCCCTATCGTTACTATGCATCTCCTAGATAGATCTTGCGTGATCGTAGGAATTTTTTTGAAATTGCATGCTACGTTACCCAACAGTGGTATCAGAGCCAGGTCTATGCGTAGATGATATGCACGAGTAGAACACAAAGAGTTGTGGGCGATAATAGTCATACTGCTTACGACCAACATCTTATTTTGATTTGGCAGAATTGTTGGATGAAGCGGCCTGGACCAACCTTACATAACCACGTTCATGAGACCGGTTCCAACTTTACTTGACTCGAATTTAACTACGGCCGGTCCTTGTTGAAGGTTAAAACAACACACTTGACGAAAAATCGTGGTGGTTTTGATGCGTAGGTAAGAACGGTTCTTGCTAGAAGCCCGTAGCAGCCACGTAAAACTTGCAACAACAAAGTAGAGGACGTCTAATTTGTTTTTGCAGGGCATGTTGTGATGTGATATGGTCAAAACATGATATGATATAAGTTATTGTATGAGATGATCATGTTTTGTAGAAGTTATCGGCAACTGGTAGGAGCCTTATGGTTGTTGCTTCATTGTATGAAATGCAATCGCCATGTAATTGCTTTAGTTTATCACTATGCGGTAGCGATAGTTGTAGCAGCAATAGTTGGAGAGACGACAACGACGCTACGATGGAGATCAAGGTGTCAAGCCGGTGATGATGGAGATCATGACGGTGCTTTGCAGATGGAGATCAAAGGCACAAGATGATGATGGCCATATCATGTCACATATTTTGATTGCATGTGATGTTTTTTCTTTTATGCATCTTATTTTGCTTAGTACGGCGGTAGCATTATAAGATGATCCCTCACTAAATTTCAAGGTATAAGTGTTCTCCCTGAGTATGCATCGTTGCTATAGTTCGTCGTGCCGAGACACCACGTGATGATCGGGTGTGATAAGCTCTACGTTCACATACAACGGGTGTAAGACAGTTTTGCACGTGGAGAATACTCAGGTTAAATTTGGCGAGCCTAGCATGTACAAACATGGCCCCGAAACACTGAGACCGAAAGGTCGAATGTGAATCATATAGTAGTTATGATCAACATAGAGATGTTCACCATTGAAAACTACTCCATCTCATGTGATGATCGGACTTGGTTTAGTTGATATGGATCACGTGATCATTTAGATGACTAGAGGGATGTCTATCTAAGTGGGAGTTCTTTAGTAATATGATTAATTTAACTTAAATTTATCCTGAACTTAGTCCTGGTAGTTTTTTCATATCTATGTTGTTGTATATCAATGGCCCGAGGTACCGTTCCCTTGAATTTTAATGCATTCCTAGAGAAAGCTAAGTTGAAGATGATGGTAACAACTACACTGACTGGGTCCGTAACTTGAGGATTATCCTCATTGCTGCACAAAAGAATTACGTCCTTGAAGCACCGCTAGGTGCAAGGCCTACTGCAGGAGCAACTCCGGACGTTATGAACGTCTGGCAAGCTAAATCTGATGACTACTCGATAGTTCAGTGTGTCATGCTTTACGGCTTAGAATCGGGACTTCAAAGACGTTTTGAATGTCATGGAGCATATGAGATTTTCCAGGAGTTGAAGTTAATATTTCAAGCAAATGCCCGAGTTGAGAGATATGAAGTCTCCAACAAGTTCTATAGCTGCAAGATGGAGGAGAACAGTTCTGTCAGTGAACACATACTCAGAATGTCTTGGCACCATAACCACTTGACTCAGCTGGGAGTTAATCTTCCGGATGATAGTGTCATTGACAGAGTTCTTCAATCACTGCCACCTAGCTATAAAGGCTTCGTGATGAACTATAATATGCAAGGGATGGATAAAACGATTCCCGAGCTCTTCGCAATGATCAAAGCTGCGGAGATAGAAATCAAGAAGGAGCATCAAGTGTTGATGGTTAACAAGACCACTAGTTTCAAGAAAAAGGGCAAAGGAAAGAAGGGGAACTTCAAGAAGAATAGCAATCAAGTTGCTGCTCCTGGGAAGAAGCCCAAGTCTTGACCTAAGCCTGAAACTAAGTGCTTCTACTGCAAAGGGACTGGTCACTGGAAGCGGAACTGCCCCAAGTATTTGGCAGGTAAGAAGGATGGCAAAGTGAAAGGTATATTTGATATACATGTTATTGATGTGTACCTTACTAATGCTCGTTGTAGGGCCTGAGTATTTGATACTGGTTATGTTGCTCATATTTGCAACTCGAAATAGGGGCTACAGATTGAACAAAGATGAGCTAAGGACAAGGTGACAATGCGCGTCGGAAATGGTTCCAAGGTCGATGTGAATGCCGTCGGCACGCTACCTCTACATCTACCATTGGGATTAGTTTTAGACCTAAATAATTTTTATTTGGTGCCAGCGTTGAGCATGAACATTATATCTGGATCTTGTTTGATGCAAGACAGTTATTCATTTAAATCAAAGAATAATGGTTGTTCCATTTATATGAGTAATATCTTTTATGGTCATGCACCCTTGATGAGTGGTCTATTTTTGTTGAATCTCGATCGTAGTGATACACATATTCATAATATTGATGCCAAAAGATGCAAAGTTAATAATGATATTGCAAATTATTTGTGGCACTGCCGTTTAAGTCATATTGGTGTAAAGCGCATGAAGAAACTCCATGTAGATGGGCTTTTGGAATCACTTGATTATGAATCACTTGATTCTTGCGAACCATGCCTCATGGGCAAGATGACTAAGACTCCGTTCTCCGGAACAATGGAGCGAGCCACTGACTTATTGGAAATAATACATACCGATGTATGCGGTTCGATGAGTGTTGAGGCTCGCGGCGGGTATCGTTATTTTCTGACCTTCATAGATGATTTCAGCAGATATGAGTATATCTACTTAATGAAACATAAGTCTGAAACATTTGAAAAGTTCAAAGAATTTCAGAGTGAAGTGGAAAATCATCGTAACAAGAAAATAAAGTTTCTATGATCTGATCGCAGAGGCAAATATTTGAGTTACGAGTTTGGTCTTCATTTGAAACAATGTGGAATAGTTTCACAACTCACGCCACCTTGAAAGTGCTAGTTATCGGCTAGAGGCACTACAAAAAATACACTTCCGTGATGATACGTGTTTGTCACAGTAGGTTGCGTTTTCTGTCATGCATGTACATCCATGACAAATTTATGACAGAATCAAGATAGTCATACCTGTGCTGTCATAGAAGTGTTCCATGACATTGCCAAAATTATCATCACGGAAGTGTCCACTTCCATGACGATAAATCACGCGTCACAGAAGTGCTTTCGTCAAGGGTGACCGACATGTGGCATCCACCATAACGGAACGCCGTTAAGCTATCGGGTCGGGTTTTGGATCCGATAACCCGTTAACAGCCGCGACCAATGGGGATTTTCCACGTGTAAAATCATCATTGGCTGGAGGAAACACGTGCTGGCTCATCGTTGGGACAGATGTCATCCACTCATTGGACAGAAGGCGCCTATGATACGTCGACACGTAGCACGGCCCAACAGAGGCCCATTCCTGTGAAAAGGACGGCCCGTTTGACTTGGTCAAAAGGTGGCGGGCCGGCCCATGTAAAGCCTGTTAACGACCTATTCGCATATAGCCCATTTACAGCCGGCTAACCCCAGGCCCGTTACGCCCTATCCGAATTAGGCCCAGTAGCGTCATCTGGGCCAACCAATATGATTCCAGCCCGTTTTCACTTCTGGCCCATGTATGGTCCATGATGTCTTTCGGCCCATATGAGGCCCTATGTAACTCTTGGCCTATTAACGGCCTGTGGTGAAACTGGCCCGTAATGAACAGTGTATCACTTTACACCCATTAACGGCCCGTGGTGAAACTGGCCCGTAATGAACAGTGTATCACTTTATACCCATTAACGGCCCGTTATTCCGTTGGGCCGTTTCCAGCCCATGTTATCTTTCGGCCTTCTCAGACCCCATTTATTCTTGGGCTCATTTCCAGCATTCGTTTACTTACGGCCCGTTACTGTCATTTTCTACTTGTGGGCCAAATTCAGCCCGTGGTTACAGTCGGCCCGTTTGTGGTCCGTTAATACGTTGGGCCGTTTTCATAGCATCATCAAATACGGCCTATTAACGATGGCCCTTTATGGTCAGCCCATGAACGGACGATTCCAACTCTAGCCCGTTTACGGCCATAATGCAGCCTGTTATTGGCCCATGTTTGGCCAATCGATCATACTGCCCGTATAAGGCCCATTGATGATACGGCCCGTAGAAGGCCCATTGTTTCTACGGCCGGTAGAAGGCCCATTGTTACTACGGCCTGTAGAAGGCCCACTGTTGCTACGGCCCGTAGAAGGCCCACGTTTTCCACGGCCCGTAGGAGGCCCAGTGTCACTACAGTAAATATTAGCCCATGGTTATTGTAGCCTAGTTTTTAAAAAATAGGTTAGTGCAGCCACTAGCATACCGCGGAAAAAGAACTGCAATGACTACAAGCAAACAAATAAACAAGACAACAAGGAAACAAATAAGCAAGCAACTTACGCTAGGCTATCACGGCTATCACACATATTACATCCACTGGGCATCAAAGTTCGCCACCAGTGCAAATAAACGCGCCAACAAAAGAATATACAAAACTGAGAGCACTTCAGAAGGCACTAGGCCTGGCCACATCGGGCCCCCCAAACAGCTGAAGAAGCTGAGTAGACCTCAGTCGTGTCAACGATAGATGCATCAACACTAGATTTAAGGCATGATGGTGCGCATGACAGTCCTCTGACATCTTCATTGCATCTTTGACTTCAAGTCGGAGCTGAGCTGAAGCAAGCCTTTCCGCTTTAAGTTGAGACTGAAGAAGTCGAACTGATTGAGGCAGCGACTGCACAGAGGTTGTCTCACAGCTGCTGGTGAGTAGCTTCAACTCACTGTCTTCATCAAGACAGGACCTTGGGGTCATCTCGCTGTCCTCAAGATGGTTTGGCTCACTATCTTCCCTAAAGTTCTGCCTGGCGTAAGAGATACGAGTCTGAAAGAGAAACAAGGAGACACGTAACAGGTTTCACAATTATATATGCAAATAAATGGATCTGTTCTGCATAAGGAACATGTTTTTACAACTACAATTTGAAACTGGTAGTTGTTGCAAACATCCAATCAGATGTAAACAGCAAAGCAAACAGCAGTGGAGGAAATGATGCCTATCCAAATCTATACTAGAACAAAGTTTGAAGGCTTGAGAAGGATGAACTTACATTACATGTTAACACGGGCTGGACAAAGCCCTTCTCCATGTTGATGGAAGGATAATTCAATAAATTCCCCAAAGAAAATTCTTTATAAGCATTGCCATTATTGTACATTTTGCAAAGAGTAAATATAGATCAAATAATATTGTAAGAAACAGAGGATAATGAAGCTCAGGTGCAGACTGATGATACATAATCAAATAGCAATTAATTAAGTACAGGGTAACAAGGCAAAAGGGAGAGAGGTACTGACAAGAGCAATGCAGAGCCCATTATTGTTTTGAGATCGTATGATCCTTTGAGCAAGGAGATTCATCTGAAATTAGTTTTCATACAAGAGAGAAGGTAAGGCACAAGCAGAAATTTAGGAGTTCAAATTTTGAATTGATATCATAGACAGTACCTGACGCTGGGCTCCCAGCAGTTCTAATAGGGGTTTGGCCACTGGAGTAGGGGTAAAGTGTGGTACAGTTGGGCCTGTGTTTTCTGTGGCTGCTGATCTATCTGATTTAACACGTATCACTACCTTTTCCAAATACCTACTTTGTACTCCTTGAGATCTGCACTCACCCTCTTCCTTTTGGACATCTATTACGAAAGAACAACATTTGACTGGAAAAACATAGTGTGACGACACATGGAATAGGTACAGAAAATGGATAGGTATGGCATATACTCATATATGATGCTTAAACTAAGCAGATGGTGTAACAAAGTAGAAGTAATGCAAGAGGTCAGATGCAAAATATCTGCGACCAATACAACTTTGCAAAGTTAGAGCAAGCACCTTGATGGGTGAATAAGATAGGCCATCCTCCACCATGCCAAGTTTGTTAGCCAGTGGATCGTTCCGCAATATTCCTCTTGTGCGCCCATTCTCATATTCATTTTGATAATGTTCAATATCTGACATGCATGAAAACATAAAAACAAGTGAGATTTTCTTTGTAATGTAGAAGTGATTCTAATCCAATACTGCCTCCCTGTAAACCCCTTTGTGCTATCTCTGCAATTCTTTTAAAAGATGCCATGCATGCTGTAATTTGTTGTGTGCATGAATATAATGTGGCCTACTACTCAAAATATGAGAGCTCCAGAACTGATGACACTTCGCAGATGATAGCTTCAACATATAGTAAAGAAGAACAAGTCGACCTGACCTGACAGATTCAAAATATACTAAGGGAGAACAACTCGACCTGACCAGTCGACCGCAAGAGAAGAGTATCATCTTAAAGGAGAGCAGAAGAGCAAGCAGATTGAAGATATTACAAGTCTTTCAATACAATGTCGGTTGGCCACACATGATGATCCAGAGCGCACAGAGAAATACTATTCTTTCCGGTCTCTCCATACGTGGCTCACATGCATTTCGAAACTAAAGTAGGAACATTTAGCTAACCAATTAAACATCTCTCAGTTTTACTAAGATCAGCAATAATATCAGATATGAATTTGTACAACTAAGCTTGTTTAGCTCGATGGGTGGAGCAGTGCTATTACGACACGAACCACGTAGGCTGATTGTGGTCATAACCGTGTACAGTGTTGACCGTGGCAGTGGGATGGCAGATCTGAAGCTGCAAACCGCGCAAAGGGTAGTTAGCAACCGATGTTTGCTTTGAAATAACAACTAAGATTTGGTATGGACAAGAAAGTACGGTCAACAAGTGACAAAGAAATGCAATTATGCTGACTCTCTATATGTCGCGACATGCATTTGGAAACTCAAGTGGGACCTTTAGCTAACCAATTAAATGTGTCGGTTAACTAATATCAGTATCATATCACAATCATATTTGAACAACTAAGCTTTCAAATTCTGAGTGTTGTGTTGTTTATCTTGAAGGGTGGAGTAACGCTAGTACGACAGAAAGCACCTACGCAGATCATAATAGAGTAGATAAAAGGGGAAAACCCTAAGCATCAAGAGAAAAATCAGGAAAGTGGAACTAGCTGGACCAGTGGGTGGCGCACATGCTTTTCAAAACGAATATAGGAACATTAGATGACCAATTAAATGTTCTCTGTTTTAGTGATATGAGCATCATATCAGATTCGTATTTCAACACGTAAGCTTTGGGTTTAGGTCTTGAGGAGAAGTGCTAGCACGACACGAAGCACCTACGATGATGGTAGTGAATATGAAGGGGGGAAACCATAAGCTTTACGAGTATAGTGCCCGTGCCATGGTGGATCTGAAGGTGCAAACCGGACAAAGCTACTTCGCAACCAATGTTAGCTTTCAACTAGCCACTACGATTTGCTACGGACAAGAAAAGTACAGTAAACAAATTACGATCTATTTTCCGGGTGAGATCAATAACTTAAGCATATATGGAAGAGTACCACCTCTCTTGCGACACCGTGTAGGCCTGTGCTGATACGTTGAGGGTGCCGCGGGTGCGATGGTTGTCGGCGGCGGGGAAGAAGACTTTAGACGGCAGACGGCCGGGTCGGGGGATATATCCTGTTGCCGTGGATGAGGCGGTCGTAGGAGCGGCAACGGCGAGGTGGACGACGGCGCCGATGAAGCGAGAGGAGGCGATGAAAGGATCCTGGTCCAGCGCCGTGGATGAGAGACGTCCATCTCTTGTAGTGGACGATGGGGTAGGGGTAGCGGCTCCGGCAAGATGGAGGATGGGGTGGCGGACGGAGGAGGCTGGCCGCCGTGCGGAGTTTGTCGTGCCGCCGACGGTGTATGAATGGGGAAATGGAGGGGAGGGGGATCTCAAACTTTGGGACGCGCTTCTCTGAAATGGGGGAAAGTCACGAACTTATCCCCCGTTTAAAATTTCGGACATCGCGTCGGTTGGGGATAGGACGGTAATCTCGCATCTCCCAAATATTTGCCGGTAACTATTTCGGGCGAGGAGAGGGTGTTTTGCTGCCCACGGTTGGCACCCACGGTTTATGAACGGGCCTGACAGGTAGGGCGGTTGTGTCACGTCTGATGGAAGTTACACATCTGCCCCTATTTAAAATATTAGCCTACATCGATTTCGGACGAGGAGAGTTTGTTTTGCCGCCCACCGTGTATGAATGGGGAAATGGAGGAAGAGACACATGTCTTTCGGACGAGCTTGAATCAAATGTGTTTTGCCGCCCACGTTTGGCGCCCACCGTGTCTGAATGGGTCCAGAGGCCGTCGTGTCACGTCTGATTGAAGTTACTAGTCTACCCCTATCGACAACAGTGTAAATCCGGTCGATAAGGATGTCAAGTGTCAGGGGTAGACAGTAATTTCCATCTCGCAAACACTTGCTTCGGGCATCCCACAAATTATAGTGGGTGTTTAGCCGCTTCGTTCAAAACTTGGGAGAATTAGCATTCACGTTTGCCCTGGGACCTGGCAAACTAAATTCAAATCCAATCTGTATTCGATTACGAATATCCACAGATAATTATACGTTTTGTTATTTATTTCTTCAAAACCACAACAAAGATTTATTCCACCTTTATATATGATTATGATTTAGTAATGTCGTGATCTTCGAATTCAGTAGGTTGGATACACTCTGAGTCAAACAGTTATTTCATCCAATACAATATGCTCACACGAAAAACAGTTCACCTTATGTCAATCATACAAGTACTGAGGATTAACTCACCTAAAAAATTTGGATCATTACAACACATGGACAACATAGGGGGTCTTGCAACATAATCCATTCAGAGACATGACACAACATGCAAGTACAATAATCTAATGACAATTTCAACTGGTATCCAAAGAAGAACCAGGATTACCTTGGGCTTCAGATAGCAGAAACAGCAGGACCTCCTCCGTCTTCAAATGCAACATTCTTACTTCCTCCAATTCTTGGGTTGCTTGCATAATGCGTGCCGCTAATTCCATAATTTCCAGCCTCAAGATAAAGATTACCTCATTCATGGCAGCCACACCATCTCTTTCTGCCTCTAGTAGAGCCTCAAGCACTATAATATCTGTGCTCAAACTACTCTCCGGCGGTGTTGCCTCTGAACTGCTACCATCTGGTAACATGGATGGCGCACTGCTTCCACAAATAGATTCTGGGGTTGTACATTGTGTCCTAGTGTGAATGGCATCCTGAAAGGTTTCTGCTGGACATCAGTAAGAGATAGTAATCGTATGATCCAGGCAGTAAGCTTACATGGTAAACGACGGACGAATTATTGCCGAGCATGGCAAACTATATTTAAATGGTTCAAAGCAGCATCAGCCGAAAAGAAATTAAAATGGTAAGATGAAACTAGGGATGTAAGTGGCAAATAAACGACATCCGCCAGTCCCATCTAGTTAGTTTTTGCTACCTCCCTAGTTCATTTTCCTCAAAAAAACAAAAACTCTTTTGAACTATCATACCACTAGTGGACTTTAATCGGGATTAAACGGGACCCAGTTGACATCCCTAGTTGAAAGGGAGTGTACAACCGCTATATTTAAGTTGCCAAGGCATCTAAGCAGTTGAAATAATCTAAGAAAGCACTTAACAGTGTGGCCTCATATAAACTACGAAGACAATCTTGTGATGAAGTTGAGAGGAAAAGTTAAGGACTCAAATGAAATAGGCATGCATTTCTTTACGATAGTACAGCCGGCACTGCTGACATATTGGCCAACTCAGGTATAGCGTAACAACAAATAAGCATTCGAATCAAGCAATACAGCAAAGCAGACAACTGAACTATTTGTAATTCGGTAGGATTACACGTTGAGGGCACAAGCCAAGAGAGCAGCCCACTCGCATTACATTTCACATGTACTAAAACACACTGGCTTACCATATGTTGCTGTGAAGCCTAGCTGCTGTTGCAATGTTCTTTGAAGATATCGTCAGCATCCCGTGGTTGCAAATCTAGTTGTTGTAGTTTATTCGGCACCATCTATTTAGGTAAAATTAATTTTAATCGCATGCACTGGTCTGAATTGATCATCAATGGTTCATCTAAACTAATGAAAGAAGGGTGTGTGCATACACGACAATATATCTGCTTCCCTCTATTTTTATGCTTGTTCGAGGTGCTAGCCCCAAAAGAACAAATATTTTGCTTGATGGGGTTGGCAGCTCCATAATTAATAGAAGCATCAAATTAGTCATGCAACTTGGGAAGATCAAGAACACACAAACAAGTAATGAACAGAGGCTCGGAGCAGTGATGTAATAGCTAGCATCAGAAAATGTAGGGTAAAACGAACAAAAAGCAGCGGAACCACATGCTAGTTTGCTGATGTGTAATTAAGCATAGAGAACATTAAGCAGTCTGATGGAACCAACAGGTGGCATCAGAACAAAACTAAAGCATATTAACTATATGTGCACTGGTATGTAATTTAGCACATGTAACATGTTCACTGCCAGAAGTATGGCCCTACAGGTGCAAGCAGAATAACGCGTCTCATGAAAAACTGAATGATGCCCTGAAGAAATTCAAAGGTGCGGTGCTTATGCTAGGAAAGTGAACGTAGGCACCGGCCGTTGGATAATAGTACCTGATTCTCGGCGGCGTATGGGTATCGTTGTCATACTTGATAGCTAAGGATCGTCGATGGTGCTCGTGTTGCGGTTGAGTTTGGGCCGGCTGTCGCCGTCGCTGAAGCGGCTCCGGTGCTACGGTTGCGGCGCCTGTCGACATACAAGAAAGCTCATCTGTGGTAAGTGAACAGTTGCACGATGAAGAGAAAAACCGAAGGAGTACAAATCGAAATAAACTGATGAGGCTGCGGCGTCGGTAAAGCAGGGCCGGTGGAGTTGAATATGGCGTCCGTGGAGCGGGTCTGGTGCAGTGGACGAAGGCTTCGGCGGGCGCGTTGTACCGTGCTTTCGGTGAGGCGGATCTGTTGCGGCGGACGAGGGCTTGTATGAAGGGCGAGCGAAGGGGCGGACGAGGGAGTCAGTGAAGGGCCAACGCTATGGTGGACGAGGGCACCGATTAAGCAGATCCGGTGCGGTGGACCATGATGGCGGTCAAGGAGATCTCGAGCGGTGGACAAGCCAGTCGCTGAAGCGGCTCCGGTGAAGTGGTGAGTTGGCAGTTGGGGGTTCCAAGGTGCAGAAGGTAGATTCGGCGGGGTGTGAGGTCCATCGCTGCGGCGGAGGACTAGATTTGGCGGCTTGCCGTGGTTGGGGGGGTCAGGGAGGGGAAGGGGAGGGGATCTAGGGAAGAATGTTGGGGGCAAAGAGGGGAAAACAATGGAATTACCAAAGAAGCCCTTTTCCGTTCATGTGGCAGGGGTAAAACAGGAATATCGCAGGGCTAAACTTTCGGGCGCGTGATATTTCGATGTGAGCGGGAAGTTTGAAAGCTTTTGGCGCCTAAAATTATAAGTATTCTGCTCTCGTACGGCCGACTATGATATCATGGCCGACAATTTGTTTGTTTTGCACGCAAAAAAATGTGCAAGTTTTGAAAATCATGTCTCCAACTCGAAACTTAGATTGTCCATTCAATTCAAATATGGATCATTGAGCTACTACAAGCAAATACCATCATACGGTCCAATTCAAATGAAATTCCAAATGTGTTTATCCTAAATATGATGACAAAAGCAAAAATGTGTATGTGTATGAATAAAGTGGATGATTATAAAGTTTGAACATGCCCGTATGTGTATATCTCTAGGTTTGATATATGAATTTGAAATCACGAAATCCCGGCATAAAAAATGTACCTCCGTTTAAATGAATTACAAAAGATAATGATGGAGTCGAATTCCAAAATTCCAATCTTAGGTTTGTAATTCTGGTACATCAAGGTATATCACGCATGTTCAAAAGTATCATTATCTCATAGTACAAACTGTGAAACAAATTGGTCAACCATGAGTGCACAATATCTCAATTACGCTAAAGTCCCTCAAATATAGACACCTCACTCTTTATCTGAAGTCAACCCCCCCACCACACACACACACACACATAGAGAAGTCGTTCTCTCCCCCAAACACCAACACACGAGCACATTAACACACCTCTCTCTTGTAAAGTCCGGACCCCAACATAGGTCTCTATCACTTTGTCTCTCGGGCATGCACACATCACTTCCCTCACTCTCTAGGTCTCCCTCTATCTCTCTTACCCAAGCACACACACTATGTAGAGTGTATATTTCCCATACACATAAAACGTCGCCCCCAAACGTCTATCTCCCTAGTCATGTGGTTCTCGCGCATTCACCTCACACACCACCCCCACTGCAAACAAGCACACTTTGTCTCCTTGTGCACCACTCTCCTCTTTCTATCTCTCCCACATGCGGACCCGCCCCAGCTCCTTCCCTGTATACATATATGTCGTGACTCTTTGCATAGCTCCCTAATGTATAATCGTTCTCGATTTTGCACATTGTTCTCTACACCATCTATTCTAGATCTCTCATGAAGTCCCTATCGCACACACGATGACTCTCTTCCCTTGCGTCTCCGTTCATAGGCCAATTTCGGACGACATCAACATTGTCTCCCTATCTATACGCCATTTATGGACACAAACGACCCCTCTCGCCCCCTCTCTTCCTCTCCCTCTCTCCATCGCTAGCTCTCTCTTTCTCTCGCTCTCACACCCCTCTCCCACACACACACTCGATGTCTCTTCCAAATAGTCTGCTCCCCCCCCCGCACCCGTGCTATCTCGCTACTACACATGTCACACCATTCCCCCTTCCCTTATACTAGGTTTACATCATCAGTGGTCTCTCTACTCCACATACACTCTGTCCCTCTCACACACAAACGCCTGCACAAACACACACAGACACGCACAAACACCCATTTATCTGGATCCTCATCTCTCCTCATGTCCGCATGTGTATCTCACACACTCACTCTCTAATTATGTATATGTGTCTCCACGTTACACAACACAAAGCCCCATGTACATGTCTCTCTCTATCCTCCACACACATAGACACAAAGAATCTGTTATCATTGCCTCAGTCTCTAACATATCACAAATGCACACTGTCTCTCTCTCTCGCAAACACGCTCAACAAGGGTTTCCCCGTGAATAACTTACCATCTATTCATCAACAGTCGTGGCAGTACGGTGAACACGAGACGTGAAAAAGAATAAATCAACACGTGCTTAGACCACCAAGTATGACTACTAGGACTAGAGCAAGCCAAAAAGCGCGCCGCCGT
This sequence comes from Aegilops tauschii subsp. strangulata, assembly GCF_002575655.3. Classification (NCBI taxonomy): domain Eukaryota; kingdom Viridiplantae; phylum Streptophyta; class Magnoliopsida; order Poales; family Poaceae; genus Aegilops; species Aegilops tauschii. The sequence continues at coordinate 336,822,946 of NC_053035.3, forward strand.
CACCCCCTCCTTGTCGGCGATGGGAAAATCTTTGTTTTACACAGTCGAGAAGTCATTGTGCTAAGGCCCCACATGCCGAGGCGTTGAATAGAATGTAGATGCTAGTTTACGGAAGCAAGTATCGATAATACATTTGTATCTCCATACTTATATTTCTTCTCTTATAAAAAACCGAGTTGGTGATGATGGTACGTGTGCCATCTTGCAATATAGACTGTCCGATCTATATCTGACGGATGGAAATTAAACTAAAAGATACCCGCACCCCTCTCCACATTTGCAGACAAGGCCTTCCCTCGTTCATCCTTATCTCCAACAAACCTCATTGTTGAGCAATTAAGAAAGGAAGCCTCTGGAACAAACTGGCCTGGTGGCCGCTGCCGGCGTCGTCAATCCCCATGCCTCCGCTCAGTCCGACCACCAACCACCACCACACCCCACTCCTCTTCACCTTATCTCATATTTCTCGAGATATCATTAGTTTTTACACATGGGATTACTCCCGCAAGGGTCAATCACAACAAGTGTTTTATAAAAAAATGCATCTTGATGTTCCGTGCAATGCACGGATCTTGCTAGTACTCCTACACAAGACTAAGTTGGTGATGCTGGTTCTGCCATCCGTCGTTTCTGACCATTAGATCTACATCTAACGATTGTGAGGTAAGTTGTTGCCTCTTCTCACCAACATCCCACTTGTCTACCAATTTGCAGAAAAACCCATAATTAGTATCTTAAAACCAACCACATCCCTCCCTGACCTCACCAAAACAGCCCCAAGGAATATATTCTAATTGAAACATAATATATCTTTAGTGACATATGTATATCAAAATTAGAGTGTTTTGTACCAAGTTTGTGAATAAGTATTATTCTAATTATGATTCGTTGCAATGGACATGAACATTGCTAGTATTTCCAACCATGCATTTTTTTCCTAGTATTCTATAGTTTTGAGTTTTCCATCAAGATATTAGTCACTCATGGTTGATATTTACTTTCAATCATGTACACATATGCACTATGTAACTAGCCTTGCTTATTGGCTTCCAAAGCTTAACTTTCACTCCTACTTACAATATGTAGAGTATTTAAAAAAACTACCAATTTCAACCAGCCCTAGGAAGAATCTATTGTACAAAAAATAGCAAAAACATACCCAAAATTTCTTAATCCACGCCAAAAACTACCTAGTACTCCTACCGATTAGGTTCGTTTAAACCCATTTATGACAGGGTTGGCCCACACGTCCGTGCTGAGAGGCAGCTTAAACCAACACATTTTGTTTGACCCTTGACACGAGGGACCCACATCTGACCTTCTATCCTGTTATTCGCCCTCAAATCATTATTTTTCCTGAACATTACTTCAAACAGTACTGATGCGTGTTCCTCGGTGGCGCCGGTGATGAGCGAGTTGGCCACTGCTCCGCCGGACGGGCCTGACGCCGCGCTGGCCTCCGCATGGGTTGGCAGGCTAGCCCGAGCGTGATTCACGAGCGAGCAAGCCGCCGCGCTGGACTTCGCTCAAGCCAAATGGCTGGCCTTAGCGCGGCGCGCGCGAGCAAGCCGCCGCGCTGCCGTGCCAATCTAGCTAGCAAACCTTGCAGACAAGCAGCTGGACGGAGCTATCTTGGCTAGCTAGCGGCCGTGAGCGCCGGACGGAGCTGGCATCCGGGCTGCCGCAACATGGGCTCCGCACCAACGGCGGTTTTGACCTCGCCTTCTGCTGGCGGCGGTAGCTGTGTCCCATGGCCGAGGATGACTAGGTGGACGGGCCGGAGGTAGGAGGTCACTCGAGGATTTTTGTTGGTAAGAGCATGTACAATGGTTGATAAGGTAGTCTTATCTTAAGTCTACCACGTATGCAAGTGGTAGTAGTTTCTTGGCATTTTAGTGGTTTCTTGCATTATTAGAGCAAGTACAATAGAGCTGAGTCAGCGGGCTATAAGAAATAAACTAGTATATTTCTGCTCAGTTGGAGGAAAGAGAAGAGGAGAGAGAAGGTGAGCGGGCTCTTCGTGAAGAGCCAGCTCTAGCACGTGCTCCTAGGCACTTTGTGAGAATGAGAAGTGGGCCACGTAATAAAAAAGTAGTACACTCTTTTGATCTATTATTGTATATGTTGGCTATAAGATGGGCTATAGATGACATGGCACTGGCTTATAGCCAGCAGCTGGCTATACTATTAACCATTAGGGGTTTCTTGTAAGGAACAATGTACGTACTACTAGCGACAAAAGGCGATTCTAGGTTGCGTTGTACTCCAACGAGTACTACTAGTGGTCGCGGGAGTGTATACCTCGTTTTGTGGGTTCGATCCCGGCCGAACGCATGGCGACCTTTTTTTTAAAATAGTACTACTACACTTCGCTGCGAGCCAATATTTTACACGCGTAGTTTGAGTTTTGAAGTCAAACGGACGTGCGGCCCCACAATCTGGGTGCACTGGACAGCCTAGCCACGTGAACGGGATTTCCTTCCCAGCATCCCGTGGCTCGCGTGCTCGCCCTAGCCGCACCTCGTTGCAGCTTCCAGCTAGTAGCATATTTAAACTAGCGCCTCCTAATTAAGCCCGAGGAGCCAGAAAAGCCTGGCGGGGCATTGGGAACTGTGCAATATGGCTCTGTACGTAAAGTGCTCTACTACTACTCTGTAGCTTGTGGCGTTGCACGCATGGACTTCACTCCATTATCGGCTCTACTATAAAAGAAATTCCTCCTGACGTGTTTTTTTTGAAACGGAGACAAAAGCTTTGCTTCATCTCATTCATAAAGAAGGAACTACTAACAAAGTTCGACGAGATCCATTACACCTCCACAAATGGAAGCGAAAAGCCAAGTCTCGCTGTATCAAATAACTCAAATGTTCTGCCCCCGCAGTAACCTTCGCTGATAAACAGGCTGCTAGTGTGTGCATGAGAGGAGCGGCTGAGTAGGCCAGCTACGTGAGAGGAGCGGCTGAATAGAGCACCGAGAGTACCCACTAGGCCACTACGCAGGTGTACTTCCCCTGCATTGATAGTACAGCGATGGTTCTAGAGAACACTAGTACCCTCCACTTCCACTGTAGCTTCTTGGCCCTGATATTCAAGAGTTCAAAACTAGTGCACTATACTAGACTAGACTAGAAGTACAGTACATCGCACTACTAGTTGAGAAAAGTAGTAGTAGTACTGCTACAGTACGAGTACGTACTCCTCCGTCACATAATGTAAGACGTTTTTTGACACTAGTCGGCGTGTACAAAAAATGGCAAAAACATACCCAAAATTTCTTAATCCACGCCAAGAACTACTACCTAGTGCCAAAAATTTCTTACTAGTGCTATTATTTACAGTACAATGCAATCCCATAATGTTCCATAATGCTAGTACTAGTAGTAAATAATAGCCTCACCCCTTCGCTGAGGAACAATCTACAGTTGGAAGGGACGAGGCCCTGCGGTTACTACGCTCTTATCTCCTCCTCGCCAGTTCCCCTCCCCCCGAAGAGAAGGCAGTTCGTCGCTGCACCCATGGATTCACCAGGCGGTTCTCCTCCTCGTCGGGGCTGGGAGACCTTGGACGACGATCCTCTGGGAGAAATCGCACGCCGCTCAGACGTCCTCACCACCGCAAGACTCGGTGCTTCCTGCACCAACTTTTTCAAGACGCTGCTTAAATAGGCTTGGGAAAAGGCCATGCTTGTTGGTGTTCCATGCGTCCTCGAGGAGAAGGTTCTTCTATGGGACAATCCTTTGAACAGTCCACCGCTCCCTGGCCATGGTTGCACGTTGACTCCGCTAGAGTTGCCGACATTGAGAGGTAGTCGGATTTTGTCCGATGAGCAGGTCAGTAATGGAGTTTGATCATGTAGTACTTAGTTCTTCTATTTCCATCCCGTAATTTCTCCGTTGCCCACCGTCTTATATATAGGTCTGGGTCGGTGCCAACGAAGATTGGCTTGCATACCTCCGGCCGGATACCACCATCATTTTGCACAACATCCACAGCAGTGCGGCCGTTCCGGTAGACCCCTTCTCCACCATTGGGATCGGCCTTCTGGAGTGGCTGGGCTTGAATACGTATGATGATGCCTACATGAGATTGAAGAAGATAGCAATTGCGGACCCGCCGACAAAGCGACGCAGCTACGACGATTACTATCTCATCGCGGTGTTCGACATAAGGATTGCCATCAATGCAAGATGCAGTAACGGCAGAGGCTGGCGCATGTTGGCGGCGGCATATTTGTACCCCTACATGTTCGAAGACGCCGTGTGCCATCTAGGCCGCATCTTCGCGGTGACAAGCCAGGGGACTTGTTTCATCTGGTTGCCATCCTACGGTACGGGAGATTACAAACGGAATGCACAAACCATCATTTGCATCCCTAACGGTACTCCATTATTTTCCAGGGACCAGTCATCCCCCGATCAAAATAAGATCGCCGATCCTGGATGTGCATTTGCATCCGTGATTCAGTCTAACCTGGAACCTTGTAGCTGACTTTGGCATATTGGGATCAACTATCTTAGTTTTCGTTACCCATGGTACCACTGATGTGCAACATGGTCACACAATCTACCACGATCGGACCGTCACCATCTACCCAGGTATTCCATTTTTTAACCCTCTCGCCTTCTCTTTCATTGTTGTACTAGTAGTATACTTTGTAGTACTAGTAGGAGTACTTTTTACCTTGGAGGACGCGTATAGCTAGCTAGGCCCTTGAAGACTTGAACCCACTAGCTGCCACCATTTTTGTTTTTCCATGTCTTACTATCTCATCCATGTAGCAAAGAGTGGCTATATATAATAAGCCGTTTATTTTACTTCCTCTATACCGGAGTAGTACTATTTGCTGCACAGTATTACTGACCGCCATATTTGAGCACAACATTATTATGCATGGACCTTGACTATGTACGTCACCATGTGTCCCGATCTGGGATGCCGTGTGTACCAGATGAACGGCGCCGAGTTCGACCCCCGTGATGCTACGTGGGTGCCAAGGAACACTCTTGGAGAGTACTCGCTTTTCATCGGGGATAGCTACCCCATTGTGAAGCGGATGCCACCTTCCGTGCATGACACGGAAGGCCTGCCGTTCATGAAGCATGGCTGTGTCTCCAGTGCGCACCGCCGGATGAACGTCATGCTGGGACACGCTATCCCTGATTTATGCCGCTTCAGCTTGGATGAGTCTCCATCGTGTGGAACCGGACTAGAAATATGCGACAATGATTCCCGTTGCCCACTCCTATGGATCGTGCCATCCATCAAGAACACCTGGGACTGGAACCTGGAGGAGGACATGTAGCCCATCTATAACCTGTAAGTGGAGTACGGTAATTGTGAACGGTAGCGCTGTGAATATATGTAGACTAGTCATGCACAAATTTATCACATGAATTGGAGATGAACTTGTGTGGCATACTAGCATTTGTCCTTTAGAATTTATTACTAGTAAATGTGCTATGTGTACGTGCAACTTGTGTGGTTGTTGCACGGGCTCCAACACGCTCTTTGAGAAAAAAAGGTGGCACAACTTTGGATATACGTGACGTGGCGGCATCATACAGTAGCATCATTCGCTATAGTTGTAGTACACTCCTACTAGGACGACAACTCCTATAAAACCTTGCGCTTGGCTCTTTGCCTCTTCGGGAGGTTCAACAGTTTGTACTCGTGTGAACCTTGCACTTGGCTCTTCGCCTCTTCGGAAGGTCCAACAATGATGATACTACAGTACAATATGCTTCTGCCAATCTGACACCGATTGAACTGCTGCACGTCCACCGCGAGGGCGAGGGCGAGGGCGAGGGAGAGGGAGAGGGAGAGGGCGCTGTAGTCAAAACCCTCTCCTCGTCCTGCGAACCACCGCGCGCGTGGGCGAGGGAGTGGCATAGTAAGCAAGCTTCTCCTCGTTCGGCAAGTTGACGGGACACATCAAAGCAGTACTAGTACTAGTAGTAGTAGTCCATACTGCGTCCTTTCCGATTAATATGGCTTAATTTGAAACGAGAAAAATACACTGGCGGTCAACGTATGTAACAATACGCTCTTTACGGTCACTACATATAGTTTTGCAGCGATTATACAATCACTAGCTCATGTAGAGCACCGTATTGCACCCTACTGACCGGCCACATAGTCAACGTGGCACTTTGTTGACTGGTTAAATTGTCACCTGGTTTCTGGGTCCCACGTGTCAGTTGCCAGAGCAAAGAAATCAGTTAAACAAAACTTTACACAGGCGCGACATGAGTCCAACCCTTGCGCGCGAACCGCCCTGGCTGTGTATGTGAGTGCATGCACGTGTCCTCCCTCAGTCTTCCAACAAAGAGTGTACATCGGCTATAAAACAAAGAGTGTAGTACATGATGTACATCTACACTTCCAATGCATTTAGCCTTTAATCTAAATCGATATTGATTGACTAATGCACCAACTTGTGCTGTAGGTATTGGCTGCATGTCTATCCTTAATTACAGCATGCAACAGCCTTCATTTAATCTTCTTATCTCAATGGTCGCATGCACACATAAGTCTGCTACTTTTGGGCGTTAATTATGCCCTGGTCAATGTGTAAATCTCTAAATGTACAGTCTTTCACGGACGTAGGGAGTAGGTTGAGCACTTGAGCCTGAGCGTGTGTGTTGCATCGTGTGCTGTGCGCTGCATGGGTGCGTGAGTGTTGCGTGCGTCCATGTGTACGTGTGAGTGTTGCATGTTGCATGCATGCATGGGGCTTACTCCCTCCCATTGACATGTTCATATTTCAAGCTTCCTCTGTTCCCTCCATATGGTGATACTCCCTCTGTTCCCAAATAGTACGGAGTAAAAACCTCCCTCTGTTCCCAAATACAGAGTATTTGTCTTTCTACAGATTTCAACAAGTGACTAGGTACGGAGCAAAATGAGTGAAGTGAGCGTAGAGGCATAGGGATACTTTAGAAAGGAAGTCCTCGCGATCCATTATTCCCCATCTCGGTCAGAGAGAACTATTCAACTAGTCTTCGCAGTGAAGTGACAATACACGCTGCAGCAGATGGGACACGTAATTAATAAGCTGAACCAGCGTGTTGGTGTTACTAAATCAGCCTTACCCAGTACTGCCATCATGTTTGCCAGTAGAGCACACTTCCGCAAATACGCCTACGCACCTCTGTCCTCCATTAACTGACATATGGGCCCTGTTATGGTAGACCCACATGTCATCGGTGTAACTATTTACACTCCGAAGGACGGTATATCCTGGTAGTAGTACTAGTAGAATGGAGATTGAATGCACTTTCTTCCCTGTCTTCCACTCTTCTTCCTCCTCTCTTCTTCTTCCTCCTCTCTTCCCCATCGCCGGTCGCATACCATTTACCCCCGCTCACTGCTGGCCCGCCCGCGCCATCTTCCTTGGTAGCTCGCGCGTACCATATCCCCCAGCTCACTGCTCGGCCACACGAGGAGAAGCTTCTTCGCTCGCCCGCCCGAATCCACTTCCCCGCTGGCTCGCAGGCACCGAAAACCCCAATGGCAGAACCGATTGACACGCAGAGCCGCGATTGGAATTCCCTCCCCGATGTTCTCTTGGAGCAGATCTGTAGTCGTATGGACCTACTCAGCACCGTCCGTCTGGCCGCATGCTCGGTGTCTTTGTACCGTCTACTCGTCTGCAACTGGCCGGCTCTTTTCAAGACACCCTGCTTGCTGATGCCCGATCCTCGCAAGTGGCCCAGACACCGACTTGACGATCCTACGGAGGTTATCGTGGTTCCCCTCGACATGCTACCACTACCCGTCCACCTGTCCTTCATGCGCGGCCACTACTGGGCGGGCATGAAGGCCAACTGGATCGTCCTCATCCACCACACCGGTAGTCCGTGGCGTCTTGTGGATATCTACACCCAGCGAGAGATCACCCTTCCATCGTTGGATACCGCCGCCATCGAGCCTCGCGGCCCGCCGGACACTCCTGCCTACTACGCACGAGACGCGTCAAGCTTTTGGCTCGACCTCTATTTGCAGAAAGTTGTAATCTGCGAAGTGCCCACACCATCAGAAGACTACATGGATTACAAGCTCATTGCCTTGTTCAACATGGGATTAGTCTATCTGGAATCCGGTCGCCATACATGGTTATGGCTCATCATCAATCCTGTTGAGGCAACATTTCTGTCTGATGCTATAGTGCATGATGGCATCGTTTACGCGGTCGACGCACAGATTGGCTGCCTATACTGGTGGAATCTATCGTCGTGTAATTGTTCTATCTCATCTCATATTTACCTTATGAATACGACTGCCTGTTCATTTGTTACAAATTTAGAATGCATAGCATGTCTATAACCACATCATTGCTATATGTTCCTCTCATTTCCTAGATTTTTATGACCACACATGTTATTGTTAGAGTTGATATGAGAACAATTGGCATCTAATGATTGTTAGAATACATATTATGAGCATAACATCATGATTGCTATATGTTACTCTCGTCTACAAGAATTTTATAACAACGCATGTTATTGCTTAGAGTTGATATGAGAATAGTAGTAGTAAGTGCTATGGTAGAATATGAGTAGGCGCTGTCATAGCTGTTTTCCTCTCATTGTTACATAATGTTTGAACCATGACATATTGCTAGAATATGAAATCCATTGGCTTATTTTTTAAATTGGGGTATGATTATGACCACGACATTGCAATTCTCTGTCTATGCTATGTGTCACTGTTATAATAATCTTAATTCCACACATACTCTGACCATGATTGTTTATTTTGTCCTTTTGGTCTCCAATTTGAATTGTTGCAGCAGATGCAAATGCGCTGGCCTTCATGATTCCAGGACCTGGAATCATACCAGCCGATGGGTGGTGGTTTATCGCTCGTTCAGCTGGCGGCGGTCATTTGATGCTCATTCGCACGTACCAAATTGACCAAACCATTACATCAAACCACATGCAGTACAATGCGTGGGGCGTTCGTGACATTGATGGCTATGGCTACTTCGTGTTCGAGAAAGATCCTAGCTCCGTTGGGCCAGGCGTATTCAACTAGAGGTGGGTTTACAACCTCGGCAACCACTCCTTGTTCCTCGGGCTCAATTATCCGATCATCCAACCAATCATCGATCATATCACCGGCGATGATTACTATGCTATGCAACTTCCGTTCGCGAGGGGGGGCTGTGTTTACACATCATACCATGGGTTTCATGAATCATCATATCCAAAGATTTGTCGACACAGCTTGTTGCCAGATAATCTTCAGTGTGTGAAAGGCATCAAGCTTCCATGCGATGGATGGCTTTTGCAAACCCGACATGCGGCGATGTGGTTCATGCCAACAGCAAATATGCACAACTTGATTCGTGCTGATATCTAGACTGAGCCATGTATTCTGCTGCTGTAGCACGACCCTCTTTTGTTGGATATTATGTACTGTTGTTAGTTTGATGCACTCCTCTAGTTTGAAGGATAGATACCTTCCTTGGATCTAGTGCATCCTAACTCCCTGCGTAGGATGTATTGATAATGATGATGGAGATGCTGTGCAGAAGCCATATATATATACATCAGTTATGCTTCAAGTGCGTACTTGTTAGTTAAACCTATGTATAAATTGTGACACTAAATACGACTAGTAAGTAGTACAGTAGCAGTACTAGTATACGTCGGTCAAATTATTCATCATGTCCACACAATGAATTGACGTGACAACACGCTGCGCGTGAGGTGACACAAGAATCCCGGCAGCGTGTTCGGGTATTCTGGACTTCAGATTTGGAGTACCACTTATCTGTCGAAATCTTTCATCATTCGCTTAAAACAGTCGATTGATCATACATTGAGTACCATATAACTGGAATTACCGATGCAAGTCGAAGAAGGATTGGCCGGTGCTGCCGGCTGGCGTCAAGTTCGATCCCATGGATCAGGAGCTGATCGAGCACCTTGAGGCCAAAGTGAGTGCTGACAGCATGAGGTTTCAGTCTCTCATCGATTTGTTCATACCAACCATCGACAGCGAGCACGGCATATGCTACACCCAACCTGAGAAACTTCCAGGTAAGACACCGATCGGCCGTCTACTTGCACAAACATATTCCTTTGTTTATAGCTCTATTTTTCTTTTTAGACGCAGACCTGGTGAAGCAATTACAATTTGACAGTTAATAAAAGTGAAACAGGTGACTGCAACATGCCAAAGATGTTATGAAAATGCCAACTAGGTACACTAAAACCTGTATTCCACAATACTGCAGGTATCACACTAAGTGGCCTAAGGAAGCATTTCTTCCAGCGCAATTCCAGGGCATTCAAAAGGGGCACGTGGACGCGAGATACAGTCGGAGTGCGGCAAGATACAGTCGGAGTGCGGCATGCACGCGATGTGGCACAAGACCGGCAATACCTTGCCGGTGATGGTCAACGGCCGACAAAACGGGCAGCAAAAAAGGTTCTGGTGCTGCACACCAACAAGAACTTCGACCAGCAGAGGACCAACTGGGTGATGCACCAGTACCACCTCGGGGACCTGGAGCAAGAGAAGGAGCGGGAGCTGGTCCTCTGCAAGATTTTCTACCAGACGAACACTAGGGCCAGGAGTAAAAAGATTATAAGTTAGTTTGGTATTGGTAGTTGTACTACCTTGTCGTCCGCAAGTTGGTATTGTTGTTAACGATCTTTTGGTATGAACTTGCATTTGCTTCCAACCATCATGCCGAGGGTCGACGTGGATATAAAGCTGAATCATTTGTTTCGAAACGAATTTTCAGGCACCTGATTTTTATTTGATGGGTAGCATAAGCACCCGCCGTTCGAATTCCCAGTTCTCCAATTTTTTCGAAACAAGTGCATGCACTTATTATCACAATAAAAAAACAGTATCCGTGCTGCATCCCAGTTATCAGTCTGTACTTGCAGAATTCTCTCGTTTATTGAGCACGTATATTGTTTTTTCAGGTCGAGCAAGTTTCAACTGGGCTGTAGACTGCCCAGGGTTGGTTTTGTTTTTAACAGGCCCAACCCATGATGACAATGGGGCACAAAGATCCAACAGGTATCTACTAGCATCTGGCCCGCCAGCGTTAGTTATATTTTGTCTTACAACATCCGCAGGCAATTTTTTTACTGAATCAAACACACAGCCCAGTTCTATTTTCCTCTTGAAACGCATGTCTTACATCCGTTTTTAATCTCTACCTATAGTTTTACTAGTTCATATACACACATAAATATATTGAAAACACATAAAATTCCCTTTTCATATTTACATCCTTATTTTTGTTGTTTTTCCCACCCAGCGCTGATTTTTTTACCACTGGTTTTCCCTTAAACCAACTCAATTGTCCCACGTCTTATTTGCTTACAAAAACAAAATGATTTTTTTTGGCAAATCAATAAGTTCTTCAAAAAATGTTTATCATTTCGGGATTACAACAGTTCGGACTCCACTGAAATATGCAAAATAAGGTTGAACTTTTTGACCATGGTCCTGGGCAGAAAATGGGCTGTTATAAATTACTTAAGAATTAGCAAATGGGCTGCAAATTATAAAAATTAGCAAATGGGCTTTATGTTGTCTACCACAGATTTGGAGGCTGACTTGTGGACCTACTAAGTGCATGCGTACACAAGGTTTCTCAAAAAAGAAACTTAGTCAACAATCGACTCTACCAGCATCAGACCGTTACATGTCAATCTAACGACAATCATGCTTCTTCAGTCTCTGATCTTCCTGCCCCAGCCGCCCAAACCAGCGCCGTCGGAACCGCCTGCTCCCGCCTCCCGTGGCCGGCAGTGCTGCCGGGTAGGCCTCACGGCCCCATCATACTCGCATCCCTGGCCTGTCTATTCCTCTACTCACCCACACCTCCTGTTATTTTTCGGCGACGGCAGCCGAACCAGTCAACCCTCGTACTCTCCACCGCGTGGGCAGCCACTGCCGTGTCTTCCCCGGCTCTGTGTCGTTCCCTTCGTAGGCCTCGCCATCGTCCACCGCCCTGGTGCTCTCGGCACGGCGTGGTCAACGATGTCCATCCAATGGCCGTAGTGCTTCTTCAACCTGTGGTCTTCTTGCCCCAGCCGCCCAAAGCAGCGCCGGTCATGCCGCATGCTCCTGCCTCCCGTGGCCGGCTGTGCTGCCGCGGAGGCCTCACCGTCCCCATACTACTCCCACCCATGGCCAGGCCATCCCTCCACTCACCCACTCCCCCTGTTATTCTGCGGCGACGACAGCCTCACACCGCAGCCGAACCAGTGAACCCTCGTACTCCTCTCCGCGTGGGCATCCACTGCCGCGTCTCCCCGGCTCCGCGTCGTCCCCTTCCTAGGCCTCACCATCGTCCACCGCCATGGTGCTCTCGGCGCGGAGTGGTCAATGTGGTAAATGACCGACTTCCATCGGAAGAGTACTGTACGTGGAGAGGCTGACAACTGGGTCCACGGCAGCCGCAAGGAAGTGCCTCCTTATTATGCGCAAAATAAGTATTCCTCCATCGGACAGCAGGGACCCACCGGACGGGCCACCAGTATTTCGCGGAAAAAATGTTTCCCCCCTGACTGCTGGGACCCACCGGATGGGCCACCGTATTTCGCGAAAAAAAGTTTGCCCCTGACTGCTGGGACCCACCGGACGGACCACCGGATTTCGCGGAAAAAACGTTCCCCCCCTGTCAGCTCGGACCCACCGGAAGTGCCTCCTTATTACGCACAGAAAAATGAATACTCCCCCTGCTAGCTGGGACCCACCATGGTGGGAGGCTGACTTGTGGGCCTACTAAGTTGACGGGGACGGAGGGCTTTGTCAACTTAGTCAATATGAACGATTCTAGCTCTAGTGACCGTACGATGTCCATCCAACGGCCGTAGTGCTTCTTCAACCTCTGGTCTTCTTGCTCCAGCCACCCAAAGCAGCGCCGGTCGTGCCGCATGCTCCTGCCTCCCGTGGCCGGCTGTGCTGCCGCGGAGGCCTCTCCGCCCCCTACTATTCCCACCGCTGGCCAGACCCTGCGGCGACGGCAGCCTCACACCGCAGCCGAACCAGTGAACCCTCGTACTCCTCTCCGCGCGGGCTTCCACTTCCGCGTCTTCCCCGGCTCCGCGTCGTCCCCTTCCTAGGTCTCGCCGTCGTCAACCGCCGTAGTGCTCTCCGCGCGGCGTGGTCAACGTGGTCAAGGAACGACTTCCATCGGAAGAGTACTGTACGTGGAGAGGCTGACAGTTGGGTCCATGGCCACAGCCCAATTTTTTTGTGATTTGCCAAGTAAGTCGCTTTGTCAGGCCTGTTGGGCTGCAAATCTTTCAAGATGAGGAGAGCTTTCATTCGGCTGGCCGAGAAAATGGCCCATCAGTAATGAGAAATGGGTTGTACATTTTTAAAACACATCAAACCGGCAATTAGTTTCAAATACTTTTTTTTCATTTCGAGATTTTAAATTACATTAATTTTTATGCGTGGAGAATTAGTTGGATTTTATATTGATATACATTTATTTTTAAAATCAGTTTGAATGTGAGTCGAAATTTCGGGATTAAAAACAGTTTGGACCGCACCGAAATATGCAAAATTTCGTATAATTTTTTAACCGTGGCCACAATATGGGCTGTAATGCTAAGAGAAAGAATATGGGCTCAAAAAACTTTAATAATTAGCAAATGGGCTGTAAATTATTAGAAATAATGGCAGATGGGTTGTATGCTGTTTTCCACAGATTTGAGGCTTTCCTAAAAAAAGGTTGACGCACAAGCAGTGACTGTTGGATGGCCATCCAACGGCCGTCGTGCTTCTTCAATCTCTGCTCTTCCCGCTCCAGCCGCTCAAACAAGCGCCGGCGGGACTGCCTGCTCCCTCCTCCCCGCGGCCGGCTCTGGTGCCGTGCAGGCCTCACTGCCCCACCGTACTCCCATCGCTGGCCTAGCCATCCCTCTACTCACCCACACCTGCTGTTATTCTCCGGCAATGGCAGACGAACCAGTAAACCCTTGTACAGTCGTACTCCCCTCCGCGTGGGAAACAACTGCCGAGTCTTCCCTGCCTCCGTGTCGTTCCCTTCCTAGGCCTCGCCGTCGTCCACCGCCCTGGTGCTCTCGGCGCGGCCTGGTCAACATGGTCAACGACCGACATGCATCTGAAGTGGACTGTACGTGGAGAGGCTGACAGCTGGGTCCACGGCCGCACGCAAGGAAATGCCTCCTTATTACGCGCAAAATAATGATTCCTCCACCTGACATCAGGGACCCACCGAAAGGTCCTCTGTATTTCACGAAAAAAACGTTACCGCCGCTGATAGCTCGGACCCACCAGCTATATCTTCGCACGCAAGGAAGTGCCTCCTTATTACGCACAAAAAAATGAATACTCCCCCTGCTAGCTGGGACCCACCATGGTGGGAGGCTGACTTGTGGGGCTACTAAATTGACTGGGACGGGGGCCTTTGTTAACTTTAGTCAATATGAACGATTCTAGCTCCTGTGACCGTACGATGTCCATCCAACGGCCGTAGTGCTTCTTCAACCTCTGGTCTTCTTGCTCCAGCCGCCCAAAGCAGCGCCGGTCGTGCCGCATGCTCCTGCCTCCCGTGGCCGGCTGTGCTGCCGCTGAGGCCTAACCGCCCCCTACTATTCCCACCGCAGGCCAGGCCCTGCGGTGATGGCAGCCTCACACCGTAGCCGAACCAGTGAACCCTCGTACTCCTCTCCGCGTGGGCTTCCACTGCCGCGTCTTCCCCGGCTCCTCGTCGTCCCCTTCCTAGGCCTCGCCATCGTCCACCGCCCTGGTGCTCTCGGCGCGGCGTGGTCAATGTGGTCAAGGAACGACTTCCATCGGACGTGGACTGTACGTGGAGAGGCTGACAGCTGGGTCCACGGCCGCAGCAAGGAAGTGCCTCCTTATTACGCGGAAAATAATGATTCCTCCACCTGACAGGTGGGACCCACCGGACGGGCCACTGTATTTCGTGAAAACAACATTTCCCTCTGACTGCTGGGACCCACCAGCTACATCTTCGCACGCAAGGAAGTGCGTCCGGGCAAAAAAAACGATTCGCCCCCTGACTGCTGGGACCCACCAGCTACATCTTCGCAGGCAAGGAAGTGCCTGACAGTCGGGACCCACCTGGTCGAAGCGTACGTAGCATTGTCATTCTGGTCGCGAACGTGTACGTACATACTGGTCGATGTAGAGCCGCGCACGTGTCGTAGTAGAGGCGCGCACGTAGCATGTACACGTACGTACAGCGGCCAGTGTGCAAGAAAGAAAATACGGCCACATACATACATACGGGCAGGGTCTCGAACGCCTACTCGCGCATACATACGGCCATGGCTCGTGTACATGGCTGGGTCAGAACGGAGAAACAGCGTCGTCGTCGTGTTCATGGGGAGCCAACCGGCTGGGTCGGAACAGAATGCGTTGTCGTGTTCATCGGGAGGGCTTGGATGGAACAGCCGATGGAAACGAGGCTTGGCGTACCGCAGAACGGAGGAAACGGCCTTGTGCTCGAGCAGCCACGTTTGAAACGGGATCCTGTTCATCGGGAGGGGTCTGGCGTACCGCAAAACAGAGGAAACGGACCTCCTACGGTCGAAACGGGGGTCCTGTTGATCGGGAGGGGTGTGGCGTACCGCAAAACGGAAGAAACAGACTTGTGTTGGAGAGCTACGGTCGAAACGGGGGTCCTGTTCATCAGGAGGGGTGTGGCGTACCGCAAAACGGGACTCCACAGGACACTGCTCATCTCCACCGTCGACCCCCTACCGCCTCCACGGGCTACTGTTCATCCACCGTCGACGTCCTCCAGCCTCCACCTGCGACTGTTCATCCACGGGCTCCTGTTCATCCAGCCTCCACCACGCGCTACTCCACCGGCTACTGTT
This sequence comes from Aegilops tauschii subsp. strangulata, assembly GCF_002575655.3. Lineage (NCBI taxonomy): Eukaryota > Viridiplantae > Streptophyta > Magnoliopsida > Poales > Poaceae > Aegilops > Aegilops tauschii. The sequence continues at coordinate 336,838,803 of NC_053035.3, forward strand.
CAACCAGCCCTCTCCACGGGCTCCTGTTCAACCACCCCTCCACGGGCTACTGTTAATCCAGCCCTCCACCGTCTATTGTTCATCCTGCCCTCCACGGGGTGGTCTTGTTCATCCTGCCCTCCACAGGGTCCTGTTCATCTAGCCCCAACCGGCTCGATCGATCGGGGTCCTGTTCATCCAGAGGCAACACCACGGGGTCCTGTTCATCCACCCCCACCGGGAACTGTTCATCCAAACCCCCCCAGCAATGCTCACTGTTCGTCCGGAGGCATCATCGATCGGCTTCAGTTAGCAGCAGTAGCGAAGGAATCGCTCGATCGGGTTCAGTTAACAGCCATCGATCGATCGCTCGGGTTCAGTAACGCGTAGCCTGCAGTGCAATCACTCGGGTTCAGTTAGAGCCCAATGCCTCGCTCGGGTTCAGTTAGAGCCAACGCCTCGCACAGACGCGCGTACGTGTACGAGAGAAAGCGCACCGCTCGGCCCCCGACCTCCCACCGTAACCGGGAACTCCCTGAAATTTTCCTCGCCCTCGCTTCTACCACGGTTTTTTCCGTCATGGACGGCCCAAAGAATGTCATGCAGCCGCGTCTCCGGCCCGCCGAGGACGAAAAGCCCATTTTCTGTCATGATTTTTTGTCATAGAAGTAGGAGCCCACCACATCTATGATGATACCGGGTTTTGTGACAATTATCGTCATAGAAGTGTCATATGTATGACAGAAAAAAATTCGTTCGGCCCAAAGTGTCACGGATGTGTCTTTTTTTTGCAGTGAGGGGGGTGTTTTTATAATGTATATATAAGTCTCTATAAAATATACGATAATAGTAATAATATAAATATATATAATGTGGTTAAAAAAATACATTGGGCTGCCGATCTTTAAGAAAAAGCCCATAGGCCGGTATGGACCTCAAAAAATAAGTTGAAACCACTGTCACCGTATGTCGTGGGCTACGCATGTTAAAATACAAAACCTAGGCCTAGTTGATACTTGTTCGCCCTCTAGAAAAAAATGATACCAGATCCCCGAGCGAACTAGATTATAGAGGGGGCCGGCGGCACGACTGAAGAAGCACATCAGGAGCGATTTTTTTCCTTCGGTGGATGGCTCTCGATGGTGTTTTTTTACTTGCCTCTGCACCATACAACTTGTATTTTTAGCCTCCCAGTCCGTGGTGGACCAGCAGCCCATTTGCTAGGCGGGCCAACCTACAGAAACCAACAATCGATTTTTCATCAAGCCCACAAAACAACGCAGTACTATGTTTGTTTTGAGGCCGAAAACATTACGGCAGGGGTTGACCGGGGGAGGGGGCAAGACAGAGCAAAAAGATTAAAAAGAGCTAATGCGCCGTTGCTACCCTAACCAAGCAGGTGCAATTCTTCTAGGGAAGAAGGTGTGCCGTTGACACCCAGACGTCACATACCCCACAGTAGGCATACTAACAAGTTCACACACAAGCACAATAGAAAAGGTAAACATTCGTATCAAACTCAGGTTCATAGGACACGTTCATATTCATAGCCAACATTCACTATCAACAACTCAAAAGATTCATATATACACAAGTTCAACATGTCTATGGATCCAAATGATTGATAGATCACACAACAATATTCATAGATAATTCACAAAAAGATTCAGATATACACATGTTCAGTATGTTTATGCATCCAAATGATTGAGATCACAGCTAATATGATGCATGGACGAACTTTAATTACCTAGGGTACAGACTGGTAAATGGTGTTCAGTCGGAGGTACTTCTTGCTAAAATCAATGCTTGTACGAGTAACCTTTCGAGTACATAAGAGGCAGCACAGACAATCTGAACTTTGCTTGTAGGTTTATCCTCAAAATGATTGATAGATGACATAACAATATTCATAGATAATTCACAAAAAGATTCAGATATACACATGTTCAGTATGTTTATGCATCCAAATGATTGAGATTACAGCCAATATGATCCATGGACGAACTTTAATTACCTAGGGCACAGACTGGTAAATGTTGTTCAGTCGGAGGTACTTCTTGCTAAAATTAATGCTTGTACGAGTAACCTTTCGAGTACATAAGAGGCAGCACAGACAATCTGAACTTTGCTTGTAGGTTTATCCTCAAATAGTGGCATCATGCCGAGGGAGGTTTGAGCAACTTGGCCACTACTTTCATCCAACTAGTTTACTGGCTCATCTTGGTCCTGTAGCTCGCCAAAATTCTACATTGCAGACTTGTAAATGGTGTTCAGTCGGAGGTACTTCTTGCTAAAATTAATGCTTGTACGAGTAAACTTTTGTGTACATAAGAGGCAGCACAGACAATCTGAACTTTGCTTGTAGGTTTATCCTCAAATAGTGGCCTTGTGCCGAGGGAGTTTTGAGCAACTTGACCACTACTTTCATCCAACTACTTTACTGGCTCATCTTGGTCCTGTAGCTCGCCAAAATTCTACATTGCAGATGAGAAAGGAGGCAGTTGAGAAAATGAACCACCCAAATTTTTTGTGCAGTTCAACTGAAATGGACCATCCCTGGCGTGCAGACTGATTAAGTGCCAGATGAATATACGCGTCAACCAACTTGTCTGGAATCTTTAGACTCCATGCCATACAGTTCGCCACCATATCTGCCGATAACCAAAAGGCACAAGTTGGGACCAAAGACTGGACTGTTTTTTTTCTGGGCTATGCGCGAAGCAATATTTTTAGCGTTCACTCTCCTAATACTTGGAGTTTGACAACTGGTTGACACCGGTTGATACTCGAATGAATATAGGCACTTCTTGTCAACATCGATGCTTGTCTGAGTGAACTTTGGAGTACATAGCAGCAGCATAAGTATCTGTCCATCTGATCTTTTTGTGCAGTTCTACTGAAATCACCCAATGCAATGATTTGCCTGCGAGTTCAGGCTCCAAGTTACTCCTTCATAAAATCGGCAAACAGTAGCACAATACCAAATTACCAATACGTGACAAGCACAATAATCAGGATAAAGACCAGTACCAACCTGTGTGAGGTGGCATATCAATTACTTTTTCCTTTGAATGGAAGCCGAGATAAGCGAAGCGACTGACATCAAAGGAAGAAAGCAGGCCTAGATTAGCGACTGACAGGAAAGGGCGGAAGCTGTCGAGGCAATGAAGCACCCAAAGTTTTTGTGCTGTTCCACCAAAATCGAGCATCCCTGTTGGCACATATATTGAGAGAGTGAGATTACTGTAATAATGGGACTAGTTGATGAAACATACACTAACAAATAGAAGCACCCTCATTATCTTAGTTGGTAAAGTTAGCAACATAGTAGTCTTGCTTAAAGAGAGGTATTAGTTTATTTAATCAGTGCCAATTAGCTCAACACTCAAAGCATTGCCATGTATCATAGGTTGCAAAACATTAACGTGCAAAGATGAAGGAGTTTCTCATGACAGTAGCACGATACAAATAGAGATGAAAGCAAACTAATATGGATGAAGGCCTTAGGCCCGTACCAACCTGAGGAAAAAATCTTATTCATGTAGTCCCATAAGAGATGATAAAGCACTCACTGGAATCACTCAATAGTATATATTTTTGTGCACTTCAAATGTATGGTTGAAATCACTCTTGTTTACCAGTGCTGAGATTATATCGAAAGATTATCAAGAACTTCCAGCAGAATTAAAGCACAGGCTGGGATACAGTTCATTGTATTGTCTTGTGTAGTTCCACTAAAAATGTATGATTGGCACAACATGATCCCTGTTTGCACAAGTAGGAACAAGGTGAAACCTTCATTAGCTTAGTGAGAAAGGATAGAAAGACACTAGCATATTACTCTAACAGTAGCATCAAATTCATGATGGACAATACGCAAAACATTGCCTCATTGAACCAATTGCAATAAAGGCCTGTTTGGTTGGAGACTTGATTTGCCATGCCTAAGCTAGCCACACACCCACACCTGTGGCTCGCCACAGAAACTGTGGCGCTCAAAACAAACGCCGCACCTTAGGCAAAAATTTCTACTGCGGATGCTCCTATGGCTGTGGCGAGCCAAACATTACTACTGAACCAAACACATGCCAAGGGAGCTATGGCACGCCACACTATGGCGTGGCAAGCTAAGGTGGCAACCAAACATCCCCTAAATTTACATGCAAAATAATAGCACTATTATGTCATGACACTAATAATATTCCCTCCCTGCTCCACAACATGACTCACCTCCATAGACAAACATACACACGTACATGATTCAGCATAGGGTGCTACTAAAGATTTGTTTAACTTCGACAGGAAAATTAGGCAGTAATAAATTAGTGGTACTTAAGTACTCCTAATTAATTAAGTGAGACATCAGAAGTGGAAGGGCTCCCTGGAGGATCGTCTCACATGTAAGGTAGTCGTTGCCGGAGCCCTTGAATGGCCTCAACTGAGGCCTCTGGCTTCAGCAAGATCGCCTTGGCACTGTTTATTCTTCTTCTTCTTCCTCTTTATGCTCTGTTTCTCATTCTCCTCACCAATTGGTGAAACCAAGTACATGATTGGCCTTCTATTTCAGAATTGGTTTTTTCAGTGAGGGAGTAAAAGTGTACTAGTAAAAAATAGCATTATTTTCTCATGGCAGTCGCAAAATAGAGATGAACACATGCATTAAATATCATTCTAACCTAAAGGAAGGTTATGGTGCCAATATGGATGATGAGGATTGGAACACAGATCTCCCTTTGTGCAGTTCCACCGAAATGAACCAACTGTTCCATTCTGACATTCCAGTTAAACAGCACAAAAGTCACTTCTTATAAGAAGAGTTTTGTGCAGTGCACCAAAAGGTCACAACAGCAACCAGGTGAAATGGATATCCCTGTTTACACAAAAAGCTACGGAGGAAATAGTCAGAGTCTCAAACAATTACAGGCAAAAACATTTGGCTAAACTTGTCATGGCTTATAACAGTGGCATGACTTCATTTTACCAGGTACATTAGACTAAGAACAGCTAAATATTTGGTATAAGGGCATGGGACAGTGGGTGCACTAGCAGTCCAGCACCATGTACCTAAACAGGGGCATAAAGTGGTGATTCATAGTTTGTTGCCCCGAGAAACAAACATCCAAGAAACATATCTGGGTTGGTCCCATTTTTGTTCACTCTAGCCACCTACTCCTATGTGTGGATAGCAAATCTAGTCCTGGTCATACCACTGTGTTCAGCGTTACCCCTATATTTCCCTTTTCGACCAAGAGACCGGTTGGATGACCAGTCTATACTACTTTCACCCCCTTTCCTTCCTGTTTGTACTAAGTCCGATGTTCTACATACTAAATTCCCCCACCCCCACTTTATTTCTTGTTTGAACCAAGTACAAGATTCGACTCCATGAAGTAGCTTTACCTCTAACAATAGAAGAAAAAAATAGGTGACATTGGACCATACGATCGAGAGGGGCTGAGAGGTAGAAAATGATGCACATGCAGCGATGTAGTGAGCTGGGGAAGTAGAGCTAAGCCAGTTTCGAAGGAAGATATACCTGAAGGTCATCGGGATGTGGATAGGTGGGCGGCGGGAGGCCGGATCCGCCCACACTATGGCAACGACGAAGGGATCGGAGGACCTCCCGCGCTGGCGCTCGGCCAGAGATAACGGCGCGGCCGGAGTGGGTCTCCTCCCTCGCTGTCGACGACGGCCTAAATGCTGCCCATCCTCCCCTTCACCGGCGGAGGGGGATACGTCCGGATCTGTAACCAGCGGTGAGGATAGAAAGACAGTGTTTTTTGAAGGAAGAAAGATAGTGTTACCACCCATATCTTGTTTAGAGCTGGAGAGGATGAGAGTGTGTGAATAGAGCAACCCTAGCAAGCAAGCGCGGATGCTCTGGCCTATATATACGTAGTGGGGTAGTTTTCCTTTTTCACTCCATCAAAATAATTGTTTAAAATTGTGCACTAGTATGTGCCAGGTCACTGTTTTTTTAGTTGTTGATTGTTTTTTGAGATAGCTACCCGCTTGTTCCAAGTGGTGTTACGGTGTGCCAGGTTTGTATCGTTCAAGTCTGGTACAAGTCCCTCCATTAAATGAACAACCACCCCCTCGTAAAAATTGTGAACAAGCCCACGGATAAAATTATCGGAAACGTGGGTTGCCCCAACATGCATTATTATTTATATTTTCTACTCCCTCCGTTCCTAAATATAAGTCTTTTTTATTAGCCACACCTAAGACAAGAATTTTTTTATTAGCAGTGAACCCCACATGTAAAAGACACAAAAAGTGTGGCAAGATTCCCTTAGGCAAGCAAAAGTGTGTCTAACAATTTGAGCAACTCAAGTTAGGCAAGTGTGGCAAGTGTGGGAAAAATAATGTGGCAACATAACACAAACATAGCCACAATCCAAACAGCCCCGTAATTTTTTGTGACATGCATGAAAATTTGGTCAGTTAAATTTATAGTCAAAATTTGGCAAGGTACATCAAATCAACACATGCAAGTATCAAAAGGGCTATCACGACATGCATGCATGCGTTGTACTCCCTCCATTTCCAAATATAAGTCTTTTTAGAGATTGCAACAAGTGACTACATACAAAGCAAAATATGTCGACATACATCCGTATGTAGTAGTCCATTTGAAATGTGTAAAAAGACTTATATCGAGTGAAGTGATTTTTTGTGTCGCGTCAACTCGTACAAGACCGAGAAGTTTGATTACTACAACGCCCTCTCCCTCGCGGCCCGAGCTCCGGTGCCTTAACTGCACCTGCCTTTGGCTGCATGACAGGTGGGCCAACCACCTGTTGGGCCCACCTGTCATAGACGCAAAGGCAGGAGCAGTAAGTCAATGAAGTTGCGTCCCTCCCTCGCGCATGAGCGTGGTGGCTGGCAGGACTAGTAGGAGCTTTCGCTACACGCTTCTTGATGGCGGCGAACTTGCGGATGGAGTTGACCATCATGTCATCCATGCAAGAGGCGAAGCCGGCGTCGGTGAGGGCTACGATGCCGGAGGTCGCCAGCACCGTCTGGAAACGCTGCGCGGTGCGGGGCCGCAGGCCGGCGCCTTGGATGATTTGGCACAGCCGACTGCCGCTCGCGACCATCGCCTCCATAGGCGCTTCTGGCTTTTGGTCACTTGGTCTTGGATTGGAGTGAGCTGTGTTGCCCAGAGGCTAAGGAGTAGATGGATTGGAGTGGTGGGGCGCCTTTATATCAGAATCCAAACTCTGTTGCATTCACATCGTGCTGGCTCTATTCCGCTTCTCCAATTAATTCCCTCTGCATGTAGAGTAATTTGAGGATGCATCATTGACCGTTCAATGTCTCGGGAACCGCTACCCTCTCCCTCCTTGGCATTCAAGCACCTATGGAGGCCACTGCCTCTTGCGTCTATCGCGTGTCAGGAGACGTTCCCATCGACGACGAGGTGCCTATGGTGACTTCATAAATTTCAAGATGATAGTACTAGTATACTCAATATTGTGCACCGCAACCAAGGCCGAGAGGAAAACGAGAGAACTACGTATTTATTTACGGTGTAGATTCACTCATTTTGCTCCATATGTTCTCCGTCTCGATGTAGACTAGTCACTTGTTGAAATCTCTAGAAAGGCAAATACTCCTTTCTAGTTTACAACGCTATACTAGCAAGTACTCCCTCCGTCCGAAAAGACTTGTCACCAAAATGGATAAAAAAGATGTATCTAGAACTAATATACATCTAGATACATCCCCTTTTATTCATTTTGATGACAAGTATTTCCGGACGGAGGACGGAGGGAGTACTACAATAGTGGGCTCACATAGCAATTTTGTCTCATGCAAGAGCCTGGCTATATGCGTGCTCCAAGGTTCGCAACTTCCACGTTCAGGTTGCACTTGGCTCTTCGCCTCTTCGATAAGACGAACAATGATGTTACTACTACTGCTTCTACTATATCGAATCCACTGCTACATGTCCGTCCACCGTGAGCGGGAGGGATAGCTTGTTGTTAGTACTATAAGCAAAAGCATGTCCTCGTATGCGAGCCACCGCGCGCATGGGCGAGGGAGAAGGCGTGTAGTAGTAAAATCAAGCTTCTCCTCGTTGTACGAGTTGACGCGACACATCATAGCACTTGCCCCACATGGTTGCCTCTAAACTTGGCTGAAAGACCCGCAGTGTATAATACTCCATTTGCTGCAACCTCTAACATTTACCCCACCACAAATTAAAATATATATTCCTGTCTTGACCAGATGAGCGTGCAAACTAGAATCACCAGGATGACAGGTATGGCCAGAAGATTATTTTAATCAAAAAAATATAGCATGGAGCCGACACCAACGATTTTAAGCTTACATGCACGGTACATGCTACCCTAGACTACTCTACACATGAAACTGCCACACGAGCGTCCGGGCTGCGCTTGGCTCTTCGCCTCTTCAGGAGTACTACTGCAGTGGAGGAGTACTACAGTATGCTTCTGGCCATCTGACACCGATTGAACTGCTGCATGTCCACCGCGTACGGGAGGGAGAGCGTGTAGCGAACTAAAGCTTCTCCTAGTCCTACCAGCCACCACGCTCATGGGCGAGGGAGGGACGTAGCTTCATTGACTTACTGGTCCTGCCTTTGCGTCCATGACAGGGGGGCCCAACAGGTCGGTGGCCCACCTGTCATGCAGCCAAAGGCAGGTGCGGTTTAGGCAAGAGGGCGTTGTAGTAATCAAACTTATCGGTCTTGTACGAGTTGATGCGACACATCAAAGCACTGCACTCGATATATTTCAATAATTTGCGTTTACCGATGCATTAATTACAACGCATGCATGCATGCCGTGACTCTCCTTTTGATACTTGCATGTGTTGATTTAATGCACCTTGAAGTAGTATGAATATGTGACGGTAAAGCTTTGTAATGCCCCGGCCCTAATAAAGCGAGAGATGGTTGTGCACGAGGAGGGCGAGATCATGCAGACGGAACAGGACCCGACGAAGGAGCTCTCTATGGTCTCGATGGACCTCACCTTGCTCCATTGCCCCTTGTGCCTCCGCCCCTTGAAGCCTCTAGTGTATGAGGTTCGAATACACCTCGTCCATTCGGCTGATCGAGCAAGGTGTAGGTTTCTTGATTGATGTGTTTTTCGGTTGATTTGTGCAGTGCAAGGGAGGGCACCTGGCTTGCGCGGACTGCCGCGTCGAGCGCCCCGGGAACCAGCGGCAGAGCCAGAAGTGCGAGCGTGGCGGTGGCTTTGACATGCGGAACACGGCGATGGAAGCCGTCCTCTCCTCGGTGAGGGTGGAGTGCCCGCACGAAGGCTGTGGGCTCTACGTCACTTACCACAAGCTCGCCGATCACCAAAGCGTGTGTCCGCTCACGCCCTGCAAATGCCCCGTGCCCGTCTACAGCTACGAAGGCCCGCCGCCGGTGCTCTGCCACCACATCAGCACCGTGCATCCGATGCCCGTGCATAGGATCCAGTACGGCAAGGCGCTCCAGCTGCAAGTGCCATTGTCGGAGCCACGGCTCTTGCTGTTCGCGGAGGAGGACGACCGCGCGTTTTTCTTGGTCGGCGGCGTGCTCGACATCAGCGCGCCTATCGCCGTGTCGGTCGTCCGCATCAGAGCGGGGCCGTCCCCACTGCCGCACTACGTGGCCAAGCTGTGGGCGAACGGCCCGCCGGGGGAGCCCAAAGGCAGGACCGACGCCATCAGGGTGGAAATGGAGTTGACAAGCAGCAGGGATCCCGGCGACGTCTCCGTGCAGGAGCTGACCTTCTTCACAGTTCTGCCCAAGCTGCTGGCTGGGGCTAAGCTGGTGTCCCTCCACATTCAGATTGACAAGCTCACGTCCTAAATGACCCTACAGTGCCTTCTGTTTATCTTAGTAATATGCTAATATAGGGGTTAGCTCGGTCTCCTTTAGCTTAAGAGATGGTGGGTTTTGGTGGCGATGCAGCAATTACCTCGACATCAGATCAGCAGTGGAAGTAATTTCGAACAGTCGAATGGATATTTTGTGTCTGTTGGATATAAAGATCCTTTGGGTAAGAAGTAACAGCTTATATGCTTTTTTTCGAAACGGAACAACGATCCTATACTAGTATAATTTTTGTTGACATGCACTAATATTTTCGAAACGGACGTCGGGCTGTAGCTAGAAGGGCGGTTGGGACGAGGCATCGGCCCATACCGTGGTGACCCCTGATTGGGACGCACCGACTGTGGATTTTCTCCCTCGCCGATGTCGACCACGTCTACGCAGAACATTGTTCCCTTCCCCCCAGCTGCGGGATATGGCTGGATATGTGACCAGCGGTGTGGCCACCGTCGTTCTATGCTTGTGAAGAGAGCAACCCAAGCAAGCAGGCTTGGAGCTTAGGCTCCTGCTAGTGTATATATAGTGGTTTTCTTTTTCTCTCCATATCAACCATTTTATATTGCATACGTGTCATTGAAGAGTGAAATGATGGTTGCTTCTTCTGACTAACTTACTGTGTGATTTGACTGCTCCTTTAGTGGCCCCTACACGTACTCCCCCTACATGTATGCAACAGTCACACGTACAACTGGACGCAAAAACGCGCGCGACGCCCTAATGCATGCATGTCCGAGCACACGACGGAACACACCCGGTCACGCTCAGGTGCTTAACCTACACGTGCATGCACACACATACTCAGCCAGGGTGAGCTAGTGACCGTATAAACACCGGAAAATGTATATATTGAGCGCAATGAGCGTATTATAAAGTCCACTAACCGTATTTTTACAAATATACAGTGACAGACAGTGTATTTATCTCGTTTGAAATTAAGCCATATTAACCGGAGAGGAGGCAGTATGTACTAGCATTACTTTGCCATGTCCCGTCAAATTGCCGAACGAGGAGAAGCTTGCAGGACGGGAGAAGCTTGCGCGCGGTGGCTCGTAGGACAAGGAGAAACTTTTGACTAATGCAAGCTCTCCTTCGTTCAGGCGGTGGACGTGCAACCGTTAATTGGGTGTCAGATTGCCAGAAGCATACACTATACTAGTACTATTATTGTTGCACTTCCCGAAGAGGCGAACAACCAAGCGCAAAGTTTACTAGTACAAGTACTACTACTATAGTCTATAGAGGTATGTACTATACTAGTACTAGGAACCAGATGGAGGAGCGTCTGCACTCTTATTATATTTTTAAAATGTGATAAAGCAATATTCAACACATTTGGTTCTCTTCGAGGGTTCTCGCATGTGATAATGGAAGTTGATTGCATGGAACACTCGCCACAATTCTCGCTTAATTCTGGCTCATATCCTGTTACAAATAGGAGCGCTCAGTAATATTTCCTCTTTTTTTGTTATTCAGCATGTAAACAGGTCAGCAAACCTTGCGGCGCATCTTTGTGCGAACTGTGCTTGCTGCACTTTGAATGTGGCCGAGAGCTGGCTTGATGAAACACCTCGCTTCCTACTTCTTTTTTGCGGGGTACCTCGCTTCCTAGTGACCAGTGTCTTGGCTGATCGTCCTAAGAATGCTTATATATGAATAAAGCTCTCTCATTTACCTGCAAAAAAGATTAAGCCATATTAACCGGAAAGGAGGGAGTATGGACTAGCACTACTTGTTGGTGTGTCCCGTCAGCTCGCAGAACAAGGAGAAGCTTGCAGGACAAGGCGAAGCTTGCTTACGCCTTTTGACTAATGCAACGTACCCTCGCCCAAGCAGTGGACATGCATCAGTTCATTCGGTGTCAGATTGCTAGAGGCATACACTGTAGTACCGAACATGCGGAGTACCATCATTGTTCGACTTCACGAAGAGGTGAAGAGCCAAGCGCAAGGTTTAGTAGTACGAGTAGTACTACTACTAGAACCGCATGGTGGAGCCTGTGTACTCTTATTTTTTAATCTCTGATAAAGTACACATTTATTCCGGAGAAGGGCGGAAATGGCAGCCCAACATGTAATGATGATATCGATCAACCATGCTCGAATATATCTTGGCCTCCGTGCGAGCCCGTTTGTGTGTTCTCGCTCCTTGTCTCTCTCAAGGAACGGCGGGTTGGCCATTTTGCCGCCAATTGAGATCGGTTTGCTCACACTCCGGTCCCACATGTCAGTGATATGCCAAGAGGAGGTGCGTTGACCGACTGGCCAGGCGCGTACTTGGTTTTGCACCTTCATACTACTCCTCCCTCAGTCACAGTTTACAGGGCGCGCTTCATTATGATGCATTTCTCTCAATGCATTTCCACCACCAGAGAGACTTTAGACGCGTTTGGTTTAATGCTTAATTAATTAGGGCGTGGTAACCGCAATTTTCTCTCGATGTAGTACTACGGAGTGGAGTAAGTGCATGCATGTGTGTACCCGGTGTGGAAGCACTGCATGCATGTGTGTACGCATTATTTCCTCTAGTAGTAATAGACGCCGTGCTATAACTACCAATGCTATTTTTCAGGCAGATCGCTAGTCACCTTGGTCCCAGAGATTTTCTCTTTTTCTGAAGCGTGCTCTATAAACAGTGACGGATGGAGTAGTATGAGCGGATTCAAAGAGAGCGTATTGATGGTTGCTTCTTCCGAGAAACTTACAGTGGGAAAGGTGGGGCTTATGATTTGACTGCTCATTACTCACTATTAATGCGGCGCAATGACCGGTCTGGGTTTCCCATGCGGCTGTGCACTACCCCCTCGGTTCTTAAATATACTCCGGAGTATTTGTCTTTCTAGAGATTTCAATGACAGTTGCGACGACAAAAAAGAAGCATATTCCTTGTCCTAAGGGAAGATAACAACACGGTTGTGTTTGTCTAAAACGGTGTGAGGATGAGATTGCAATATGGAAAGTACGCCGGACGAGCTACGTTTTGTGCAAAGAACTATGGAAAATCCACATGCAGCGACGTGGGAAGACGGGTAGTGGAGCAAGGCCGGAGGGGATACCTGGAGGTTGTCGGGATGTAACTAGGTGAGCGGCGGCGGGCGGAATCTGCCCATACTGCGGCAGCGAGTAGGTGGCGTAGGCCCTACCGCGCCGGAGCTTGGTCAGAGAGAACAGCGTGTACCGCAGATCGGGACGTGCGGCCTCGGCGCCATCGAACAGAGAAATGATGCACGTCCTCCCTTTCTGCCGGCGGACGGGATGCGGCCGGATCAGTGACCAACGGTGAGAGAGAGAAGAGGCCACCGCAGCCTTGTGGGAGATACTCTAAAGAGAGACAAACCAGGCAGGGAGGCTCGATTGTATATAGTGGAGCGGACTACCTTTTTCTCCATAAAAATCGTTTTATATTATGTGTACGTGCCATTGAGCGATATAACTTTATTTAAAAATAACGTGCCAACGCATCAAGTCAAACTTTGTTTCGTGCACACGTGGTACACGACCTCCGTAGGTAAACAACCGTTACACGCGTTCAAATTAGCACGTGGGCTGCCATTTCATACAGAAATGAGCTCCACTGTGTACCCGCGCGGGTGTGGCTGGGCACGAAGCGTGAGTACGTGGACGGCGCACCAATTCTCTTCTTGCATACGTACACCACCTATGTGGGGTTGTGTGAGAGAGATACAAACGTAGAGAGATATAGTGTGTGGGTTCATGAGAGTTTTTGGGGGGGTCAAAAAAAATGTAACATATGCAATGTGTGTGAAATAGAGTCCTGGATATACCATATATATAGAGGGGGCGATCCACGAGAAGAGAGTGGAGGTATCATCGACTTGAGGTGTCCATAGAATCGAAGAGAGGGATGATGTGTGTGCGCGCGCGCTGTCGATTTAGAGTGCCATCGAATTTTTGTGTGCCCACGTCAAAGATATAGAGTGGCTGGCCTACTATAACGAGAGAGGGGACAGGTGCAGTTTGTCTCTCTGGCATGGATACCTACCTACAGCGCTCGACTATCGGTGTGTGGTGGGGGGGGGGAGGGAGGCCTAATTAACTATAGAGGTACAATGGCTGGTATATGTGTGGAGGAGGAGAGAGGCCTACCTCATGTATTAAGGGAGATCGATCTACCTCGTGTATTAAGGAAGATCGATCGGCATCCATGCATATGTGTAGGAGAGGAATAAGGTTGGGAGAGAGACAGAGCTAGAGTGTTGGAGGGGGTGGTAGTGGAGTTGCTTCTAACAAATGGTGGGATAGGCTTGCTAGACAACCGGAGGGCACGCCTGCAATATCAATAAGAGAGGGGATGGCTACCTGTCTGCGCACGTGCGTGTGAGAGACGGGTCAGGAGGCATGCACGAATGATGAGGGGGATGATATAGCTGTGGTAAGCAGACATAACTACATAGGAAGATCAATCGTCCTTTGTCAAAGAAAGGAGAGACATAACTTGTGAGGTACGTCGATCGATGGGGGGTGGAATAGTTAAAGTCGACCTAGGTATATGTTGGGAGATCGATCGGTATACATGCATGTGTGTGTTAGAAGCAAATGAGGCACGGGGAGAAGGATAGAGAGAGAGGGATGCATCTAGGAGGTGGTTCGAGAGTCATACTATATCGAGGGGGAAGGAGTGTGCGAGTACGAGATCGATGAAAAGAGTGGTGGGAGTGAGGCATGGATGGCGATAAGAGAAGAGGGGAAGCTTGTGATTGTGCTAGGCACACCTGGCTAGGGGGGCCTACACACACCGTGGGTGAATGACCTAAAGTCAAAAGACGAATTTGCGCGATTGAGCTAGAGAATATTGAGGGAGGGTGAGAGGGATGCGGGCGTGTGCATGCACGAGAAGAAGTTAGCGCTAGCTAGCTACAAAGATAAGAAGATTGTGTGGGTGTAAAAGACGAATAGAGATCATATTTCATTATAAAAAGCGAATTCGGATATTTGAAGAATTTATCATAGTGATTTAAACCGACGCATGTGTGAATATATATAACGGTGATACACATGGTGTGGTTATGAACATGTTATACTACATATAATATATTTTATCTCTACTCTTATAAAAAAACGGAGTTGTTGATGATGGTGTGCCTGCCATCCTGCAATATAGGCCGTCCGATTTATATCTGACGGATAGGAAGGAAACTATGGCAATTTTGAAAAAGATACCCACACCCCTCTCCATATTTGCAAATTAGGCCTCCCCTTGATCATGTTGATGTTCTATGGAATGCATGGGCATCTTGCTAGTACTACGTATAATATATAGAACATTGATCATAATTTGGGCTAATGTGTGGCTTTTGCAGCTCAGGTCTAAATACTTGTCATAATGTATGGGGCGGGGCACTATACTATGTGTGATAAACACGGTGTACACGTATGGAACATGGTTTAGATTATGAATATATAGTTAGTACATCAAATGTACTATTATTTGGAATCAACATCAAGTGTATTCAAAAAATAGAATTCGAGTTCATGTAGTACACATAGTTCATATCTATCTCTATAGTAATCATGTGGTGTGTTATTAAGGTAATACACGAATGATGGTTGAAGTTGGCAACAATCATGATTGTAGATTCCTATTGAAATAGAGAAACGAATTCAAATTCAGTTCGAACTGCAGCGGTAGTATAGACATTTGGAATGCACTAAAATGTTGGTATGAGTAGGTTACATGCATTATACAACAAGCGAAAAAATTTAATTGGACATAACATGGATTCATACTCCCTCCTTCCATCTATATAGGGCGTAATGCGTTTTTTAAGACCGCCTTAGACTATTGACAAGATTAATAGTACATGACATGCACAATGTGAAAATTATATCATTGAAAGAACCTTTCACACACGAATTTAACGGTGTGCTTTGTGTAAGTTGCATGTCATATATTATTGCTCTAATATTTGGTCAAAGTTAGCATCGGAAAACGCATTAGGCCCTATATAGATGGAAGGAGGGAGTACCTTTGAATAGCATTTTTATAGTAAAACGGGGCAAGACTCTCTCTTTATGTGGTGTGAATAGTTTTATTTTTTTCGTTTTCTTTTTGGTTGAGGGAAGTGAGAATTGATTTGGTACGTACAAGTACAATATTACACGTTAGGCTTGTCCCTAAAATTCAACCCTCGCCTTGTTATATCCCAAAAATTTAGATATCGTGCTCCCAAAACTGGCGCCTTCACAACCCGCGCCTTGCTATCCCGAAATTACAACGCGCGCGAAAACTCCCTCCAGCTGCCAAATCCCGACACGCGAAATCCCCCTTCTAACCCTGAGCCGAAAGGGCCGCTAGTTCAAATCGGTGGGGGGTACTTTTGTAACACACCCTACATTTTGGACAAGCACGTCCCTAAGTCAAGGTTCACCCCCTCCTATCGCCTCCTTTTTGCCATTCGAAATCCCGGGCTGCCATAACCTCTCCGCTCCAGCCGCGAAACCCCACCCTCCTCCGTCTGCCACCTCACCGCTGCCCAGCCGGAGCCTCTTCCCCGACGACGTTGTCCACCGCAACAGCTCGATGTCCCTCGTCCACCTCCCGGATGAGGATCCGTCGTCCATCTCGTTGTCCCGCCGGTTCAGCCGCCCCATCCTCCACCTCCAAGGAGCTGCTCCGACGATCGCCTCGTCTATCGCGGCTGCTCCATCCCCACAGCGCCGCCTTAACCTGCTCCACCGGAACCGTAGTATCCTCACCGACTCCTCGGACGAAGTCGAGGCCTACTCGGCGCCACCAAAGAGGTTGTACACTCATCGCATCGCACCTTCTCCTTAGCTCGACCTCTCGGCGCCGACGGTGCTCCATCCCGCACCCCCATGGAGCGGCTACCTTGAAGCCGGCGCCACGGGCGACATCTCCACAGAGGCTCTCCCCCAGTGCGAGGCCCCTTCAGCGGCGGCGTCCATACCAGCCGGGTCTGCAGCTGCTGCTCCGGCTCTCGCTCGCTCGTGCTGCTGCTGCTGCTCCGGCTCTCGCTCAATCGCTCGCTCGCCCAGCTGTTGCTGCTCCGGCTCTCGCTCGCGCTGCTGCTGCTGCTCTCCCCCTCGCTCGAGCTGCTGCTCTTCTCCGATTTAGCTACGCTTCAGTCGACTGAATCGACTTTTGGGTCAGTCGATTTTCAGGGGGTGGGGGGCTCACCGAAGTTAAGGAAGAACCATCCGCAGCACGGACGGGGGCTTGCCGGAGAGGTACCCCACTATCTATCGTAGGGTTCAGGGTGGGGGCGGGGGGCCTATAGGGCTGACCGGGGCGGCGGCGGACCGGTGGTGGGGAGTTGTTTCGGGGCGGCGAGGCGGCGCTGGGGCCGGCGGTTCGGCCGGTTGTAGCTGGCGGCTCAGGGGGGTGCAGGTTGAAGATGAACTGCAGGCCCTCCCTAAACTACATGTCAAGTGCCTCTCTCCTACCATTGCGTTCAGTTTCGACAGTAACATTCAGATTCCACAGTAAAGTTCAGTTTCGATAGTTAAGTTCAGAGTCAACAGTTTTTACCTCATCTGTTGTAGTCAGGTGGTTTTTGGTGATGTACATTTTACATCTGTTTACATCATCTATTGGAGATGCTATTAGAATCCCACTTGAGATTGACGATGTCTGTCTTGTGCTGCTTCAGCCTTGACGTCTTACGGCTCACCGGGGCTGATCCAATGACAGAACGATCCATCACAATAGAGCAGTGCCCTGGACGCCGTCTACAGATTCCTCAGATCTTCCTCCACACCTCCGACAGCCACCTCTGCCTCAACTGCTTCAGCGACCAACCCAATGATGCCGAGGTCGACACGGCTACGGCAAAGAGGTTGTACACTTGTTGCATCACTTATTACTATACATTCATGTCGATCCATTAGGGCTATTTTGGTTCAACGGAAAAACATAGCAATAGGGAATTTTCCAATGGCATTCTACTATTCAATTATTCATGCATTTTGTTGAAAGGATGAAGCAAAACATCCACCTGGACCTACTTTTCAAAATACTATGCATGAAAACAAGACCAAGTGCATTAGTGGCAGAATAACATTCTAACTGTACACGCTTTCATATGGTTTCACTTTATTTTGGCCATGTTTCTTTGCATTCCTCTGCTCTTCCAATTCCTGTAAACCAAACACTCAAGTTGACAGAAATCCTGTGTTTACAAATGCTCTGTTTACCATGTGCATTCCTATCCTATTCCGGTGTTTTTCCTATCCCTGCGTTTTTAGAATCATGCAAGCCAAATGAGCCCCTACAGAATTACTTTAGTTACAGGTAGGTGTCGTAGGGAACTTTGTGTGGTTGTAGGAGCCTGCTAT
Organism: Aegilops tauschii subsp. strangulata; assembly: GCF_002575655.3. Taxonomy (NCBI): domain Eukaryota; kingdom Viridiplantae; phylum Streptophyta; class Magnoliopsida; order Poales; family Poaceae; genus Aegilops; species Aegilops tauschii. Next base: position 336,856,956 of record NC_053035.3, read on the forward strand.
CATTATTTTAGGATCCATCCACTGGTTGTTACCATCACTCTAAATTTCTGCATGCTCTCCTTACATAATCTCACCATATTTTTTCGTATGCATGTTAGATATTGTACACAGTCATGCTGAACATGTAGAGAAAAGAGAAGAGTTTTGCGCGGCAATACAATGTCATGCAGTTTTGCGCGGCATTCTTTTCATGATCCACAAGCATAGAAATTTTATTACTCTCCACATAAGCAAACTTCTTCTCATTCGAAATAGTGGGAGCAAACTCAACAAAATAACTATCATATGATTGAAAATTAAAATCAAGATGACAAGTTTCATGGTTATCATTATTCTTTAAAGCATACGTGTCATCACAATAATCATCATAGATAGGAGGCATGCTTTCATCATAGTAAATTTGCTCATCAAAGCTTGGGGGACAAAAAATATCATCTTCATCAAACATAGCTTCCCCAAGCTTGTGGCGTTGCATATCATTAGCATCACGGATATTCAAGGAATTCATACTAACAACATTGCAATCATGCTCATCATACAAAGGTCTAGTACCAAACATTTTAATGCATTCTTCTTCTAGCAATTGAGCACAATTTTCCTTTCCATCATTCTCACGAAAGACATTAAAAAGATGAAGCATATGAGGTACCCTCAATTCCATTTTTTTGTAGTTTTCTTTCATAGACTAAACTAGTGATAAAACAAGAAACAAAAAGATTCGATTGCAAGATCTAAAGATATACCTTCAAGCACTCACCTCCCCGGCAACGGTGCCAGAAAAGAGCTTGATGTCTACTACGCAACCTTCTTCTTGTAGACGTTGTTGGGCCTCCAAGTGCAGAGGTTTGTACGACAGTAGCAAATTTTCCTCAAGTGGATGACCTAAGGTTTATCAATCCGTGGGAGGCGTAGGATGAAGATGGTCTCTCTCAAGCAACCATGCAACCAAATAACAAAGAGTCTCTTGTGTCCCCAACACACCCAATACAATGGTAAATTGTATAGGTGCACTAGTTCGGCGAAGAGATGGTGATACAAGTGCAATATGGATGGTAGATAAAGGTTTTCGTAATCTGAAAATATAAAAACAGCAAGGTAACAAGTGGTAAAAGTGAGTGTAAACGGTATTGCAATGCGTTGAAACAAGGCCTAGGGTTCATACTTTCACTAGTGCAAGTTCTCTCAACAATAATAACATAATTGGATCATATAACTATCCCTCAACATGCAACAAAGAGTCACTCCAAAGTCACTAATAGCGGAGAACAAACGAAGAGATTATTGTAGGGTACGAAACCACCTCAAAGTTATTCTTTCCGATCAATCCATTTGGCTAATCCTATAAGTGTCACAAACAGCCCTAGAGTTCATACCAGAATAACATCTTAAGACACAAATCAACCAAAACCCTAATGTCACCTAGATACTCCAATGTCACCTCAAGTATCCGTGGGTATGATTATACGATATGCATCACACAATCTCAGATTCATCTATTCAACCAACACATAGAACCTCAAAGAGTGCCCCAAAGTTTCTAACGGAGAGTCAAGACGGAAATGTGTGCCAACCCCTATGCATAGGTTCATGGGCGGAACCCACAAGTTGATCACCAAAACATACATCAAGTGAATCACGTGATATCCCATTGTCACCACAGATACGCACGGCAAGACATACATCATGTGTTCTCAAATCATTAAAGACTCAATCCGATAAGATTACTTCAAAGGGAAAACTCAATTCATTACAAGAGAGTAGAGGGGGAGAAGCAACATAAGATCCAACTATAATAGGAAAGCTCGCGATACATCAAGATCGAATCACCACAAAAACATGAGAGAGAGAGAGAGATCAAACACATAGCTACTGGTACATACCCTCAGCCCCGAGGGTGAACTACTCCCTCCTCGTCATGGAGAACGCCGGGATGATGAAGATGGCTACCGGTGAGGGTTCCCACCTCCGGCAGGGTGCCGGAACAGGGTCCCGATTGGTTTTTGGTGGCTACAGAGGCTTGCGGCGGCGGAACTCCCGATCTATTCTGTTCCCCGAAGGTTTTAGGGTAAATTGGTATATATAGGAGGAAGAAATACGTCAGGGGAGCCACGAGGGGCCCACGAGGGTGGAGGGCACGCCCAGGGGGGTGGGCGCACCCCCTGCCTCGTGCCTTCCTCATTGCTTTCTTGACGTGGACTCCAAGTCTCCCGGGTTGCTTTCTTTCCAAAACTAACTTCTCCAGAAGGTTTCATTCCGTTTCGACTCCGGTTGATATTCCTTTTCTTCGAAACACTGAAATAAGGGAAAAAACAGGAACTAGCACTGGGCTCTGGGTCAATAGGTTAGTCCCAAAAGTAATATAAAAGTGTTTAATAAAGCCCATAAACATCCAAAACAGATAATATAATAGCATGGAACAATAAAAAATTATAGATACGTTGGAGACGTATCAGCATCCCCAAGCTTAATTCCTGCTCATCCTTGAGTAGGTAAATGATAAAACAGAATTTTTGATGTGGAATGCTACCTTACATATTTATCAATGATATCTTCTTTATTGTGGCAAGAATATTCAGATCCGTAAGATTCAAAACAAAAGTTTAATATTGACATGAAAACAATAATACTTCAAGCATACTAACAAAGAAATCATGTCTTCTCAAAGTAACATGGCCAAAGCAAGCTATCCCTAAAAAATCATATAGTCTGGCTATGCTCTATCTTCACCACACAAAGTATTTAAATCATGGACAACCCCGATGACAAGCCAAGCAATTGTTTCATACTTTTGATGTTCTCAAACTTTTTCAATCTTCACGCAATACATGAGCGTGAGCCATGGACATAGCACTATAGGAGGAATAGAATGGTGGTTGTGGAGAAGACAAAAAGGGGAAGATAGTCTCACATCAACTAGGCGTATCAACGGGCTATGGAGATGCCCATCAATAGATATCAATGTGAGTGAGTAGGGATTGCCATGCAACGGATGCACTAGAGCTATAAGTGTGTGAAAGCTCAACAAAAGAAACTAAGTGGGTGTGCATCCAACTCGCTTGCTCACGAAGACCTAGGGCATTTTGAGGAAGTCCATCATTGGAATATACAAGCCAAGTTCTATAATGAAAAATTCCCACTAGTATATGAAAGTGACAACATAGGAGACTCTATATCATGAAGATCATGGTGCTACTTTGAAGCACAAGTGTGGTAAAAGGATAGTAGCATTGTCCCTTCTCTCTTTTTCTCTCATCATTTTTTTTGTTTGGGAATTTTTTCTCTTCTTTTTTTATGGCCTCTTTTTTTTTGTCCGGAGTCTCATCCCGACTTGTGGGGGAATCATAGTCTCCATCATCCTTTCCTCACTTGGGACAATGCTCTAAAAATGATGATCATCACACTTTTATTTTCTTACAACTCAACAATTACAACTCGATACTTAGAACAAAATATGACTCTATATGAATGCCTCCGGCGGTGTACCGGGATATGAAATGAATCAAGAGTGACATGTATGAAAGAATTATTAACGGTGGCTTTGCCACAAATACAATGTCAACTACATGATCATGCAAAGCAATATGACAATGATGGAGCATGTCATAGTAAACGGAACTGTGGTAAGTTGCATGGCAATATATTTCGGAATGGCTATGGAAATGCCATGATAGGTAGGTATGGTGGCTGTTTTGAGGATGGTATATGGTGGGTGTATGATACCGGCGAAAAGTGTGCGGTATTAGAGAGGCTAGCAATGGTGGAAGGAGGAAAAGTGCGTATAATCCATGGACTCAACATTAATCATAAAGAACTCATATACTTATTGCAAAAATTTATTAGTTATTGAAACAAAGTACTACGCGCATGCTCCTAGGGGGATAGATTGGTAGGAAAAGACCATCGCTCGTCCCCGACCGCCACTCATAAGGAAGACAATCAATAAATAAATCATGCTCCGACTTCATCACATAACGGTTCACCATATGTGCATGCTACGGGAATCACAAACTTTAGAACAAGTATTTCTCAAATCCACAACTACTCAACTAGCATGACTCTAATATCACCATCTCCATATCTCAAAACAATCATCAAACATCAAACTTCTCTTAGTATTCAACACACTCATAAGAAAGTTTTTACTAGTCTTGAATACCTAGCATATTAGGATTAATCACATTACCATGCTGTTTAAGACTCTCAAAATAATATAAGTGAAGCATGAGAGTTCATCTATTTCTTCAAAATAAAACCACCATTGTGCTCTAAAAGATATAAGTGAAGCACTAGAGCAAACGACAAACTACTCCAAAACGATATGAGTGAAGATCAATGAGTAGTTAAATAATTATACAACTATGTGAAGACTCTCCCATTTAATAATTTCAGATCTTAGTATTTATTTAAACAGAAAGCAAAACAAAAGAAAATAAAATGACGCTCCAAGCAAAACACATATCATATGGTGAATAAAAATATAGCTCCAAGTAAAGTTACCGATGAACGAAGACGAAAGAGGGGATGCCTTCCGGGGCATCCCCAAGCTTAGACTCTTGGTTATCCTTTAATATTACCTTGGGGTGCCTTGGGCATCCCCAAGATTAGGCTCTTGCCACTCTTTATTCCATAGTCCATCGAATCTTTACCCAAAACTTGAAAACTTCACAACACAAAACTCAACAGAAAACTCGTAAGCTCCGTTAGCGAAAGAAAAAAAAACACCACTTCAAGGTACTATAATGAACTCATTCTTTATTTATATTGGTGTTAAATCTACTGTATTCCGACTTCTCTATGGTTTATAAACTATTTTACTAGCCATAGATACATCAAAATAAGCAAGCAACACAATGAAAACAGAATCTGTCAAAACAGAACAGTCTGTAGTAATCTTATCCAACGTATACTTCTGGAACTCCAAAAATTCTAAAATAAACTGGTGGACCTGAGGAATTTGTCTAGTAATCATCTGAAAAAATAATCAACTAAATAGCACTCTCCAGTAAAAAGTTTTAGCTAATCTCGTGAGCGCTAAAGTTTCTGTTTTTTACAGCCTGATCATAAAGACTTCACCGAAGTCTTCCCAAAGGTTCTACTTGGCACAAACACTAATTAAAACATAAAACCACATCTAAACAGAATCTAGATGGATTATTTATTCCTAAACAGAACCAAAAAGCAAGAAACTAAAATAAAATTGGGTTGCCTCCCAACAAGCGCTATCGTTTAATGCCCCTAGCTAGGCATGATGATTTCAATGACGCTCACATAAAAGATAAGAATTGAAACATATAGACAACATCATGAAGAATATGACTAGCATATTTAAGTCTAACCCACTTCCTATGCATAGGGATTTTTTAATCAAACAACTTATGGGAACAATAATCAACTAGCATAGGAAGGCAAAACAAGCATAACTTCAAAACTTTAAGCACATAGAGGGGAAACTTGATATTATTGAGATATGTAGAAGCATATGATCCTCTCTCATAATAATTTTTAGTAGCATCATTAATGAATTCAACAATATAACCATCACATAAAGCATTCTTTTCATGATCCACAAGCATAGAAATTTTATTACTCTCCACATAAGCAAACTTCTTCTCATTCGGAATAGTGGGAGCAAACTCAACAAAATAACTATCATATGATTGAAAATTAAAATCAAGATGACAAGTTTCATGGTTATCATTATTCTTTAAAGCATATGTGTCATCACAATAATCATCATATATAGGAGGCATGCTTTCATCATAGTAAATTTGCTCATCAAAGCTTGGGGGACAAAAAATATCATCTTCATCAAACATAGCTTCCCCAAGCTTGTGGCTTTGCATATCATTAGCATCACGGATATTCAAGGAATTCATACTAACAACATTGCAATCATACTCATCATACAAAGGTCTAGTACCAAACATTTTAATGCATTCTTCTTCTAGCAATTGAGCACAATTTTCCTTTCCATCATTCTCACGAAAGACATTAAAAAGATGAAGCATATGAGGTACCCTCAATTCCATTTTTTTGTAGTTTTCTTTTATAGACTAAACTAGTGATAAAACAAGAAAAGAAAAAAGATTCGATTGCAAGATCTAAAGATATACCTTCAAGCACTCACCTCCCCGGCAAGGGCGCCAGAAAAGAGCTTGATGTCTACTACGCAACCTTCTTCTTGTAGACGTTGTTGGGCCTCCAAGTGCAGAGGTTTGTAGGACAGTAGCAAATTTCCCTCAAGTGGATGACCTAAGGTTTATCAATCCGTGAGACGCGTAGGATGAAGATGGTCTCTCTCAAGCAACCCTGCAACCAAATAACAAAGAGTCTCTTGTGTCCCCAACACACCCAATACAATGGTAAATTGTATAGGTGCACTAGTTCGGCAAAGAGATGGTGATACAAGTGCAATATGGATGGTAGATAAAGGTTTTTGTAATCTGAAAATATAAAAATAGTAAGGTAACAAGTGGTAAAAGTGAGCGTAAACGGTATTGCAATGCATTGAAACAAGGCCTAGGGTTCATACTTTCACTAGTGCAAGTTCTCTCAACAATAATAACAAAATTGGATCATATAACTATCCCTCAACATGCAACAAAGAGTCACTCCAAAGTCACTAATAGCGGAGAACAAACAAAGAGATTATTGTAGGGTACGAAACCACCTCAAAGTTATTCTTTCCGATCAATCCATTGGGCTATTCCTACAAGTGTCACAAACAGCCCTAGAGTTCATATTAGAATAACACCTTAACACACAAATCAACCAAAACCCTAATGTCACCTAGATACTCCAATGTCACCTCAAGTATCCGTGGGTATGATTATACGATATGCATCACACAATCTCAGATTCATCTATTCAACCAACACATAGAACCTCAAAGAGTGCCCCAAAGTTTCTAACGGAGAGTCAAGACGAAAATGTGTGCCAACCCCTATGCATAGGTTCATGGGCGGAACCCGCAAGTTGATCACCAAAACATACATCAAGTGAATCACGTGATATCCCATTGTCACCACAGATACGCACGGCAAGACATACATCAAGTGTTCTCAAATCATTAAAGACTCAATCCGATAAGATTATTTCAAAGGGAAAACTCAATTCATTACAAGAGAGTAGAGGGGGAGAAGCAACATAAGATCCAACTATAATAGCAAAGCTCGCGATACATCAAGATCGAATCACCTCAAGAACACGAGAGAGAGAGAGATCAAACAATAGCTACTGGTACATACCCTCAGCCCCGAGGGTGAACTACTCCCTCCTCGTCATGGAGAACGCCGGGATGATGAAGATGGCCACCGGTGAGGGTTCCCCCCTCCGGCAGCGTGCCGGAACAGGGTCCCGATTGGTTTTTGGTGGCTACAGAGGCTTGCGGCGGCGGAACTCCCGATCTATTCTGTTCCCCGAAGGTTTTAGGGTATATTGGTATATATAGGAGGAAGAAATACGTTAGGGGAGCCACGAGGGGCCCACGAGTGTGGAGGGCGCGCCCAGGGGGGTGGGCGCGCCCCCCTGCCTCGTGCCTTCCTCATTGCTTTCTTGACATGGACTCCAAGTCTCCCGGGTTGCTTTCTTTCCAAAAATAACTTCTCCAGAAGGTTTCATTCCGTTTCGACTCCGTTTGATATTCCTTTTCTTCGAAACACTGAAACAAGGGAAAAACAGGAACTGGCACTGGGCTCTGGGTCAATAGGTTAGTCCCAAAAGTAATATAAAGTGTTTAATAAAGCCCATAAACATCCAAAACAGATAATATAATAGCATGGAATAATCAAAAATTATAGATACGTTGGAGACGTATCACATATCTAATGCCCTCTGTTTAGCATATAAATCACATATCTGAATTAAATGATGTGAACCTGATTACTTAGATAACATGTAGGTGAATTATGTCATGCGATCCTGTTTAGTTATTCATCATATCTTTGAATTATGTTATGCTATGCTATCCAGTTTAGATAGACATCATATATGTGAAAGTATGTCATGCTATCCATTTTAGTTAAACAATATACATGTCAACTATTTCATGCCCTCTTTTTTCCACACTATCTATTGCATTTGTCTCTCATACAATGTATGTACATTCAACTATGTTTCCTGTTTATCAGCCATTTGAATTGGAGCGGGTGATGCCAGCATCTAGCGGACTAAAAACACGGTCTTCAAATAAAACAGTGCTACCTCTTGGTGGTGATAGCACCCCAGTAGAACATGCACGAGAACCAGCCCTACCACACATAACCCAAACTCTCACGGATTGTACCCCTATTGCGATGGACAGAGAACCAACTTCACCCAATCTAACCCCAACCCCAGCAGATAGTAACCCAGTTCCTGTTGACACATCACCATCTCCGCCACAGAGCTCCCAAACAAGAGCAGTTAGTAAGGCAGCTCTAGTGCCCAAAGGGCCAGTACTACCATGGCGAACCCCAACTCCACCAGTTAGTACGCCTATTCCTGTGGAGGAAGCACAACCAGCTAGTCATAGTTTAGCATCTATCGCATTAGATGTTGTTAAATCGTATGTGCGTATCTTCCCATCTTGGAAATATTATATTGAAGATGAAGGAAAATGTCAGTTGTAGGTGTTTGTCCAGGAATTATGTGTAAGTAATGTTATTCATGGCAATTACTTTGCTTTGTCCCATACATCCTACCTCCATGATGGTTATAATACAGCAAATTTTCCCATTTTTCTCTATAGAGAAGGACCGATTTGGAAACTCAGGATGAGGTAACCTGTGCTAATACCTCTGCTATCTTCAAGAATGCTTGGTGGCAGTATCGGAATTACCTGAAGAATACGTACTTCACCGGCAAAGAAACTCATCAAATTCCCTTACGTTCTCCTGAGACACATTTACTGGACGATGACTGGGAACGCCTTGTTCTATACTGGTCCCGAACCAAGAATGTGGTAAGGTCTATGAGCTCATTTTCTATTTTTATGTACTATATTCTTGCCTCTTACTGTACTCTGTTCATGTAGAACAAGTGCCTAAACCTGAAGAACAACTGTTCTAATTTAAGATTCCATTGCTATCATAGTTCAAAAAAGGGCTACGCGTTAATTGTGCGTTTTGCCACCGCCTTGCGCTTTACTCACCAAAGCGCATGCTTATGCGCAGTTATGCACAGATTAAGCGTAGTTATGCGCAATGCGTTTCACCAACGCCTAGAGCCTAGGCGCGCTTAAGCGCTCGCTTAGGCGCGCCTTTTTTAACTATGATTGCTATCGTGCATACTGCTTTGCTCTTGTATCACTGTATTTACTCATACAAACTTATTTTTAAATTGAAGGATCCAATCAAAACTCCAATGGCACAGCAGGTATGTTCACGCATGTTTCTTTAACAGGCTTGCTCTTATCAATAGCTCTATGGATTTCAATTTCAATTGTGTATACAATTGACTTCTCATATCATGCACATTACTAGCATCACAACAGAGCCAATAGTGTTGTTGTACATGTAGACCCGTGGTACCCATCTGAAATCTTGTTGTGCCGTGTAGTTTCCCACGCTTTGTATCCTTTCACTTCTGCTTTGTCTTGAACCGGTATGATTTGAACCGTGTCTCTTATTTGATTTGGCAAGACAATGCAGTGACCATAGGACATAGATATATGTTTGTTTGATGCTTTTATTATGTACTAGTACTTGGCAATAGAAGACTTGGTAGTTTAATCCTGTCCACCTTACTAATGAATTGGTTCACCGAAATGAGTTTCATATACTAGTACATGCTAAACCTGTTATGTGTCTGCTTGTTTCTTCTTTTAGAATGCTGACAGAATATTGGGGAAGAGTGCCTTATTAAGCAATGGTAAAGGAAGTAATGCAGATAAGGTTCAGGATAGTGACACATCCTTGTTGGTCTCCAACAAAGCTGATAAAACAGCTAAGGAAGACAATCTCAAAGACAGTGAGACAACCCCAAAGTCCTGTCTTGGTTTAGTGTTCGAGTTACTGGCCACTACCGCTTGCACAAGCTATTCAAACTCACTGTCTGAATCAGTTCGGTTTCTTGAATCTCAACTACAAGCTGAAAGACATCGATCAGCTGTGCTGCGACAAGAAGTGGAAGGACTGCGGAAGTCCCTGGAGCATTCAGATGCATACTTTCTGGTGCAACAGCAAGCGTTGGAGGATTATAGCGCCAAACAAGACAAAGCTAATAAGCTTGCTAAGCTTATTGCCAGCATGGTGGATACCACGTTTCTTGAGCTCTTTTGAAGTTGTTTCAGTTATGCTCTTGTTTAGCTGCCGCGTTTATTTGCACTAGTGGCAATTTTTGACGGCCAGTTATGTAATATGCTGCTTTGTTCCCTATATTTGCACTGGTGGCGAACTTTGATGCACAGTGGATGTAATATGTGTAATAGCGGTAATAGGCTAGCATTAATTGCTTGCTTATTTATTTCCTTATTGTCTTGTTTAGTCGTTTGCTTGTAGTCACTGTAGTTCTTTTTCTGTGTTTTTCTAGTGGCCACAATAACCTATTTTTGGAAACTAGGCCAAAATAATCATGTCAACACACGGACTGTTGTAACCATGGGCCTCTTGTGGGCCGTATGATCCATGGGCCTTCTACGGGCCGTAGGATCCATTGGCCTTCTATATGGGCCGTAGGATCCATGGGCCTTCTACGGGCCGTACCATCCATGCGCCTTTTACGGGCCGTAGGATCCATGGGCCTTCTACGGGGCGTATCATCATTTCGCCAATCATGGGCCGTACTATTTGTGGACAATAACGGGCCGTTAATAGGCCGTATTTGATAACTCTATGAAAACAGCCCAACGGGTTTTTTCAACATGAAAACGGCCCAACGTATTAATGGGCCACAAACGGGCCGACTGTAACCACGTGCTGAATTTGGCCCACAAGCAGAAAATGACAGTAACGGGCCCTAAGTAACCGAATGCTGGAAATGAGCACAAGAATAAATGGGCCCTGAGAAGGCCAAAAGATAACATGGGCTGGAAACGGCCCAACGGAATAATGGTCCGTTAATGGGTATAAAGTGATACACTGTTCATTACGGGCCAGTTTTACCATGGGCCGTTAAGGCGCCGAGGGTTACTAAGGGCCTCATATGGGCCGAAAGACATCATGGGCCATACATGGGCTAGAAGTTAAAACGGGCTAGAATTATATTGGACGGCCCAGATGACGCTACTGGGCCTAATTCGGATAGGCCGTAAACGGGCCCTGGGATAGCGGGCTGTAAATGGGCTATATGCGAACAGGCCATTAACAGGCTTGCCATGGGTCGGCCCCCCACCTTTTGACCAAGTCAAACAGGCTGGCCTTTTCACAGGAATGTGCCTCTGTTGGGCCGTGCCACGTGTCGACGTATCATAGGCGCTTTGGGTCCAATGAGTGGATGACATCTGTCCCAACGGTGAGCCGACATGTGTTTCCTCCAGCCAATGATGATTTTACACGTGGAAAATCCCCATTGGTCGGGGCTGTTAACGGGTTATCGGATCCAAAACCGGACCCGATAGCTTAACGGCGTTCCGTTACGGTGGATGCCACGTGTCGGTCGGCCTTGACGAAATCACTTCTGTGACACGCGATTTATCATCATGGAAGTGGACACTTCCATGATGATAATTTTGGTAATGTCATGGAACACTTCTACGACAGCACAGGTATGACTATCTTGATTCTGTCATAAATTTGTCATGGATGTACATGCATGACAGAAAACGTGACCTACTGTGACAAACACGTATCATCACGGAAGTGTATTTTTTTTGTAGTGCTACTATATACAAATCGTCTTTTCGATATCCTTCGAAGAATAGAGATTTGTCAGATTCCATAAGCACAAGGCAACGATATTTTCCAAATATCACAATCATGTTCAGATCACAAAGCATTGAGACAGACATTAAGTTGAAACCAAGGGATTCAACAAGCATCACTTTATCCATGTGCTGATCCTTTGAGATGGCAACTCTACCTAGGCTCAATACCTTGCTTTTACCAGTGTTAGCAAATGTGATTTGACTTTTGTCAGACGGATGTAGGGTTGAATCCATAAGAAGACTTTGATCACCAGTCATGTGGTTAGTACATCAACTGTCCATAATCCACTCAGAAGCCTTCGGTGTTGTACCCTACAGTGCAGTTTGGGGGATAGGCTTCACCAAGGGAAATGTGAAGCATAAACATTTGACGAACAAGCATACTATCAAGGTTCAGATCCTTGTTAGGGTAGATAGGATGGTTGTCAGGGAATCCTGGGACGAAATACATAGTAAGACCATTTTGGCATTTTATCTTGCGTCCCACAAGATGTTTTAGGTCCCCAGCATAAGCATCAGAAGCCTTTGATTTCCGGCTGGAGACCTTTCCCTGCAAAACAGAGTTAATTTTTCTTAACCACCCACATCTTCTGGGGTGGCTTAGAAGCAATGAGTCTAAGTGCAGCATCTGAGAACTTTGGCTGTGGAGCCCTAGCAAATAGCCTTACAGGAGGTGAATAATACTCATAAGAATAGGCAGTAAAGTTCTTGGTCTTATGAACATAGCGGTTTGATGAAACACGCTCATATTCATAAGTCCGAGTATGGTTATCCTGGAAAACATTGGCGTTAGGGTGACCCTGGTGGGTCCTCTGTCTGTATGAAGCCTTTGGACCATATGAAGCCTTTGGTCTGGGGTTTGTCTTCTTCCCAGGTGGTGTCATGATGTCATTCACAGGAAGCTTCTCAAGACAACTTTTGGGCACCCAGATCTTCATCAAAGGTGGTCCATTCCTGCAGTTAGTACCAATGTACCTGGCAAACACTTCACCATTCTGATTCTTAAATAGTTTATAGTTTGCATCAAAGGATTCATCAATAATAATCGAGTTCCAGGTCAAGAAAATAATAATCAAGTTAGCACAAGTGAAGCCAGATAAGGTAGATGGATCCACTGAAGGTCCCTTTGCAGCAACCCATGTGGTTTTGGGGTACTGCTCATGCTTCCTGTATGAACCATCAACATTTATTTTCCTCTCGAACCCAACACCCTCTTCCCTAGGGTTTCGGTTCAAAATTTGTTTCTTGAGGACATCACATAGTGTCTGATGCCCTTTAAGGCTTTTGTACATCCCTGTTTCGAGCAAAGTCTTCAACCTCGCATTCTCATCAGCAATAGTAGTGGTATCCTTAGAAGAGGGGTTAGTTACCACATCAGCAGTTGAAGATATTGCAACAGTAGCAGCAGTAGAACATTCAGCAACAGAGACAACATTATCACGCTCAAGAAATTTTAGACATGGTGGCTCAAAGTCTTCTCGAGCGGAGCTGATCTGTTGCACGCGGAGTGAATCATTCTCCTTTTAAAGATGTTCATGAGACGCTCTTAGGTTCTCAAGTTCTTGCTTCCTTTGAAGATAATCATAGGAAAGCTTCTCATGAGTAGCTGATAGTTTCATGACGACTTTCAAGTTCCTCGTACTTAACGTGAAGATTTTTAATATCTTCAATTAAGGACTGAGTTCGAGTAATTTCCGCGTCCAATAGGTCATCGCTTTTTTCTAACAACTTTTGAATATGTTCCATAGCAGTTTGTTGTTCAGTTACAATTTTAGTAAGTGTTTTGTAGCTAGGTTTGGATTCACATTCAGAGTCATCTTCACTGGATCTTTGAAAGTAGACATCGCGTGAGTTTACCTTGGCACCACGTGCCATGAAGCAGTAGGTCGGAGCAGAGTCATCCTCATCATCGGCATCAGCATCGGCGACGAGGCCATTGTCTTCGGTGTTGAAGATGGACTTGGCGACATAAGCTGAAGCTAGAGCCAGGCTTGCCACGCCTGAATCGAATTCCTCCTCAGACTCCACCTCCGCCTCCTCAGAAGCAGACTCCTCCTCTGAATCCATCTCCTTGCCAACAAACGCACGAGCCTTGCTAGATGAGCTCTTCTTGTGTGATGAAGACTTTGATGAAGACTTTAGAGATAACTTTGAGGATTGCTTCTTCTTCTTGTCGTCAGAATCATATTCCTTGCTCTTCTTCTTCTTATTAGATTCATTGTCCCATTGAGGACACTCAGAGATGTAGTGACCAGGTTTCTTGCATTTGTGGCATTTTCTCTTCTTGTGGTCACGAGAGGAAGCTTCATCATTTCTTGAGCTGGATCTTGAAGACTTTCTGAAATGTTTCTTCTTGGAGAACTTCTGGAACTTCTTGACGAGCATAGCTAGCTCCTTTCCAATGTCTTCAGGATCACTAGAACTGCAATCAGATTCTTCTTCAGACGAGGAGACAACTTTTGCCTCAAAGCACGGGTTCGGCCATAGTTGGGACCATAGATGTCTCTCTTCTCGGATAACTGGAACTCATGTGTGTTGAGCCTCTCAAGTATGTCAGACGGATCAAGATCTTTGAAGTCAGGACGTTCTTGTATCATCAGGGCCAGGGTGTCGAATGAGCTGTCAAGTGATCTCACGAGCTTCTTGACGATTTCGTGCTTGGTGATCTCAGTGGTGCCAAGTGTGCGAAGCACATTTGTGATATCAGTGAGGCGATCAAATGTGAGCTGGACATTCTCATTGTCGTTTCTCTTAAAGCAGTTGAAGAGGTTGCGAGGAACATCAATCCTTGAATCTCTCTGAGTTGTGACGCCTTCGTTGACCTTGGAGAGCCAGTCCCAGACCAGCTTCGCAGTTTCCAGTGCACTCAGACGGCCATACTATCTGTCGTGGATTTTTCACGACAGATGTCCTAGTGTGAGGACTTAGTCGTGAGGCCAACGCATCTATGTGGTAGCTTGAGACGGGTTGATCGGGATGAGAAACGCGAGGAGGATTAACATTCAAGATAAGGGTTTAGACAGCTTCGGGCCCCGGGAAACATCATCCGGTAATAACCCTACATGTTGTTTGTGGCTAGATCTCATTACGCTCCTCATGGAGTTGCTGTATAAGCCGGCTCCCCTTTAGTTGTGTCTAGCCTTCAAGATCCTCCCCCCTCTTCAGGTGCCCTGCCCCTCCTTATATAAGTTGAAGGGGCGGGTTACATGTAGAGTCCTAGTCGGATCAAGACTTAAACTACTCTGACTTCTCATCACGGGCTTCTCTCCATGGGCTTCTTAACGTCTGGGGCTTCTTAACGTCTCGGGCTTATTAACCCCAGGCGACTCTGTCTGTCGGGTTATAACTGTCTGCCAGGTCGTAACCATATGCCGGGTTATAACTATCTGCCGGCTTACAACTGTCCACCGGGTTAAAGAGTATCTGTCGGCTTACAACTGTCTGCCAGGTCAGAGACTATCTGCCGGCTTACCAATGGGTCACCAGGCTCGGCCGGGTCATCAGTGAGTCGTCAGTCCTCGGGCGGTTTACCAATGAAATACCAGGTCCCAGCCGGGTCATAACTCCGGCCGGGTCATACCGCGGGGTATATCCCCGACACTATCCTTTGGTCAGATGACCACAGATGATGTTCTTGGCAGTCGAATCCAGTTGAATGAACCTCTTGACATCAGCAGCGGTGACACCTTCACCGACCTTGGGAACGCCATTCTTGACAACATACCAGAGGTCGACATCAGTGGCTTCAAGATGCACGCGCATCTTATTCTTCCAGTAGGGGTAATTAGTGCCATCGAAGACTGGGCACGCAGCGGAGACCTTGATTATCCCTGTAGTTGACATAGCTAAAACTCCAGGTGGTTAAACCGAATCACACAAAACAAGGGAGCACCTTGCTCTGATACCAATTGAAAGTGCTAGTTATTGACTAGAGGGGGGGTGAATAGGCGATTTTTATGGAAGTCTTCAAAACATGAGGTCCTTGAAGACAAACAGTAGAATTGAACCTATTGATATGCAGCGGAAGGTATACTACATTAGACCAGCCATAGTCAAGTAAGCAATGTAGTGAAAGCACGAAGACTATCAGCAGCTAAGTAGTATGGATCAGGATGGAAGACAGTATGAAGCCAAACAGTAAATAGTCTTCACTCAGTGAAGTCAATCAGATCAGACAAGCAGGAAATGACTTCACGAAGACAAACTATAAAGTAAAGGGAAGTGGAGGATAGAACCAGTTGCTTGGTGAAGACAAGGATTTGGTAGACCAGTTCTAGTTGTTGTGACAACTGTACGTCTGGTTTGGGAGGTTGAGATTTTACTCAGAAGACCGCGTCTTCACCTTATTCCCCTTGAGCTAAGGACACCTAGTCCTCGCCCAATCACTCTGGTAAGTCTTCAAGGTAGACTTCCAAACCTTCGCAGACTTCGTTCACCGGCGATCCACAATGACTCTTGGATGCTCAGAACGCGACGCCTAACTGGCTGGAGGATTCACAGTCCTCAAGTGTAACAAGTCTTTAGGTCACGCGGACAGAAGGACTTCAGTGATGCCTAACACTCTTTGGCTCTGGGTGTTTTGGGCTTTGTCCTCGCAAGGATCTCTCTCTAAAATGCTTCGGAGGTGGGTTGCTCTCAAACGACAAAAGCCATGCACTAACTCTGAGCAGCCACCAATTTATGGTGTAGGGGGTGGGCTATTTATAGCTGTCGGCGTCCTGGGAATCGGGGTACCCAGACTTGCCTGCCTGTGGCCCAGGGCGTGGCTCAGTCAGCGGCCTAGTACGGCCCATCTTCATCAACAACCACTCAAGACCCTCGCGAGGGGCTGAGGGAGTCCTGGATTAGAGGGTCCTCGGGCGTCCGGGCTATGCGACATGGGCCGGACTCATGGGCCGTGAAGATACAAGATGAAAGGCTTACCCCCGTGTCCGGATGGGACTCTCCTTGCCGTGGAAGGCAAGTTTGGCGTGCGGATATGAAGATTCCTTTCTCTGTAAACTGACTCTGTACAACCCTAGCCCCCTCCGGTGTCTATATATACCGGAGGGTTTAGTCTGTAGAGGCAATCATAATCATACATGCTAGACATCTAGGGTTTAGCCATTACGATCTCGAGGTAGATCAACTCTTGTAACCCTTATACTCATCAAAGTCAATCAAGCAGGAAGTAGCGTATTACCTCCATCAAGAGGGCCCGAACCTGGGTAAACATTGTGTCCCCTGCCTCCTGTTACCTTTGATCCTTAGACGCACAGTTCAGGACCCCCTACCCGAGATCTGCCGGTTTTGACACTGACATTGGTGCTTTCATTGAGAGTTCCGCTGTGCCGTCATCGAAAGGCTCGATGGTCCATCGATCATCTACAACAATGCTATCGGGAGCGAGATTTTTCTCCCTGGAAAGTTCTTCCTATTCGGCGGCTTCGCACTCCGTGCCTGCTCAGTTGGCCACCTGGAGTAGATCGACAGCTACGCCCCTGGCCATCAAATCAGTTTTGGAAATCTGAACTATGTCGTCGATGTTCGAGGAGACTTGATCTTCCAAGGGATCATGGACCCAACCACCGGCCTTAGATTCGGAGCGCGTCACCAGGTCCGAAGACGGGAGACTAGAGCCCACCGGACTCTCTGCGGCTGCAGAGCTCAATACAGGAAAACCGAAGGAAATAGTGTCACCGACACTCATCATAAAGCCGGACTCTTTTCCGAACACTAGCCATGGACCCTCGCAACCCGCATCATGCGGGCTCGGCCAGGGAACTTTCGTTCCTGCCCAAACCTCGCTCTTGAACGAGGCTCTGGACCTAATGCGGTCACTCGCCATTACAGAGGAACCACTTTCGAATTGCGCCCAGCCCGGACTAGGGGTTGGAAATAAGGAACTTTACTTCCCGCCCATCACCCACTTTATAGCCACTATCGAGGATCTAACCGACATGCTTGATTATGCCTCCGAAGACATTGACGGTATGGATGACAATGCCAGAGAGGAGGAGGCCCGAAACACGCCGTTCACCGGACGCTGGACGGACACTTCCTCGTATAATGTGTACATGGTGGACACACCTAAAGAAGGCGATGACGATAAGGAGGAGGACCCAGTCGAGGACGAACCTCCTGAGATACCACCGAAGCGTCGACGTCAGCGGCGCCGCTCTAAATCGTGTTGCGGAAAAGGCAGCAATACCGGCACCGGAGAAAATGATACTCCGGAGAACTCCGAAGACAAAGAAGACCCCATCGAACCAACATCCGAACAGGATGATCGGGAGGACGGGCAGGTTGACCCTGACGAGCAAGCAGGGAACGAAGACTCGGAGGATAGCAACTATCGACCACTCTCCAAGGACGAGGTGAGCCTCGGCAATGAACATTTCATCATACCTAAGGAACCCCTCGAACAAGAGCGCTTTAAGCACCGGCTAATTGCCACGGCAAGAAGCCTAAAAAAGAAGCAGCAGCAGCTTCAAGCTGACCAAGATCTTCTCAACGACAGATGGACAAATGTCCTGGCGGCTGAAGAATATGGCCTTGAACTATTGGCGTCCTGGGAAAGGGGGTCCCCAGACTTGCCTGCCTGCGGCCCATGGCGTGGCTCTACCTGCGTCCCAGTACGGCCCGTCTTCACCAGCAGACGCTCAAGACCCTCGCGAGGGGCCAAGCCTCGCAAGGCGAATGATGCAAGACCTCCTCAGGGGCGGCCTCACCAGGTTGGCTTGCGAGGGGCGGAGAGATCAAGGCAAGGCGAACCTCGCGAGGTTCCCATGACTCAAGCCATGACGACCAAGACCAGGCGGGCACCAGGCGGGCGCCAGCCCGCACAGTGTCCTCGTTTCCTCTTTGGTGCAGGAGGCAAGCGCGGGCGAGGAGTATCGAGGCATCATGCAAAGGTTTCCATATCGGTGCGACAAGACCAAGACCAGCAGGACGGCAGGACGGAGGTCACCGTGGAGCCCAAGACGGAGTCACCACCAGAGCCTTTGGTAGGTGAAGACCACCTTTAGTCAGGATAGCTTGTACTAGCTGTCCCCCTTTAAATTGGCCGTTGTGGGATCCCTTCCCGCTCAATATTTGGGAAGAGAACCAAGGCCTCTATAAATAGGACTAGCCACCACAGTAGGAGGCACCTGACGTGATCTGATCTCGGACTGGATCCACTCCATCCTCACACTCACCAAGCACAAGAACACCTCTCCTCAAGAGGTTGTTCTTCCCTTGTACTATTCATCCTCAGCCCAAGAGGCAATCCACCACACCACACTGGAGTAGGGTATTACACCACATCGGTGGCCCGAACCAGTATAAACCTCGTGTCTCTTGTGTCGCGAGTTCGTCGAGCTAAGCTTTGAGATCGCGGTGAGGCAGAGGGCTCGATTAGGTAGGGGGAGATCTTCGTGCGTACCCCAGTGTTCGAACCTCAAGGGTTTTGCCGGAACCCGAAATCTGACAATTGGCACGCCATGTAGGGGTGCGCCGAAGCTTTCCTTCCGTCGATCCGCGTCCCATCGCTTCCTCGCATCCATGGCGGATGCTCGTCAAGCTCGCACTGAGCGCCGGGCCACCCTCGCTGCCCGCGTCGCTCGCAAGGCCCCTGTCGGCGGGCCTCCCCGTCGTTCTCCTTCGCCTACCGCAAATGCCGCCACCGGCCCGGCGAGGAACGAGCAGCAAGCATCCTCGCTGCACCCCTCGGTGCGGCGGGAAGGCCGCACCACCACTCCGTTGCTGATCCCGGCCAGCTCATCGTCCCACACTCGTCGCGCTCCCACGGACGCGCAGGCGGCGCTGGTCATGGCACGCGAGCTCCTGCGCTACCGCCCCGTCGACGACCTCTACGGGGACTGGCTGGACTGCATCGCTGAGCTCGTCAGCGCTGCCGGGGCCTCCCCTGCACTATCTCTCTCACTGCCTCGCCCTCCGCCAGCTGCGGGCGACGTGGCCCATCGAGCGCCTCCACCACCTCTGCCCCAAGACGGCGTCCTGGCACCAAGGCGCGCGGTCCCCCGGCGTGACCCACCGCGTCGGGCGCCCACGTGAGAAGAAGGGAGCTGCCAAGAAGTTCCTCGGCCGCAAGAAAACGCTCCCGTGCTCCCAGCGCCACCACGACAAGATTGCGTGCCGCCCGCAGCGGCGGTGCGCAGACACCAAGGGCAAGCTCTGCACGAGCGAAGGGCCCCGATGACAATGGCAGGCTGCCGCGCCTTCACCCTTGAGTTGCGTAGCATCGCCTGGACAGGCAAGTTCAAGCTGGATCTGCCTCCTCGCTACGACAGCACCACCGATCCCGTGGAGTTCTTGCAGCTCTATGAGCTGAGCATCGAGGCGGGCAACGGCGACGAAAAAGTCATGGCAAACTGGTTCCCCATGGTGCTCAAGGATGGTGCCCGCTCCTGGCTCCTGAACCTGCCTCCAGGCTCGATCTCCTCCTGGAACGAGGTGCGCGACCGCTTCGTCGCCAACTTCCAGGGCACTCGCGACTGCCCTCTAGCCAAGGGTGACCTGCGTCGCGTCAAGCAGCAGCTAGGAGAGACCCTGCAGAAGTACATCCAGCTTCAACAATGTTCGCCTCAAGATCCCCAAGGTGACAGACGAGGCCATCATCTCGGTGTTCTCTGATGGCTTCCGCGACGTCAAGATGAAGGCAGAGCTCGCCATCCACAAGGAGCTATGCATGTCTCTGGAGCTGTTCAACCTGGCGACCAAGTGCGCAAGAGCTCAGGAAGGGCGCCTTTCCCTCCTTGTGCTCCCAGCTGCCAACCCGGAGGAGAAGAAAGCCAAGGCCAAGGACGTGAAGCGCAAGGGAGTGGCCGTGCTCGCGGCAGAGCCGGAAACGAAATGCGGTCCGGACCAGCCCGAGTCATCCAAGAGCAGCCGACCATTCTACGCCTTCCACAACGTTCACAGCCATAACACCAACGATTGTCAAGAGCTCAGGTCCATTCGAGATGGATGCTTCGGTCGACGCCCCGAGCGCAACGAGCGGGGCTACGGTCGAGGAGGAGGACGTGGCGGAGGACGCTGGGACGACCGTGGCCCTCGCCAGGAGTGGCGTGACCGGCCTCGCGAGGACCGCTGGCAGGACCAGCCTCATGAGGGAGCTTGGAGGGATCAGCCTCACGAGGATCACCCCTAGGGCAACGCTGGCCTCCCTCCGCTGCCTCCACCACCAAGAAGGAACGACGACCACCATCAAGACGAAGGGGCTGGGGGCTTCCAGGAGCCGCGTGCCACCGCCTGCATATTGGGCGGAGCTCAAGCCCCAGCCTCTCAGCGTATCTTCAAGCAGTTTGCTCACGAGGTGAACGCAGTCCTCCCCAGGCTCGAAGCCACACGCCTGCTCAGGTGGTCCAAGTGCGCCATCACCTTCAGTTCGGCGGACCAGCTGAAGTGCGCGGCTACCGCTGGTGCCCTCCCGATGCTCTGCTCACCCGTCATCAGCAATGTACAAGTCACCAAGACCCTCATCGATGGCGGCGCAGGGCTCAAAGTCCTGTCCGTCGAGACATTCGACAGCCTTCAAGTGCCCTACGATCAGCTTCATCCTACCAAGCCCTTCTCAAGAGTGACCGACGGTTCCACCACCCCGATAGGGCAGGTCCGCCTCCCTGTCACCTTCGGACAGCGCGACAACTACTGCACCGAGCTCATCGACTTCGACGTCGCCCACATCCATCTACCGTACAATTCCATACTCGGGTATCCGGCCCTGGCCAAGTTCATGGCGGTGACTCATCATGGCTACAATGTCCTCAAGATGCCTGGAAGCGGCGGGATCATCACGGTTACCTGCGTAGAAAGAGACGCGGTGTGCTCCCTCGAGCGCGCCTTCCAAGCCGCAGCAATCGAAGACCCCGATAGCAAGGGCGAGTACCCTCCCGAGGCCATCCCCAAGAAGAAGAAGCAGCTACTCCCCACAGGGCCTCAGGGGAGCGGCGCCTCAAGCGGTGCCACGTTAGGATCAGCACCCGCGCCTGGGGCGCCTCCCTCCCTTGCATAGGAAGGCGCGCCCGGCGCCCTCCTCGGGCAGGGCTCGGGGGCTCTCTTCTGGAGGGCCTCAGACCTCGCCAACATCACGAGGGAGGCGCTCGGGCACCACTTGGAGGCGTGCTTCGCGGCACGTTTCCCTTAGGAAAACACCAGGCGAGGAGCGCCCAACGCTCAGGAGTTCATTGCCAAGACCACTCATGAGCAGCAGGAAGTAAGGGCCATGTGCGGTGATCGCCGCTCGCCTGGCGCGGCTCCCCATCCAGGTGAGGATGGCGGGCTGCGCGTCTGCATCGACATCCCAGGGCTCAACAGGGCCGCATCTCAGGAGCTCTTCTGGCCATCACGCATGGGATGTTGCGAGGGTCCACCTCACAGCTACGTTCGCATGCCGTTTGGCCTGCCGAGCTTGGCGTCCACCTTCCAACACAACCTGCGGAGCATCCCGACGGCTCAGGAGGCCAGGCATCACGCGATCCTGGCGGAGATTGAGACGGTCCTCAGGGAACCGCCTGGACCCCCAGAGCCTCCCGAGGCTTAGGGCCCAGTGGCTCGTGAGGAGGAAACCCTTCGCCATGCACCTTCAGCTACCCCAACACCCCCTCGGCAATGGAATCAGGTGACATTTTCCAGGTTCATTTAGCTAGGAGCGCCCTCAGGGCCGCATCTTTCCTAGGCCGCGTGGGTCCGTCCCTGCGGCATGTATCCCTTCTTTATGTCTTTGGCTTACTCTGCTGGGGGCGCCCCTCGGGCTGCATCATCCCCAAGCCGCTCGAGTCCGACCCAGTGGCATGTATCGTTCCTGCGTCTACTTAAGCTAGCCTGCTTTCCATGCGTAATCTATCTATGACTATCATCTGCTTGATTATCACCCACCACGGGAGCCGCGCGCTGATCGTCTTTCTTCAGGACCCTTCGCGTGAGAGGGTTAGGCACGGCATCTGTGCTCGGGCCCGTCCCTGCGGCATTGATAAATCCAACGGCTGAGCTCTCTCTGGCGAGCCGGCCCCATTCACATCACCTCCTGGGGTCGTTGGTGCTTGACCTTCTCACGCGATAACCTCAGGAGATTCGTTTGGCGCAGGTTGTCTAACCACCTCGTAGGACCACCACAGCAAACAAGAATCAAGACCAGGCACAACCCGCCTTGAGGTAGGGCCTCGTGAGTCCTGCGTTGGCTCACGAATGCCCAGACACACCTCGTCTAGCCCTGCCGTGCAAGCCACGTGTCAGGGCGGGGCAGTACATGCCCCGGGGGCTCTCCGCAGTAGGGAGTCCCCTCCCACGTACCAGTGGAAGCACCATGCTCCGCGCTGGCCGTCGACACTGCCGAGGAGCGGCTATGCCCGTGCAAGTGTGGAAGCGCTATGCTCCGCGCTGGTGATAAACAACTAAGGGCTGCCCCATGGCCGTATCAACCTCAGGGAGCCCTTGAGCTCAGTGTTCGGCCTCATCGCAACACCTCCCCTCGGGAGAGTCGCGCGAGGGGGCTGGGCATGGGGGCTGCGCTCGGGTCACGCCCAAGCGTACGCCACCCAGCCAGGGCCCCCGGACCTGGTCGTCACGTGCCCCTCCCAAGCCGAGCCTCGGCGAGGACAAAGGTATGAAGGTCGTTTGAGCGTCAAGGGGGACTCCTGAGCATCGTGACTCAGGAGCCTAACTGGCCACGTAGCCCCTCACTCCTTGGTCTCGTCCTGGTGATTCGGACAACCCAACGGCGGCTGAGGTATGCGCGGAGTCGGACCCTACCGACGTAGAACACTAGACCTGCTCCTGCATCTCCTTTCTGTAAAGTTGTTTGCACGTCAAGGGGGACTCCTGAGCATCGTGACTCAGGAGCCTAACTGGCCACGTAGGCCCTCACTCCTTGGTCTCGTCCCG
The DNA here is from genome assembly GCF_002575655.3 of Aegilops tauschii subsp. strangulata. Taxonomy (NCBI): domain Eukaryota; kingdom Viridiplantae; phylum Streptophyta; class Magnoliopsida; order Poales; family Poaceae; genus Aegilops; species Aegilops tauschii. Next base: position 336,880,663 of record NC_053035.3, read on the forward strand.
GTGATCTGGACGACCCAACGGCGGAGGCTCGGCTTCAAAGTATCACTTCGTGTACAAAACGGACAATCTCCTTCAAAGTATCAGGATTTCATCCGGAAACTCGTCTGTTACAAAGGGATTTCATTTTTTAAACCTTATTTGAACTCCTGACTTTTTGTGTGTTCAAAATGCACCATTCAAAGCCACATCATCATTTTTCAATCCTTTCTGACTTCATTTGTTATTTTTCATGCATTTACTAATTATTTTGAGCTATAAGACCCTAAAATTGAAAAGCATTTCAGATGAACTTTGAAAAGGTTGAAAGTTGGCATGATATCATCATTTCATCCACATAGCATGTGCAAGAAAGTTGAGAGGGTTACGGCAAAAACTGGATGCACTTCGTGTACAAAACGGACAATCTCCTTCAAAGTATCAGGATTTCATCCGGAAACTCGTCTGTTACAAAGGGATTTCATTTTTTAAACCTTATTTGAACTCCTGACTTTTTGTGTGTTCAAAATGCACCATTCAAAGCCACATCATCATATTTCAATCCTTTCTGACTTCATTTGTTATTTTTCATGCATTTACTAATTATTTTGAGCTATAAGACCCTAAAATTGAAAAGCATTTCAGATGAACTCTGAAAAGGTTGAAAGTTGGCATGATATCATCATTTCATCCACATAGCATGTGCAAGAAAGTTGAGAGGGTTACGGCAAAAACTGGATGCACTTCGTGTACAAAACGGACAATCTCTTTCAAAGTATCAGGATTTCATCCGGAAACTCGTGTGTTACAAAGGGATTTCATTTTGTAAACCTTATTTGAACTCCTGACTTTTTGTGTGTTCAAAATGCACCATTCAAAGCCACATCATCATTTTTCAATCCTTTCTGACTTCATTTGTTATTTTTCATGCATTTACTAATTATTTTGAGCTATAAGACCCTAAAATTGAAAAGCATTTCAAATGAACTCTGAAAAGGTTGAAAGTTGGCATGATATCATCATTTCATCCACATAGCATGTGCAAGAAAGTTGAGAGGGTTACGGCAAAAACTGGATGCACTTCATGTACAAAACGGACAATCTCTTTCAAAGTATCAGGATTTCATCCGGAAACTCGTGTGTTACAAAGGGATTTCATTTTTTAAACCTTATTTGAACTCCTGACTTTTTGTGTGTTCAAAATGCACCATTCAAAGCCACATCATCATTTTTCAATCCTTTCTGACTTCATTTGTTATTTTTCATGCATTTACTAATTATTTTGAGCTATAAGACCCTAAAATTGAAAAGCATTTCAAATGAACTCTGAAAAGGTTGAAAGTTGGCATGATATCATCATTTCATCCACATAGCATGTGCAAGAAAGTTGATAGGGTTACGGCAAAATCTGGATGCACTTCGTGTACAAAACGGACAATCTCTTTCAAAGTATCAGGATTTCATCCGGAAACTCGTGTGTTACAAAGGGATTTCATTTTGTAAACCTTATTTGAACTCCTGACTTTTTGTGTGTTCAAAATGCACCATTCAAAGCCACATCATCATATTTCAATCCTTTCTGACTTCATTCGTTATTTTTCATGCATTTACTAATTATTTTGAGCTATAAGACCCTAAAATTGAAAAGCATTTCAAATGAACTCTGAAAAGGTTGAAAGTTGGCATGATATCATCATTTCATCCACATAGCATGTGCAAGAAAGTTGAGAGGGTTACGGCAAAAACTGGATGCACTTCGTGTACAAAACGGACAATCTCCTTCAAAGTATCAGGATTTCATCCGGAAACTCGTCTGTTATAAAGGGATTTCATTTTTTAAACCTTATTTGAACTCCTGACTTTTTGTGTGTTCAAAATGCACCATTCAAAGCCACATCATCATATTTCAATCCTTTCTGACTTCATTTGTTATTTTTCATGCATTTAGTAATTATTTTGAGCTATAAGACCCTAAAATTGAAAAGCATTTCAGATGAACTCTGAAAAGGTTGAAAGTTGGCATGATATCATCATTTCATCCACATAGCATGTGCAAGAAAGTTGAGAGGGTTACGGCAAAAACTGGATGCACTTCGTGTACAAAACGGACAATCTCCTTCAAAGTATCAGGATTTCATCTTGAAACTCGTCTGTTACAAAGGGATTTCATTTTTTAAACCTTATTTGAACTCCTGACTTTTTGTGTGTTCAAAATGCACCATTCAAAGCCACATCATCATTTTTCAATCCTTTCTGACTTCATTTGTTATTTTTCATGCATTTACTAATTATTTTGAGCTATAAGACCCTAAAATTGAAAAGCATTTCAGATGAACTCTGAAAAGGTTGAAAGTTGGCATGATATCATCATTTCATCCACATAGCATGTGCAAGAAAGTTGAGAGGGTTACGGCAAAAACTTGATGCACTTCGTGTACAAAACGGACAATCTCTTTCAAAGTATCAGGATTTCATCCGGAAACTCGTGTGTTACAAAGGGATTTCATTTTGTAAACCTTATTTGAACTCCTGACTTTTTGTGTGTTCAAAATGCACCATTCAAAGCCACATCATCATTTTTCAATCCTTTCTGACTTCATTTGTTATTTTTCATGCATTTACTAATTATTTTGAGCTATAAGACCCTAAAATTGAAAAGCATTTCAGATGAACTCTGAAAAGGTTGAAAGTTGGCATGATATCATCATTTCATCCACATAGCATGTGCAAGAAAGTTGAGAGGGTTACGGCAAAAACTGGATGCACTTCGTGTACAAAACGGACAATCTCCTTCAAAGTATCAGGATTTCATCCGGAAACTCGTCTGTTACAAAGGGATTTCATTTTTTAAACCTTATTTGAACTCCTGACTTTTTGTGTGTTCAAAATGCACCATTCAAAGCCACATCATCATATTTCAATCCTTTCTGACTTCATTTGTTATTTTTCATGCATTTACTAATTATTTTAATCTATAAGACCCTAAAATTGAAAAGCATTTCAAATGAACTCTGAAAAGGTTGAAAGTTGGCATGATATCATCATTTCATCCACATAGCATGTGCAAGAAAGTTGAGAGGGTTACGGCAAAAACTGGATGCACTTCGTGTACAAAACGGACAATCTCTTTCAAAGTATCAGGATTTCATCCGGAAACTCGTGTGTTACAAAGGGATTTCATTTTGTAAACCTTATTTGAACTCCTGACTTTTTGTGTGTTCAAAATGCACCATTCAAAGCCACATCATCATTTTTCAATCCTTTCTGACTTCATTTGTTATTTTTCATGCATTTACTAATTATTTTGAGCTATAAGACCCTAAAATTGAAAAGCATTTCAAATGAACTCTGAAAAAGTTGAAAGTTGGCATAATATCATCATTTCATCCACATAGCATGTGCAACAAAGTTGAGAGGGTTACGGCAAAAACTGGATGCACTTCATGTACAAAACGGACAATCTCTTTCGAAGTATCAGGATTTCATCCGGAAACTCGTCTGTTACAAAGGGATTTCATTTTTTTAACCTTATTTGAACTCCTGACTTTTTGTGTGTTCAAAATGCACCATTCAAAGCCACATCATCATATTTCAATCCTTTCTGACTTCATTTGTTATTTTTCATGCATTTACTAATTATTTTGAGCTATAAGACCCTAAAATTGAAAAGCATTTCAAATGAACTCTGAAAAGGTTGAAAGTTGGCATGATATCATCATTTCATCCACATAGCATGTGCAAGAAAGTTGATAGGGTTACGGCAAAATCTGGATGCACTTCGTGTACAAAACGGACAATCTCTTTCAAAGTATCAGGATTTCATCCGGAAACTCGTGTGTTACAAAGGGATTTCATTTTTTAAACCTTATTTGAACTCCTGACTTTTTGTGTGTTCAAAATGCACCATTCAAAGCCACATCATCATATTTCAATCCTTTCTGACTTCATTCGTTATTTTTCATGCATTTACTAATTATTTTGAGCTATAAGACCCTAAAATTGAAAAGCATTTCAAATGAACTCTGAAAAGGTTGAAAGTTGGCATGATATCATCATTTCATCCACATAGCATGTGCAAGAAAGTTGAGAGGGTTACGGCAAAAACTGGATGCACTTCGTGTACAAAACGGACAATCTCCTTCAAAGTATCAGGATTTCATCCGGAAACTCGTCTGTTATAAAGGGATTTCATTTTTTAAACCTTATTTGAACTCCTGACTTTTTGTGTGTTCAAAATGCACCATTCAAAGCCACATCATCATATTTCAATCCTTTCTGACTTCATTTGTTATTTTTCATGCATTTAGTAATTATTTTGAGCTATAAGACCCTAAAATTGAAAAGCATTTCAGATGAACTCTGAAAAGGTTGAAATTTGGCATGATATCATCATTTCATCCACATAGCATGTGCAAGAAAGTTGAGAGGGTTACGGCAAAAACTGGATGCACTTCGTGTACAAAACGGACAATCTCCTTCAAAGTATCAGGATTTCATCCGGAAACTCGTCTGTTACAAAGGGATTTCATTTTTTAAACCTTATTTGAACTCCTGACTTTTTGTGTGTTCAAAATGCACCATTCAAAGCCACATCATCATTTTTCAATCCTTTCTGACTTCATTTGTTATTTTTCATGCATTTACTAATTATTTTGAGCTATAAGACCCTAAAATTGAAAAGCATTTCAGATGAACTCTGAAAAGGTTGAAAGTTGGCATGATATCATCATTTCATCCACATAGCATGTGCAAGAAAGTTGAGAGGGTTACGGCAAAAACTGGATGCACTTCGTGTACAAAACGGCCAATCTCTTTCAAAGTATCAGGATTTCATCCGGAAACTCGTGTGTTACAAAGGGATTTCATTTTGTAAACCTTATTTGAACTCCTGACTTTTTGTGTGTTCAAAATGCACCATTCAAAGCCACATCATCATATTTCAATCCTTTCTGACTTCATTTGTTATTTTTCATGCATTTACTAATTATTTTGAGCTATAAGACCCTAAAATTGAAAAGCATTTCAAATGAACTCTGAAAAGGTTGAAAGTTGGCATGATATCATCATTTCATCCACATAGCATGTGCAAGAAAGTTGAGAGGGTTACGGCAAAAACTGGATGCACTTCGTGTACAAAACGGACAATCTCTTTCAAAGTATCAGGATTTCATCCGGAAACTCGTGTGTTACAAAGGGATTTCATTTTGTAAACCTTATTTCAACTCCTGACTTTTTGTGTGTTCAAAATGCACCATTCAAAGCCACATCATCATTTTTCAATCCTTTCTGACTTCATTTGTTATTTTTCATGCATTTACTAATTATTTTGAGCTATAAGACCCTAAAATTGAAAAGCATTTCAAATGAACTCTGAAAAGGTTGAAAGTTGGCATGATATCATCATTTCATCCACATAGCATGTGCAAGAAAGTTGAGAGGGTTACGGCAAAAACTGGATGCACTTCGTGTACAAAACGGACAATCTCCTTCAAAGTATCAGGATTTCATCCGGAAACTCGTCTGTTACAAAGGGATTTCATTTTTTAAACCTTATTTGAACTCCTGACTTTTTGTGTGTTCAAAATGCACCATTCAAAGCCACATCATCATATTTCAATCCTTTCTGACTTCATTTGTTATTTTTCATGCATTTACTAATTATTTTGAGCTATAAGACCCTAAAATTGAAAAGCATTTCAAATGAACTCTGAAAAGGTTGAAAGTTGGCATGATATCATCATTTCATCCACATAGCATGTGCAAGAAAGTTGAGAGGGTTACGGCAAAAACTGGATGCACTTCGTGTACAAAACGGACAATCTCCTTCAAAGTATCAGGATTTCATCCGGAAACTCGTCTGTTACAAAGGGATTTCATTTTTAAACCTTATTTGAACTCCTGACTTTTTGTGTGTTCAAAATGCACCATTCAAAGCCACATCATCATATTTCAATCCTTTCTGACTTCATTTGTTATTTTTCATGCATTTACTAATTATTTTGAGCTATAAGACCCTAAAATTGAAAAGCATTTCAAATGAACTCTGAAAAGGTTGAAAGTTGGCATGATATCATCATTTCATCCACATAGCATGTGCAAGAAAGTTGAGAGGGTTACGGCAAAAACTGGATGCACTTCGTGTACAAAACGGACAATCTCTTTCAAAGTATCAGGATTTCATCCGGAAACTCGTGTGTTACAAAGGGATTTCATTTTGTAAACCTTATTTGAACTCCTGACTTTTTGTGTGTTCAAAATGCACCATTCAAAGCCACATCATCATTTTTCAATCCTTTCTGACTTCATTTGTTATTTTTCATGCATTTACTAATTATTTTGAGCTATAAGACCCTAAAATTGAAAAGCATTTCAAATGAACTCTGAAAAAGTTGAAAGTTGGCATGATATCATCATTTCATCCACATAGCATGTGCAACAAAGTTGAGAGGGTTACGGCAAAAACTGGATGCACTTCATGTACAAAACGGACAATCTCTTTCGAAGTATCAGGATTTCATCCGGAAACTCGTCTGTTACAAAGGGATTTCATTTTTTTAACCTTATTTGAACTCCTGACTTTTTGTGTGTTCAAAATGCACCATTCAAAGCCACATCATCATTTTTCAATCCTTTCTGACTTCATTTGTTATTTTTCATGCATTTACTAATTATTTTGAGCTATAAGACCCTAAAATTGAAAAGCATTTCAAATGAACTCTGAAAAGGTTGAAAGTTGGCATGATATCATCATTTCATCCACATAGCATGTGCAAGAAAGTTGATAGGGTTACGGCAAAATCTGGATGCACTTCGTGTACAAAACGGACAATCTCTTTCAAAGTATCAGGATTTCATCCGGAAACTCGTGTGTTACAAAGGGATTTCATTTTGTAAACCTTATTTGAACTCCTGACTTTTTGTGTGTTCAAAATGCACCATTCAAAGCCACATCATCATATTTCAATCCTTTCTGACTTCATTCGTTATTTTTCATGCATTTACTAATTATTTTGAGCTATAAGACCCTAAAATTGAAAAGCATTTCAAATGAACTCTGAAAAGGTTGAAAGTTGGCATGATATCATCATTTCATCCACATAGCATGTGCAAGAAAGTTGAGAGGGTTACGGCAAAAACTGGATGCACTTCGTGTACAAAACGGACAATCTCCTTCAAAGTATCAGGATTTCATCCGGAAACTCGTCTGTTATAAAGGGATTTCATTTTTTAAACCTTATTTGAACTCCTGACTTTTTGTGTGTTCAAAATGCACCATTCAAAGCCACATCATCATATTTCAATCCTTTCTGACTTCATTTGTTATTTTTCATGCATTTAGTAATTATTTTGAGCTATAAGACCCTAAAATTGAAAAGCATTTCAGATGAACTCTGAAAAGGTTGAAAGTTGGCATGATATAATCATTTCATCCACATAGCATGTGCAAGAAAGTTGAGAGGGTTACGGCAAAAACTGGATGCACTTCGTGTACAAAACGGACAATCTCCTTCAAAGTATCAGGATTTCATCCGGAAACTCGTCTGTTACAAAGGGATTTCATTTTTTAAACCTTATTTGAACTCCTGACTTTTTGTGTGTTCAAATGCACCATTCAAAGCCACATCATCATTTTTCAATCCTTTCTGACTTCATTTGTTATTTTTCATGCATTTACTAATTATTTTGAGCTATAAGACCCTAAAATTGAAAAGCATTTCAGATGAACTCTGAAAAGGTTGAAAGTTGGCATGATATCATCATTTCATCCACATAGCATGTGCAAGAAAGTTGAGAGGGTTACGGCAAAAACTGGATGCACTTCGTGTACAAAACGGACAATCTCTTTCAAAGTATCAGGATTTCATCTGGAAACTCGTGTGTTACAAAGGGATTTCATTTTGTAAACCTTATTTGAACTCCTGACTTTTTGTGTGTTCAAAATGCACCATTCAAAGCCACATCATCATTTTTCAATCCTTTCTGACTTCATTTGTTATTTTTCATGCATTTACTAATTATTTTGAGCTATAAGACCCTAAAATTGAAAGCATTTCAAATGAACTCTGAAAAGGTTGAAAGTTGGCATGATATAATCATTTCATCCACATAGCATGTGCAAGAAAGTTGAGAGGGTTACGACAAAAACTGGATGCACTTCGTGTACAAAACGGACAATCTCTTTCAAAGTATCAGGATTTCATCCGGAAACTCGTCTGTTACAAAGGGATTTCATTTTTT